>NC_042983.1:20703017-22013017 GCF_901001165.1 Salmo trutta | reverse complement strand
TGCAAGCTGAAGAACACCATCCCAAAGGTGAAGCACAGGGGTGGCAGCATCATGTTGTGGGGGTGCTTTGCTGCAGGAGGGACTGGTGCACTTCACAAAATAGATGGCATCATGAGGCAGGAAAATTATGTGGATATATTGAAGCAACATCTCAAGATATCAGTCAGGAAGTTAAAGCTTGGTCGCAAATGGGTTTTCCAAATGGACAATGACCCCAAAATTGTGGCAAAATGGCTTAACGACAACAAAGTCAAGGTATTGGAGTGGCCATCACAAAGTCCTGACCTCAATCCCATCGAAAATTTGTGTGCAAAACTGAAAAAGCGTGTGCGAGCAAGGAGGCCTACAAACCTGACTCAGTTACACCAGCTCTGTCAGGAGGAATGGGCCAAAATTCACACAACTTATTGTGGGAAGCTTGTGGAAGGCTACCCGAAATGTTTGAACCAAGTTAAACAATTTAAAGGCAGTGCTACCAAATACTAATTGAGTGTATGTAAACTTCTGACCCACTGGGAATGTGACGAAAGAAATAAAATCTGAAATAAATCATTCTCTCTACTATTATTCTGACATTTCACAATCTTAAAATAAACTGGTGATCCTAACTGACCTAAGACAGGGAATTGTTACTCGGATTAAATGTCAGGAACTGTGAAAAACTGAGTTTAAATGTATTTGGCTAAGGTGTATGTAAACTTCTGACTTCAACTGTATTTAGCAGTTCTGATTGACCAGTGAGTGGTCAAGCCTCAACACAACTTCAACTTGTTAATTAATCAAAACCCAGCCTGTTCGCGCCACCACTTGCTACTAATGCCCATATTCTGGTTGTGAAAATAGTAAAAATAAGACACCATGCAGCCAGTGGTGGTGGAAGTTGAGGTACTGAGTACAGAAAACAAAATAATGTTGTGTATAAAGAGATCTACGTATTTTCTTGTCCTGGTGATTGGGCATCCTAACACATGTACACACGAGGACACTCATCACCTAGTAACATGCTGAGGCCTGAAACCAAAGGCCTCTCCATATCTGAATCTCTCAGCTGGCCAGTACAGACTGGTAATCACAAAATACACTACTGCCAAATATAAACACCACAGGCTAAGTCTGTGTGACCAGTTTTTTTATTAATGGGATAAAAATATATATATATATATATATATATATTTACAAACTTGCCATTACCTCATCTCCAGAATAAATATCTGGTGATTAAATGTTTGTTATGTTCTAGTTTTCATTTAGATTATAATTTAGATTTCATGTGAAAGTCAGAGATCGCTGAGAGAGATATTCAACATCAAATCTAGACTCTGAAAACAATGAAATATATAGGACATTTATGACAACTTGTCCTCTATTTCCATGGTTCAGGATGAGAAAAGTATGGTGTAACTAACTTAAACTAGTTTCAGCATTTCCACTCACCTATGCAGAAAACAATCCAATCAGCCAGTTGGCTTGTTTTCATTTACACAGGTTGACAAATTGGCTTGACCCTTAGTCATGGCATCTCTTATGGTTTATAAATGTTCCCAACCAGTGTGATTAAGATCAGGCTTGCAGTCATTACGCTAATGGAAATGCATTTTAATTAATGACATCCTCATTTGCATTGTGTGTTAATTATCTAAATCACTTAATCTCATCTGCACATTCTAATTACAACTTACAGCTTCAATGAATCTGACAATTTCTCTGAGATAGAGATGCTCCACTCCCTGTTTTCACTGAGTTACATAAGCTTGGCTAAAATGAGTAAAGTAACTTTAATTTTGGAGACTGCAAAAACACTGAGATAACTTAATAATTAAATCAGAACTAACTGCCAAACATTACACTTGCCCTATACTCCTTGCTAATTGAATTACAACTAGGGTTTTTTAAATTACAACTGTTGTTTTATTTCTTTACCTACCTATTGTTCACCTAATACCTTTTTTGCACTATTAAAGCCTGTAAGTAAGCATTTCACTATAAGGTCTACACCTGTTGTATTCAGTGCACGTGACAAATACACTTTGATTTGATTTGTACTACAAAGAGTTGTTCATTTCTCAATTTCTTCACTCTTTAATACAGCATTGCAGAGACACTTTGTACGAAGATATGCACAGGTCTAATTATTAACTTTTAATATCAGAGCATGCTTATGTACAGTGTTGTCTTACCTTAGGGTGAACATTTCCACAGGAGAGAAGGCTGAGGCAGTGATGAAGGCAGAGACAGTGTCCCTCTGCCTCATGGGCATGGCTGGCACCATGACCAGGAAGTTACTATCCAGCCTGTGTTCAGTCAGGAAAGGAGCGGCAGGGATCTGGTACAGACGCACACTGCCGATCCTCCTCATGGGGGTGGAGGTGGATGAGCCAAACAGACCCTCCTGATCCGAGCGGATGGAGTTGCCTTTCCGGGCCTCCTCCGAGTGGCACTCTCCTGCCTCTGTTGACTGTAACATGTAGTAGAGCTCCACGGTGGTTCCCTCGGCCAACTCTATGGTCCTCTGACGCCCAGGCACTACGCTGGGGGGGCTGAACCAGCCAGCCAGGGGCTCCAGCTCAGCTACACACAGCCCCAGTTCCCCCTTCAGCTGGCAGGTGCCACGCACCTCCTGGGTCTCGTGGAAGGCAAACATGCGTACGCAGGGCAGCTTGTCAATGGCGCTGTAGTCGTCCCAGTCCCTGCCGGCCACATAGAACAGCACCTGGACCCTGGGCTTGGCCAGGTAGATCCTTTCCTGAATGATGAAGGTCTGCACCTTCCAGTTGAAGGTGAACATGGAGGACGCCACAAAGGCTCCAGGGTGCTGGATGAGCTCCGGGGGGACAGGCTGCTCCACTGAGAGGGGGCCATAGCTGGCGTTTACTGAGGGCATGCTGCGGGCCTGGTAAATGAAGAAGGGCTCCGTCCGCGACAGCAGGCTGGAGTTCCTCATAAACTCCTGGTTGGCCTCCTTCAGGAAGAAGGCAGACTCTGCGCTGACCACCTGGTAGTTGACAGGCAAGTAGGTGGGGATGGACGAAAACCTCTGCAATCCCTCCAAGACTCGACAGTCTGCTACTACAAGACAGAAAAGAAGGGCTGAGTCAGGACAAGCTCAGACAGTGCTTGCTTGTTGTACATCCTGTACATTTCCTCTAAAGCTTCCCTCCGGTAAAACTAGAATGGCCATACTGAGTGACAGCCATTTGGACTGGAGTTTAACAGACAGACCTGATAGAACTACACATAGACAGCAGAGATGACACTGACTAATGTAAGCTACTGTCAGGCCTACTTTACAATACATTTCATTATGTTGTAGATGTCATTTCATGGTGTACGGTTATTGTAATGTTTTGATATTCTTAAAATGAAGAAAACTAACTCCAGGAGTCAGGACCATTGCACATTTCATTACTATCCATATATTTTCTCATATTGTAATAAATAAATAAATAATAATACATATTGATTTCAAATTCACAAAGACGGAAATGGTCACATTTCTGGGAACCACATCTGGAATAACCACATCATAAGTTTTGGTCAATGATATTCTACTAAGCACTAGTATCCTTTTCATGCTTTGCTGCCCCCTCCCCCGCTCACTTCATGTTGGCTGCACCTAACATTCAAAATATTCTGCTCTGAAAATGGAATGAGATCCAATTATATTGAACCTCTGGTAAATCAATCTTTCAGCTGAGCTCAGCTCAGTCTCCAGATGGAAGGGAAATATGCAATATTCTAGTGTGAGAACAAAGAGTACTGCATAAAGCCAGAGAGGTGCCGACCGAGAGTAGAGGCACCAACACAGACTACACCAACAGTATGATGACAAGATTATCAACACAGATTGTGATAAAACAAGAACAAATAAACATTTAAATATGTATAACGTTCATGAAAAGCTCAGGTATCATTATCATATTGGAATTCATATGAAAGATGACTTTAAGTAGACCTACAATTCACTATGTGTTAAAGCTGAAATTCTGTACTTTTTAGGGTGACCCGATCAAATTCACATAGAAATGCGAGTTCTAAATCTGTCATTCTCATTGAACCAAGTCTAACAAGCGGCAGGTCTGTTGAATGTGCGCTATTTCTATGCTTCCCGTTCTTAAATTTGTTTTTTTGCATCTTTTACTTTCAGTTTTGTACTGCAGCTTCAAACAGCTGAAAATGCAATATTTTCGGTTATTGAAAATGTGTTTTAGATGGTAAAGTGATTTTCTACACTATACACTGCTTGTTTTGCCACAAACTGAAATTAGGCAAACTATTCGAATTTTAGCAACCAGGAAATGGCGGAGCTATTTCTGAATATTGCACCTTTAAATAAGCAAGATGTACATGAACATACTGTATGAATGAATGTAATCATTGGAGTTTATGTATTGTAATGTGGAGTAATCATGAGTTGTTTCTGGTGGGCTATTGTTAACAGGTCCCACTCCATGATGGCCTGTGTGATGAGGGAGAAAACACTACACTGGTAAAAAGATTTTAATCACCCAAAGAGTGGGCTATGACCTTCCTTTTAAGAGCAATCTGCTGTGATTACTACACCTCTCCATCCGCCCGCCTGCCTGCACAGCACACTTCCATCTTCAACGTTTGCTGGGAGAGGATTTCATTCCTTAGCCCCAGCCTTGTAAATCAATGTCCCGACAATTTACAAATCAGCCAGGGATTTGTGATTCATGGCGCCCACTTGACCTCGGCCCTGTCCGGCCCATGGAGGCAGCATGGAGGCAGCCTGGAGGCAGCCTGGAGGCCGCGAGGGATGCAGCCTGCCTGCCTCTGCATCTGAAGGGCAATACAACACTGTTTAGCTAAGGGGCTCGCACTGTTTATTTTAGGGACTCTCTCGCTCTATAACAGCTCCACTTAAACATCACTTAGCGGTTATAACAGAAGACAGAATTGAACAATACTATACCGCAGTGTAATTTGTTATTTTCTGAACAAACTCGAGAAGTGTTGTTTGTACACAAGAAGCATTGTTGCAGATGGTACGACGACATTAACAAATGAAAAGCTTGATAGTCCAGCAAGAGCAATACAGAAAGAACAATCAGGAACAAAGTCTCCTCCTCTGTGCTCCCATGGTGGCAATGTTTCTCTTCGCATCTCAGGAGCTGTCTCAATCCAGCAAGCCTTATAAGACAAAGCACTTGCTCCAAAGGCCTCAGCATTTCTCTCATGTCTCTACTATAATGATATTTATCGTCTGTGCTTTGCAGATGCCATAACACACTTGAGAAGGAATTAAATGTCCCTTTGTGCCTCACATACATAGGCTAATGCTACACATAGAACACTGCAAAGTGCACATATACACATCTACGAATGGGATCACTCGTCTTCTTAGTCAATCCGCCTGTTTTTAAAGTCAGTCAGATTTATTCCCTTGTTAACGGCTGTCAAATGACCATTTTCTAACTGTTTGTCACGCTGTATTGACAGTGAACGACAGATACCATACACTGCATGGGCAACATTTTGGCGTCTATGGAGTCAACAAAAGTCTGAGACATTATCAAGAGAAGAATTACCTGTCAATGTTAAGCGTTACCACCAAGATTAGCTATGCAGTGTGTGCTGAAAGGAAAACCTTTATAGACTTAATATATTATTGCAAGGTTGACTGAAATCGGGGAAGGGACTGTGGATCTGGCTCCGTCTGTTAGTACATTCATACGTTAGTCACACGCGATATCTAAGGCAGCACTTGGGTGAATGATGCATCTTGCCATAGTAATCGGCGATTGGCCAGGTGGTGGCACTATAACAAGAGATTGAACTTTAAAAGGTCACGCTCCTCACCCCGTTTTGACCTAAATTCATGAAATTCGGTACATAGGTCCCTCTCCTCACAAGGAACACATTTGCCTCAGGGACCCATAAGGTCCGCCATTATGGATTTTTTGTTATACTCTTCGAGCACTGAATGACCGATCTGCACAAAACTTGATATTTGGAAACTATGGACAAAGGTCTCTCAAAAATATTTTCCAGACTAGTACCTAAAACAACATTCAGGTGGGCGTGGTCTGGCACGTAAATGCATATAAATCTGTCAAGGATATTCGTTTTGTAACACAATTTGGTACACATGTTGCAAACACTGTCAAGACTCAACATATGCAAGAAAATTCATAACGGCACATGTTTACAGTACCAGTCAAAAGTTTGGACACACCAAATCATTCAATAATTATTATTATTTTTGACTATTTTCTACATTGTAGAATAATAGTGAAGACATCAAAACTATGAAATTACACATATGGAATCATGTAGTAACCACAAAAGCGTTGAACAAATCAAAATATATTTGATATTTGGAGATTCTTCAAAGTAGCAACTCTTTGCCTTGATGACAGCTTTGCACACTCTTGGCATTCATGCTTCATGAGGTAGTCACCTGAAATGCATTTAAATTAAAACAGATGTGCCTTGTTAAATGTTAATTTGTGGAATTTCTTTCCTTCTTAATGCGTTTGAGCCAATCAGTTGTGTTGTGACAAGGTAGGGGTGGTATAAAGAAGATAGCCCTATTTGGTAAAAGCAAGTCCATATTTTGGCAAGAACAGCTCAAATAAGCAAAGGGAAATGACAGTCCATCATTACTTTAAGGCATGAAGGTCAGTCAATACGGAACATTTCAAGAACTTTGAACGTTTTTTCAAGTGCAGTTACAAAAACCATCAAGCGCAATGATGAATGAGGACCGCCACAAGAAAGGAAGACCCAGAGTTACCTCCGCTGCAGAGGATAAGTTCATTAGAGTTACCAGCCTCAGAAATTGCTGCCCAAATAAATGCTTCACAGAGTTCAAGTAACAGACACATCTCAACATCAACTGTTCAGAGGAGACTGCATGAATCAGGCCTTCATGGTCGAATTGCTGCAAAGAAACCACTACTAAATGAAACCAATAAGAAGAAGAGACTGCTTTGGCGAAGACACATGAGCAATGGACATTAGACCGGTGGAAATCTGTCTGGTCTGATGAGTCCAAATTTGAGAGTTTTGGATCCAACCACCGTGTCTTTGTTAGATGCAGAGTAGGTGAACGGATGATCTCTGTACGTGTGGTTCCCACGTGAAGCATTGAAGATGGTGTGGAGGTGCTTTGCTGGTGACACTGTCAGTGAATTCAAAGCACACTTATCCAGCATGGCTACCACAGCATTCTGCAGCGATATGCCATCCAATCTGGTTTGTGCTTAGTGGGACTATCATTTGTTTTTCAACAGGACAATGACCCATCACACCTCCAGGCTGTGCTAGGGCTATTTGACCAAGAAGGAGAGTGATGGAGTGCTGCATCAGATGACCTGGCCTCCACAATAACCCGACCTCAACCCAAATGAGATGGTTTGGGATGAGTTGGACTGCAGAGTGAAGGAAAAGCAGCCAACAAGTGCTCAACATACACTAACGTTAAAACGTTTGGGGTCACTTAGAAATGTCCTTGTTTTTTTAAGAAAATCACATTTTTTGTCCATTAAAATGACATCAAATTGATCAGAAATACAGTGTAGACATTGTTAATGCTGTAAATGACTATTGTAGCTTGAAACGGTAGATTTCTTTATGGAATATCTACATAGGCATACAGAGGCCCATTACCAGCAACCATCACTCCTGTATTCCAATGGCACATTGTGTTAGCTAATCCAAGTTTGTCATTTTAAAAAGTTAATTGATCATTAGAAAACCCTTTTGCAATTATGTTAGCACAGCTGAAAACGGCTGTACTAATTAAAAAAGCAATAAAACTGGCCTTCTTTAGACTAGTTGAGTATCTGGAGCATCAGCATTTGTGGGTTTGATTACAGGCTCAAAATGGCCAGAAATAAAGACCTTTTCTCTGAAACTCATCAGTCTATTATTGTTCTGAGGAATGAAGACTATTCCATGCGAGAAATTGCCATGAAACTGAAGATCTCGTACAACGCTGTGTACTACTCCCTTCACAGAACAGCACAAACTGGCTCTAACCAGAATAGAAAGAGGAGTGGGAGGCCCCGGTGCACAACTGAACAAGAGGACAAGTACATTAGAGTGTCTAGTTTGAGAAACAGACACCTCACAAGTCCTCAACTGGCAGCTTCATTAAATAGTACCCGCAAAACACCAGTCTCAACATCACCAGTGAAGAGGCGACTCTGGGATGCTGGCCTTCTAGGCAGATTTGCAAAGAAAAAGCCATATCTCAGACTGGCCAATGCAAAGAAAAGATTAAGATGGGCAAAAGAACTGGACAGAGGAAGATTGGAAAAAAGTGTTATGGACAGACGAATCTAAGTTTGAGGTGAGACACAGAAAAAATGAAAAGATGCTGGAGGAGTGCTTGACACCATCTGTCAAGCATGGTGGAGCATGGTGGAGGCAATGTGATGGTCTGGGGGTGCTTTGGTGGTGGTAAAGTGGGAGATTTGTACAGGGTAAAAGGGATCATGGAGAGGCCAGCACAGTCACCGGATCTCAACCCTATTGAGCTGTTGTGGGAGCAGCTTGACTGTATGGTACATAAGAAGTGCCCATCAAGCCAATCCAACTTGTGGGAGGTGCTTCAGGAAGCATGGGGTGAAATCTCTTCACATTACCTCAACAAATTGACAACTAGAATACCAAAGGTCTGCAAGGCTGTAATTGCTGCAAATGGAGGATTCTTTGATGAAAGCAAAGTTTGAAGGACACAATTATTATTTCAATTAGAAATCATTATTTATAACCTTGTCAATGTCTTGACTATATTTCCTATTCATTTTGCAACTCATTTCATGTATGATTTCATGGAAAACAACGACATTTCTAAGTGACCCCAAACTTCTGAAAGGTAGTGTATGTGGGAACTCCTTCAAGACTGTTGGAAACCGCATGCCAGGTGAAGCTGTTTGAGAGAATGCCAAGAGTATGCAAAGCTGTCATCAAGGCAAAGGGTAGCTACTTTGAAGAATCTCAAATATAAAATATATTTTGATTTGTTTAACACTTTTTTGGTTGCTACATGATTCCATATGTGTTATTTCATAGTTTTGATGTCTTCACTATTATTCTACAATGTACAAAATATAAAAAATAAAGAAAAACCCTTGAATGAGTAGGTGTGTCCAAACTTTTGACTGGTACTGTTTATCTATTGATCTGTTTGACTCAGAGTGATGAAATTTGGCACACATGCTCAGGGACATGAGTAACTGACCCACACAATATCTCAGACCCCACTGGCCCAATTTTGACTAAACTTAGGTGAATGATATGTCTTGCCATAAAGATCCGGCATTTACAAAATAGCCCAAGGGGGGCGCTATAGTTATCAACTGTATGTATGTCAGTCCACACACGATTTCTCAGAAACCACTGACCCGATTTTGATGAAACTTGATTGAATGATCCGTAATTTACAAAATTACACTGAATGGCCGAAGGGGGTGCTGCATCATTGTTAAATGATGCCTTGTTAAAATATCTGAGGACCATTCTAGCCAATTGTGAACATTTGATACAAAAGAAAGAACAAAGTAATTAACCATTAAGACTGAGCTGCTCTTCCTCCCGGGGAAGGACTGCCCGTTCCATGATCTCGCCATCACGGTTGACAACTCCCTTGTGTCCTCCTCCCAGAGTGCTAAGAACCTTGGCGTGATCCTGGACAACACCCTGTCGTTCTCCACTAACATCAAGGCGGTGACCCGATCCTGTAGGTTCATGCTCTACAACATTCGCAGAGTACGACCCTGCCTCACACAGGAAGCGACGCAGGTCCTAATCCAGACACTTGTCATCTTCCGTCTGGATTACTGCAACTCGCTGTTGGCTGGGCTCCCTGCCTGTGCCATTAAACCCCTACAACTCATCCAGAACGCCGCAGCCCATCTGGTGTTCAACCTTCCCAAGTTCTCTCACGTCACCCCGCTCCTCCGCTCTCTCCACTGGCTTCCAGTTGAAGCTCGCATCCGCTACAAGACCATGGTGCTTGCCTACGGAGCTGTGAGGGGAACGGCACCTCCATACCTTCAGGCTCTGATCAGGCCCTACACCCAAACAAGGGCACTGCGTTCATCCACCTCTGGCCTGCTGGCCCCCCTACCTCTGAGGAAGCACGGTTCCCGCTCAGCCCAGTCCAAACTGTTCGCTGCTCTGGCACCCCAATGGTGGAACAAGCTCCCTCACGACGCCAGGACAGCGGAGTCAATCACCACCTTCCGGAGACACCTGAAACCCCACCTCTTTAAGGAATACCTGGGATAGGATAAAGTAATCCTTCTAACCCCCCCACCCTTAAAAAATTTAGATGCACTATTGTAAAGTGGTTGTTCCACTGGATATCATAAGGTGAATGCACCAATTTGTAAGTCGCTCTGGATAAGAGCGTCTGCTAAATGACTTAAATGTAAATGTAACCATGTTCTTATTACAATTACAAGCATGGCCAAGATCTCTCAAAGGGACCACATTAATCAACATCATTTGAATCTGTTTGTGACTGAATTTAGTGTATGATTTCTAAACTGAGAGGACAAAAGTTTAAAGGAAGAAAAAAAAGAGATGTTAAAAATTTAGACTCCCTAGAACATATAAATCTTTGCAGATTATTGAATTGCATTCAAAGCACCAGCAACAAATGAAAGCCCTGTGTGAGCACATGAAATCTACCAATAAAAAATAGTTATGAATTTGACATGTGTATTCAAAAGCAGATAGCTACATTCCTCTATGCAATCTTTGTGAGGCAGTTTTGTAGAAAGACAAAGCCATTCTATGCTCATTGTAAAATAACATGCTGGAGATTGATTGATTTATGTAATAAAGGAGGTTGGAATTGTATGTTTACAACAAATACACAAAGCACTGAATGTGTTTTTACATCAGAAAATAATTCTTTAACCTTTTACACAAATGTTTTTTTCATTTGTATCTTAATTTAATAAAAGCAGCTTGAAGCCAACAACCTTAATGTAGTTCATTATGTGACTATGTGGTAGAGTAATTGTAGTCTACAATATGCTTACACCCATAGACAACTGTGAGATCCTATTTCCCAGACGCTGGGTGTTTGTATACAAATCTCTGATGGAATCAGTCTCTGGAATTGGCTCCGAATTTACAACCTCAAAAAACCCCAGAAAACATCAAGAGTGAAAAGGAAATAAAGAGTGATGGGAAAACTCTGAACCCAAATCCATAGTAACCAAGAGTCAGCATGCCAGTGCTTGGAATTGAAATAAATAATATACATTGAGTGTACAAAACATTAGGAACACCTGCTCTTTCCATGAATAAAGGTGAAAGCAGTGGTGGAAAAAGTATCCAATTTTCATACTTGCATTATGCATTTAATTCAATTGTAATGAATACATTATAAGTACATACGCATCGGCCCAATGTGGGCAGCCTACATAGAGGCAATATTTTAGCCCATGTTTACTGGGGAAATAATGGCTTATTTCAGGCTGCCTTCACCAGATATGGGCTGCCCACACTAGGCCAAATTGGGCAAATGCTTTGTGGGCCAATGTAGAGCCGATGAGCAAAAAAGCTTTGGCTCAATGTTGGCAGCAAACATGTGGACAATATTTTAGCCCGCATTTGGCCCACATCATGCCAATGTGGACATGTTTGCTGGGTATTCTTATTCCTTACAGATAGCTCCTCCCCTCTGTTTGTTGCTGTCAGATGCTTATGCTCCTTTTACTGACTTTTCTCTGTATGCTTATATCTTGTGGAGTTCTTTCTCTTTGCTAAGTTTTCCTTCTGTGCTGTTAAACTTTTATATCCCACTCTATCACACCCGACCCTATTTTAGGGCTGTATTTTGCATACTAATCATACTAGTCTTTCCCTGTCTCTTGTTGACCTGTGCAAGGAGTAGAAAGGCAGGCCACCAGCCAGCCCCTCCCTCTAGTGCTCCTTTAGTGGCCACCCACATCATTAGACAAGGCAGTGGGCAGGAGGAACACTGTCTCCATCCTAGGTGTCCTCTCCAGTAGCCAGTAATTTACCCAGTCTACTCCATGTGTGAAGGCTGCTGCCCTGCCTGCTCTCTCAGTCCTGTTTCAGTTCTACAAACACATTGGTCTGGTCTGGAGCCTGTGTGATAGCATGGCTGAGCATGTATGTATGAGGTGTATAAGGAGTGCTGCTTGTTTAGTCAGGAGCTCTGACTGTTTGGTTCGGCCTGGGAGCTACATGCACACTCTTGTTGGGAGCCTGTCCACTTGCCTATATATCTGTCTGTCTGTCCTGATGGCTCAAACAGTGTGTAGCTCTCCCCAAGCCCATCACCATGCTGAACGCAGGATGTGGCTAGCTCTTCTCGAAAGAGAAGAAATGCCTCAAAAGCATTTGGAGAGGTCTCACTCTAATAGAAACATGCAAACTCACCATCATTTGCATGCTTTTGCTTTTTATGGTCACTCCCTTAGAACGCTGTACTATGATAATAATTATTTGATGATTAGTACTCTTGCTAATAGAGAGCAATAGTAATGCCATATTTTTGTAGGCACTAACGGAGGCTAACTCTGCAATGGCTTGTTGTTCAAAACCGATGAAATTAGGTTTAGGAGTTCTTATACATTTTGCTAGGTAACATAACCTTTTGTGAATTTTAAAGCATTTATATATTCAAAACAAATAAAAAGCTCAAACTACACCTCCGATCGCATGCCTTTGACATCTAGCTAACAGGCTTAGCTTACCTTATGAGACATACCCAAAGTCTCCTCTGGACAACATTGTTCGGGAACTGATAAAATTAGCTCCTTTCCACTGAAGAGATATGGTTGAAGCCTGGAGCAAAGAAATATACCATCCTTGCATTTTCAGTTCGAGCTGGTTAGCAGAAAGCTAACTAGCTTTTTGGCGGACTGTAGCGTAGACTAGTTTGCGTGGTCGGCCTAGTGACGTGAAATGTTTTTGAGAAGTATGTTCTAGTTCCATTTCTCTGACAGTTAAGATTTGTTAGCAACTGACTTTTTTTGAGCACATAAAGGCTTCATAATTCATAAAGGTCCTGTTAACTGACTGATATTATCTCATAGAACAAAACATGTAAGGTCTCCTAAGCCTATGATAACCTCAGACCTTATTATCGGCATATATCACAAGACCATTTATTTTCGCTGTTCATTTCCCACATTGGAATGCCCAACAAACCAGAGGTAGAAAATGCTAACTCATTTCCGGTTTTTAGGACTACAAGCACTATAACACTGACAAGTGATATGTTGTTCAAAATACACACATGCCACACATTACTGAATAGTGTCTGAATATGTTGCCTACAATTAAGACATTTAATTTCATCTATTTAACTATGAATCAGCATAATGCTGTCTTAGTTCAGAAAAAAAGTTTGACAATTATCTTGTTTAATTATATATTATATTAAAAGTAAGACAATGCTCCTATTTAATTATACATGATAGGATTCACAGAGAGTATGCTGAAATAGTCATATTCTAACTTGGAAATATTCTGTTTTTTAAGTCTCAGCATTATACGTAATGTGAGTAAGCCCACTTTGTGAGTCTGAGGCTGAGTGGAGGTAATGCTTACAGTACAGCCAAGGCTGATTTGCTACTGCAGGCAGGTTGGTGACTCAGAGGAGACACTGCAGTGACACTGACTGCATGCATGCTGGCTGGCCTCTCTGGCACCTGTCTGTCTGGACATTGGGAACACTCAGTTCCATCTTCACTGCAGGTGAAGTGGGCCAAAAGCATTTCTCCAAAATCATCAAACCATTTTTTGCAATATTTCTCCTTTTAGGAGCACAATATTGAATGAGATACTGAAAGTTTTGAATTCAGGACAAAAAATGTATCGCTTTGCCACATTTTTTGCAGCATTACGTTAGTGCCTTGTTGTAAACAGGATGCATGTTTTGGAATATTTTTATTCTGTACAAGATTCCTTCTTTTCACTCTGTCAATTAGGTCAGTATTATGGAGTAACTACAATGTTGTTAATCCATCCTCAGCCATTAAACTCTGTAACTGTTTTAAAGTCACCATTGGCCTCATGGTGAAATCCCTGAGCGGTTTCCTTCCTCTCCGGCAATTGAGTTAGGAAGGATGCCTGTATCTTTGTAGTGACCCCCTTTACTCCACACACAGAGATGGGTACAAAGCTCTCCCTCGCCCTCCACTTGGCAAGTCTGACCATAATTCTGTCCTCCTGATTCCTGCTTACAAGCAAAAACTAAAGCAGGAAGCACCAGTGACTCGGTCAATAAAAAAGTGTTCAGATGAAGCAGATGCTAAGCTACAAAACTGTTTTCCAGCACAGACTGGAATATGTTCCGGGATTCTTCCGATGGCATTGAGGAGTACACCACATCAGTCACGCTTCATCAATAAGTGCATCGATGACTCATCCCCAAAGTGACTGTAGTTACATACCCCAACCAGAAGCCATGCATTACAGGCAAGATCTGCACTGAGCTAAAGTGTAGAGCTGCCGCTTTCAAGGAGCGGGACTCTAAACCGGAAGCTTATAAGAAATCACGCTATGCCCTCCAGCGAACCATCAAACAGGCAAAGCATCAATACAGGACTAAGATTGAATCGTACTACACCGGCTCCGACGCTCGTCAGAGATGGCAGGGCTTGGAAACTATTATAGACTACAAAGGGAAGCACAGCCGATAGCTGCCCAGTGACACGAGCCTACCAGACGAGCTAAATTACTTCCATGCTCGCTTCGAGGCAAGTAACACTGAAACACGCATGAGAACATCAGCTGTTCCGGACAACTGTGTGATCATGTTCTCCGCAGCCGATGTGAGTAAAACCTTTAAACAGGTCAACATTCTCAAGGCCACAGGGCCAGACGGATTACCAGGACGTGTACTCTGAGCATGCGCTGACCAACTGGCAAGTGTCTTCACTGACATTTTCAACCTCTCCCCGTCTGAGTCTGTAATACCAACATGTTTCAAGCAGACCACCATAGTCCCTGTGCCCAAGAACACTAAGGTAACCTGCCTAAATGACTACCGACCCAAAGCACTGACGACTGTAGCCATGAAGTGCTTTGAAAGGCTGGTCATGGCTCACATCAACACCATTATCCCAGAAACCCAGGACCCACTCCAATTTGCATACCACCCCAACAGATCCACAGATGATGCAATCTCTATTGCACTCCACACTGCCCTCCTGTACTCCCTGTTCACTCATGACTGCACGGCCAGGCACGACTCCAACACCATCATTAAGTTTGCCGATGCCAGTGGTAGGCCTGGTCACCAACAACGACGAGACAGCATAAAGGGAGGAGGTCAGAGACCTGGCCGTGTGGTGCCAGGACAACAACCTCTCCCTCAACGTGATCAAGACAAAGGAGATGATTGTGGACTACAGGAAAAGGAGGACCGAGGACACCCCCATTCTCATCGACGGGGCTGTAGTTGAGCAGGTTGAGAGCTTCAAGTTCCTTGGTGTACACATCACCAACAAACTAACATGTTCCAAGCACACCAAGACAGTTGGGAAGAGGGCACGACAAAACCTATTCCCCCTCAGGAGACTGAAAAGATTTGTCATGGGTCCTCAGATCCTCAAAAGGTTCTAAAGCTGCAACATCGAGAGCATCCTGACTGGTTGCATCACTGCCTGGTATGGCAACTGCTCTGCCTCTGACCACAAGGCACTACGGAGTTTTGAGTTTTTATTTAACTCGGCAAGTCAGGTAAGAACAAATTCTTATTTACAATGATGGCCTACTCCGGCCAAACCCAAAGTGGGGTAGAGTAGGGCGCACGGCCCAGTACATCACTGGGGCCAAGCTTCCTGCCATCCAGGACCTCTATACCAGGCGGTGTCAGAGGAAGGCCCTAAAAATGGTCAAAGACTCCAGCCACCCTAGTCATAGACTGTTCTCTCTGCTACCGCACAGCAAGTGGTACCAGAGCGCCAAGTCTACGTCCAAGAGGCTTTTAAACAGCTTCTACCCCCAAGCCATAAGACTACTGAAATTCTAATCAAATGGCTACCCAGACTATTTGCATTGCCCCCCCTTCTTTTTTTGTATTTTTTTATTTCACCTTTATTTAATCAGGTAGGCTAGTTGAGAACAAGTTCTCATTTACAACTGCGACCTGGCCAAGATAAAGCAAAGCAGTGCGACACAAATAACAACACAGCGTTACACATGGAATAAACAAACATAGTCAATAACACAATAGAGAAAAAAAGGTCTATATACACTGTGTGCAAATGAGATAATATAAGGGAGGTAAGGCAATAAATAGGCCATAGTGGCGAAATAATGACAATTTAGCAATTAAACACTGGAGTGATAGATGTGCAGAAGATGAATGTGAAAGTAGAGATACTGGGGTGCAAAGGGGCAAAGAAATAAATAACAGTATGGGGATGAGGTAGTTGGATGGGCTATTTACAGATGGGCAATGTACAGGTACAGTGATCTGTGAGCTTCTCTGACAGCTGGTGCTTAAAGTTAGTGAGGGAGATATGGGTCTCCAGCTTCAGTGAATTTTGCAATTCATTCCAGTCATTGGCAGCAGAGAACTGGAAGGAAAGGCGGCCAAAGGAGGAATTGGCTTTGGGGGTGACCAGTAAAATATATCTGCTGGAGCGCGTGCTACGGGTGGGTACTGCTATGGTGACCAGTGAGCTGAGATAAGGCTGGGCTTTACCTAGCAAAGACTTATAGATGACCTGGAGCCAGTGGGTTTGGCGACGAATATGAAGCGAAGGCCAGCCTACAAGTGCATACAGGTCGCAGTGGTGGGTAGTATATGGGGCTTTGGTGACAAAACTTATGGCACTGTGATAGACTGTATCCATTTTGCTGAGTAGAGTGTTGGAGGCTATTTTGTAAATGACATCGCCGAAGTCAAGGATCGGCAGGATAGTCAGTTTTACGAGGGTATGTTTGGCAGCATGAGTGAAGGAGGCTTTGATGCCGATTCTAGATTTAATTTTGAATTGGAGATGCTTAACATGAGTCTGGAAGGAGAGTTTACAATCTAACCAGACACCTAGGTATTTGTAGTTGTCCACATATTCTAAGTCAGAACCGTCCAGAGTAGTGATGCTGGACGGGCAGGTAGGTGCAGGCAGCGATCAGTTGAAGAGCATGCATTTAGTTTTACTTGCATTTAAGAGCAGTTGGAGGCCACGGAAGGAGAGTTGTATGGCATTGAAGCTCGTCTGGAGGTTAGTTAACACAGTGTCCAAAGAAGGGCCAGAGGTATACAGAATGGTGTCGTCTGCGTAGAGGTGGATCAGAGAATCGCCAGCAGCAAGAGCGACATCATTTATATATATAGAGAAAAGAGTCGGTCCGAGAATTGAACCCCCATAGAGACTGCCAGAGGTCCGGACAACAGGGCCTCCGATTTGACACACTGAACTCTGTCTGAGAAGTAGTTGGTGAACCAGGCGAGGCAGTCATTTGAGAAACCACTATCTGGTTATTATCTACGCATAAGTCACTTTAATAACTCTACCTACATGTACATATTACCTCAATTACCTCCACTAACCGCACATTGACTCTGTACCGGCACCCCCTGTATATAGCCTCGCTATTGTTATTTTACTGCTGCTCTTTAATTATTTCTTATTTTATTTCTTATTTTTCTCAAGGTATTTTTCTTAAAACTGCATTGTTGGTTAAGGGCTTGTAAGTAAGAATTTCACTGTAAGGTCTACACCTTTTGTATTCGGCAAATGTGGCAAATACAATTTCATTTGATTGTTGAAAGAGTTCCACAGGGATATTGGACATTGTTGACTCCAATGCTTCCCACAGTTGTGTCAAGTTGGCTGGATGTTCTTTGTGTAGTGGATCATTCTTGAAACACACGGGAAACAGTTGAGTGTGAAAAAACCCAGCAGCGTTGCAGTTCTTGACACATTCAAACCGGTGCCCAGTGCACAATGTTTTTTGGAAGAAAAAAAACATGTATATACAGTACCAGTCAAAAGCTTGGACACACCTACTCATTCAAGGGTTTTTCTTTATTTTTACTATTTTCTACATTGTAGAATAATAGTGAAGTCATCAAAACTATGAATGAACACATATGGAATCATGTAGTAACAAAAAAAGTGTTAAACAAATCAAAATATATTTTTGATATTTGATTCTTCAAAGTAGCCACCCTTTGCCTTGATGACAGCTTTGCATATTCTTGGCATTCTCTCAACCAGCTTCATGAGGTAGTCACCTGGAATGCATTTCAATTAACAGGTGTGCCTTGTTAAAATGTTATTTGTTACTTCCCACAGCTATGTGTGGGCTAGACCGTGTGGGACTGGTGTAGGTTAGCCCATGTTGGGCTGGTGTGGGATTGCTGTGGGCTAGCCCGTGCTGGGCTGGTGTGGGTTTGATGTGGGCTAACCTGTGTCCACCTTGCCCACCGAATACCCACATGGGGCCAATGGGGTCATGTTTCCTGGGATAAGGCTATAATGGTTGACTTTGACAGTTCCTCCTCCTCTCTTCTTTTCCTCTTCCTGGGTGTGTACCTGTCTCTTACACCTTTGACTCCCACAGTCCACAGCTCTGACTTTAATCCGAATGGGACATTCCTTAAATATGAAGAATAACTTAAAGCTCTCTCATCCCTATGTACTACCAACAGCGTATTTATCATCATATGTAATTAATAAGGGCTATTGAATATGTGCCCCTAGTGTCAACAATAATAAATACATTTTTTCTTTCAAGCATCAGTTGAGAATGATCTATGTTGTTGAGCCACCAAGAAATGTAAGAAAGTGGCAAAGGCACTAGGGGACGAATCAATACACGTTACAATATGATATTACTTTCTGCTTGTTTACTTTTCTAGGGCCATATAAAATCTATGCTATGCAAAGTTTGGACGGAATTACAGAAGACAGACATTAAAATGAAATTCAACAATATTCAAAAATGTATTGAACTTAGTAGTAAATCCACTAAATATAATTAACTTTATTATTTAATTTGCCCAAGTTAATCATAAGACATGAACAAAATGCTTCAGTGATTTGTAGTTTCCTGCAACTTTCTGAAACAACACAGGAATGTCCCTGTCTGTGTGTGTCTGAGGTGCACACGTACGACTACACTTTATGTAGCCATTAGCGATGATGCTAATGATAACCATAGAGATGGAAAGGCTTTCCCAAAAACCTTCTCAATTCAATGTTAACTACAAAGTAGCCTATGCCTACATGGCAGAATGATATCCCGATTATTTGCATCAATCATTTGTTTTCCAAACTCTGCAATCACATGCACAGTACAGAAAATCATCCAAACAATGGGCTCTGGCAGGTGCACACTTGAATTAAGGTGCACCCACCTGAAAATCAAAATTTTGTAGATTTTTCAAGACCTCAAAGGTGGTCTCCTGAGGTGGTTTAAGTATTGTTGTGGACTTAGAACATCCAATTTGGTTGTTTTTCAAAAAAAATCTACAATTTTGAGACCGAAAACCTGAAGAATTTCTTTTTTAAACAGAAACCTGGAAAAACAAAACAGAGAAAACGGAATTTAGGGAAACAATTTTATGGAATCAGGCAAAACAAAATGATTTATCATCCTACAGAAAGAGGATGATTCAGACAGAGTCAATAAGATCACTTTTGGAGCACTACGACGATCACTTTAAACTGACATTTTCCCTAGGTGCTATTACCCCTCCCTCTCTATCCCTGAGATGAGCAAAATTACATCTATAATAACAACTCATGTGCAAATTGCTATGTGTAGAACAGTTTCCTCTTCGACTACAGTGGTGAACCTGCTGTAGCTGTTCACTGCCTGACCTTTAATAGATGGCCACATTTTACACGGTAAGAGCTAATAAAGAGTAATGGGCCTGTGGCTTCACTAAGAGAATAGCTATTTTTGAGTTCATGAGAGAAAGCATCATCTTGGAGATTAAAGAGTATTGACCAGGGAAAAGTAAACAACAGCAGCAGCAGTAGCTGTACTCCTTGGATGTGTTTGGTAAAGCTGTGGGGCAGAGAAGAGAAGAACCCCGGCCACCACATTCTCGTCCCAATGTGCCTTGCTGTGAGAGACAGCGGGGACACCATTAGTTGCTAAAAAGGTACGTTCAGGTGCTGTGATGAGGCCTGATGCGTCTGGAACACTGTTATCATAGAAGGTTATCAACCAGTGAGTGACCTGGGCTGGGCTGTAGACATTACTGGTCTCCTGGTTGCAGAGAAGAAGGGCTCCATTGTGCCAGAGCAGGCAGCGCACACGGCTGTAGGGGAGGATACAAGGCCAGGCCAGAGAGCTTTTGGCCTGGACAGGGAGGATGAGACAAGCACAGATTTGTGGGCCAATCAGTATTCCCAGGGCCGCTCCGGACTTTTCTAAAACATAAACTGGCCGCCTAATGAATCTCTTGCCCTTACACTGCCCTTTATTGCAAAGTGATATCGTAAATCAGGGCAAACACAGGGCCTCTCGGAGGGCAAAGTGAGTCGGCCTCTTTGTGTGCACTGAGGGACATTTAATAATGAGAGCAGACCAGGGGAATAAGTGGACACAAACCCACCAAAGATCTATACACTGCTGCTCAGACAACATACTGCACGGTGCAGGGCACAACGGGAGTAAAAAATAAAGTATGTAACCAAATAAAATGTTCCAGTAAACATTATGAGGATGAGAAAATGCTAAACATTTTAATTGTAAAAAAATATAGTTCACTTCTCCGCCGGTCTCACTACAGGAAACGGCACACACGGAAATCTCCATTCTCACCACATCTGACTAAGCACAGGTCAGTAAAATGCTGATTACACTTTCATATTACCCAAAAGGATTGCTCTCAGACCACAACTTGAAGCTCAGCGATATTCATTGCAGAAGATTTACAGTTCAGCATATGAAGACAAAAAAGATCAGATACATTGCTGTAATATAAGGAATTGTAGTGACTATCGTCATCGGGCTGTTACATTATGCCGGGCATACACTAAACGATTTTGCCATGAATTTGCCACATTTTTGCTGTCCCAGACAAATTTTTATGATTAGGGTGAAATCCTATAAACTTGGGCAAGGATCAGTTACGTCGGGACTCGCGTAGTTTGAGCGGGTCAAGGACGCACTGATGATGGCTGTTCCGTTCCAGACCCGTGACAGACTTCCCGATAATTTTCTGCCATGTCAGAAATGTTGGTTGTGCATCTTGTAGTATGAGCAGTGCTATGACACAATTGGGCAAGGACTACTGCCAATAGTCAAAGAGCACTCAGCATGTGAGACCAAAACAATGATGGCGAAGAGCAAAGCAAAAACAATACGCACCGTGTGGACCGAGGTGATGGAAGACAGATTGGTGGAGCTGTGGAGAGAACGTGGCTGCCTTTTCAATATTACCTCTGCCTCCTGACATGACAGAAACCAAAAAGATCAAAGCTGGGGGGGGATAGTCAAGGATAGTCCTTACCAGAGTCGTGTGGAGAGAGTCTATTGCTCTGGTCCTTAACAGCTACAAGTGGCCCTGACAAACCCCTTCACTCTCTCTTCATTGGACAGTATAACACCTACAGTACCACTTGACCTCTTGTCCTCTTATTACAAATCAGGAAATCTACAGAATATTGAAAAAACATTACCACTGATTGCACACAATGTCATCGATGACAAGTAATCAAAACTACTCTTAATGATAATTGTGCATACAGAAAAGTAAGAGGATCTGCGGAACAATGACTGCCTCATCCGCCTTGCCTGAGAGACCTGAGGACAATAGCTACAGTGAGGGAAAAAAGTATTTGATCCCCTGCTGATTTTGTACGTTTGCCCACTGACAAAGAAATTATCAGTCTATCATTTTAATGGTAGGTTTATTTGAACAGTGAGAGACAGAATAACAACCAAAAAATCCAGAAAAACGCATGTCAAAAATGTTATAAATTGATTTGCATTTTAATGAGGGAAATAAGTATTTGACCCCCTCTCAATCAGAAAGATGTCTGGCTCCCAGGTGTCTTTTATACAGGTAATGAGCTGAGATTAGGAGCACACTCTTAAAGGGAGTGCTCCTAATCTCAGCTTGTTACCTGTATAAAAGACACCTGTCCACAGAAGCAATCAATCAATCAGATTCCAAACTCTCCACCATGACCAAGACCAAAGAGCTCTCCAAGGATGTCAGGGACAAGATTGTAGACCTACACAAGGCTGGAATGGGCTACAAGACCATCGCCAAGCAGCTTGGTGAGAAGGTGACAACAGTTGGTGCGATTATTCGCAAATGGAAGAAACACAAAAGAACTGTCAATCTCCTTCGGCCTGGGGCTCCATGCAAGATCTCACCTCGTGGAGTTGCAATGATCATGAGAACGGTGAGGAATCAGCCCAGAACTACATGGGAGGATCTTGTCAATGATCTCAAGGCAGCTGGGACCATAGTCACCAAGAAAACAATTGGTAACACACTACGCCGTGAAGGACGGAAATCCTACAGCGCCCGCAAGGTCCCCCTGCTCAAGAAAGCACATATACATGCCCGTCTGAATGAACATCTGAATGATTCAGAGGAAAACTGGGTGAAAGTGTTGTGGTCAGATGAGACCAAAATGGAGCTCTTTGGCATCAACTCAACTCGCCGTGTTTGGAGGAGGAGGAATGCTGCCTATGACCCCAAGAACATCATCCCCACCGTCAAACATGGAGGTGGAAACATTATGCTTTGGGGGTGTTTTTCTGCTAAGGGGACAGGATAACTTCACCGCATCAAAGGGACGACGGACGGGGCCATGTACCGTCAAATCTTGGGTGAGAACCTCCTTCCCTCAGTCAGGGCATTGAAAATGGGTCGTGGATGGGTATTCCAGCATGACAATGACCCAAAACACACGGCCAAGGCAACAAAGGAGTGGCTCAAGAAGAAGCACATTAAGGTCCTGGAGTGGCCTAGCCAGTCTCCAGACCTTAATCCCATAGAACGTCTGTGGAGGGAGCTGAAGGTTCGAGTTGCCAAACGTCAGTCTCGAAACCTTAATGACTTGGAGAAGATCTGCAAAGAGGAGTGGGACAAAATCCCTCCTGAGATGTGTGCAAACCTGGTGGCCAACTACAAGAAACGTCTGACCACTGTGATTGCCAACAAGGGTTTTGCCACCAAGTACTAAGTCATGTTTTGCAGAGGGGTCAAATACTTATTTCCCTCATTAAAATGCTAATAATTGGATAACATTTTTGACATGTGTTTTTCTGGATTTTTTGGTTGTTATTCTGTCTCTCACTGTTCAAATAAACCTACCATTAAAATTATAGACTGATCATTTCTTTGTCAGTGGGCAAACGTACAAAATCAGCAGGGGATCAAATACATTTTTCCCTCACTGTACTTCTCCAGTCAGAGGCTAAGCATATAGCTTGGCATGTAACCTTCTCCTCTTTGTACTACAGAAGACACATACCCAGAGTCTAAAAATGGCATATCAAATAGGTGGCTGTGTGATGTCAGGCAAGAAAGTAATCTGCACACTGCCACACACCTTTTCAAACCCTCTCGTTAGTCATTTCCCCTCAAAATTCTAAAATCTGTCAAATAGATTAAAAAAATATATATATTCAACAGGATATTTCTACAGTATAGGTCTCTACATGTGACTATAACAACACAACACCTCAGTGTAGCAGTAGCAACCATTTGTTATGCATGGTGGTGGAAGGAAGTGTTCAGGTTTAAAGTCAATGACTGACTGAGCTACAGTCTTCTTTAATGGCTGTGAGAAATGGAGGGCAGCTCACATTAGAGGATGGAGGATGTGTCAGTTAGATTCAGCCTCAGGATGTTCTTTAATACGCCACCACAGTTCAGACACCTCACTGAGATCAGATCATCCTAGGCTGCCAGGGAAGAGAAGCTAGTATCTCACACCAAAGTACAACTACAGTCAAACATCTGTCTAGAACTACAAAGCTGACCAGATATTCCTTTCATAATTTGTTTCATATGACTTGAGTTTCCTTCTAACCGGGTACTGTGGCAGTACTGTAGCTGATGAAGGAACGCAGGTATAATACAAGCTTTTAAAATAGTGAGCTGGTGCATAAAAAGCCTATGCAGCATGGTAGCTCAGTATTATTTTACACTCACACAGGCCCAGGGTCACCCATATTACCGGACAATACATTCTACAACATGACAACACTGCATTTCTACGAAGGGAACCAGACTAGAAAATCACTTTTTCAACTAGACCTTACTCCTGGCTTAATCTGTCTTTTCATAGTTTCTGCTAATTTGGCATTTACTGAAAACAGAACCATACTATCTTAGTTATGTATCTATGGAAATATTGCAATCCTTTGAAGAAAAAATCCACCGATACAGTAGGTCTTCACTGCGAAAGCCATTACAAAACATACAAATAGCCTTAAATTATTTATTTTCATAACCCATTATTAAAAATGCGGTAGAAAGAGGAGGTGTGCATTCACCTCACTGTGGCCCTTTCCTTTTTAAAATAACCTTTGTTGCGGCTCCAGATTGACTGGCTCTAAATCTGTGGTTAAACCCAAAAGCTGTCAGAGTGGCAACTAAGTAGCTCTATTTTTTTCCAGGAGAAGAAAGCCATTAAGGACACAACAAGGGGAGAGGGAGTATTCTATTTCAGACTAGATCACAAGGAAAAGCAATGTGCTGTCTTGCTTCAGACAATGTCTCTTAAGTAAAAATAAATATTTGTGCGAAGGGAAATGCTGAGCACATTTTATTTTCAAAGCCCTCTTGCCTGACTGCCAAGATGGACAGTCAAGCAATCTAGTCTTGAGGAATGCTACCGGGACAAGCCCGTTATCTCTCCCATTCCACAACCATGGAGCTTTTCATGGTAAAGCTAAAGTTAAAAACAAGAAGTAAAAAAGCAGTGAATAATATCATCAATGATGTGAGATGCTCCAATATTATTGCTCATAATGAGGACCTATAGCCCCTTTGAGTCACAAAAACCCTGTCCATGAGGATGGGGACATGCTCCCTCTTTGTCTGCTGTAGTCCATGATAAGCTCATTCATTTTGTTGCTTGTCATCTATGGGTCTGTGTATTTATTGTATATGTTTAAGCAAGTTATTATTGTAGTTGGAAACTATACATTTTCACTGATTTGACAAAAATGTTTCAGAGATTGCATTTCCACTATTAATGAAGAAAAACAGCTTTCCGGCTCAGCTCATAGAGCTGTAAGGGGGGAGACAGAGAGGGGGTAAAAAGAGTGAGAGAGCGAGAGAGAGAGAGAGAAAGAGAGAGAGAATGTGTGTGTGCACATTTGTTGGCGGAGGTTATGCACATTAATTACAGAGCACACACAGAAAACATCAATGGAATGGGAGGAAAAGCACTGACTCAATATATTGAATCCTACTGTAAGATAGTACATTCAGAATAGGCAAATTGCTACCTCATAAAACAGTCATTTATAAGGGCTAAACATACCCATTCTTTTATTTTATTTAAGTAAATACATTTTCTCATATCTCCCTAAAGTTCAAACTGTAATATGATCTCTCAACCTCACCACTCTTTTAATTGAAACTACTGAACGGTGTCCCAATGGGACTGCTGGCTAGGAGAAATACCCATCTTCCATCCCTACCTCTCATCCAGATGC
This sequence comes from Salmo trutta, assembly GCF_901001165.1. NCBI lineage: Eukaryota > Metazoa > Chordata > Actinopteri > Salmoniformes > Salmonidae > Salmo > Salmo trutta. Next base: position 21,987,391 of record NC_042983.1, on the reverse strand, counting down.
AATTGGGGATCAAGCATAGATAGTTTACATTTGGCATCATAGGCACACAAACCATGCTGTCTCCTCCTTCAGCTGCTGTGACTGTCCCAGCACTAACTGTATCCCTGTCAATGAATAACCTTGTCTGGCTCCTCATACTCCTTGCTCCGGCCAAATGCCAAGAGTGTGCAAAGCTGTCATCAAGGCAAAGGGTGGCTACTTTGAAGAATCTCCAATCTAAAATATATTTTGATTTAACACTTTTATGATTACTACATGACTCCATATGTGCTATTTCAAAGTGTTGATGTCTTCACTATTATTCTACAATGTAGAAAATAGTAAAAATAAAGAAAAACCTTTGAATGAGTAGGTGTGTCCTAACTTTTGAATGGTACTGTAAGTATTGAGACCCTTACTCAGTACTTTGTTGAAGCACCTTTGGCAGTGATTACAGCTTCGAGTCTCCTTGGGTATGACGCTACAAGCTTGACACAGCTATATTTGGGGAGTTCCTCTCATTCTTCTCTGCAGATCCTCAAGCTCTGTCAGGTTAGATGGGGGCGTCGCTGCACAGCTATTATCAGGTCTCTCCAGAGATGTTCAATCGTGTTCAAGTCCAGACTCTGGCTGGGCCACTCAAGGACATTCAGAGACTTGTCCCGGAGCCACTCCTGTGTTGTCTTGGTTGTGTGGTTAGGGTCGTTGTCCTGTTGGAAGGTGAACCTTTGCCCCAGTCTAAGGTCCTGAGCACTATGGAGCAGGTTTTCATCAAGGATCTCTCTGTACTTTGATCCGTTCATCTTTCCCTCGATCCTGACTAGTCTCCAAGTCCCTGCCACTGAAAAACATCCCCACAGCATGATGCTTCTCTGTAGGGATGGTGCCAGGTTTCCTCCAGACATGACACTTGGCATTCAGGCCAAAGATTCAATCTTGGTTTCATCAGAGCAGAGAATCTTGTTTCTCATGGTCTGAGAGTCCTTTAGGTGCCTTTTGGCAAACTCCAAGCAGGCTGTCATGGCCTTTTACTGAGGAGTGGCTTCCGTCTAGCCACTCTAACATAAAGGCCTGATTGGTGGAGTGCTGCAGAGATGGTCGTCCTTCTGTAAGTTTGACCCATCTTAACAGAGCTCTGTCAGAGTGGCCATCAGGGTTCTTGGTCACTTCTCTGACCAAGGCCCTTCTCCCCCGACTGCTCAGTTTGGCCGAACGGCCAGCTCTAGGAAAAGTCTTGGTGGTTCCAAACATCTTCCATTTAAGAACAATGAAGGCCACTGTGTTCTTGGGGATCTTCAACGCTGCAGACATTTTTTGGTACCCTTCTCCAGAACTGTGCCTCGACACAATCCTGTCTTGGAGCTCTACGGACAATTCCTTCGACCTCATGGCTTGGTTTTTGATCTGACATGCACTGTCAACTTTGGGACCTTATATAGACAGGTGTGCACCTTTCCAAATCATATCCAATCAATTGATTTTACCACAGGTGGACTCCAATCAAGTTGTAGAAGCATCTCTTTGGATGATCAATGGAAACAGGAAGCACCTGAGCTCAATTTCAAGTCTCATAGCAAAGGGTCTGAATAATTAAGGTATTTTTGTTTTTTCTAAAAACCTATTTTCGCTTTGTCATTATGAGGTGTTGTGCGTAGATTGATGAGGAAAAGATAAATGTAATCAATTTTAGAATAAGTCTGAAACGTAACAAAATGTGGAAAGGGGGAAGGGGTCTGAATACTTTCCGAATGTACTGTATACATTGAACAAAAATATAAACGCAACATGTAAAGTGCTGGTCCCATGTTTCATGAGCTGAAATAAAAGATCCCAGAAATGTTCCATACGCACAAAAAGCATACTTCTCTCAAATGTTGTGCATATCCCTGTTAGTGAGCATTTTATCCTTTGTTAAGATAATCCATTCACCTGACAGGTGTGATATATCAAGAAGCTGATTAAACAGCATGATCATTACACAGGTGCACCTTGTGCTGGGGACAATAAAAGACCCCTCTAAAATGTGCAGTTTTGTCACACAACACAATGCCACAGATGTCTCAAGATTTGAGGGAGCATGCAATTGGCATGCTGACTGCAGGATGTCCACCAGATCTGTTGCCAGAAAATTGAATGTTAATTTCTCTACCATAAGCCGGCCTCCAATGTCATTTTAGAGAATTTGTCAGTACATCCAACCGGCCTCACAACCGCAAACCATGTGTAACCATGCTAGCCCAAGACCGCCACATCTGGCTTCTTCACCTGCGAGGTTGTCAGAGGGGGAGGAGGGGGGTGCGGGGAAGTAGTTCTGTCTGTAATAAAGCCCTTTGTGGGTTGGCCTGGCTCTCCAGTGCGTAGGCCCGGGAGGTCTGGGGTGCCCTCCCAGGGGGTGCTCTCCCAGGCCCACCCATGGCTGCGGCCCTGCCCAGTCATGTGAAATCCATAGATTAGGGCCTAATGAATTTATTTCAAATTGACTGATTTCCTTATATGAACTGTAACTCAGAAAAATTGTTGAAATTCTTGCATGTTGTGTTTATCATTTTGTTGAGTATACTATGAGTGTGATATCCACTCTCATATGATTCACCCAATCAAATCAAATTGTCACATGCGCCGAATACAACAGGTGTAGACCTTACAGTGAAATGCTTACTTACAGGCTCTAATATGTAATTGAATAGGATATCTATGGATCCACCACACAATGCCCAGGGTTAGCCACTATCCTTTGTCCCCTGACACGTGTGATAAGAGTTACAACTAGCACCCTTCAGCTTTCACATCCTGCAATGAGAAAAGGGAAGTGAAATAGAAACAGAAGATTGATTTAAAATGCTGCCTGGAATATTTGGGAAACACAGCCTAAGCCAATGGATTAAAAGGCAATTGTAAAATCTGCATTTTTTTGCTGTGAATTTCAGCTGAGGGTCCATTGGTAGTTTGGAGGTAAAGATGCCCTCTGTGTGTAATCTCAGCGATACAGCCCCTTTGGGACCTTCAGCAGATAGATCTGAAGGGGGTATTGATAGGTTGCCCATATATTTCTAGCAGCTTATACCAAAACAAGGGCTCCACTCTGGGTTGTCTTTGAACCCCTCATGGATTGCCTTCAAATCTACCTGGATGTTCTGGGAAACAGCTAGTAGACTCAATAAAACACTTAAGTATTTAAGAAGTAATAAAGTTGATAAGAAAATGTTCAAGTTACTAATCTGTTGGTAACAGCTGTTCACTTGTTCCTTTCATTGAGTTTGACCCTTCATTGCATTTGATAATGGAAGTTACTGTAATGGTTACTGGTGGGATTGAATAAATTATGTACAAAGAGTTGAACTGAGGGCAATTAATTGTAATTATTGATGTTGAGGCTGATTCAGTGTTTGTGCTTTCTCCCTTCTCCAGCCATGTGAGGTCAAAACAGAGGACCTCCGGTTTGTCAATCTGTCTGGGTTCAAAGCTATGGTTTACCATGCAACATTCACAACTGTGCTCTCATTACTGACTGTAGAAGGCCTACACTCACAATTGGGATAATCACATTATCACTGACTTCTTACTGCCCAGTTTCGTTATAAAGAAGATGTTTTGTACTCAAGTTGAAGTTCACAAACTTTCATATCAGATTGTTCAAGTTTTGCTTGGCTGGTTTCCTACTGTACATAGAACAGATCTCACTGTTGGTGTCTAAGTTCAACATACAGAACAAAAAAAACATTCAGCTAAATTTGAAAAGTGTCTAATTATGAAGCAGCAAAGGTATTATGTTTTCATTACTGCATTACTAGAGATGTTATTACAGTAGCAGACAGCCTTGGAGAAAATACTAAGCCAGCACAACATGATATTAGATATTAATGCAATATGTTGTGCTTGGAGGCATTTAAGTTAAACTGCACGCTTTATTGCATACACTGTCTGCTTCTTTTACAATCTGTCTGTCTTTAATTTGACTGCCTCTATCACAATTTTAAGTGAACCATCCAGTTCATTTCATTTTCATGATCAACTACCTATCCATTGTTAGAATATAAAAATGCATAATCTGTGACACTGAAAGGTGATTTACATCTCGGTAGAAATCCTATGGTGTCTACCCATCAACCCTGTTGAATTTTCAAGGCAAGCTGTGTAGATATCTGAATTGTTCTCCCCAAAAATGCTTCTCTGCTGGATAGATGCATCTTTGCCATGCACATTTGTTTTGCATCTCTTTTCGGAATGAAACAATTATGCACAGGTGGCTGGATGAAGGTTTACAGACCATCAGAGTGACGTCTCTGTGAGTAACTGTCAGCATCTATAGGAGGAATCAGAGCTAAATGCATTAGAAGAGGCAATGACAGGTGTATATTTTCAAGGGCCATTTACTTCTTTGTGGTGAGGTGTATAGACTGTCAGGATTATGTTAAGTGTGGAGTCTTGACACCTCTCTGTGATTCAGAGTGAGGCTGTTACTGAGAGCTGGGGATGAGTGAGTCAGAGAGCATTTAGAAACAAAAAGGTTAGCCTAGTGTATTTCTCATTCTCAGGCTGGAGATCTGCCAAGTAGATTTGCAGATTTGCTTATCATGTTGAATATTGATAATGCCTGATATTTGGATCACATTTTATACACAGTTAATTTTCTTTGTTGTCCTCAGCAAATACAAAAGCTCCTTCTACAGGGTGTCATTATCTGTGATGGAATGCACCTTTTTTTTATTGTTGGACTTTAATCAAAATGTCAGTCCGTGGTAACAGGGACAGGGAGACAACAGCAAAATGGTTGGACATGGCTGCCTGTTGTACAGGGAGACAACAGCAAAATGGTTGGACATGGCTGCTTTATTGGATCAAATCAAATCACATTTTATTTGTCACATGCGCCGAATACAACAGGTGAAATGCTTACTTACAAACCCTTAACCAACAATGCAGTTAAGAAAATAACTGAAAAAAGTAAGAGATAAGAATAACAAACAATTAAAGATAATAGACAGGACACGAATATATCTGCTACTCTTGTGCTTGATGATTCGATGTCATACCAAACACGGACCCTCAGATAACCCTTACAATGAAGGTTGTTTTAGTAGGCGATTTTACCAGACTTTCAATCATATCTCTCTCCTCTCCTGCCAAAACAGGCACCCTCTAGCCTCTGCCATCTCCCTCTGATTTGGATCAGAGTGGTGCAGCGGAGGTGTTTACTCACTGGGCTGGGATATATGAAACCATGACTCAGCTCTACACTATCTATCTGCCCCATACATTCTCTGTCCTTTCACTGGTGGCTGTGTGGTCAATGTAAAAACATCCTCTGCTTTTTATGTGCTGTACACCAGCTTTTACTTAGAATTGCATTATGTGATCTGTTGAAACTACAGAAGAAATAGATTCACTGATTGATTGTGTTTTTGTCCAACTCTAATCAGTCATGTAAATGGCCTGAGGAACAGAACTGTAACTAGCAGTGAGGTTCTGAGTGTAATTGGAAAGCCTGAGTGTTTGTGTGTCTCCAATCAACGTGCCATAATCCTCTGCTCCTAATCAGAGTGGAGGTACTGGCCACTCGGAGCTCAATCAGTACATCTGCCTTTCACACAGGAACTGGTTCATCTTCATTAACTCCACTGAGTGAATGTTCATAATGTTCATGTCCTCTACACTTATTTTAAACAAAGAACACCAAAACCACTGAGGCCACACTCAGTCAGAAACAGTGTCTGTGCACTGGTACTGTTCATTTCTAGCCAACTACATGGTGGCCTAAGTGGCTGTACTACATCCAGAACATTCTCAAACACAAATTCCATCCTGCTACCCTCCCGTCCTGTCTTAGCTGTTTGATCCTACACAGCAGTTGCCCTGTCCTTGGTGTGCCAAGGGCCTGTGACTCCTGGGTAGTCCTGCCATGGCCGTGTGGCATCAGTGAGTCAGAGGCGCCCTGGCAGTCACAGCGTCCAGTGCAACACAGAGCTCTGTGGGCTCCGTGCAGAGGAGGTTAATTTGGCACGGAGAACGACCTTCCCCTCTACACCACTATCTGCTCCTGCAGCCTCTCCTCCTCACCCAGGGCCCCCTCTTTAACACAAATGTGATGGGGCCTCTACAGAACACTGAGAATGAATGAACCCAAGGATAACAGATGATTAGCCAGAGAAAATGATTACAATCTGATTCAAATTGGACGCAAAATGTATGAAGATGTTAATGTCTCGCTGAATAATTTAGTGCATCACTGTCTGCTTCTTTTACGATCTGTCTGCCTCTCATTTGACTGCCTCAATCACAATTTTAAGTGCACCAGACAGTTAATTTCATTTTCATGCTCAACTACCTATCCATTGTTAGAATATAAAATGAATAATCTGTGACACAATATGTAGATTCTATGAGAATAGAAAGGTTCAGAACTTTTGTGAAACATCACAACACAGTTGAAAAATACATGGCAAATTGAAATCAAAACTGGATGGTCTTCAGAGATAGATGGGAGGGGTTGAGTGGCGCTGAAGGATGGTACTAAACACAAACAAAATATAAAAAACCCTATGATGTCTACCCAAGGCAACCCTGTTGAAGAGAATTCGAACCCATTCCGTCTCTCGCCCTCTGAGTTGCGTACAAATCCTCACAACCCAGCAAAAATCTCACTCAAAATACTTCAGAAACAAAACAAAGCAACAGTCCTCTTGTCATTACTACCACCATCACCCACTACTGGCAGTGATCCACAGACAGAGGCCTTAGAGTGGTGCTGTGCTGCTATGGTTACTAATCCTTCAGTTACAATGTCAGTGAAAAAGTACAACAACCAAACAGTTGAAACAGTAACAGCAACGTCCCCTGCTCTGCCATGATGATACATTCTGATGTCTTATATACATCCTTTTTTTTAACACCAAATCCGAGAGCACCAGAGATTGTGAAGTGAAAAAGGTCTAGGCTACTTATCTAAAAGCATGCATTTTTCTTGATCTGGGTACGCAGACTAGGATGTAGGTATACCATACAAGCTTTCACAGACTCCCAAAAATTCTCTACACAATGTTCTCATCTCCTGGAAGCCTGATGAACACTATTTAGATTTGTGAATGCAATTATATTTTTGTGAAAGTGTTAGCCTATTTAATTCTGTACTGACATTCAGAATGCTGTCAGAGCTGTGTCTGTCTCCAACTATTAGCAAGGATCTGAAAAATGAAATTAAAAGACACGGCCTCCCCTGGCTGTGCACGATGTGCTTGGTTGGGTCTGCCCATCCCCGGCTGTGCATGGTGTGGTCTGCCCATCCCCGGCTGTGCATGGTGTGGTCTGCCCATCCCCGGCTGTGCATGGTTTGGTCTGCCCATCCCCGGCTGTGCATGGTGTGGTCTGCCCATCCCCGGCTGTGCATGGTTTGGTCTGCCCATCCCCGGCTGTGCATGGTTTGGTCTGCCCATCCCCGGCTGTGCATGGTGTGGTCTGCCCATCCCCGGCTGTGCATGGTGTGGTCTGCCCATCCCCGGCTGTGCATGGTGTGCTTGGTTTGGTCTGCCCAGCCTCAGCTGTGCCTGTTTTCGCCTGGCCTCTGCGTGTAGCAGAGGAGTCTGCTGAGGGGAGAACGGCTCATAATAATGGCCGGAACGCAGCAAATGGAATGCCATCAGTCACCTGGAAACCATGTGTTTTAATGTAATTGATACCATTCCACTGATTCCGCTCCACTCATTACCACGTGCCCATTCTCCCCAATTAAGGTGCCACCAACCTCCACCAACCTGTGGTGTGTGGGTTGTGTTTCATTTAGATTGCTCCATAGCATGCATCTCCAAGCTTTTCTATTGGGAGTTGCGCACTCTCGCGTCATCAGCATAAGGATCTACACTGAACAAAAATATAAACGTAACATGTAAAGTGTTGGTCCCAGAAATCTTCCATAAGCACAAAAAGATGATTTTTCTCAAACTTTGTGCACACATTTTTTTACATCCCTGTTAGTAAGTATTTCTCCTTGGCCAAGATAATCCATCCATCTGACAGGTGTGGCATATTAAGAAGCTAATAAAAAAAACTATAGAAATAGCGGCATAATAATTACACAGGTGCACCTTGTGCTGGGGACAATAAAAGGCCACTAAAACGTGCAGTTTTATCCCACAACACAATGCCACAGATGTCTCAAGTTGAGGGAACCTGCAATTGGCATGCTGACTGCTAGAATGTCCACCAGAGCTGTCACCAGAGAATGTAATGTTAATTTCATTTCCATAAGCTGCCTTCAACGTTGTTTTAGAGAATTTGGCAGTACGTCCAATTGGCCTCACAAACACAGACCACATGTAACCATGTCAGCCCAGGACCTCACATCCGGCTTCTTCACCTGTGGGATCGTCTGAGACCAGCCACCCTGACAGCTGATGAAACTGTGGGTTTGCACAACCAAACTGTCAGAGAACGTCTCAGGGAAACTCATCTTTGTCGTCCTTACCAGGGTCTTGACCTGACTGCAGTTTGCGTCGTAACCGACTTCAGTGGGAAAATGCTCACCTTCGATGAACACTGAGCTGGAGAAGGGAGCTCTTCACCGATGAATCCCGGTTTCAACTGTACCGTGCAGACACCATGTATGGGGTCGTGTGGGCCAGCGATTTGCGTATGTCAACGCTGTGAACAGAGTGCCCCATGGTGGCGGTGGGGTTATGGTATGGGCAGGCAGGCATAAGCTACGGACAGCGAACACAATTGCATTTTATCAATGGCAATTTCAGATACCGTGATGAAATGAGGCCCATTTTCATGCCATTAATCTGCCACCATCACCTCATGTTTCAGCATGATAAAGCATGGCCCCAAGTCGCAAGGATCTGTACACAATTCCTGGAAGCTGAAAATGTCGGAGTTCTTCCATGGCCTGCATACTCACCAGACATGTCACCCATTGAGCATGTTTTGGATGCTCTGGATTGACGTGTACGACACTGTGTTCCATTTCCCGCCAGTATCCAGCAACAGTGCACAGCCATTGAAGAGGAGTGGGACAACATTCCACAGGCTACAAACTACAGCCTGATTAACTCTATACGAAGGAGATGGGTCACGCTGCATGAGGAAAATGGCTGTCACACCAGATACTGACTGGTTTTCTGATCCACGCTCCTACCTTTTTTTTAAGTATCTGTAACCAACTGATGCATATCTGTTTTCCCAGTCATGTGAAATCCATAGATTAGGGCCTAATGACTTCATTTCAATTAACTGATTTCCTTAAATGAACTGTAACTCAGTAAATCTTTGAAATTGTTCCATGTTGCATTTCTATTTTTGTGCCGTACAGACACATATATATACACACACAGTACCAGTCAAAAGTTTGAACATACCAACTCATTCCAGAGATTCTTTATTTTTACTATTTTCTACATTGTAGAATAATAGTGAGGACAACAAAACTATGAAATAACAGACATGGAATCATGTAGTGACCAAAAAAGTGTTTAACAAATCAAAATATATGTTTGATTTTTCAAAGTAGCTATCCTTTGCCTTGATGACAGCTTTGCACACTTCGTATTCTCTCAACCAACTTCATGAGGTAGCCACCTGGAATGCATTTCAATTAACAGGTGTGCCTTGTTAAAAGTTAATTTGTGGAATTTCTATCCTTCTTAATGCGTTTGAGCCAGTCAGTTGTGTTGTGACAAGGTAGGGGTGGTATACAGAAGATAGCCCTATTTGGTAAAAGACGAAGTCCATTTATGGCAAGAACAGCTCAAAAAAGCAAAGAGAAATGACAGTCCATCATTACATGAAAGTCAGTCAATTCTGAAGATGTCAAGAACTTTGAAAGTTTCTTCAAGTGCAGTCGCAAAAACCATCAAGCGCTATGATGAAACTGGCTCTCATGAGGACCGCCACAGGAAAGGAAGACCCAGTTACCTCTGCTGCAGAGCATACATTCATTAGAGTTAACTGCACCTCAGATTGCAGCCCAAATAAATGCTTCACAGAGTTCAAGTAACAGACACTTCTCAACATCAACTGTTCAGAGGAGACGGCGTGAATCAGGCCTTCATGGTCAAATTGCTGCAAAGAAACCACTACTAAAGGACACTAATAAGAAGAAGAGACGGGCCAAAAAACACAAGCAATGGACTGGTTGAACTCTTTCCTTTGGTCTGATGAGTCCAAATTTGTGATTTTTGGTTCCAACCACCGTGTCTTTGAAAGACGCGGTGTGGGTGAACGGATGATCTCTGCATGTATATTTCCCACCCTAAAGCATGGAGGAGGAGGTGTTATGGTGTGGGGGTGCTTTGCTGGTGACACTGTCAGCGATTTATTTAGAATTCAAGGCACACTTAACCAGCATGGCAACCACAGCATTCTGCAGCGATATGCCATCCCATCTGGTTTGCGCTACTTGGGACAATCATGTGTTTTTCAACAGGACCATGACCCAACACACCTCCAGGCTGTGTCAGGGCTATTTGACCAAGAAGGAGAGGGATGGAGTGCTGCATCAGATGACCTGGCCTCCACAATTACCAAACCTCAACCCAATTGAGATGGTTAGGGATGAGTTGGATCGCAGAGTGGAGGAAAAGCAGACAAGTGCTGAGCATAATGTGGGAACTCCTTCAAGACTGTTGGAAAATCATTCCTCATGAAGCTGGCTGAGAGAATGCCAAGAGTGTGCAAAGCTGTCATCAAGGCAATGTAGAAAATAGGAAACATAAGGAAAAACCCTTGAATGAGTAGGTGTCCTGTATATTATAATTTTTTATAGCTCCCCTTGTCTGCACTTCCGGTAATACCGTACATCCCAGTATGGTACAGAAACGGTATAAGGGTATGAAAATCTAGATACCGCCCAACCCTACATCTGTCACATGTAGCTGGGTATGAGAATGGGGTGTAGAGAACTGTTCTGAAAATAATGGACAAAGCCATGCTGACAGAAAATCAGTTTGTTCTTGAATTTTTGTTGTAAGCACTTCGCCTTGAAGAATTATGTTGAAAGACTCCCATGAGGAAGCTATCCGTGTGAGGCGTTAACATTGGTCAACTATAATTGGGTTGTTCTACGAAATGAGTGCCTTTTGTGTTCCTTTGATATTTCAATTAGAAATTGCGCACAAATCTTGAATTTTAAAAGCCTTTTATATTTATTGAATACAGACCAAATGTAGAATCCCATAAATCTGAATAAAGACTTGCTAAAGTGCAAAAACGCACAATTTTGACATGCACCCTCTGACCTCCAGAATGATTTTAACCCACTTAACCCAAACATTTCTCCAAGTTTTCACCACCATTATAAAGCCCTAGTTATTTTGTTGCTTTGACAAAGTCATTTCTGAAGATTATGTATTTAATGTCATTAGTGATTTATTTTAAAGTAAAAAAAAAGAAAAACCTGTCCCTCATTTTAAAGTCAACTCTGAACTGAAATCTAATTTTAATATGGGGAAACTATTTATTTTGAAATAATTATTTCAAACAAAACATTGAACATCTAAGCTAATGATCAAATCATAGAGTAAAAGCAGGTGAGCTGGTTCTACTATTTTGGGCCTTTTTCTGTTGTTTTATGGGGGGGAAACTGAGTAGGTCAACCATAACACATCAATCCTGTTACCCATACATAGACAGGCTAGAAATGTTTTAACAATTTCATTTTTTTTTTTTGTGAAGCTTGCATTTGATTGCCCCTCCCTGTTGCACAAAAACAAGCTTCCAGTTCTCCTGTCAGAAGGAAATCTATGACTTATTTAAAGGAGTAGTTCACTACTTTCCAACATTATGTTAGATGGTTCCCTATCCTGACAGTAGGCCAGTAATCCATGGTTCGGTTCTTTAAACAGCCACTACAATCTGTAGCTAACTTTAGCCACCGCTAGCTAAAAATCTATGGAAATGACAGGGCATGCCATCCCCTGTAACCCCCCAAAATGATAATAAACTCAAATCAACTCGTGTTATTTTTTTAAATGGCCAAATCAAAATGTTCACATGGCCCTATTACTACCATAGATTTTTAGCTGGAGGTCAGCTGGAGGTGGCTATATTTAGCTAAAGTTTGCAGTGGTTGTTTAAAGAAAACTGAACAATGGGTTCAAATGTATTCTGGCCCATAGACTACTTTCAGGGTGAGGAACCTTATATTAACATGTTGTAAAATAATTAACAACTCCTTAATGATCAACCCTATTAAGGTCACCCCTGTTACTTCATTTGGCACTTAATAGATACTTACTATTGTCCGTTTTTATTTTAAACCTCTGGAAAACATGTTTTTTATTAAGTTGAACATGTCCTCTTTTGATGGAATGTTAGAATTAAGTGAAATCTAATGGGGTTTTTTCACCAGGTTATACATCTCAAAAGGCACAGTATTGGTGGAACGACCCAATTCACTAGATGAACACCCCATAAAATGTTTATAATAAGAGAAACATAAAACACAATTGTAAAGCTTAAGCATCCCAGAATGAATAAAATATTATATTCTTCAAATATCTAAATCATAGAGCTAAGATGAGTTGCATGTGTGCATTGGTCACAAAACACATGGTTTAAAATAATGTCACACTTACCCCCTAAAAGTATCATGATTGATTGTAGCGCATGGAGATGCAACATGTTTCTGTTCGCCTCTTGAAAAAAATCCATTTAGATTTAGCGATAATGGATCATTCAAAAAAGAGATTCAAATCATAGACTTGGCTGCATCAAAACTGACTTCAGGATTTTTACAAATGTCCACTGACCATCCAAATGGATAGTTTATTAAGTTCCAAAAAGTCATGCCCGTTTCTATAATTCAATGTGAACAGCCCTCAGCAAAAGGTGACCATTTCTGAATATCGAATGTAAATGAAAACGTGGCAATATCTAGTAAATATTAAGTCATAAAAATTATTGATAAAAGTTGCAGTTCACATGCACATTGCTATCCAGATAACTGAATAACGCACAGTAACTTCAGCGTTACCTGTCGACAAAGATTATTAGTAGCCTATTGGTTTTCTGCTACATGGGATCATGAATAATCACCATGGAAGCCGTTGTCACAAAAATTAGATTTTTACATAGGGATTATATTACTGGATTTAAATCCGCTTTCTTCACCAGTTTGTCATCCCTGTCTCCTCTGCATCATTTGCAGACCGATGTGAAGTTTCTTGGCGATGCGTAATGGCTCTTATCGTCGAACCTCAAGAATTTCACTGAGAATCAATTATACTTTGGCTGCAAAAGACTCACGGTGTGATAGAAATGCACAATAAAGTGTTTTCATATAGTTCTTCAGATGTCCTGTCACCCGTCGAAAAATAAACGTTTCAAATCACGCGTCGGCTAACTCCAATACATATTATTTACAGCGGGAACAAAGATTAATTCCATGTCGGATACAGTACAACATAGCGATCAGTTAGTTGTTGTTTTATATCCGTTTCTATCAAACTTCGACACTCCATGTGGCCGCTGACTATGCAGTATGAAATACTTATTTGCATTTGTATCCGCTTGTATCCATGTGCCCTGCTGCAGATATACCCAAGCTATAAAGACCTGACACTCCGCCCTCTTAAATCCATCCTCCTGGCATAATGCACATCGTCAACATCCTTTGTATAAAAATAAGAGGGAATTGAACCCAAATTACAACTTGTATTGGCAAATGCTGGTCAAGGGGGCGTGTAGTGTAGAGTAAAGGCAGACTGACTGCTCAGCACCCCACGCACGCACTTTAAATGTTGAATATTTGGCCTCCCGAGTGGCGTAGCGGTCGAAGGCACTGCATCCCAGTGCTAGAGGCGTCACTACAGACCCTGGTTCGATCCCGGACTGTATCACAACCGGCAGTGATCAGGCGTCCCATAGGGCGGCGCACAATTGGCACAGCGTCGTCCGGCTTAGGGGAGGGTTTGGCTGTAAAATAAGAATTTGTTCTTTACTGACTTGCTTAGTTAAATAAAAAATTAACAGCGCAGATGTGATAGGGTACTAATGAAGATAACAGGTTTTGTGATTAATTTTACCAACAAATGTAATAGAGGATATTGTGCATTTTACGCAAAGCATTTAGAAACTTTAGCGCACTCACAAATGGTTCTGCTATTACATTTGCCAAACAATCTGGATACACTTAACTCTGCTACTGCTGCTTAGACTATAGGAAATATATATTTTTGTAGTTCGATAGCCTATAGGCCTAGGCTACCTGGGTAAAAATGTAACATGGGGCAAAACGCCCAAATCGCAACAATTACGTGTAGTTTTGTATTCTCTGTTTTATGTTGACTTTGGGCTGCAGAAGTATCTCTTCCAACCTGACCTCTCGAGAGCCAGGCGGTTAATATGCTAAACTTAATTATGCCAAATTCAATGTGACTGTCAACTCACTAACACTTAAGTAGACTATTGGTCATTTTATGTTCATTGGGCCAGTGTGGTGCAAAGAAGCACTGCGGCACGGACGTAACCTACACTTCCAACCTCACTTTGAAAAATATGTGAGAATTACTTTGACATTTATAAATGACAACTTGACAACTGGCTAGGCTACAGGTGTGTCTTGTTTCTTCTTCACGCAATAGCCAAGCTCTAGCCTAGAGTGCAGATATTTAGGAAGCGGGTTGTTACCATATCTAACACATTTCTTACAAACTAATATTCAAAAGGAAACTTCCCATGTATGTTGCCAAACGGTTCAGTATTCTCACGTTGGGCATATTCATGTGTTCTTCTCAATCTAAAATCCTGTCCACTTCTCAAGATTATGCTGATTGACAGGCAACAGCGACACCATGTGGACTACAATAAATGCTTTTTTTTAATTTACCGGGCTGATGACACGTTGAAAGACGCAGACCAAGCCTCTCCATCTAGCCAACTGTAGACACTATAGACGCAGACCCAACGTGAGACCAGCCTGTACATCCTTAGAATACAACTGTTCATAGATGTATTAACTTCGTGTATTTCATGATATAGATCGTTATTACCAGTACTAACATATTGTCAAATGCAATTCCCTTAATAACTACAGGACAGTTCATTATAATCTTAATTAAATAAAGTCACGGTAGCCAACATGAATCAATCTAACCCATGTATTCTGATCATCACTGCCAGGGCATCTTGCATGATGTGACATTGTCGCTATACTTTGAAGATCAACCTGAATAGGTTAAACTGTATCCTGCCAGCATTCAGAGTGACCAAAATGCCTCCTAGGCACAAACACATCATAAACCCATCTATTTTGTCATGCTCAAAATCAATTCTACATGACAGGGACTAACCCTCAATCAGTAGTGCCATTGATTCACAACATGTTCTATCACACACAGACATGAAGTGTGCGTCAGCTTGCTCTCATCAGATGATTAATTACACTTTGAAAACCATACAGTTGAATTCATAATGGGAAGTATGTTGCCTGCTTTGAATGACAAGGAGAATCCCAAGCAAAATCCTATTGAATATGAGCACTAAATGCAATTAAAATCTGCCTAGTTCTGTCGTTCTTTTCATGTTTTTCGCTCTTTCTGAGTGCTCTGATGTCTCTTTTCAAGCCCAATACATGAGGTGAGGATGACATCCACAGGGCAGCCTGCATCTATTCTGTCCGAAGGTAGGAAAGATACATGAAACAGACCCATATCATAAAAGTCTCGATCGTACTGTATATCGATCAATCTGCTATCTATTCAGATGCAAGTCAGAATAGAGTGAGCTCAAGCTGAGCGTATCCTGGCATCCTCAGTACTTTGTGATGGTGTTCACATATCTAGGATCCACTATGAAATTACATTGACCAGCATTGATTTACAGTTGGCACCACCACTGCATTTCAATCAGCTATACTCGTTCTACAATGCTCTCACACTATAATTGTTTTTATGCTGTATATTATGCTTTCAGGTTCTATCTCAAATTCCATCCCTCCCCATGTGAAACCTATGTTTTGGTTCCATCTGAATGTATGAAATGTGATCTCTGGGAGGGAAACAAATTCACTCTCGAACATCTGTGAAAAACATTAAAAGAGTTGGAAGGAGAAAGCATTGGCTCACAAAAATGTATTTCAGCAGTAATGGTGAACTGGCATGTTATTCACATGAAAGCTGGCGCCAGCCCAAAGGCAGCACATGTGTATCTGGGCCTCACTGAAAGCCCTGGAAGCCAATTCTACACTGAGATCTATTCTACTTCTGAAGGTTTTCATATGCTCCAGACTGGGCCTCAATGTCTAAGGTTACACTGTCTGTGGCTGCAAGTCATTTTGAAATACAATAATACACCTTTAACTCCCCATAGACCCACATCTGCTAAGTATATTAGTATTCAGGTCTATTGGTTAAGGGAAGGTTTTTGTACATGTGGTCAGCTTTTTAACACGGACATTGGCAGCAGCTGCACACCACATCAATTTACTTCAGACTGATGTAAGGGAATGTGAAATTAAGACGGATGGGGAGGTTTGAAGACAAAGGAACCTAAGAGAGATTTGTAGATAAAGACATTGAATAAGCATTCTATTAATAAATCTATTAATAAATCACCCTATGTACTTTTGGGAATTACTCTTAGGGACGAATCTAAGTGACTCCATGTGTGAACAGAAACTTTTGTTCCTCCCTCTGACCTTTAGTTCAGAGTTACAATATATTCCCCCTTTATATGTGTAATGTAGTGAGTAGTTCCCTTGGGGCCACCCTGAGGTGGCATCCTTTATCCATGACCTTAGCCAGGCTCCCTTGCCTACTGGCCCTGACAGCTCCACAGAAGTTGACAGGAGCCCCAAATTCATCATCACACTTCATTCTCCTCCTCTATCTGATCTATGATAGCGCTAATAATAACCACTGGCACTGCAGACTATTCCCTGTCTCCTTTGGTGCCCAGTACACCTTGAGCCTGTGCAGATTACAGCCACCCATTCAGAGTGAAGGCCATTAAAATTGTATTTACTTATTATCTTCACTCTGTGTGCCAGGAAGATGCCCACAGGGGAAGAATAAAGTGACCTTCCTATGGCCCTCAGTAAGTCACAGGAGGGTGCGTTATGCTACTGCTCCTCTCCTGTTGATTTGTTCTTGTTGCCTAACCTTTAAAGCAAATATGACTCACTTAGACACAGCACAAAATATCATCTTCTGTTTCAAATAACATACAGACCTGAAGTGGACTGGCTATGTCTATGGTAAATGTTGTAAACATTTCCTAGCCAGATGAACATGAAAAATCTAATCTGTCAATGCATTCTGCAAAAACATTTGCACAATTATTATGCAACTACTCAATAAGCACAGCTTTAGGTACCAAATATCTCCTTCTGAGAGAGTTTTGATCAAGCCAGTTGACTGACTATCATTTTGAGTGACAGTTCAGCAATTTCAATAGGACAAATGGGACAAGGTTATCTTTTTTCCTCATTCTGCCTTACATGGGCAGTTATTTCTAATCAGGGAGGAAGAGTCATGACCTGCTTAGGGCATGCTTAACTTTCCCTGACCTTTCATACAGCTGATCATTTCCACCCAGATTCTTTTCTCTTCAATATGCTGCAAGCACAAGAGAATATTGCGTAAAGACCTACTGGACTGATAAATTCACCGCTCAGAGTGCCAAGCACTGGGGAGACCTTCCCAAATCTCCCCCTCACTTGATTACCATTTCAGTCTGCCACTACCTTCATCTTGCCAAGGGCACTCCATTACCTTGCAATGGTATACAGTCTGTGGCTATAAAAGGTGTATGAGCAAATAGTTTAATTTTAATGTAGAACATTTTACTCATATTTAATTCATTACATATTAATATTATATTCCTCATTCACGTTTATTCTCGACTTTAATGCATTGCCCTCTAGAGGAAAATTACTCTCAGCTTTACATAACCTAATTGGAACTTACCTTATGTCCTGGTAACACTCTCGGTTTGCTGGGTATGGCATTAGTCTTCTCTGTGTCTCTGGCCTCCCTGGTAGCACCAGTGATGAAAGAGGGAGAATCCGATGGTGCCCCAGCAGCACTAAATGATTGTCTAATGGATTCCTGCTTTACTGCTGGTAATCTGGTAATCAGAGGTTCAGCGGGGGCACATCTATCACTGAGGGAACAAATACAAGTCTTGTGTTCTACTTTGTCTCACCCAAGGAGGAACTGTGGACCAGATAAATGACCGCCTTGTTTCAGGAGAGACTGGATCTATTGCCAACGATTTGTGGCCAACAAAGACATTTCGATACCAGTCCATGTATTGATAGATGTGGCCTAAATGTAATAAGGAGCCAATTTACTGGCAGATGGTATAGGAATGGAATTGCAGTTATCTTCTCTCTTTTTCTGCTCCCTTCTTTTCACAATCCAGCTGAAAATGTGATGGGAGAAACAAAACAAAAACCACCAAATGAAGGTAATTTATCGAAGTCAGATACATGGCTGCCACCTTTGAACTGCTATCTCTTCGAAGGTGAACATAACATGTCCCCTCTATTTGGTTTTGGTATGTTTCTATGACACCAAAATGGTCTAGGTTTGTTTCTATGAAACCACAAAGTGGGTAAGCTTAAAGAATATACAGTAGCTGAGGTCAATCTTCAAATACAGTATCTATTTTGGATAACTGAACATATATGGAAGAAAATCAGAAGATTATGTTTACAAAGCTATTGTGACCCCATTTACTGGTCGTTTGTGATGTTCACAAGCTACGTCAATTTGTTGTCCCGCGCCTGAGTTAATGTTAAGACACAGGGGGAGCTTCAAGGCTGATACATACAGTTTTCTCAAGGATCGGGCACCACATGTGTCTCACTGTTCCATTAGTCTGACAAGCAGCTCTATGCCCCTGCTCACCACATGGAGCCGAGGATCAGAGCCCTGGGGCTGGACACTACCCTCTGCAACTGGATCCTGGACTTCCTGAAGGGCACACCAGAGACTGTGAGGATTGGCAACAACACCTCCTCCACACTGACTCTTAACACAGGGGCCCCCCAGGAGTGTGTCCTCAGCCCTCTGCTGTGCTCCCTGTTCACCCACGACTGCGTGGCTTTGCACGACACCAACTCCATCATCAAGTCTGATGATGGCAACTTGCTTGGATATAGGCCTGATAACCAACAACAACGAGTCAGACTATAGGGAGGAGGTAAATACAGTAAGCTGGCATTGTGGGTATGGCAGGGTATGGCAGTCCCCATACCCTAGCTCAAGACCAAAATGTAAAAGTAGGCTACAAAAAAGTAGACTAATATGATTTCAATACCAATTCAAATGCAACGGCTGTTTAGCATTTGATGGTTGGCTGTAGGGCCATGCAGTCATCGCTTGGAGACAAGCTGCCAGCCTGGTGCCTTTCTCTCACCTTAAGAAAGCAGAGAGCAAAGACAGTGCCAGACAGTTTGCTTTGCCGGTCAGCCGTTTAGTCAGGGCGCAGATTGCTTTGAATTTGATGTCTACATTTGAACTCAGCTTTGCAAGCCTTCCGGTCAGCTGTTTTATGCAATATGCTTCCCCTAAAGTAAATTGAATTACTTTTGCCAAAATTAGCTATATACTGTAATTACTCGTGCCTATACAGAAATAAATAAAATGATTCAAAATACTACACCAGAGAGCAGGATTTGGCCACTAAGGATCATTAGCTTCTTTTAAAATTGAACTTTGGATTGTTTGAAGCATGCAATTTGGGGAGCACGCAGCTAATAGCCTACCAAATAGCTGATTGCTGAGTTTCAGCGGTCAGTAAAAAGCTATTAAATAGGCCAAGCAAGGCCTATCACAATATTTCAAAATACAATTGTAGGAAAAAAATGCTTAGAAAGCTCGTGGCTATTGCTGAATAAAGAAGATAAATAAAATACTATAATCTGTCTCTAGTTATCTAAATTCTCAACCTCCAATTGAGCCAATAGTATCCTATCTGCACCTGCAGAGAGCATCAGCCATATCCCCCTGTAAGTGCATACATATTCACTGTCTTTATTACTGCATCATTACCACTGGAAAGTTTATTGGGGGACAATAATGTCATCCTCGAGGCTAGATGGAGATCATTCTGTACAATTTGTGTCTCCCCTTTTCGGAAATTAGATGGTTTCATTTAAGACAAGGTCGTTTTTACTGATCTGTTTGTCAGTGTCAGCAGAGTAGGCTACTAATTTTTGTCGTATTAAAAAATATGTTGCTTGACTGATTTCCTTATGTGAACTGTAACTCAGTAAAACTGTTGAAATTGTTGCATGTTGCGTTTATATTTTTGTTCAGAATAGATTGATGGGCGCTACTTTTTGCAGGGGAACGTGTCGGGTGTCCTGCATGAACGTACAGAGCCTTCAGAAAGTTTTTTGACCTTTCCACATTTTCTTGTTTTGCATCCTGAATTTAAAATGGATTAAATTGAGATATTTTTGTCACTGGCCTACACACAATATCCCATAATGTCAAAGTGGAATTATGTTTTTAGAAATATTTACAAGTTAATAAAAATTTTAAGTATTCAGCCCTTTGTTATGGATGCCTAAATAAGTTCAGGAGAAAAATGTGCGTAACAAGTCACATAATAAGTTGCATGGATTCACTCTGTGTCACGTCCTGACCAGTAAATGGGTTATTTGTCATTGTAGTTTGGTCAGGGCGTGGCAGGGGGTGTTTGTTTTGTGTGTTTCGGTGTTTTGGGGGTTTAGGTTCTATGTTATCTATTTCTATGTTTATATTTAGTTTTCTATTTCTATGTTGGGTTTTTGGTAATGACCTCCAATTAGAGGCAGCTGGTTGTCGTTGTCTCTAATTGGAGGCCATATTTCGTTGTGTTTGTTTCACTTGTGTTTTTTGGGTGGTTATTTTCTGTATAGCCTGGTAGCCTTATGGAACAGTTTTTCATCGTTTGTTTATTTTGTTTAAGTGTTTTCTTTAAATAATTAAGAAGATGAGCACTTTACCCGCTGCGCCTTGGTCCAATCCTTACGACGCCCATGACAGAACCACCCACCAAACAAGGACCAAGCAGCGGGGATTGGAGCACCGAGGAGAAGGATGGACGTGGGAGGCAGAACGACGTTTCTGGGAGAGGAAATTAAGGGAGCTACATGAGGCCGAGAGGCATCCCCCCAAAAAATCATTTTTTGGGGGGGCACACGGGGAGTTTGGCAGAGTCAGGTTGGAGACCTGAGCCAACTCCCTGTGCTTATTATGGGGAGCGACGGATCAAGCAAGCACCTTGTTACGCAGAAATGCGCACGGTGTTGCCCATACGCACGCACAGTCCGGTAGGGCTCCGCAGCGTTGCCAGGCGAGAGTTGGCCGGCAGCCAGGAAGAAGTGTGCCGGCACAACGGATCTTGTCTCCAGTGCGTCTCCTCGGCCCAGTTTACCTTGCTCCTGCTCTACGCACGGCAGCCCTCATTCCCCAGCACAGCCCAGTTCGCCCTGTGCCAGCACTCCACCCGTGCCGGGTTACAGTGACCATCCAGCCAGGACGGGTTATGCAGGCCGTGCGCTCCAGACCTCCAGTGCGCCTTCAAGACCCAGTGTACCCTGTGCCTGCTCTGCGCACTCTACCTCCAGTGCGCCACCATAACCCGGTAAGGCCGGTGCCTGCTGTGAGCACGCGGTCCGAAGTACGTCTCCCCAGTCCGGTGAGACCAGTTCCAGCGCCCCGAAGGAAGCCTCTAATGATGGTCAATGGTCCGACGTCTCCAGTGATAATCCATGGCATGAAGCCTCCAGTGATGATCCATGGACCGGAGCCTGTAGTGTTAATTCATGGCACGAAGCCTCCAGTGATGATCCATGGCCCGGAGCCCGTAGGGATGATCCAAGGCACGAAGCCTCCAGTGATGATCCATGGCCCGGAGCTTGTAGGGATGATCCATGGCACGAAGCCTCCAGTGATAACCCATGGCACAAAGCCTCCAGTGATTATCCATGATGCGGAACCAGTAGTGATGACCTTTGGCACGGAGCCTGCAGCGAAGGTCCCCAGTCCGGAACCTACAGAGACGCTCTTCAGCCCGGAGCCTCCAGCGACGTTCCTCAGCCCTGAGCCTCCAGCGACGCTCCTCAGCCCGGAGCCTACAGCGACGCTCCTCAGCCCGGAGCCTCCAGCAACGCTCCTCAGCCCGGAGTCTCCAGCGATGCAGCGCAGCCCAGAGTCTTCTGAAGGGGAGCTATGCCCAGAGCCAGAGCCACCTCCGTAGTGGGAGGATTGGGAAGGGGGAGTGTAGCACAGGGACCGGGTCTGCTCCTTTTGGGGGGGGGGGGGTACTGTCACGTCCTGACCAGTAAAGGGGTTATTTGTCATTGTAGTTTGGTCAGGGCATGGCAGGGGGTGTTTGTTTTGTGTGTCTCTGTGTTTTTTGGGTTTAGGTTCTATGTTATCTATTTCTATGTTGGGTTTTTGGTAATGACCCCAATTAGAGGCAGCTGGTTGTCGCTGTCTCTAATTGGAGGCCATATTTAGTTGTGTTTGTTTCACTTGTGTTTTGTGGGTGGTTGTTTTCCTGTATAGCCTGTGTTGCCTTATGGAACTGTTTTCGTCATTTTGTTTATTTTGTTTAAGTGTTATCTTTAAATAAATTAAGAAGATGAGCACTATACCCGCTGCGCCTTGGTCCTATCCTTACGACGTCCATGACACTCTGTGTGCAATAATAATGTTTTCCATGATTTTTGAATGACTGTACCCCACACATACAATTATCTGTAAGGTCCCACAGTCAAGCAGTGAATTTCAAACACAGATTCAACCTTAAAGACCAGGACGTTTTTCCAATGCCTCGCAAAGAAGGGTAGATTGGTAGATTGGTAAAAAAAAAAAGAAGAAAAGCTGACATTGAATATCCCTTTGAGCAAGGTGAAGTTATGAAATACACTTTGGATGATGTATCAATACACCCAGTAACTACAAATATACTAAGCTGCCGGAGAGGAAGGAAACCGCTCAGGGGTTTCACCATAAGGCCAACGGGGACTTTAAAACAGTTACAACGTTTAATGGCTCTGATAGGAGAAAACTGAGGATGGATTAACATTGAAGTTACTCCACAATACTAACCTAACTGACAGAGTGAAAAGAAAGAAGCCTGTACAGATGACAAATATTCCAAAACACTAGTGGCGATTTTAGTATGTAAATCCGTCATTTTGACTGAGATATTAATGAGCGAGCTAAGACGGACATAGTCAGTATATTTGTTCAGCTCTTTTGAAATGTACAGTGACAGAATTCAGAACATGGGCCATTCTTACAGTATTCTCCCTGTACACTAAGTCAGAACCGTAGGATAAATGAAGGGGGCATATAAGAAGAGAACGTTAAATATTGTAAGAGCTTTCATTGTCTGCTTATATTATAAGTTCTTACAATATTCGACGATGACACTTCTCTAAACAGGCTATAGGCTACATGTGCACCATCAAGTCAGAACAGTAGGCTAAGTTACGAGGGGGAAAGGGACAACATGATTAGGGTGAGGCACATGGGCTACTAACAGCTTACTACACAACATACACTTAGTATTACTTTCTTAGCTACAGTATACATATCTTTTAGGCATATTACATAAATAATGCAGCAGCAAACACTAGATATTTTTTTATCACTGTTGTGCTATGTTCACTTGAATAGGAAATTTGTCATAAAACTTTGTCGTCAAAGTCTGGCATTCTCTGGATTTATGGTGCTGTGAACAAGGTTGAATCATGACATCAGTGTTCTTCAGGTCAGAGCTCTAGAAAGAGCCATGAGTTCCTGACTTGGAATTTTGAGTTGGATGACCGTTCAAAACGCATTTTCCCAGTCGGAGCTCGTTTTTTTCCAGTTGTCCTGAACTCATTGAAGCCTGAGTTTTCCGAGTTCCGTGTTTCCAATTGTTTTGAACAGCAGAAGTCCTGCTGGATTGACAGCATGGCCAATGTATTCAACCTTTTCTGGCCTATGGTGTTGCGTGTGAATGTTTATTATTTAAGCTTGGAAAAGAGACCCTTAAACCCAGACTTGGATCACAAACCCTCTCCCCCGAATAGCAGGGGAAGTAAAAAAGTGATTGCTTTGCAACGCTTCCAGTTAGCCACTGATTCTTTCCAAACCACTCATTGTTGAATTTGCAATTTCCAACTTGTTGTGTAATGTTTATGTCCAATGGCCACTGAGCACCGATACGTTTTATCTATCATTTCTCTTCATATGACAAGGATTGAAAAAGATTTACCAGTAGATTCTCGACGTGATTCATGATGATGACTGCTTGTCTAGCTTGCTAGCTAAGATTTTGAAAGTATGATGTTGTGTCATGTTGGTATGAAGGGTCAGGAGACAGGCGCAGGAAGGCATAATAGGGTTTTTTATTAAGCCCAAATTATGGCGTGCCGTGTAAAGGCACGGGGACGAAGACCAAACAAACACTATACAAAAACACAGGGTTGAAACCCACACAAAAGAGCGAGGAGTACCTCGAATAAATAACACAAGCGCACAATGATTAACACACGGGACGAGACCCGTAATCATCTGCGCAAACCACAATGGCATGAAAGCCAAAACACACAGCACAGGTACTCACACGCACCAACGGACATTGTAACAATAATCGACCGCCCAATGGAAACCAAAGGGCACACTTATACAAGTACTAATCAGCGGGAACAGGGGACATGTGTGCGAAATGAAAGTTCCGGAGAGATCCGTGACATGTTGACTGTCCAATCAAAGTCCAATCAAAGCTACGGTAGATACAGTGCATTCGGAAAGTATTCAGACCCCATTGACTTTTTCCACATACGTTACAGCCTTATTCTAAAATGGATTAAATAAAGACATTTCCTCATCAATCTACACACAATACTCCATAATACCAAAGCGAAAACAGGTTTTTAGAAATGTTTGCAAATGTATTAAAAGCTAAAAACAGAAATACCTTATTTACTTAAGTATTCAGACCCTTGCTATGAGACTCGAAATTGAGCTCAGGTGCATCCTGTTTCCATTGATAATCTGTGAGATGTTTCTTCAGTTTGATTGGAGTCCACTTGTGGTCATTTCAATTGATTGGACATGATTTGGAAAGGCACACAACTGTCTGTATATGGTCCCACAGTTGACAGTGCATGTCAGAGCAAACCCAAGCCATGAGGTCGAATACATTTTACGTAGAGCTCCGAGACAGGATTGTGTCGAGGCACAGATCTGGGGAAGGGTACCTAAACATTTCTGCAGCATTGAAGGTCCCCAAGAACAGAGCGGCCTTCATCATTATTAAATGGAAGAAGTTTGGAACCACCAAGACTCTTCCTAGAGCTGGCCGCCCAGCCAAACTGAGCAATCGGGGGAGAAGGGTCTTGGTCAGGGAGGTGACCAATAACCTGATGGTCACTCTGACAGAGCTCCAGTTCCTCTGTGGAGATGGGAGAACCTCCCAGAAGGACAACCGTCTCTGCAGCACTCCACCAATCAGGCCTTTATGGAAGAGTGGCCAAATGGAAGCCACTCCTCAGTAATAGGCAGATGACAGCCCGCTTGGAGTTTGCTAAAGGCACCTAAAAGACTCTCAGACCATGACAAACAAGATTCTCTGGTCTGATGAAACCAAGATTGAACTCTTTGGCCTGACTGCCAAGCATCACGTCTGGAGGAAACCTGGCACCGTCCTTCACGCTGTGGGGATGTTTTTCAGCGGCAGGGACTGGGAGATTAGTCAGGATTGAGGGAAAGATGAACGGAGCAAAGTACAGAGAGATCCTTGTTGAAAACCTGCTCAAGAGCACTCAGGACCTCAGACTGGGGCGAAGGTTCACCTTCCAACAGGACAGCGACCCTAAGCATACAGACAAGACAACACAGGAGTGGCTTCGGGACAAGTCTCTGAATGTCCTTGAGTGGCCCAGCCAGAGCCCGGAATTAAACCTGATCGAACATCTCTGGAGAGACCTGAAAATACAGTGGGGCAAAAAAGTATTTAGTCAGCCACCAATTGGTGTGCAAGTTCTCCCACTTAAAAAGATGAGAGAGGCCTGTAATTTTCATCATAGGTACACTCCAACTATGACAGACAAAACGAGTAAAAAAATCCAGAAAATCACATTGTAGGATTTTTAATGAATTTATTTGCAAATTATGGTGGAAAATAAGTATTTGGTCACCTACAAACAAGCAAGATTTCTGGCTCTCACAGACCTGTAACTTCTTCTTTAAGAGGCTCCTCTGTCCTCCACTCGTTACCTGTATTAATGGCACCTGTTTGAACTTGTTATCAGTATGAAAGGGACTGTCCCTAATTGCCAAATTATCTGCCTGAAAATCTATGGCAGGACTTGAAAATGGTTGTCTAGTCTAGCAATGATCAACAACCAGTTTGACAGAGCCTGAATAATTTTGAAAAGAATAATGAGCACATATTGTACAATCCAGGTGTGCAAAGCTTTTAGAGATTTACCTAGAAAGACTGACAGATGTAATCCCTCCAAAGGTCATTCTAACATGTATTGACTCAGGGGTGTGAATACTTGTATTTAGTTGTCAATACATTAGCATAAATGTCTAAAAACATGTTTTCACTTTGTCATTATGGAGTATTGTGTGTAGATGAGTGATCCATTTTGAATTCAGGCTGTAACACAACAAAATGTGAAATAAATCAAGGGGTATGAATACTTTCTGAAGGTACTGTAGCTATCAACTTCTGTACTACTTGAATGCTTGAGAAATTGAAATAAAATCAAAAAATATATATTTTTCAGCTACACATGGTTAGCAGACGTTAATGCGAGTGTAGCGAAATGTTTGTGCTTCTAGTTCCGACAGTGCAGTAATATCTAACAAGTAATCAAAAAATTCCCCAAAACTACCTAATACACACAAATCTAAAGGAGTGAATGAGAATATGTACATGTAAGTATCTGGATGAGTGATGGCCGAGCGTCATGGGCAAGGTGCAATAGATGGTATAAAATAAAGTATATACATGTGATATGAGTAATGTAAGATATGTAAACATTATTAAAGTGGCATTATTTAGAGTGCATTATATAAAGTGACTAGTGATCCATTTATTAAAGTGGCCAGTGATTGGGTCTCAATGTAGGCAGCAGCCTCTCTGAGGTAGTGATTGCTGTTTCGCAGTCTGATGGCCTTGAGATAGAAGCTGTTTTTCAGTCTCTCGGTCCCAGCTTTCATGCACCTGTACTGACCTCGCCTTCTGGATGGTAGCGGTGTGAACAGGCAGTGGCTCGGGTGGTTGATCATTCTTGGCCTTCCTGTGACATCAGGTGCTGTAGGTGTCATGGAGGGCAGGTAGTTTCCCCCGGTGATGCATTGCACAAACCGCACCACCCTCTGGAAAGCCTTGTAGTTGAGGGCAGTGCAGTTGCCGTAACAGGCTGTGATACAGGCCGACAGGATGCTCTCGATTGTGCATCTGTAAAAGTCTGTCAGGGTTTTGGGTGACAAACCAAATTTATCGAGCCTCCTGAGGTTGAAGAGGCACTGTTGCACCTTCCTCACCACACTGTCTGTGTGAGTGGACCATTTCATTTTGTCTGTGATGTGTACGCCGAGGAACTTAAAACTTTCCACCTTCTCCACTGCTGTCCCTTCGATGTGGATAGGAGGGTGCTACCTCTGCTGTTTCCTGAAGTCCATGATCATCTCCTTTGTTTTGTTGACGTTGAGTGAGAAGTTGTTTTCCTGGCACAACACTCCGAGTGCCCTCACCTCCTCCCTGTAGGCTATCTCGTTGTTGTTGGTAACCAAGCCCACTACTGTTGTGTCATCGGCGTGACATCGGTGTGTCATCAAGCGTGACATCGGTGTCCGTGACGTGGCTGGATTTATTTTTGTAGTCTGTGATTTCCTGTAGACCCTGCCACATACGTCTCGTGTCTGAGCCGTTGAATTGTTACTCCACTTTGTCCCTGTACTGGCATTTTGCTTGTTTGATTGCCTTGTGGCGGGAATAGCACCACTGTTTATATTCAGACATATTCCCAGACCTCTTTCCATGGTTAAATGCGGTGGATTGCACTTTCAGTTTTGTGCTAATTCCGCCATCCATCCACGGTTTCTGGTTAGGGTAGGTTTTAATAGTCACAGTGGGTACATCTCCAATGTATTTCTTTATAAACGCACTCACCGAGTCAGTGTATAGGTCGATGTTGTTCTTTGAGGCTGACCGGAACATATTCCAGTCTGCGTGATCAAAACAATCTTGAAGCCTGGCTTCCGATTGGTTTGACCAGCGTTTAATGGTTCTCGTCACTGGTACATCCTGTTTGAGTTTCTGCCTATAAGACGGAAGGAGCAAGATGGCGTCGTGGTCGGATTTGCAGAAGGGGGGGCGGGGGAGGACTTTGTATGCATTGTGGATGTTAGAGTAGCAGTGGTCGAGGGTATTGCGCATGTGCGTAGCGCAATAAATATGCTGGTAGAATTTAGGTAGACTTGTTCTCAAATTTGCTTTGTTAAAATCCCCAGCTACAATAAATACAGCC
This sequence comes from Salmo trutta, assembly GCF_901001165.1. NCBI lineage: Eukaryota > Metazoa > Chordata > Actinopteri > Salmoniformes > Salmonidae > Salmo > Salmo trutta. The sequence goes on along the minus strand of NC_042983.1, from coordinate 21,958,941 downwards.
TCAGGATGTATGGTTTCCAGTTTGCATATAGTCCTGTGAAGTTCCTTGATGGCCGTCTTGGTGTCTGCTTGAGGGGGAATGTACACAGCTGTAACTATAACTGACGAGAATTCTCTTGGTAGGTAAAATGGCCGGTACTTTATTGTAAGGAATTCTAGATCAGGTGAGCAGAAGGACTTGAGATCCTGTATGTTGTTATGATTACACCATGAGTCGTTAATCATAAAGCATACACCCCCGCCCTTCCTTTTCCCAGAGAGGTGTTTATCTCTGTCGGCGTGATGCATGGAGAAGCATAGTGGCTGAACCGATTCCGACAACATATCCCAAGAGAGCCATGTTTCTGTGAAACAGAGAATGTTACAATCACTGATGTCTTTCTGGAAAGCAACCCTTGCTCGAATTTCGTCTACCTTGTTGTCAAGAGACTGGACATTGGCTAGTAGTATACTCGGTAGCGGTGTGTGATGTGCACATCTCCCCAGCCTGGCCAGGTGGCCGCTTCGGCTGCCCCTTCTGCGGCGTCGTTGTTTTGGATCGCCTACTGGAAATAGATCCATTGTCCTGGGTGGTGGTCCGAACAGAGGATCTGCTTCGGGAAAGTCGTATTCCTGGTCGTAATGTTGGTAAGTTGACGTTGCTTTTATATCCAATAATTCTTCCCAGCTGTATGTAATAAGACTTAAGATTTCCTGGGGTAACAATTTAAGAAATAATACATAAAATAACTAAATACTGCATAGTTTCCTAAGAACTCGAAGTGAGGTGACCATCTTTGTCGGCGCCATGCTATTATCAAGTTGTGACTCACGTGAGCATAGTGGTGCTTGAATGAAGGACAATCATGAGTGCATTCGTAAATTCACAGTGGTCATTTACTCCGATTTTAGAGCACTCTGGTTTGAGATTGCGAGAGAGCAGAATAATTAAGGAATTTACGAACGCCCTAAACTTGGTGGTTATGGCACGTGTAAGTAAACATCTGCTAAAAAACTGAATTAAATTCTTGCCATAACACAGTTACAGCCACTATCCCTCTAGATAAGGCATAAACACTTTAACCAGCTCTACTAGGGCGAGCAAAACTTTAGCCAGTTAGCTTGGATGCTTGACTGCCTTTGTGAGGTCAGAACACTTGGAACAACCAAAGATTTTTATAACTAATCCAAGATAGGCCAGAGTCTGTCATTTCCAATGGGAAAAAATGTATCATAGTGGGCAGAACAATCAAGGAGTAGGGCAGAGCCAAGCACAAGCTTGTGAGATCCTATTGGTGCATTTGAGCATTTATTAGCATATTTCTATTATGGAATGTCTACATTGTGAAGTGCATGTGTGAAATAACTCAATTCACCCTTGCACTCCTTCTAAACAACCCAATATTTTGAAACTTAAGTAAAGTCTACAAAATGCAGTCCACTCTGTTTGTTACAGATTCCAATTTTGGAAACAGAAAACTTTATGGAGATCAAATGTTTCATTAATGAGAAAATTAGCAGAATGTCGGCCAACATTAATCTCGCTCCCACTGCCGGCCACTGGGCTTCCTTTCATCACCATATTTGATAGTGAGTGGAAACGCCAACCAGATGCTTCCCATTTATACATCCGGTGAAATATCTGTGGATCAATCCTACTCCTCGGCCAGAGCGTCAAGTGTGCACTCTGAACGCTCTGAGAGCTAAATTCTCTGAATTTACAAACGGACAGAGTGAATTTACGAACGCACCCCATATTGCTCAAATACAAATAGCACAACTTTCTGCATGCAGTCTTCAATGGTTTTCAATGGTAGACTGCGACAGATCAGGTAGATGTCGAAGTGTAACACAAAAAGGTACTGAGAAGTTACTGGCCCAGTCGGTGCTGCTGCTTTTTTTTTTATTGTGAAGAAATGCCCCCCCCCCCCCCCCCCCCCCCCACACACACACACACACAAACACACACCACTTTGCCATACCCTAGGTTTAGCTGAGCTGACACCACTGGAACACGTCCCGATCTACATCAACCGAACCGGAGTAGAGAGTTAGCAGTTTTAAGTTAGTCGGTGTCCACATCACCGAGGACTTGACATGGACCAACAACATCACCACTCTTGTCAAGAGGGAACAGCGTACCTATACTTCCTAAGGCGGTTGAAGAAATTCGTCATGCCACCCGCGTCCTCTCCAAATACTACTGCTGCCCCATCGAGAGCGTCCTGGCCAGTTGTGTTACAGCCTGGTACAGGAATTAACTGCAAGGCCCTCCAGCGGGTGGTGAAGACGGCCCAGTACATCACTGGGGCCTTGTTCCCACCCATCCAGGACATCTACTTGAAACGATGGCTGAGGAAGTCCAGCAGCATCATCAAGGACACACAGACCCTAGACAAAAGCTGTTCTCTCCCTTACCATCGGTCAGACGGTATTGGAGCATGAGGTCTGATACCAACAGGCTCAGAGACAGTTTCGATCTACAAGCCATCAGACTGCTGAACAGTTAAACTGAACTGACCATCTGCTCTGATTCTCCGCACCTTAGCACACATGCACTCACTCATGCACACACCCAGACAGACACACATCCACACACGTACTCACGTATGCACAAACACGTACACACACATAAACTGTACATTCATGCTACACACACATCGCAAATGCTGCAACCAGACTCTTACATACTATAGCTAATACTGCATAATTTAAACACTTGCCCCCAATCCCCCTTTCTCTGATACATGTGTGAATATTGTACTATAAATTGTGCTTCCCTGTATTATACTTAAAATATATTTTCTACTGAGCCATTTACTTTATGTTCCTATTCTTATATTTAAATATTTATTATTATTGTTGCATTGTTGAGAAAGAACCTGCAAGTAAGCATTTCGTTGGATGGTGTATACCATTTGTATCCTGTACATATGACTAATAAAACGTGAAACTTGAGGATATCAATTAAATGAAGCTGAGATCTGAGATCCATAGCAGCACCAGAGTAGACAGGTGTGTGCACAAAGACTATATTGGCCGGGGAACTCATCTCTGGCAGATTGGCCAAAAATGGGAAGGGAAATTGATCATTCATGACCACATGGCATAAAAATGGGGAGTAAATTGAGTTTGGTGGGAAATAGCAGGACACTGCAGCCACATCAGAATGATTTAGAGCAGCCTGCCATCCCTGCAGTGAACAATGCTATATTGAATGCCTGGGTCGGATGTGATTATAATAATGCTTGGCTGAAAGTGATGAAATTAGAATGATTAATCAGCCATTGATTGAACTGCTGTGTTTTGCCTTCCACTTCAGGGAAAGAACTTGGCCTCCACTGGGCATTTGTGATGGATGAATACACATTAAAACTTAGAACACATGGAGTGAAAGTACAGTGCTTTGTGCTTTTGTTTGTGTGCGTGTGTGCATTTCTGTATGTGTGTCTTCATTTCTGATTCATGCATAGCTCATGAGGCATTATAAATGGGCTCATAATGCATTATGAAGAGTGGAATTTATAGGAAATGTTACCAATTATACTATTGTGACATTGTGTGACTATGTAATGAATATTCATTCCTGGCAAGAAATAACCATGGACACATGGAGATAGAGTTCAACTCTGCAGATGGATTGGTGGGATTCTTCTATCCATTGAGCCTTATTGCTATAGAGTGTCATTTATTATAAAAAAATACTGCCATACTGGTATCGTCACAGCCCTACAATATACCAATGTGGCACTTGTACTAAACTCCTAAGGCATAACGTTCTTTAAAAAAATCTATGTGCAACCTTAGTTAAAATGAAAATTGAATGGTAAAGAGGCATTCTTAGATAACCTACGCAGAAAAATAGACATTTATATATTTATTACATATAATTCGACATGATGGTTATGGCTCTACATAGCAGGAGAGAGCTGTTTCAGGTGTTTGAAAATTGCAAAATCCACTGAATTGGTTCTTTGACTGAACCTTATCAACATGGAATATTCCACCTCCAGCTAGACTTGGGGGTGGGTGCAGAATAAATGACATGTGGGGGGCACACAAGCAACTGTTGCAGAGGACAGCTGTCATACACTGAAGTCCCTAAAGACATGATCATACAAAACATTGGCACAATGGTCTGAACTAAAAGTGCACAAGATGGTAAAGGAAATGTTTTAAACTGATTATTTGACTTCAATACTGTGTTTTCATCTCTTGTTTACTTTTTCTGAGAAGCGTTTTATGGGAATACTACATTGCAGTCATGTCCTCTTCGGTGAGTCAAGACAAATCTTAAATCTCAAATCTTAAAATGCTCAAGATTTTTATTTTAGCAGGGGATTTTATAGCTGATGTTAATGATTGAGTGTTCTCCCATGCAGGATCATCTGAAGACAGATTGGACAATCAAGTCACTCCCACAGCAATGCACAGAGATGACAAAAGAAATTGATGATAAACCTGTCAAGGTAGCTAAACAATCAACTGAATTATTCTGTATCTAGAGATGATGTGAATACTGTAGTATCGTCCTCATTAATTTCACTATATCACAGTATTGCTGTTGCAGCTTGCAATTCTATGACTAGCGACCAGGGGCACAACTTTCACTGGGGACATTCTGAAATTGCATTTTTGTCCCCCCCAGTTTAAGCATTGGAATGTGATACAAAACAAGGCAAAGTTGTGCTTTAGGACCATGTTTGGAGTGTTTATCCAATTGGATAAAAAAAATAAAACTACTGTTCAAATGTTTGGGGTCACTTAGAAATGTCCTTGTTTTTGAAAGAAAAGCACATTTTCTGTCCATTAAAATAACATAAAATGTATCAAATACAGTGTAGACATTGTTAATGTTGTAAATGACTATTGTAGCTGGAAACAGCAGATTTTTTATGGAATATCTACACAGGCGTATAGAGGCCCATTATCAGTAACCATCACTCCTGTGTTCCAATGTCACGTTGCGTTAGCTAATCCAAGTTAATCATTAAAAAAGGCTAATTGATCATTAGAAAACCCTTTTGCAATTATGTTAACACAGCTGAAAACTGTTGTCTGATTAAAGAAGCAATAAAGCTGGCCTTCTTTAGACTAGTTGAGTATCTGGAGCATCAGCATTTGTGAGTTTAATTACAGGCTCAAAATGGCCAGAAACAAAGACCTTTCTTCTAAAACTCATCAGTCTATTTTTGTGGGAAGCGTGTGGAAGGCTACCCAAAACATTTGACCCAAGTTAAACAATTTAAAGGCAATGCTACCAAATACTAATTGAGTGATGAAAGAAATAAAAGCTGAATTAAATAATTATCTCTATTATTATTCTGACATTTCACATTCTTAAAATAAAGTGGGGATCCTAACTGACCTAAGACAGGGAATTCTTACTAGAATTAAATGTCAGGAATTGTGAAAAACTGAGTTGAAATGTATTTGGCTAAGGTGTATGTAAACTTCCGACTTCAACTGTATATACAGTACCAGACAAAATATGAACACACCTACTCATTCAAGGGTTTTTCTTTATTTTGACTATTTTCTACATTGTAGAATAATAGTGAAGACATCAAAACGATGAAATAATACATATGGAATCATGTATTAATCAAAAAGTGTTAAACAAATCAAAATATATGTTATATTTAGGTTCTTCAAAGTAGCCACACTCTTGGCATTCTCTCAACAAGCTTCATGAGGAATGATTTTCCAACAGTCTTGAAGGAGTTCCCACAAAGGCTGAGCACTTGTTCGCTGCTTTTCCGTCACTCTGTGGTGCAACTCATCCTAAACCATCTCATTTGGGTTGAGGTTGGGTGATTGCGGAGGCCAGGTCATCTGATGCAGCACTCCATCACTCTCCTTCTTGGTCAAATAGCCGTTACACAGCCTGGAGGTGTGTTGGGTCATTGTCCTGTTGAAAAACAAATGATAATCCCACTAAACTTAAACCAGATGGGATGGCGTATCGCTGCAGAATGCTGTGGTAGCCATCCTGGTTAAGTGTGCCCTGAATTCTAAATAAATCACTGACGGTGTCACCAGAAAAGCACCACCCCACAATCCCACCTCCTCCTCCATGCTTCATGGTGGGAACCACACATGCGGATATCATCCATCCACCTACTCTGCGTCTCACAAAGACACAGCGGTTGGAACCAAAAATCTCAAATTTGGACTCATCAGACCAAAGGACAGATTTACACCGGTCTAATGTCCATTGCTCATGTTTCTTGGCCCAAGCAAGTCTCTTCTTCTTATTGGTGTTCTTTAGTCATGGTTTCTATGTAGCAATTTGACCATGATGGCCTGATTCATGCAGTCTCCTCTGAATAGTTGATATTGAGATGTGTCTGTTACTTGAACTCTGTGAAGCATTTATTTGGGCTGTAATCTGAGGTTTAGTCAACTCTAATGAACTTATCCTCTGCAGCAGAGGTAACTCTGGGACTTCCTTTCCTGTGGCGGTCCTCATGAGAGCCAGTTTCATCATAGCGCTTGATGGTTTTTCCGACTGCACTTGAAGAAACTATCAAAGTTCTTGAAATGTTCCGCATTGACTGACCTTGATGTCTTAAAGTAATGATGGACTGTCTTTTCTCTTTGCTTATTTGAGCTTTTCTTGCCATAATGTATTCTTGGTCTTTTACCAAATAGGGCTATTCTGAATACCACCCCTACCTTGTCACAACACAACTGACTGGCTCAAACGCATTAAGAAGTAAAGACATTCTACAAATGACCTTTTAACAAGGCAGACGTGTTAATTAATTGAAATGCATTCCAGGTGACTACCTCATGAAAGCTGGTTGGGAGAATGCCAAGAGTGTGCAAAGCTGTCGTCAAGGCAAAGGGTGGCTACTTTGAAGAATATAAAATATAAAATATATTTCTATTTGTTTAACACCTTTTTGGTTACTACATGATTCCATATGTGTTATTTCATAGTTTTGATGTCTTCACTAGTATTCTACAATGTAGAAATTTTAAAAATAAAGAAAAACCCTTGAATGAGTAGGTGTGTCCAAACTTTTGTCTGGAACTGTATGTCCCCCTCACTTCTAAAACCAAAGTTGCACCCCTGCTAGTTACTACACCAGTTTCCATAAAGACATTGTATTTGAACGTTATAACATACGTGGGTTATGTTTTCACACACAAGCTGCAAGTGGTATGAAAAAGTTACTTGTTAGTGGCCACGTGTAGAGTAAATGTCAGAGAGGATCAGCCAGTTGCTGTTTCATGCTGATGTAGACAATGTGTTACTGTGACTGTCTGGACACAGCCATTCAGACAGCTGTACCATGTACATATGCTGCTTCCTGTTGCAAATTGTCCTCTAGATCCTCATGATGCAAAGATTTCAGATTGCCACTGTGTCATAGCACAACTCCTCTTCAAATCAGGTAGCGTAGCCTGTACATGTAAACTGAGTGTGGGGTGTGTTAACGATGCTGTTTGGCCTCATACAGGAGCTATGTGTTATCTTCCCCTGGCTGGTGGAGAGGGTTGTTGGCAGCCTGGATGGCAGCACTGTTGGTTGGAGTCTTTCCTCCCTGCAAGCCCACAGCAGTGACTACAGCAATGTACTGGAGTTCCTACAACCAAGGTGGACCTGTCTGTGATTTGAGACATTCTACAACTTGCTATCGATAATATTATATTACTAATGTGTATTACACCTACAGTATACTAATAAACATGGAAGTTTTCACCAACATACAATATTTTGCAGTGGCCCAATGCTGAAACTCGTTTATAAACTTCAAGCTGAAGACTACAACTTTGAGATCCAAGTCGCCAATTTACCTGTAAGTTTTCAACATACAGTACAGTCACATCTGAAATGATTGGTACCAAGCTATATTCTAGGCAAAATTATATTATTTTATACTAATTGCTCAGAGAAAGAGATTTTGTTTAACCAGTAAAAACAATCTAGGTGATTAAATGATTGGCACCCTAACGATTCTTATAAATAAATCAAACAATTTAATCTGCATTAACATTATACTGTTTTAAATTAATCTCAGTTCAAGAAACTGTATTGTGACCTTTCATGGCTTCCTGTTTCACTGGGGTATAAACATTTGGTCACACACATGTAAAATCCATTTGTCATCCATCACCGTGGGGAAAGGCAAAGAACTCACAAATTAAAAGAGAGAAATGGTTGGTAGACTTTCATAAATCAGGCAATAGGTACAAAAAAAAACTACTGAAAAACATCACTTACCACTATTAGGGCAACAATTACAAAGTTTAAAACCACTGGAACGGTGTAAACTTGCCTGGTAGAGGACACAAATGTATCTTTTCTCCATGCACAGCGAGGATGATGGTTCGGGAGACAAAGACTACTCCAAGGCCCACAGTTGGAGAATTACAGAACTTGACCTGAAAGTTGATCTTCCAAGACAATGACCCCAAGCACACATTCAATGGTTAATTGGCCACAAAATGAGTCTCCCTTGAAAACCTGTGGTTTGAAGGATCTGGAAAGGATCTGGAAAGATTCTGTATGGAGCAATGGTCTAAGATCCCTCCCAATGTGTTCTTCAATCTCATAACATTATAGAAAAAGGCTAAGTGCTGTTATCCTCACAAGGGCAGAGTACACCAAGTATTGAAAATAGGTGCCAATAATTTTTATTTGTATTTGTTTATTACAGTCTTTTTTTGCTCATCTTTATCAAGGTCGCCAATACTTTCAGATGTGACTGTAAATGCTAATTGTGCAGTGTTATTTCAGCATACTTCACAATGTCATCGCGTTAGCAAGTATTACTACACATTACAATATTAGTAGTTAAATGCCTATTGGTCTATATTCCTGTATGAATGCTGAGTATTTTTTCTCTTTCATTTTAACAGGATCGTGTGAGAATTTCCATCTACGAGGGGGTCATTTCAAATAGCCGGATTTTCCTCAATAAATTACCCTCTCAGAATCATCAGAGATTGTCACTCAGTATCCTTTTTTACAATGTTTGACGCAATGACAACTATTACTAAGTATTATTGAACTTTGTCCACTTTAGTTTAGCGTTGTTCTTAACTGTCACCAGATGCCTTTGAGTACTTCATGTTTTATTTTGCCACAAGCGTCATTACACAGAGGGTAGGCCGAAGTGCTATTCCATTTCATTTGTTTCAAATAAAGTTATTAATAAAGTCAATCCATTGCCAATGCTATCTCATTTAGTAACCTGAGTGTTCTCTGTTTTTAATTGATAAATTAGGATCACCACTCAGGGCAGCAAACCTCCATCTCAAACAGCGTCTACTTTGCCTTGGTGGATGCATATTTCAAACACTTCCTGCCTACAGAAGGATCCCCTCACTCAGATGTCAAAGGCACCTTGACCTCACACATTCCAAGGTGCTGTATAGCTAGCCTATGCCTTTCACAATGCATTATAAGACCAGCACATCATCTATCAATATAGGGCAAATATGAAATGTAATATTTGATAACGCTTATTTTGATGGTTCCCCAGGTCCTCTAAGTATAGTGAAACAAGCAAAGGCCTGTTGAAATGCCAGTGCCCTGTTAACGCTGAGACAACCAATCAGAGTATCTGGAGATCAGGGACTATGCTACAGGTGATTGAGAAAAATATGGGTTGGACAGAGACACTTTTAATAAAGCAATCTTGGCTTGTCTCGCAAAGGTGCAGTTGTTGAGTCATTGTATGGCCTTGTTCATTGTCCCTGCTTTAGATATTTTTGGAGATATGGCTGCCACATTTCCCCTTGGAGACACACCAGAAGCTTAATGAGGTCTTTCCTACCTTCCTTCGATGACTCATTCTTCATGACTAACATGCACTTTTATTCACATTGTTAATCTAATGGATTCGGAATTCTACATTTTAATGATAAGCACTTGTCTGTAAACCTGCAGGTCTCTGTCATCACAGAGGAGCACATACTGGTGGTGAGACTGCTGGTGAAGCACATGCATGCCCTCTCTGGAAAAACAAAACTAGACCAGTCTGATATCTTACCTTCTGCCCACTCAGAAACCTATCTCTCAGAAGATTTTAAAAGGTGAATACCCACTTTAGTGTTTTTTACAATGATGATGATGATGAGGATAATGATAATGATGATATTAACAAAATGTTGTCATTGAAACCCAGAGTGGTCACATCAGAATATGCACAGAGGTTGTACCTTCTCTTGCTGCACTGCTTCAAACAGTGGCCCATGGAGACATCCTTCAGAGCAGTGAGTGCACACTTAAGTTCTACATTGGATTTACATTTGGTCTGTCTTTGACATTTGGCCATGTTATTGCTTAATTTGCAGTGTTTCTAGCTGGTTTTGGAAGGTATCCTACTGTAGGCGTTCTGAATGTATGTATAAGAGAAGTGGTTTTGAATTAGCCGTTTCTCAATACAGGTATTGGAGACGTGGCTTAGTTACATCCAGCCCTGGAGATACCAAAAACATGTCTACAGTGAAAGCAAAGAGAAATGGTAAGATATTTTGAATGTGCTCAATAGTGTTATAGCTCAGACACAGCATTGGGTTGAAGAGTGCGTTTGCTAACATAAAGCTGTCTCTGTCTATTAGGGCCTCTTTCATTCAGGAGAATATTCTCATGTACACCAGGCTATTCAGCTTCTTCTTGAAAAGATTGGCACATGTCGACCTCGTCAACATCGACAATGCAACCATGGTTTTCAGGATGACAAAAGTATTTGCCCAAACCAGTCTTCCAGAATTGATTGAAAATGGTAACCACAATTATTCTTAGTTGAAGGGCACTGTAACTCAATCACAAACAACATTAGACCTCTCAAGATTTGTTTTCGATTTGTTTTCTCCATACATTTTGTTTACAGGAGAAAAATTGCTATTGCATCAGGGTCCCCTCCTCCCATCCACTCTGATGGCATCTCAGGTGCAGCCCACTGAAATAGCTGCCCTGCCCAAGACTCACACCAATAACAAGAAACTACAAATGTTTGGGGTAGAAATGCGAGCTGAGGTAAGTCCCATTAAGGACAAGTGAATGACCAGAAATACCATTTGACTGAGGGTGCTGCAATCTACCAAATATGGATAGTGGTCACAAATGCTTTTCTATATTCTGAACATTGTAGGTGCTGAAACTGGTCCAGAGACTAATGCAGGCCCAACAGACTGCAAAAACCACATTGGATCAGCCAGCCAATGTATCAGTTGGTCAGTTTCTCTGTTCCTGGAAGAGGTCGATTCTTAAAACCAATTCAGAAGGTGGGGGGAATGACATAACCAAGTCTGACATGAAGACAGTGGAGCTACTAAAGAAAGCTGTGGACAACCTCAAGCAGGTTTACAATGTGAGAAGATGATATGACATTGGTTATTATTATCAAGTAGTAGTAACCAATGTTAAAGTGATGTCTCAAATCATTTGTGGTTGTTTTGTAGCTCAACACAGGTCATCTATCTCAGATGATGATGAACATGGGGTCAGTGGAGGAATCCAAGCAGCTCCCTGACTGTATTCACAGTGAAAACGGGCTGATCCTGACAGACCTTGGCAGAATGCAGGTGAAAATAACTACTGCAATAAAATGAATGATGTGCACACGGTGCAATACATAATTGTACACTGTAATTGTGTTCTATTGCAGATTATCAATGGCCTTCGCAGATTTGATATTGAGTATCAAGGGGATCCACAGCTGCAGCCTGTGAGAAGCTATGAAAACGCAGTCTTGGTGCAGCTTATGTTTTGGATCGCCACTCTAATCAATAACAGAGTAAGTGGGGAGTCTTACCAGGGGCTTCATCTACCCCAAAAATCTGAGGGGGCACGAAGTGCGTGAGGATGACTGGGGGGTGGAAGTTGGAGAAGTTGGCATTTTTCAAACACGTGAAACATCTTTTTCTTGCGATCTAGAGCCATAATCATCATGCTTAATTCTATAATTATTTTTCTGCATATATAAACATACCTCTTAAGCATACCTCTACTAAAATCTGGGTAAAAGATTGAAAGGAATGTGAGTCTTATTCAATACATTTAGTAATTGCTTGCTTTTCTAAAGTGTACCAACCTGCCAGCAATCATACCAGCTAAGACAGTTAGACAAGCTAGCTACTCTAACTTGATTGATATCCTGAAATGGCTTATTGATACCTAGTTATGAGGTTGGGAGATTGGGAACCTACAGTATCTGCTACTTACCTAACTTAATAAAATTGCTAGTTGGCTAGTAGTATTACAGTATTAAAACAACAAAAAATGTAACTTTTTTTTATTATTTTGTATTTTGTATTTTACATGACAAATCTGAGGAGTCACATGCCCCTGTGCCCCCTATGGGCATGATGCCTTTGGGTCTTACTTTATATGCAATTTAATATTTCTATAACGATTCATTTACACGGAGTTCTCAAAATATTAGGAACACTCTGACATTGACTGACCAGGTGAATCCAGGTGAAAGCTATGATCCCTTATTGGTGTCACTAAATCCACTTCAATCAGTGTAAATGAAGGGGAGGAGACTGGTTAAAGAAGGATTTTTAAGCCTTAAGACAATTGAGACATTAATTTTGTATGTGTGCCATTCAGACGGTGAATGGGCAAAACAAAATATTTAAGTGGCACAACTGCGGGAAGCATTGGACTCAACATGGGCCAGCATCCCTGCGGAAGGCTTTCAACACCTTGTAGAGTCCATGCTCTGACTAATTGAGGTCAAAAGGGGGTGAAACTCAATATTAGGAAGGTGGTCTATGTTTTGTATACTCAGTGCATATGGCATACAGTAGGCCTACCTATAATGATTGGTAGTAGTACAGGGATACATGTATTGACTAAATTACTTGAGAATTTTGTCCTGCAGCTTGAAGGACACATGAACGATCTGTGCTCACAACAGAACCTGCTGGGAAGGCTGGGACAACACTACCTTATCATCTCCACTGTAAAAGGAAGGTTCCCAAGGAGTACAGTGACACAGCAAAGCCAGGAGGACTACCACCTGCGGCCACGCCTTACCCTGCGCACATTTGCGAGTTATCGCACACTACTCATTCTCCTGTTACTCTACTCGCTGGGATCTCTGTTTTCTATTAGCCCACTGTTCAGCACATGCCTCATCTTAATGTTGAGCTTTTTGTATGGACTGTGCATGACTGTCTACGTGGGAAAGTAAAAAAAAAACGTTTTTCTGCGTCAATGTGTGTGTTATACCTAATAAAGGTGTTTTGAACTCACCAACTTCAATTGACTGATAATTAGGAGTTCACAGTGAAGCTGTCAAACCTATTGTTATTCTCTGACTTCTTATTGTTTTTCTTGACATGGTCAAACAACTCAAGCATAGATTGGTAACTTTTTTCTAATTTGGCACACAGAAACTAGAGGCCATGAGTAACATGTTCAAAAAGAACGGCACTCATTGGCCTATAGTTGACGCTATTATAAGCAGTCTAACTTAAACACTCATATCCATCGCTCCGTTTGACCTAGAGACTTGATACTTTGTATGTAAATGTCTTTCCTCATGCTGAACAAACTTGCCTCAAGGACCCATAAGGTCGATACGTATAGATTTTCTTCCATCTTAGAGATTTTGGAAAACGTATTCTCATCAAACCATAACTCCAAAATGTGGTATGTGGGCCCATGATACATATCTTAACTTAGCTGGAAAAAGCTAAGGGATTGGTTAAGAGATGGCTGAGTTATTGATAAATCAGGAAATCTGATTTTACATGTCCATTATAATCCTTTGTAAATCCACTCCACAATGGCCTATCAACTTGAAACTTTTTAGAGTCATCAAAGGCTACCACGGTGAACCATGGCATTTGAAATCTTTAAAAAAAGGAAACTATTAACAATTCACTTTTTTGACAATGTAATGACCAAATATGCCATTGACACCAGTGGGACCATAGGATACTAGAGCAGGAACTAATAACTATCAAGTGGATTTTGTCTCATTCCCTGTAATAGTACCCGCAAAACACCAGTCTCAATGTCAACAGTGAAGAGGTGACTCTGGGATGCTGGCCTTCTAGGCAGAGTTGCGAAGAAAAAGCCATCTCTCAGACTGGCCAATAAAAATAAAGATTAAGATGGGCAAAAGAACAGACACAAAAACTCTGCCTAGAAGGCCAGCATCCCGGAGTTGCCTCTTCCCTGTTGACGTTGAGACTGGTGTTTTGCGGGTACCATTTAATGAAGCTGCCAGTTGAGAACTTGTGAGGCGTCTGTTTCTCAAACTAGACACTCTAATGTACTTGTCCTCTTGCTCAGTTGTGTACCGGGGCCTCCCACTTCTCCTTCTATTCTGGTTAGTGCCAGTTTGTGCTGTTCTGTGAAGAGAGTAGTACACAGCGTTGTACGAGATCTTCAGTTTCTTGGCAATTTTTCGCATGGAATAGCCTTCATTTCTCAGAACAAGAATAGACTGACAAGTTTCAGAAGAAAGTTATTTGTTTCTGGCCATTTTGAGACTGTAATTGAACCCACAAATGCTGATGCTCCAGATACTCAACTAGTCTAAAGGAGGCCAGTTTTATTGCTTCTTTAATTAGAACAGTTTTTAGCTCTGCTAAAAGGGTTTTCCGATGATCAATTAGCCTTTTAAAATGATAAACTTGGATTAGCTAACACAACGTGCCATTAGAACACAGGAGTGATGGTTGCTGATAATGGCCCTCTGTACGCCTATGTAGATATTCCATAAAAAATCAGCCGTTTCCAGCTACAAAAGTCATTTACATTAACAATGTATTTCTGATCAATTTTATTTTATTGGGCAATTTTTGCTTTTCTTTCAAAAACAAGGACATTTCTATGTGACCCCAAACTTTTGAATGGTAGTGTACATTGTTGAGTACAACCTGCATTGAAAAAGTACTGAAATGTACTAAAGGTGTAACTAGTATCAGGTATAAAGGTAAGAGCCAGATGCAGACCACGTCGAATAAACAATAGTAAACCAGAGGTGGGGCAACAGTACCGGGCAGTAGGCAGGATCAGTGTAAGGCAGAGGTCGGTAATCCAGAGGGGGGCAAAGGTACAGGTCAGCAGGCAGACTCAGGGGGGCAAAGGTGCAGGTTGGCAGGTAGGCTCAGGGAGAGTGGTCTGGCAGGCGGGCTCGGAGTCAGGACAGGCAAGGGTCAAAACTAGGAGGGCGAGAAAAGAGAGACTGGAAAAAGCAGGCGCTGCGACACAAACCGCAGGTTGACTTGAACAAACAAGACAAACTGGCAACAGAAAAACAGAGAACACCGGTATCAATACACAGGGGAAGATGAACGTCACCTGGAGAGGGGTGGAGACAATCACAAAGACAGGTGAAACAGATCGGGGTGTGACAGGAACGTTTTAGCACCACCAACATGTTACTGGGGAGGGGAAAGATGAAAAATCATTGTGGGCATGTACACTTCCTGTGATCAGAATAGCTAGGACGGTGGATGGTGGTTGGAAGATCGTACTAGTTTGAAATGGAAAAGCATGCGATAGCTATGGATAAAGAAGGACATCAAGATGAAGCAGCTGCTTTATAAGAGGGATGCACTGTTGAGCACTACATTCCGAGGGGTTTGTGCTGGTTGTATGGAGATTGTGACAGCCGGTTAAATGGCGTCCCTTATGAAGGCGAGAACAAGATGTATGTCAGGAGAAGTTCAGTATTATCATGAGGAGATGTATACTTGGGATACGGAGGAGGAGTGGAGGGAAAAAGAGAGGCAGAGGGTGAGTATGACTCGGTTAAAAATTGCGGAAAAAAGGGAGATGTTTTGTTAAAGAAAAATGGTACAAAGTGTAAGCAGAGTGAGTTGAAGACATGAATGAGGGCGAAGTGGTAGGTGATAGGTGTGTTGAAGTTTTCGGGGCGTGAGGCTTGCACTGAGGGTAAAGATGAGTCTGTGACAGTAGGAGGGAGGTTTTTGGAAAAAGTGGACCCTTACCTTTTGGCTGATCCATTTGTGGTTTCAGGGGGGGTGAAAACAGAGTTGGAAGCTGTGGAATTGGTGAGGGTAAGAGAAGTGGTCTTGTGATAATTGTTTGTGTTTCTGCTGGTCAGAGGTAGCAGGCGCACCGTGTTAAACGAATGGGGGCAAGAGATGTGAATTGTTTTGCTCTCAGGAAAAGGGTGCCATTGAAAGGAGTGATTACTGGGGTAGCAGTAAATGTAAAAGTTAACCAACTGAAGGGGAAGATTCCCGGTGTTTGTGATGTTCGTCGTTTGCTGCGACGCAGACTGTGGAGTGAGAGGTGAAACAGAGGAGTCATTGTCTGTTATATTGAGTTTTGATGTTGTCTTTGCCTGACAAAGTGATGTTAGGATATATAAGTTAGCTCTTGTGCCAAATACATTACGTTGTTACAGGTGTCAAGCTTATGGGCATGTGGCAGGAGCATGTAGGGGCGGCAGGTAGCCTAGTGGTTAGAGCGTTGGGCCAGTAACTGAAAGGTTGCTGGATCAAATCCCTGAGCTGACAAGGTAAAAATATGTTGTTCTGCTGCTGTTCCCTGAGAAGGCTGTCATTGTAAATAAGAATTTGTTCTTAACTAACTTGTCTAGTTAAATATAAAGGTTTCTAGGTGTGAGAAGTGTGCAGAAGAGCATGAGACAAAGGCATGTGTTAACTGTAGGGGTGCACATGGGGCTGGGGATCTCAAATGTCATGTGCAATAGAAGCAGGTTGAGGTTTCCTGGCTTAGTGTAGTACAGAAGTTTTAATATGTTGAGGAAGATGGGTCAAGGGGGAGGGATCCTGAGAGGAGTGGTTTGAGTAGTAGATCTGTACCAGTACAGAGGGATAGGCCAACAAGTGATATACAGTATGTTTCAGTAAGATTAAATTTATAGCAATGGTTATCAACTGTACTGCAGGGATGGAACGTAAGTCGCAGAAAATTGAGGTTGTGGTGGCGGCTGCAGAGAGGTATTTGGGTGTGCAAGACTTGACATCAGAAGAATTACAGGGTGGGGGTGGTGTCCAATCCTTTCAGGTTGTTTGTCTAAATAGATAAAAATAGTGGAGCAGGGTAGTGTTAGAGGGTATAGTACTTGTTTATTTATTTTCTCAATCAAAGTATCTGGGAGTTGTGCTCCAGTCTAATAGGTGGCAGTAATGCAACATTTATCGGATGACAACCGCCGTTAAACCTCATCGAAGAAGAAGTACATTTCCTGTTTTGAAGGTAAGCTAGCGTTGAAGCTTGAAGGCAACTAGCTAACGTTAGGTAGCTCGTTGGTTAATTTAAAAGCAAAACAAAATAGCTAGTTAGCTATTCTTGTTAGCTAGCTTGCACGTTTTGCCGCCATGTCAATTCTTGTTCTGTCGTTCTGCTCCAGGTAACACAAATGATGAACTAACTTTAGCCATGTCTGGAGCTACAGTAGCTAGCTTGCGTCTGCTGATGCTCACAGCTAACGTTAGCTAGCCAAATCGTATTTAGCGTTCAATGTTAGCTTTAAAAACTATAGCTAACCTAGCCACATACATACCAACTATTAATTTGTGGGTATATTAGCTAGCATGTGGCAATAATAGGTTACGTTTGCACTCACAACTTGCAGAATAAAGCTAGCTATGCATAATTCTGCACTTTTGTTTTGGGCGTAACATTATACAAATCCCAGAGACCACCCTTAACGGTCTGAACATTTCAGATAAGCACTATCAATAAAATAACTTATAACAGTCTGTTTAGCTAGTAATTATATTCTATTTGGGTGTAACTTGTCCAGTGTTCTAGCGCAAGCAGCAGAGAGTGGCACATCAGCCAAGAGTATGCCTTTCCTCCATGGCTTTCGCAGGATTATATATGAGTATCAGCCCCTGGTGGACGCCGTGCTGTGTGTTGTTGGTCTGGAGGAAGGGACAAGCACTGGAGAGAGGTGAGTGTACTTTATGTGATGCTGTGAGTCTGGTTCAGGGATAAGTGACTGCTATAGTAATTTGCACTGACACTCAAGTTCCACAATGTCAATCGATATGGCAATGTGTAAGCTAAGCTGAAACATCTATTGTGTATTTATCTGTATTTGACCTTCGTCTTATTGGATTTACAGGAGCCGTAGCTCGGAGGATGAGGACAGTCTATGCGGGTCTTTAGTGGAGCTGTTGGAGAAGGAGTCCCAGTCAGCTGTGTTTGAGGAGGGGATCAGCTATGCTCTGTTTAAGGTTGCTGAACGGGGACTAGTCTGTGCAGCAGAAGTCCTTCTACGATATGGAGCAGATCTCAACTTTGAGGGTGAGAGGACTGACTTGTTGTCATTCAAATATTGGGAGACTATTTGTCAATATTTTATTGACCTAAATATAATTTGATTCCCAGACCCTGTGTCTTATTACAACCCACTGCACATTGCTGTACTGAGGAACAGGCCGATTATGGTGAGGTTGCTGGCTGGACATGGAGCTGACATTAACAAGCGAGATCGGGTGAGTACAACAGGTAGCAAGGACTTATAGCTGCAAAACATATTACTGTTCTGTCTTTTCTGCAGTACATGACTTGCTCTGTATACAGAATGTGTTGTTATGCCATTGTAACACAGTGTACTGTATCTTATGCAGATCCATGAAAGTAGCCCCTTGGATCTCGCTAGTGAAGAGGCAGAGAGACTGCCTTGTATGCGCACACTGCTGGACATGGGTGCTGACGTGAATGCAAGAGATAAAAATGGTGAGTTGAGGGCCTCCCGAGTGGCGCAGCAGTCTAAGACACTGCATCGCAGTGCTAGATGCGTCACTACAGACCCGGGTTTGATCCTGGGCTGTATCACAACCAGGGGGACTTTACTCGCTCAAGCGACTCCTTGTGGCGGGCCGGGTGCCTGCAGGCTGACCTTGGTCGTCAGTTGAACTGTGTTTCCTCCGACACATTGGTGCAGCTGGCTTCCGGGTTAAGCAGGCGGGTGTTAAGAAGCGCGGTTTGGTGGGTCATATTTCGGAGGACGCATGACTCGACCTTCGCCTCCCGAGCCCGTTGGGGAGTTGCAGCGATGAGACAAGATCGAAATTGGGGAGAAAACGATGGTAATAAAAAATGGTGAGTTGACATTTTGACCTGTATTTACTGTATATCCTGTATTTCAACACTGCCTTTTTGATCTTGTCCCCAAAGGAAAATCACCCTTGCTACATGCCCTAGCTAGCAGTGATGGACTCACTGTGCATAACACAGAAAACATCCGGTTGCTACTCCAGAGAGGTACTGTGCTATAAAATAACCTTAAAAATGCACTATGCAGGAATCGCTCCGCATTTTCCTGGTTCTAAAATTCGAATAGTTCCCCTAATTTCAGTTTGTGACAAAACAAGCAAGTATAGTGTAGAGAGTGGTTTACAAAACTGAAAGTAAGACGCAAAAACGAAACTTAAGAACGGAAGCATAGAAATACCACACACGGATAGAACATATCTACCGCTTCTTACACTTGCTTTCAATTAGAATGACCGTACACATTTCTATGTGAATTTGGTCAGGTCGCCCAAAAAGTTACATATTGCCTCTTTAATTTGGAGTGGGCTTATGGGCAGAAAGACAGAAATGCTAAACATCAAATTGTATTGGTCACATACATATAGTTAGCTGATGTTAATGGGAGTGTAGCGAAATGCTTGTACATCAACAACAGCAGGGCATGTCCAAACCTATTTTATATTTAGGAAACGTGTTGTTTGTTCCCCTCCTAAGGTGCAGATGTTCATGCTGCCACACTGGATGGAGAGACGGCTGTATCCTCGCTGGTCTTTCTGGTGAAGGAGGCTCTGGAGGGCTCTGTGGAGGATGCAGCTGAGATCGGCCGCTTCTGTCTGAAGGCCACGCGGCTGCTTCTGGCCCACGGGGCTGACCCCAGCAGCTGCCTTACCCCCGATGGGGAGGAGGATGGGGAACCCTCCCTGACAGTGACCAGCCTGGAGCACTTTGATCGGCTCTTTCCCCTGGCAGTGCTGCTGCTGCAGAGTGGTGCCTCCTTCCACTGCTCTCGCCACGGAGCCTCCTGCTGGACAGGCTACAGGCTGGTATTCCAGAGGCTCCAGACGGCCCTGCTGGACTGTTCTGATGCAGAGCAGGTGGCTGAGCTCCTGGAGCAGGCTGAGGTCCTCCTGGACTTGGCCCGGGTGTCCTCCCCAAGTCTGGCCCTGCCCCTGGACCTGCCTATGCCAGACCAAGACCCAAATGCTCAGACATTGCGAGACCTCCATCGGCGTGTGGTGGAGCAGGAGACTGGCCCTCCCCCCCTGCGCTGCCTCTGCAGGGCCTTCATCCGGGGTCACCTGCAGCCCTGGCCCCTGGACGACAGGGTGAAGGCTCTGCCCTTACCTGACAGACTAAAGGGGTACCTGCTTCCCGAACACACCCTGAGCCCCAAGCCAGGATGGGACTGCTTCAAGCCCCTACGCTGACGACACATGTTTTTACACTGGTAACTGGGGATGACACATGGATTAATTGACCTTTATCCTTTTGTAATTATTTGGTGTTAGGACACCAATCTATCAATGTACTCAGAACCTGCCATTGAGGCCTTTGTTTTGTTGTTCAAGTGTGTGTGCCAAATCATACAAAGAATATGAATATAACTTATACTCAGACATTTCTTAAGAATAAGTTGTGTAACTTCCATACGTTTGCACTGCTGGAAGGGTGCAGATGAGTCTTTTGTTAAATATTAGCAGAAAAGGTTGGACTTTGTCATCTGAATAAAACAATCAGGATCAGTTATTCTGCATCTTTTTTCTGTGTCAGCGATAACAGTTGAAGTATAGTGATGAGCCACAAGATGGCAGTGTTCTTTATAGCAGGTAGTTGGAAAAAGGTCCAATTACAATTTATATTATATTCAAGTGTTCTTGACACAATCAGAAATCTCCTATTAATACTTCAAACACCATTTTTATATCTGATACACATTTCATGTATTTTCTTTGTATTCATGAGCCTTTGAATCTTCTCATCAATCTTCTCTACGTGTTTGCCCATGATTGTGCTTAGATTTTTTCTCTCACTAATTGGTCTTTTGACCAATCAGATCAGCTCTGAAAAAGATCTGATGTGAAAAGCTCTGATGTGATTAGTCAGAAGACCAATTAGTGGAAAAAATATCAGAATTGGGCTGCCTGTGTAAACGCAGCCTAAGAAACACTGCCCTTTCCCACCTGGACAGAAAAAAACACCTATGTGAGAATGCTGTTCATTGACTATAGCTCAGCGAACAACACCATAGTGCCCCCGAAGCTCATCACTAAGCTAAGGACCTTGAGACTAAACATCTCTACAGTGGTAGGCCTGATCACCGAAAATTATGAGACAGCCTATAGGGAGGAGGTCAGAGAACTGCCAGTGTGGTGCCAGGACAACAACCTCTCCCTCAACGTGAGCAAGACAAAGGAGCTGATCGTGGACTACAGGAAACGATGTCAGAGAAAAGGCCATAAAATTGTCAGAGACTCCAGTCACTCAAGTCATAGACTGTTTTCTCTGCTACCGCACGGCAATTGGTACCGAAGTGCCAAGTATAGGACCAAAAGGCTCCTTAACAGCTTCTACCCCCAAGCCATAAGACTGCTGAACAATTAATCAAATGGCCACTATTTACATTGAACCCCCCCCCCCCCATTTGTTTTGAACACTGCTGCTACTCGCTGTTTATTATCTATGCATAGTCACTTCACCCCTACCTACATGTACAAATTACCTCAACTAACTGTACCCCTGCACATAGACTCGGTACCGGTACCACCTATATATAGCCTCATTATTATTTTGTGTTACTCGTTATAATTTTTTCTTTAGTTTATTTGGTAAATATTTTCTTAACTCTTCTTGAACTGCACTGTTGGTTAAGGGCTTGTAAGTAAACATTTCACGGTAAGGTCTACACTTGTTGTATTTGGCACATGTGACAAAGTTTGATTTGATTTGGATTGCAGTGTATGTTTTAGGTGGCTAATTAGCAGCGCTTTTAGTATCTGCTGTGTTGATTTACCCTGACCCTAAAGACTCAAAGTACTACTGAACTAAACGGACATGTGTGAGAACACACTCCTCCTTTACAATTTTCTCTGAGCACATGTATTGAAAAGGGATTGCTACTAATTGTACTGTGACCAAGAAGCCAGATGATGTCAGTGTAACACAATGGAGGGGAGAGAGACCAGTGGTTGTTTTGGTTCTACTGACTACATCTACGAACTCCACAATATCCACTGCCTTTTTAGGAAATAGTTGTGTGGTAGATGGAATCCTTTACACTCACTTTCTTTTTAAGTAATTTTGAATGTCCCATGTTCTACACATGACTCATTTTAGTACATCACAATGCATACATTGATTTCTTGCCAATGCAGATTTTGTTCTAAATATTTGTGTTAGGTTTGAGAATACAGATATGCAGTATTCAACATGCATTGCAGTTCTACAAACAGCTGCTGTGGATGGTAGTGTAAATAGAGAAATCTTGGTTGAGTAGTGGTTTTCTGTGGGACGCAATGGAGCTGTGATGACTCTCTGCTGGTGTGGAAAGGTTATTCAGAGTTTATGCTGAAACAAATCTGGTGTGATTCACACACCATCTCAGTCTTTCTCTGTATGGTTCATTCACCCTTCTTAAGCCAATGCAGTTACACTGCTGCCACTGACTGTTGAAGCCGTGCATGGACAGATGCTACTATGTTGAGTCATTATTTTAATGCAGCTTTAGCGGAGTGTGTATGAATGTGTTTGAGAGCGATACTAGCAAACTAAATAGGACAGTGTGTTACACAACTAACCCCCTCCTGACATTGCTGGCTGGGGCTGCAGTGGCTGCCTGGCTTGCAGACAGGCGCATTGACTCCTCTTCTTTATCTAGGTCATAGCCTCTGAAGAGAGAAGGCAGCTACAGCGGCAACCGCTCCACACGCACTTCACTCTCCTGTCTGTCTGAATCTCTCCACACGCTCTGACGAAACCCCAACATCAGCCGCCAGGGAGAGGGGGTGGGGTGGGTTGTAGTGGGGTCGAGGTTTGGATTAGAGGAAAAAAAGATTTGAGAGTGAACAGTAGGGTAACTTAGGAGGAAAATGCCACCAATAAGGGAAATGTCTATTTTCGGACAGAAAAAAGCAAAGTTTGGTCAGATTTAGATATGTGCATACCGGCTATCTTTAGCCAAACACATTTTGAAGGGAAATAAGTATGCAGAATAAAATAAAGACATTTAGGAGATTAGTGTGTTAAAATCAAATTGATATGTTTTATTTGGGCATTTTTGAGTAATTGACTCTTAAAAGCTGAAGACTAGGTATCATATTTAAAAAAAAAAAATTGCATTGAATATCTCTTGTTTTGCCCCAAACATACTCGCTTAAAATTGTATTACTTTATAAAAAATTAATTAAAAGGGCCTCCGAGTGGCGCAGAGGTCTAAGGCACTGCATCGCAGTGTTGCGGCATCACTACAGCCTGGGGCTCGATGCCAGGCTGTGTCACAACCACTCCCATAGGGAGGCGCAATAGGCGCCTGGGTTAGGAGAGGGTTTTTCCGGGGGGGGGGGGCTTTACTTGGCTCATCGCACTCTAGCGACTCCTTGTGGTGGGCCGGGCGCCTGTAGGCTACTTCAGTCGTCAGTTGAATAGTGTTTCCTCTGACACATTGGTACAGTTGGCTTCCGCGTTAAGCAAGCGGGCGCGTCATGTTTCAGAGGACGCATGACTCGACCTTCGCCTCTCCCGAGCCCGTTGAGGAGTTTCAGCGATGAAACACGATCGTAATCACGAAATTGGAGAGAAAAAGGTGGTAATTAAAAAATATATATATATAATAAAAAAGGATTACATTTTTTTTTAACCATGTGGATTATTTATCTTTAGGTTTGCTTACTGGTAAATATTTAAAAGATTTATAGATCTAACTTCATTAGTTTATATAAAATATGTATTTAACTTTTTCTAAATTACAAAATATTAGATCAATGTACCTCAAAGTTGTTTTGTTGGGGTGACGTAAAATGTTGAGATGAGACGGATGAGATTTTTATTTAAGCAAAACTAGTGGCATCTAGGGAAAGAGTAAAAAATGTGGTGGCAGAGGTTTCTGTAAGAATTACAGGAGGGGGGTGTTTAACCCCAAGCCACCCTACTATAGAGGAAACCAATACAGTATTACAGAGAAAGAGATGGGACCAAGGGACATACAGTAAAACATTTTTTTTTATACAGTAGAGATACATTTGATCAACTTGGTTTACACAGTCTGTTTACTGTCTTGTGTTTCATGTTCCCCAAGCCCTGGCCTAAAACCAACCCCAGACTTCCACTGGCCTTGTGTTGGGATCATCACACTTTAGCAGGTGTGTGATTTGAGAAGGAGAGATCATTTGGTGTTGTATACATGAACTGTAAAGGCCACCAGGGAGAGTTGGCAAGGCATAACTTACCCCAGCCAACAATCATGCCGAGGCGGATACATAGCATTCCCCAATGATGACTCAATGCTGCCAGCAAAAGGTGATAAAACCAAGAAACCAAGAGAGAGGAGCCAAGCCTTTCTACCTATCATTTATTGAGAAACAATGTGGCTGAATCTCACCACTGAAATTAGTTATTGATCTATTCTCTTCCCCATGCTCAGGGTTTGTACAAGACCATCTGCTTACACTCTCACTCCTTCTCCCTGATTCCTTATTTCATTCTACCTTCTTTCTTTCCCTGACAGTGAATCATAATTTATTTTATTATTCTTAGGAATGTTTCCCATTCCTTTGTCCTGCGCCATCCCTCTCTGTACACATTTAAATGTGTTTCATTATTGTCACTTACTCGGTTATTTCTCTCTGATGTTAACAGAATGTGCAATTTAGCCTATTAGACACAAAAATATTAAACAAATAAAAAAATTGAGAGCTGACTCCAGAGTGATCTGTTCTTGCAATTTGCAAAAAACTATATTTTTCTTAAGGATAGCATTAATGTAGGTAACTTCTTTTAGTGTGAAATAATTGGTAGTTTGGTAAACTATAATTTCAGAGTAGCTTCCCCAACACTCGTTTTAAGCATTTTGTAGACCAATTAGTTATGGTCTCAAAGACTCTCTGTCCAAAATGCAGGCTAGCATTTTTCTTCATGAATCTTGTTCTGGAGGCAGCTCTGCAGAGTGGTCACTAGCTGGCACAGCCACAAAGTCATGAATTCTGATTTTAAACCTAACTGTAACACTAAAATGAATCATACGGCTAACCTTAATGCATAACCATCACCTTAAAGTATGACCAAAAAGCACACTTTTGCTTCCAAGGAATTTTTACTAGCAGAAGTCGCTCAGTTCTGCCTCCAGGGCGATATTCCTGCCAATAATCGTCAACCTGCGTCCAAAGCAGGGATCTTCTAACTAAACACTCAAAATGTTTGTGCGTATGTGTGCTCGCGTGTGTATAATCACAGACAGTCTCCCAAGACCACAGATGTGGTGACCTCATCTGAGAAGAATGTAGACCTACTCCTTCCTATTACTACAGTGAAGTTGATGGAAGACTTACAAACGATTAATAGATGCAGGTCATGCAGCTGAATATTAAAAAATACAGCTAGCTAATGATTGAAAATAATGTGTACATTTTCACCCCATATTATCCCATGCTGAAGTACTGCAGCAGCACTGCTGTTTAACAGATATGCATACAGGAGTTTTACGGACTATTGTGGCTTCAGAGAGAGCCCCTTGTAAAGCTTTGACTGGAGGTTGGCTGGTCTGTGTGTACTTCAAACTTAGACGAGGGTAATAGGCCTGCATTCGTGTGTAGAAATGATAATAGGCCTGCATTTATACAATTTCTTGACTGTGTCCAGCTCGCTAATAATCTTGCACATTTTGAGGGAATGAGTAAGAGTGAGAGTGAGAGTGAGAGTGAGAGAGAGAGAGCGCTCGCTGGATGTAATGGCCCTGAGAATCCACAGATTTGCTCTCATCACTGTTGCACGGATCAACACTCATTACGTTTAAACTGTATATGTGGGTCTCTTCCTCGGCACCAGTGGTGTAGTGCTATTTTTTTTAGGTAAGGGAGTGCAACAACAAAAAAGTGAACTAAGTCATCAGTTCATCAATCAAAGTTTGTACCGACAAATGTAGACTATTGAATAGCCTATCATTATAGAATATGCATAAAATGCATCCTCCAATTGCAACGTCTGCCTATGCCCATGTAACCGATGTGAAATGGCTAGTTAGTTAGCGGTGGTGCGCGCTAATAGCGTTTCAATCAGTGACGTCACTCGCTCTGAGACTTGAAGTAGGGTTTCCCCTTGCATCGCAAGGGCCGTGGCTTTTGTGGCGCGATGGGTAACGACGCTTCGTGAGGTGTCAGTTGTTGATGTGTGCAAGGGTCCCTGGTTCGAGCCCGGGTTAGGGCGAAGAGATGGACGGAACCTACACTGTTACACCCACACACTTTGTCTCAAGAAAATGTTATATTTTTAATACCCTGAAACACCACATTAGACATACCTAATTTTCTATAGGATTGAGGTCAGGGCTTTGTGATGGCCACTCCAATACCTTGACTTTGTTGTCCGTAAGCCATTTTGCCACAACTTTGGAAGTATGCTTGGGGACATTGTCCGTTTGGAAGACCCATTTGCGACCAAGCTTTAACTTCCTGACTCATGTCTTGAGATGTTGCTTCAATATGTCCACATTATCTTCCTGCCTCATGATGCCATCTATTTGGTCCCCATGTGCAGTTACAGTTTCCTATGATGTCAAGCAAAGAGGCAATGAGTTTGAAGGTAGGCCTTGAAATACATCCACAGGTACACCTCCAATTGACTCAAATGATGTCAGTTAGAAGCTTCTAAAGCCATGTCATCATTTTCGGGAATTTTCCAAGCTGTTTAAAGGCACAGTCAACTTAGTGTATGTAAACTTCTGACCCACTGGAAATGTGATACGATGAATTATATGTGAAATAATCTGTCTGTAAACAATTGTTGGAAAAATGACTTTTGTCATGCACAAAGTAGATGTCCTAACCGACTTGCCAAAACTATAGTTTGTTGACAAGAAATTTGTGGAGTGGTTGCAAAACGAGTTTTAATGACTTTCAACCTAAGTGTATGCAAACTTCCTACTTCAACTGTATATATATACACTACGGTTCAAAAGTTTGGGGTCACTTAGAAATGTCTTTTTTTTTAAAGAAAAGCACATTTTTTGTCCATTAAAATAACAACAAATTGATCAGAAATACAGTGTAGACATTGTTAATGTTGTAAATGACTATTGTAGCTGGATTTTTTAAATGGTATATCTACATAGGCGTACAGAGTCCCATTATCAGCAACCATCACTCCTGTGTTCCAGTGGGACGTTGTGTTAGCTAATCCAAGTTTATCATTTTAAATGGCTAATTGATCATTAGAAAAACCCTTTTGCCATTATGTTAGCACAGCTGAAAACTGTTGTTCTGATTAAAGAAGCAATAAAACTGGCCTCTTTAGACTAGTTGAGTATCTGGAGTATCAGCATTTGTGGGTTCGATTACAGGCTCAAAATGGCCAGAAACAAAGACCTTTCTTCTGAAACTCGTCAGTCTTTTCTTGTTCTGAGAGAAGAAGTCTATTCCAATGCGTAAAATTGCCAAGAAACTGAAGATCTCGTACGACGCTGTGTAAAACTCACTTCACAGAACATCGCAAACTGGCTTTAACCAGAATAGAAAGAGGAGGGGGAGGGAAGTACATTAGAGTGTCTAATTTGAGAAACAGATGCCCCACAAGTCCTCAACTGGCAGCTTCATTAAATAGTACCTGCAAAACGCCAGTCTCAACGTCATCAGTGAAGAGGCGACTCCGGGATGCTGGCCTTCTAGGTAGCGTTGAAAAAAAAAGCCGTATCTCAGACTGGCCAATAAAAATAAAAGATTAAGATGGGCAAAAGAACACAGACACTGGACAGAGGAACTCTGTAGGCGTACAGAGTCCCATTATCAGCAACCATCATTCCTGTGTTCCAGTGGCACGTTGTGTTAGCTAATCCAAGTTTATCATTTTAAATGGCTAATTGATCCTTAGAAAAACATTTTGCAATTATGTTAGCACAGCTGAAAACTGTAGTTCTGATTAAAGAAGCAATAAAACTGGCATCTGATGGGCCTTGGTATTGCACACAACTAGCCTATAATTCTTAATCATTCTCGCCACCACCAGAGATAAAACTGGGTAGACAACAACAATTTACCTACCTTTAGGCGGATATACATATACATATTTATTTGGTTTGTCATTTTATTGTTTTTGATGGAATTTTTGTGGTAATTAAATATAATTTATTTCGCAGCTCCATGTATTCTCAAATGGAAAAAATTGAGCTGCTATCTCGGGCTCCCCCAGCACTACACATCTGCTCGGCACACTGTCCTACACTTTACTTATCACACTCTCTTAACTATATAGCATCTGATTAGTATTAAAGGTGTAACTGGGCTAGGGCAAGTCAACCACTGATTGTCATGCAACCTTCATCAGAACTAATCCATGTCGCCATGCACTGCTCCGCCTCACTGGCTTCAGCGCCTCTAGTGGAAATGACCCTAATTGGGTAGAGCAGAGGGAGACAGTTGGCATGTATGTTTAATAAGGGCTTGTCTGTCTACACCTCTCCCTATCTCACTCTTCTCTTGGACCCTTTAGAGGGATTGCTGTAGTGCCACAAGTGCAGGTCTCAGCAGAAACCCCTTTCTATATTCTTCAGTTTCTTGAGCAGAAACCCATTTCTATTTTCTTATGCTTCTCGCTCTTCTTGCCATGTTGTCATGGTTACTGTCTGTGCTACAGTCCACCAAGGTATGCAGCTCTGCTCACCAGCATCAGTTGGACTCAGTAATTTGCATCTCAGACATTTCTATTTACCATAGGCTTTAGATATACAGTGCCTTCAGAAAGTATTCAGACCCTGTGACTTTTCCACATTTAGTTATGTTACAGCCTTATTGCAAAATGGATTAGATAAATAAAATCCTCAGAATTCTACACACAATACCCCATAATGACAAAGCGAAAACAGATTTTTTGAAATGTTAGGCTAATTGAGTTGAGTTGATGCCAAAGAGCTCCATTTTGGTCTCATCTGACCACAACACTTTCACCCAGTTGTCCTCTGAATCATTCAGATGTTCATTGGCAAACTTCAGACGGGCATGTATATGTGCTTTCTTGAGCAGGGGGACCTTGCGGGTGCTGCAGTATTTCAGTCGTTCACCGCGTAGTGTGTTACCAATTGTTTTCTTGGTGACTATGGTCCCAGCTGCCTTGAGATCATTGACAAGATCCTCCCGTGTAGTTCTGGGCTGATTCCTCACCGTTCTCATGATCATTGCAACTCCACGAGGTGAGATCTTGCATGGAGCCCCAGGCCGAGGGAGATTGACAGTTCTTTTGTGTTTCTTCCATTTGCGAATAATCGCACCAACTGTTGTCACCTTCTCACAAAGCTGATTGGCGATGGTCTTGTAGCCCATTCCAGCCTTGTGTAGGTCTACAATCTTGTCCCTGACATCCTTGGAGAGCTCTTTGGTCTTGGTCATGGTGGAGAGTTTGGAATCTGATTGATTGATTGCTTCTGGGGACAGGTGTCTTTTATACAGGTAACAAACTGAGATTAGGAGCACTCCCTTTAAGAGTGTGCTCCTAATCTCAGCTCGTTACCTGTATAAAAGACACCTGGGAGCCAGAAATCTTTCTGATTGAGTGGGGGTCAAATAGTTATTTCCCTCATTAAAATGCAAATCAATTTATAACATTTTTGACAGGCGTTTTTCTGGATTTTTTTGTTGTTATTCTGTCTTTCACTGTTCAAATAAACCTACCATTAAAATTATAGACTGATCATTTCTTTGTCAGTGGGCAAACGTACAAAATCAGCAGGGGATCAAATACTTTTTTCCCTCACTGTATCTGTACTGGAACCCAATGTAAATGTGTGTGTGACTCATATGTCTCTGACTGTATCATATGCTGGTCATATGCATGTAAAAAGCTTCATCAGGATGTTCGGGTAGTGTTCTGTCTCTTTAAGCAGTAGAGGGGGTGTCCAGGCAGCCATTACAGGAGACGGACCTGGTGATAGATATCATAGCGCTGGTGAGGATGAAGGTAGTGGCTGCTGAGAGGTGCCTGTGACTGGGGATGAATATGGATGAGAGGCCTAGGTTCTCCAGAGATGGCTGTAGTGAGATAGATGCTCTTTCCTGTGTACTCTGGAGGCAGGTGGAAGGATGTCCAAAGACCCCCACAAGCTCTGCTGACAGGAGCCGGCCATCACTCGAATTAATATTTTCACTTCTGCAACGCCAAACAGGAGAGAGAGATGTGGGGGTAGTGTCTGACTCATGGAAAGCCTAACGAGACACTGTATGCTTTATTTATGAGAAGTGTGTGTGTGTGGTTTGGCTTTAATGTTATTTTGATCATTGTGATTTCTCTGCTTAAAGCATTGCTTCTCTATTCTACACATCACTCTCTCTCCATTCCCTTGTTCTTCTCCTCTCTCCCATCCCACTGCTGTCAGTGAAAGATGGAAGCTGTAAGAGCCGTGGAAATGTTGCAATGGCAATGCCTGCCACTCAGATATGATACAACAACAAATACGATCAAGATCCATAAAGAGTCCTCCCAGCAGTATCGGCCTCACCTACTACCCAATTCATGAACACAATGAAGGCGGTATGGAATGGAAGCATATATGATTCTGTGTTTCAGTGATATATTTATTGTAATATCAGTCTATGCTTTTCAGTTTGCTTTGTAACATTTGTTTGATCTAACAAATATCAAGGATGAGAGGAAGCTCTTACTAAATAACAATTCCAAATGCCTTGTTGAGTAAGCACATTCGCCTTCATCCAGTGCTACCAAGACATTATTGATTGTTACCTTCTAGTAAAGTGGGCATCTGATGAGATGGTTTAAGGGTACATCTTTGCCGGATGACCTGACCTTGTCTCGTCAAGTCCACCTCCTGCAGACAGTGATCCTTATCCCATGTGGTCCCAGGCAGAAGATCAATAATCTCTGCTTTTAACCCACACCAATCACTGAAGAACCACAGCCTTGCCAAAAGCTGAGGTTAGGGGAACCGGAACATAATATGGTGGACCAGAACCATTTCCCCCTGCTTGGTTTAGTTAATTCATCTAGGCGTTTTCTAGACTTTTTGTTCTCAACAAACTCTGTGCTAAAATATCTTCACAATCAAATATCTATTCTATAAAGTCTGCCAGTATAGAAATATGAGCCTGTACAGAGTTTTCCAATACCATGCACACAGGATCTATCTGGCTGTATTAGATTTAGACCACTTGTAATAATTAACGAACAGATGGCTGATATGACAATACATGATACGATTCATTTTCTATGCTTATATGAGAGCATTATGTTTTAATACACTTGACATCTTTGAGATTAACTACAGATGTAGGATCTTAATTTGATCACCCTGTTGCAGGATAACTTTTCATTTGTATTACTGTATTTGAGGTTTTAAAATGCTTCTGGTGTTTGTAATTTCCACTCTGAAATTTCAACTTGATTTTCCCTTACGAAAAATGTACAGTGCCTTGCAAAATTATTCATTCAACCCCTTTGCGTTTTTCCTATTTTGTTGCATTACAACCTGCAATTTAAATTGATTTTTATTTGGATTTCATGTAATGAACATACACAAAATAGTCCAAATTGGTGAAGTGAAATAAAAAAAATAACTTGTTTCAAAAAATGTAAAACATTTTTAAATGGAAAAGTGGTGCGTGCATTTGTATTCACCCACTTTGCTATAAAGCCCTAAATAAGATCTGGTGCAACCAATTACCTTCAGAAGTCACATAATTAGTTAAATAAAGTCCATCTGTGTGCAATCTAAGTGTCACATGATCTGTCACATGATCTCAGTATATACACCTGTTCTGAAAGGCCCCAGAGTCTGCAACACCACTAAGCAAGGGGCAGCACCAAGCAAGCGGCACTATGAAGACCAAGGAGCTCTCCAAACAGGTCAGGGACAAAGTTGTGGAGAAGTACAGATCAGGGTTGGGTTATAAAACAATATCCGAAACTTTGAACATCCCACGGAGCACCATTAAATCCATTATTAAAAAATGGAAAGAATATGGCACCACAACAAACCTGCCAAGAGAGGGCTACCCACCAAAGCTCACGGACCAGGCAAGGAGGGCATTAATCAGAGAGGCAACAAAGAGACCAAAGATAACCCTGAAGGAGCTGTGAAGCTTCACAGCGGAGATTGGAGTATCTGTCCATAGGACCACTTTAAGCCGTACACTCCACAGAGCTGGGCTTTAGGGAAGAGTGGCCAGCAAAAAATAAGCAAACATGTTTGCTGTTCAGCCAAAAGGCATGTGGGAGACTCCCCAAAAATATGGAAGAAGGTACTCTGGTCAGATGAGACTAAAATTGAGCGTTTTGGCCATCAAGGAAAATGCTATGTCTGGCGCAAACCCAACACCTCTTATCACCCCGAGAACACCATCCCCACAGTGAAGCATGGTGGTGGCAGCATCATGCTGTGGGGATGTTATTCATCGGCAGGGACTGGGAAACTGGTCAGAATTGAAGGAATGATGGATGGCGCTAAATACAGGGAAATTCTTGAGGGAAACCTGTTTCAGTCTTCCAGAGATTTGAGACTGGGACGGAGGTTCACCTTGCAGCAGGACAATGACCCTATGCATACTGTTAAAGAAACACTCGAGTGGTTTAAGGGTAAACATTTAAATGTCTTGGAATGGCCTAGTCAAGCCCAGACCTCAATCTAATTGAGAATCTGTGGTATGATTGCTGTGCACCAGCAGAACTCATCCAACTTGAAGGAGCTGGAGCAGTTTTGCCTTGAAGAATGGGCAAAAATCCCAGTGGCTAGATGTGCCAAGCTTATAGAGACATACCCCAAGAAACTTGCAGCTGTAATTGCTGCAAAAGGTGGCTCTACAAAGTATTGACTTTGGGGGGGTGAATAGTTATGCACACTCAAGTTTTCAGTTTTTTTGTATTATTTCTTGTCTGTTTCACAATAACAAATATTTTGCATCTTCATAGTGGTAGGCATGTTATGTAAATCAAATGATACAAACCCCCAAAAATCAATTTTCATTCCAGGTTGTAAGGCAACAAAATAGGAAAAATGCCAAGGGGGTGAATACTTTTGCAACCCACTGTATCAACCCCTAAAAAAAAGGTCCATTAATTATAATCCTCATAATAATTCACATTTCCTGTTGCTGTAGGATTATTTTCCTGTTGTAGCAAACTGGCTCAAATTAAGATCCTACATACAGTATGTACAGTGCCTTTAGAAAGTATTTACATCCCTTGATTTTTTTCCACATTTTGTTGTATTACAGCCTGAATTTAACATGGCCTAAACACAATAGCCAATAATGTCAAAGTGGAATGATATTTTTTGAAATGTTTACAAATTAATAAAAAATGAATAGCTGAAATGTTTTGAGTCAATAAGTATTCAACTCCTTTGTTATAGCAAGCCTAAATAAGTACAGGAGTTAAAATATGCACACATAATAAGTTCCATGGACTCACTCTGTGTGCAATAATACTGTTTAAAATGATTATTGAATGACTACCTCATCTCTGTATCCGACACATACAATTATCTCTAAGGTCCCTTTAGTCGAGCAGTGCATTTTAAACACAGATTCAACTACAAAGAGCAGGGAGGCTTTCCAATGCCTGGCAAAGACAGTCACTTATTGGTAGATGGGTAAAAAAGCAGACATTGAATATCCCTTTGAGCGTGGTGAAGTTATTAATTACACTTTGGATGGTGTATCAATACACCCGGTCACTACAAAGATACAGGCATCCTTCCTAACTCAGTTGCCGGAGAGGAAGGAAACCACTCAGGGTTTTCACCATCAAGGTCACCAATGGTGACTTTAAAACAGTTACAGAGTTTAATGGCTGTGATAGGAGAAAACTGAGGATGGATCAACAACATTGTAGATACTCCACAATATTAACCTAGTTGACAGAGTGAAAAGAAGGAAGCCATTACAGAATACAAATATTCCAAAACATGCATCTTGTTTGCGACAAGGCACTGAAGTAATACTGTCATACAAAGTGTTATGTTTGAGGCAAATCCAATACAACACATTACTGAGTACCACTCTCCATATTTTCAAATATAGTGGTGGCTACATCATGATATGGGTACGCTTGTAATCATTAAGGACTGGGGAGTTTTTCAAGATAAAAAAGAAACGGAATGGAGCTAAGCACAGGCAAAATCCTAGAGGAAAACCTGGTTCAGTCTCCTTTCCACCAGACACTGGGAAATGAATGAACCTTTCAGCAGGACAATAACCTAAAACACAAGGCCAAATTCACACTGGAGTTGCTTACCAAGAAGAAAGTGAATGTTCCTGAGTGGCCGAATTACATTTTTCACTTAAATATACAGTACTTGAAAATCTAGGGTAAGACTTGAAAATGGTTGTCTATCAATGATCAACAACACATTTGACAGAGCTTGAAGAATAATGGGCGAATGTTGCACAATCCTGGTGTGGAAAACTCATTTTTTATTTAACTAGACAAGTCAGTTAAGACCAAATTCTTATTTACAATGGCGACCTACCCAGGCCAAACTCTAACAACACTGGGCCAATTGTGTGCCACCCTATGGGACTCCCAATCACAGCTGGTTTTGATACAGCCTGGAATCGAACCAGGGTCTATAGTGAGATGCAGTGCCTTAGATCGCTGCGCCACTCGGAAGCCCGAGTGAGACTTGCCCAGAAAGAGTCACAGCTATAATCGCTGCCAAAGGTGTTTCTACAAAGTATTGACTCGGGGTTGTTAATACTTATGTAAATTAGATAATTATTTATATAATTTCCATTAAATTTGCTAACATTTCTAAAAACATGTTTTCACTTTATCATTGTTAGCTATTTTGTGTAGATGGTGAGAGGAAAAAAAAGATTTAATTCAGGCTGTAACAGAACAACATGTGGAATAAGTCAACAGGTATGAATTCTTTATGAAGGCACTGTATGTCCAATTATGAATGTGTTCATATCTGCAAGTTTCTGACATGAAGGGAGTTGATAAACCACATCACTGTCAAAGACTGAGGTCTTAAATTGTCAACTTGAAGGGCAATCCAGGAGAATAACCCACTGACTGACAGACATGTCTGGGCTCAGTTTAGACAGGATGATTGAAGCAGTCAAACAACTTGCTGACATGTCTTGTCTTCTGCTCACAATTGAGTTATATTCTACTCTGATCCTTCCTTCCTAGAAGATTTGCCAACAGGCCACCAATTTCTTGGGCAACAAACTTTTTGCAGTAATTACGTCACTTTTTTTTCAATGCATAATTTTATTATTTTCTTGTTCTGAAAGCTTCTTGTTTAATTTTGATAGATCTAAAAATCATTCCCCCAAATTAATCTATAGGTACAGTATATATTGTATGTTCTTGTACCATGACAGGGAGTAATATTTTCATTAAGGCAGGTATTGAAGTGGAAGGAATAGTAGGACTGTGCATTGTCACCTCTACTTATCGTTTGTGACTAGCATGGCTTCCACAGAGCGGCAGCAAGGTTGCACTCTGGCTGCACTGCAGAGCCTCTCTCTGCCAGTCACGCTCCCTCCCATTAGGCTGGCAGGGACTGATGCAGCCTCATAAATACAAACACATTCCCCACACCTACCGACCAACCGACCGACCGCCCACCTGCCTGCCTGACTGATCGACTGCAGGAGGCCACACCAATTAACGCATGGAGCAGCACAACTATTTGCATACATATAAAAGTGATGCCTGAGAAAAATACAAAGAGGGAGAAAGTGGGAGAGGGAGGTGGAGCGAAAGAGAGGTTACGCAAACAAGGCTTAAATCAAATATGCAGGAGCTAGCTAGCATCACTCAGGAATAAATCTGCATGCTTCCACAGGCGAGCGAGAGAGCTCCACTTGAACAGTGAAGTGACTGACTGTCAGAGATGCACATGGTCAAGAGGACACCCTACAGGGCACCATGGTATTGATTACAGTGTAATGTCATAATACGTAGAATGAAGCACCTTAGAACAGTGAACCATTGTAATGGCTATGCTGATTGGCTGGACTAATCCAAGGTGACTGTGTATGTGAGAAATAAAACAGCGTGTCCAGGCAGTGTGGAAAATATGAAAAATATAAATGTACCTCTTTTAGCAATGGAATCACCTCAGTTTGTGTTGTTTCTGGCAGTGTTCAGGCAAGGAAGCTCAATGTTCTTAAAACACAATGTACTGGTCTAAGAATTGGGAGTACTGCCATGCTGGGTTTTCCCTGCTGTGTGTGTGGGAGTTGTATTCTACTTGTTGGACACCCTTGAACCCTTTTTCCTGTTTTCCAGTCTGAGCATGGGGCAGGGAACCAGGGCATTCTGTACAGGTGATCCTACGCACAGGAAATGGAAAACTGTGGAGGAAACTAGTAACAGGATATCTTGGGAATAACATAAAGGGTATAGTAAGAAAGATCTGAAACACAAGGTTGATTTATGTAGCCTCAGAAAAATCTATTGCATGTGGTTTGGAATGGAGTGTTTTCTTTCTTGTTCTCGCTGTGGGACGTGCACATACAGAACACACAGAAATATTTTGTCTAAAGCATAAGCTCTGTGGAAAAAAAGCTCAATTTCCAGACTTTTTACTGATTTCTCCCCCTTTTCATAGCACGTGTGTTAAATTTAACATATGTTTTCATGTGTGAATGAATTGAATTACATACATCTGTTTCCAACATGTAACATCAAAGAACATTCTATAGTACAACGGTCTGAATTGGATCATACTGTATATCCACGTTATGTGGTAATTAAAGCTAAATCCAACCTGTTCATTAAGTTTTCCTTTTTATTTTTAATGGATGCAGCGTCGTATAGAACCTATGCCACTTTCAACACACCTTGCATACTGTATATTTAGCAGTGACTGATGGTGAAACTTAGGTATGTATTATGGTTCAAGGAGGTGTTGGCTCCATAATGAGCCCACAGCAATACATTTTAGTCATATTTTATATTAAGATGGCTAGCAATCTCTTATGGGTATCTGACAGTGTAACATTTGTGGTCCCGTGTGGCTCAGTTGGTAGAGCA
Source organism: Salmo trutta (assembly GCF_901001165.1). NCBI lineage: Eukaryota > Metazoa > Chordata > Actinopteri > Salmoniformes > Salmonidae > Salmo > Salmo trutta. The sequence continues at coordinate 21,921,801 of NC_042983.1, read as the reverse complement.
TGGTGTTTGCAACGCCAGGGTTGTGGGTTCGATTCCCACTGGGGACCAGTAGGGAGAAAACATTGATGAAATGTATGCATTCACTACTGTAAGTCGCTCTGGATAAGAGCGTCTGCTAAATGACTAAAATGTAAAAAAATTGCTGTCTTCGTTAGAGTTTTGAAATGGGAGTGTAGCATTAACAAAGTGGAATTCTGGCAATATACAGTATTAGGTTTAAAACTGGCTATTCAATTTGCAAGATGTATTCTATACCTGACTTTTTCTTGAGAAGGTTGCAGGTAGTCTCTTCTGCTGTCTATCATAAGGATGCTACCTGGACCTGGAGTGGTAAAATATTAATAAAACACCATTTCTCTGCCTCGACCCTCATCTCTATCCTGCTCTTCCCCCTACATCGCTCTCTCTATCCCCTTGTTGTTCCACCCTCACAGTAACCTTGCGTATGCATATGTAAATGTACCACGCTTGCTTGGTAGAGACAATTGTATGCATCTTTACTGGCCTACAGCCTCATTCCTTTTTTTCCCCTTTCAGCACCTTCCCTCTTTCCTAATACACAGAAAGCAGTTTTCAGACTGCATTGCAGGGAATAGAAATGGTCTGCTTGCGTTTTACAAGTCTATAGAGTTACATTAGAGCAATGAGCATCTGCTTGGGGAAATGTATTTTGTTGAATGATATAATTTATGAAATTCAACGATGCAACATTAAATAGTATACCTTTACCGTTCCCATTCTCTTTGAACAGCCTTGAAGAGAAGAGTGTTGAAACAAAAAACATATTTTGTCACGCTTATGAATCTATATCCCTTGTGATACACAAGGTGTCACCAAAACCCCATACTAGTACACTCTGAGACTATTTTCTCTGTTAAAACAGACAGAAGCACTGCATTGTCACTAGCTGCCGTTTCTCCGTCTTGCTGATCACTAATTTCTGAAGCCCATTCTTTCTCACTGAGTAAATTGAGGCCACTTGTCTACTTCCTTGCATTGTTTCTCCTTGGTTTGACCATCGAGCTGTTTGAACAAGTAACAGAGTTATTATCAATTGTGCTAAGGGAAAGTAAAGTAATTAACATGTTATAATATGGACATTTTTATACTGCTGCTTAAGTGTAAAATACAATCTGAGTGCTTATGTATCCTTTAAATGACAATATTTAATTTATTTTAGAGTTAGAGAAGGATGGCACACAAGACGGGCGTATCGCTGCAGGCCACATATGCGCATTAGCACCACTGTAGATGTCTCTCTGTCTGCCTGAGATGGTGACATGGTGTTAAACATTTGACCTTCATCCTGGTAGTGATTGGTGCTGTTATATGCCCCACTCTGACAGTGATGTTAACTGTGTGCGGCTGTCATAGAATATGTGCCCTGACTTGACATTTGCAATGTTAGTGTCAAGAAAAAAGGAAATAAATGGCTGTGGATGAGATTGAGCGCATTCAGTCATTGCACAGGTGCATTCAAGTTTTCTTATTGGGTATTTTCTTTCATTCCTATCTTTTATTACATTTAAAAACTCTAACAACCCTGACTTTAGTATAATGGCAGTACGCTGTATGGTTTTCCCGATGCCTCCTTCTTGCCAGTGTGTTACATTTTAAAGATATTTGAGTGATCAACATGTGGGTTGGGGAAATCCCTTGTGTCAACCTTCAAAGAAAGCAATAATGAGTCACACTCATTTGAGTCCCTCATTCTGGACCCATTGAAAAATACACACCCAAACACTGACAACAATGCTACACTGACAGACATACCATCACACATGCGCCCATGGCTACCAAGTTTACAAACAGTATTATCAGGCCATAATAGCCTTAAAGATGTTTCTTTATTTGTTATTTTTACCTGAGTGGTTAGGCCTACCTCTATTACTGTAACCTATTTGGCAGAACATGAACGCCGTGTGCAGGTGTGCTGTATGATGTCAGCCATCTGTCTACTACCAGCAGATGTGCAGTTCAGTTGGCTGATTAGTCTATCAACAGGGAGCTTTCCCAACCAGACATAAATGCTTAGTGACAGAGAGGTTTCCGTAAATCACTGGGACTTTATGACATCACCTCCAGGTGCAGATGAATTGATTCATCCCTAACCTGTGTGTGTGTGTGTGTGTGTGTGTGTGTGTGTGTGTGTGTGTGTGTGTGTGTGTGTGTGTGTGTGTGTGTGTGTGTGTGTGTGTGTGTGTGTGTGTGTGTGTGTGTGTGTGTGTGTGTGTGCTCAATTAATTACTGCACATCTCAGGCACTGATTCAATAGCTCATATGTGTGATGAGTTGAAATGGTAAGTATTTTAATGAATTTAAATGTTTGAAGATGTACTAAATAAATAGCAATACCAGAAGTACAACCGGTTTCCACGTATTAACATTGGGGAGAAAGGAAGGCCTACTTATGCGTAATGCGCAATTGTGCAACTTGGTACGCTTTTGGCACACATATATTTGAATAGTAGCGAAGAACCGCCTCTCCCTCATTGGCCAGTACGCACTATAACCCGAGGCAAAAACTCCGTCTTTGACAACGCCGGGGTTTCGTTGGTGGAAACCGTGATAGGGAGGAACCTATGTGAGATGTCTTTAAATTGTTCACAGCAAAAATGGGCGTAAATCCATGCCCATACCCAGAAAGCATGAGAAAGCATGTTGAGATGTTCTCCACGAATTTAATTCTATAATAGGCAAATCACTTATATTTTTACGCCCAGAAGACAGTCTATTGTATTCACTAGAGTAGGTGACAAATAGAAGTATACATTTATTATCATGTCGTGTGCAGTTGACGCGCAGAATTTGATCTCTATTTCTTTGCGGAAAATACATAACTCCAGAACGCAGAGGGGAGGTATCAAGCTCCACAAGAACTTGCTGGTCACATATGTCCTGAAAAACGCTAGAGATTTTTACATGAGCATGGAGTTTGCAGAAATGTACAGCTGCCTACAGCAGAACGGGGAGATGATGACTGTCTGTGATGAAAAGCAGGACTCTTTTGAAATGACCGGGAACTGTGAGGATCTAGCTGGTGAGTTTTGCTGCAACTACACAGGGGATGTGTTGGACACTTACCACTGCGCAGCGCCACAATCGGCTTGCCACCCAGCAATGGTGCCCGAAGCGCACATCCAAACGGCACCTGCCTGTTTCATGGCTCCTGTCTATCAATGTGACTCTAACCTCAAGTACTCGGGTGTCTACTGGGACTGTTATGCGGAACCTTACACAGCCAACCGGGACATTCCTGTCTCTAACACACACAACCAAAAGACTGTATTGGACTTGGACACACATGTGGTGACTACTGTCGAGAATGGATATCTTCCCCCAGACCACTGCTTGTCATTAAAACAACATGGTCAGGGCCCGCAAAGTTCTCATAAGAAACGAAAAATGTATTCAAGTGATGCTTCTGATTCCGATTATCTGTCAGACTTTGTGCCCATGTCAAGCAAACGCATTAGGTCTGATGACGTTTCTTGTAATTCTGAACAACTGGACACACCGAACATCTCCAACCTCATGTCAGTGTTAGGCTCGGGGTTTACTGAGCTGTTGAACTTCCAAACGGACGTGGAACAGGTAGTAAATGGACAAACAAACTGTTGTAAACAAGCACTGGCGGGCAGCGGTGCATGGACTAGAGCAATTGAGGCTTTTTGATTGACACACTTTAACTTTTTCTACAAACCATTGGTGGTCTCAAATACAATACACAATTGATATACTTAACACTGTTCTGCTCTTTTTCAATTTAAAAGCTGTTGAACTCAATTTAAATTGTACTTTGGGGAGAGGGCTCGCGCAATATGTGCAATGACCTATGTTAACCATGGATTGCTGATGCTATGTATGCCTATTGGCCATTTAGAGGCTTTGAAGCCACGGGCCGGCCATATTGGCATTCCCCAGTACTTGCAGTCCTCAGTAGCAATGAATGGAATTTTACAGCATTTCATTGAAATGTTTCAAGGGCAAAATTACATGTATTTAAGAATTTGTGTTCTTGTATTGGGGATAGTAATTTTTTTCTACATATTTTTTCATTTTGAATGTGTATCTTACATTAAGGTGTCTGTAATAAAATACACGTGGCAAACAAATGTGGGCAATAAATGCATTTATATAGCTTCCAAAATGTTTTTTTTTTACACTGGTGGGGGAGTACCAAGATGGCGGTATGGTGGCTTCAACACAGCGCATCCAAATTGTATTCTAGTGTGTATATGTAATTCATTGGATATGGTCCTTTCTCCCGCACCAAGTTGTTGCCTTCATGTGCCTTGCTAAAATGTGTGATGCAGAACCAGCTCCACCATGCGATGATGGAAAAGAACTACACCAATTCATTATCAAATGCATTTTGATAACTCCCGTGAAATTATAAGAAAATTAGCATGTGTGTTATGTATTTCCTACACCAGTATTGGCTAATGTTTTAATTAGGCCTGTAGACCAAGTACATTTTTGTGTAATGATCTCTTACACTATTTCTGTGGCATCATACTTAATTATGGCCCTCTACAAAGCAAGGGACTATAATTTTTTTGTAACTGAAGAATACATTTATTTGCATATTTCCGTTAAGGAACGCCTACTCTGTTAAGTGCGCGTGTGCAATAACTAAATTCGACTTTGCGCTCTTTCTAAACAACGCCATTTTTTAGAAACGTTGGCAAAGGGTAAAGTCTACAAAAAGCAGTCAATCCTGGGTTTTTTTAAGAGAGATTTTAATTTTGGCAACAAACTGTATGGAGATGAAATGTTTCACCGATGAGAAAATGTGCAGAACGTCGGCCAAATCCATCTCGCTTCATCTTCTCCCACTGCCAGCCACTTGGCTTCCTCTCATCACCATATTTGGTAGTGAGTGGAAACGCCAGCCGGATGCTTCACATTTATACGTTTATCTGTGCCTTCTCCTTCAATGAGGGGTACGGACGTCCCAAGGATCCCAGATAGCGAAGACCGATTGAATATAGTCAACAACTTAGCCCTCTCCGAGGATCTATTCATTACGGAAACCTTTTGCCGTTTAACAACCGAAACGGAGAGGGACCTACTTGAATTTGTCCAATAGAAACTATCCTTTGCGTTTTCCTTTTGTCGTAAATTGTTTCTGTTGCAAAACTAAACGAAACGTTTTGCAACAGAATTGGAGTAATGATTACAGCCCAGCTGTAGCCATATCGGTTGGGGTTATGACCGGAGAGGGGCGGAGAACGCCGATATTCCTAAGTAACAAACGTCATGCGTAGGCTACGTCCTTGAGGAATGAAATGACAGTTCGAGGTGTTTTTTAAAATTAACAACAAGCAAAGCCTTGCTGGGCCATTTCTATGAAAAATGCTGGGTCTTCTTGTGAGAGCGGTGGTGAGTCAAACGTTTTTATAGCCTAATTCATGAGTGCGCAGTTGTGCGCCCATAACTAAGAGCAGCGCGTTCACTATTACTGCTGTAAATGCGGGTGGGGCACCAGGTTAGGCAACTGTTATTATTGTAGCCTAAAATGTGAAGTCAGGCCACTCCGCATTTCTCCACGAAAATCATATCAAATTAGCATTTACCCCATTGTAGTTACCACTCGAGTCTCTATATTAGGTTACAACATGGATAGCCGCCAGTTTCAAGGTTTCATGGTCGTCTATATCAGATTAAGATAAAACAGTGGGTTAAACTAGTATACCATTTTAAATAGCCAACAGATTGCTTTTCAGATGTGGTGTGGTGCATGTTCATTGGAAGGGTTCACGGACTGTAGCAGAACTGGCTATTTATATTCTAACTTTAAAAAGCTGTCAGGAAACTTGACAGCCAAGCACAGTCCAAACAAATAGTCTAACAACATACTAAACTTGATAGATTTGTTTTGGTCTCAAGTTTCTGTCATAAAATTAGGTCATACAGTGTTCTAACAATCTATTATTTCAAAAGGTTTTTGGATTCATGAAATAGGATTATGTTGATCACACCTTTTTACATCGAAATTAATGTAAATACATGTTAAATCACTTTGTTAATCACAGTTTTGTCTGTTTTTCTTATCTTATGGTTTCTGTTGCAATGGCCCCCTGTGTCATGGTGTTGACAGTTGCTGGCAATATAGGCCTATAAATCAGTTCTGTGGTTGTCAACCAACATTGTTGATATATTTTATATGCCAATGGGATTATCAACTGTGGATATTAATATTTTAGATACTTTAAGACAAAATATCAACCTAGACATGTATGGTATTGAATTATGTCATATTGAATGCAGAACAAATTATTTATTAGAAATGCAAAGACAGATTTATTTTGTATTTTATTTTTTATTTTATTTTTTTAGCTAAGGTCAAGCTTGGTGAAGCCATATCACCTGGTCAAGCCAGTGTCAGTGACTATCCTCCCAGAGAGGTCTTCGCACCACCAGGACAATTTGCCCAAGCTGCCAGTGCCTCCACTGAGGCAGACATTTGAGCGCTACCTGTTGATGCTGGAGCCCCTGCTCAGTGAGGAGGAGCTGGATCACACACGCAAGCTGGTCAAGGAGTTCCTCATTCCTGGTGGGGTGGGAGACAGGTTGCAGAGAAGCCTGGAGCGCAGAGCCAGCAACAAAGAGAACTGGGTTGGTACATACTGTAGTTGAACAGAGAAGGTCACAAAGAAGAGGATTATGTGGTAGGGCGGCGCATGGCCCATAGAGGTTGAAAGAATAGAATAAGTCCTTAGAGGGATACAGGCAGCTAAAGATCTGTGCTGATTGGCAGGAAAAGATCCCTGTATTATATCCAATATGCAATCACGTAAATGTGATGTTGATTCCATCCATTTCCCCCACTTTTCGAGATTACATTTAACATTTACCCATAGGTTTACTCCCTTGCATATGTCATAACCTGTGAATGTGTTTAGGAGAAAATGATCTGATACTTGCTGGACTATAGCATTGTCATTGCTGTTTATGTAGCTCACAGAGTGGTGGATGCAGTCAGCGTATCTGGATTCCCGGATGCCTGTGGCAGTCTATTCCAGCCCTGGGGTGGCCCTGCCCCGCATGACCTTCCAAGATCGCCAAGGACAAATGAGGTGAGCAACAAGGAACCATGCGTGTCTGAGACCACTGTACTAAAACCAGCCATTGTGACAAGACAGTTTAGATGCCTTCCCTCCATTAGCCTTCCCTCCATCACTGAAAAGTCTTTATGGCTGTCCTACACGTCAACGAAAAGCACGTTTTATAGGCCTACTGCTTCTTAAAAAGCAAGTTAGTAGAAAGTGATTGACTTTAGTGTTGTATTACACCATAGCTCTTGTGAACTTGAGAATAGGCTTGAGTTTCATACTGACCTTTAGACAGACTTCCCCTTCGTGCTGGCTATTTTAGGCACATTGGCTGTTCAAAGCATTGCTCAGCTTTTTTGGACCACAGTGATCCATAAGGTACGTAGTCAACATTGTAGGCTTACGTGGCTTTTTGTTGAGCAAAACGTGTCAGTGAATGTACTATAGAGAGAGCACGCACACATGGGTGTAAGAGTGGGCTGCCATTGAGTTCGCTTCATCTGAACCATTCGCGCAAATAATTTGCCGCTGTGTGGTACTGCTTCGATATTACGGACAGTGCCAAACTTATACAGTAGACTAGAAGAGGATACTAGAGCAGACTCCAATGCTCATATGAAAAGCCAATTATTCAACAATATACTGTACTGTACACCATCTTAGCCACTAGACTAGAGTGACACAGACAGTTCACTAAATGCAGAGATATAGAATCAAAATAGACAGATGTTTCTTATAATAATCGTGGTCCTGAGTCTGACGTAAGCAAGTCTGGTTGGAGATAAAATATATTTTTATTGTCACATACACCGGATAGATGCAGTGAAATGTGTTGTTTACAAAGTCAGCCATAGCAGCATATTATGGTTAAATGCCTTGCTTAAGGGCACATCGGCATATTTTTCACCTAGTCGGCTTGGGTTTTTGAACCAGCGACCTTTCGTATACTGGCCCAACGCTCTTAACCGCTAGACTAGATATGAGGCCATGTAAAACAAAATAGTGCACTAAAGTGTATCGGAGTAGATTATGTGACTAGAACATGAGATGGGGAGCGGTGAAAGACTGAATGTCAGTTGGCTGAAGAAATACCATATATGGTTTCATTATTAATTCAACAATGTTTTCTGCTCAGGTTTGCTGCAAAATTGATTGCAGGGGTTTTGGACTTCAAAAAAATGATTGACAGGTTAGTAATATTATCTCTTTTAATGATATACAGGTAACTGCCAAAATAATGGAAACTCTTGAGTAAATGAGGGATACAAAGTATATTGAAAGCAGGTCCTTCCACACAGATGTGATTCCTGAGTTAATTAAGCAATTAACATCCTATCATGCTTGGGGTCATGTAAAAAATGCAGGGCATGCAATTATTTTAGCTACCCATGGCTACGCCCCCATAGGATGACAATGCCACCATCCACAAGGGACGAGTGGTCGCTCAATGGTTGGATGAGCATGAAAACGATCTAAGTCATTTGCCATGGCCATCTCAGTCACCAGATCTCCCAATTGATCCCTTACGGGAGATTCTGGAGTGGTGCCTGAGACTGCGTTTTCCACTACCATCAGCAAAACACCAAATGATCTTATTTCTTCTCGAAGAATTGTGTCACATCCCTCCAATAGTGTTCCAGACACTTGTAGAATCTATGCCAAGGTGCATTGAGGCTTTTCTGGCTCGTGGTGGCCCAATGGCCAATTAATACACATTTTGTTGGTGTTTCCTTTATTTTGGCAGTAACCTGTACATCTAACGTGTTCGTCACCCTGGCTGACACTAACTCTGTGTCTTAGTGAGACGTTGCCTATTGAGTATTTGGGTGGGAAGCCTCTGTGTATGGACCAGTACTACCAGATCCTGTCCTCCTGTCGTATCCCTGGACCAAAGAGAGACACTGTGGTCAACCACGCTATCGGGAAAGTGGCCCCTACTCACATCACTGTGGTCCATAACTTCCAGGTAAACTAGAGCTTTGCTTTGCTTTCTTTGCTGCTGCTTGATGTTGCTACAACACAGGGGAGATCAATCATGTTGTTGCATTGTTAGTTTCTTGGCTGTAACCCACTTAACCAAATCTCATATGCTGATTAGCCTTCTCCCTCTGGCCCTAGTTCTTTGTCCTGGATGTGTATAACAGCGATGGCTCCCCACTGACGGTGGACCAGATCTATATGCAACTGGAGAAGGTCTGGAACTCGTCCCTGCAGAGCAACAAGGAGCCTATCGGCATCCTGACCTCCCAGCACCGCAACACCTGGGGCAAAGCCTACAACAACCTCATCAAAGGTATGGCAATGGAGGGGGGACATCACTATGACAGTGAGGGCTCAGAGGAGCATATTGGGTGACCCACCAAATAAACAAAAGCCATTCTTGAGCCATAACGTAAGAGTAACTGGAAGCAACCTTTCACTTTGGACATATTGTTTTAGAGCTATTGGTCAATGATTTCCTCTAGGTCCTTGTTGGGTTGCTTATTGTATTGTTTTTTCCCCCCTAGACAAGACAAATAAGGAGTCTGTCCGTGCTATCCAGAAGAGCATATTCACGGTGTGTCTAGACGCCCCCATGCCACAGATGTCTGAGCAGCGCTACCAGAGTCGTGTCGCTGCCCAGATGCTGCATGGTGGAGGGAGTCGCTGGAACAGTGGCAACCGCTGGTTTGATAAGACGTTACAGGTGAGCTCTGAGATTAGAACTATAGAACAAAGGTTGCATCCTCCCAGATATTGTTTCATATTTTAATTCACAAGTCTCTTGCCATTTTTATAATGTTTGTTATTTAATCCCCAGTTTATTGTGGGTGAAGATGGTACATGTGGTCTGGTGTATGAGCATGCCCCAGCTGAAGGCCCACCCATTGTGTTCTTGGTGGACCATGTGGTTGAGTACATGTAAGGCATTACAGAATATATTTCATTAATTGATTAATGGTACACAGTATTTCTGTGGTCACTGTGTACTCTAGAGATTTATTTTAGCACCGATTGCTGGCTGCAATGGCTATTTTTCCAACCGGATCAGGTGCATTGTGCCTGAGCATAGCAAGCATTTTGAAGATTTCCAGTTTGTCATGTTCAGATACTGCCTCATCCTTTTAAAAACTCTTAACTACCATTTGAAGCCTACTGACCATGACCCTGGTCTACTGACCATGACCCTGGTCTACTGACCATGACCCTGGCCTACTGACCGTGACCAGGCTGTGACCGTGACCCTGGCCTACTGACCGTGACCCTGGCCTACTGACCGTGACCAGGCTGTGACCGTGACCCTGGCCTACTGACCGTGACCCTGGCCTACTGACCGTGACCCTGGCCTACTGACCATGACCCTGGCCTGCTGACCGTGACCAGGCTGTGACCGTGACCCTGGCCTACTGACCGTGACCCTGGCCTACTGACCGTGACCCTGGCCTACTGACCGTGACCCTGGCCTACTGACCGTGACCCTGGCCTGCTGACCGTGACCCTGGCCTGCTGACCGTGACCCTGGCCTGCTGACCGTGACCCTGGCCTACTGACCGTGACCCTGGCCTACTGACCATGACCCTGGCCTACTGACCGTGACCAGGCTGTGACCCTGGCCTACTGACCGTGACCCTGGCCTACTGACCGTGACCCTGGCCTACTGACCATGACCCTGGCCTACTGACCGTGACCAGGCTGTGACCATGACCACAGCAGATGCTACATCCATTTTTGGACTTACAAATGAATGATATGTACCCATTTATTCTTGAAGAATATAACTTATAAATTCCTCATGAGCTTAGTTCAACTGTATAGCCTCAAAAAAGGAACTTTGACTATACAACAAAGAATATATCACATATGGAAAGTGAACACTGTATAGCCTCAACATGGTAAAAACTATAATTTTTTTATCATGGATGGTCAGCCCTTGCATCCATAGCTATGAAGTCTTGTCTATGAATTTAAGTGATTACGTTTCTCCAGCCCAATCCCTCAGTTTATTACCGAAACAGTGGCGGGGCTTTGTAATTGTTTCAACAACTGATTGGCCCTTTGTTTTGTGTTTAAACAGGAGGAGGATGGAGGTAGTACGCACTCCCATGACCCCTCTGCCCATGCCTCCCAAACTGCGTTTCAATATCACACCTGAGGTGAAGAAGGATATTGAGTCGGCCAAGCAGAATATGAACATGTAAGTAGATTCTGTTTCAGTTTTCCTATCAGTTTCTGTTCAAACATGTCTGAAGTGTTCCTCACCCTTTGGCTGACTTTTTTTATACCCCAGAATGTCACATGACTTGGATGTGAACGTGGTCTTCTTTTCTGACTATGGGAGAAATGTTCCAAGGGCACACAAGTTGAGTCCAGATGCCTTTATACAAATGGCTCTACAGCTTGCCTACTTCAGGTGGGTTTCATTATATTTCTACTATAACAAAACAGCATCTGAAACAGCAGTTGGGTTACCTTAACCGGTCACTTTGCCACATTTGAGACTTACTGATCTTTCATGTTTCAGAATGTATAAGATGTGCTGTTCTACCTATGAGAGTGCGTCCTTGCGTATGTTTGCACTTGGTCGAACAGACACCATCCGCTCCTGCTCCAACGAGTCGCTCAGATTTGTCCAGGCGATGGAGGACCCAGCTAAACCGGTGAGTCAACTCTGAAACCTGGATGTTGACAGTAAATAGACACTAACCACTGACTGTTACTGTACTGCAATAATGTACGTTTTACTATATGTTGACAGAACACAGAGAAGGTTTTTCTATTGGACAAAGCATGCCAAGCCCACAGAGAATACACTCATATGGTGAGGACTGGAACTCTGCATCAGTTTTTGATGGAAATATACATTTACTGTAATAACCCATGCTTGTCCCCACCCACTGCAATGTACATTTCTTTTGTGCTTTTATGTATGTCCGTTACTGAGCAGGCAATTCATGGCCAGGCCATAGACAGACATCTCCTTGGCCTGAAGTTGCAGGCGATTGAAGAACTGACGTCCATGCCAGAGATATTCATGGACACAGCCTATGCTGTGGCTGAACATTTCAATCTCTCCACCAGCCAGGTATGCAAGCTGTTTATGTGAGATATTAAGCATCCCAAAATGCAACATATAAGAGGACAAGTTGCAGACCTGTAGCCAGTGGTAACATTACTAAAAACATTGTAAATACAAGTACTATGTAAGGTTTGGTACTAATTTTAGTTTATTAGACAATGATAAGGTTTGGACCGTATTTGTAAATGCTAATGCCTAAAATGTCATTTTTCACTGTCTCTTCTTCAGGCTGGTGCTAAGACGGACTGTGTGATGTGCTTCGGTCCGATGGTGCCGGATGGCTATGGAGTGTGTTACAACCCCATGGCAGACCACATAAACATTGCCATTACAGCCTTCAACAGCTGTGAAGAGACACATGCTGCCAACTTTGGCCGGGGTGTGAAGAAGGCTCTGAGAGACATGAGGTCTCTGCTGGAGGAGACAGCTAATGCTAAGCAGTGAGGCCCCACAGGGGACATGGCTCCTCTGTAGGGCTGTGTGGGACTGAACCTGTGCTGGATGTAGTGGGAGAAACTAAAGTCACCCTGGTATATCTAGTGCTGTAACATGGAGAGAGGAGAAGCACTTTGCACCGATTTAGGTGGGCCTTGGAAAGCTTTTGGGCCCTTCAGGTAGACTTGATATGTGTGGGAAGGAAAGTCCTGTTATACCCAGAAGACTATACCTGTACTTCAGTGAAAAGTGAGTATGACTGATGGAAAGTTATACATTTCATGTTTAATGATATGGGTTTTTCCATTTCCAGATAGTTAGCACCTTATGTTAAAGAAAGATCCACACCAGATGATGGTGACTATTATAATTCTTTTTTTTTAAGTCTACACATGTTGGTGCTGTCTTAAATGGTATTCTGATGGATTTTACATGCATTTATTCAGTTTGTTTACCTACATATTTGTTATTTCATATTTTAAAAATAATCAGTTCAAACAGTTAAGTTATTTAAGTAATGAAATTGTGTGCCATACTATACCAGATGTGCCATAATAATGACTTGCTGAGTGGTTCTGCTGTGATTCACATTGGTAAATGTTTTCTATACAACTAAAAAAACTAAACCAAAGACTGCTGTAATGATAATCATTTACACTTTGAGTATTTATTTTAATGTTACAAAACCTGACAATATTGATTAAACTAAGGAAAAACTGTCCTCCAGTAACTGCCTAAATTTCATTAAATACTGTATAATAGAAAGGCGAGCCACAGATCAAGGCTCCACAAATGAGTATTTCGCTCGGAAGCTACACTTGCTATGCAGGTACTTGCCATGGAATTCTATCTCCGCCATGTTTCCAGCTGAGCGCTAGTGAAAAAGCTGTTGGCCCTTGAACACGTTGGTCTTCAAGACATCTACATCTCGTATGTAATGGAGATGGTATTGGAGACATAATGTTTTTTACAATGGCATACATGTCAAGATGAAGGTTCATTGTTTAATGTTCACTCAACTAGACAGTTTGCATTGAAATACTGAAGTATCAAAACAGAGCTGTCTCCCTCTTCACTCACCATAATGAAGGTGGACTGGGCTGCTGTGCTGTTGTCCACGGGGCCCATGTGCAGAGCCTGGATCCTGATCTTTAGTGAGGGAGGGGCATTGATGAGCACTTGAAAGGTGAATAGCTGAGGTCATCGTTGGATTCTCAATGACTCCACTGGGAGCAAACAGCTGGACATCAGTCTGGGAGCAACACTGAGAGGCATATGTCTTAAATGAACCAAATCATGTTATTTGAAATTTCACATGTTATTCTACCAAATCTATTCTTCTATCACTTTGTAACAGCATGATAGAAATATACCTTCTGTTTCAGCCCATAGCCACTCCGTACCGTCATACCCTGGTGATGAGTGATTACTCTTCTTGGAGGTCTTCTGACGGCTGTAAGTGAGCAGCACTCTGTTTTCAGGGGACAGGAGATTCCAGCAGGATGTTGGTCCTGGAGGTCAGTTCAGTGTCCTCTATTATTTTGGAAAAAGTAGCTATTACCACAACAAACAAAAACATTTTGTTTAATCGTACGTCTCACGTTTGACATTACGACTCGTATGTCAAAAATAATTTGTAGATCAAAGAAAGGCAGCACAGCACTATGAAACTTTATCCTAATTTTTTATTTGACCTTTTATTTAACTAGGCAAGTCAGTTAAGAACAAATTCTTATTTTCAATGACGGTTCCTGGGTTAACTGCCTTGTTCAGGGGCAGAACAACAGACGTTTACCTTGTCAGCTCGGGGATTTGATCTTGCAACCTTTTCGGTTACTAGTCCAACTTACCCAAGCCACAGGTGACAGAGAGGGTGACAGAGAAGGATGTTGTAACAACGGTCCACCTTCCCCTCTTTTCATAAATGCATTATTACTAATGAGTGTATAGAATTGGTATGTGATGTTTGGACTGGTTTGCTCTCCATATGCTTCTCCATATTTCAGATAGACCTGCAGAAGGAGTGTTCTTCTTTATTTTTACTTCTATTTTGAGGATTCAGTAAACATCTCTATTTGGGTGTCTCTCACAATTGTGCAGCTTGCACTATATGTGATGGGCAACAGGGAACCTAGCGGTTAAGAGCATTGGGGAAGTAACCAAAAGGTTGCTGGTTCGAATCCCCGAGCCAACTAGGTGAAAAATATGTTCATGTGTCCTTGAGCAAGTCACTTAACCCTAATTGTTCCTGTACGTCGCTCTGGATTAGAGCGTCTGCTAAATTACTTTAATGTAAATTATGTGTTTTGAGTGTCTGACATGTATGTGAATGCCTCTCTCCCTGCTGACCTGTATGTGAATGCCTCTCTCCCTGCTGACCTGTATGTGTCCTTTGGAAACAGGTCCAGGCAGCAGCAGCGCCTCCATGAGAGGCAGGAGGTCAGGTACAGATGGTGAACCAGATGACCGTCCTCCAGAGGAGAGGGGGGAGTGATGTTTAATGCCATGCTGCCACTCCCAGGCACAACATACTGATCCCAAACCAACACCGCTATGGATAAAAACACCTGACACCTTGCTTACTGTCCTTTGTTTTTTTTTTGGGGGGGGGGGGGGGGGGGGGCTTTTAAAACCACCCATGGTCACCCCAGATACTCACCCAGGTGAGTGAAGACAGGTGCCCTGTTGGCAATGTGAATCTGAGTGGCATTCACTGGCAAGGTCAGGAATGTGAGGTACTCTGAGAATCAAATAAACTGTGAAGGAGAGTTTATTAACTGGAACTGGATGGAGATAGATATGGTCATTCTCCAGACTGAGAAGATGTGTGTCATTACCTCTGGCCTGACCACCACAGTAAGACTGAGAGGTGAGACTGCAGGAGGAGCCATCTCCTCCACCTTCCCAGACTGCAACACTCCATCACAGCCAAACAGCTGGTGGAAGACCGGTAGAAATGATGGCCCATTAGCTTATGAGGACATGTCAGGTCTAATAATATTTCAAATTGTCTCTTAGAACTTTCTAAAGTGGAGAAACCCAAGCAGGCCTTTACCTGGCACATCTCTTCTTTGACAAGCTGCGGTGGCACCCAAGGGAGCTGGACTGTCTGTTTCACATCGAGTCCCGTCCACAAACTGAGACCCAAAGGCTTACAATGAACTTCTCTCCCTCTCTCCACATATACCTGCACTGTTCATCCCCTGGTCATGAGGAACAATCAGAGGGATACAGTGGGTGGAGGGAGAATGTCAAACTATAGTCGTTTTATTGTCCCTCCACCCCACCATTCCGATTGACGAGGTGTCTTGGCCCAACTGTGACATCCTACAGTGTTGGGAGACAGGCACAGGGGCTGGAGCACTGCTCTGCCATGAAGGCCAGCTGGGTCCTATTCAGACAGCATAGTGTGAGGGAGGAATGTGGAACAATGCTTGTTAAGTTTATACCCTTAATTTCAGATGACATCTGTTTGACAATCAATTGGACTGAGTCTGATGGGACCCATCCAAGTGGAGAAGTGGCACACACGTTTACAAAAAAATCAGGGACAGTTAAGTGACAGACCTCATTTATTGATTTTCATGTGGGTCAAGGTAAAAAGAGCAATCCCTGCTGGTTGGTGAACACTGATGTTTATTCTATTGGTCACTGAAGGATGTAATTTACAGTGCAGAACAGTACATTTGTCCACAAACCCACTCCATGCTTGTTTCATGTACAGTATTCTGTTGTGACGTGGTAGTAGTGTAGGACGGAAAACTCCATTAAATCCCATGAGAGTTGGCACATGGAAATGCCATTATACACTTAGTACCAAACATTAGGAACACCTTCCTAATATTGAGTTGCACCCCTCAATTTGTGAGGGGGATGGACTCTACAAGGTGTTGAAAGCGTTCCACTGGGATGCTGGCCCATGTTGACTCTAATGCTTCCCACAGTTGTGTCAAGTTGGCTGGATGCCTTTTTGTCCACCACCGACTATTGATACACATGGGAAACTGTTGAGCGTGAAAAACCCAGCAGCGTTGCAGTTCTTGATACAAGCCGGTGCGCCTGGCACCTACTACAATAACCCGTTCAAAGGCACTTCAATATTTTGTCTTGCCCATTTACCCTCTGAATGGCACACATACAAAATCCATGTCTCAATTGTCTCAAGACTTAAAAATCCTTATTTAACCTGTCTCCTCCCCTTCATTTACATTGATTGAAGTGGATTTAACAAGTGACATCAATAAGGGATTATAGCTTTCACCTGGATTCACCTGGTCAGTCTGTCATGGAAAGAGCAGGTGTTCTTAATGTTTTATATACTCAGTGTATGCAATATTTGTAATGAAGCTCTTGAATAAGACTTGTTGACAGACCAATGCCTTTCAAAGGGAGCATAATAGGTGTGTAAATCAACAAAAATAACAGGATGTTAATTTGGCCTGATCATTTTCACAGAAACTCTAAACTGACCTTATAAGTTCACACAAGCAGTATCATAAATTCTGTGGTTTAGAGTGCATTCTTTCTAAGTTTAATATAGTACCTCTAGAGGGCAGACAAGGCCTATTGTCACATTGCAGGTGTACTGCAGGACTGAATGCTCCTTAGGTGTGATTTCTACAGCAGTGGAGGCTACTAAGGGCTGGGATGGAGTGAATGGAATGGTATCAAACACATGAATGATCAAAGTCATGAATGTGTTTGATACCATTCCATTTACTCCATTCTGTCCATTGTTATGAGCCGTCCTCCTCTCAGCAGCCTCCACTGGTCTATAGGGTTCAGTTGGGATTCTGTTGGTGGTGGATCGATTACTTTTCCATGATTGTTTTCAATAGAAATATATTCAGCTCAACTCTGGCCTTTTGGTTTACTTCTGGAAGCATCACTGCTTTAGGAGGCAGTTCGCTGTGAAGCATACTGAGCTTCTTAATCTCTTCTATCAATTTGGACAGTTTTTTTACAAACTCTTTTGTGTGCTTTTGATGTGTTATTAACAAGTAGCCCTTGGACCATATAATTTAGCTGTGTGTATAATTGGTGGAAAATGAAATTCTTGCACCTCAGTAATGTACTTGAGAAACAATCATTTGATGCACTTCAATTAGAAATAGAACTAGTTTCCATTAATCTAGGTCACGCTATTAAATTCCCTTTCCAATATTCCTTTGATGTTATTGGACTGTCACTTAATTTAATGAAATCATGAAAAATATATGCGAAGGCCTCTGAATAAGACAGTTCTTTTTTGCTTTTTATTTAATAGATTTTATTTCTACTTATATATTCCGTAATTGTCTGTACTTTCTCTGAGAATATTGCAGTCTAGGCGTACAATCCAATCTTAGATTACCAATGATGTTGATTGGCGAACATACATACATACATACATACATACATACATACATACATACATACATACAATAATCTCTGTTAGTAGGTGTTGATTGGTGCCCTCCCTTCTAGAAGTGACAAACCTTTAAAACTCGTTGATGGTTTTGGCAGTTTAGAAAGTACTTGAGCCAAATCTAATATGATATTTCTGCTGCTGTCCTCCTATTGGATGAAGGGAGATCAGACTGGGCAGCCAGCAACTCCAGTTGGCCCTGAGGAGGAGGACAAACTGGTTGCCAGGCTGGTGAACTTTCAAGGTGAAACCTGCTACATCTCACATCTGACAGAGTATGCACTGTGTATATATAGGGTGATTAATAACCCACTAGACTACTGTATCTTACTCCATGCCATACTGTTATAAAGCATAGATGAGTGGAGAAGTAATTTTAATAAGTATTTTAGGCCAGCAAGTGGTCAGACCAAACAATGCCATTAAATCCAGGAACACATTTGACATGCTTTTTTTGCTGCCATACTCAATAATGTCAGTTTGCTCTTAAATTGTGTCAGATTGTCTACTTTTGTGAACTTTCTTCTTTCACTTCATCTAGTATGATGTGTATTTCACTTAAGTTCAAGTTGTATTAGTATTTACAGGATACACATGGTATACACCATCCAACAAAATGCTTACTTGCTTAGTCATGGAGACAGAATTGTTTAGTTCAAAGTGACGTTTTATGAATTCATTTTTGATTTACCCACTGGGCACAAACTGGTTGAATCAATGTTTCCACATCCTTTCAAACCCCAAAAATGTATGTGATGTTGAATCAACGTGGAAAAATGATTAGCTTCTAAAAAAAAGTAATAAACATGAGGGCATTTCGTCTCTCTTTTCACCCAACGTGTTAACTTAAATCCAATGATATGGTGTCATGTTTTTGTTGATTTCACTTTGAATTCACGTCAGTTGACAACTCAACCAAATGTAAATCAAAACTATAGACATTGATCTGATGTTTGTGCCCAGTGGGTGTTGTATTAAAGGCGTTTGATTAAATGAAATGGGTAAAAACACCCTCTCTCTCATGTCACTCTCTAGGGTTTATTTCTGTTTTTCCTGGTATTGGTATATTAGCAGTGAGTATTTAAATTCTGAATATACTTATTTTACCCTGACAGTGCTCAAGCCAGCCTACTCTGTAGCATGATTACGGAGGGAAAATAATTTCCCCTGTTGAGGACATTGTCTGGGAACTATGTTGTAATTAACTAGAAATGTTAACTGACAGGAAAAGAGAAATGAGTCTGTGCAATTCACTTACTGTTAATAAAGACATGATTATTTTTCTATCTCTGAATCAACACATGCTTTTGATGCTATGCAGTAGCACATACCAAATGTTATCCAACTGTAAGAATCTGGTGTTTAGATATTTTGCACTAATATGGTGTTTGACAAATTGGAACTCTGTTGTCAAGGCAGGAGTCTCTCTCCTCACAGTGAGCATAGTTTATCTCTATAAAGCTGGGATTCCAGTCCCATCTGCCATTAGTCGGCTAGATGTCTTCCTGTTGTCAGTCTGAATTAACAGCTGGGTATTAGGCATTATACCAACAGAGCTGCTTTACTAAACCCTGCTGCCCCCTGGAAGAGCAGCACAACTCAGATAAATGTACAAGTGGGGAGTCTAGTCTCAAAGACGAGAGAGGGGATTCAGTTTTTATGAAGCACTAAATTTAACATGGATATATTTCCCCAGGTTGGTACAACAGCAATTTCCGCTCTGCGTATGCTTGTAAGCAGTTTATATTGCATGGGAGGACAGACAGAATGGGGTTGAAACATACCTCCGTGAACGGATGTCATTCGAAGTGCTCTGTGTGTTCTGTACGGCAGGGCCATCAGATCAACTAGTCCACTGCCTCTTATATTTTGTCATGACTAGCACTGACCACCACATTCTGAAGCTGTCACAAGAAAGGAGAGCAGCACTAGCCTCAGTGGCCCAGAATGGGAGTTCCTTCTTTTGTGTTTTTATGCATTTTGTCCTCAGTGACACCTGCTGAGGGATTGTCCTGATGGTTTGGAACATTGTGCTGTTGTAGGGAACCTGTAGACCAGACAATGTAAAAGGATAGACACATCTAGATTGATTTGTTTTGGTTAACTGTGCTGAAGTAGTGTCTCCCAATGTGCATGGATTCCCTCTTAAAATCGGCTCTCCAAAATTATGCAGAGTGGATATGGCCTTGATACAGAACCACCATGAGATACTTGTTTATTGGTTGTCCTTATTCACCCATTCCATCTGTTACATTGGCCCTGAAATGTGTGGCTTCCAGCAAGTGCCCATAAGTGCCTACTTATGTTCCTACCCCATAGTACATTATCTTCATCAGGTGTCCTTATTGTAAACTTAACGTATACACTGTACTTACTCGCTATTCTAATCTAAAACATCCATTCCTACACTCGTAGGGAAAAAAAGGTGCTATCTAAAACCTTAAAAGGGTTCTTTGGCTGTCACGATAGGAAACCCCTTTACCTCCAGGTAGAACCCTTTTGAGTTCCATGTAGAACCATTTCCACAGAGGGTCTTCCATGGAACCCCAAAATAGTTCTACCTTGAACCAAAAAGGCTATGGGACAGCCGAAGGGGGGGGGGGGGTCTTTATGTATTGCCCTTTGAAATGACAAAATAAATATGATGGTGAGTTGACAAAGTTAATAAATTGTGTCCTGCTACTACAGTAAGTCAGCAGAGTGTTTTACTTGTGAACATACAAGATTGTAATTTTTTGAGTTTGTCCTGGTGTTTTTATTTCAGTATTTGCTCATCTTTCTTGCTGTGTTTTATAGAGTATATCGATCACTGTGATTCATCAAATGTGCATTAATTTGAAAAGTTTTGTCCTTGACTATTTATGCAGTGCAATAATGATTGATCTGATGCTGAACAAATAGTACAGCAGCACATTAAAAATATCACCAATAGCCTCATAACCTATATTCAAATATATGGATGTTTCCTTTAATTGTTTGGGGTGTTGTTTATGCAGGAGGGTGGCTCTCTTTTCACAGTTGTAATGTAATAAATGATCTGTCAGATCATGCTACACACAGGAAATCTGTTTAATTTTTCCCTCCAGGGTCATGTATTTAGAAATTAATACATGGCTCTCTTTCCCTCTACTGATGAAGATTTGATTGCATCCCCATGCTGTGCCAGGCATGGAAATTCAAGTCAGTAACTATTAGACAGGTTTAGCTGTATACTGGTTCAATAACACATTCAACTGACTGGGCTGGATATTATATTATTGTTGGATTGTTTTAAGTTAGTCACTATAACATAAGGTATGGACATGAATGTTGATTTGAGGTGGATATGATTTTTTTTAAATTGGTTCACAGTTCAGATCATGTGTGCTTGTGCACAGGGCAGTATGGTATAAGGTGTTTGGTGACAGATGGGCAAATGTGTGTTCCTGGTTCCTGACTGTGCCCAACACTTGGCAAACGTATAGCTTTGCCAGTCTGTGCGCTGGGTGTTTTTTAACCAGGCCAGTGCAGTCTGTGTCTCAGCACTGGCCAAGGTCCCCCTCCTCCCAACCCTGCATCATCCTCACCAATCATTTGAAGCTACTTTCACCCGCACTTTCCTAATACATCAATGCACCTTTAGGCAATGTGTTGGTAAACCTTGAAGATACAAGCAAAATGTAGTAGTAGTATAAGCTTTACGTTGTTGTAGGCAAGCATTTGCCACTTTTTGTTCTTTCTCATTGCAATAAAACACGCAGCATATTTGTATTATTACTAATATGGTCATTAATAATTTTAAATAATGAGCTGATGTGGCAATTGGAAGAATTCTTCCATGTTGTGTTGCTACCATGTTATCATGTTGTGTTGCATGCTGTGTTGTCATGTGTTGCTGCCATGCCTATGTTGTCTTAGGTCTCTCTTTATGTACTGTTGTCTCTCTTTTTGTGATCTGTGTTTTGTCCTATATTTTTATTTAATTTATTTGTATTTTTAACCCCAGCCCCCGTCCCCACAGGAGGCCTTTTGGTAGGCCGTCATTGTAAATAAGAATTTGTTCTTAACTGACTTGCCTAGTTAAAGGTTCAATAAAATAAATAAATACTGAGAGACACATAGATGTTGTTTGGCAGTTTATCTTAATCTATTCCTCTGAGAGTATACCTGATATTGGTGCAATGTAAGGGACTGCAGGACTCTGTTGTGAATACTGAAAGTCTGGCCCGAGCCCGTCAGATACACTGTGTTCCTCTGTTGTGAATGTGAAGAGGACTGCCTCCAGCTTCTAACCTTTAGTCAACCCAGTCCCAGTTCACTTAATCCCAAACAATTTAGCCTGTAGCTGGTTGACAGATGTAGAAATTGAAACTGATGGATTGGATTCACCGTTTGTGTACCATTTCTCCTAGAGGTCTGAACCAAGAGTTTGATATCAGACCATTTGTTACATGAATAAGTCACTTTGATTTGTCTTGCCTTCCAGGTCACCCACTTGGTCATTTTGTTAATATATTTTCTGAAACAACATGTACCCATGGTACATGGGCTCCCGCGTGGCGCAGTGGTCTAAGGCACTGCACCTCAGTGCAAGAGGTGGAACAGTCCGTGGTTCTACAGTCCGTGGTTCGAATCCAGGCTGCATCACATCCAGCCGTGATTGGGAGTCCCATAGGGCGGCGCACAATTGGCCCAGCATCATCCGGGTTTACCCGGGGTAGGCCTTCATTGTAAAAAAGATTTTGTTCTTAACTGACTTGTCTAGTTAAATAAATGTTATATATATATATATATATATATATATATATATATATATATAAACCCATCTCATTGTTATTAAATGATTAGAGCTACACAAATTGTTTTTGCACCCACCATGCGTCATGTCCGCAATGGTCACGTGAGGTGATATGTGTATAATTGAGCACTCAGTTTGTTAGAAGTGACGAAGATCCATTTCGGATCGAAACGTTGTCACTACAGAAGTGAATTGGGAGCTTTAACAGTATTCTTTATTAGCCCTGCAACTATGTTTTTAAGGATGTACGTATGATCACAAACTTTGCCTCCAGCTTCTAACCTTTACTCAACCCAGTCCCAGTTCACTTAAACCCAAACAATTCATTTGAAATAAACATTTTGCCTGTAGCCCGTTGACAGATACAGAAATTGAAACTGATGGGGAGGTCTGCGCTGTGCATGTGTTTGGGGATTTTATCTGACCAGGGGTGCCGTTCTCTGGCCCTGGATGAACCGTTTTACATCGCTTTTCTGTAAAATGCTGAAAAACAACAACAAACCCAACAGCTGGAAAGTCATCTCTCCTCTAACTGTCCTTATGTTCTTCAAATTCCACTGTAATGACAAAGTAAACCCTCATCCAGCACACCACAGCACCACTAGAGACGGTTCTCTCAAGGTGATGCGATTTAAAAGTGATCCCAGCTCCACTGCCGTTGTGCCCTTGAACAAGGCACTTAACCCCAAAATTGCCCCAAAGGCACTGCACCACTGTTTACCCGGTGCCACGTTGGTGTGCGTCTGCGGGGTTAGTAAAGGCAGAGGACGAATTTCCGTTTATAACCAAATGGAAAATAAAGTATACTATTCTATTAAACATGCAGGAAAACTAATTAGGTTCGCTTTCCTATTGTTTCTCAATTGTTGTTAATTTAAAATAATTTCACAATACCTCTGATTTACAGTTCAAGGCTTTCGAAAATAGCACAGGAAATAAAGGGTTAATAGCAAATTGTGTCCAGTGGTTCGGACTGCGATGTTCTGAGGCGAGCCGATGACAGTGGAAGAGATCGGCAGGAAACGCGCTCTTGTACAGAAGCCTCGCGGGAAAGAACATAATTCGTCCATTTACAGTAGTCAATTCCGGATGCCAGCCTGAAAATTAATTAAGGTGAGTGTTTCAAAAGAAAGCTGTCATGTCTGTTACAAGGGTAATATTTGTCATAGCTTGGACAGTGAAAGTCGTTTGAGAAGTAACCGAATGACGGGTACAAAGCGAAGACCTCTCAGTGGCTTATATTAGATTTCCTTCACGGTCGCCATCTCTGTAAACTGTTAGTGTTGCTAAGCAATCGTGCTGAAACAGTCTCTGCTACTGGTACTTTTGCACCACCTGGGAAGGTAGGTTAATGCACAGAGCCCAATAAAAGTTTCACAGATTTTAGCCTACTCTTTCCTTATTGATTTGTTATTAAGTTATTTTTTTGTAAGAAACATCACCCAGCCTGGGTATAGTGGAAATATTGTAGTGAACTCAAACCAAAATGCATGAGGTTTGTTCGATGAGGAGTACAATTATATCTAATTTAGATTTTATTTTCAGTGCACCTTGCAGAATTCATTGTTTGTTGGATAACATATATGCTACATTGAATGACCTACAGAAGGGTATTATTGATCCAATTTATGTAGTATTGGTAAGAGCAGCCCTGTATTGTGAGGGCTGCATACTGAAGCAGGGCATGTCTCTCACCCCAATGAATCTCAAGCACGTTCCTCTTTGGCTGTATCTGCTTTTCCTGTTGAAATTTACCCACACACAAGTGAGTCGCCTGTGTTTTATGTTAATGTAGGCTCTAGTGTAATTTGTTGAAGACACACTTCAGCTATTTAAAAAAAAAACTTTTCCTGTTGAAAAACAATATCCCAACTAGAAATACATTCATGTACTTAAGGGTAAAAAATATAGTATTACACAAAATAGTGTTTTTTAGATACAACTCCCAACTACAAGGATTAGGCCATTCAAGGAATTGGTCTGATGTGATGTCATCCCGCCTGGCTTGCAGGGACAATAGAGGAGCATTAGAGATCAAAAGATACCTGGACCACCTATTGAGATGTGCCTTTTGTTAAGTACATCAGGTGAAAAGCAGACTGGACTAGTACTTTAAGACTTGGGGTGAGCAGAATCAACAACCTCTGTATCATTCAAAACAGTTGCTTTGTGAGAAGGTGTTAAAGTTCACAGTTTGCCATTGTTATGTAAATGCTGTCTTAAAAGTACCCATTTTTATTTTACTAGGCATGTCCGTTGAAAACAAATTCTTATTTTCAATGACAACCTAGGAACAGTGGGTTAACTGCCTTGTTCAGGGGCAGAATTACATATTTTTACCTTGTCAGCGCAGGGATTTGATCTTGCGACCTTTCAGTTACTAGTCGAACATTCTAACCACTAGGCTACCCTGCCGCCCCATGACCTGGGCTTGGCCCCAAATCAGGGCAGGTCCGCCGGCAACATGGCACAGTGAGACGCGGGCCACGTAGATGGAAACAGAAAAGTCTGAGTCTTTTGGGTAAAACACCGGGGTAAATCCTCAGTAGAAACTCAGCAAAACAGTGAGTGTTTGAAGAGAACAAGTGCTCACCATTTGACACAGATAAGTGCTCCTGTCATTGGTGTGGAGTGGGTGAGATCCCAGGGATTAAGGATAGCTGATGTTCACAGTAGTCTGGCCCTCCTGGCACTGCCTTGACCTAGCAACTGCTGTTTGTTTTCACAGTGTCTGGGTTACCCGGGACCGCAGTGCTGAGCAAACACAAGGATGATTACCACAACCACAGTTACATGCATGGAGAAGACAGTCCTGGCCAGGAATGGAACAAACACATAGGCATAGATCCTAATGCTTACTGAGATAAGGTGCCGTAGTGTCCTGTCCTGAGGCTCAGTCAGCTGCTGAGGTTAAGCATCAGTGAATGCCACCTCAGGTCTTTGATACAGAGAAATTCCATGATCCATCTCCTGTTGTCTGTGAGAGGCTGAAATCATTAGGTTACCCTGTGCCGCCGTGAGGCCAGGCAGTAGGGAAAATTATGAGTCAGAATGGAGGAGAAAAGTGAACTGTCACTCTGTAAATCCCTCAGCCTGGAAACATACTGGGAAAACCGCCTTAGTCGTTCATTCAAAGAATTGGGACATTTCTATTTTCTCTCTCATTTCGGTATTTTGCATTTTAAATGACAGTTTAAGTCACAGAGCCGTTTTGACTTTGTATTTTCTGCTGCTGTGTCTGAAGGATGCCGTACTGGGATCTGAGTTCAAGCCGGGGGTGTAATTGAAAAGGGAATGCTTTTGAGGCCGAGCCATGTTCATTGTATTTTAGTTTACCCACCCCCTTATCTCAGCTGTGAAGAGGGAGGATTCTCTTATAAGTTACCTGAAACCACAGAGAGAGTGGTGGGGGAAAAGGGTGAAATAGAGTGTAAGGAGGAAAGGAGGGGTGAGAGGAACAGTGAGCAGAGTGTGAGGGAGTGAGCGTACACTAAACCCAGACACTGGGTGACTCCTGTAACCAAGGACGAAGGTAGCAACGCATCACAACGCCACTCTCACCCACTGGACATTCTAAAGAAAGGACAGGCGAACACTCAGACTCAGATAGTCAGCAGTCTCCCATTATTCAGTCCTGAGCCCCTGGTGTTGGAGTGGCTGCCCTGGAGGGCTGAAGTCTTGACACATCCAGAGTGGACTGCACTGAACACAAGCCTGATGTGGGTGGATTGAGTTCGATCCTCTTCCAGAGTTGACTGTTTCAGTGGTATAATTGTATTGCTTTCCTCTACTGGCCCATATTTGCATCTGTTTGACCAGCGAGGACTGGACTGAGAGGGTTGTTCAGTTAGTGTGTGTCAAGGTGGAGCAGGAGGAGGCGTGGAGGAGTAACCCAAGGCAGTAAGGAGAAAGGTACAGACCATGGGCAAATCAAACAGCAAGCTCAAGCAGGAGGTGGTGGAGGAACTGACCAGGAAGACCTACTGTGAGTAGCCTTCTTGTTTTTATTTGTGGGGATCACAAAATCATTGTAACATGCAGTAACTAATCCTATTTAGGCTAATACCCATAACAGCACTATAATAGCAGTGACCCAAGACGATCTATAATCGTTATCGTTTTAAGCGTTTTATGATGAGCAACAGTGAATAGAAATAGCACTAAATGTGTGCCTCATATGAACTGGTTTGCGTGTTGCCTGAGTAAGACATCTTCGCCTCTGTTTCTCTTAATCCTCATAATCAACAGCACAAATGAAATGTCAGCTCCACTGTGGATATAGCCTTCGTATTTTTGCATAAATACTCATATGGTGTCACAAATTGTGATTAGTTTAGGTCTGGAAGTGGTTCTAATCAGCGTCTTTTGAAACACTCCACTGGGAAGGAGAGATCTTTTAAAATGCTGATGGGGTTAAGACTTTGGATCAGCAAATCACACTGGTGTTTTGCCAAAGATAGCAAATATGGGCTTGCTGGAGCCTTCATACATTTCCATAAGTATGCACATTTAGGCAAACTGTTTTAAAAGGTCTTTAAGTAGCAGGCGAAATAACAATATTTTCATACATCACTTAACCTGTGTAAGCAAACCTGTGTAAGCAAAGTAGACTGGAGGCATTTGCAGAAATAACAAGATAATCAAAATTATGTTATTTAGGCCTAAACTCTCTAATCACAGAATCCATAAAAGCCAAGCCATCCATTGTGCATAAAAACAATTATATTTTGTTGTTTTAGTACTTAACAGACTAGAGTTTAACTGATTGTTCAAATGTGTTGCCCTCACTGTATCTAGTCTAATGGATGGCTAGCCTGTAGCATAGCATGCCAGGTGTTGGGTGGGAGTTGACAGCCTATGGCTGCCTAATGACAGTGTTTTTCACATGGTGGGCTTCACCACACCACAACCAGGGAAGGCTGCTGTGACAGGAAATTGCAGGGGTGAGGAAGATTGGGCTTCGTGCTGGGATGGGCTATTTGCTGCTGTCCTTTAGCCAGCTCTCTTTCCTGTTTTCTCCCTCTTCTAATTCCCTCTCTCTATCTCCCTCTCTCACTCTCTACATCCCCTGATTGCCCTCTTTGAGCAAGGAACGAACTAGTATAATTAGGATCTTATCTGCTTAGCTTTGCTCAGAGGGGCACCCAGCCTTTTCTCCCAGCATGCCCACTCCCTTACCCCGCTCTTGTCTAACTTAGACCCCTTATCATTTCTCTCCTCATTATGTCTCCTTCCCTCCTCTTTCTGGTTCCTCTTCTC
This sequence comes from Salmo trutta, assembly GCF_901001165.1. NCBI lineage: Eukaryota > Metazoa > Chordata > Actinopteri > Salmoniformes > Salmonidae > Salmo > Salmo trutta. The sequence goes on along the minus strand of NC_042983.1, from coordinate 21,893,809 downwards.
CCAATCCTGTTGAGAAGCTTAAATATCCTTCCTCTGACTTATAGCATTTACATACATTTGAGTCATTTCGCAGACACTCTTATCCAGAGCGACTTACAGTTAGTGCATTCATCTTAAGATAGCTAGGTGGGACAACCACATATCACAGTCATAGTAAGTACATTGTTCTTCAATAAAGTAGCTATCAGCAATGTCAGAGCTAGGAAGGGTAGGAAAAAAATCAAGTGTGAATGTTGGGGGGGGGGGTGATGCGGGGGGGGGGGGGATTATTTAAGATACTCTTTGAAGAGGTAGGGTTTCAGATGTTTTCAGAAAATGGGCAGGGACTTTCTTCCTTTCCCATAGGAAGATGTTTTCAGTGATCAATTTTGAGCTCAGGAAGTTGTAGGCCTGCTTTCAGTGCCATAATAAAATATTAAAAGAAGCTGGCTTACACTCCTATCCTGTCCAAGGCACACACCCAACTTAGAGGAGGAGCACCGTCTGTGCTTTAGCTAAATTTAGGGATGCAGTTCTGCTGATTTAAAAAAAAAAAATTGCATCCAAGGTACTTTGACAGCCAGTCAAGTAAATCTCACAAGCAACTTTTTTACTCTTATTGCCAACCTCAGTTTGATCCAATGCCAAATTTGATACATTCTCTTTTGATACTTCAAAGTAATTTTTATTTGATTTTATTTCACCTTTATTTAACCTGGTAGGCCAGTTGAGAACAAGTTCTCATTTACAACTGCGACTTGGCCAAGATAAAGCAAAGCAGTGCGACAAAAACAACACCAGGTGGGGCTTTACCTAGCAAAGACTTATAGATGACCTAGAACCAGTGGGTTTGGCGACGAATATGTAGTGAGGGCCAGCCAACGAGAGCATACTGGTCGCAGTGGTGGGTAGTATATGGGGCTTTGGTGAGTAGAGTGTTGGAGGCTATTCTGTAAATGACATCGCTGAAGTCAAGGATCGGTAGGATAGTCAGTTTTACGAGGGTATGTTTGGCAGCATGAGTGAAGGAGGCTTTGTTGCGAAATAGGAAGCCAATTCTAGATTTCATTTTGGATTGGAGATGCTTAATGTGAGTCTGGAAGGAGAGTTTACAGTCTAACCAGACACCTAGGTATTTGTAGTTGTCCACATATTCTAAGTCAGAACCGTCTAGAGTAGTGATGCTAGTCAGCCGGGCAGGTGCGGGCAGCAATCGGTTGAAGCGCATGCACTTAGTTTTACTAGCATTTAAAAGCAGTTGGAGGCCACGGAAGGAGAGTTGTATGGTGTTGAAGCTCGTTTGGAGGCCTATCTATAATGATACCAGTCTTACAGGTTTGGTTGTGCAGGACAGAAAGCAGAGAGGCTTCCTGTGCTTGGCTTCTGTCACTATTAGCTATTGCAATTTGCCACTATAACAAGCATTTTATATAACATGTTATGCCTAAAGGCATAGTATACCCATCTTTTAATGTAGGGGGCCACAGTTTAGCCTACTGTACCTAAAATTGAACACGCCTAAATGGTTTTCCAAATGACTGGTCTGATATCATGTGGAACGAGCAAGCCCAGTCAAATGACTGGTCTGATATCATGCGGAACGAGCAAGCCCAGTCAAATGACTGGTCTGATATCATGCGGAACGAGCAAGCCCAGTCAAATGACTGGTCTGATATCATGTGGAACGAGCAAGCCCAGTCAAATGACTGGTCTGATATCATGTGGAACGAGCAAGCCCAGTCAAATGACTGGTCTGATATCATGCGGAACGAGCAAGCCCAGTCAAATGACTGGTCTGATATCATGTGGAACGAGCAAGCCCAGTCAAATGACTGGTCTGATATCATGCGGAAAGAGCAAGCCCAGTCAAATGACTGGTCTGATATCATGTGGAACGAGCAAGCCCAGTCAAATGACTGGTCTGATATCATGCGGAAAGAGCAAGCCCAGTCAAATGACTGGTCTGATATCATGTGGAAAGAGCAAGCCCTGTAAAATGACTTGAGGATGTAATAGGTGTTTTTGTTAGCCGTCAGACTCAGCTCAGAGGTTGACTGACAGAGTGCAAGCTGGATGTGTGTGAGCAGGCCCTGCAGAGCAAAGGGAGCTGAGCTGCTAGCCCTGGCCTCACTGCTTTCCTCCCTCCTTATAGGCTGATTATATTACTGCCCATTGCCTTTGACTGAGTTACGTAATAAAACTTGATTGAATCGCAGGCATGGTGAATTGCCTCAATTATTTGATGCCATTGACATTTGAGGCCATTTTAATGGTAGCTTGGCTGGCCTGACAGTCATAAGATTGACTCTGTCATTTCTGAATGTGTCACATGATGATTCCCTGTGAATCGCTGAGCAAAGCAAAGTGAAGCAGGGATGAACATGTCTCTATACTGCACTTATTCTAACTGCACCAGTCAGTCACCATACGTGATTAAATAACACCAATATTGTAACCAGTCTGTTGGAGAGAATTAATAGCCTGGCTTATGGCTGCGACCATTATAACAGTTACATTTTTTCCCCTTGCTTGCAATATTCCTGTAAGCTGTCACGACATAATATGGAAGATCTAGTGACCACTGCTCTCAGAACAGGTCCGTTGACCAAATTGTAATAGAATTCCAAAATTCTATTACATAGCTGGTCCACACTCAAAAAAAAAAGATTCAAGGTTTCTTTTTAGTATTTATTTCACGGTAGATAGACAAACATTTCGGCCTAAGCCTTCGTCAGTGTCATCAGTGTCTCCTCTGAAGCTGTGCTTCTTTATTGTGAACTTGTTTAGGGTAACGAGCGACAGGTGCGTTCGTGTGTGCGCTCATGGAACATACTCACACGTCAATAATGCATCTCAAATATACTATATAATACACATGAATTAAATAAATACTAAACACTAACCTTTAATCTCTTTTTTGAGAGCGGACCAGCTACTAGAAAATATAGAGCACTTAACAAGGTGCTCTAGGTTTTGTCTTCAATCTATGGTGTATCTAGTATCTCACTATTATCAGGATGTGGCCATTCTTTCTGTAATGGACACAAACGCAGCTCTGACTCATAGACAGTGTCGGGTTGTTAGAATTAATGATGATTTTCTCTCATGCTGGTTGAAGGCTCTCCAAATTCCTCCCAAAAGAAATGCTTTCTTAATCTCTGGACTCTGCTGAGACTCATTTCCTGTTCTTTTACACTGGAGACACACTTATTTCTGAAAGCCTGGCACACACAGGCCTAGGATATAGCCCAGCTTCACTGATGTAGGCTTTAACATAGTATTACAGTCAGGAATGTGTGTAACATTGTCAAAGTCACTTATCTACCTAAATAAAGTACATTGTTATCAAGGAAAGAGCCATTGAAAACAACATTGCACCAGGCACTGTATAAATAGCGTACCATTTGCTGCACATACAGTGAGATGCTAATAAAATGTTTTTATTTGAACTGCTTAGCATTGAAATGGCGCTGTCTAGGTTGCTGTTAATGAAAGAGGAAAATAAAGAGTTTATATTTTGGCCTTTAAAATGAGGCATTCTTTTCCCAAAGGATATTTGATTGAGCGTGTAGGAGGAAAGGCTGACACCTACTCTCGTTTATTCATCATCCCTCTCCCTTTCCACTGGGAACTCACATTCAGGCAGTAACTGACATGGGCTAAATACTTGAAAGTTACAGGTATTCCTGGACATTAACTTTGCACATTCGGGGCTCTTTTGCAATTTCGACCTGTTAAAGCCGAAATAGAAATAGAGAGATGTGCTTTTTGTGCCCGTAAACCTCATATTTCATTTAATTTGATTAAAAACTAAGCATATCCCCTCCTCTCAATGAAGGCTGTTTTTTTTGTCCTGCCCAATGCATTCGCCAAGTGTTCAAAACTATTGATAAAGGATTTGTCTCTTGACCACTTTGAAAAAAAATCACCAGAACTTTATTAAAAGATCAAGAGCAAAACAGTGAGGGAACATCCCCTTTTTATCTATGGAAGCTTTACATTATTTTATCCAGCGCCTGTTATTATCTTGGATTAGCGTAAAAAAAAACTCCATGTACTGTAGGCTATATGCCCATCATGGAACAAGACATGAGATAAATCAGGTGACACTTGTATTTGGAAACATTTCAGTTATTTTCCTGTAACAATTGCTTGTTTTCCGTTTCGTTTCATTAAAATACAAGTCCTTAGTAAGCTACCCTTACCTCACTTTAAGGAAAGCTGGTTCAACAGCAATGCATCTGGTGTCTTTCTTATCCTGGCCATGCATTCACCAAGTAGCTTAGATCCATAAACGCTTTCTAAATGATAATCTACGCATGTGGCTTTTGCAGTACTCACAATTCACATAGGCTTACCTGCAGTGCATACTCCATGTGGCTTTTATCCATCCCCATTCCCAAAGAGCGCCTCTCATTTGGTTACCAAAGACGCTCTCCTCCAAACGTATTCCAAGTATTCAGTCCTATAATTCAGTATCAACATCAGGCCTAGGCTACACTATATATACAAAATGTATAATTTATGCATGAATAACTTTGAAAAAATGTATTCATATATAGTTTTCATTGTTTATATCTGTGTCCATATTGTCCATGTGTTTCTAGTGGATAGACCATATGGTTCAAGAGAAAATAGCATAATTAATTTAAACAGCATCTAATCAACAATGGCATTATTTTCAATTAACTCTTTTCACAACTGCCAGCAGTTTGGCATTCACATAGTAAAATAAATATAATGTTGAAACCCATATATTAAACAATGGTATTCACTAAATTGATGGTTTATATTTAGGACAATGTTTTACAGCTTCGTCTTTATACATTATATACACTACATGGACACAAGTATGTGGACACCCCATAAAATGATTGGATTTGGCTATTTCAGTCACTCCCATTGCTGACAGGTGTATAAAATCGAGCACACAGCCATGCAATCGCCATAGACAAACATTGGCAGTAGAATGGCCTTACTGAAGAGCTCAGTGACTTTCAACGTGGCACCGTGATAGGATGCCACCTTTCCATCAAGTCAGTTCATCAAATGTCTGCCCTGCCAGAGCTGCCCCGGTCAACTGTAAGTGCTGTTATTGTGAAGTGGAAACGTCTAAGAGCAACAAGGGCTCAGCCGCGAAGTGGTAGGCCACACAAGTTTACAGAACAGGACCGCCAAGTGCTGAAGCACGTAGCGTGTAAAAATCGTCTGTCCTCGATTGTAACACTCACAACCGAGTTTCAAACTGCCTCTGGCAGCAACATCAGCACAAAAACTGTTCATCAGGAGCTTCATGAAATGGGTTTCCATGGCCAAGCAGCCTCACACAAGCCTAAGATCACCATGCGCAATGCCAAGCGCCGGCTGGAGTGGTGTAAAGCTCACCACCATTGGACTCTGGAGCAGTGGAAACGTGTTCTCTGGAGTGATGAATCACAGTTCACCATCTGGCAGTTCGATGGAAGATTCTGGGTTTGGCGGATGCCAAACTCTACCTGCCCGAATGCATAGTGCCATCTGTAAAGTTTGGTGGAGGAGGAATAATGGTCTAGGGCTGTTTTTCATGGTTCAGGATTTGAGATGAATTGGAACGCCAAATCGCCCAACATCAGTGCCCGACCTCACTAATGCTGTTGTGGCTGAATGAAAGCAAGTCCCCACAGCAATGTTCCAACATCTTTTGGGAAGCCTTCCCAGAAGAGTGGAGGATGTTAAAGCAGCAAAGGGGGGACCGACTCCATACTAATGCCAATGATTTTGGAATGAGATGTTTAACTAGCAGGTGTCCGCATACTTTTGGTTATGTAGTGTATATTTTGCTTATTGAGAACCTGCCTCACACATACAACGCCTAGTTTTTTTTCTTCTCAAAACCCAGCCATTTCGCGCTATTGCGCTGATAATGAAAGCTGTGAAATTGAAAAATATTTCTCACCCATCCCCAACCTATAGCACTATCGCCAGTGCTTAGATTTACCATTGCGTTAGTTTTGTTAAAGTAGAGCCCTCACTGTGTAAGGTTCAGGTAATATGATAGTTGTGACTATTCAAATCCATGAATTATTCCCTCCAAAGACTGGATAAGGTCTTGAAGGATTCTATATATGAGCTTTTTTATCTAACTAAGGTTATGGGGACTACAACATTAGAACACTCATTACCGAGGCAACAGTACCGCACCACTATATCCATGTCAGTATGACCTGTGGCAGTGGGAACAGCAAAATCTAGCCCATGAACATCTAGTTCATTGTGTTGTTTGTGGTGCCTTATTAAGAAGCATCCTGTCAGTTTAGAGAATCCCCATGTCTGTCCTGAGGCTATGAGCAGTGTACGTTCAAAACGCCCTCACAGGTCTACCAGGTTACCTACACAGCCATAGATTTTTCCACCCTTGTTTTAGAGAGTATGCCTCATTGTTCAGATGGTGAAAATTGCTTTGGTTACTTTGGAGGCTGGAGGGAGACCCACGAGGGAGTGGTTGATGCTAACGCTGTTTGTGGGCATGATAACACGTCTTGCTCCCCAAGCCACTCACTTTCCTCCTGCTAACCTCTCTCTCTCTGTCTCTCTCTTTGTCTCTCTCTCTTCCTCTGTCCATGAATCTGCTAAGTTGACCTTTGAAATTATAATAATGTGAAAGTCCTTGGGAGCAATGTAGCAGTGAATTCCATAGCTTCAGGTGTGATGAATCATTCAGTTTGTAATCAACAAAAGTACTGAATTCCAGTACACAACAAAAGTACTGAATTCAATTATACATTAAACAACAAAAATAATTACACATTGTTCCTCAGGGTGGGTGCAAAATGATGATAAGAAACCCCAAAGTGCTCAGTGCAATCATAATTAGATTATTTTTGTGACAGTCCAGTCCTATGCAGCCATGGGAATCTGTGATTTTCAACTGCCAGTGGATTTTTCCAAGTCATTGAAATGGTCTGAGACATGATACATAACTTTATTCTCTCTTGCTAAAAACTCTCCTTTTTTCTTACAGTTACAGAGAAAGAGGTGCAACAGTGGTAAGTACATATGATTTTCAATGACCCTCCAAATCTCCCTTTCCTGCTGTACCCTTTTCTACCCCTCTCTTCTTCCAAAAACTCTAATTATTCTAGTCTGCATTGGGCCTAGTCCTCAATTAGACTCTCAGAACTGTTTCTGCCAATGTGGGTGAGTGACAGATTCACCTGCAACATGTGCTGTTTACTAGATTTGGCAGCTGTTCTGGTGTTAATGTCAGGTACTCCAGGGGCCATATGCCTTGCTGAATGGGTCCCATCTAAAGGCTGGCTGAAGCCTGCAGGCTCAGTCTGACTGGTCTGACTCTGGAGAGCAGGTCTGCTGCTCCGTGGGCTGAGCCCAGTGACTGGGAGGTGAGCTGGCTGGGAGCTGGCTGGGCTGGAGCTTCCTGAGCAGCAGCCAGACTGTGTCAAGAGTTGTTTAATCATGTCTGACTGATGCTCCAACTCTGCTCTGGTTACCTGTTAGTGACCCCTTCGCGCTCTAATCCCGTTAACGGGATTGATTTTGACAACAGCCAGTGGAAAATCAGAGCGCCAAATTAAAAAACAGCTCAAATCTCATAATTCCATTTTCTCAAACAATCAACTATTTTACACCATTTTAAAGATAAGACTCTCGTTAATCCAACCACATTGTCCGATTTCAAAAAGGCTTTACGGCGAAAGCATAAAGTTAGATTATGTTAGGACATAAACTTCACAAGAAAAACCACACAGCCATTTTCCAAGCAACTAGATGCATCACAAAAACCAAAAGTACAGCTAAAATATTCACTAACCTTTGATGATCTTCATCAGATGGCACTCATAGGACTTCATGTTACACAATACATGAATGTTTTGCTCGATAAAGTTCATATTTATATCCAAAAACCCCATTCTACATTGGCGCGTAATGTTCAGAAATGTTTTCCCTCCAAACCCTCCGCTGAATGAGCACAATGAGCATACATATTACAGAAATACTCATCATAAACGTTGATCAATATACAAGTGTTATGCACAGAATTATAGATAGACTTCTCCTAAATGCTACCGCTTTGTCAGATTTCAAAAAAGGTTCACGGCGAAAGCACAATTTGCAATAATCTGAGTACAGCCCAGAAGACACCAACAACTAGCAAACAGAAACTCGCCATCTTGGAGTCAATAAAACTAAGAAATTACATTATAAATATTCACTTACCTTTGATTATCTTCATCAGAAGGCACTCCCAGGAACCCCAGCTCCTCAATAAATGTTCGATAAAGTTCATATTTATGTCCAAATACATCCATTTTGTTCGCGCGTTAGGTTCACTATCCAAATCCACAACGTAGTCCAGACAAAAAGTCAGAAAAGTTATACTACAGTTTGTAGAAACATGTCAAACGATGTATAGAATCAATCTTTAGGTTGTTTTTAACATATATCTTCAATAATATTCCAACCGGACCTATCCTTTCTCTTTAGGAGTGAATATGAACTCGGCTCGCTCCCAAGTCCTTGCGCGTGACTGAGCCCATGCCTTATAATGGGACACCTACTTTCTTGGGCTGTTATTCCCATCAAATTCACCATAGAATCCTCAAACAAGGTTCTAAAGACTGTTGACATCTAGTGGAAGCTTTAGGAAGTGCAGAATGAACCCTAAGTCACTGTATACTGTAAAGGCAATCACTTGAAAAAACTACAACCTCAGATTTCCCACTTCCTGGTTGGATTTTTCTCAGGTTTTTGCCTGCCATATGAGTTCTGTTATACTCACAGACATCATGCAAACAGTTTTAGAAACTTCAGTGTTCTCTATCCAAATCTACTAATAATATGCATATCTTAGTTTCTGGTCCCGAGAAGCAGGCAGTTTAATTTTGGTACGTTTTTTATCCGGCCGTGAAAATACTGCCCCCTATCCCGAAGAGGTTTTAAGGCCTTTCTACAGAGTGCAGGGAGCATGCCTAACTTTATATAGTCCTTTGATTAAATCTTCAATTTGATAGTTCTGTGGCGCATGGATATTGCTTCTAAAGTGAAATCCATGGATGAAGTATTTAAGTAGGCTAGATTGTAGGGCTGGGAATTGCCATGTGACCTCACGCTACGATATTATCACGGTTCGGGTTGCAAAGGGAGGGTATATTGCTGGAAACTAGAAGTTTACCAGTAAACTACCACAATTGTAGTAACTTTCAAGGATTTTATGTCATTTATCACAAAACATCTAGTGGCCCTTTTGGGTACTTTGGATTATCACAGGTGTCTGTAACTATCTCTGGCCCTCATGCAAAATACAGTATATAAAATAATAAAATATATAGCCACACTTTGCCTTGTTGACAGCTTTGCCCACTCTTGGCATTCTCTCAACCAGCTTCATGGGGTTGTCACCTGGAATGCATTTCAATTTACCAAAGTTACCGGAAAAAAGCTGTCATCAAGGCAAAGGGTGGCTACTTTGAAGAATCTCAAATATAAAATATATTTTCACTTATTTAACACTTTTGTGGTTACTGTATAATGCCATATGTGTTATTTCATAGTATTGATGTCTTCACTATTACTCACTAAATAGTCAAAATAAAGAAAAACCCTTGTGAGTAGGTGTGTCAACTTTTGACTGGTACTGTATATATACAATGGCGAAGCTGTAAAACATTGTCCTAAATATAAACCATCAATTTAGTGAATAATCAAATCAAATTTTATTGGTGACATACACATGGTTTGCAGATGTTAATGCGAGTGTAGTGAAATGCTTGTGTTTCTAGTTCCGATAGTCTAGTAATATCTAATAATTTCCCAACAACTACCTAATACACACAAATCTAAAGGTGTGAATGAGAATATGTACATATAAATATATGGATGAGCAATGGCCGAAAGTGGCATTGTTTAAAGTGACTAGTGATCCATTTATTAAAGTGGCCAGTGATTGGGTCTCAATGTAGGCAGCAGCCTCTCTGAGTTAGTGATTGCTGTTTAGCAGTCTGATGGCCTTGAGATAGAAGCTGTGAGAAGCAGTTGCTGTACCAAGCTGTGATACAGCCCGACAGGATGCTCTCGATTGTGCATCTGTAAAAGTTTGTCAGGGTTTTAGGTGACAAGTAGGGCTGGGCAGTATACCGTATTTTATTATATACCGGTATTGATACAGGGACCGGTTTGGGTTTTTACTTTACCTTCTATACTGGTATTTGAATGATTGGTTTGTTAAATGTGATACGCCATGTGTAATGTCAATTTTTATAGTTTACTTCGCTACTCGAGTCATCTCTCTCTGCTCTTTCTCACCGTGCCACTTTCCATACAGACCTAGCCACGCCCCGTCACTCAAGGAGCACATTTGATGTTCCTCAACCACGAGACATTTGCATTCAGTCTGCATGGTCAATGCAGCAAATGCAATAATGTTGATGACAACAATGCTGTTTTCACTTTGCTTCTTAATATAAATCCACTAGCGTTCTATAATGACACTATTAGTTTGTGTTTCTTACATCAGCAAACAGCTGTTTGTATTTTCTTAGCAAGTTGTCCTAAATCTTGAGATGCTAATTGTTAGCCGCTAATAGCTAGAAAGCTAATAAATGTACTGAGTAAGAGCAAATGTAGCTAGCTAATACAACCTGATAATACCAGTGATGGTGTAGGCCTAAATCAGCATGTTGTTTTTGCAACAGTATCTTCTAAATCAAAGAGGAATATGTTAGCTACATGAAGTAGCTAAGAGAAAACAAGCAATGTAGTCAAAGCTAATAGGGTCCCCTAGGAAACACTTATCAACACTTTAGATCCTACCATGTCACAATAACAACTCCATGGCATTTTAATTTGTTTTCATCTCAAACAACACTGTATTCAAAGTGCCTACTTTATATTCTAACTATAACATTAGAATAGTCATTCTATTTCCATGATTCCAACAGTTTTTCTCTAATTCGCAAGTCAAATCGCAATTGCAACATTTGGTTAAAAATAAGTTGTCACGTGTGCTCCCTCTCCGGCCTCTAGGTCACCAGGCTGCTCGTTATGGCGCACACCTGTCACCATCGTTATGCGCATTATGACACTCACCTGGACTCCATCACCTCCTTGATTACCTGCCCTATATATGTCACTCCCTTTGGTTCCTTCCTCAGGTGTCATTGTTTTTGTTTCTTGTCTGTGTGCTGTTAGTGTTTCTTGTTTTGTTTTATTAAAACACTCACTCCCTGGACTTGCACATCGTTACATAAGTCCTAGATTATTTGCCCATATCGTGCAGCCCTACGTGGCAGTGTGGAAATGATCTGTACTGAGCAGTGGTGTAAAAATACTTTCAAGTACTACTTAAGTTGTTTTTTTGGTGTCTGTACTTTACTATTTTTATTTTTGACAACTTTTACTTCACTACATTCCTAAAGAAAATACTGTACTTTTTACTCCATACATTTTCCCTGACACCTAAAAGTACTCGTTACATTTTGAATGCTTAGCAGGACAGGAAAATGGTCCAATTCACGCACTTGTCAAGAGAACATCCCTGGTCATCCACTGCCTCTGATCCGGAGGACTCACTAAACACATATGCTTTGTTTGTAAATTATGTCAGAGTGTTGGAGTGTGCCCCTGGCTATCCATAAAGAAAAAAGAAAAAAAGAAAATGGTGCCATTTGGTTTGCTTAATATAAGAAATTGAAATTATTTAAATACTTTTAGACTTTTACTCAAGTAGTATTTTATTGGGTGACTTTCACTTTTACTTGAGTAATTTTCTATTAACGCTGTTGCGCCTTCTTCACCACACTGTCTGTGTGGGTGGACCATTTCAGTTTGTCTGTGATGTGTACTCCGAGGAACTTAACTTTCCATCTTCTCCACTGCTGTCCTGTCGATGTGGATAGGGGGGTGCTCCCTCTGCTGTTTCCTGAAGTCCACAATCATCTCCTTTGTTTTGTTGACGTTGAGTGAGAGGTTGTTTTTCTGACACCACACTCTGAGAGCCCTCACCTCCTCTCTGTAGGCCGTCTCGTCATTGTTGGTAATCAAGCCCACTACTGTTGTGTCGTCTGCAAACGTGATGATTGTGTTGGAGGCGTGCATGGCCACGCAGTCGTGGGTGAACAGGGAGTACAGGAGGGGGCTGAGCACACACCCTTGTGGGGCCCCAGTGTTGAGGGTCAGCGAAGTGGAGATGTTGTTTCCTACCTTCACCACCTGGGAGCGGCCCGTCAAAGTCCAGGACCCAATTGCACTGGGCGGGGTTGAGACTCAGGGCCTCCAGCTTGATGATGAGCTTGGAGGGTACTATGGTGTTGAATGCTGAGCTCTAGTCAATGAACAGCATTCTTAGGTAGTGTGATGGCGATTGCATCGTCTGTTGGGGCGGTATGTAAACTGAATTGGGTCTAGGGTGTCCGGTGTCCAGTACTTTGCAACCCTAATCACAATACTTGGGTGCCGATACAATGGGTGCGAGTCAATGTTCCAAACATATTGCTCACCATATGTCTGCTGCAGAGAGACGAGAGAGAGCAAGAGAAAACAAGTTTTGATCAGTCAGGGAAATAAAAGTGCTGAAAACATGTTGGCTTACTATTTAAAAGAAAATGGAGAACAAGCTATAGGATTAAAAATACCTGAGTTTTGGCGCAGGTACAGCTGACTAGCGCCAGCTAACGCTACTACAATAGCATAAAATATATATTTTATGTATTTTTTCAATCAGTACTTGGGGTCAAATATTGATATAAAATCATCCAACTATAGTATTGCGATATATGTAACCCCCCCATCACTAATAGATTGCGTAGTGCTACTGCATTTGAGGCTAAAGTTATTTTTTCACACATTGCCTTGGAGACAGATGAGTTCTGAAAATAGAATGACTTTTTCCTACAGGGTCAAGGATTGGTGCTATTGTTGAGGATGTGAGTATTTATAGGTACTCTTTGTCTTTGCATGCATGGCTTTCCCCCTCACAGTTTTTTACAATTTGAAGCGCACAGGGAATTGGGTCATGTCCTCTGCCATGTAACGCTATAAAACACATCCAACTAATCTCAAAGCAAAATGATGATGTAGCTGGATGAGCCTACTGGATCGTTATTCCACACTGCAAATGCCTCTGTTTTTATTCTTGTAGTAAATGAGTGGTGGAAAAGAGTTGAATACATCTCACCTCAGGCTAGATCTAGCCTAAACAATGAATTATGATTTACAGTAACCTATATCATGTGCCAATGCTGCCTTTCCCTATCCATCTCACATGCCAGGTCTTTAACGCTATTTCATCAGCCTTGGCTTTGTGTCAAAACCTGATCCTGACTGTACGATAGGGAGAGGAGTCAGTGCCTCGTGAGCCAGCCAGTCAGTGTATTGATGCGCTTGGCCCTCTGATAGGGCCAGTGACCAAGGGCACATCCACACACAGCAGCAGCATAAAGACAATGCTTGGCGGGCTTCTCCAGCACGGGGCTACAGAGCTGACCAGTCTCAGGGGCTGCCTGGGTGCACTGGGGCAGAATAACCCCTTGGCTGGGCACTGCAGCCAGCTCAGTCACCCTCCCATACATGATTTTACGGAAACTTTGCATGACTCCCCACTTGAAGATCAGCCGCAATCACCATGGCTGAGTGTGAAGGATGAGAGATAGTTTAAACAGGGGAAATGTCAGGTGGTGTGTAATTAGTGGAGGAGCCACCGACAGACATGGAAGAATTAGCGGGGTTAGATAAATGTCGGTGCTGTGCATTAAAAGTCTCCTCCTTATTAATGGAGGAGACTTCAGGCTTCATTTCCCCCTATATTCAGGGGGAAATGTCATTAGTATGCTTAGTGCTCACCTGCAATCAATAACAGAGGGACAGAGCCAAGTATCCCTGTCAACTGGACAACAACAGGGAAAATAGCTAAATATCATTGACGGATGGCTATGAGCAGTCCACAACACTGTTTATAGCCATCCACCATGATGACCGATGACAGTATGTTGGTAGAAAGCTGCCAGTCATGTTGGCTCGCTAATTGTGACATAATTGCACTGGTCTACTGGTGTAGGCTATCTCTATGTGAATAAATACAATTATCCTGAATGGCCTGGGACCTAGTGTACCACATGGGGATGTGTGAAGCTCACTCCTCAGCCTGAAATGTCCCCACTTGCGCCGCCGAATAGCTAACTTTTTGGTGGCGTCGACTGGTAAGACTCCGGGAGGGCGGTCACGTCTGCTAGCAAGGCAGAGGTCCCATGGGTTGGAACCTCGGTATGAACCGAATCTGGAGGAAGCGGTACTCGCTAAGCTGGCAACGTGACATCCGTTACACATGGTGCTGTGATTTGGATCTGCAGTTGCACTCAGCTCAACTGGGGCCGTTGTGGATTAAGTTTGGGGGGTGAATCTATCACATGGGGATGTGCGAAACTCACTCCTGAGCCTGAAGTGTCCCCACTTGCGTCACTGAATAGCTAGCTTTTCGGCTGTGCCGACTGGTAAGAAGCAAAGCAGAGGTACTGGGTTCAAGCCTCTGTATACGCCGAATCAGGAGGAAGCGGTACTCGCTAAGCAGGCAGCAGGGCATCCGTTACACTAGGCTAGACTATATGTGTCCATGCACAACTCCACATATGCTACTGAGTTAGACAGGGCCACATCAAACTAGAAAGAGCTGCTCCACATTTAGTTTAGTTAGATAGGGATCATCCTGCTTAATGTCCAATTAGTAGTCAATGGCTGCTAACCAACTGATTAAATCTAGAGGGCTGTGAGTTTTTGCATGAACAGTTTTTTTTGCATAAGTTCCCCAATGAATCTACTGAGAAGATTTCCTTTTTACAGAGACAATGGGAAATTCACAAATGAGTCAGACGAAATCTATCTCACTTGAAATGGGTCATTTTGGGATTATGATGTGCTTTGTATTGCCTGCACACTGAACGGCAATTAGACTTGATTCCTCATTGTTCTTCGCTGGGTTTTCATTTCTCTGCATATCTCCACATCTGGATATGCAAATGATGGGGTTTATGGTCTTCTCTTCAAACTTTTCTCAGCCTATCTTCAGATATTCCTGTCTGTCTCCTATTCCCGGCCATGGAGGAGTGTGTTTTGTCTGTTGGGCAGATTAAAAGTATGAGTTTCAGAGTAAGGAGCCAAAGGAAGGACTGAATGAAGCCCAGGATCTGTCCTGGGCTTCATCGTCCATGACTCTCAGTCTGGCCTTCATTACAGCAGATCCTCATCAGGACCTGTCTGTGTCTGTGGTCAGTCACACAGAGACATAGGAGGTTATGGGAACTCACAGAACAGTTGTCCACCTCTGAACATCACTGTCTAACATTGGTTCAGACGTCATATGGATGCACATGTTTGTCCTCCAGACTGATAAGTACCCCCATGCCTTAACCAGAGAAAGATATGGAGAGAGAAATCTACACTTATCATCTCCTTAAACTAGCATACTCATCTCTGATTCATTCTCTCCCTCTCCCTTTCCCTCCCTGCCTCTGTACAGGCCCATTAAAGGCTTGTTATTCGACTGATAACAGTTTCTTTATTGAGTTGTACAACGAGACTGTCTACGTTTGATTGACTGGGAAATTGGATATGAAACATGGTTTTGTATTTAACTGTGATGTTATGTCATTCTGGATGTATCATCTCCAGAGGCTAGAAGCTCACAGATTGATCTATCATTTATGCACATTAGCAGAAGGAGACAAGAAAGTAATTTGAATTAAACTCCCTCTGCCTATTCTTTGGATTAGAGACATTGTCTTATCTGCTAGCAAGACAAATAGCTTTGGGTCAAACTTTTTGATACAGCATGCTGTTTTATACTAGATAAATGCTGATTGCATGTGAATAGCTGTATCTGAACCATTGAACACATTTTCATATTATATTCAATAGGCTAATTGTATCCTTATCCTGTTAACTTTCTCTTGTGTTCTCTTTGCCTTCCCCTCTCATCATCATCATGTCCTTCAGGTACAAAGGCTTTATAAAGGACTGTCCAAGTGGTCAGCTGGATGCTGTGGGCTTTCAGAACATCTACAAGCAGTTCTTCCCTTTTGGTGACCCCACCAAGTTTGCTTCTTTTGTCTTCAACGTCTTTGATGAAAACAAGGTTCTTGATTGTTGATTCCTTCATTTGTTCCTCCACAAGTACATGTGCTTTTTCTGTGATTTTAATTACAATTTCAAAGTCACTGCAATGTTAGTAAACAAACGGTAACATATAGTAAAAAGGTTAAGGGTGCTGTCTCTGGTTGGTACTGGTAGTGTCTAGTCATGGTACTGGTAGTGTCTAGTCATGGTACTGGTAGTGTCTAGTCATGGTACTGGTAGTGTCTGGTCATGGTACTGGTAGTGTGGTCATGGTACTGGTAGTGTCTGGTCATGGTACTGGTAGTGTCTAGTCATGGTACTGGTAGTGTCTGGTCATGGTACTGGTAGTGTGGTCATGGTACTGGTAGTGTCTGGTCATGGTACTGGTAGTGTCTAGTCATGTTACTGGTAGTGTCTGGTCATGGTACTGGTAGTGTCTGGTCATGGTACTGGTAGTGTCTAGTCATGGTACTGGTAGTGTCTGGTCATGGTACTGGTAGTGTGGTCATGGTACTGGTAGTGTTTAGTCATGGTACTGGTAGTGTCTGGTCATGGTACTGGTAGTGTCTGGTCATGGTACTGGTAGTGTCTGGTCATGGTACTGGTAGTGTCTAGTCATGTTACTGGTAGTGTCTGGTCATGGTACTGGTAGTGTCTGGTCATGGTACTGGTAGTGTCTGGTCATGGTACTGGTAGTGTCTGGTCATGGTACTGGTAGTGTCTAGTCATGGTACTGGTCATGTCTAGTCATGGTACTGGTCATGTTTGGTCATGGTACTGGTAGTGTCTGGTCATGGTACTGGTAGTGTCTGGTCATGGTACTGGTAGTGTCTGGTCATGGTACTGGTAGTGTCTAGTCATGGTACTGGTAGTGTCTGGCCATGGTACTGGTAGTGTCTGGTCATGGTACTGGTAGTGTCTAGTCATGGTACTGGTCGTGTCTGGTCATGGTACTGGTATTGTTTAGTCATGGTACTGGTAGTGTCTGGTCATGGTACTGGTAGTGTCTAGTCATGGTACTGGTAGTGTCTAGTCATGGTACTGGTAGTGTCTAGTCATGGTACTGGTAGTGTTTGGTCATGGTACTGGTAGTGTCTAGTCATGGTACTGGTAGTGTCTGGTCATGTTACTGGTAGTGTCTGGACATGGTTGGTAGTGTCTAGTCATGTTACTGGTAGTGTCTAGTCATGGTACTGGTAGTGTCTGGTCATGTTACTGGTAGTGTCTGGTCATGGTACTGGTAGTGTCTAGTCATGGTACTGGTAGTGTCTGGTCATGGTACTGGTAGTGTCTAGTCATGGTACTGGTAGTGTCTAGTCATGGTACTGGTAGTGTCAGGTCATGGTACTGGTAGTGTCTGGTCATGGTACTGGTAGTGTCTAGTCATGGTACTGGTAGTGTCTAGTCATGGTACTGGTAGTGTCTAGTCATGGTACTGGTAGTGTCTGGTCATGGTACTGGTAGTGTCTGGACATGGTTGGTAGTGTCTAGTCATGTTACTGGTAGTGTCTAGTCATGGTACTGGTAGTGTCTGGTCATGTTACTGGTAGTGTCTGGTCATGGTACTGGTAGTGTCTAGTCATGGTACTGGTAGTGTCTGGTCATGGTACTGGTAGTGTCTAGTCATGGTACTAGTAGTGTCTAGTCATGGTACTGGTAGTGTCTGGTCATGGTACTGGTAGTGTCTAGTCATGGTACTGGTAGTGTCTGGTCATGTTACTGGTAGTGTCTGGACATGGTTGGTAGTGTCTAGTCATGTTACTGGTAGTGTCTAGTCATGGTACTGGTAGTGTCTGGTCATGTTACTGGTAGTGTCTGGTCATGGTACTGGTAGTGTCTAGTCATGGTACTGGTAGTGTCTGGTCATGGTACTGGTAGTGTCTAGTCATGGTACTAGTAGTGTCTAGTCATGGTACTGGTAGTGTCTGGTCATGGTACTGGTAGTGTCTAGTCATGGTACTGGTAGTGTCTGGTCATGGTACTGGTAGTGTCTAGTCATGGTACTGGTAGTGTCTAGTCATGGTACTGGTAGTGTCTGGTCATGGTACTGGTAGTGTCTGGTCATGGTACTGGTAGTGTCTAGTCATGGTACTGGTAGTGTCTGGTCATGTTACTGGTAGTGTCTAGTCATGGTACTGGTAGTGTCTAGTCATGTTACTGGTAGTGTCTGGTCATGGTACTGGTAGTGTCTAGTCATGTTACTGGTAGTGTCTGGTCATGGTACTGGTAGTGTCTAGTCATGGTACTTGTAGTGTCTAGTCATGGTACTGGTAGTGTCTAGTCATGGTACTGGTAGTGTCTGGTCATGGTACTGGTAGTGTCTAGTCATGGTACTGGTAGTGTCTAGTCATGGTACTGGTAGTGTCTAGTCATGGTACTGGTAGTGTCTGGTCATGGTACTGGTAGTGTCTGGTCATGGTACTGGTCGTGTCTAGTCATGGTACTGGTAGTGTCTGGTCATGGTACTGGTAGTGCAGTGTAATGGTGTCTAATCAGAGGTGGAATCCGAGCACGGAAAGGAGTCCCTTCTGTGGGTCCAATCTGAGGTGAAACGGGTTGACAAAGCACAGGTTAGAGGTGCCTGAAAATGAAAGGGAAATGGACTATGTGTTGTTAAGAACAGCTCTTCCAGGCTGGCCGATGACCCCTGGCAGCCATAGCCTGTGGGTAATGGGCTTTGTGCCATGGAGATCACACACACACTGGTTCTGCTCTTTATTTATGGGCTTCATTTGTGCTAAGCACCCTGTTGTTAGAGAACACATTGGTCTTAATAGTGGGGTCACTCTCTGAATAGGAGCAGTGGGGAACTTCTTCTCAGGGTTACTATCCTATTCAAGGTGTCAATTCTCAGGCTTTACTAGGAGCAGCTCCTGTCATAGATATGCTGCTTTAGAGCATGAATAGCAAAATACTGTGCACTATTAAAGAATCCATTAGTGCAAGTCTGGTAGAGCTGAATGAGCTTTGATTTCAGAACTTCATCAAGAGAGCTGAATTTGCAGCCAGTCTGTCTTTGTTAGTGCTGCTTTATGATTCCATTTCATACTTGACCACTATCTCTTATTGGCAGACATTTCCATGTACTGCACAAATTGAACCCTTGCAGCAGTAAGCTGCAGGCCACCGATTTGCCCCCAATTTTTGGAAGGTAATTGGAAATTCTTCCGAGTGCTGTGGCAGGATGCTGTGAGGGAATCCAAGAAAGCTGGAGCGAAATAAACTATCTGGAGAATGCTTTACCCTGTAGGACAGAGGGAGAAACCTGTGATGTCCATTTCAGATGTATAATCGATGTGAAAGCTGTGAAACTTATTTGGCTCTAATATACAGTGGTTCTATGAGTGTGTAATAAATGTCAAAATATCATGCAGCATGCATCCATCTCGCTAATGACCAGTGATGACATGCTTTAGCCTCGGCGGAGAGCCAGGTGCAGTGCAGAAATAGCAGCGGACACGGAGCACAAGTCGGTCCCATTTTTCAGCAGTAGACCAAACAAAGTGTATTGGGGTGTTAGTGTGAAAGAAGATATTCATTGTCTCTCTCTCTCTCTCTCTCTCTGCCTCTCTCTCTATCTCTATTATCCCCCCTCTCACTCTCTCTCTCTCTTTCTCTTGCTGCCTGTCTGTCCCCCCCTCTCTCTTTCTCTCGCTCTCTCTCTCTGCCTGTCTGACTCCCCTACCCCTCTTTCTCTCTCTCTCTCTCTCTCTCTTGTTCTCTCTGTCATTGAATAGGACGGACGCATAGAGTTCTCTGAGTTCATCCAGGCCCTGTCGGTGACCTCTCGGGGGACGCTGGACGAGAAGCTCAGATGTAAGGAGAGATGACCCCTTCACATTAGGCAGTGACCCCCTGATGCACTTTGACACTTCAGTGACAGGACCT
This sequence comes from Salmo trutta, assembly GCF_901001165.1. Taxonomy (NCBI): domain Eukaryota; kingdom Metazoa; phylum Chordata; class Actinopteri; order Salmoniformes; family Salmonidae; genus Salmo; species Salmo trutta. The sequence goes on along the minus strand of NC_042983.1, from coordinate 21,873,844 downwards.
GGCTCTTTGTGATCCTATTGTTATGCATGAACAAAACAAAGAGCTTATCAGGCTCACAGAAGACAACAAATAAGAGATAGTTAGGCATGGTAGCGCATTAAGCTAAATTATGTTGCCTACTGTGTGAGCCCTGGGTTTGGATATTTGGGGAAATGGTTCTGACTATGCAGGGGTTCATTCCATCTCAAAACCCTCCTCCTACTCCACTCCCCCACACACAGCCACTCATTTTCAATCTGATTGGCAAGCATACAATACATTAGTACAAAATAAAGGCTATATACACTCATCGATCCCCGTCTGCACAATCTCAAAACAACTTTATTTACAGTCAGTACTGGGCATTCACCATGTTTTTTTTGTTGTCTTTACAGGGGCTTTCAAACTGTATGATCTTGATAACGATGGCTACATCACACGAGATGAGATGTTAAACATCGTAGATGCCATATATCTGATGGTGGTAAGTTATACAATGCTAAAATGTCAAAGAGAAATGGTATCATGCACATACAGTGTTTTACATTTAACTGTGCAAGTCAGTTAAGAACAAATTCTTATTTACAATGACAGCCTAGAAACAGTGGGTTAACTGCCTTGTGCAGAACAACAGATTTTTTTTTTAACCTTGTCAGCTCAGGGATTCGATCTAGCAACCTTTTGGTTACTGGCCCAACACTTTAACCACTAGGCTACCTGCCGCCCCTACAAAATACATTGACATGTATATTGACAGTATATTTGCCTTTGTATTCCAGGGGAACACTGTAGAGTTACCAGAAGAAGAGAATACACCTGAGAAGAGAGTGGACCGTATTTTTGCCATGATGGACAAGGTATATCGCCATATAAAACACTGTAGTAACCCAAAACCACCACCATAGGTTATGATATCATTATGTAACTATGTGTTGATGTTTGGTATGTTGGTAGCTATTTTGCACTTTGTTGTACAACTTATAGATCACTTTGTTGTTCAAGTAAGTGGCAGTACTATTGTAATGAACTAACTAGCAAAATCAACAGAAAAGACTGAATGTGGATTTGTTCTTACTGTTGTCCCTGTGCTGTAGTGCAGTGAGGCGGGGAGTGTAGTTTAACCTCTTAGCCATAGCCATCCCAGCGTCACTAACACTGCCTGCGGTCTATAAACACCACAGATTTATCCTCACCACCACAGCCCAGTGCTAATGCCTAGTCAGCTCACTCAGGCCCTCCACGTCCTCGTCTTAGTGAGAGATGAGATAGAACCAGCTTGGGTGTGTTTGTCAGTTCAATACCCGGTGCCAGAATCAGCCAATAGGATTGGCTTCAGAGCACAGCAGCAGCACTCAGTCATTTATATGGGCAGAGGGAAGAGAGCTGACCATCCAAGTGCACTGAACTAGATCAGCCAAGCCGTGTAGAACAGACTCTGGTACTTCACTCAGGATTTGTTTGAGAAACACTTTTGCCCCCTGCTGGTAAGATAGAGTAAAATTAGCCTGATCTGCGATACAGCTGCAGTTCCATGGCATTCTCTTCTCCTGTATCCCTATTCCAGAATGCTGATGGCAAGTTGACCCTGCAGGAGTTTCAGGAGGGTTCCAAGGCAGACCCTTCCATTGTGCAGGCACTGTCACTGTACGATGGGCTGGTATAAGGCATAAAGTGTTTGGTGAGTAGAGCAGTGAAAACTTGTATATGTATGTATATATTAAAACCTGTATATGTATGTATGTGTAAAAACCTGTATATGTACAGTTGAAGTCGGAAGTTTACATACACCTTAGCCAAATACATTTAAACTCAGTTTTTCACAATTCCTGACATTTAATCCTAGTAAAAATGTCCTGTCTTAGGTCAGTTAGGATCACCACTTTATTTTAAGAATGTGAAATGTCAGAATAATAGTAGAGAGAAGGATTTATTTCAGCTTTTATTTCTTTCATCACATTCCCAGTTGGTCAGAAGTTTACATACACTCAATTAGTATTTGGTAGCATTGCCTTTAAATTGTTTAACTTGGGTCAAACATTTCGGGTAGCCTTCCACAAGCTTCCCACAATTAGTTGGGTGAATTTTGGCCCATTCCTCCAAAATTTGTGTAACTGAGTCAGGTTTGTAGGCCTCCTTGCTCGCACACACTTTTTCAGTTCTGCCATCACATTTTCTATAGGATTGAGGTCAGGGCTTTGTTATGGCCACTCCAATACCTTGACTTTGTTTTCCTTAAGCCATTTTGCCACAACTTTGGAAGTATGCGTGGGGTCATTGTCCATTTGGAAGACCCATTTGTGACCAAGCTTTAACTTCCTGACTGATGTCTTGATATGTTGCTTCAATATAGCCACATAATTTTCCTGCCTCATGATGCCATCTATTTTGTGAAGTGCACCAGTCCCTCCTGCAGCAAAGCACCCCCACAACATGATGCTGCCACCCCCGTGCATCACAGTTGGGATGGTGTTCTTCGGCTGCAAGCCTCCCCCTTTTTCCTCCAAACATAACGATGGTCATTATGGCCAAGCAGTTCTATTTTTGCTTCATCAGACCAGAAGACTTTTCTCCAAAGTATGATCTTTGTCCCCTTGTGCAGTTGCAAACCGTAGTCTGGCTTTTTTTATGGCGGTTTTTGAGCAGTGGCTTCTTCCTTGATGAGCGGCCTTTCAGGTTATGTCAATATAGGACTCGTTTTACTGTGGATATAGATACTTTTGTACCTGTTTCCTCCGGCATCTTCACAATGTCCTTTGCTGTTGTCCTGGGATTGATTTGCACTTTTCTCACCAAAGTACGTTAATCTCTAGAAGACAGAACGCGTCTCCTTCCTGAGCGGTATGACGGCTGCGTGGTCTCATGGTGTTTACACTTGCGTACTATTGTTTGTACAGATGAATGTGGTACCTTCAGGCATTTGGAAATTGCTCCCAAGGATGAACCAGACTTGTGGAGGTCTACAAATTATTTTCTGAGGTCTTGGCTGATTTCTTTTGATTTTCCCATGATGTCAAGCAAAGAGGCACTGAGTTTGAAGGTAGGTCTTGAAACACATACACAGGTACACCTCCAATTGACTCACATGATGTCAATTAGCCTATCAGAAGCTTCTAAAGCCATGACATAATTTTCTGGAATTTTCCAAGCTGTTTAAAGGCACAGTCAAATTAGTGTATGTAAACTTCTGACCAACTGGAATTGTGATACAGTGAATTATAAATTAAATAATCTGTCTGTAATCAATTGTTGGAAAATTACTTGTGTCATGTACACAGTAGATGGCCTAACCGACTTGCCAAAACTATAGTTTGTTCACAAAAAAATTGTGGAGTGGTTGAAAAACGAGTTTTATGACTCCAACCTAAGTGTATGTAAACTTCCGACTTCAACTGTATGTATGTGTAAAAACCTGTATATGTATGTATGTGTAAAAACGTGTATATGTAAAAACCTGTATATGTATGTATATGTAAAAACCTGTATATGTATGTATATGTAAAAACCTGTGTATGTATGTATATGTATGTATGTATGTATGTATGTATGTATGTATGTATGTATGTATGTATGTATGTATGTATGTATGTATGTATGTATGTATGTATGTATGTATGTATAAAAACCTGTATATGTATGTATGTGTAAAAACCCGTATATATATGTATGTATGTGTAAAAACCCGTATATGTAAAAACCTATGAATGTATATGTAAAAACCTGTGTATGTATGTATGTGTAAAAACCTGTGTATGTATGCATGTATGTGTAAAAACCTGTATTTATGTATGTGTAAAAACCTGTATATGTATGCATGTGTTTTTCGGAGGGGTTGGGTTAAAAGCTGAAGTAACATTTTGGTTGGACCTTGTGTGTAATTGACCAATAAAGTGATCTCTTTATCTTAATCATGCAGCATCCCAGTGATGGAAATGTCACATGGATCTACATATCATACAATCATTTTCTTTTGTTGTTGGTATAATTAGAGAAACTATGAATTGTGTGGTCAATTGATCTGTTGAGGATGACAGTATAGTACAGTTTTCAGAGACTTGCGTGGTCTAAAAACAATGCAGAGCAGCCATTGTCAGACCACAGTTTGTTCTTGTGCATTATTCAACATTTGGGTCTCCCGAGTGGCGCAGCAGTCTAAGTGCATCTCAGTGCTAGAGGCGTCACTACAGACCCTGATTCGATTCCAGGCTGTATCACAACTGGCCGTGATTGAGGGTCCCATAGGGCGGCGCACAATTGGCCCAGCGTCATCCGGGTTAGGGTTTGGTCCGGGGTAGACCGTCATTGTAAATAAGAATTTGTTCTTAACGGACTTGCCTAGTTAAATAAAGGTTAAATATATATATATATTTTTTTAAATAAACTAACCTCTGCTGATTGCTGCTGATCAAACATCCTTGCAGTGCTCAGAGAGGAGAGAGGGCAGTTAGCTGGTCTCCTCCCTCTGTCTAATGTATTCAACTGCCCATTATTGCCAATTGTAGCTGACGTTCTGCTCAACATGTGACAGAGTTTTTGAGCTCAATATAGACAGATGCATGGGGCCGCTTGGGTTTAAAGTAGCCTTGCATTTACTTCTTATAGAGTTCAGGGTCCCTTATTGTCAATAGGATCTTGCACTGTTTGTTTCCATGTCTGATTTCATCGCCACATTGAACTCAATGGTGATTGTTATTACAGATTCCCAAGTGAATCTAACACAGTGCCATCACACCTGCTATGAGAAGAAGCATCTACAAACATCAACATCCCTCCATGCACCATCCAGGAGACGTGGGAGGGTGAGGAGGCGGGCACGGACTTGTGTAATACTGTCCTCAATTGCACATATTCATCTCCACTAAGCATTGAAAACAACTCTGAGCCCTCTGATATTACAACATGTAAAATAAAACAAGGACACGAGGGTAAGAGACACTGAACATATACATGCGAGGAAGGAATTTGTTGATAGTATATGTCTGTGGACTTCATTCAAGAACTCAAACAAGGGATGGACAGCACTGAAGACCAGCTTTAGAGAGAGTAAAGGTTGTTTTTCCCTGTGGTCTACACTGGAGGATACCCCTTGAGGTGTGTGTGAACTGTGAACGGCGCTCAACAGAGCCATAGTGGTGTGACTGACATGTGGAGAGCTGTCACATGGCTACCTGAAAGACTACAGCGGGAGACATCAACAGGCACTGATTTGATAGTGTGGAGAGAGATCAACTTGTTTATAAACCCATGTATATATGATATAGTATACACTAAGTGTACAAAACATTAGGAACACTTTCCTAATATTGAGTTGCACCCCCTTTTGCCCTCAGAACAGCCTCAGTTCTGTTTAGTGTGAAAAACCCAGCAGTGTTGCAGTTCTTGACACACTCAAACTGGTGTGTCTGGCACCTACTACCATACCCTGTTCAAAGGAACTTAAAATTCATGTCTCAATTGTCTCAAGGCTTTAAAATCCTTCTTTAACCTGTCTCCTCCCCTTCATCTACACTGATTGAAGTGGATTTAACAAGTGACATCAATAAGGGGTCATAGCTTTCACCTGGATTCACCTTGTCAGTCTATGTCATGGAAAGAGCGGATGTTCCTAATGTTTTGTACACTCAGTGTAAATAGGTGTCTAACATTTAATATTTGTTGCTTTGCTGCATTTGTTGGAGTGCTGTTTATTCACATGAAATGAAGCTTAAGAGTTTTTTTAAATGGAATGCCTTTATTTCATCCTCTTTCAAAAACAAACCGCTTCCTTCTGAGGAGATTTCTTTTCTATTTTTATTTGAGGGGAAAGTGGGCAGGGAGGGGCTTTTGTAAGGATTAATTTATTATGTTTGTGGTATGTGCCTCCTATTGTGTTAGATGTGTATTCCCTTTCCCATCAGCACTACCAGCAAGGCACTGTAATGTTTAAAGCCACTTCTTGAATGGCATGACCAAGCAACACAGTGTAATTCTTCACAGTTGACATATCCCAATTGAGGCTCATTATTTCCTTTGAGCACATCTTACTCCACCCTGTGTATAAACAAGGGTTCGGCTATTGAGAACAAACAGGCATACATTCTCGTTGTAAAGCTGTTTGCGGGCTGTGTGTTTGAGTCTGTCGTCTTTGTGTCTGTCCTGTGTGTTCAACAGAAATCACAGATCCCAGCATGTGATGATGCTTTTTCGCCTTCAGTCTCGGTTATTTCAGTCTGAACATTAGGTATTTGTCAGCTTCATTGATTTAGCCTTACTCAAGCGATAAAGATCATTTCCCCCTGTGCTGTCATTTGCATTTAAGAACACAGAGCACAGAATAAAAAGCATTTTAAAAGTGGCTGCCTTTACATTTGTGTGATTGAATTTGTTTCCTAAATCGTGGCTTGGTTCCCTCAAATACCCGTTTAATCGAAAGGGGATAAAGGAACAGAACTCAGACAGAAAGTGATTGAAGTAATTGTTCAATGGAGATTCTGGCTTTTGTACAATTTAAACATAAATTACCCTGTTATCATTAATTAGGGATTTATCCATCAAAGCCTGGTGGTCTCACTTGGTGAAACAAAGACTAACTTGTTCATTAAACAGTGCTTTATGACAGTTGATAGATATGAGTGTTTTCCATTTCAAATCCATACTCTAGTCTAACACCATAAACTCACAGTGTAAGCTTTAATACCCTAACTTTAAGTATTCCTACAGCAGACTGCCTCACTTCAAATAGTCCATTAAGAAGTATTGATGTTCTTGATGTGCCATCACTTTGTTGGTGAAAGTCATAGTGATTGGGTATATAGTGGCTGGGTACAGGCTAGGCAGGTCCTCAGCAAGTTCAACACTGTCTGTTCATTCTTATCCATCTGGTTGACTGCAGGAGATCTAAGAGCCATTAGAATTGGAGTTACTACGTGGTGCAAAAGGAGGATGAAAGTGTGCCATGCTCATACAGTGCATTTGGTAAGTATTCAGACCTCTTCACGTTTTCCAAATTTTGTTACTTTTTTTTCTCATCAATCTACACACAACACCTATAATGACAAAGCGAAAAAAGGTTTTCAGAAATGTTTGTAAATGTATAAAAAATAAAAAACAGATACCTTATTGACATAAGTATTCAGACCTTTTGCTATGAGACTCGAAATTGAGCTGAGGTGCATCCTTAAGATGTTTCTACAACTTGATTTGAGTCCACTTGTGGTAAATTCAATTGATTGGACATGATTTGGAAAGGCACATATATATAAGGTCTATATAAACCTGCCTAGGTCTACACAAACCTGCCTATATAAGGTCCCACAGATGACAGTGCATGTCAGAGCAAAAACCAAGCCATGAGGTCGAAGGAATTGTCCATAGAGCTCCAAGACAGGTTTGTGTCAAGGTACAGATCTGGGGAAGGGTACCAAAAAAGGTCTGTATCATTGAACGTCCCCAAGAACACAGGGGCCTCTATCATTCTTAAATGGAAGAAGTTTGGAACCACCAAGATTCTTCCTAGAGCTGGCCGCCCGGCCAAACTGAGCAATCGGGGAAGAAGGGCCTTGGTCAGGGAGGTGACCAAGAACCCAATGGTCACTCTGACAGAGCTCCAGAGTTCCTCTGTGGAGATGGGAGAACCTTCCAGAAGGACAACCATCTCTGCATCACTCCACCAATCAGGCCTTTATGGTAGAGTGGCCAGACGGAAGCCACTCCTCAGTAAAAGGCACATGACAGCCCGCTTGGAGATTGCCAAAAGGCACCTAAAGAACTCTCAGACCATGAGAAACAAGATAATCTGGTCTGATGAAACCAAGATTGAACTCTGGCCTGAATGCCAAGTTTCACGTCTGGAGGAAACCTGTCACCATCCCTACGATGAAGCATGGTGGTGGTAGCATCATGCTGGGGATGTTTTTCAGCGGCAGGGACTGGGAGACTAGTCAGGATCGAGGGAAATATGAATGGAGCAAAGTACAGAGAGACCCTTAATGAAAACCTGCTCCAGAGCACTCAGGATCGCAGACTGGGTCGAAGGTTCACCTTTCAACAGGACATTGACCCTAAGCACACAGCCAAGACAACGCAGGAGTGGCCTCGGGAAAAATCTCTGATTGTCCTTGAGTGGCCCAGCCAGAGCCCAGACTTGAACCCGATCAAGCATCTCTGGAGAGACCTGAAAATAGCTGAGCAGTGGCAATCCCCATCCAACCTGTCAGAGCTTGAGAGGATCTGCAAAGAAGAATGGGAGAAACTCCCCAAATACAGGTGTACCCAAGAAGACTCAAGGCTGTAATCGCTGCCAAAGGTGCTTCAACAAAGTACTGAGTAAAGGGTCTGAATACTTATGTAAATGTGATATTTCCGTTTTTTATTTGTAATAAATTTGCAAAAAATTCTAAAAAACGTTTTTTGCTTCGTCATTATGGGTTATTATGTGTAGATTGATGAGGAGGGAAAAGGCATTTTAGAGTATGGCTGTAACATAACAAAATGTGGAAAAAGTCAAGGGGTCTGAATACTTTCCGAATGCGCTGTTTGTCTGAATTATGACCTGGTTGGTTCAGAAAGAGAAAATGTCTATCACTGTAGCAAACAGCGTTAATTTCTTGTTTTCTGGCGTTGCAGCAGCATCCTATAAAAGGTATTGTTTCTCTTTGAAATGCTTTTCTTTGGTAAGAAGAAATGTGGAATATGAGACTGAAATGATAATTCCTTTGGTCACAGAAGTGTGACTCTAAATCTCTGTCGATTTCCTGTTATTTCCTGTCAGACACCAATGGTTATTTTTTGGGTCTCTGAATTGTTCCCATTCTAGACAGCCCCTTTCCTTCCTCATGTAGGTTGCCTTATCTCCTCACCAAACGTACGGATATGCTACCTCGGTCTCACGGCTTGCATGGCGTGACAGTTACATATTTCTTTGGGCTCAAATACATCTAATGAAAAGAAAATACAGAAAAGAGATCACTGAGAGCGAATGCTTCAGCATGTGATGCAATCGAAGTATCCGCTCTTATCAGAATGTGTAATCTGAAGAGAAAGGGACGTTTGGCTTCCTAAACCTTTCCTCTGAAAACACATCTGGTACAGCATTTCTCTGTATCTTGTCAAGCCACTGATTCCATTCATGCACCAGAGGGATAGTATACTGTTATGACAGGCTACTACCAAAGAGTAGCATGTACAAAATTAGATGCCAGCTGAATATAAACGCTGCTATTAATAAAACCCAAGCCATTTGGACAATGCTCTTGAGTCATGACCACAAGTATTCTCCACTGTAAAAGTTGTGCACAATTGCTTTGCACCAAACTAGGTTGGCCGGATCCAATGCTGTTAGATAAAGTGTACCCAGCCAGGAGAATGTGGGATATAGGGTTTGGGTTGGAAGTCATAGCTGGGTCAAGTTACACACACAAAAAAACCTGCTTGTTCCTACTCAGGACCCGTTTAACACCCATCTCCGCCCCGTTCCGAGCGCTCAGCGTTCCATTTCTCCAGGGGAGCAGCTCGTTCCAGTCCCTCCAAACGTTTGTACATGGATGTAATTCGGAGGAAATAACGTGCTACATCATCTACTTTAGATCGGCGTGCATTTCAGTGGAGGCAACATTTCCAATTATTTTTGGATTTGAGTTGTTTTTGGCAATAATTGTATTTCTATAGGCCTAGGAGATTTTTTTGATTCGTCAAAAGTTTTGTGTTTTAACTGGTTTGTTACATTTCTGAAAACAAATACAGATGCAGTGAATTGATAATGACCGGTATCATGTTGAAGTGCCTTGTCTTGGCGCTCTTTATTTTCGGGTCCAAAGTACTGGCTGACCTGCGAGTTGAGGGGGTCCAGGAGGACTTTGATTCCATGGACAGTGACAGCGCTTCAACCCTGGCCTTTGTGTTCGACGTTACCGGCTCAATGTACGACGACCTCAAACAGGTGATAGAGGGCGCTTCTCGGATCCTGGAAAAGACCCTCAACCGGAGGACCAGACCCATCAAAAACTTTGTCCTCGTCCCGTTTCATGACCCAGGTAAAAAATAAAAGATGAAAAGTTGCAGAACTCAAATTATTTCTTACAAGAGTAAGAGATTTAGCATTTTTTTAAAATGACAATAGGCCTACATTATTTACATTAAACAATTGACATGAACAATTGATTTCAGTCTCCTGCATTTCACTCACTACATGACTTATCTTAATATTTACTAGCCAAATCAACTGTAGCCTATACAGTATAGCCTTATCTGATTTATATTATGCAAATTATTATCCATTGGCTAATCTGAAGTTTTTAACTGGAAGCAAACTACAAATTACAGATGTTTATGGCTCTGTTTCAAGATAAACAAATTCGAAAAATAAGACACTAATTGGGTCTTTCCACGAAATGAGTACCTTTTCCATCCCTTTGATATTTGAATTAGAAGCTGTGCACCAATGTTGAATAACATTTTAAAAGCCTGTTGCATTCAATGAAGTGCCCTTTAATATAGACCACATGGAGAATTCAATAAATCAGATTTGTATATGAATAAAGACTTGCCAATGTGCCAAAATTCCAGGAAGATTTTAACGAAATTAACCAAGTTTTCGCCATCATTGTAAAGTCCTAGTTATTTTGTTGCTTTGACAAAGTCATTTCTGGAGATGATTATTTATTTCATGTGAGTAGTGATTAATTTTAACAAAAAACAACCTGTCCCTCATTTTAAGGTCAACCCTGTTATGTGAACTGAACTCTTGTTTTAATATGTTGAAACTATTCCTTTTAAAATCTATTTTTCAAAAGAAACATTGAACATCTATCTAATAGTCAAATCATAATATAAAAGCAAGCGAGCTGGCTGGCTCTACTCTTTTTGCCTATTTTCTGGTGTTTTGTGGTGGAAAACCGAGTGAGTCGAGCAGTATGCACTTCATACCCTGTTACCCGTAGATAGACAACCTAGAAGTATTTTAACAATGATTTTTTTGTGTGAAGCTTGCATTCAATTGCCCCTCCCTGTTGCACACAACAAGCTTCCATTTCCCCTGTCACAAGGGGATTTATGGCTGATTAAAGATAAAATCGTCAACCCTGTTATGGTCATCCCTGTCACTTTATTTGGCACTTTATTTAACCTCTTGAGATGGTAAAGCAGGTGTTGTATTAAGTTGAACATGTGCTCCTTATGACAGAATGTTAAAATGAGGTGAAATCAACAACAACAACAAAATCTCAAAGTTACACATCTCAAAAGGCACGACTTGGTGGAACAACCCAGCTACATTTGAGTTAGGCTACAGTTAGTGTGCTTAACATGACTCACACAGAGGAACAGGATAACTGGGCTAAAGGGGATGGCAACAGGTAAGCTTCTTCCCCAAGCGTCCCTCTTCCACTCTCCCTCTATGGGATAGCTGGAGTTTGAAAATAGAGAGTGCCCTATTGGGGGAGGGTGTTTGAGCCCTGATGAGAAGCATATGCTGCCTGCTTGTGTGTAATTACCCCAATCACCCCCCATCCACCCCTCCGGAAAGCCTACCAGCCCCAGTAACCAAGCCTGGGTCTAAGAGCTGGAAGTTGGGAGGGGGATGTTGTGCTCGGCTAGCTACACTAACGCTACACATTCTGTCTTTGGGGACCTTGTAAACCTCCTGAGATTGCAAAGAAACTGGGTGATTGACAAAGAGGCGTGACAGTATCCATGTTTTATGGGCTTTTATGAGTGAAATGGGGACAAAGATTTAAAAAGTCTGCCAAGAAAAAGACAGTGGGAGAGCGAGAGAGAGCGATCAAGAAATAATCACCAGGCAGACTGACAGTCTGACATGTCCACAAATTATCAATGTCTATTGTAATAGTTATATTTAGTAATCAAGGCTTGAAATTTGATGGCAAAGCTTGAAGCACACACGCCACACGTACACACACAAACACACACACAAAAACACACACACGTTTGTCCCACCCCAACCTACCGGGCCCATCCCTCACACTAGAGTGAAATACTGTTCTATATGCTAACCTATTCTCTATCACAAACAATATATTCTCTGTTTCTCGGTTAATGTTTACTGCTACATCGATCATCCCTTGAAGGAGTCCAAATAAGTGTCAGATCTTAGCAGGCTGTTATTTGTCATGCTGGGATACACTGCAGTATGAGAGGGGACCAGGTCACCCTCTGTTAAAGGTCCAATGCAGGCATTTTTATCCCAATATCAAATCATTACTGTGGTTGTTTTCAATTAAAATGGTAAAAAAAAATATTATTTCAACCTCAAGTTTTTGACTTTCATTTAGCCCTTATTTTTCCAGGTAAGTTGACTGAGAACACATGCTCATTTACAGCAACCACCTGGGGAATAGTTACAGGGGAGAGGAATGGGCCAATTGAAAGCTTGGGATGATTAGGTGGCCATGATGGTTTGAGGGCCAGATAGGGAATTTCAAAACCAACAGGTGTAGACCTTACAGTGAAATGCTTACTTACAAGCCCTTAACCAACAATGCAGTTTTAAGAAAAATAAGTGTTAAGTAAAAAATAGTAAAAAATGTCAAATAAAAGTAACAAATAATTAAAGAGCAGCAATAAAATAACAATAGCGAGGCTATATACAGGGGGTACCGGTACAGAGTCAATGTGTGGGGACACTGGTTAGTCAAGGTAATTGAGGTAATATGTACATGTAGGTAGAGTTAAAGTGACTATGCATAGATAACAAACAGAGAGTAGCAGCAGTGTAAAAGAGAGAGGGGGGGCAATGCAAATAGTCTGGGTAGCCATTTGATTTGCTGTTCAGGAGTCTTCTGGCTTGGGGGTAGAAGCTGTTAAGAAGTATTTTGGACCTAGACTTGGCACTCCGGTACTGCTTGCCATGCGGTAGCAGAGAGAACAGTCTATGACTAGCGTGGCTGGAGTCTTTGACAATGTTTAGGGCCTTCCTCTGACACCGCCTGGTGTAGAGGTCCTGGATGGCAGGAAGCTTGGCCCTGGTGATGTATAGGGCCATACGCACTACCCTCTGTAGTGCCTTGCGGTCAGAGGCCGAGCAGTTGCCATACCAGGCAGTGATGCAACCAGTCAGGATGCTCTCGATGGTGCAGCTGTTGAACTTTTTTAGGATCTGAGGACCCATGCCAAATCTTTTCAATCTCCTTAGGGGGAATAGGCTTTGTCATGCCCTCTTCACGACTGTCTTGGTGTGTTTGGACCATGATAGTTTGTTGTTGATGTGGACACCAAGAAACTTGAAGCTCTCAACCTTCTCACTACAGCCCTGTGAGAATGGGGGCATGCTCAGTCCTCCTTTTGCTGTAGTCCACAATCATTTAGCCAGGACACCGGGGTTAACAACCTACACAGGGCAATGTCTCCAATCACTTCCCTGGGGCATTGGAATCTTTTAAACATTTTGACAAGAGAAAACGGTGCCTCCTACTGGCCCTCCAGCACTACTTTTAGCAGCATCTGGTCTCCCATCCAGGACCAACCCTGGTTAGCTTCAGTGGCAAGCCAGTAATGGGATGCAGGGTGGTTTGCTGTTTGATTGCACTGGTGCTTTAACTTCAGCACTAAACACAACTAATAATTACTCAGTCATCATGGGCTTTTTGACCCAGAGATGGCACAATACCCCCACAGACATGCTATATTGTTATATCATCTAGGATGTATGTGATACTTAATTGTCCACCACTAATGAATTATGGTATTACAAGCATTATTTTTGAGGGAGCAGCATGGACTACCATTTAACCATGGACTATCATCCAGAACCCTATAATTATCCAGTGCAACTGACTTATCTTTTTATCTTTCATTTTCGTCTTTTATTGATTGTCTTTTGATTATCCGGCCATTCGTCATTTATAATGTTAATAGCGTCCACATGATGTGTTCTCCTAGACATTGGCCCTGTGTCCATCACCACTGACCCAAAGAAGTTCCAGCAGGATCTGCAGGAGCTGTTTGTCCAGGTGTGTACCAGAACCAAAGCCTGTTACAACGTTAGAGCTACACCACCTCTGCCAGAACATCTGCCAGACTCCATAGGATAGGCTGTACATGCTTGATATCAATCTGTAGACCAGGAAAGAGGTAGGCTATGCAGGATCTGTACAATAGAAGTGCAGACTACTTAGAATATAAAGCCCATAGTCTCTATAGTCAATACAGTATAGTATAATTTTCTAACCTCAATAAGATTATGGTTAGGTTCCATAGCATAGCACCGGTCTATTCATAGTGATGGATTGCTTGTTCCTATTGAGGCCCTCAGTGATGGCGTTGGATCAATGGTCTGTGTGTTGTCTTCTCTCAGGGAGGTGGAGACTGTCCAGAGATGAGTATAGGAGCCATTAAGAAGGCCCTGGAGGTGTCTCTACCAAGCTCCTTTATCTACGTGTTCACTGACGCCAGGGCCAAGGACTACCACCTTAAACGGGACGTGCTGCAACTGGTGCAGCTCCGACAGTCACAGGTAATGATTGATTGCAATGTATGATTACAATAATCTCAGTATAAATTCAGTAATTCAATAATAACCTTCCACTGCTGTCCTCTGTGTGCACCCAGGTTGTGTTTGTCTTGACTGGGGACTGTGGAGACCGCTCTCAGCCTGGGTACAGAGCCTATGAGGAGATCGCTGCCACCAGCTCTGGACAGATCTTTCACCTGAACAAGCAGCAAGTCAATGAGGTGAGAGTCATCAAATGAATTTATATTATTTTCAAGCATACTGACGAGGGTGTGCTGAGTCAATGGTCAACCATAGTGTGATTTTTCTGTAAGAAGCAAAGGTTTATTGTCTCTTCAGGACATGGGCTAAAAAAATGCAGGTGGGTTCAAGTGAACAAATGGTTTATGGAGAATATTTGATATGTAAAAGCAGTTGAAAGACTAGCGATATGAATCCCATATCACCCGAACATGTAATCATTGTATATTTCATAGACACACATCAAATATTTTCAAAGCTAATATTAAACTCACCAGGAACTACATAGTAGGGGTGAGTGATTCCTTTATCTTATCATGTAACTGAACCCCAAATCTTGGAAGCCAAATTCAACGTGGCTCAATAACTCCCAATCGAACATAAAAGAAGCCGGTTTCCTTTGGGAGAGACACTGGTATCCTGAATATCATCACATGAGAGGGCTGGGCTGAGGAGAGGGATAGCTCTACACTGGAGCCAAGTATGACTGTTCACTGGGGGAGGTGGCCCACTGAACCCCTGAACCCAGTTCTCAATGTGTGTTTTTATGGGTGTCTGCTTTTTTCAACTCATGCCGGTCTTTATGTATGCAAGTATGTATGGTGTATGTGTGTGGGATTTGGTTCTATGAACACTTCATAGCCTCCACAGTTCATTGAGGAGTGTCTAAATGTCATGTCCACATTGCAGGACAGTGCTGTGCTACGTTATGATGGTTAATGGTGAGGAGCTGAGGCACCACATTCACCCCCCAACAGAAACCAGTCCTCTCAACCTGGGCCCGAGTGTGGATAGTGGCTGGAGGGCCTTTATGTTTTAATGTGACCCATTATACCTTTAAAATGTCATGCTATTCTCTCTGCTCATTTAGTATGGAGCCACTACCATATTTCAGTTGCATTTACAACCAGTGGGATTGTAACTCCTAGGTGGCATGTTATTACTAAATTAATGTAAATCCTTTAATCCTTAGAAACCGCATGAATACCTCACATCTAACTAACATCTTCCCCCTTAATATGAGTTTAATATACTGTTGCCAAATCAAATATACACTGTGTTTTGTGGTCTCGGGGGGAGAGGTGGAGAGAAAACAGACTGCTTATTTTACTGTCTAATCCCAGGATATGATCTGTCATGGCTTCCCTTTCCAACACAGCTGCCCACTGGAGTTGGCTCCAAGTCCACACACAACAGCTCATTGTGAAACCTTGTGTGTGACACTCCTTCAACTATTAAGACTTAACTTGTTGTTATCACTGGAGCAATCTGCCTAACAATCCCGAGCTCGGGTAGAAAAAGAACACTAATGCATTGATTCTGGTCCTAATGATCACAGAGGCTATCCTCAGTTCTCAGTGTGTGAAGGATGTAAGAGGACTGAGAACCTGGCCAAGACAAATCGTTCTGGGCTCTGGGAGGTTTCATCCATGCACGAATCCATGCATATTGTGGATGTCTGTTCTGTTGCCTCAGCTTAGACTCAATAAGGGTGATAAAGAGACAGGACAGGCCATGAGCTCATGAGTTATTACCCTCCCATCTATAATCTACTGTAGACTGTTTATGAGTACCTTGGCAGTATCCTGGCCAATGCATGTTCGTGTCTCTGTGTTTCAAATCCACACCTGTGGAGACTGCTGAGGGGAGGACGGCTCATAATAATGGCTGGAACGGAGCAAATGGAATGGCATCAAACACATGGGAACCATGTGTTTGATGTATTTCATACCGTTCCACCTATTCCACTCCCGCCAATATCACGAGCCTATCCTCCCCAATTAAGGTGCCACCAACCTCCTGTGATCCACACGCACTCCACACTGAAATAGCTGGACTTCCTTCCATAAAAGAACCACTGGTAACATTGGCCTATTGATTTCAGGTGGGCCCAGTAGTGAGTTAAAGTGACAGGAGTGTTTGTGAAATTATAAATGAAATCCAGTTAACCTGTATCCTCTGTCGTGTTCCTGAGGTTAGTGAACAAAGCCATTCTCTGTGGTCTAGACCAGAGACAGGAAGACAGATGTGGTAGACTCTTGTCTGTTGTCTGGGGGAAAGGCAAGGCAGGTGTTTTGACATTCCCGTCCAATAGGAGAACGGTGATCCATCTGGGACTGATCTGGCCTAATAGCCTGGTTCCTGGCACCCCGTCTCTTCTCTCACCACGATGGTGGTGGCGTCTTAACCTCAGAGCAGGAGATTGGTGACCCCTGTCTGCAAGGAGGGCTGTAGTCTGTAGGTTCCCCAACCACGATGAGAGAAACCATCAGACAGGCGGTCTACTGGAGGGGTTCAAAGGGGCATGAGGAAGAGGAATCCCTGTAGACAACCACCAAGCTGGAGGAAGAAAAGAACAGTGCATGCTTCTTCCTGACACACCGGCATGTGCCTGTTCAGCTGAGACACAGCGGATGAGGTTTCAAAGACCCGTAGATTCTCTGGATTTCCCATGGCTCAGGCAGGGAGCAGCTGTAGCAGCACCATCAGAACACAGCATGTTCCTTGAGACACACCTTGGTCAGACCAGACAGTCTCCATGTCCCTTTGTCTAAGGCTGTGGGGAGATGAATGTCTCGGAGTCTCCATGTCCCTTTGTCTAAGGCTGTGGGGAGATGAATGTCTCGGAGTCTGCATGTCCCTTTGTCTAAGACTGTGGGGAGATGAATGTCTCGGAGTCTGCATGTCCCTTTGTCTAAGGCTGTGGGGAGATGAATGTCTCGGAGTCTCCATGTCCCTTTGTCTAAGACTGTGGGGAGATGAATGTCTCGGAGTCTGCATGTCCCTTTGTCTAAGGCTGTGGGGAGATGAATGTCTCGGAGTCTCCATGTCCCTTTGTCTAAGGCTGTGGGGAGATGAATGTCTCGGAGTCTGCATGTCCCTTTGTCTAAGGCTGTGGGGAGATGAATGTCTCGGAGTCTGCATGTCCCTTTGTCTAAGGCTGTGGGGAGATGAATGTCTCGGAGTCTGCATGTCCCTTTGTCTAAGGCTGTGGGGAGATGAATGTCTACTCTGTGTCCTCCCTGGGTGCTGGAGATGAAATAGACACCGGTTTGTGGAAGATGTAGCTCACGCTACAGCAGTTTCCTGCTCCACTGGGGACGGCTGCACATGTGGCAGACCTTACAGCTGTTTCCAGTTGTAAACTCTGAGAGGAACCAGCTGCTGAGAGTAGCCAGTGGGCCAGTACACAGAGAGGGGAGGCCTGCTAATTAAATTATCAAAGGCTTTGCTCACTCCAATCTCCATTATTCCTAAATATATGAAGATGTGTTGAATAAGCCCCTTTTCTCAGAGGGGCCACTGAAGCAATGTTTTCTGTTTGTTTTATTATAGACACAATGCAACCATAATGTCTGCCCTCACGATTATGGGGTCAAAACAAATACAAGACCACAGTTGCTTGTTAAGCCCTTGAAAGATGGAAAAAAGGATGGTCCAGTCAGTGAAATGAATGAGACACAGTTACACAACAGGTTATGCTCTTCTTTTCCTGTAAAGGAGAAAGGACACAGGTTGTTTTTCTTCTGATTCATAACCACCAGCGTGATTTCACCTACAGGGTTGAAAACTCAAAGATAAAAATTCTACCTGTCAAATATTCTACAGTAATAGCCATGGGGGAAAAGTATACTCAGTGATGTTTACTACTGGAATTGAATGCAATCAAGCCACCCAGGGTTATTTCAGTCTCAGCAGAAGCCAGGCATTGGGTCATCTTTTCTCTGAGAACAAGATAATGAGCCTCATTTCAGTGAAGCCGCCACAATCCCATCAACTCCAGACCAGACCAGTCCTCTCAGGCCACATCTGCTATTTAAAGCCCACCCAATTTGTCAGATAACACAGAGTAAAAAAGTTGATCCATTGATAGTCTTCATTTATCCTGCACAGTTGGACTTGTTTATAATCTGGAATAGATCTCTCCTAGACTCTTGTAAAGCCAGGACAGGAGAACCAATCCCATGATTCATTAAAGGTGGCTTGCAGAAGGACAGTGTGCTGCCTTCCACTGTGAGAGAAACTCCTCTGGGGAATTCATGCTTAAGAGTGCAGAAAACTGTATGTTATCTTTTTGACAGTTGAGCTGTTTCACTTTCCTTTTGTTTATGGAAGATCCCTTTGAGACATACTTTGGCGATGGAAGAATGGTCCAAAGACAAAGACCAGCTTGCAGTGTTGAAGCAGACAGTTTCAGAATCAGAGATGGGTCATGAGGTCACATGCACATCCTTCCTGTCTTTTCGCTCTGATTTGGTTTCCAGTAGAGGTCTTTGACAGCATGTCTATATAGTCTAGTCTAGTGTGACAGGTTCCAGACCACCCCTGTCTAGTTTGTCCTCTAGCTGTGTGGGGTGTGAGGTGTGCTGCTGTCTTGCTGAGATGATGTCTTCTTTCCTGCCAGGTTTTGAAGTGGGTGGAAGAGACAGTACAGGGCCTGAAGGTCCACCTGCTCTCCTCCAACCATGACAGTGCTCAGGAGAACCAGTGGGAGGTGCCCTTTGACCCCAGCCTGAAGGAGTTCACGGTGTCACTTAGTGGGCCAGCCCCTCAGATCGAGCTCAGGGATCCCCTTGGTATATTATGCTTTCATTATGTATTCTCACTGAAAAGATATCAAATAATGTTGTCACAACTTGAGAATAATACTATATATCCATTTAGCTGAACATCAAATGCTATTTCACATTTTGAAATTACATTGTTATGTGTTTCAATTGCTTAGGTCGCATTGTTGGAGTGGAGCAGGGCCTCACAGAGCTACTGAATATCCCAAACTCAGCCCGTGTTGTCAACCTGAAGTTCCCCCGACCTGGAACCTGGACTCTGAAGGTACTGTACCGTAGATCCTCCTGACATGGTTGTGATCATCCTGCATTGAGAATGAGATAACTGATTTAGTCACCTCTGATGCACAAAACAACAACTGAATGTCCCCTTTCTATGTCCAGGTGGGCTGCGGTGGCCGCCACACTCTGAGAGTTACAGGGGTCAGCAATCTGGACTTCCGGGCTGGGTTCTCCAGTATACCAGTGTCTGAGTTCAACTATACCAGGGAGAGACCCATCAAAGGTAATGTGTACATGTAATTTTACATCTTTGTATGTATATGTGATTGCATTGAATAACATTTGGCTTTCCTCCCCTTTCATAGGAGTTCCAGCCCATGTGTTGCTGAAGTGTACAGGACTAAAGCCACCAGGTCAGCTGAGTCTCATGGAGTTAGTGTCAGGTTCAGGACGCTCCCTACGCACCCTCCCTGTGCCTCTGCCCTCTGACAGGGGCAGCCGAGGACTCTGGAGTGTCCCAGAATTTCGCACTCCTTCCCAAAGTTTCTTCCTCAAGGTGACAGGGAAGGATGAGGAAGGTTACCGCTTCCAGAGGTTGTCCAGTGTCTCCTACACAAACATCATCCCAGGTAAGAGACCCCTCTCCTCAGTCTCCACCCTACTGTCTCAAAGACAGCCCTAGTCCGGTGTGTGACCTCTTCCCTTCTCTCCTTTTTGTCTTGAAACAGATCCTCCAGTGGTGAGCATGCCCCTTGTGGTGAACAGTTTTTATATGCAGCCCGCTATGATTGGCTGTTCGGTAGAGAGCGATGTTCCCTATAGGCTGAGGTTCACTCGGAGTGGAGTGTCTCTTGGAGAGGATAAGTTGTTCCAGTGAGTATCTGTCTCTTCTGTTCGTTGAACACACTAAGACACTAGACTTGGCAGCATCATTAAATAGTACCCACAAAACACCAGTCTCAACGTCGACAGTGAAGAGGCGACTCCGGGATGCTGGCCTTCTAGGCAGAGTTGCAAAGAAAAAGCCTTATCTCAGATTGGCCAATAAAAAGAAAAGATTAAGATGGGAAAAATAACACAGACACTGGACAGAGGAACTCTGCCTAGAAGGCCAGCATCCCAGAGTCACCTCTTCACTGTTGACATTGAGACTGGTGTTTTGCAGGTACTATTTAATGAAGCTGCCAGTTGAGGACTTGTGAGGCATCTGTTTCTCAAACTAGACACTCTAATGTATTTGTCCTCTTGCTCAGTTGTGCACCGGGGGCTCCCACTCCTCTTTCTATTCTGGTTAGAGCCAGTTTGAGCTGTTCTGTGAAGGGAGTAGTACACAGCGTTGTACGAGATCTTCAGTTTCATTGGAAATTTCTCAGATGGAACAGCCTTCATTTCTCAGAACGAGAATAGACTGACGAGTTTCAGAACAAAGGTCTTTGTTTCTGGCCATTATGAGCCTGTAATCGAACCCACAAATGCTGATGCTCCAGATACTCAACTAGTCTAAAGAAGGCCAGTTTTATTGCTTCTTTAATCAGAACAACAGTTTCTAGCTGTGCTAACATAATTGCAAAAGGGGTTTCTAATGATAAATTAGCGTTTTAATGATTAACTTGGATTAGCTAACATAACGTGCCATTGGAACACAGGAGTGATGGTTGCTGATAATGGGCCTCTGTACACCTATGTAGATATTCCATAAAAATAAGCCGTTTCCATCTACGATAGTCATTTACAACATTAACAATGTCTACACTGCATTTCAGATCAATTTGATGTTATTTTAATGGACAAAAAAATGTCTAAATGACCCCAAACTTTAGAACGGTAGTGTACATTAAATAATGCCGGCCTCTGGCGAGAGGAATTCACTGTGTCTCTGTGCCAGAGAGGCTAATTTGTCAGTGCTGTAAGACAGTATCCTGTTCTCATCATCACTCACCTGCCAGCTAACTGTTCAAATGTCTCAGGTTCTCTGGCAAAGCATCATGGGAAATTCCGCATGCCTCAGGTGAGGATGAGGGTCCGTACGAGTGCATCGCTCAGAGCAGCGCGGGACTGGGACGAGCCCTCACACAGCTGACTGTGAGAGGTATGTCAGAAGAACACACACACACACACCACTTCAAATATATGAATAGCATTCCAAAATACTTATCTTATTTATATATTACTGATATAAAGTCCACTGATATAAAACATGTAATTCCAAATGTTTATATTGACAGTAAACTATGTCTGTACTGTTTAGTCCCTGCTGATAGTGTGTCGTTTGTCTCACTGTGTTGAATGTGTGTTTCCCATGAGACAGAGCCTCCTCCGGTGCTGAAGGCCCCAGTGAACGTGAGCTCTACTGTGGGGGCCATGGCTGTGCTGGCCTGCCAGGTGGAGGGCTCCATGCGCCACAACCTGACCTGGCAGCGGGCAGGCCTCACTATCCTGGCCCGCTCCGGGAGGCTAAGGGTCTTGCCCAACTCCTTCCTGGAGATCAGTGGGTTGCGGCCCCAGGACGCCGGCCAGTACCAGTGTGTGGCCACCAACGCCCATGGAGACAGCCGAGTCACAGTGTGGCTGCTCGTCCCAGGTACTGTAGCTCACCGCACCCCAACCGTACCGTACCGGTTATCTGCTTAAACACTAAACACACCAGGGCCTCCTCCATACCTTCTCCAGGCCTCTGGCATCTGCTTTCCATTACTGCCTTAGTAGAAGGACTTATCCACTTCTCCAGAAACGCTCCCAGTCAGAACATGTTTCAAATCAGCCCAATTGATGCAAGT
Source organism: Salmo trutta (assembly GCF_901001165.1). NCBI lineage: Eukaryota > Metazoa > Chordata > Actinopteri > Salmoniformes > Salmonidae > Salmo > Salmo trutta. Next base: position 21,851,618 of record NC_042983.1, on the reverse strand, counting down.
TGAAAATTGCAGGTTCTATCATGGGCATGGCCTCAGACGCTTGAAAATGCGTTTGAAAACGACCAAACAAATTTGAAACATGTCTCTGACTGTGATCCGCTGTGATCATGACGTCAGACCATCCCTGTTAATCCTGATCTGCCCCCAGACTGCAGAGGATCACCACAGTTTAGCCATGATCACCGCTGCCTGTAATAAATGACTTATCATAAAGCCATGGCTGGGACTTGAGTCATCAGCCCTTTACTATGGATCCTCTCTGTCTCTGTAGAGCCCCCTTCTGTGGTAGTCAGCCCCCAGAGCCAAGCCTTCTCCAGGGGGTCTGAGGTCCACTTCATCTGCACAGCGTCCGGCTCCCCCCCTCCACAGCTCTTCTGGAGTCATGGAAACATCTTCCTCACTAATCAGCCAAGGTAAAGGAACTCTCAGCCCACTCAACACCTACACGACAGCAGCTGCAGAGACTTGTTTGATTCTATTTTAAATGCCTACTATGAATATACAAATGTCACATCTTGTTTGCTTCATTTTATAGTTACATCTAACCACAAAACTATATTATTCCAGATTTTTTGTACATTTACATATGGCTGCCAATAAATACATTTTCCTAAGAGAAATGCCTTAAGCAATCCAAACAGTTCCTTGGACAGCTAGTGATGAATTTCACTGAGACATCTGCATTTGTAATCATCTATATCAACAAACATTAATTCCCATGACTGATGTCTGTCTTACATGATACAGGATGGCTATATCCAAACATGGTGACCTAACAATCAGAGATGCCCTCCCCGAGGATGCTGGGAACTACACATGCCTTGCAACCAATGAGGCTGGAACTTCTAAACAGACTGTATCTCTCAATTATGCAGGTAGGTAGAGATGTCTATACAGCCCCAGTCCTACCATAGGTTAAGTGAGACAGCTCTATAAAGGCTATGACAGGTTCTCTCTAGACTAGTTCAACTCAAGATTATCTTCCACTGTTTCCCCAGGCATACATTTTTAGAGTAGGGTCACTATTGTATGGTTTATGTGTTAGAAAACTTTGTTGAGTGCTGTTTGAATGAATTTCTCTCTGATCCATGGTGTTTGGGCTATGTTGTCTAGCTGTGAGTAGAGCTCAGATTGACAGTGGCATATTTCCTCCTGTCTTGCTTAGTGGGTTGAAACTCCCTGTGTGGGCAGGGTTGACAGTCATCAGGATATATTTTTAGCCTTGCTGTCAGTGAATGCTTGACGGAGGGCACAGCACTGATGGACCATGGCAGCTTCTCCCTGGAGTGTGCTTGTATTATACTTACTTTTGTCTGGGAGTGTCATTTTGAACAACACTGGTCTGTCAAGACACCATCATGCCGGCTCTGGCTGGATGCATCGTCTTATCCTTTCAGCTGTCTCTCTCTCTTGACTACTGTAGCATCTGTCTCTGTCACGTCTCCACTGACGTACAAGGCGTGTGAAATGTCAGACAGCGATATTTCTATTTTTACCTCCTGCTTGGACCGCTGCCCAGTCAATTTACAAAATTAATTTCACACTACTTTGCTATTCTGATCATGTATAGCATTGTGAACATGTCTGCCGATTTGGTAGATAATAAACATGTTTTAGTCATGTTTATTATTGAAGCTCTATCTTGGTTCCCCTCCCTACAGAGGAACCCAGTATCTGGGTGGTGAAACAGGTTGTGATGGTAGCAGTTGGAGGTGATGCCACTCTGGCATGCCAAGCAACAGGTGTCCCCCCTCCTCTGGTCAAATGGTCCAAAGGTAAATACTGATCACTGAGTGATTCGTTGTGATGTGATACCTGTTAGGTTGATATTTGCATTAATAAGTCACTGTGTCTGTGTGTCATTTTCTTGTTTTTTTTCTCAGGTGATCTGCAGGTAGGCTCAGTTCCTTTTGCTGAGCAGGACGTGCATCGTGGGACGCTGCAGATCCGAGGGGTGCAGGAGAAGGATGCCGGGGAGTACAGCTGTGTGGCCAGAAACCCGGCTGGAACCTCCTCTGCTACCGTTATTCTGGAGGTTGGAGGTGAATAAATGCTACTTTCAGATAACCAGTAATAATGGCAAGGCATTTCACCCTTTATATAAACCAATTAGGTGTAATACAGACTGTTTATCTATTTTAAGTAGATTAGTTATATGTCCTTTTTATACACTATTTGTGTATAGAGAACTTCACGCTGATCTCCCCACTCTTTCTCCCACAGCGGCCCCTCTGTTTTCAGAAACCCCCGTTGACATGATGGCAGATGTGGGGGAGAATGTCACCCTGCCCTGTGTCGCCCATGGTTTCCCGTTGCCCAAGGTTACCTGGCATCGAGATGATGGGAGACCGATTCCCACTAACGTAGACAGCAGCGGTAGCCAGGTGCAACTAAAAAAAGGGCATCTCCTGATCCAGAGTGAGTCTTTCCCACTATTGTTCTTTACAATATTTTACTATCCCACTATTGCATTCCATACCAAAGCAGCAGGCACCAAGAGACCAGAACCTCCATTGGGGCCTGGTGTGTGACTGGCATGGCTGACATTCTTTGGGTTCATGAATATTGAAGAGGTGGAGCCCCTCAGATCAGATTCAGTAAACGTTTTCTTAAGAGAGTGAGCGTAACAGGATACAGCTGGCACTGCTGAATAAATAGAGCGTCTCCCCTTTCTCCTGCAGTGAAGCAAACTGAGGCACTTTGAGAGCCTTAGAGATCTGACAGAGATTTACATGTTAAATCAGGGTTGAGTCAAGTTTAACTATATGATGTGGATATAATATCTTTTGGACCATGACTTTGGCCTTGGCCAGTGAGGGAGGGAGGGAGGGAGAGAGAGAGAGAGAGAGGGAGGGAGGGAGGGAGGGAGGGAGGGAGAGAGAGAGAGAGAGAGAGAGAGAGGAGAGAGAGAGAGAGAGAGAGAGAGAGAGAGAGAGAGAGAGAGAGAGAGAGAGAGAGAGAGAGGGAGGGAGAGAGAGAGAGGAGGGAGGGGAGGGAGGGAGGGAGGGAGGGAGGGAGGGAGGGAGGGAGGGGGGAGAGAGACAGAGAGAGAGGGAGGGAGGGAGGGAGGGAGGGAGGGAGAGAGAGAGAGAGAGAGAGAGAGAGAGAGAGAGATATCCACAGCATAGATCCTCAATATTTATAGGCTGGGTTATTTTTTATTGGCGAGGGAGAAACAGCAGTATTTGCATGGGGAAGTGGACTTCCATCACTCGCCCCGTCTGTGTCTGCATACTGACCTGATTTGCTTAAACGGCAGAAGATGCTTCTGTCTTTACCTGCCATTGTTTATAGTAAGAGAGTCCAGTGTCCTATTGATTAATGTGTCAGATTCTGCATGTAGGCTAAATATTGTACATGCATGAACCACATCACTTTCATTGTTTACTCTTCACATGGGTTGACATCAGCCATGTAGACACTGGCAATTTAACCATGTTTCCATCTGTCATCATGTGTTCTAAGTAGAATATACTGTGTAAGACATGTTGTATAGGCAGCTGTACTACTTTGCACCTAATTGTATTCATCAGTTTTCAATTAACCCTAATGACATTATAATAAACCAAGATAATGCCAGTAGACAGTTGAAACAAAGTTGATGAAAATGATGTCTTGTTAGTATGCACTTGTCAACTCTAAATACAGTACTTCCACATGTTACCTTTCTCATACTGAGGTTTGCATGGAGATATATTTCCATCCTATAGAGTGCAATCTGTATATATCTTTGGTCATGATAACAGTATTCTCCCCCCGCTATACATTGGTCCACAGGTGTCTGGTTGGATGATGAAGGTGTGTATGTCTGTGAGGCCAAGAACCAGTTTGGAAGCATCAGGACTGAGGCCAGAGTCAGTGTCGGTGGACTGGGTATGAACTAGTGTTTGTGTTCAGTCTTACCTTTCTCTGCTGATAGATAACACTAGTATCCATTGCTTCCTCTCCCCATAATAGTTTCAGTTTGATCCTACATTATTTTTTCTACTGCTGCTTTGTATCTCTGTCTGTCTGCTCATGTAACGATATCCCCCCGTTTTGTCCAACAGAGCCCCCTTTTTTGGCACATGGTGCACCAGTCATCACCACTGGGATTGGTCAGTCTCTGAGCATTCCCTGCATGCTATTGGATGGAATACCCCTGCCAGAGAGACACTGGACCCACAATGGAAATGAAGTGAGGATGACCTGTCCCAAATAATCTTACAATCTTACTACCTCTTGCAATGTGTGTTTATCATTGTCTAATTTAATCCATTGCTGTTCCCTAGCTGCGGCTGAGTGGCAGGACATTCCTGAGGAGTGATGGCAGCCTGTACATAGAGAGGGCACTCCCAGAGGATGCTGGGACGTATGTTTGCACCGCGGTCAACATAGCGGGGTCGGTCAACATATCTGTCAGCCTGGAGGTCCACGGTGAGAGGAGAAACGATTTACAGTATGGTCAATACAGGGCTATAGCAGATCCTCTAGTGTCATGCAGGTTGACGTTTATTGAGGGGAACTGAGGAACTAGATGAGCTAGCTGCAAAGTCAAAGTTGGCTGCATCGTAAAAATGCATGAAAACAATAAGTCGATTTTTGGTTTTAATTTAAGGTTAGGGTTAGGCATTAGGGTTAGCAGTGTGGTTAAGGTTAGGGTTAGGGTTAGGTTTAAAATCAGAATTCATGACTTTGTGGCTGTGCCAGCTAGTGACCACTCTGCAGATCTGCCTCCAGTACATGAGTCATCCCAATAAATACCAACCTGTTATAGTCATGGGGTCATTTAATGATCTTAAGAACATGCTGACTATTAGTATGGGAAAACAACCTCTGAGTAACTTGAGCACCCTGCAGTGTTATAGTTAAGACTGCATACATTGATGAACAGTAATTTTGTCCATAGACAATAATGACAGACACACACACTTATTAGGGTTCATCAACAAGTTGTGAGGAAGAAATGCCTTGAAGGCTGATGCTGTGAGCTAAATCCAGTGAGAATTCTGCCTCCATGGTTGTCCATGCTCAGTCGACAGCTGTACTTGTGACCTACTTTCCCAGTGCCCCCAGAGATCAGCGCTGGTCCAAACCACTACATAGCCAATGAGGGTGTGGCCATCACCCTGTCATGTGAGTCCAGTGGAGTTCCCAAGCCAACTATTGTCTGGTCCAAGGTAGGATGTTATGCTTTCTGCTCGGAAGCTATTTTTTCTCTAATGATGGTTTTGGCTCCATCTCTCGAAACACATATGACAAATGGCCCGTGACAAATCGTGTAATTTAGCACAAGGGAATCTAGAGGGGATTATAATCACAGCCCATCTGTCTTAAAATGAATGGCAACTAACATCATGTTAATAACCTTTAAACTAACGTAACACTTGTTTATATATTATACGGCTGCCTGTGTTAAGGAATGTTTTTTCATAGCCTTGTTCCATACATTCTCAGATTAGTGCACTAGAGTGAACTAAATGTATATTATTGTCAGACGAAAGTAAGTCTGCAAAAGCCATATTGTGTTCAAAAGGGAAGTGTGTGTGTGTATGTGTGTGAGTGAGAGAGAGAGAGAGAGAGAGAGAGAGCATCTATTTAGTTTAGTTTGGGAAGGGGGCTCAGCTCTGTAATTATAGCAGGCATCAGAAGTGAAGTTGGGTTTTGAACCTTTGGCCTAGATATGTGTCCCAGTGCAGTTGAGTGTGTATCTGGGCCCGGGCCTCATTCTGCCTGCTCTGCCCCCAGGGAAGGGAGCCCCAGCCCAGGGACATGTCCTCTGCCCAGTCAGATAATGATGGTTACCTCCACATCCTCAACCCCACTGCAGAGGATGCAGGCATATACATCTGCACAGCCACCAGTGCAGTGGGCTACGCCAGCCGTGAGATCCAGCTTAGTGTCAACAGTAAGCGCTGCAAATGTACTTACTGCAAAGGCTGTCCAGTGCCTGCAATGTCAATGGCCTCTCTTCCAAGTGTTTCATTGATAGAGGTACTGTGTAAAATATATAATGTTTACTTTTCCCCCAGCCAAGCCTAAGATCGTAGGTGTGAGCAGTCAGGAGAACACAGTTAAGATGGCTGCCGAGGTGGGCTCTGAGGTCATCCTCCCCTGTGAGGTCCAGGGCAGTCCCTCTCCCCTGGTCACATGGAGCAGGAACGGCCAGCCCATCCCTCCAGTCACTGCCTGGTAAGAGAACGTCCCATCTCCCAGTACTGGTCATATAAGAGTGTAGCAGTGAAAATGGTAAATAGGCAATAAAGGGCAAGTTTCTCACCATACCAAGGCGATTACCTTACCCCTGACTTAACTAACCAACTCCTTTTACAAGGGATGTTGATTGAAGCCGGCTGCTATCCAAAGCAGCCATTAACGGTTGAAGAATAACAACTTCTCTGAGGAATAACATCTGGTTCCACACATGACTCTCTCATGCCTGGGTCTGTGGTCGCTCGGTACAGACTTCACTGTCTGGTGGTGTCTGTCTGTAGGGCACAGATTAGAGACTTACTGGCCATGACCTGTCCCTGGAGGAACTGAGCAACAGTGTTGAAGGCTATGGTTGTGGTAGAATGAGGATGATTCATGTGGGGCCAGGAAGGAGAGAGGGAGGAGAGGAGGAGGGGTGTGCTGACAGGAAGAAGGGAGGAACACTGACGGAAGAAGAGACAGAAGTAAAGCCTGTTTGACTTTTGGCTCCCCTGTGGATCTCTTGCCATAAAAGAGCATGTTGACTCTCTACCAGCCCTGGCTGTCTGATGAGAATAACACACGTCCACCAACAACTCTCTTAGCCCTCAGCCACAGGAGCGGACAGATGCATTCTCTCCATCCGGGAGTCTATTTACCCCCCATCCCCTGGCCCAGCCGGTGTGAGCAGGGGGAGCTGATTGTTGGAATAACTCAGTCAGTGGGTGTTCTGAGTGTCTGCTGCCGTAGCCCTGTTCTCTTCCACCTCCTCCACCACAAGCCCTAGCGCTGTATACAGAGAGAGCTAGCACAGCTGGAGAGGAGCACTAGCCCACACTGTGTCAGTTAGGGAGGCTAGGGAGCTGCACTCAGACCCCTCTAACTCAATTTGTCCCAGTCAGCCTGTGTACACAGATGAGTGTACACCACAGTGGGGAGAGATGTGGGGAGATGGATAGGACTGTGTGTTGGGTCCATGTCTCCAGTGTGTGCTCGGCTCCCTGCTCTCTGCTAAGGTGACTTAGACACTGACTGCTGAGCCAGTCATTCTGTTTGAATGTTGTATGCTACTGGTTGGGTTTGAAGCAGTAGGGGAGCAGAGTGGTACGGCAACATGTGCAGTGTTGAAGAGGAGTCTTTGTGGTTCCAGATCGTTTTCACTTAAGGAAACTACATTTGAGTTGCTTAGCAGACTCACTTATCCCAGATACATCTCAGAGCACGGTTTACATTTCTGCATATAATCAATTTCTGCAGCTGGGTAGGTACTAAAGCAAATAGTTATGACATTCTGCTGTGGATTTCAGTTCAGTTGAGAAGTTTAGTTACTATTGTGCAATATTAATGGTATTACAACAGCCAGAACTACACAGGCGTGCACGGTCACATGTACACACACACACACACACACACACACACACACACACACACACACACACACACACACACACACACACATCTATTCACAGAAACACCTACATGGTTGCACATATTCAGTGTGACTCCTGACAGTGTTATCCCAGCCTGACCTCTGACCTCTTTCCATGTCCAGGTTCACCGTGCTGCCTTCTGGCTCTCTGAAGATCACTGATGTCCGACTGGTTGACAGTAAACTTTACACTTGCTCAGCAAAGAACCCAGCAGGCAACTTGTCTATCAACTACAATTTACACATACAAGGTATGTCCTTATGGATAGTCACTTTGTAAAGCCTGTTTCACTTCACTGTTTAAGATGCTGTCGTGCATCTAAGACCCAATATGCTAAACAGGCAGATAGATATCATGAGAAACAAACCTTGTTTGTTTGTTTCCCAGCTAAGCCCAAGATCCAGGCAGCTCCGTCCCTGCTGAAGGCTCTGATAGGCCAGACAGTGGTTCTGCCATGTGTTGTTCAGGGGGAGCCCAGCCCTGAGATCAGCTGGTTCCACGACGGACGTCCTATCTGGGCCAAGGACACTGCAGCCCTCAGGATCCACAGGGCCAGCCTCACTGACCAGGGCATCTACAGCTGTGTGGCCAAGAACAGTGCTGGACAGGACACCATGGAGGTCAAACTGGAGGTGCTAGGTGGGTCTCTAACTTGAGGGATCTGATTGATCAATGTGATGCAGCTTTTCTCTTTCCAAATACTGTACACCCATGTATCCTTTAGTCAGCTGATAACACCCCTTACCATCAGCACTGAAAACTAACTGAGCCAAACCATTTCTTTGTTAAAAGAAGTTCACACAGCAAGAAGTGTAATATTATAGGTAGAGCAGATACCTCGGGGTTTACATGAGAGTGGTGCTGAGCGATTAACCAACATTTAAACAACTCATTGACTGACTCCGGTTCAACTATTTGAATTCCATTTTTTTTTCTTTTTTTTCTGTGAGCTCAATGCACACATTGCAGTTTCTCTAGAGATAAATCAAATCAAGCACGAACTGTGCGATGTAGTAGGGAGTTTCCAACAGGCCAAAATTCTAGATAATTTAGCGCAGAAAATGTGGTAATTAACTACAATCAAATCAAATGTTATTGGTCACCTAAACATATTTAGCAGATGTTATTGTGAGTGTAGCGAAATGCTTGTGTTCCTAACTCCAACAGTGCAGTAATATCTAACAATTCACAACAATACAAAAATCTAAAAGTAAAATAATGGAATTAAGAAATATATAAATATTAGGACGAGCAATGTCGGAGTGGCATGGACTAAAATACAGCAGAATAGAATACAGTATATACATATGAGATGAGTAAAGCAGTATGTAAACATGATGTAAACATTATTAAAGGGACCATAATCCATTGTGCACCTACTTGTCACCTCTGATTCTTTTATGCCTGCTTCATAACAGAGACAGTAGAATGCACCATCGAGAGAGATAGAGAGCAGTTGCTTCGCAAGGTATTTCTACCTGGAATACATTATCTAAGTGATTGATAATTGGTATGACTTATTTACTTTGAAGAACTACTAAAATAGTGATTTTGTCAGACAGTATAGGCAGCAGCTCTATAGAGAGATGATTACTTTGAATTAAATAATAAAGTCATCAAATAAAACAAATGTAATATACACAATTGAAATAAAGTAAAGTCATGTAATGTGAACAAATGATGGTTAATAGGCCTAAGTGGTAAGCAGTCACTATCATGGTACTTTTATTCATTGTTTTGTTCTGTGTTGTTACAGCATTCAACCCACGTAATACATACTGCTTTATGTAAAAAAATACAAATGTAAATGTGAAACCGTGATATTTTTTTCAATAATGGGACCAAAACCGAATCCACCTCAAAAAGCACTAATTGCTCAGCACTACATGAGAGAAAAATCTGTCCCAGTTCAAAGACAGAATAGACAAGGACAGTAGTCTTTAGAGGTGCTTTCTTTGGAAGCAGCACCATAGTCAGAGTGCAAGCAGCCATATAAACCCCATTATATTTGACCAGTGTATGGATCAGTCTGTTAATGTTAGGGGGTTGATTGAGGTGCTCTTTGACCTTAGAGGTCAGCTTTAGCTTAGGGAAGGATCAGAGGAAGCCAGAGTTGGAGGTTAACTAGTGAGTATGGGGTATAGGAGACATGACTCACATTGTCACAGGCCAAAAGCCATCTTCACCCTACCCCTAGGATTAACCCTCACACTGTCTTACCCTAATGCTGCTCTACCGGAACCTTCAAACAAAACTTAAGACCATCTTATGAAAATCTCAACCTAACTTTTACACTTATGATTAGAGTAGCCCTTGTGGATTTATATAACTCATGATGCTAAATAAACCCTTTACATTATACATACAAATGTATGTTGACACCCCTTCAAATTAGTGGATTCGTCTATTTCAGCCACACCCGTTGCTGACAGGTGTATAAAATCTAGCACACAGCCATGCAATCTCCATAGACAAGCATTGGCAGTAGAAGGCCCTTACTGAAGAACTCAGTGACTTTCCTTTCCAATAAGTCAGTTTGTCACATTTCTGCCCTGCTAGAGCTGCCCAGGTCAACTGTAAGTGCTGTTATTGTGAAGTTGAAATGGCTAGGAGCAACAATGGCTCATCTGTGAAGTGGTAGGCCACAGAATGGGACAGCCGAGTGCTGAAGCGCGATCTCCAAACTGCCTCTGGAAGCAACGTCAGCACAATAACTGTTCTTCTGGGTTTTCATGGACGAGCAGCCGCACACAAGCCTAAGATCACCATGTGCAATGCCAAGCGTTGGTTGGAGTGGTGTAAAGCTCGCCGCTATTGGATTCTGGAGCAGTGGAAATGTGTTTTCTGGAGTGATGAATCATACTTCAGCATCTGGCAGTCCTACAACGAATCTGTGTTTGGAGGACACCAGGAGAACGCTACCTGTCCAAATGCATAGTGACAACTGTAAAATCTGGTGGAGGAGAAATAATGGTCTGGGGCTGTTTCTCATGGTTCGGGCTAAGCAACTTAGTTCCAGTGAAGGGAAATCTTAACGTTTCAGCATACAATGACATTCTAGACAACTCTGTGCTTCCAACTTTGTGGCAACAGTTTGGGGAAGCCCCTTTCCTGTTCCAGCATGACAATGCGCCTGTGCACAAAGCGAGGTCGGTCCAAACAAAAATGGTTTGTTGAGATTGGTGTTGAAGAACTTGACTGGCCTGCACAGAGCCCTGACCTCAACCCCATCGAACACCTTTTGGATGAATTGGAACGCTGACTGCGAGCCAGTGCTAATCGCCCAACATCAGTGCCCGACCTCACTAATGCTCTTGTGGCTGAATGGAAGTCCCTGCAGCAATGTTCCAACATCTAGTGGAAAGCCTCCCCAGAAGAGTGGAGGCTGTTATAGCAGCAAAGGGGGGACCAACGCCAAATGAATGCCCATGATTTTGGAATGAGATGTTTGACGAGCAGGTGTCCACATACTTTTGGTCATACAGTGTATCTTATTCCCTGTGTTGTCATAATGCGCTGTCCTTTATCGGTTCCACAGAAGCCCCGTCCTTCGCAGAGGCTGGAGATGCCATCATGGAGAAAGTGTCTAACAGCAAGGTCACCATTCCCTGCCCTGCTGAAGGTAGGATAAGATTTATGATGTACAGTATGTCCGTTTTATGGGAAACAGATACTCACCAGAGGGAAACATACAGTCCAAGTCTGGTGTCAGACAAAACACACCATTTACACCGCCTGACCAAAGTGAACAGATCCAGTGAATCTTTTTCCAGGTATGTTTGGATGAAACCGTTTTGGCTCCATATGAAATGTAGGACAAAGGTGTGGACTTATCTAGCTACCTTCAAAGCATTGCTCTGCTATCTCCAGAGGCTTTCATTAGTCTGTGGAAACAATTGTGTGTTTCAATACCCCTGCTATCCTAATGGTGTGCTTTGATTAATTTGTATACTGTTTCTTTCTCTATTTTAGCATCTTGGCAAGGGGGAGGTAGCACTCAGCATGGCTGAGAAGGGGTGTGTGTGTGTGCATTATTTCTTATGAGTGGGCCCATTGAGCTTCTTGTTGACAGGGCACTTAAATAGGTGTTGTTTGTATGGAGCCGTGCCATGGTAACAAGGCATGTTTGAGAAGGTGAGGAGTAGGCTAATGCGGACACACCAACAGCTGGAACATCATTCTGCCTGTTCCCTCAGCAGGCCACATCTGCTTTCCTCTTCGCTCTGCGAGGGGGCCTGCTGGGAGAGGAATCCTAATTACAGGCTGCTGCTGCCAGATAATGGACAGAGATGTCTGGGGTGCTCCTCCGCTGAGGAGGCTGGCTCCACTGGCCCTCCCTGTAGAGCCCACACTGTTACTGGTACTGTTACAGGGCCCTCACAGCGATGCTCGCAGGCAGCCACAGCTCCAGGCAGCCAGCACTAGATGTCTGGCTAAAGAAACTAGGAGACAATAGCTTTTTCATCCCCCATTGTATCATAGAAATGTGTCTGTCTGTGTGAATGTTGGATGGCAAGATGAAAGGAGATTCTGCCATCAGGAAATTATTATGTTTTACCAACAGGAACATTTAATGCCCCATAATAATGGAAGTACTTGTTTAAAAAACACATGAAAGAGATAATGGAAGGAAGCGTAGTGAACTCAAGCAGATGAATACAATAAACAGGTTTTAATTATTTTAATCTAAACAGAACATCTGTATTTCCTCCCAGCAATGAGATTATACATTTGAGTCAGTGCTGTAAAGTGTAAACATGTGCTCCGCGTGGGACCGGGTGATAACATTACCTTTGGTTCCTCTCTGTGGTTCCTCTCTGTCCCCTCTATTTTTGGACGGGGGATGAAATATGTGTTTAGTTTCCCGTACAGCCTTCTCTCTCTCTGGTGTTTGGATATGTTCTGTAAGTAGAGATGGGACAGGGATTTACTTCCTTCTTTGCTCTTAATGCAAAACGCTGGACTGGATGTCTGCACAGCTATGTATGTCCTGTCCTATTTATGTAAGAGAGACCTTAGACTGGGTTATATCGGGTACAGGTGCGCCTTCTTAACCCCATTCCGTCCCGTGCTCCACCTCTAACTCCATCCCAGACTCCTGCCACTGCTCCCGGCCCTTTTCCCCATTGTAAAGCTCCAAACACATCTGTTTCAGGTGCCTATACATCACATCAAGGCTTAGAACTTCTGGCCCAACCACTATTCTTACTGTCCAGGGTCCTCAAGATATGATTCTGGTAGTAAATCACGACACTAACATTTTAAATCAGGCATCTACCAACATATTGTGTTTGGCGTTCATGTGCTACTTTCTAACCTTGAAGTATCCCAGCCCACCGATAGGGCTCTGTCTCTATCTGTCCTGCTGTCCAACAGATAAATGTAGGGCCTGCTTTTTCCAGTCTGGGACACCTACCCATTCAGCCCTTCCTGTAGGTGGGGGCGCAGACAGAAGTAACTTTTGTTTCTGTCAGCTATGATCAATAAAGAATCCTCTCACCCCCCCCTCTGCTATCTTTACACCGGCAGGCTCACCCCCTCCCAAGGTACGCTGGTTCAAGAACGGTCTGGAGATACACCCTGACCAATCAGAGCTCTCTGTGGCACAGGACGGCTCTCTTGTGATTGGTTCAGCATCTGCCAGTCACAGTGGGGACTTCACATGTGTAGCCAGCAATGATGCAGGCTCTGTTGAGCGGAAGACCCGGCTGAAAGTGCATGGTAAGATCTTATCAATTCCATCTTTAGTTCAGATAACAATAAAATGTCTTAACAAAGGGACTTCTAGATGATGTCTGTCTCCCGTACTCCTCCAGTTCCCCCTGAGATCCAGGATGATGGACAGCATCTGAACCTGACAGTCACCCTGAAGCAGCCACTCACTCTGAGCTGCGATGTCATTGGTATCCCCTCCCCCACAATCACCTGGACTAAAGACGGGCAGAATGTGAGTCACCTACCAGGCATTCAAATACGCTTCTTAAAAACACTTCTTTTTTTTAAACGTATAGGTATAGGTGTATAGGTGACCATACTTCTACTGATACCTCTCGATGGCAACCATGTTATTTGTATCTAGCAACACAGTGACACCAAGTGGTCATTTAGTTTATCACAGTCCAATATTGCTCATACAGCAACAAGCACTTACAATGTATGTCTGGCTGTGTATAGGTGGTGGACTCCCCTGGAGTGTATCTACAGAATGGGAAGAGACTTCTGAGAATCTACCGGGTCCAGACAGAGCACGGTGGCCAGTTCAGCTGCATAGCTAGTAACACAGCTGGGCAGGCCCAAAGGGACTACAACATTGTTGTACAAGGTGAGCCTTCATAATTTTAAGCACTAAGTCGGTGTCCTACCTCTCCCATTGATTTTACATTTAAAGTTTAAGCAAAGTCAGTTGTGTAAAAAAATACTTTAAAGTACTACTTAAGTAGTTTTTTTTTTATATCTGTACTCGACTTTACTATGTATATTTTTGACAACTTTTACTTCACTCATTCCTAAAGAAAATAATGTACTTTTTACTCCATATATTTTCCCTGACATCCAAAAGTACTCGTTACATTTTGAATGATTAGCAGGACAGGAAAATTGTAAAATGTCAAATTCACACACTTATCAAGAGAACATCCCTGGTCATCCCTGCTGCCTCTGACCTGGTGGCAGTCGCGGTTCCAGCTTGTATGGCTCCCTAGGCGAACCTTCCTTCCGCCCCCCCCCCACCAACAAAAAAAGCACCATCCTGCACTAACTGTCATTTTTATTCAGACATTTGGAACAACACAAATAAATAATCATAACATTTAAAACTATATAATAATTAAAATATATACAAAAATAATCCTAAATATCAAAAATAAGTAACAAAGACAAATAGAAACAAATTTGTGTTGATTTGGCATTCGAGCATCAATACATTACCCATCCCCCAACACTGTCAACCAAGAGTCAAGGCTAAACCAATTCACCTTGGTGGTGTGCAGACTGGTTTTATATTATTCTTAACGATTTCGCTCAAACCAGACAAAAATGCAACAGTATGTCTGTGAAACTATATATTCACAGTATTATGAATGAATTGTGTTTTATTTGGTAGCATTTCGTAGTGTGACTGATTTTACTAATTGCATTAGTACTGTACAAAGTTAGAGGTGCGCTATTTGATAGATTCCCCCGCTCCCCCTACCTCGGGCTTCCAGTGGGGAGACCTGAGGTCAAGCTAACCCCACTTTCCTCCCCATCTTGTACTTCTGAGTGGGAGACCTTCCCAGGCAGGAGCCTGCCTAGCTCACAAACTAGAATCAGGGCACCCACTCCGACAAGGTTAATTGACCCATAGTCCCACACGGTGGCGGTGACATGATATCATTGATGTGACGTGCAAATGAGCGATAGCAAACCGATCGTGCAAATGTCACCATACCGCCCCCTGCAAGATGCCGCCCGGGGCGGCTGCCCATGTCGCCTATATCTAAAACCGCCATTGCCTGGAGGACTCACTAAATACACATGCTTCATTTGGAAATGATGTCTGAGGGTTGGAGTGTGCCTCTGGCTATCGGTAAATTTAAAATACAAGAAAATGGTGCTGTCTGGTTTGCTTAATATAAGGAATTTGAAATTATTTATACTTTTACTTTTTATTCTTAAGTATATTTGAGCAATTCCAGGTCTAAGTTTGAATTGCATCCTACCGTGGCCTAACTTCTCTCTCTCTCTCTGTGTGTGTGTGTGTGTATGTGTGTGTGTGTGTGTGTGTGTGTGTGTGTGTGTGTGTGTGTGTGTGTGTGTGTGTGTGTGTGTGTGTGTGTATGAGTTAGCCCCACCAGTGATCTCGGGGATGTCCAGGGTACAGGACCTGTCAGTGGTGTCAGGACAGGAGGTGGAGTTCCAGTGTCGGGTCAGTGGGCACCCAGCCCCCAAAGTTGAATGGAGCCGGGATGGAGAGTGAGTCCTCTTTGACATTGACACTTGTGCATATAGCTACTACCCATCACATTAATTTGTTTATTCACACTCATATACAGATGTAGGATCTTAATTTGATTACTATTTTGTTGCTGAGAATTCTCCTGCACGGCAGGAAATGCAAACTTGTAGTGTATTTTAGTTTTAAAAGGATTCTAAAGTTTGTAATTTCCCATTTGAAATTTCAGACTTGATTTGTCCAAATGAAAAATGTATCAGACCCAACAAAAATGTCCATTAATTATAATCCACATAATAATTCACATTTCCTGTTCCTCCAGGATTATTTTCCTGCTGTAGCAAAGTCACTCAAATGAATATCCTACATCTGTACATACATCATGTGTCAGATATCACTATTTGTGTGTGGATTAGCCTAGTCAATACACTATCAGGATTTGGAGTATTGATCCCGCTCCCTCCTCTCCAGGGTGCTGTCCAAGGACGGGGACCCCCATGTGAAGTTCCATGAGCAGGGCCAGGTGATGAAGGTGAAGGCAGTCAGACTGAGGGACCAGGGCTTGTACCAGTGTCTGGCCAGTAACAGCGCTGGGACACAGATGCGCCAGTTCAGACTCACTGTGCAAGGTACTGTTCCCTCTCTCATGTTTCCTTCTCAATGACCTCATACTAACAGCACAAACTTCCTTCTGCAGATTCACCTTCTATACTACAGTATACCTTGAGAAAGTCATCTTTCTCTCTTCTCACGCTCCTCCTCTCTCCTCCTGTTTTTCCAGCTCCCCCCACCATCATGGGCCCCAGTGAGACCTCAGAGGTGTCTGTGGTGTTGGGTTTCCCCACGGTTCTGCCCTGTGATGTAGAAGGTTCTCCCATGCCCAGTATCACCTGGCTGAAGGACAACCAGCCCATCGTGTCCAGTGCCCAACTCACCTACACCCGGGGTGGGCAGGCGCTGCGGCTGGGGACAGCACAGGGAGACAGTGCCGGTCTCTACACCTGCCGAGCCTCAAACCCTGCAGGCACCACTCTTAAACACTACTCACTCAGTGTGCTGGGTAAGGGAACCAGACGAGGAGAGGGTTGATTCTGGTGTATGTAAGGAACAGTAGTCTAACATCATTACAATTCAATGTACGTAAATACAGGTGAGGTATTTGACTGCCTGTTTGATTTGACCAGTTCCACCGCAGATTGAAGGGGACTCTACATCTCTGAGATTCGGTAGCCAAGATGAGAAAGTCCGGATCAACGGCTCATTAACCCTGTCCTGTCTGGCTAAAGGCTTCCCTGAACCCAAGACCCAGTGGTTCAAAGATGGACAGGTTGGTTTGTGTTTCTGTCCAGCTACTGTATTTCACATAAGTTCATTTAGCGCCATAGATGTCTATTTCTGCTTATTTGAAACATTTTTGTATTTATTTTTGCTGTTTTTAGTTGTTGACTAGGAATTCCCACACTGGTATCCGTGAGAGTGGTCGCCTTCTTCACATAGACAATGCCATGCTCTCCCATGAGGGACAATACACCTGCATGGTCACCAACACTGCAGGAGAGGACAAGAGAGACTTCCACATCACTATTCAGGGTGAGTGTCCATGTATGGAATTTAAACTGTCTGCCGTTGGCAAAATTAGTTCATTCACGCTATGCAACCTAATCTCACTGCACTCTTGTGAAACGAACTGAACATTCGTTCTCTCTCTCTCTCTCTCTCTCCAGTTCCTCCCATCTTCCATCGGGGGAGTAACGGTGCAGCAGCCTGGGGTCTGGGAGGAGAGGAGGAGGAGGAGGAGGGAGGGGTTAGAGATGATGAGATGACAGAAAGAAGGGAGGTGGTCCTGGGGCATCCGATCAGCCTGTCCTGTGAGAGTAACGCCATCCCTCCGCCCCGTCTCAGCTGGTACAGAGAGGGACGCAAGCTCTCCACCGCTGACGGAGTGGTACTGCTGCCAGGTGAGAGGGGGACCATGGCCTCTAGGTCTAGTTCTATGATATCAAACCGGTACAACGACCAGTATGGCTCTACTGCAGCATCAGCTGCACTGTGATCCAATAAGATGCTCTGTTATGTTGTTGTCCTCTAGGGGGGCAGGTACTCCAGATTCCACGGGTCCAGCAGGAGGATGCTGGGAAATATACGTGCCAGGCGGTGAACGAGGCAGGGGAGGACCGCATGCACTTTGACCTGGAGGTTCTGGGTAGGCACGCTTTGTTACTACTCCCTGTCATTCAGTCAACTTATTATTCAATCATGGTCCTCGTACAGTCAAAAGCCTTAATGCCTAAACATACAAAACGTAGGCGCCATTTCCTAATGTTTTTCTCTTTTGGCGTCCTGTTTTCCCAGTCCCCCCAGTGATAACGGGCCAGTTGGATGAGTTCATGGAGGAGATAGGAGCAGTGGTGAACAGTACCGTGGCTCTCCACTGTGACGTGACGGGTCACCCAGAACCTGCCATCTCCTGGCTGAGGGACGGCACACCGCTGCCCTCCGGACAACACCACAACATCAGTGAGGACGGGAGACAACTACAGGTCAGAATCCCATATACCAAAGCACTGCACTGCTTATTACAGTATAAGGACTTCCCTTGGAATAGAATGGCCCCCGTCCTGCACTGGTGTCACTAATGTGATTTAGTTCAATATACAGCTCTCTCTTATTTCATCTGTCTCAGGGGGCAGGTCTATAATGTCATGTTATTAATTATTCTGTCTTTCAGATCCTCAGTGTGCAGGTGTCAGACATGGCCGGCTACCTTTGTGTGGCTGAGAATAAGGTTGGCGCAGTGGAAAAACTCTTCAGTCTGACTGTGCAAGGTGAGATGCAGCCCACAAATATAATCATCTCTTCAAATGCCACATCAAACAGATTTCTTCAATTCACACAGGAAGGACAGAGATATCCTGTGACTGTGTTTATGTGTTAGCTGAGTGTGAGCTGATGTATTCCTGTTCCTCTCCAGTTCCCCCAAGGATGGTAGCTGGCAGGGAGGAGGAGGTGAGTGTGATAAAGGGTCACATGGTGTCCATGCTGTGTGACGTCCAGGCGTACCCTCCTCCAGAGATCACATGGACCAGAGATGGACAGGTCCTCCAGTTCAGCACGGGCATCCATATCCTGCCAGGTCAGAGCTGGCTCCTCAACACACTGCCCAGAGCCTATAACACACTCCATAACTCATTGTGTACTCAATCGGCCAACCATACACAATAAACGCATAGCATTTCAAAATGCATTTTATCTGTGATTTGCCTACTGTCCACTGTCTTGCTGCTGTTCTCTGCTGACTTCCTCTGATACCTGCCATCTAGTTTACTGTACTGCCATTCTGATTAATTCTCTGAACATAAACTATGCCTTCTGAACTATGTATTGTTGTCTGTACTGTAGGAGGTCAGATGCTGCAGCTGCCCCGGGCCAGACTAGAGGATGCAGGACAGTACGTGTGCACTGCCACCAACTCAGCAGGCCAGGACCAGAAGAGCATCCTGCTCAGTGTCTATGGTGAGAAACATCATAGTACTGTGCTGCCCTCATCAGTGTCACACTTCACTTGCTACAATATCTGAATTAGCACTTAAATATTGTCTATTTTATTTCTATGGGTTTACAGTCCTGCCCACGCTGAAGCCCCGCCTTGACTCTGAGTCAGAGGTCCTGACCCCTCAGGTGGGGTCATCTGTCACTCTGCGCTGTGAAGCTCGGGGCATTCCGGCGCCTGAGGTCACATGGTACAGGAACGGGCTGCAGCTGGCAGCTAGGACTGGACTGAAAGTGGAGCAGCATCAGCTGGAGATCATGGGAGTGCAGGTAAACACACTGTCATCACCTTTAGTTTGTGCTATCCTAACTGCTTTAGAGGAGTTAGCACTGATAACTGAGGGCATGAGATTAACCCTGTTTTAAGCATTTTAAGCATGTTGTTCTGTTTCATGCTGACTATGGTTCATGGTCCATAGGTGGCTGATGGTGGAATGTACATCTGCAAGGTGTCCAATGTGGCTGGACAAGTGGACAGGACCTTCCGCTTGACTGTTCATGGTGACTTGCCCTTGCCATGTACCCTCCATTTGATCTGTTTCTTACATATGGTAATACTGGCATATCAGATGTCACAGTATAATGAATCTCATCATTTCTATTCTGTTCTCCTCCTTAGTACCCCCTGTCCTTGATGGACCTCTTCATGAGTCCCTCACCCAAAACCTGGGCTCCCATGTCACCTTGCTGTGTGAGGCTACAGGGGTCCCAGTACCCAGTATAACCTGGCTGAAGGATGGCACCCCTATTGGTAAGAAGCTGAAGTTTTATAAATTAACTGTGACAAATTCATTTTTGACAAGATCACATTTTGACACTTGTATTAATGCATTTGAATGAATGATACCTCCAGCTGCTGGTTTAGCCTGACCTGTGTGGTTATTTCTTTCCCAGAGAGCAGTCTGCAGTGGCAGTGGTCGGTACGAGGCAACAGGCTGGAGCTGGGTCCTCTGACCCTCTCTCATGCTGGAACCTACACCTGTGTGGCCAAGAACAGGGAGGGACAGACTCAGAAGGACTTTGCTCTCACAGTACAAGGTAGGCAACAGACTCTCCCACAACAGTGGCAGTCGGTGACGTTTAAGATGAGGGAGGATGATTTTTTGTATTTTTATAAGCATGGCTTTATTTCTATTACAGCATATTGGATGACTGTCATTCATATTACATTCACCCAGTTCAATGTAACATCAATAGATTTAGGCTACTACATGATACTCAAAGTTTCCCTATAGCCATCATGAGTTTGCTACAACATAGCCTATGAATGAAAGTTTACAACGTAGGTGCACACAGGTCAAAAGAAAGATTTGAGGAAACAGTGACAGATTGACAGACAGTAACACATCCAATATCGCCTTGCACACGCTTGCCTGCATCTAGCTGATCTAGGATGTAATCATTAGTCCAACAGTTGCAAACTAGAGTTCCTGTTGGACAAATTCAGGTATGTTTATCCATGTTTAATTTGCTTCCGTTTGAATACACTCCTGATCACAAGCAAACAGTTCATTTTCATAGCCAGATACAAAACAACTCGTTGTATTCCTTCTCGCATCTACGCTCTCTCCTCCTCTCACCTTTTCCCTTCGCTTGTGGACATCAATGCACACCACATCAGCTGTCTATGACCAGGCGATTAAACCTTTTCAAGCCAAACCTTCATATCATAACTGCTACACAGCCTACATTGTTGTCAACATGTTAGCAAAAGTAACATCATAGTCAGCATAGCTAATAGAACTAACTCGTTAGTAAACTTACTATAATCATGTAGTACAATCAGTAAGCAGTTACGCCGGTGGGCCCCAGTGGAAATAAATTAGTAAAGGAGTTCCAGTGTTGGATAGACATAGCCAGCTAGCTAACATAGCATGCCACTCTATTTGAGCCGGGTGTTTGAGTAGGTTAAACTAGCTAGCTGCTAAGTAAATTAAAGTGAAAGTGACATTTTTGGGGGGAAATATAGCTAGCTCTCTTTCTCTCTCTCTCTCTCTCTCTCTCTCTCTCTCTCTCTCTCTCTCGCTCCTCCATTTAAAAAAAAAAATTAATTTGTTCAAAACTGTTCAACTATTGTCTTTCTCTCTTTGAGTCAACTACTCACCACATTTTATGCACTGCAGTGCTAGCTAGCTGTAGCTAATGCTTTCAGTACTATATTCATTCTCTGATCCTTGATTGGGTGGACAACATGTCAGTTCATGCTGCAAGAGCTCTGATAGGTTGGAGGATGTCCTCAGGATGTTGTCATAATTACTGTGTAAGTCTATGGAAGTGGGTGAGAACCATGATCCTCTTAGGTTTTGTATTGAAGTCAATGTACCCAGAGGAGGACGGAAGCTAGCTGTCCTCTGGCTACACCATGGTGCTACCCTACAGAGTGCTGTTAAAGCTATATTGCAAGACTTTGTGGTTTAATAAATTATTTGGTGACATGAGAATATTTTTAGTGTAGTTTTATCTAAAAAGGATAACTTTTTAAATGTTTTACCCCCATTGTCCCTACACATTGTAAATTAGATTACACCCAAGAGAATCACATTTTGTGAAGAGAATCAAATACCTTTTGCATGTCAGTGTTGTGAGTCATAGTGCTGATCTTTTGTTTCAGTGTCGCCCACAATCCTGGACTCTGGCCATCCATCTGACCTGAGTGCCCCAGTGGGCGATGAGCTGACTCTGGAGTGCAAAGTGACAGGGACACCCACACCCCACCTCAGCTGGCTGAAGAATGGAGTGACTCTGGAGGGCTCAGACACCCAAGAGATAGAGTGAGTCCCTCTCACTTACAATTGCCAGCCTAAGTACCGTTGAAGTCGGAAGTTTACATACACCGTAGCAAAATACATTTAAACTCAGTTTTTCACAGTTCCTGACATTTAATCCTAGTAAAAATTCTCTGTCTTAGGTCAGTTAGGATGACCACTTTATTTTAAGAATGTGAAATGTCAGAAAAATAGTAGAGAGAATTATTTATTTCAGCTTTTATTTCTTTCATCACATTCACAGTGGGTCAGAAGTTTACATACACTCAATTAGTATTTGGTAGCATTGCCTTTAAATTGTTTAACTTGAGTCAAAGGTTTCGGGTAGCCTTCCACAAGCTTCCCACAATAAGTTGGGTAAATTTTGGCCATTTCTCCTGACAGAGCTGGTATAACTGAGTCAGGTTTGTAGGCCTCCTTGCTCGCACACGCTTTTTCAGTACTGCCCACAAATTTTCTATGGGATTGAGGTCAGGGCTTTGTGATGGCCACTCCAATACCTTGACTTTGTTGTCCTTAAGCCATTTTGCCACAACTTTGGAAGTATGCTTGGGGTCATTGTCCATTTGGAAGACCCATTTGCGACCAAGCTTTAACTTCCTGACTGATGTCTTGAGATGTTGCTTCAAATTATCCACATATTTTTACTTCCTCATGATGCCATCTATTTTGTGAAGTGCACTAGTCCCTAATGCAGCAAAGCACCCTCACAACATGATGCTGCCACCCCCGAGCTTCACGGTTGGATGGTGTTCTTCGGCTTGCAAGTGTCCCCCTTTTTCCTCCAAACATAACGATGGTCATTATGGCCAAAACGTTCTATTTTTGTTTCATCAGACCAGAGGACATTTCTCCAAAAAATACGATCTTTGTCCCCATGTGCAGTTGCAAACCATAGTCTGGCTTGTCTATGGTGGTTTTGGAGCAGTGACTTCTTCCTTGCTGAGCGGCCTTTCAGGTTATGTCAATATAGGACTCGTGTTACTGTGGATATAGATACTTTTGTACCTGTTTCCTCCAGCATCTTCCCAAGGTCCTTTGCTGTTGTTCTGGGATTGATTTGCACTTTTCACACCAAAGGACGTTCATCTCTAGGAGACAGAATGTGTCTCCTTCCTGAGCGGTATGACGGCTGCGTGGTCCCATGGTGTTTATACGTGCATACTATTTTTTGTACAGATGAACGTGGTACCTTCAGCCATTTGGAAATTGCTCCCACAGATGAACCAGACTTGTGGAGGTCTACAAATTCTTTTCTGAGGTCTTGGCTGATTTCTTTTGATGTTCCCATAATGTCAAGGAAAGAGGCACTGAGTTTGAAGGTAGGCCTTGAAATACATCCACAGGTACACCTCCAACTGACTCATATTATGTCAATTAGCCTATCAGAAGCTTCTAAAGCCATGACATCATTTTCTGGAATTTTCCAAGCTGTTTAAAGGCACAGTCAACTTAGTGTATGTAAACTTCTGACCCACTGTAATTGTGATAGAGTGAATTAGAAGTGAAATAATCTGTCTGTAAACAATTGTTGGAAAAATGACTTATGTCATGCACAAAGTAGATGTCCTAACCGACTTGCCGAAACTATGGTTTGTTTACAAGACATTTGTGGAGTGGTTGAAAAACTAGTTTTAATGACTCAGTGTATGTAAACTTCCGACTTCAACTGTATGTGTATCAGTGTTATTCTCTTAACATGGTTCGACATACAGGGCTGCCTGCTGGCCCGGGGAGGTTTTGGAAACGCTCAGTCGAGCATCCCCATCAGTGGCCCGCTTGGGCCAGTGAAGGAAATATTGTAATAGGGCTATTTTTAAACTAGGCTATATAACTGATTAAAGACAAACAAGCAGATGAAATCCCTTAGCTGTCTGTTCCTTATGTCAATTATTTATCACCAGTGGTGATTCTATCATGTAAATCTTGGTGGTGCAAGCTCCAACAAAGTATTTTAGATGCATGCCTGCAAGCCACTACACAACACAACACAACACTAAACAATACATTAATTGCACTATTACAGTGACAAATGGTGCCCACAAACTGTTAGGGCCTACTTAAAGCTGTCCCAACAGCAGTCCCAACACCTACACTTGGCTATCAGCGGTGCCTTGTCTGGCAGCGAAACAGTTAATTCAGTATAATTTACTGCCTTTAAAAAAACATACAGTACCAGTCCAAAGTTTGGACACACCTACTCATTCAACGGTTTTCTTTATTTTTACTATTTTCCACATTGTAGAATAATAGTAAAATCATCAAAACTATGAAATAACACATGGAATCATATAGTAACCAAAAAAGTATTAAACAAATCAAAATATATTTTAGATTCTTCAAAGTAGCCACCCTTTGCCTTGATGACAGCCTTGCACACTCTTGGCATTCTCTCAACCAGCTTCACCTGGAATGCTTTTCCAACAGTCTTGAAGGAGTTACCACATATGCTAAGCACTTGTTGGCCGCTTTTCCTTCACTCTGCCGTCCAACGCATCCCAAACCATCTCAATTGGGTTGAGGTTGGGTGATTGTGTAGGCCAGGTCATCTGATGCAGCAATCCATCACTCTACTTCTTGGTCAAATAGCCCTTACACAGCCTGGAGGTGTGATGGGTCATTGTCCTGTTGAAAAACAAATGATAGTCCCACTAAGCGCAAACCAGATGGGATGGCGTATCGCTGCAGAATGCTGTGGTAGCCATGCTGGTTAAGTGTGCCCTGAATTCTAAATAAATCACACAGAGTCACCAGCAAAGCACCCCCACACCATCACACCTTCTCCTCCATGTTTCACTGTGGGAACCACACGTGCGGAGATCATCCGTCTCACAATCATCCATCTCACAGTGGTTGGAACAATAAATCTCATTCCACTGGTGTAATGTCCATTGCTGTGGTTTCTTGGCCCAAGCAAGTCTCTTCTTCATAATGGTGTTCTTTAGTAGTGGTTTCTTTGCAGCAATTTGACCACGAAGGCCTGGTTGAGATGTGTCTGTTACTTGAACTCTGTGAAGCATTTATTTGGGCTGCAGTTTCTGAGGCTGGTAACTCTAAGGAATTTATCCTCTGCAGCAGAGGTATCTCTTCCTTTCCTGTGGTGGTCCTAATGAGAGCCAGTTTCATCATAGCACTTGATGGTTTTTGCGACTGTACTTGAAGAAAAGTTCAAAGTTCTTGAAATTGTTTGGATTGACTGACCTGCATATCTTAAAGTAATGATGGACTGTCGTTTCTCTTTGCTTATTTGAGCAGTTCTTGCCATAATATTTGGTCTTTTACCTTCTGTATACCAACCCTACCTTGTCACAACAGCAACTGATTGGCTTTACCTTGTCAACTCGGGGATTTGATCTAGCAACCTTTTGGTTACTGGCCCAACACTCAAACCACTAGGCTACCTGCTGCCCCATGAAGCTGGCTGAGAGAATGCCAAGAGTGTGCAAAGCTGTCATCAAGGCGAAGGGTGGCTACTTTGAAGAATCTCAAATATATATATTTGGATTTGTTTAACACTTTTTAGGTTACTACATGATTCCATATGTGTTATTTAATAGTTTTTGATGTATAAACCCTGGAATGAGTAGGTGTGTCCAGACTTTTGACTGATACTGTAGAAGATATGGCTGACTTGCTTAAACAAATGTGGTTTCTACTGACAATTGAGATGTACAAACGATGGCATAAGAGGACGACGAGCGGATAAAAGGCAATCCGTAATTTCGATTAAGATATTAATGACCGAGCTAGGATGGACTTAGTCAAATTTAACTATTTGTTCAGCACTTTTGAAATGTACAGCGACATAATTCAGAAAATGGGCCTTTCTGAATTATTCTCTCTGTACACTAAGTTAGAACCATAGGATAAATAAAGGATAAATAAAGGGGGCATATAAGCAGACAATGAAAGCTCTTACAATATTCGATGATGCCCTTTCTCTAAAACAGTTTATAGGCTAAATGTGCACCACCAAATCAGAACAGTAGGCTACGTTATGAGGGGGAAAGGGACCAAATTATTAGGCACATGGGCTACTAACAGCTTACGACACAACATACACTTAGTATTACTTTCTTAGCTACAGTATACATATCTCCCTGGCATATTACATCCTTTACGCAGCAGCATAAAATATATTTTTGGATTCACCTTGTTGTGCTGTGCTTCCTTGAACAGGAAGGTGGCGCGGTGGTCCTTCGTTGGCAAATTTTGTCATCAAACGTTGTCATCAAAGTCTTGCATTCTCTGGATTTATGGTGCTTTCAAGATAACTTGGAACTCGGCAAAAACAAGGTTGAATCATGATGTCAGTGATCTTCAAGTCAGAGCTCTAGAAAAAGGCCAGAGTTCCTGACTTGGTATTCCGAGTTGGATGACCGTACAAAACATATTTTCCCAGTCGGAGCTTGTTTTTTTCCCTGAGTTCCTAGTTGTCTTGAACTCACTGAAGTCTGAGATTTCCCAGTTCTGAGTTTCAAGTTGTTTTGAATGCGGCAGAAGTCATGTGGCCAAAGTTGAATGTTTATCCTTTTAAGCTTGGAAAAGAGACCCTTAAACCCAGACTTGGACCACACACCCTCTCCACTGAATAGCAGGCTAGTGATTGCTTTGCAACGCTTGCAGTTAGCCACTGATTCCTTCCAAACCACTCATTATTTCCAACATGTCGTGTAATGTTTATGTCCAATGGCCAATGAGCACCGATACGTTTTATCTGTCATTTCTCTTCATAATTTCTCTTCATATGATAAGGATTGAAAAGGATTTGCCAGTACATTGTAGACTTGATTCATGATGACTGCCAGCTTGCTAGCTAAGAAAGTATGATGAAAGTATGATGTTGACATGATCAGTCCAATCAAAGCTACGGTAGATATAATGTGATTTGACGTTATTTTATCTGTGGCCTTGAGCCTTCTTGGGTGGGCATTTATAATGTAACTCTATGTCAGCACCCAAGGGGCTTGAATATTCGAGCTCTCCCAGTAGATTTTGCAGTGACGTAGTATACGCATGAGTGACAGAACACTAAGCCAATCACAGCGCAACTAGAGAACATTACCAACCTCTACGCTCTGTATTTTCCGTTGGCTGCCCCACCTCCACAGAAAGCACTGAGCTAGGCTGAAACACCTGCATCTTGGAGCTGCCTTACACAAGGAAGCATAAAAGAGACCATGTTTGAATGCAGCTTTATTAACTGAATTATTATTATTATTTTTTACATTGTTTGAAAACTGATATGTGACACATATTAATTTAAAATCATATGCAAAACAGGCACACAAAAAAAGAAAGCTAAACAGGTGGGGCTCAAAAGAGTTGGGGTTAGGTCGGGTCGCCACTGCTTATCACATTCGCGGTGCACACATAGCATTGATAATCTGTCGGGCAGACAGCAAATAGCCTGGAAAACAGCTTGTTGTTGCATGGAGCAGCTCACCGAAGACCAACAGCTGTAGGGGTAGGTAAGATGTTATGATATCTACCAGTAAATGATAAGGCAAGAATGCAAACCAGGTATTTAAAAAGTTCAAAGTCTTGGTTGAATATTTGCGATGTGCAATTCAGTCATAATGGACTAGCCTACCTTGAAATTCAGATATTTCCTCTAGGCTATTTGGTCCTTGAAAAGTCAAGGAAGTTATGGTAGCCGATTTAGAGGTTCTACTGCTCCAATATAATTATTCCGTGATTTCATTTCTGATCAGTTTTCATGAGAGATGTAGCCACGTTCGTTTGTTTCCCACTGTTTAAATTAAAGGGTGTTGTGAAGATATTATGAGCAAGACAACATTGAATGTTGGCTTGAACTTTGTTTTCCATACAAAGCGTTTCATTTCAAATGGAAACCGATTTTTGGTCGCCTTCTAGTTTTTAAAAGTTCTTCAGGATTGGTGGGTCCCCTGCGGGACGGTTGAGCTAACGTAGGCTAATGCGATTAGCATGAGGTTATAAGTAACAAGAACATTTCCCAGGACATAGACATATCTGATATTGGCAGAAAGCTTCACTTCTTGTTCATCTAACTACACTGTACAATTTACAGTAACTATTACAGTGAAAGAATACCATGCTATTGTTTGAGGAGAGTGCACAGTTTTGAACATGAAAAAATATTAATAAACAAATTAGGCACATTTGGGCAGTCTTGATACTAACTTTTGGACAGAAATACAATGGTTCATTGGATCAGTCTGAAATGTTGCACATACACTGCTGCCATCTAGTGGCCAAAATGATACAAATGGTTAAAAAAAAAAAGTTTTTTTTCTTTGTATTATCTTTTACCAGATCTAATATGTTCTATTCTCCTACATTCCTTTCACATTTTTACAAACGTCAAAGTGTTTCCTTTCAAATGGTACCAAGAATATGCATATCCTTGCTTCAGGGTCTGAGCTACAGGCAGTTAGATTTGGGTATGTCATTTTGGACAAAAATTTAAAAAAAGGACGGATCCTTAAGAGTTAAACATGATACAGTAACCCCTCAATAACTCTTCAGCATCTCAAATGGCGAGACTGACTACTGACCACATGGACAGACTTAATTAGTGAGTTTGTGTCAGGAGCAAGATGTCTATTTAGTCAGGCAATGCCCACATTATTCTGACATATTTTAGAATGTAAAAATGCATTATGCTTAGTGGTAATGCATACTTTTTTGCTATAGGCTATTACAACAGTGAATATAAAATGTTGGTTCTTGAAAATTACAATTAAGTGATCAAAAAACGAATTGAAAGACCTTGAATTTGACTTGCCAATGACTGTATGAACCTTGTATTGGCTACTTGTTGATATGGCTGTTGATATTGATATGATGTTGATATGGCTGTAGGTATCCTAGTGGTTCGCGCATTGGGCCAGTAAACGAAAGGTTGCAGATCGTATACCCAAGGCGACAAAGTGAAAAATCTGTCGATGTGACCTTGAGCAGGGTTAATCATTCTAATTTGTTTCAGGGGCTCTGTACTACTATGGCTAACCCTGTAAAACAACACATTTCACTGCACCTATGTGGTTTATGTGACAACAAAATGGTTTATATATTTTTTCTTTCTTGGAGGGGCCAGTAGCCTTCAGTTGGCGCTGGACCTGTGTGACACTGGCAAATTTACCTGAATGTCCATCCCTGCTTCGTAATCACTGATGTGTGTGTGTCCTGTGTATCAGCATATCCCCTGATGGGAGCACTCTAACCCTGCTAAGGCTGAGGCCTGAGGACTCTGGGACTTACACCTGTCTAGCTGTCAGCCCTGCTGGCCAGGAGAGCAAGATCTTCACCCTCCTTGTACTAGGTCAGTTGTCTTTTGTCTACCTGTTAAAGAAAATATTTCCTAACTAAGTTAGTACTGAGCTTCCTAGAAACAATCTGGATTGTTGGTAATAATGATTGTGTAATTCCGCACAGTGCCCCCCTCTATCTTGGGCGAGACCAGTGCCCCCAGAGAGGTGCAGACCACCCAGGACAGTGTGGTGACCCTGGAGTGCCAGGCAGCGGGTAACCCTCCACCTCAGATCAGCTGGCTCAGGAATGGACGCCCCCTGCTCCTCTCTCCACGTATCCGCCTCCTCTCTGCAGACACTGTACTCAGGTAAGCTTCTTTACATGGCAAATGTCTAGTTTGGTTGCTTTCTCACAAAACTGCCTTAATGAAGGTATAAACAGGATATTGTTTTAGTAAGTATGCCTGAGTTTCAGGTGAGGTGAAAGTGAATGTGTATGCCCTCTGTGTGTGCAGGATCTCTCCAGTGCAGCTGTCAGACTCTGGGGTCTATACGTGTGTGGCACGCAGTCGTGCTGGCCTCGCTGAGCTTAACTTTGATGTACAGGTCCAAGGTACTAACTTATACACCCCACCTCCTTTTGATGAATACACCACTGAGCTGTAAGTGCTATACCTGTAAACGGATGTCTGTCTGCCTGCCTGCCTGTCTGTCTCTGTCTCAGTTCCTCCGGGTGTGGACCGTGTAGAGCCTATAAAGCCGGTCACAGTGGTGCGGGGGTCCCTGGTGACGCTGACCTGTGAGGCGCAGGGTGTCCCCCCTCCCTCCTTGAAATGGCTAAAGGACGGACAGCCTCTGTCCCTGCATCGCAACCTGCTGCTTGATGGCCAGGAGACGCGGCTGCAGCTGCCTGACGTGGGGCTCTCTGACAGAGGCCTCTACAGCTGTGTGGCCAGCAACCAGGCTGGCAGCAGCACCAAGAGCTTCAACCTTACTGTGTTGGGTGAGCAGGCAGAACAAACATTCTCCATTCACCAAAACAGCACCTACGCACAGATGAAAAGTTGAAGCTCCACCGAAGCAATAGGAATGGGATGTCATGTTAATATTTGTTGTTTAACAATGGTGTCATTTTCTATTCTTGTACAGAGCCTCCAAAGATCTCCATCAGCTCTCCAGAGGAGTTGATGGTGGCCGTGAACACTGCTCTGGAGCTGGAGTGTACTGCAGAGGGCGTCCCCTCTCCTACCCTCAGCTGGCTCAAGGATGGGCGCCCTCTACAGGGAGATAGTGAGATAGTAGAGGAGGACGGGCACTTCCTCAGGATTACCAAAGTGCAAGTAAGTCACAAACGTAATGACACAGCATTTAGTTGACATTCAGACCTCACTGCTATATAATGGTAAACACCAGATCATCAGATATCTCTGTTGTTAGGTGGAGGATGCAGGTCTATACACCTGTCTGGCTAGCAGCCCAGCAGGCGAGGATGGAAGTAACCACTGGGTCCGTGTTCAAGGTGATATATGTGTTTCCTAGCTGTATATTGTCAATCCTGCCAATAGATAGCAAAGTACTTATAAATCAAATCCTGATCCTAATCATCAACGCTTGTTTCCCTGCTCCAGTTCCCCCAACTCTTCTTGGTTCTGATGATGTCAGAACGTTGTCAGTCCCAGCCAAAGGACACCTGACTCTGGAGTGCCAGGCTGACAGTGACCCTCCACCTGACATAGAGTGGTACAAGGACGACGTGAAATTACAGGTCAGACTGGACGTCATGGAAACAGAGGGTGGCAGGAATCACATAATATAGTACATAACGTTATTGACTCTCTCTTTTTCTGTCTCCCTCTTTCTCTCCTGGTCCCAGCTGGGGGGTCGTATCCAGAGGCTGGCCGGGGGTCAGTACCTGGAGATCCAGGACGTCAGGCCTCAGGACAGTGGCCAGTACAGCTGTGTGGTCACCAACATGGCTGGAAGCACCAACCTCTTCTTCACTGTGGAGATCCTCAGTGAGTTGATAACATGATGAGTTAAGAAGAAGATTGAGATCATGCGTTCAGTGATATGGAATAGATCTGCAGAATAAACCTCAATCAATTATAATGTGTATTTTCATGTCTCTTTCCCCCCAGTGCCACCAGTCATCAGAGAGAGCAGCTCTGTGGTCACTGCACATATCAGTCAGGATGCAGTCTTGCCCTGTGAAGTAGAGGGGGAGGCATCACCTACAATCCTGTGGAGGAAAGATGGCATCCCTATTGGTCCTGACAACAACAAGTAAGGGCTTCCTGCTTTTTGTTCCACTGACTTAGCTGATAGAGGTTATTGGGATACTGTCTTTACACATAAAGCAGAATGTGTCATCTTCTGTATGACTATAGATGTGTAGATTGTCAGGGGAGCTGACTGATTGTGTGTGTCCTGTGTTCCAGGTACACCACGCTGTCTAAAGGCTCTCTGCGTGTAATGGCTGTTCAGCTGAGTGATGCTGGACGCTACTACTGCACCGTGTCCAATCAGGCCGGATCAGATCACCATGGGATGGACTTACGCGTGTTTGGTAAATAAATACAACTCAAAGAAAAACAGAATCACACCATAATACAGTAGATTTACCTTTTTACATTAACATTTTGGATCAGATACTCTTATCCAGGTTTTCAGCCACAGCATTACAGTCAGCACCTTACAGTCAGATTGGTTTGTATGCCATACATATGTATTTTTTTATGACTTGGGTCCCTGTAGTTGGTCCCTCGATCAACCCTGGTCCCTTCAACGTGACGGTGACCACAGGGGTGAGAGCCGTGCTGAGCTGTGAGGCCACAGGTATACCTGCACCTAAAGTCACCTGGAAGAGGAATGGGACTCCCATAGACTTCAACCAGCAGCCTGGCACATACAGGTACGTGAAGCAGAATGGCCTGTCCTCCTGTGAATTATAACACAATGGACATACATACAAAGGATTCATTTTGAATTATTGTGTGTGACTGTTTTGTTTCAAGGTTACTCTCCTCTGGATCTCTAGTCATTTCCTCTCCATCCAATCAAGATGAGGGATACTTTGAATGCACAGCAGCCAATGAGGTTGGAGAGGAGCGCAGTGTCATTGAGGTTATCCTACAAGGTATTGTTGCTTTTAGGTCCTAATCCAACATTGGTGGAGAGCCATTTCATTTAAGATAAAGACAGACCGAGATTTATTCTCTCTTTCCCTTTAGTCCCCCCCACCATTGAAGATAACATCACAACAGTCATTGCTATCAAAATGGCCCCTGTGGTGCTGCCATGCCATGCCCAGGGCCGCCCAGAGCCCAGTGTCAGCTGGACCAAGAGTGGAGCCAAGCTGGGCTCCCGAGGGGGGAGTTATCGGGTCCTGCCCACAGGTAGGTCCAACTGCTGCTCAGAGTGTAACATGGTGCTATGGCCATCAGTGATTCTGTCATGTTAGTACTTTGATTTTCATTGTTGTGGTACTGTATTGTTTGGATCCAGGGGTGCTGGAGATTACAGCTGCTACCCCCAGTCATGCAGGGAGGTACACCTGCTCTGCCCGGAACCCTGCAGGGGTGGCCCACAAACACATCACTCTCACAGTGCAAGGTGTGTCCTCGGGTGGATTGTTGTTAAGGTTATACAGTAATGGTTCATGTTTTTGCTTTGTAATGCTCTGTCTTAATTTTACCATTTAACAATGGTTAGTCTGTATGTGATAAACCACGTCAATGGATTTGCCCTCTCCCACTCAGAGCCCCCTGAGATCAGGCCCATGCCAGAGGAAGTCCAAGTAGTGTTGCATCATGGGACGGTTCTGCCCTGCGAGGTGAAAGGTTTCCCTCGACCCTCCATCACCTGGCAACGAGAGGGTGTTCCCATATTAACTGGTGAGAATGTCCTCTTTTAAACACTTGATCAGAAATCAAGCCATTATATAACACAATGGTCAGTTATACTCTGCTGCTTCTGAATAGTGATGTCTTCTTTCTATGGCTCTACAGGTCACAGACTGGCTCTCCTCTCAAATGGAGCTCTGAAGTTCTCTCAGGTCACACTGGGTGATGCGGGCACTTACCAGTGCCTGGCACAGAATGAAGCTGGCACAGCAATGGGAAGGACACGGCTCATGCTGCAAGGTAACACACTACACCTCTACAGAGCATAGACATTTTGTTCGAAAAGTATGGAGGCACTTGTTGATAATTAGTTGAATGCTTGTGGGCCCCAGAGAAATGTAAATAATGCATATCTCAGTAGTGAAATGTTCGACTATGTGTGATGGTGTTGCTCCAGTTCCCCCAGTACTGAGTGTTCCTCGTGTGGAGTACACGGCCGTGCTGGGCCAGCCAGTGAGCCTGGAGTGTGTGGCAGATGGGCAACCCCAGCCGGAGGTGTCCTGGCACAGGGAACGCAGGCCCGTCACAGAGGGGGCACACATACAGCTCTTTGCCAACGGCACCCTGAGGATCGCGGCCTCACAGCGTAGTGATGCTGGCCTGTACACCTGCTCTGCAAAAAACCTTGTTGGCAGGGCCAGCCATGACATGAGGCTTGTCATAATGAGTGAGTGGATAGGAACTGAGGGCATGATACAGATTTAACTGTAATTTAACCTGAAATTAGGTATAACAGTGTCTCATAGAATGGCGTAACTGATTTGCCAGTAATAAACAGAGTCTTTCTCTCTCTTCTAGTTCCGCCTATGATTCCTGCTGCTCAGCCAGAGCTGTCTGTCGTCCAGGGCTTCCAGGCCTTGTTGCCGTGTGCGGCTCAGGGTTCGCCAGAGCCCAGGGTGTCATGGGAGAAGGACGATAACACCGTGCCCAACCTGCCTGGCAAATTTACTGTTCTGCGATCAGGAGAGCTGATCATTGAGAGGGCAGAGGTCAGAGACATTTGTACTTTACAGTGTATAATCAAGGTGATTTAGGTGAAGATTCTGATTAACCTTTTGGCCCTTGTAGCCAGGTGATGGTGGTGTGTTCACCTGTGTGGCCACCAACACAGCAGGCACAGTGAGACAGGACACCCGCCTGTCCGTCAACATGAGGCCCGCCTTCAAGGAGTTACCTGGTGACGTGACCCTGAACAAAGGCCAAAGTCTCAGCTTGTCTTGCCATGGCCAGGGCACCCCTACCCCTGTCATCTCCTGGACCGCTAACAACAGCCCCTATCCAGGTACTCCACTGGCTCCGTATTCTGTTATGATTGATATGATGTAGTCATAGATATATAGTAATAATGATCTTGATTGCTGCAATAGTCTCTCTCTCTAGATCTATATCTATCTATCTCTCTATCACACTATCTCAGGTTCCAGTGTGGATGAGGCAGGCAGAAGCTCCTTGGTCATAGAGAATGTGACCATGAGTGATGCGGGAACCTATGTGTGCCTAGCAGAGAACAGTGTGGGCACCATTAGAGCACTCTCATTTGTCCGCATTAGAGGTGAGCACTTTGAAGACATGACCAGAGTTTAGACTGTTTATATTTGTATTAGTATTGTTCTATTTGTTGATAGGGGTACACACTGTATGTAAGGGATGTGTCATGTCTCCTTAGAACCTCCAGTTTTGAAGGGAGAGGCCCACATCTCTCAGACTGTGGCCCAGGGTGGCACAGCCATGCTGGACTGTCCTGTCCAGGGAAACCCCAGTCCTGTCCTCCGCTGGCTCCGTGACGGCAGACCCCTTCTCCGCTCCCTTCGCCTGCAACCCCTCCATAATGGCTCCCTGGCCATCTACAGCATCACGGTAACACACCACGTGTCCCATCTGTCTCCCTCAGAAATATTTTTTATCCAGTGTTCGTTGAATTGGAGAGTTCATATCTTGAGTTAAAAAATGTCTGTACAAACAAAAAGAGAGTAGGCTTACACAAGAAATGATGGACAATTTTGAAGTCAGCTTAAGAGTGAGAGGATGGACCACTGACTGCAGTCAATCTGCATTCCATCTGCAATCCTGGGTCATGGAACATTGTGTGACCTACAGTAACTGCAGTGTCCGAGTCTGTCCGTAATCAGATTGGCGTGAGTTCAGTCAGAGGCTAACAGTATTAGCTAGAGAGGGAAGGAGGGAGCTCAGATATGGATGTTCCCAGGCTCTCTCCCTGTTCTGCCGGCTGTAACGTTGTTAACTTTGTTACCTCTATAGTTGATGCTGTAATAGTACACCCTGCAGCTGACACTTTCTCAAAGACAAAAGGTTCTTCTCACAGAGAGCTCTGCGATACTCTGTTGTCATACTGAGTTATTGCAAACGAGCTAATGGAAAAACCTTAAACTTTCCTTTTTAGAAAATGTCAGCTTTTAATATGCATCAGCCTTTTTCAACAGAAAAAAAATGAAAACAGTCTGTGGAACACAATGTTTATTGTAGAGTTGACTGACGCACTCAAAGAAACTCAAACGGGACTTCTTTGGACGGCAAGACTTTATTCAGCAGCATTCAACAGTACACCATACTTCAGCATGTGGAAACGTATTTCTGACCAGTCAGTAAGCTAACACACCCTTTTAGAAACGTTGAAACAGGGCAGGACTTAAAAGACTCATCACTTGGTCGTCATACCAGACTGTTACTTCACTGAAGGATATAATGCTGACAGGTTATGATGATCAGTTTGGAAATCAAGATCACCTATTTTCTTTTATCTTAGACATACACAAAGTTGATACATCGGATTAAACAAAGATGTTTTAAGACATCATCAGCTTGATTTAGAAATGTCTTAGTTAATAATTGGCCAATTAATGCAGGTTATTGTTAGTATATGAATATGACAAGTACAGCTTCTAGTAGAAGCCTATATACACTGCTCAAAAAAATAAAGGGAACACTTAAACAACACAATGTAACTCCAAGTCAATCACACTTCTGTGAAATCAAACTGTCCACTTAGGAAGCAACACTGATTGACAATAAAGTTCACATTCTGTTGTGCAAATGGAATAGACAACAGGTGGAAATTATAGGAAATTAGCAAGACACCCCCAATAAAGGAGTGGTTCTGCAGGTGGGGACCACAGACAACTTCTCAGTTCCTATGCTTCCTGGCTGGTGTTTTGGTCACTTTTGAATGCTGGCAGGGCTTTCACTCTAGTGGTAGCATGAGACGGAGTCTACAACCCACACAAGTGGCTCAGGTACTGCAGCTCATCCAGGATGGCACATCAATGCGAGCTGTGGCAAGAAGGTTTGCTGTGTCTGTCAGCGTAGTGTCCAGCGCATGGAGGTGCTACCAGGAGACAGGCCAGTACATCAGGAGACGTGGAGGAGGCCGTAGGAGGGCAACAACCCAGCAGCAGGACCGCTACCGCCGCCTTTGTGCAAGGAGGAGCAGGAGAAGCACTGCCAAAGTCCTGCAAAATGACCTCCAACAGGCCACAAATGTGCATGTGTCTGCTCAAACGGTCAGAAACAGACTCCATGAGGGTGGTATGAGGGCCCGACATCCACAGGTGGGGGTTGTGCTTACAGCCCAACACCGTGCAGGACGTTTGGCATTTGCCAGATAACACCAAGATTGGCAAATTCGCCACTGGCGCCCTGTGCTCTTCACAGATGAAAGCAGGTTCACACTGAGCACGTGACAGACGTGACAGAGTCTGAAGACGCCGTGGAGAACGTTCTGCTGCCTGCTACATCCTCCAGCATGACCGGTTTGGCGGTGGGTCAGTCATGGTGTGGGGTGGCATTTCTTTGGGGGGCCGCACAGCCCTCCATGTGCTCGCCAGAGGTAGCCTGACTGCCATTAGGTACCGAGATGAGATCCTCAGACCCCTTGTGAGACCATATGCTGGTGCGGTTGGCCCTGGGTTCCTCCTAATGCAAGACAATGCTAGACCTCATGTGGCTGGAGTGTGTCAGCAGTTCCTGCAAGAGGAAGGCATTGATGCTATGGACTGGCCCGCCCGTTCTCCAGACCTGAATCCAATTGAGCACATCTGGGACATCATGTCTCGCTCCATCCACCAACGCCACGTTGCACCACAAACTGTCCAGGAGTTGGCGGATGCTTTAGTCCAGGTCTGGGAGGAGATCCCTCAGGAGACCATCCGCCACCTCATCAGGAGCATGCCCAGGCTTTGTAGGGAGGTCATACAGGCACATGGAGGCCACACACACTACTGAGCCTCATTTTGACTTGTTTTAAGGACATTACATCAAAGTTGGATCAGCCTATAGTGTGGTTTTCCACTTTAATTTTGAGTGTGACTCCAAATCCAGACTTCCATTGGATTTCCATTGATTATTTTTGTGTGATTTTGTTGTCAGCACATTCAACTATGTAAAGAAAAAAGTATTTAATAAGATTATTTCTTTCATTCAGATCTAGGATGTGTTGTTTAAGTGTTCCCTTTATTTTTTTGAGCAGTATACTTTTCACAATCTTCACACACACACTACACACTCACATTTAACTGAACCACTGGGGTAATTTCACTACATTCTATGATGTTATTTGGAAGAGTGAAAGGATGAGGGTCCCCACCAGCATATCAATCCTCATATTTCAGAGGAACAATAATAATGTGCTTGTGTTAAATGTGTTTATGCCATAACATGTCTATCTGTCGCCATCGGTGTCAGAGAGGAGATGCAGGGGAGTACCAGTGTGTGGCTGAGAGTGAGGCTGGAGTCGCAGAGAGAACCGTCTCTCTCAAAGTACAGAGTAAGTGATGTGTGGACCATGAACACAGTCACACCAACATCCATATACTGTTGTCAAAATATGAAATAGGAGTATTTTTAAAATTACACACAAGGGCACACAAGTAAATTAAACCTTCTGTCGCGCTCAACTCTGGTCAAGAAAAGCAATGGATTGTTTATTTCATTCTCTAAATGTATTCTCTCTCTCTCTCTCTCTCTCGCCACAGTTAAGGGAGGTTACTCTAATTGGGAGGAGTGGGGCCCATGCAGCACCACCTGTGGAGGAGGGGTTCAGGAGCGAATCAGGTTATGCAACAATCCAGAGCCAGTCAATGGGGGGCGATCATGTGATGGTCCCAGTATGGACTCCAGAAGATGTCAGACTGGACTCTGTCCAGGTACGGCTGATTGAACTGATCTCCTGTCACTCCAAACAGATGCGGCTGAATTTAACAATGGAAATATATTATGTAAATAAAAAGTTTAGTACTATATTCCCCTCTTTCTCTCTCCCCCCTCCATCTTTCTCTATGTTTGGTGACTGAAGGGGAGGCCCCTCGTAAGGCCAGGGGCAGCCTGATAGGGATGGTGAATGATAGGGAGTTTGGGGTGTCGTTCCTGGAGGTTAACATCACAGAGAACCTAGAGGAGGGAACCAGCACCCTGCAGGCCCACCTGGACAACATCCCCCCTAGTGTGGGTGAGTGTGGGAGAGGATTCTGTTAGAAATACCAATCAAGTCAGTAACAATCAAGTTGTGAAGACGTTGTGGATATATCCCTCAGTCACTGTCATTGAGCATGTCTGTACCCTGACCTATCATACTCTTCTTAGAGATATTTCCATATAAGCTGTGGTCTTACTACTGATGTTTTGCAGGTCCATTGCTGCGGGCGCTCGTGTCTGTGTTTGCTCCCATCTACTGGACCACAGTGCTGCAGACTGGAGCAGCCAGGAACGGCTACTCACTGACCCAGGGCCTGTTCAGACAGGAGTCCCAACTGGAGTTTGACACAGGTCAGTTAAGAACAGATACAGTTACATCCTGCAAAATAACCTGCATTGTTTTACTCTACTTTAAATGTAGTCCTACAACAGTGTTTGTCTCTACTGAACTGAATTTCCCCTTTAAATCTGTACAGGTGTAGGATCTTACATTTACATTTTAGTCATTTAGCAGACACTCTTATCCAGAGCGACTTACAGTAGTGAATGCATACATTTCATTCATTTTTTTTGTACTGGCCCCCCGTGGGAATCAAACCCACAATCCTCGCGTTGCAAACACCATGCTCTACCAACTGAGCCACAGTTGGATCACTCTGTTGTTGCAAGAAATGTTCTTAATAGCAGGAAATACAAACTTGTAGTATATTGCAAGGTTAAACAGGCTTCACAAGTTTATAATTTCCACTTTAACCCCCCCTAAGGTCGATGTCTGTGCCCCCCCTGGATATTGAATTAGCATAATAAAGAAATCCCCATAAAAATCAGTCAGTTTAAGATAGATATTGGATGCGTCTCAATCCACTGCGTCTGCCTATGTCACACTTCAGCATCTGTGGTGACAGAGCTAGAGCGGAGTCTGTCAGCCCATGGGACATCCCGAAGATCGGTCTTCTCACAAAATCGCCTGTAGCGTCGGTTTGGCCCGTCTATGGAAAGATGAGACTCTCACGAACATGATGGGGTTCCTAGTTTTGCACTACGACTCCCACAAGCGTCTTGGGACTCGTCTGAAGTCGGTACAGCCGATCTACCATCTTCTGTCTGTAGCGTCCAAACAGTTTGGGCTACACACTAACCCCTCTGTGGAAAGGTGAGACTCTCACGAACACGTACATGTCTGTTGTTTTGCACAGGACCCACAAGACTGAAGGTCCACAGTAGCAGTTGAAAAAATTTATGGTAGTATATATGGAGACTGTTTAGTGCCAAAAATAAGGGGTTAAATACATGTAAGAAAGAAATAACAAATGTTTCCTGATCTTATATCTCTGTTTCATGTAGTGAATCTGTTATTCAATGCATTTCTATGGCCAAATAGCAGTAAGGCCAAAAATAATGTTTCATCAAATTACATTTTTAAATATTTTTTTGATACTTCAAGGTGTCTTAAAATACCAAATCAAATAGCCAAATGATCCCTGGTATGACCATCTTAAAACAATTCCATATAGTTTAGTAGAACCCCCCCCCCCCCCCCAGCTTAGACAGGGCTTAGAAACTTGTCAGACTTAATTTGCCCTAACAAAAAAATATATCAACCCCTACACAAATGTCCATTTTAATTATCATCATCACAATAATTCAGATTTCCTCTTGCTGCAGGATTATTTTCCTGACATAAAGTGGTCAAATTAAGATCCTACATCTGTACGTTGTAAGAGAACCAGCAGAGGGCATATTTCTCCATGACTGCTGTTAATTACATTTACATCATTTAGCAGATGCTCTTATCCAGAGCGACTTACAGTAGTGAATGCGTTTCATTTGATGCATTTTTTTTATTTTTTGTACTGGCCCCCTGTG
Organism: Salmo trutta; assembly: GCF_901001165.1. NCBI lineage: Eukaryota > Metazoa > Chordata > Actinopteri > Salmoniformes > Salmonidae > Salmo > Salmo trutta. Next base: position 21,811,340 of record NC_042983.1, on the reverse strand, counting down.
GGAATCAAGCCCACAACCCTGGCGTTGCACACACCATGCTGGCGTTGCAAACACCATGCTCTACCAACTGAGCCACAGGGAAGATAACTCTGGCACACCACTGGCCATCTTCAGTAGCCGAGGACACATTGTCAAGAAGATGCTCTACACTTACAGAGACAGAGAAAATTACCAAGACTCAAACTCTCCTTTTAGCTGATCATCGGGTTCCAGGGCGGTCTCTATGACCCGCTAACTAATCTGGTGCACCTGGGGAGGAGGGACTATGTATGATGTGGTGGCTGGGAGGTGGACCACTCCCAACCATAACCTGTGGATGGAGCTCAGCATCAAACCCAAGCCTTTCAACCTCTACTCTTTCAACAACAGCTACGCTGTTGAAGAGTTACAGGATGTCACCAAGTTACTACAGATATTAGCAGTTGGTTGCAACTGTTTGGGTTTCAGCTCCACAATGTTGTCCCTGGTTATCCCAAGCCAGAGGTGGAGAGCATGGAGCAAACCTACGCAATGATGAGGACTCAAACCAAGACACAAGACTGGGACCCTAGTAAGGTTCTGTTGGGTATCCAGTGTGAGTTGCAGAAACACCTGAAGAACTTCATCTCTCTGGACCGGCTGCCTATGAGTAAGGTGAGTAGTCAGCTGGGGGCGTGGCATGGCCAGAGGCCCAGCTTCTCTGCCATCTCCTCCATCTTTAGTAAGGGCGTCAAGTTTGCCATCAGAGATGATGTCGTCATCTCCAAAATCATTGGGGTTGCTAGCGAGGACAGCCTGCGTGTGGCTGCAGTTCTAACCACGCAGTCTACCTGTCAGGCCTGCACTTCATGGTGGGCATTCTGGATACTCACTACTTCATCAAGCCTGACCTGTTGGAGGGGGACCTGGGAGTGGTCGGCCACACCGGAGTGGGTCGCGTCCTGGACAACGGCGTCAACATGACCTTGTCCCAGATGACGACTGTGGTGGGAGCTTCGCTGACATCCAGATGCAGAACAGGACTTACTTCAACATCCTCTACGGTGTCACGGAGGAGGAGAAGGAACATGTGCTGGAGGAGGCCCTGCACAGGACCGTGGAGCAGGCCTGGGTCATACAGCACAGGAGGCTGGAGGAAGGAGAGAAGGGCTCCAGGCTCTGGATACAAAGGGAAAGGGGATGGTTTCCATGTGTTTGATGCCATTCCATTTACTCCGTTACAGCAGCTTCCACTGAACAATGTTGTGAATTGCACTCATTTCAGTTTATACAGTACATATCTGTGATCTGTGAAATTGTAGTGACAGCTACTGTCTTTTTTTGTGACTACAAGACTCACTGGCATCTGGGATTTTGCTTCTTCCTGCTTATTTGACATTCTGGTGGTACAATGGAATAGAATGTGTGAGTTTAGACAAATGAAATTGTATATAGTAAGTGCTTTATTAATCCCGTTAATCCGATCAATAGAATTGATCGCTGGAGTTACACAGAGCAACGGGAAAAAGTATTCAAGCTGAACCTGTACAGTATCATTTACTTTTTAACAAATTGCTTATTGTAAAATATGTACTGTATTATCTGGGTGGAGCTCCTTCCATATCATGAAAAGTATTATTTGTATCATTTATTTACTGGACTAGAATATGGAGCTTGCAGGGCAGACTATAGTGGCCTACACAAAGTGCTAAATCATAGTGTAAATACAGCAAATAGCTCATCATATTGTAATTCACAGGTATTACATTCATTGTACCTTAATTATCCCGATGCCATTACAAGGCTGTCCTTACCAGTCCCTGTTCAGTTAGACAGACGTGTCCTAGTAATAGAAATATCCGAGCTAGCAAGTCAATTCGCAGACAGTACAGAAGATAAGTCTCACTGAGTAATCCAAAAGTATTGAATTAGTTGTAAGAATCAATGGTTTGCGTGGTACAAAAAGGTGATAAGCTGGTAAAAAATGTCCAAATCAAATGTAATTGGCACGTACAGTGAGGGGAAAAAGTATTTGATCCCCTGCTGATTTTGTCTGTTTGCCTACGGACAAAGAAATGATCAGTCTATAATTTTAATGGTAGGTTTATTTGAACAGTGAGAGACAGAATAACAACAACAAAAAATCCAGAAAAACGCATATCAAAAATGTTATAAATTGATTTGCATTTTAATGGTTTGCATTTTAATTTGCATTGATTTGCATTTTAATGTCCTCAAATACTTTTTTCCCTGACTGTACACATGGTTAGCAGATGTTATTACGAGTGTAGCAAAATGTTTGTGCTTCTAGTTCCAATAGTGCAGCCATATCTAACAAGTAATATCTAACAATTCCACAACAAATACCTAATACACACAGATCTAAGTAAAGGAATGGAATAAGATTATATAAATATATGGATTGGCAATGACAGAGCGGCATAGGCTAAGATGCAATAGATAATATAGAATACAGTATATACATGAGATGAGTAATGCAAGATATGTAAACATTATTAAAGAGACTAGTGTTCCATGTATTAAAGTGGCCAATGATTTCAAGTCTGTATGTAGGTAGCAGCCTCTCTCTGCTAGTGATGGCTGTTTAACGGTCTGATGGCCTTGAGATAGAAGCTGTTTTTCAGTCTCGGTTCCAGCTTTGATGCACCTGTTCTGACCTCGCCTTCTGGATGGTAGCAGGGTGAACAGGCAGTGGCTTGAGTAGTTGTTGTCCTTGATCTTTTTGGCCTTCCTGTGACATCGGGTGCTGTAGGTGTCATGGAGGGCAGGTTAGTTAGCCCCCCCGTGATCCGTTGTGCAGACCGCACCACCCTCTGGAGAGCCCTGCGGTTGTGGGCGGTGCAGTTGCCGTACCAGGTGGTGATACAGCCTGACAGGATGCTCTCAATTGTGCATCTGTAAAAGTCTGAAGGTTTTAGGTTCCAAGCCAAATTTTCTTCAGCCTCCTGAGGTTGAAGAGGCGCTGTTGCGCCTTCTTCACCACACTGTCTGTGTGGGTGGACCATTTTGTAGGACACTTAAAGTTTATCAAGTGGGTAGAAGTATAGACTAATAATCAGGAGCGGGAAGTCAGAGCAAGGTGAAAAGCAGACAGGATGACAAATTCACAGTGGGTGTCTTATAAGAGCCTGAGTGTATACTAGTTACAGGTCAAATGTAGTAGATGTGGAGGATGATTTTTCAAAGAGAAATGCACACAGAGAGAGTAGCTGTTTCCCACAGATAAAATTGACTGGAAACAACAGCAATGTTTCAATATTTGTATGTATTTGGTCTGTACTTAATTTACTACAACAAAGTCACATTGTGTTACAGCATTAGTCATTCCCATGCCTCTGTCTAGTATTCCACAGAAATGATCTGAGGAAATTCGATGTGCATAAGAGTACACCGTTTTCACAACAGCTAAAATATTTTCCATGTAGCCCCAGTTAAACAAGCCTTAGTAAAGCAATGGTTTACGCCGTCCTTTGAAACCTCTAAGAATCCTCCTTATTTCCTAAGACAGACTTTCATGTATGGGAATGAATTCGAAGTATTTAGTATTTCATTTATTTTTGATCAGAGTATGACATGTTTGGATCCGAAGAAATTTACAAGGTAAAATGTTGTCTCCTCATTCACCCTCACGCGTTTCTCATACGCACAATTTGGTTGTATTGTTGTTAACTATTTTTGTAATTTGGTTGTGTATGGTTTGTGTGCTGACATTTTGTTTTCTATGCTTTTCATACGTAAATGAAACATTTAGCACTGTGGAAAAGGCCGAACCAAAAGCATGAATTGCTGTTGGACGTAGCCAAACACCATATATTCAGTGTCACTTTAATACTGTCCAGTTCATCAAATATAATTATTTTCTTATGTTGTTTTTTACTTTCGTTCTCATTGGGTTGTATTGCAAAAAGGAATTGTATAAAACATAGGCTATATGGTATACTAGGTAATGCTTTACTTGACACCCAGCGTCATAATGCATTATGACACGGTCATAACCATGTCATAACAGCTGACATAACTTGTCATAACCTGACATAATTGCATTATTTTATGGTTATGACACCTACATAAGTGTCAACTTTCCATTACACCATAGCCTACGTGTCAATAGTATGTTTCTGTGTATGTATGTATATATATGTGTGTGTGTATATATATATTTTTTTTTTACCTGTTAAATTATCATTGTAATTGTGCACACATTGATGTCAGACATGCAGCTTACCCCAATGCTGATGACTGGGATGAATGCAGGAACAGATTTCAGGAGCAGGACAAGACATCCTCTTTTTGACTGATGACTGATATAAGGGCATGCATGTGATAGGCCTATCTGGCTTATATGATTATGATGGTCATAATGCTTCATGTCAGTGTCAAAGTGTACTTTCTTAGTCCAAGTAAAGTGACACAGGATGTTCATAATGCTTCATGACCGTGTCATAAAGTGTATTTTCTGCAAGTTATTTAAAATATGCTGAAAACAACATGACTGCAAAGCATTCATTACATCAAAACAAAGGATTTAAGAGAAATTTTCAAATGAAAGTTAACTTAGTGTCAGGGAAAATTCTAAATGTGGGTTTTGACACTAATGTAGGTGTCATAATCAGCCATAAAATGAATGCAATATATATCACAACAGATGTAAATATATGGGGTCATGACAGTTATGGCCATGTTATGTCAGCTGTTATGACACATGACATAGTTATGATCGTGTGATAACGTGTTATGACACTGGGTGTCAAGTAAAGTGTTACCGAATACGGTGTAACATATTTTGGGTAAATGAATTGATAGTACTCCCTATAATTGATAATGCTCTGTCCATTGGTGGTCATATTGATGATATTCTCTTAGTTGGATAAATGAGTCTGAGAGCGAAGAGGGTGTGATTGCTAATATACATTTCTGTTTTACGGGATACTGTGTACTCTGATGGTATCAAAACGCTTGACTGCATTTTCTACTCTGGACTTTGACTAAGAGGCATATATTTTCTATGAGTGCACCAGGAAGTGGGTGTAAATAATGAGAAGTTAATATTTCGGGTGTGGAAAGTTCATGTTCAAAACAACTTTTAGATTTTTTATGAATCCCTGCTGTATCTGAACGTTCTGTTTGTGTGTGTGTGTGTGTAACCAGGAGAGAGCCTTCGGGTAACACATGTAGCCAGAGGTCTGGACTCAGAGGGGGTTCTCCTAATGGACATCGTTATCAATGGCTTTGTCCCTCCAACATTATCAACCTCCCATCTCAATCTGCAGGTGTGTAATGACTAACACTCTCATCCTAAAGCCAGCTCAAGTCCCTGACCGTGACTAACCATGACACTATCTATAATATGATGATTGCTTTGTGTCCTGGAGGAGTTTGATGAGTCATACGTGCAGACGGGACCAGGGAAGCTGTACTCGTGGTCGTCCCAGGCCCATCAGAGAGCAGGCGGTCCCATGGTGCTGCGCTGTAACCACTCCATCATCTATGAGGGCCGAGAGGAGCGCCAGGGGCCCCTGTTGCAGCTGCTTAAGGTGTCCCAGATGAGTAGCATCTACAGGATATTCACTCTCAGTCTGGACTTCCAGATCACAGCCTCACTACTCCTACCAGGTCAGTGCAAACACAAGACAGACTAACACAAGACAGACTAATACAAGACAGACTAACACAAGACAGACTAACACTTGACTTTAAACTGATGTACTGTAGCAAACATGTTGCATTTTTGTCATTGTAGTTGTTTAAATGTAAGTTGCGATTGAATCGGTTCATGGACTTAAGGTGGTGCTCTGTATTTTTAGATGGTGATGGAGAAACTTGCCCGAAAGGTTTTGTCCTGGATACAGCCTCTTACTGTGCTGGTATGTTTTTGTATACATTTGCCTTCTGTGATTTAAGATAAAAAATAAGCTAAAAAACAACAACAATGTATACCGTAGAAAATTGTTGAAATGAAAATAATCCAAATACCCTTTTTGGATTGACCAATCATATTTTGTATTGCAGTGTAATGATAATGTATTACAACAATACAATTACAAAGTATTGCAATACAATTAACTCATGCAGAACATCTTAATAAACTGTAACTGTTGAATCGTTAGATGAGGATGAATGTGCTGCAGAATCGCCCTGCTCTCATTCCTGCAACAATGTGATGGGTGGCTTTTCCTGTGCCTGTCCCTCCGGCTTCACCATCTCTCCAAAGACCAACACATGCCAAGGTCAGCCACAGGAAACACTCTCACTGAATGCTGCACACTTTATCACACAATTTTATGTCTCCTATTTAGATACGTCATTACATTAGGTGATCTGTCTGTATATGGCTCTGGTATCATGTTGATTTGTAAGCTGTATTTAGAAGGCAATCTATTGTGACAGAAATACACAAATATTTACATGAATTTAAATAGTCAGATAGCTAGTGCACACAACATCTGGACCTGGGTTCTGAGATTATCTGAACTGATGGTATCACTGTGAATGTATAAACACTGTTATTGTAGACAGTGTTCTTATGTTTCACTTCACATTTGTGGTACCTCTCTGCAGATATTGATGAATGTGCACAGGGTTCCCACGTGTGCCACTACAACCAGCAGTGTGTGAACACGGTTGGCACGTACCGCTGCCAGGCTAAATGTGGCCCAGGGTTCAAGCCCAGCGCCATGGGAACCAGCTGTGAAGGCAAGTCTATTCACAACAAATGAAAAGTTTATTTTGGATTTTCTTTCAGCCGCTCATCAACTGTATAAGGCATATTAGTAACAGAGTTAGAGCTGTGGTGTGTGTTTCAGATGTGGATGAGTGCCAGGAGTCGTCTCTCTCCCCGTGTCAGCAGCAGTGTCTGAACACCCTGGGCTCCTTCCGCTGTGTCTGCAACCCTGGCTACCAGCTCTCTGGGCACCGCTGTCTAGGTCAGTGGCCCCTGCGGCTCACTGATGATATTTTCAACAGAATCAAATATTTCACACCAGGAAGCAGTAAACTGTAAGTTATGGAAGCAGTTAGTTAGCTCATGGAATCTCAAACCCTTTATGCTTGTTTGTAAACAGACATAAACGAGTGCAGCAGGAATGTGTGCCCAGCTCACCAACAGTGCCGCAACACAGAGGGAGGCTACCAGTGTTTCGACAGCTGCCCAGCTGGCATGAGAATGGGAGAGAATGGGGCCTGTGTGGGTATGATACCATTCATAATTAATGCATCTGTTACTCTGACTGTTGTTGCATGCAGGTACAGCTTTGTGCCATGAGAATGATGACCCTCACATTAAGCCCTGTGTTTACCAACGTTTTGTGTCACAGATGTGGACGAGTGCCAGGATGGGAGCCACATGTGCCGCTACAGCCAGATCTGTCAGAACACCATTGGGGGGTACGGCTGTGTCTGCCCCAGAGGTTATCAGTCCCAGGGGGTGGGCCGTCCATGCCTGGGTAAGACGCTTCATTTTGGCATAGTCATGTTTTACTACACAAAACAATATGCTACTGTTCAATAAAATGTTGTTCGAAGTAGTGTCTGAGTCTTGTTTTGTCTTTCAGACGTTGATGAGTGCCTACAGACGCCGAGTCCCTGTGCCCACCAGTGCCGTAACGTGCCAGGCAGCTTCCGGTGCCTCTGCCCACCAGGCACTGTGTTGCTGGGGGATGGGCGCTCCTGTGCTGGCCTAGAGAGAGGACAGGCCGTCTCCAACGGTACCCGCATCAGGGAAAGACTGCGCCCACAGCTGGTGTCATCACTCGGTAGGCCCATCCTCTCACGGCATCATGGGGTATCCCGCATCACCAGACAGAGCTGCCCCATAGGCTACACCAACCGAGATGGCACATGTGTCGGTGAGTGTTGCTCCCCCTAAAGTAGAAGTCCCTTTGGAAGTATTCCCAATATAAAGATGTTGTTATTAAATAAGCCAAAACACCAAGGGCACTTTGGTTCTGTCATCTAATTGGCATCTGCGTTTGTGGACAAGATGGAGAAGAAGTTTCTAATTTTCCTTGAATGTCTGTAAGCAAAGGCCGCAAGCAAGGGACTTTAATCTGGTACCACTGGTGCTTACCTCATCATGTCATTGATCTCTGTACAGATGTGGATGAGTGCTTGCTGAGGAAGCCTTGCCAACATGAGTGTCGAAACACAATAGGCAGTTTCCAGTGCCTCTGTCCTTCAGGCTACCAGCTCTTACCCAACGGCAGGAGCTGTAAAGGTATGGAGAAAACGTACAATAAACATAACCACCCATCACAACTGGGTTTGCATTGCCAAGAACATACACAGGTACTGAGTTTCCTTTCTGATGCTTGCAGACATTGATGAGTGTGCAGTACAAGGCATCCAGTGTGGACACAACCAGATGTGCTTCAACACTCGTGGAGGACATCAGTGTCTGGACACACCCTGCCCTGCATCCTATCAGAAAGGAGGGAGCCCGGGGTAAGGCGCCTCAATCAACACCACTGTGTGTTGCAATGTGTGGCTAGTTTAACAGATTGTTTCCTGGGTATTTTTGTAATATTGTAGTTACCGTACTCACTTATCACACAACCATAGTCATTTTTTGTGTAGTTAGCTATGTATATAATAAGTCACCGACCATTGATGCCACAAAACCATGAATTGGTTGTTGTGTACAGTAGTTATGTATTGTATGTGTCACTGAACTTTAGAGCCAGCTGACAACAGTATCAGTACCTCTGGAAGTGTAACAGTTGACTCTTCTTTCTCCATGGCAGGACGTGCTACAGACCCTGCTCTTGGGACTGTGCCTCTGGAGGTTCCCCTCTGCTACTGCAATACAAGCTGCTGACCCTGCCCCTAGGCATCCTAGCCAATCACAACGTGGTGCGCTTGTCTGCCTTCTCTGAGGCGGGGGTGTTGCAGGAGAGAACATCCTTCACCATCCTGGAGCAGGGCAGTGAGGGGGATCCGGGGGCAGGGGGCAAAATATTTGGCATCAGGGATGAGGCAGGCAGGGGCATCATCTTCACCCTACGGCCCCTGCAGAGGCCAGGCCTGGTGCGTCTGAGGGTGCAGGCCACCACCCTCTCCACACAGGGCCGCATCACATACCAGAGCATCTTCATCATCTACATCTCCATCTCTAGATACCCCTACTGAGCCCCCCATCAGCTGGAGGGTGGAACTGACTGTGTTTTCCCCTAAGAGGCCCCTGTCCCCTTCCTCAATCTCTGTAGAATCAGGCCCCCGGCCTGGGAGACCGAGCATGCCAAGCCAAGAAAGCACTAATCATGAGACAAGGCAAACAGTATTATCACTAAGGATTTCACTGATATTTGGACCCTTATCTGTGGTACAATGTAAACTGTATTGAAATGGATCTTAAACTGTGAGGACATGGTTTAGTCAAAATCTGTTTTGTTGGATTTATCACAATGAACACGCCAAAGATGGTCCTATAGCATTAGAATGGCGTGCAGCTATTTATATTGTGAAAATGCTACAGGTTTGTCAATATTATTTTATCTCGTGTTTTCCTATTCTTTTAAGTCATTGTTGTCACATGAATCAGCTATAAGGTGCTATTCTGAATGTACTGTACTTGAGTGTGTTTAAGTTAATGGCCTTAGCTTCATCGAAGCAGTGAGCCATATGGCATTTGTGTTACAAGAACAAACGGATGTGAAAGCATTTCCTCCCCCTGCCTGGACTAAACCACCTTAAGCAGGAAGTAGAAGACCATTTGAGTTTGATTGCGCTCATTGGACTCTGTGCTGAATGGAGTTGGCCTCCACTAGCATTAAACTTTGCCATTTACAACATGGACATCAGAGAAAATGTCCCTTTCTGCTTAATCACGTTTAGTCTGTAGGCTGTAGTGTTCTGATTTAGCCATTCATCTTTCTAAATGTGTTTCAAAATTCCATGGTTAAAAACCATAGAGGGAGGGAAGCAACAAAGACATCGTGCTGACTATTTATTGTTAAACCAAAAGCATACTCAGTGAGTAGTATGCACACACACACAGCCCAAAATGTGAAGAACCACATTCAGTGGGTGTTTGTGAAACAGGGAAAGAGGAAGCAGGCGAATATTAATAGAAAAGATGCACAATATACTTGTGTGAATTAATCATGCTGAACAAACTCAGCAAAATCATGGCTGCAATAGTGCAGTGTACATTTCTTTAGAATTTTGACTGCACCCTTCCTTCTATTAGCTGTATGATGAATTAACCAACATTTCAGTGTCACTGTATACACATGTAATGCCATCAAATTCATCAAAACATTTCTGTTTTGGAAAATATGTATTACTGTCCGCTTTGGTCATTGTAGTAATGCACGTTAAATGTGTATTAACTGTAAGTCAACCAATGAGAAATTGAAATTAAACTTTGCCATTTATGACACAATTATACTTGGACTGTTTCAGTTACCTGCTGCACTACCTCCAAGGCTGGTCTTTGCTGTTCTGCTACCCGTAACGATACCAAAAAATGCCGCCCCCTCCATGTATATTCTAGAGGTTGAACTTAGGTTCAAATTTAGGTTCTGAATGAAAGGTGAAAAGGTATTTTCCATATGTTTAAAATATATATTTTCCAGGACGTTGAAAAGGAATCTTTTCCAGATGTTGAAAAATACGTCTTTTCCATACATCGAAATAAGGTTAATTTTCAGTTCTGAATGAAAGTTGAAAATTCATATTTTCCAGACATTGAAAATATGTATTTTCCAGATATTGAAATCAGGCTCATTTTTGGTTCTGAATGAAAATTGGAAATAAGTAATTTATAAACAGCTATGTTATGACCGGACAAAATCTGAACCAAACATAGACATCTATGATTGGTTCAGATTTGGTCCAAACCGGACCAAAAACCAATGTCAGTGGATATGGAAATCAAGGCCGACCGTACTGCCCCCCAAAAAGACTTCCAAACGGCATCGCAGTTGGTGCTTACTGAGGGCTACAGTACTGCCTGAAAAAAAAATGGAATGCCCATCTGTGGTAAGCCTACCGTTTGTAAACACCAAACAAAGATGTCCAAAAGATGGCAGGCTTCACCCCAGTAAGCACGAGTTGACATGTCGGCCCGCAATGGAATTGTAAATGCTGATCCATGTTGTAGGCCCACCGTTTGTAAAATAGGCCGTTGCATTGGCTTTATTAGTCCTGATTCCTGTGACTAATCAAGTTGGCCATTTAAACTCTGAATATCAGCAGGGTTGGGGAGTAAGGGATTACATGTAATGAAAGGTGAAAAGGTATTTTCCATATGTTTAATCCGTAATCCGTTACATGTAAGGGGTCCCAAAAAACGGTAACTGTAATCCGTTATGTCACCAGCGACAACATTGTAATCAGATTACTGATACTTTTGAAAAACTAGATGATTACTTTGAGGATTACTTTTAAATTCAGAGAGGATGTTCGCAAAAAAAAATCTTTGACACTTCTCTGTTTTCTCAATGACATTCAAATCAAAATTTAAAAAAGGCGCACTTTTACATTTGTTCCACCTGAGCGAGTCTGAGCACAAGTCAGAGACCACTATGATGACACACCAAATGTGTTTGATGGATCGCGGAAAAGAGCAGGAATAGGCTTTTGTAGGCTACAGTCCAAGCTATGTCTTCCAATGGTGCGACTGCTGTCGGCATCCAAAGATTATCCAATTTGAAAAAACGCTTGGAGGTAAGGACGGCAGTAGCGGTGAATCTTACGCCGATGGGATATCACGTATTGATATCTACATAGCGCATTGATGTGAATCACACTGCTGCTCTCTCATTTAGCTATTTGCACTTTATGGATTGTGGTTGTTGTAGATGGCTGTTCACAAATATAAATGTGTATTTGAACCCAATAATGGTTGAATTCAAGAAGTTTAAGCTGCCTATCAATCATTGTTTTTTAAATCAATGGACAGCCAGTGAAAAATGCGCTCTTGCAACAGCTGCATAGTGCGGATCCAAGCCTATGGAATAAAAGTGGGTCTTTTATTGCTCAATCTAGTTCATGCTGATAAAAAAAAAAATCCATAGGCCTAATGAACACATGCTCAAACTTGCACACTTTTGATAGACTTAAAGGGGCAATCTGTAGTTGCTACATCCATTTTTGGACTTGATTCTTGAAGAATATAATTTATAAATGCCTCATGAGTTTAGTTCAATTGTCACACTCCATGAGAACCCAAAATATAAGCTTCTTTTTCTCCAATGTTTGTAAACATTGTAAATGTAAATAAACACTGTATAGCCTCATAACATGGTTAAAACAAAAAAATGTAAACAATAGGCCTATAGCAAATGCAGCATACGACATACATTTTTCACATGTAAATAGCACTTTTCAGTAGTGCTCAAAGCATGCCATTCCATGAGCGCAGCATTTATTTTTAACTCAAATCAATGAGCCCAATCAGTCCTACATGACAACAAAATCATAAACAACAGAGTATGGCTGGCTAATAAGTCCTTTGCTTTGGGGTTATGCTCAGGTAAAACAGTTTGGCTAATCTATACTTCCATATTTCCAAGTCGTATTCTTGAAGATTAAGGGGTATAACATTTATTGGAATGGCTGGAATTCTGATACTTTGGTTTTTCATGTAAATATATAATTTAATCATACTATTATATGTAGTAGAAAGCAATGGGTTAGAAGAAGCTTACATAACCAACCCATAAAGTAAAATTGAACATCCATATATGACCAGCAATGTAAACTTTAACATTGATTTATCCTGCAATAGATGTCATTCAATTGGTAACACATGTTTTTCTTCTTCTAATGCCTCTTAAGGGGAAAGTAATCTAAAAGTAACGAAATGTAATCAGATTACGTTACTGAGTTTGGGTAATCCAAAGATTACATTTACAGGTAACTAGTAACTGTAACGGATTACATTTAGAAAGTAAACTACTCAACCCTGAATATAAGTATTTGTTCTTAACTGACGTGCCTAGTTAAATAAATGTTAAATAAATAAAATAAAAATATCAGCTACCCAACTTTATCAAGAGTTATCGTGAGCCTGTTTGCAGTGTGTTTACACAGGGGGAATTGCAGAAGCATTTTATTTTTTGCAATGATCAGCTTGTCAGAAATTCACGGATACAAACTTGAAACCACTGACCATGACAATGGGATGAAATTCCTGGACAACAGTTGTGATTGTCCAATTCCATATTGTCCATTTTACTTTGACCTGTCCTGTTTTTAGGATATGTTGTTTGTTAACATGACAGCATTTTTTTTTATTTGATTGAGGGACATCTAGGTTGGGCTATTTGATCGGAGAAACCGGCATGATGTAAAAAATGTCCATCTCATTACATTGTCGTACATTTTATATCCAGCCTGTAGGCTTCAGAAAAGGCCACATGCTCTTTCTACCATATCCTATATCTGCTACACGGACGAGGTGCGAATTAAAAGCGAGGGTCGACCTCTGCCTGAGATCAGTTTCATGAAGGATAAAAAGGTGAGGGCGTTCAATACCAACTGGTATCAAAAGTATAGCTGGTTAACAGGGAGCCTTTCATCAGGCCGCCTGTATTGCTGGCCTTGCCTGCTTTTTGGAAAGTCTGAGCCTTGGTCGGAAGGTGGGTACAGTGACCTGAAGAACATCGATCGTTCAGCTAAACGGCAAACCAAAAGCAGGGAGCATGTAAATGCCCACATCAGATTCAAGCTTCTAGGAAAAAGCTGCGTCGATAGAGGGAAGGGCAACTACAAGGAGCTTGCAGAGGTAATTGCACGTTGCGATGCTTTACTTGCTGAACATATCGAACTTTCGACTGTCTTTTCTAGGATGTCGAAAACAATTCTGAATGATTTGATAGCTTCCGTCGCATCATCTATTAAAAGTAAAGAGAGAAGTTGACGCAGTGTATTTTTTGGCGTGTGCTCAAGTAGGCTTTGCACTTTCCTCCGGTATTTATTTAGCAAAGATGATAACACATAATCACTCCGAACAGATACAAGCAAAAACTCATGACATTAATTTTGCAGCAGCCTAGGCTACACCTGAACATTAGAAATCTGACATGCTGTGTGGGATGAAAATGATACTATTTTTCAGTCTGGTCAACTGTATGCTACTAATAAGAGCAGCTTACAGTGTTGCCAACTCCTCAGTAAGAAAAGTAGGTATTGGCTGTCCTAAAAGTTGCTAAATGACGTAATCACCTCGTTTGCATAATTTGCCATGTGCGTGTAATTGTGATGGACGCTGTAGGAGAGAGGAATGACGTCGTGGGAGAGACAAAAAGTGAGTAAAAAACACCCTAAATATGTTTAGAACTACAAATGAACTTTCTTCTGTCGATTCTTGTTTTTTTTATGTCACAATTCCAACCCTCCTCCGTTATCCGGGCTTGGGACCGGCAAAAGTGACCCAAAAGAGACACTCTGGCGGAGTTACTTAGTTTTTTATTTAATTTTTTTGTTTAGTTTTCTTAATTTGGTTTGTTTTTTTTAACCTTATGGTCCACTTAGGAGCCTACAACAAGTCACAGTAACACATGAACATTTTTAACCATAACATTTTTTTGTATACAATCTAAATGGACCAAAAAGAGACAATAGAAAAAACTATCAATGGCAATGTGAGAAAATTATGGTGACTAGTCTGGCCCTAATTCAGGTTAATTGTCTTTTTTCCAGACGCTCCTCCACACACACACACACACACACACACACAGGCTGTGCTGGCTCACAGAAAGAGTGGGTCATCGTCATTTTGGTGAAGGCTCTCTATGGCAGGTTCAGCAACTGAGGGAGCTGACTTAAATGAGTAAGCAGCTGATGTGCCAAAAAGCTGCAAAACATTATCAGGCAGCTGGTGCTCATAGCAAGTCTCACCAGACAGCTTCAGTCCATATCGAATGTACAGGATGGAGTTAAGGGTCTGCAAGGACATCCGATTTCCAAGTTAGATTTTTATCACACTCATCTGCCTGAATACTCTCTCGACTTCAGCATTCGAGTGTGTGGCAAGGACAACACAGACACAGCAGCCATGGCAAGTTCTTGAAACGGGTTGATATCAGCTGCATCCCTGAACTTCCAAATCTCACTCCAGAAGCCCAGTGTGTTTTTTGTCTAGTTCCATTTACTAAGATGGATGGCACGCCATTGCTGGACAATCTTGTCTATCTCTGCAGGGGAGTAGCCAAGGAGCTTGGCTATTTTTTTCTATTTCTCCAGGGCTCTTATTGTGCTTTAGAGTTTCCTCCACATTGAAAACAGACATGTACTGCAATGCTTCGATGTTGTCCGGCAGTCTCACCCTCAACTCATTAGTGAAGGAGATGGTGAAGGCTACACACCGCTTTCGGACATTGTTTTCATCCTCAGGCGCAAGGTGGAGCTCAGCTGCCTTTGACTCAAAAAGGTAACCAAGGTACGGTTTGAGTGATGTATCCATCTATTGGCCCTTTGAGTACATCAACATTTGCCAGTTGATTCAGCACCCTGCTGCTCACAGACTTGATCAGGCTAACCAAGCTGTCAAGTAGCTTAAGAGGGTCTACTTGCTCTCCCTCAAAAGCCTTGATGGCCAACTGTATCTCACCCAGCACTGACTTCAAAAAAGTCAGAAACAATATGTTTTGAGGATCACTGTACATGGAGTATAAAACATCAGCCATGTAGCAGTGTTCACTGGACTTGATAACTGTGAAATGTAGCCTAAGCTCCTCCCACTGGTCCAAAATGCGTGAAACCGCGGGTTCAATGGAGAGCCAACGTGTGGCACACACCTTGGTTATCTGTAAAGGTTTCTCCCCGCAGTTCATGGTCTCATATATGGCCTTGTAGGACTCCCTGTGCTTTGGAGACACTGAAAACCAGTTATAAGTCTCTCGTACCAAGTACTCCACACTACGGGGGATGGTGTCATTGGAAGCATGACTTACAGCAAGCTGCAGAGAGTGGCACACACAATGATTAAGAACCAGATATTTGAGGCCATACTCCTCCTTCAGCACTTTATGGACCCCATTGTTAATCCCCGTCATAACAGAGGCATTGTCAGTCCCTATCCCCAGGAGTTTCTTTTTTTTAAGACAACACTTCTCGAAGAAAGCCACAACAGCACGGGCTATAGATTTGGCATCTCCTCTGTCCAACTCAACAAGCCCCAGAAATGTTGATACAATTGTCTGCTTGGTGTCACTAAAGTACCTTATCACAACCCCCAGGTACTTAGAAACACTTACATCCGTGGACTCATCGAGGAGGAGGCTGAAACGCTGGTCACCCACATCTGCGACCAACTTTTTCAGAAAGTATGGTGCTAGAACACCATTAATCATTTCTGTGCACTTTGTCCTGTGCATTTTGAAGTGGGTAGCAACAGTGGAGTCTGAGAAAGCAGCTCTACATGCTTCTCCAATGTGATCACATGGCAGCATGGAACAGTGTTCAGCAATAGCTAATGCCTTGTGGCCTCAGCCTTTTTTGCAGTCAATTTTTTTAACCATAAATGTCAGCTTGTTTTGGGTGGAACTGTTATAAGGCTTTGCCTTTTGAGTATTTTTTTGAGTTGTCATGTGTTTTTTTACATCACTAAGTTTGGCGTAGAAATCAGCCTTACAATGCAGACAGTATGCCAGTGTATCATCTCCAATAAACGGCTTCAACCAGCCTTTGAATTCAGGGTTTGATTCCCACTCCTTTCTGTATTTTTGAGTGTACAGTTTAGACTGAGACATGATGAGCTAGCCAGCTAGATGTTTAGCTTATGTCACAGAGAGTCACACACACAGTGGACAAGGTGAGTAAGTGACTGAGGCTGTGTGAGTCAAATGCAGTAATTTATTTTTGTGCAGTGAGTTATTTTAGACAAAGAACATTTTACATTTACATCCTGCCCTGAATTACTCACCTTGTCCACTGTGTGTGTGCCTCTCTGTGACATAAGCTAAACAGCCAGCGGCGGCTTCCCGCACGCGCGATTCATTTACAGTCTGGACACGGAGGGATGAACATCTCCTGCCCTGACTGCAGCTGGGAGGGACTGCTGTGCGAGGACTGGGCCGTCTGTGAGTGCTTTTGGACGGGGTGGGACCGGGGTGGGGCTCACGGCAGCACCTGCTGCTCGTTGAGAAGAGTAAGAATGATATGTGCTTTCGCGTCAGAGTTTCCAAAAGTCTCCAATAACACCAGAAAAAGTCGCTAGATTGTTTTGAAAATGTGTCGCTAGAGGGGTCTGAATGCTCACTAAATATAGTGACAAAGTCGCTAAGTTGACAACACTACATCTGTATACAGCCTATGTGCCCTGTCCATCTGGTCAGGGTAAATTAATTGGTAACGTTATGTATTTATAGTCAATTTGTGTGTCAGGAGAAAATGTGAATGTTATCAAATGTTGTTTATATTCAAATTTGGGCTGCCTAGGCTGCCTATACTTTTTTTAATCCAACATTATGAACTGGAATGAATCAGTCAACATAATAGTGATGAGACGTGAGTACATTTCTTTACAAGGCCTACAGCTGCATAGGCCTGCATGATGCAAACATTCATGAAGCAAGCTCAGACCTGTGAGTTCTATTGTCTATCAGTTGTTGTCTATGTGTCTGGGTAGAGGAAATCCCCCTCCTAATTTAGTCTAAATATAATTTATATGAACAAACATAAGGTAGCTGCAGTTTGACAGGGTTTTCATCCCCCCCAGGGCCAGGAGTTTTTTTCCCAGAGTTTTTTAAAACCATGTGACCCGATTAGGGAAAAACTGATCATAGCCCATATTTAACCTTTTTACAATTGATTAATCACTGTCATACCTTATAGGGTCCAGTGTTTTCTTAGTTAGGTTAACATATAAGGAAAAACTCCAGGCCCCAGGGGGTAAAAATTGCCCCACCACTCTGGGACATATGATGCCACCAGTCTGCTTGCAGTTATCGTCAGGTATGTGGATGATCAGGGCTTTATTCAGTAATGTTTCTTGGAATAACTTGATGTGTCAAGTGAGTGAGTTGCCAGTCTGTTTGACTTTATGAATTTTGAGATGTCTGAGTTTAAATTCATAGATGGCGCTGCTGTAATGGAATGTACAGTTGAAGTCGGAAGTTTTCACCTTAGCAAAATACATTTAACCTCAGTTTTTCACAATTCCTGTCATTTAATCCTAGTAACAATTCCCTGTCGTAGGTCAGTTAGGATCACCACTTTATTTTAAGAATGTGAAATGTCTGAATAATGGTACAGAGAATTATTTCTTTCTTTCAAAACATTCCCAGTGGGTCAGAAGTTTACATACAGTCAATTAGTATTTGGTAGCATTGCCTTTCAATTGTTTAAATTGGGTCAAACGTTTCGGGTAGCCTTCCACAAGCTTCCCACAATAAATTGGGTGAGCTGGTGTAACTGAGTCAGGTTTGTAGGCCTCCTTGCTCGCACATGCTTTTTCAGTTCTGCCCACAGATTTTCTATAGGATTGAGGTCAAGGCTTTGTGATGGCCACTCCAATACCTTGACTTTGTTGTCCTTAAGTCATTTTGCCACAACTTTGGAAGCATGCTTGGGGTCATTGTCCGTTTGGAAGACCCATTTGCGACCAAGCTTTAACTTCCTGACTGATGTCTTGAGATGTTTCTTCAATATATCCACGTAATTTTCCTGCCTCATGATGCCACCTATTTTGTGAAGTGCACCAGTCCCTCCTGCAGAAAAGCACCCCACAACATGATGCTGCCACCTCCGTGCTTCACTGTTGGGATGGTGTTCTTCGGCTTGCAAGCCTCCCCCTTTTCCCTCCAAACATAAAGATTGTCATTATGGCCAAACAATTATATTTTTGTTTCATCAGACCAGAGGACATTTCTCCAAAAAGTTCAGTCTTTGTCCCCATGTGCAGTTGCAAACCGTAGTCTGGCTTTTTTATGGTGGTTTTGGAGCAGTGGCTTCTTCCTTGCTGAGCGGCCTTTCAGGTTATGTCGATATAGGACTCGTGTTACTGTGGATATAGATACTTTTGTACCTGTTTCTCCAACATCTTCACAGGGTCCTTTGCTGTTGTTCTGGGATTGATTTGCACTTTTCGCACCAAAGTACGTTCATTTCTAGGAGACAGAATGCGTCTCCTTCCTGAGCAGTATGACGGCTGTGTGGTCCCATGGTGTTTACACTTGCGTACTATTGTTTGTACAGATTAACGTGGTACCTTCAGGCGTTTTGAAATTTCTCCCAAGGATGAACCAGACTTGTGGAGGTCTACAATTTTTTTTCTGAGGTCTTGGCTGATTTCTTTTGATTTTCCCATGATGTCACGCAAAGAGGCACTGAGTTTGAAGGTAGGCCTTGAAATACATCCACAGGTACACCTCCAATTGACTCAAATGATGTCAATTAGCCTATCAAAAGCTTCTAAAGCCATGAAATAATTTCTGGATTTTTTTCAAGCTGTTTAAAGGCACAGTCAACTTAGTGTATGTAAACGTCTGACCCACTGGAATTGTGATACAGTGAAATAATCTGTCTGTAAACAATTGCTGGAAAAATGACTTATGTCATGCACAAAGTAGATGTCCTAACCGACTTGCCAAAACTATAGATTGTTAACAAGACATTTTTGGAGTGGTTGAAAAAATGAGTTTTAATAACTCCAACTTAAGTGTATGTAAACTTCCGACTTCAACTGTATCTGCTATTTGTCTTTACAGCTAAGTCCCCTCCTGTTCCCTGATTTTAAGAGGTGATGACCACTCCACTCCAGTACCGTTCTCAACTCTCTCCTGACATGAACTGAAGCCATGTCTCATGTGCCCGCTCATCCACTGGCACATTAAATGTTTCCTCTCCATGCACTGTGAGTACCCCTATCAATTTTCTCTCATTACTGTATGTTGTCACGCCCTGACCTGAGAGAGCCTTTTCATGTCTCTATTTAGGTTTGGTCAGGGTGTGATTTTTGGTGGGCATTCTATGTCCTTTTTTCTATGTTTTTGTATTTCTTTGTTTTGGCCTGGTATGGCTCTCAATCAGGGACAGCTGTACATCGTTGTTGCTGATTGGGATCCATACTTAGGCAGCCTGTTTTCCTTTGGGGTTTTGTGGGTAGTTATTTTCTGTTTCGTGAGTATTTTAAGTGTTCACCAGAAATAAATACATGATGAGCACTATCCACACTGCGCCTTGGTCTACTCTTTCAGACGGCCGTTACATATGTAGAGTCAATCACATTATTACACATCAATGATTTTACTCCTTGCTTGAACTAACTCATTCTAAGTTCTTTTGTCTGACTATGTAGTGTGTTGCGGTGTTTTTTGTTTTTGGTGTTCCAATCGAGTCCTGCACTGGTCAAGCCTCTGAACACATCAACTCATGCCTCATACCCTCATCCAATCACTGCTGTGATCCCTTCCCAACACTGTAAGTAGCCCTCTCATTCCCATTTCCCATAATATTGTACTATAAATGTATTTTATTAAATGTTTTAGGTTAAAATAATTCGTCTTTGACGATTTTTGAAACACACTTTGTCGTGGCTGTGCATTCCGCGCCTATACAGTGGATCTCCCATCCTCCTCCATTTTTCAAGTCATCAGCCTCCACTGATGTAAATGGATTCTGGCACAGCACATCTGTGGTCGCAAAGGGGAAGCCAAAATGGTCGCTGTGCATCTCCACCTGTGCCATTAAGGCATTAAAGAAGACATGTTCACCATAGAAAAAAACTATGAAGTGGCTGGAGATAATGTCCTCTGATTATAATAATGATGCAGATTGTTCTTTGGTCTTTGTAGGCAGACACCATTAAATGATTTGTGTTTTTAATCTGAGTTATTGTTTTCTCACTTATGAGCATTTGGCAATGTGTTTTTTGCAGGGTATGTGAATGTATTTGATGTGATATATATGGACCATGTCCAATATAAACAAACATACCACAGCAAAAAAATAGAAAAATACCAAACTTCCATTTCAGCGTCTTGTCCTTCAAAACGCATGATTCAAGACCAGACCTATTGGGGGAGACATCATTTATTGTTTAGAGCTCAAGTTCCTTCTTTCAAATACAGTAGCCGAACTCAGGCAAGACTTGACTTTTCCCATTAAACCAATAGAGTTCAGTAAGAGTCAGCAACCTTTTCCTCTGTCATTTTTTTTGGTCATCTGCGGACTCAGATGTGAATATTGTAACACTGCGACATCCACATGAAAAACTGTCCTACTTTCCTTATTAGGCTTTGTTTTTAGATTGGATTTGGACAGAATTTATTGACTAGTGCAGCAATCCTACGAGCACTTTATTTCCAAATAAAATAAAGAATATGGAAACACTGGTAATTCCAATAACTGATTTTGAATGTAATAATAATGTAGTTGAGATATTGGTCGGTCACAGCCTGGGATCGAACCTGGGTCTGTAGTGACGCCTAAGACCGCTGCGCCACTCGGGAGGCCCTGCTGTAATTTTTCTAGATTTGAACACGATATCCCAGAAACCTCTGCTTTCATTGGTAGTCTCTGCTGGGATGACGTAGTATAAAGATCTGCGCTAAGACTTTGTGGCTGTGTTATCTAGTGGGAACCCAGAGCAACAGAGTGGAGATTTGAGACTGTGGATGCCGATACGATAACAGTTACAGACAAGATTGAAAACTCGATTCCATTTTTGCAATAATGTCTTCAAAACAGGCACTGAAAATGTTATACACCTGCTATAATTCTGGTTTTTATATTTTAATGAAAAGATATTCAAATTGTTGTCATCCAGAAAGGTAGCTAACGTTAGCAATGTCAAGGTAGCTAGCTAGCTACGTGGTTGATAATAGCTACCATGAATTTTGCTGCCTGGTACAATGTTAGATAGCTTGCTAGCTGTCGTCAGATTGCTAACTTAGTACATTAGCTTTTTTACGAAAGTTTGAAAGCTATGTAAAAGAATGCATTTTAACTTTCGTATTTCTGCATTCATGGAAAATAACCTTGGCTTTGGCATGCTTTCAGTCCTTTGCCATTCTGACACCTATACTGGTTAGCTAGCCTCTCTAGGGTAGGGGGCAGTATTTGCACGGCCGGTTAAAAAACGTACCCGATTTAATCTGGTTATTACTACTGCCCAGAAACTAGAATATGATATAATTGTTTGATTTGGATAGAAAACACCCTAAAGTTTCTAAAACTGTTTGAATGGTGTCTGTGAGTATAACAGAACTCATATGGCAGGCAAAAACCTGAGAAGATTCTGTACAAGAAGTGCCCTCTCTGACCATTTCTTGGCCTTCTACACTCTCTTTATTGAAAACTGAGAATCTCTGCTGTAACGTGACACTTCCAACGGCTCCCATAGGCTCTCAGAAGGCGGCAAAACGTTGAATGATGACTTTGCAGCCCATGGCTGAAAAACAGTAGCGCTTTTGGATAGTGGTCGTTCTGAGAACAAAGAGACTGGGGCTCGCGTGCACGAGACGACTCCATGTTTACATTTTCAGTCTTTGAACGAAAACAGGGTTTCCCGGTCGGAATATTATCGCTTTTTTACGAGAAAAATGGCATAAAAATAGATTTTAAACAGCGGTTGACATGCTTCGAAGTACGGTAACGGAATATTTAG
Organism: Salmo trutta; assembly: GCF_901001165.1. Taxonomy (NCBI): domain Eukaryota; kingdom Metazoa; phylum Chordata; class Actinopteri; order Salmoniformes; family Salmonidae; genus Salmo; species Salmo trutta. The sequence continues at coordinate 21,788,809 of NC_042983.1, read as the reverse complement.
AAATGTTTTGTCACGAAACGCGTCGGGCGCGTAACCCTTCGGATAGTGTCTTGAACGCATGAACAAAACGCCGCTATTTGGATATAACTATGGATTATTTTGAACCAAACCAACATTTGTTATTGAAGTAGAAGTCCTGGGAGTGCATTCTGACGAAGAACGGCAAAGGTAATCCAATTTTTCTTATAGTAAATCTGAGTTTGGTGAGTGCCAAACTTTGTGGGTGTCAAATTAGCTAGCCCGTGATGGCCCGGCTATGTACTCAGAATATTGCAAAATGTGCTTTTGCCGAAAAGCTATTTTAAAATCGGACATATCGAGTGCATAGAGGAGTTCTGTATCTATAATTCTTAAAATAATTATGTTTTTTGTGAACGTTTATCGTGAGTAATTTAGTAAATTCACCGGAAGTTTGCGGTGGGTATGCTAGTTCTGAACGTCACATGCTAATGTAAAAAGCTGGGTTTTGATATAAATATGAACTTGATTGAACAAAACATGCATGTATTGTATAACATAATGTCCTAGGAGTGTCATCTGATGAAGATCATCAAAGGTTAGTGCTGCATTTAGCTGTGGTTTGGGTTTATGTGACATTATATGCTAGCTTGAAAAATGGGTGTGTGATTATTTCTGGCTGGGTACTCTGCTGACATAATCTAATGTTTTGCTTTCGTTGTAAAGCCTTTTTGAAATCGGACAGTGTGGTTAGATTAACGAGAGTCTTGTCTTTAAAATGGTGTAAAATAGTCATATGTTTGAGAAATGGAAGTAAAGCATTTCTAAGGTATTTGAATATCGCGCCACGGGATTCCACTGGCTGTTGAGTAGGTGGGACGATTTCGTCCCACATACCCTAGAGAGGCTAGCTAGCTAATAACATTAATGGGATGGCCCCTTGATTCTCAAGAGCTATGGCTTACAGGTTTAATTGCAAGAGCTGTCCTTTGAAGAAAGGGGAGAGGTGCTGGAGCTGGCCGCTTCCCGTTGACCTGGAGTGATTTTTGACATGGAGTACCAGAGGGCTATTCCAGTGTCTCCCAGGCCGTGGACAGCCTCACTGGTGCACCTGCCTGAATTGGAGGGAGACTCCTGCACCTTACAACACACAACTGCTGCCATTTCACCACTGCAATATTACATTTATTGGTAACACTTTACTTGACACCCAAAGTCATAACACGTTATGACATGGTCATAACAGCTGACATAACTTGTTATTACCTGTCATAATATGGTCATAACACTGTCATGAACAATATATTTACACCTGTTGTGACAGATATTGCTTTATTTTATGGCACCTACATAAGTGTAAAAACCCACATTTATTCAAACTTGTTTTTTCCCTGCCAAGAAGTTTCCTTCGTTTGAAAGTTTGTTTCTTAAGTACTTTGTTGTTGTAATTCATTCTTTACAGTCATGTTTTTTTCACATATTTTAAATAACTTGCCTAAAATATACTTTATGACACTGTCAGAATGACACTGTGTCACTTTACTTAGCCTAAAATAATTCGCTTTATGACACTGTCAAGAAGCATTATGACCGTCATAATCATTAAGCCAGATAGGCATATCACGTATTATGTCTGTGTAACAGTATAGCTTCCGTTCCCTCTCCTCGCCCCTACCTGGGCTTGAACCAGGGTCTCAGAGCGAGTGACATCGACAACAGCCACCCTCGAAGCATTGCTATCCATCGCTCCACAAAAGCAGAGCAAGGGGAACAACTACTTCATGGTCTCGGAGTGAGTGACATCACCAATTGAAACACTGTTAGCGTGCACCACCGCTATAGCTATTTCACATCGGTTACATCGGTCATCAGTCAAAAAGAGAGTGTCTTGTCCTGCTTCTGAAATCTTCTCCTGCATTCATCCCAGTCATCAGCATGATGCAGAGCATTGGGGTAGGTGCATCTGACATCAATTTGTGCGCAATTACAATGTTAATTAAATATGGTCAATTTCAGAAAATGGTATATAACATAGACATATGTTTGACAAGTAGGTTATGGTGTATTACTCCTCGTGTTACTACTTTTTCTTTTTTACTTTTTATTATTTTCTAACTGCATCGTTGGGAAGGGCTCTGAAGCAAGTCTACACCCGTTGTATTCGGCGCAAATTTGTTTTGATAAATATAATTTTGGAGGTTTTACATCATTCAAATCTTTTTCACAACTTTTAGAACAACTAACACTTACATCTTGTTTCCCTATGCACACGTGCTGCCAGTAGGGTTCCAGCCTCATAAGCCCTATTCGGACGGGATAAGTGTTACTGGGGGGAGCTCAGGTAATGTAATTATGTGCACGAGCACAAATCACCACATCCGTAATGTTAGTCCCATCCGAATCTTCCATGTCAGTCATTTTTTACTTGGCAGAAAGTTTATTATCCCAGCCCTAAAAACCTACTGTTTTTCGACAAATTCCCAGGACCTCTGACAATACTTATCCTGTGTGAATTGTTAGGGTTTGACTAGCTATTTGTTAGCATAACCTATATAAAATAACAGAGCAGCTATGCTATAATATTAAGTATATAAACTATAGATAATTGAGTACTGCTATATGTTAAGAGGAAGTGGCTCATGTGATGGTGGGTCATGTGGAAAGAATACTGATGCTTTAAAACAGGGTTTTGCAAGAGCATTTTGCTGAACAACAGCAATAACAGGATATGGGTGAAATGTATATGCAGGGGGGTATAAGGGTTTTAGAGAACTGCGCATTGTGCAGTCACAAGTTGAGACATCCGCCAGGAAGCTGGAGTGCGTCTAGAGGTTGGGACCAACCTGCACGCCAACGATAGGCTGGAATAAGTCTAAACCATATTCTAGCCTCTACTATGACAGGCCCTCAGGGAGAGGGAACTAAGTCTGTCCAGTATTTAAGGAAGAACTTGTAATGTCATTCTAGTTCTCTGTCTGCCCTGCGTGGTGTTACAGGGAGCCCGTATATACGAACCCCATATTTACCATAAATGTGTTTGCATTAATTCAAGTACAAAGAAATCAGAAGTTACTATGTGCTGACTATTTTGTTCTGATACCAGATTCGAATTGACGTGACCTGACAGAATCATCATCCCTGTGTTTTGAGGGATATTACAGAGTTTAACAGGTGCTGCACCCAGTTTGGGAAAGAACATGGGTACACATTGATACTTAAAACAAAGTTATATGTGTAAATGACATCACTCTACTTGCTTAACGAGTGCCGTTCCGATTCGGCCCATACCTGGCGCAAACTCGGGATCTCTGCCTCAAAAGCTAGATATTGAGGTGATGCAAGCGGGACACTAAGGCTGAGGAGTAAGTTTCACACATTCATTACATATGCAAGTAGCCTACAGATTAATTATCTGTTTTGTCACATAGCCTATCAACTTTCCTAGTGCCATACTACCCACAACTGAATCTTTCCCCCTTGGTATCATGATACAACTCGGTATTGATACTTGGTCTTGTATCTTATCATTAGTAACATTTCGGTATTGTGACAACACTAGTTGATTCAACCAGTTTTTGCACAGTGGGCAGTCTTGTTAAATAGGCAAGTGAGGCTATTCTATGGGAACTGTGTTGATACTTGGAGAAAGAGTGCCCTCTTGTGTTTTAGAAGACAATGTACAGTAAATCAAACCTTTTCAAACATTGCTATTCATCCAATGCAATAAATTACGGTGTGATTAAACAATATCTCAGCCACTGTGTCAAATTGATTGGTCCAACATCTCCAAGTACTGTTGTACAGTATATCTTCTGTGATAAGCACACATTAGGGCCTTCCACATTTTGCTTCGAGACAGACATAAAACCTATAGAACATGTGTACCTAGTACCAAGTCAATATGCAGTCTGAACCATTGGAAATGGGTGGAGGAGGATCATTAGGACAATAGCAATCACACAAATTAAGTAAAAGTTGCATCAAAAGGTAAATCAACATTATTGTCTGGGAAAAGCAGCATGACCACCTCATTTGGGTTGAATAAAATAAATGTGAGCCTCTTAAAGTTTTTACGTTTACAAATGTCTACTAACACATGCAATCACGGCAGTCTTGGGGTCTTTTTCCACAGTGCTATAAAAAGGAGAGTATTTGTGGAAGTGAAGCAGCATTGGTTTGTTCCTGCTGAGGATGGCTTCTAACCTCGTCTCCCTTACTGCTTTTAACAGTCAGGATATCAGGACACATGGCCACACTATGGGCTCCACTCTAATGAGCACAACATTTTACCCAATTACTGTGTGGAAGCTATGGAACTCTGACCGCAACCATCGGCATTACAACTTTAAGCCTTCCAGCAAAAGAGAGGTTTGGGAGCAAAGTGAGGCTACTAGGTCTAGTCTACTGTATCCCAAATACCGGTAGGAAATAATATGCAAATGTTAAAAATACATTGCATTTCGGAAAGTATTCAGAGCCCTTGACTTACATTACAGCCTTATTCTAAAATTGCTTAAATAGTTGTTTTCCATCAATCTACACACAATACCCCATAAAGACAAAGCAAAAACAATACCCCCCAATTATGCCACTGTTAACTCATGGCACAAAAAGTCAAACAACCATTGTAGAGACTCAACACACATCTTATCACAGATCAGAAATGAAATAACAAAATCGTACATTCTGTCATTGGAATCCTCAAAAATAGCAGCATGAGTAATGTCATCTGCTTCAGACCATCATAACTCATCAGTCTTTTGCCTTCATGGTATGGGCAGTTTAAGTAATACTCTCAACCATCATGACATGGTGTGGTAGAGGACTTCAGCCGAGGGTAGGCACTTTAGCCACAGAATGAGCAATCCTTTTAAATAGACAACAATACTGTTACTGTACACATTGAGAATACTTACTGTATGTGACGCTGCACTTCTCAAAACTTTGAGATGACCACTATACAGCATACTTTCTGGTGGTGTTGCATCTGATTGACAAACCTGGGTAATGCAATGTTGTTTGCCTGCCATGAGTCTTGACAGAAATGTCAATGGCGTGCCTGTGTAAATCTTGAGTAATTTCCAATGTTCTTCAGTATTCAATTAATCAGTCCAAGTGCATTCCTGCTCCATGACTCCTGTCCTACTGCTTAAAGTAAACATGCTCTCAGACTATATAAGAGGATGAATAAATACAAAGCTGTTGGAAACATGTTTTTAGAAACATTAACAAGATTTGTTACTAAGTGTTTAGTCAATGTTATGCTCAACCGAGAAGCCAAATGTATGAAGCCAAATATTTCTAAATGACAATCATTTCCCACAGCCCAGTTACTAAGACAATAGTGAATGTGTTGATTAACATATTCTTATTCTTAGTCATTCCATTTCCACTGGCCCACCAATTAGGCATAAAGGATGAGATGGTAATGTTTACTGGTCACTATGGCAGCTACGAAAAACAATCCTCCTAACTGGGTCGTTGAGAGAACCTTAAACGCCATCACACCATTCAATGTGCAGCCATTAAATCCAGTGATGCCCGCACAAATTGCAAATTTGGTAGCCTAGTGGTTAAGAGCATTGGACCAATAACTGAAAGGTTGCTGGTTCATATGCCTAAGCCAACTAAGTGAAAAATCTGTAGATGTGCCCTTGAGCAAGGCACTTAACCCTAATCACTTCTTTAAGTCGCTCTGGATAAGAGCGTCTGCTAAATGACTAAAATAACAAATATTAATTGTGTAATACATTTAATTGAAACTACTATGTAACAGAGCATATAGGCTTCTCCTTCATTACTGTTCATAATAATATAACAAACTTTGGGTAAAAAGTTGAGCTGCAACAGACAATATTTCATTGGAAGTCTCAATCATGCCCCCTCAATCAAGTCTCAATCATGCCCCCTGTGTGATACTGGTAAATCATTGCAGTTTCCTTGACAGCGTGAGACAATGTTCCCTTCCAACATATGGGAGTATGTACATTATAAATTAGTTTCAGGTCAGGATCTATTTTCATTGGCCTGTATTAAAGCTTCATATGTTTGTTTATAGAATATGTAGCTGATGACATCATATTCCACTGTTGAGAGGGGGCCCACAACTTGGCTTAAAAACCACCCACCATGTTCCCATTAACTCCGAACCCACTCATACCCACCCATATCCAATTTGCCCCCATCCCATTCCATCCCCATCTGTTTAAGAGAGCATCCCTCTCACTCTTTACCTGTCTGCAGGGACAAGACTTCTGGGATGCTGAGCAACAACTGCTGGTCAGTGAAGACCCGTCATTTTTTGGGGGCCTGTTTTGCATGTTATTTTGGCAGTAATATATCAGTTTGCAAACAATGTAAAAAGATTATATATATATATATATATAATTGAGTTATAAAGCCGCATACAAACTTGGTCTCTTTTTTTCCTCTTGAGTAAGGCAGCTCCAAAATGCTGGTGTTCCAGCCTAGCTCAGTGCTTTCTGTGGTGGGGCAGCCAGCAGAAAATATGGAGTGTAGGGCTTGGTAATGTTCTCTAGTTGTGCCGTGATTGGCTCAGTGTTCTGTCAATCTACGGGTAGAGCTCGAAAATTCAAGCCCCTTGGGTGCTGCCATAGAGTTACATTACAAGTGCCCATCCAAGAAGGCTCAAGGTCATTGGCCACAGATAAAATTACATCAAATCACATATGTACAGTAGCTTTGATTGCACTGATAGTAGTTATCATCATGAATCAAGTTGACCAACTACTGGCAAATCCTTTTCAACCCTTGTCATAGGAAGAGAAATAATGAAGAGAAATTATAGATTAAACATATCGGTGCTCATTAGCCATTGGACATAAACATTACACAACAAGTTGGAAATTGCAAATTCAACAATGAGTGGTTTGAAAGGAATCAATGGCTAACTGTAAACATTGCAAAGCAATGCTGTTCAGTGGAGTGGATGCGTGGTCCAAGTCTGGGTTTAAAGGTCTCTTTTCCAAGCTTAAAAGGATAAACATTCAACATTGGCCATGCTGTCAATCCAGCATGACTTATGCTGTGCTCAAAACAACTGGGAACTTGGAACTTAGAAATCTCAGACTTCAGTGAGTTCAAGACAACTTGGAACTCTGAAAAAAACGAGCTCTGACTGGGAAAATGGTCATCCAACTCGGAATTGCAAGTCGGGAACTCTGGCCTCTTTCTAGAGCTCCGACCTGAAGATCACTGACGTCATCATGATTTGCCTTTGTTTTTTTCTGAGTTCTCAGTTGTCTTGAAAAAAACATAAATCCAGAGAATGCCAGACATTGATGACAAAGTTTAATGACAAAATTTGCCCACGCAAGACTGCTGCTCCACCTTCCTGTTCAAGTGAGCACAGCACAACAAGGTGAGTCCAAAAATGTATTTTATGCTGCTGCATAAATTATGTAATATGCCAGGGAGATATGTATACTGTAGCTAAGAAAGTAATACTAACACCGTACCCAAACCGGCAAATTGATTTTGTCCCCATACACCAAAGCGATCACGACACACAGGTTGAAATATCAAACAATCTCTGAACCAATTATATTAATTTGGGGACAGGTCGAAAAGCATTAAACATTTATGGCAATTTAGCTAGCTAGCTTGCAGTTGCTAGCTAATTTGTCCTATTTAGCTATCTTGCTGTTGCTAGCTAATTTGCCCTGGGATATAAACGTTGAGTTGTTATTTTACCTGAAATGCACAAGGTCCTCTACTCTGACAATTAATCCACACATAAAACGGTCAACCGAATAATTTCTAGTCATCTCTCCTCCTTCCAGGCTTTTTCTTCTTTGGACTTTATATGGCGATTGGCATCTAACTTTCATAGTTACCACAACGACCAACTGAACTCAGTTCATCTTTCAATCACCCACGTGGGTATAACCAATGAGGAGATGACACGTGGGTATCTGCTTCTACAAACCAATGAGGAGATGGGAGAGGCAGGACTTGCACCGCGTTCAGCGTCACAAATACAACTGACTTCTATTTTAACTCTTGACAACGCGGATGGTTGTTGGTGCGCGCGAGCAGTGTGGGTGCAATAATTGAATAACGTATGTTTAAATTTATTTTGCAACGCTCGTGGCGTGGTCAGCATGTAAGTGTGTGTTGTGTAGTAAGCTGTTAGTTGTGACGCTCATCGTAATGAGTAGACCAAGGTGCAGCGTGGTAAGTGCTCATGTTCAATTTATTTATATAAACTCAGAACACTAAATCAAAATAACAAAACAAAGGAAAATGAATCTTCAAAAAGAAAGGAGGACCAAGGCACTCTTCATATAATTGATTAAAATGCCTTTATTAGTATGGCATATTCAATAGAAACAATGTTTTTAAAAAACCGATGCGTTTCGGCTGCATGGCCTTCATCAGGGTGTACAAAGAAATAATACAATGTTCTCTGTTTAACAGCTTTTCCAATTAACCCTAATTAGAAGGGGGAGTGGTTAAAATTGATTGGACACACCTAGTAAGCAATAGTATACACACTTTAAAGTGAAATGCTGTAGCTATGTTATCATAAAAATGTAACTCCAAACTAGAAGTATCAGAACACTTAGAAAGGTAGTTCTAACCTTATATGTCTGGGCGAAGTGTCAAGAATAAGAAAGCAATACATTCCATAGTACACTAGAACACAGCAAAACATGAACAACAAGAGTCTAAACATAGCTGAGGGCAATTGAGCAAAGATATCCACTAGATGACAGCAAATGTACCCATCACAACCCTACAGGAAGGGTGAGAAATCCATATCTTCATTCAAACCCGGGTATTTAGTGGCCTGTAGTTTGTAAAGGAAAATGAATGTCACGTTCTGCAGGCTATACTGAGCTGTACAAAAACAAGATCCCACAACTAAAGGTGGAAAAAAGGGCTGCCTAAGTATGATTCCTAATCAGAGACAACGATAAACAGTTGCCTCTGATTAGGAATCATTCTCGGCTCAACACAAAGAAATAGAAAACATAGAAAGGCATAGAATGCCCACCCCACATCACACCCTGACCTAACCCAAAAAATATAAAGTCAACGGCAATCTAAGGTCAGGGCGTGACAGTACCCCCCCCCCCCCCCAAAGGTGCGGACTCCCGGCCGCAAACCTGAACCTATAGGGGAAGGTCCGGGTGGGCATCTACTCTTGGCGGCGGCTTTGGTTCGGGGCGTAGCTCCCACTCCGCCCGCTGATCCCTCCGCTTTTGTGTCTCCGGAGGAACCAGACCGTGGATCATCGCCGGAGGCTCAGAACTGTAAACCCCCGCTGGAGGTTCTGGACTGCCGACCGCCGCTGGAGACTCTGGACTGCAGACTGCTGCTGAAGACTAGGCTGCAGACCGCCGCTGAAGACTCTGGGCTGCAGACCGTCTCAGGAGGTTCCGGACTGTAGGCCGTCTCAGGAGGTTCCGGACTGGGGACCGTCGCTACATGCTCCATGCCATGGATCATCACTGCAGGCTCCGTGCCATGGATCACCACTGGAGGCTTTGTGCCATGGATCATCTCTACAGGCTCCGGGCCATGGATCATCCCTACAGGCTTCTTGCCATGGATTATCCCTACAGGCTCTGGGCCATGGATCATCACTGGATGCTTTGTACGTGGAGCCGGAATAGGTCTCACCGGACTAGGGAACGTCACTGGAGGCTCCGGACTGGGGAACGTCGCTGAGAGTTCTGGACTAGGGAACGTCGCTAGGGAACGTCAAATTATATGCATATTCTAGTTTCTGGGCAGGAGTAATAAACAGATTAAATCAGGTACGTTTTTTATCCGGCCGTGAAAATACTGCCCCCTATCCATAACAGGTTAACCTCTCTAGGGTAGGGGGCAGTATTTGCACGGCCGGATAAAAAACGTACCCGATTTAATCTGGTTATTACTACTGCCCAGAAACTAGAATATGCATATAATTATTGGCTTTGGATAGAAAACACCCTAAAGTTTCTAAAACTGTTTGAATGGTGTCTGTGAGTATAACAGAACTCATATGGCAGGCAAAAACCTGAGAAGATTCCTTACAGGAAGTGCCCTCTCTGACCATTTCTTGGGCTTCTACACTCTCTTTATTGAAAACTGAGGATCTCTGCTGTAACGTGACACTTCCTACGGCTCCCATAGGTTCTCAGAAGGCGGCAAAACGCTGAATGATGCCTTTGGAGCCCCTGGCTGAAAAACAGTAGCGCATTTGGATAGTGGTCGATCAGAGAACAATGAGACTGGAGGCGCGTGCACGAGGCGACACCATGTTTTTATTTTTTCGTCTTTGAACGAAAACACGGTTTCCCGGTCGGAATATTATTGCTTTTTTACGAGAAAAATCGCATAAAAATTGATTTTAAACAGCGGTTGACATGCTTCGAAGTACGGTAATGGAATATTTCGTTTTTTTTGTCACGAAACGCGTCGGGCGCGTCATCCTTCATCACCCTTCGGATAGTGTCTTGAACGCATGAACAAAACAGAGGATATTTGAACATAACTATGGATTATTTTGAACCAAACCAACATTTGTTATTGAAGTAGAAGTCCTGGGAGTGCATTCTGACGAAGAACAGCAAAGGTAATCAAATTTTTCTAATAGTAAATCGGAGTTTGGTGAGGGCCAAACTTGGTGGGTGTCAAATTAGCTAGCCGTGATGGCTGGGCTATCTACTCAGAATATTGCAAAATGTGCTTTTGCCGAAAAGCTATTTTAAAATCGGACATAGCGATTGCATAAAGGAGTTCTGTATCTATAATTCTTCAAATAATTGTTATGTTTTTTGTGAACGTTTATCGTGAGTAATTTAGTAAATTCACCGGAAGTTTGTGGTGGGTATGCTAGTTCTGAACGTCACATGCTAATGTAAAAAGCTGGTTTTTGATATAAATATGAACTTGATTGAACAAAACATGCATGTATTGTATAACATAATGTCCTAGGAGTGTCATCTGATGAAGATCATCAAAGGTTAGTGCTGCATTTAGCTGTGGTTTGGGTTTATGTGACATTATATGCTAGCTTGAAAAATGGGTGTGTGATTATTTCTGGCTGGGTACTCTGCTGACATAATCTAATGTTTTGCTTTCGTTGTAAAGCCTTTTTGAAATCGGACAGTGTGGTTAGATTAACGAGAGTCTTGTCTTTAAAATGGTGTAAAATAGTCATATGTTTGAGAAATTGAAGTAATAGCATTTCTAAGGTATTTGAATAACGCGCCACGGGATTCCACTGGCTGTTGAGTAGGTGGGACGATTTCGTCCCACATACCCTAGAGAGGTTAAAGGGTGTGGTCCTAACCGCAGCTTGTTACCTATATAAAAGACACCTGTCCACAGAGGCAATCAATCAATCAGATTCCAAACTCTCCACCATGGCCAAGACCAAAGAGCTCTCCAAGGATATCAGGGACAAGATTGTAGACCTACACAAGGCTGGAATGGGCTACAAGACCATCGCCAAGCAGCTTGGTGAGAAGGTGACAACATTTGGTGCGATTATTCGCAAATGGAAGAAACACAAAAGAACTGTCAATATCCCTCGGCCTGGGGCTCCATGCAAGATCTCACCTCGTGGAGTTGCAATGAGCATGAGAACGGTGAGGAATCAGCCCAGAACTACACGGGAGGATCTTGTCAATGATCTCAAGGCAGCTGGGACCATAGTCACCAAGAAAACAATTGGTAACACACTACGCCGTGAAGGACTGAAATCCTGCAGCGCCCGCAAGGTCCCCCTGCTCAAGAATACATATACATGCCCGTCTGAAGTTTGCCAATGAACATCTGAATGATTCAGAGGACAACTGGTGAAAGTGTTGTGGTCAGATGAGACCAACATGGAGCTCTTTGGCATCAACTCAACTCGCCGTGTTTGGAGGAGGAGGAATGCTGCCTATGACCCCAAGAACACCATCTCCACCGTCAAACATGGAGGTGGAAACATGCTTTGGGGGTGTTTTTCTGCTAAGGGGACAGGACAACTTCACTGCATCATTTGATGGGGCCATGTACTGTCAAATCTTGGGTGAGAACCTCCTTCCCTCAGCCAGGGCATTGAAAATGGGTCGTGGATGGGTATTCCAGCATGACAATGACCCAAAACACACGGCCAAGGCAACAAAGGAGTGACTCAAGAAGATGCACATTAAGGTCCTGGAGTGGCCTAGCCAGTCTCCAGACCTTAATCCCATAGAAAATCTGTGGAGGGAGCTGAAGGTTTGAGTTGCCAAACGTCAGCCTCGAAACCTTAATGACTTGGAGAAGATCTGCAAAGAGGAGTGGGACAAAATCCCTCCTGAGATGTGTGCAAACTTGTTGGCATACTACAAGAAACGTCTGACCTCTGTGATTGCCAACAACGGTTTTGCCACCAAGTACTAAGTTATGTTTTGCAGAGGGGTCAAATACTTATTTCCCTCATTAAAATGCAAATCAATTTATAACATTTTTTACATGCATTTTTCTGGATTTTTTTGTTCTTATTCTGTCTCTCACTGTTTTTATAAACCTACCATTGAAATGATTGACTGATCATTTCTTTGTAAGTGGGCAAACGTACAAAATCAGCAGGGGATCAAATACTTTTCCCCCTCACTGTATACCTGTGTTTTCTGTTTGTCTGTTGCCAGTTCGTCTTCTTTGTCAAGCTTACCAGCATTTGTCCTGTCAGCTCCTGTCTTTTCCCAGCCTCTCTTTTTCTCACCCTCCTGGTTTTTGACCCTTGCCTGTCCTGACCCTGAACCCGCCCGCCTGACCACTCTGCCTGACCCTGTGCCTGCCTGCCGTCCTATAAACTTGCCCCTATCTGGATTTCCGACCTCTGCCTGACCTGACCCTGAGCCTGCCTGCCGTCCTGTACCTTTGCCTCTGTTGCTGTAATAAACTTTGTTACTTCGACACGGTCTGCATCTGGGTTTTACCTTATCCTGCTACAATCTTTGCAAGAGAGAGGAATCTGATTTCACTGGTCCTTAACTCGTGCCTTAGTCATTTAATTCAGGGTAAGTGGAGTTAGCTGTGAGTTAGCCTGCCCCGGAGCAGGTTAGTTCTGAAGGACTCTTTGCCATAGAACCTGCTTCGTAGGATACCCCTCTGATGTCCTGGTCCCACCCTTTATGCTAATTATTTCACTGCTTTTCTTTCCAAATTATATTTATCTATTTTAAGACACATATTGATGGCCTAAGTCAATGTTGCCACCTGTCAATGATTTTAGAGGGTGGTATAATGATTTAAATAATTTCACTGTCCAGATCCTTCTACACTTGTAAGACATCCAGACACAATGCGTGCCTGACTGACTACCTCCGGAGGTGGTCAGGAAGATCTGATCACAATCAGATCACAAGGCTTCTTGTAAGCTGCAGGTATAAACAAGCCTATTGAGTAGGGCCTGAGTCAACATTTTCAGAAATGTCCATTTAAAAATGTGTGAGGTTGGATCACACTCAGGGATCTGTTCTCTTTCTTTTGTACAAAAGACCTGGATGAAAGTGTCCTCTTCAGATTCAGACTAGTCTAAGAACAGGGGTATTAGCTGGATGTTGCCTTCTAACCACATGAGCCCCCCCCCCCCCCCCCCCCCCCCCATCCAGCCAGCAATGCTTCCTAACATTAGCCAGCTAGCTAACGTTAGTCACCTATTCATAACATATCATACGTTTTACAAATTGGTAACATATAATATCAATTGTAATTCGTAACATATCATACGAAATGGGTGATGGACATCTACAAATTAATACATACCTTACGAAGCGTAACATACTGTATCATACTAAATGGAATGTGACGGATTTACGTACAGAATAATACGAAATGCTCTGAGAAAAAGTTGATACCACGTGTATTACACAAATTACTACCATTGCTAATGGCTGTATCCGCGTTACATCGTGCATAAGAACAGCCCTTAGCTGTGGTATATTGGCCATATACCACACATCCTTGGGCCTTATTGCTTAAATATAACCTATCTAGATGTGTACAATGTCATTGAGTCCTTGGCTATTTGGGTCCAGTAGTCTGGCAGAGCATAGAGGAACAGCTGTCCAAAACATGAACTTTTGGTGAAAAAGTTAATTTACAAGTGTCTGGTTACAGGCGTTGCCAGCATGGCATCTGGTTCAGCAGCAATGGGAAGGAAGAGTGGCTGGGCACTCCTGCTGTTTCTGAGCATGAAACAACCAAATTCAGTGGGGTTTCTACCTTGATCATCATATTTCTGCTACATATTATGCATATGTTGTGGTGGAATCCACCTGCCACATTTTTTGTATAAAAATGCCCACTGGTTAACTGTCTCTCACAACTGGCACTCTGAGGGTTATCATACGGAGGCCGAGAGTGATCAACTAGACACCACAACATGGTCCTATTTTCACATTATGTGACCTGTGTCATGTCTCCAGTGATATTTTAACATAGACCAAGGTGTTCTCGTTGCTGGTAGACTTCGCCTTGGCGTGAGAAAGCAGACACTGTTCCAGCAGTGAACAGCACGGGGCTTGCCTGAGCATAATCACCGGTGCAGGATTGACAATTACCTGCCCAACAGTGCTGTAAATCTCAGCCTACTGATTACTGGACAACTGTGGGACTGGAGAATGGAAACTTAACTCATGCTAACGGGGCGGAGAATGGAAACTTAACTCATGCTAACGGGGCAGAAGGCTGCAGAATAACCCTAAGGGGGGGGTAAGGTTCCACTGATTATCATTACATGCAGGCTGTGTGGCAGTGTGTTGAGGATGTAAGTATGCCTCTTATGCAATATTTTTGCCACACATTACATAAAGAATTGATGAAACAATGTTAATGCTGCTGGGTTTGTAGATTCCTGAAAGGTTTTGACAATCACTGGAAAAAATGACTAATTCTATCTTCTTTGTTCTGTTTCTTTCATATTGGTGTAATTGTTTTTCTACTTTTTCATATTTTTCGCTGAGAAGAAAACAGGAATTGCACACCTCTTTTGAGTGGTTATGTATGTTGAGTTAGATCTTTGTGTAAAACTCTCAGGTGCTTTGTTTATTTTTAAGAGGGCAGATAATTTATCCATCACTTGATTTATTTTTCTGAATTTTGTGAAAGCAAAGTCCTGGATGGGAAATTGATGAGCAACAACTTCTGGCCTGGCATGGTTACTATCTTTATCAAATGTCTGTGCTATTCTGCCAGACATGAACTACAATCAGACCCAAAACAGTAGCGGAGCATGGATTAAATGAAATAAAACTGGATAAATATGGTCTAATTCCTTGTGGTATTTTCACCTACTTCTACCATGTATGAACATTTTGGGGATTTGTAGTGAGCCTCTTTTTCCCCAAACTGCAGTCCCTGAGTATAATGTTAGCTAGGCTAGGGGTTAGGTTTAAGATTAGGGTTAAGTTTAGGAGTTAGGTTAAGTTTAGGGTTAAGGGAAATGTTAGCTAAAAGGATTAAGGTTAGGGTTAGCTAAAAGGGTTAAGGTTAGGGGAAGGGTTAGCTAACATGCTAAGTAATTGCAAAGTAGTTAAAAAGTAGTAAGTAGTTAAAATTTTGCTAATTAGCTAAAATTCGAAAGTTGTCCGTGATGAGATTCAAACTCGCAACCTTTGGGTTAGGGTTAGGGTTAGAGGTCTTGACCCTCACATTCATCATAGGGATAATGCAGTGGGTAGCCTGGTGACCTTGAATGACCTACTGCTCACTCCTGACAGCCTAACTGCACCATGTGTAGAGAGTCAACAACAGCAAGCAAGTGTTTTAACACCTACAACGTACACAATCTGTTTCGCTGCTGTTTCACACGTTTTAAATAAGGAAATGGACACTTGACCAGATTTCCCTCGATGCAGATCTCTAGCTTGATTTAAGTGGATACACACATGTAGCTAAAGTTTGTGAAAACCATCTTTGATCAATATCATCATTGAGATTGTAAAAATATAGTATATACTTATTATAGTGGTGTGGTCAGGCTCAATAAAATATACTTGGTCTCAAAATAGAAAGAGTTGGGTTTTATTGCTTAAGTATTGTTTCAATGTAGAATGGCACATAAAAAAGGAATCCAATAAATTGAAGTCTTTACCACAACTAAAAGTAGGCCAATGTCGTATATGTACCAACAACTTAGAGAAAAGTAAGAGCCAGCATAACACAGTAAAGGACTGCTTGTCTTGGCAGAGCAGTCATTCAGTAATAATTAGCAATCCTCTTATTTTCTCCCGTATTTGGCTCCATTTAAGAGATTTGAGACTTTAAGAGTGTCTAGGATGTATGGGATAAGAACTGAGCTTCTTGGAAATGAGAGTGCCGGTGGCTGGGCTCCAGAGGGGCACTAACTCCAGCAACATGACCCCAGGGAGAGGGCTGGTGGTGGGGGCCTGACAACCATCCATCACTGCCAGTGCCCTGGAACAGACTGAGGAGCAAGCCTGGGGTGTGCTCTCACTGGCATGGCCTGCCTGAAACCATTGACCCTTGCAGCCATGGACATTTACAGACTTCAAGGTTCATGCAGCTTGAAATGTAATGCACACTTATATTTACCGTAGCCGCTCCCGTTTTTACTTTTACAACACAAATTGGTCCTGCAAAAACCTCTCCTGACTGTTGCATGAAATACTGCTGTGGATGGTTGTAAAATGTAGCAAACAAACGCTCTGCAACGTCACTGTAGCCATTTTGGACTTACAGCATACTGTAGACAGGCTATAGTCTAACGACAATATGGAATGTATAATACGTTGTTATGACCTGTGGTGGAATACAGTGTTAAATAAAGGTGTTTAGAGAAATTTGATCATATTGCACTGGGATGTTTGCACTGTGCAGTAGTACTCTATCTTGCAGGGTGTGTGGAGCACAGGCATTTTAAGAAGACAGAGCCATAACCATGTATCTAAATATACCAAGGTCAGTCAGATACAGATTCACAAGAATAACTCTTGGGAATGAGAGAGAGGACTTGTGGTGTACATTCTCAATGGATCAAGCCTGATCCTTGAAACCATTCAAGGGATCATTGCAAGGTTGAGTCAAGAATAGACGGATCATTTCACAAACAGCCAGTTGAGCTCTTCAGGGTAAATGTCACTTTGTTGAAACCCTCAATAGTCGGTAATTAGAGCTCCCTCCCCCACAGCAGAGATCAGACAGGTGTTAATCACTTTAAAGGGTCTTGATCTTTTGCTCACTGAGTGGAATGGAATAATTGCAGTTTTGAAAGTCATTGGCTCATAAATCCACAGCAGTCTTGTAAATGAACAATAGATTAACTGTTCACCTGCAATGACTACATCTTGTTAGCATGAAAAGTGGTGTCCTGTCATTGCAGACACGTTCCAATAATATTTACACAAAAGTATTTTAGGACTTTATTCTAGGCAGGAGTTACAAGAACTGCTTGTCACATAAGATGCCAGTCCCAAGAATATTTATATTTCTAAATGTGTGTGGGAGAGTGAGAAGGGGACAAATCCAGTAAAGATAGAGTGAGTAACTTATTGGCTATAGGCAATGTGAAAACCTGTCATGTGTACGCTGGGAGTCGGGAAGCAAGTACAGGGTGTGCAAATGGAATAATAAATAGAACATAGTACAAAACAGGAAACATGAACCGCGTACAGACATGAAACAGATAGAGAGTCAATACTACCTGTGGAATGGAACTAAGGAGGTGACATAAATAGGGGAGGTAATGAGGAAGGTGATGGAGTCCAGGTGAGTGTCATGAGGCACAGGTGCGCGTAACGATGGTGGCAGGTGTGAGTAATGATGAGACAACTGGCGACGTCGAGCGCCGGAGAGGGGGAGCGGGAGTAAACGTGACAAAACCTTTCATTTACCTGACTGTTTCTTTCAAGGTCAGCCTCTACCTCGACAAAGGAAACCATAGTAATATGTTCAAAACTCCAAACAAACAGGTCAAATACTTTTCCCTGACTTTTAACACCACACACAGGAGCATTCCACTGTCATGACCTCATATGAGGCAACAGGACAAGAGGGTAGTAAACGCCACAGTGACTGCCTCCGTGGAGATGGCTTTTCCATCCGTGTTCTCGTCTCCACCCTCAAGGATTGTCTATGAGGGTGTGAGAGAGAGTCTGTGCGATGCAACCGCTGGCGCTTCACCGTCCTTTACTCTGCACTGCAGACTCTGGCTTAAGTGGTTCAAAGTTACAGTACATGTACTGTGAGGACCACTTCCCACTGGGTTCTCTTATAAAACAGTAGCAAAGCCCTGATTGAACATGAATGATTATGTAATAAGTGATTCATAACAGGCACACAAGCAGACATATAAATAAACGATTGATGCCACTGAATGAAAGTGAGAGTACATTCCCAGGGTGTTTCTGTCTGCAGAGTTCTTCCCCTTTGGAGAGAGGGGCTTTAAGGACACTGCCAAGCGAAAGCCAGTGGAAAGAGCTGACACATCCGTGGAAGCTAAACATTGGCTGCCACCGCATGGAAGGTATGAGTAACAAATATTAGGTAACTGTGCTTTTCCTTCTACTTTCAAGTGGTGAAGATAGTAATATGAGACATACAGTGCATTCGGAAAGTATTCAGACCCCTTGACTCTTTCCACATTTTGATTTACGTTACAGCCTTATTCTAAAATGTATTAAATGTTTTTTTTCTTCTTCTCATCAAACTACACACAATATCCCATAATGAAAAAGCAAAAACAGGTCTTTAGAAATTTTGGGAAATGTATTAACAATAAATAACTGATACCACATTTACATAAGTATTCAGACCCATTACTCAGTACTTTGTTGAAGCACCTTTGGCTGTGATTACAGCCTCGAATCTTCTTGGGTATGACGCTACAAGCTTGGAGCACCTGTATTTGGGAAGTGTCTCCCATTCCTCTCTGCAGATCCTCTCAAGCTCTGTCAGGTTGGATGGGGAGCGTTGCTGCACAGCTATTTTCAGGTCTCTCCAGAGATGTTCGATCGAGTTCAAGTCCGGGCTCTGGCTAGGCTACTCAAGGACATTCAGAGACTTGTCCCGAAGCCACTCCTGCGTTGTCTTGTCTGTGTGCTTAGGGTCGTTGTTTTGCTGGAAGGTGAACCTTTGCCCCAGTCTGAGGTCCTGAGCAATCTGGAGCAGGTTTTCATCAAGGATCTCTATGTACTTTGCTTTGTTCATCTTTGCCTTGATCCTGACTAGTCTCCCAGTCCCTGCCTCTGAAAAACATCCACACAGCATGATGCTGCCACCCCCATGCTTCATCGTAGGGATGGTGCCAGGTTTCCTCCAGACGTGACGCTTGGTATTCAGGCCAAAGAGTTCAATCTTATCATCAGACCAGAAAATGTTGTTTCTCATGGTCTGAGAGTGTTTAGGTGCCTTTTGGAAAACTCCAAGTGGGCTGTCATGCGCCTTTTAATGAAGAGTGGCTTCCATTTGGCCACTCTACCATAAAGGCCTGATTGGTGGAGTGCTGCAGAGATGGTTGTCCTTCTGGAAGGTTCTCCCATCTCCACAGAGGAACTCTAGAGCTCTGTCAGAGTGACCATCGGGTTCTTGATCACCTCCCTTACCAAGGCCCTTATCCCCCGATTTCTCAGTTTGGCTGGACGGCCAGCTCTAGGAAGAGTCTTGTTTCTAAACTTCTTCTATTTAAGTATTTTTATTTTATTTATTTATTTCACCTTTATTTAACCAGTATGACGGAGGCCACTGTGTTCTTGGGGACCTTCAATGCTCCAGAATTTTTTTGCTACCCTTCCCCAGCTCTGTACCTCGACACAATCCTGTTTCGGAGCTCTACGGACAATTCATTTGACCTCACGGCTTGGTTTTTGCTCTGACTTGCACTGTCGACTGTGGGACCTTATATAGACAGGTGTGTGCCTTTCCAAATCATTCCCAATCAATTGAATTTACCACAGGTGGACTCGAATCAAGTTGTAGAAACATCTCAAGGATGATCAATGGAGACAGGATGCACCTGAGCTCAATTTCGAGTCTCATAGGGTCTGAATACTTATGTAAATAAAGTATTTCTGTTTTTTATTTTTAATACATTCGCAAAAAAAAAATGTTTTTGCTTTGTCATTATGGGGAATTGTGTGTAGATTGTTGAGAAAATAAAATATATTTAAACCATTTTAGAATAAGGCTGTAACGTAACATAATGTGGAAAAGTCAAAGGGTCTGAATACTTTCCATAGGCACTGTAAGTACAGCACACACTATTCTCATGAAGGAAATATTTTGGGGATGACAAATTCTAGAACAATGATGAGCATGCATTGGCAATCATGAGTTAAGTTACTGTATGGGCACAGAATAATATTCACTAGGACACCAGGACATTAAATACATGTTTACATTCCTTAAGCGCTACTTAAAGTATGGTTGAATTAGAAGCCTACATGTAGCGATTAAATTACATCCCAGTGCTATGTTTTGATTAGGTGTGTGACTAGAGAAGCATTCTGCCCATGTGCAGAACAATAATGCTTTTCAGTAGGAGCTTTGGTAATTACAGCTTTAAACATCTCCAGGGGTTCAGTAACATCCTGCCTGGAAAAGCAGCCACTCTGTTGGTTGGCTTCAGAGTAGCAGCCTATATTATGAAGTCTACCTATTTGTGAATTAAATCAACAGGCCCCCTATTGTTCCAAACGGAATCAAGCTGCCAGGTTGGCTGAGTAAAACCAATGAAATGTTTCATTAGACATTGGTACTGGATGAATGCAACTTTTGAGCTCTCAGCTATATTTTTATGTCTTAATGTCAAGTCTACAGAAATGACATGTGATCTGTCAGAAGAAGTTAGAAAGGTAATAATCATTTCTCATTTTGCCACTAGGAAATTAAACACTTCACTATTAGCCTAGTTACATTTTGCAAATTTGTAACATATCATACGTTTAGCAAATTCGCAACATATAACACATTGTGAAAATTCGTAATGTATTGTACTTTTTACAAATTCATAACATATAATATGAATTATAATTCGTAACATATAATACGAAATGGGTGATGGTCATCCACAAATTAATACATACCGTACGAAACCTATCATATCACACTAAATAGAGTGTCTTGGATTTACGTACAGAATAATACGAAATGCTCTAAGACCAGGTTGCTCTTATTTGTTTTTTACTTTTATCTCCTTTTCTCCACAATTGGTATTTACAGTCTTGTCCCATCGCTGCAACTCCCATACGGACTCGGGGGAGGCGAAGGTCGAGAGACCGCTGCGCCACTCGGGAGGCCCCAGTTTGCTCTTAAAGGTGTACAGTACACATCAACTCCAGGGAGTCAGTTAGAGATTGACAGCATTTCCTGTTGAGCATCTCATTGGCAGTTTCACACAATGTTGTTGTGTTTGATAAGGGTTGAATGATTGGTGTGCTGTCGGTGATATACAGTGCCTTGCGAAAGTATTCGGCCCCCTTGAACTTTTCGACCTTTTGCCACATTTCAGGCTTCAAACATAAAGATATAAAACTGTAATTTTTTGTGAAGAATCAACAACAACTGGGACACAATTATGAAGTGGAACGAAATTTATTGGATATTTCAAACTTTTTTAACAAATAAAAAACTGAAAAATTGGCCGTGCAAAATTATTCAGCCCCTTTACTTTCAGTGCAGCAAACTCTCTCCAGAAGTTCAGTGAGGATCTCTGAATGATCCAATGTTGACCTAAATGACTAATGATGATAAATAGAATCCACCTGTGTGTAATCAAGTCTCCGTATAAATGCACCTGCTCTGTGATAGTCTCAGAGGTCCGTTTAAAGCGCAGAGAGCATCATGAAGAACAAGGAACACACCAGGCAGGTCCGAGATACTGTTGTGGAGAAGTTTAAAGCCGGATTTGGATACAAAAAGATTTACCAAGCTTTAAACATCCCAAGGAGCACTGTGCAAGCGATAATATTGAAATGGAAGGAGTATCAGACCACTGCAAATCTACGAAGACCGGGCCGTCCCTCTAAACTTTCAGCTCATACAAGGAGAAGACTGATCAGAGATGCAGCCGAGAGGCCCATGATCACTCTGGATGAACTGCAGAGATCTACAGCTGAGGTGGGAGACTCTGTCCATAGGACAACAATCAGTCGTATACTGCACAAATCTGGCCTTTATGGAAGAGTGGCAAGAAGAAAGCCATTTCTTAAAGATATCCATAAAAAGTGTCGTTTAAAGTTTGCCACTAGCCACCTGGGAGACACACCAAACATGTGGAAGAAGGTGCTCTGGTCAGATGAAACCAAAATTGAACTTTTTGGCAACAATACAAAACGTTATGTTTGGCGTAAAAGCAACACAGCTCATCACCCTGAACACAACATCCCCACTGTCAAACATTGTGGTGGCAGCATCATGGTTTGGGCCTGCTTTTCTTCAGCAGGGGCGGGGAAGATGGTTAAAATTAATGGGAAGATGGATGGAGCCAAATACAGGACCATTCTGGAAGAAAACCTGATGGAGTTTGCAAAAGACCTGAGACTGGGACGGAGATTTGTCTTCCAACAAGACAATGATCCAAAACATAAAGCAAAATCTACAATGGAATGGTTCACAAATAAACATATCCAGGTGTTAGAATGGCCAAGTCAAAGTCCAGACCTGAATCCAATCGAGAATCTGTGGAAAGAACTGAAAACTGCTGTTCACAACCGCTCTCCATCCAACCTCACTGAGCTCGAGCTGTTTTCCAAGGAGGAATGGGCAAAAATTTCAGTCTCTCGATGTGCAAAACTGATAGAGACATACCCCAAGCGACTTACAGCTGTAATCGCAGCAAAAGGTGGCGCTACAAAGTATTAACTTAAGGGGGCTGAATAATTTTGCACGCCCAATTCTTCCGTTTTTTATTTGTTAAAAAAGTTTGAAATATCCAATAAATTTCGTTCCACTTCATGATTGTGTCCCACTTGTTGTTGATTCTTCTGAAAAAATTACAGTTTTATATCTTTATGTTTGAAGCCTGAAATGTGGCAAAAGGTCGAAAAGTTCAAGGGGGCCGAATACTTTCGCAAGGCACTGTAATCAGTTCATATCCTCACCGGAAGATGACTTGAATCATCATTACCATTTAGTTGCATTTATAACTCTCAATGAAGAACTTTGAATGATTAAAAGAAAGTGCTTCACTTTTCAGTACTGCCAAGCTAAACACAGCAGTCTTTGATCTTAAGAGCAAGAGGAGCTGGAGGAGAAGGAGGAAGGGTGGGCCTGTGTCTTGTAGCTGTGGATGAGAATTAGGAATGGTGGGCCTGTGTCCTGTAGCTGTGGAGGAGAAGGAGGAATGGTGGGCCTGTGTCCTGTAGCTGTGGAGAAGAAGGAGGAATGGTGGGCCTGTGTCCTGTAGCTGTGGAGGAGAAGGAGGAATGGTGGGCCTGTGTCCTGTAGCTGTGGATGAGAATTAGGAATGGTGGGCCTGTGTCCTGTAGCTGTGGAGGAGAATGAGGAATGGTGGGCCTGTGTCCTGTAGCTGTGGAGGAGAAGGAGGAATGGTGGGCCTGTGTCTTGTAGCTGTGGATGAGAATTAGGAATGGTGGGCCTGTGTCCTGTAGCTGTGGAGGAGAAGGAGGAATGGTGGGCCTGTGTCTTGTAGCTGTGGATGAGAATTAGGAATGGTGGGCCTGTGTCCTGTAGCTGTGGAGGAGAATGAGGAATGGTGGGCCTGTGTCCTGTAGCTGTGGATAAGAAGGAGGAATGGTGGGCCTGTGTCCTGTAGCTGTGGAGAAGCTCCTCAATGAGCACAAAGAGCCTGCAGAGATGGGGCCAAACTATGAGCTCAAGCAGAGCCTGTTGGACCAAGGAGCCGAGGGGATAGGGGTGTGTGTGTGTTAGGGCTGTGGGGATATTTTCCATCCTATTCTGTCCCTCTGATGTGGTCCACTGAGCGCCTCTATGCAGTTGAGTGAGTGGTTGGTCAAGTCCAGAACCACAGCCATAACCATTCAGACTCACCGTACTCCTGCTCTTAGGTAACTGTCTCTTCTCTTTACTTGAATTCAAGCCAACTACAGTACTGTGGCCTGAGATAGACTTCTTAAATGGAGCTCTAAATGGTTTTGAATTCTTATTCAAGTATATGATATGGACGATGGATACAATTATTCCGCATTATTCAATGCCCTTTATCCAATACATTTTCCACAAGTATGCTATGATGATACAGTATGTGATATAATCTTAACAATATTTAAATCTAATTACCATCCCTTCAGATTACAGGAAATTCAGCCTGAAGTAGAAATGGCTTTTTCAAATTGCCTTGTGAAACGTGTATGGAAATAATGTTGTAGTCTGTGGTTGTTGAATCCAGGCACACCAATTGTACAGTAGTCCATCATCTCATATGCAGTGGAAAATAGCAAATTCCCACTTTGTGGTTCCTCTGGTTTCACCCTCCAAACTGAGTCTGGTCCCGGAGTCTTTTTCGGGGATAGAAGTCCATATTTTAATCTGGAAAGTATTGCAGGGGTTTGCAGAACATGGGAAACAATAACATCAGGAGAATTCCTCTTCTATCCAGAGTGCTCTGTGAGCAGGAATAGATATGCATTGACCCTTTTTTTCACTAACTCTCTTGCACTGACTCTATGCACATACACTGGACTATACCCACACACTCACACATATTTACACTGACACCCCAACACACACACACATGCATACTGACGCCAAACACCACATACACTGCTGCTACTGTCTATTATCTATCCTGCTGCCTACACACGCACACGCACGCACGCACACACACACACACACACACACACACACACACACACACACACACACACACACACACACACACACACACACACACACACACACACACACACAGGCTGCTACTTTCTATTGTCTACTCCTACCTATATGTACAGTACATAGCTACCTCAACTACCTCGTACCCCTGCACGTACCCCTCGTACCCCTTTCGAACCTCTCCAGGGGGCTACCATCTTTTCCAAGCTGGACCTTCAGAATGCCTACCACCTGGTTCGGATACATGAAAGAGAACAAGAACACATCCTCCATGTTCGACAAGTCCTTCAGCGCCTCCTGGAGAACCAGCTATTTGTGAAATCGGAGAAGTGCGAGTTCCACCATTCTACAATCTCCTTTCTGGGATATGTCATTGCTGAAGGAAATGTCCAGATTGACCTTGAAAAGGTGAAAGCAGTAGTGGATTGGCCCCAACCTACGTCCACGGTGCAGCTACATTGTTTCCTGGGGTTTGCCAATTTCTACCGCCGTTTTATTTATGGCTACAGCACTCTGACATCCCCCCTCTCTGCACTCACCTCTCCCAAGGTACTGTTCACATGGTCCCCAGCTGTTGACAGAGAATGTGTGGACCTGAAGCATTGGTTTACTACAGCCCCCATCCTCGTCCATCCGGACCCGTCCCGTCAGTTTGTGGTTGAGGTCGATACTTCTGACGTTGGAGTGGGGGCTATCCTGTCCCTGCAGTGGACCAAAAGCTCCATCCCTGTGCCTTCCTTTCCCATTGTCTCAATTCTGCAGAAAGAAACTACGACGCAGGTAACTGAGAACTCCTGGCAGTCAAGATAGCACTAGAGGAGTGGAGGCACTGGCTGGAAGGAACAGAACATCCATTTTTGGTTTGGACCGATCATAAGAATTTGGAATATCTCCACTCCGCGCCTTAACTCCAGGCTGGCCCGGTGTTCTCTGTTATTCACCATATTCAACTTCACCATTTCCTACTGCCCAGGATCCAAGAATGTGAAACCTGACACCCTCTCTTGCCTATACAGTTCCGCTGCCACACCCTCTGACCCCGAGACCATCCTCCCTACCTCATGCCTTGCTGGTTCAGTGGGCCGGGGTATTGAGACCCTGGACCGCAGGCATAACGTTCCCAGGCTGCCCCTGGAGGGGGCCCAGCTAACCGGTTGTTTGTCCCTAATTCAGTCCGGTCCCGGGTCCTGAAATGGGCTAATTCCTCCAGGCTTACCTGCCATCCGGGTTCCCGTCGAACACTGGCCTTCCTCCGACAACGTTTCTGGTGGCCCACAATGGTTCCTGATGCCTCTGCCTTCGTAACATCATGCACTGTTTGTGCTCAGAATAAGACTCCATGGCAAACTCCGTCTGGCCTCCTTCAGCCACTACCTGTCCCTCATCGTCCCTGGTCCCATATTTCCCTGGACTTGGACTGTCTCTGGGCTCCCTCCATCTGATGGCAACACCGTCATTCTGAAGGTAGTGGATTGGTTTTCCAAGGCTGCCCATTTCATTCCTCTCCCCAAACTACCTGCCAAAGAGACGGCCAAGCTCATGGTGCAGCACGTCATCCGGATCCATGGACTCCCGGTGGACATGGTCTCCGGGTCCTCAGTTCTCATCACGGTTCTGGAAGGCGTTCTGCACCCTTATAGGGTCGTCGGTTAGGCTGTCCTCCGGATTCCACCGCCAATCCAACGGCCAGTCGGAGCAAGCAAATCAAGACTTGGAAACAACCTTAAGATGCCTCGTCTCGACCAACCCCGCTACCTGGAGCCGACAACTGGTCTGGGTAGAGTATGCCCAGAACACTCTTCCCTGTTCGGCCACGGGACTCTCCCCTTTCGAGTGCTCCATGGGGTATCAGCAAACGCTCTTCCCAGAACGAGCAGGAAGTCAACATACCCTCGACCCAGATGTTCGTACACCCCTGTTGGTGTACCTGGAGAAGAGCTCGGGCAGCTCTTCTCAAGACCAACTCCAGGTATCGTCAACAAGCGGACCGCTGCCGGACTCTGGCTCCTCACTATCGCATTGGGCAGAGGGTATGGCTATCCACATGGGACCTGCCCCTTTGGGTGGAGTCCCGCAAACTTTCCCCCTGTTTCATTGGTCCTTTCACCACCTCTAGAGTCCTTAGTTCCCAAGCTGTCCGTCTTCTGTTACTCCGTGCCCTCCGTATTCATCCTACGTTCCATGTGTCTAGGATTAAGCCCGTGTCTCACAGCCCTTTGTCTTCTGTTTCCAGGCCCACCCCTCCCCCCTAGTCATCGATGGCCATCCAGCGTACACGGTGAGACGCCTCCTGGTTGTACCTGGTTGACTGGGGGGGTTATGGCCCGAAGGAGAGGTTCTGGGTCCCCGCTAGAGACATCCTGGACCCAGCCCTTATCGCCGACTTCCACCGCCGGGACCCTGGTCAACCAAGTATGCACCCAGGTAGGACACCAGGTGGCGTCCCTGGGGGGGGGGGGGGGGGGGGGTACTGTCACACCCTGATCTGTTTCACTTGTCCTTGTGTTTGTCTCCACCCCCCTCCAGGTGTCGCCCATCTTCCCCATTATCCCCTGTGTATTTATACCTGTGTTTTCTGTCTGTGCCAGTTCATCTTGTTTGCCAAGTCAACCAGCGTTTTCTCCTAGTTCCTGGTTTTTCCCAGTCTCTGTTTTTCTCATCCTGGTACTGACCCTTGCCTGTCCTGACTGAGCCCGCCTGCCTGACCATTCTGCCTGTCCCTGACCTCGGGTCTGCCTGGCGCCCTGTGCCGTTTTGGACTCTGACCTGGTTATGAACTCTTGCCTGTCCCCGACATGCCTTTGCCTACCCCTTGGACTATAATAAATATCAGAGCTCAAACCATCTGCCACCCATGTCTGCATTTAGGTCTTGCCTTGTGTCGTGATATCTATAAAATAAACCTACTTTAATTCTCAGCTCTTAACTAGCTCAACCATATGTTTTTTAAATGCAAAATATTTGTCAATCCAAAAGCCCAGTTATTTATAGGCGGTGAAGGGTTGCTGGACAGGTGTGAGTGGGAATCTCTCTGTGGATAACCCACAGACAGTCAGGGACTCCCTCATGTTTAATATGGCATTATAAACTGAGTGGTTCGAGCCCTGAATGCTGATTGGCTGACAGCCGGGGTATATCAGACCGTATACCACGGGTATGACAAAACATTTATTTTTACTGCTCTAATTACATTGGTAACCAGTTTATAATAGCAATAAGGTACATCAGGGTTTGTGGTGTTTGCCAATATACCACGGCTAAGGGCTGTATCCAGGCATTCCTCGTTAAGCCGTGTGTAAGTACAGCCCTTAGCTGTGGTATATAGGCCATATACTACACCCCCTCATGCCTTATTGCTTACATATAATGAGGAAGCTGAGGCTACAGGGTCAAGAATTACTTATTTTTCCAAAGTCTTTCTAAGCAGAGTGATTTCCTTCTGCTTTCCTCATGTAGGCAGCCAAGGCCTTCCAGAAAATGATTAACTATTGTTTTCAGAGAGGAAATCATCACGACTGATTTGTAAGCTCGTGTCAAACACAATCACAGTGGGGACACATAAAGAAAAAACCCCAGCCAACACAGCCTTCTCTTTCTGGTGAATGTCAAGTATGGAGAAATTTCCTATAAAAAGTAAGAATACAGAACAACCAAATGTCTGTCACAGTCAATCAATCCCATTGTACCAGTGCATCTTTACACATCCTACTACCACATGATCCTCTACCGCAGTTTTGTAGGTCTTGGTGATTAAATGCTCTCGACCATCAATATCTCATTAGAAGTTGTCCATGCTGTAACTCTCTCTGGTCTGGGGATGAACCCCATGGAGCAGCTGGGGAGCAAGTTGGCCTGAGTATTTTACCCAACTTCTGGTCTGCTTATTTGAGTTCTAATGATCCAAGACAAACTGGCTGAGCTTTCAAAGAGCTCAGTGTGGTCTACCTGTGTGTGACTGCAGTAGTAGTGCCCCTACTGTAACTCTGCCCACAATGGGCCAGAATGATGCCAGTGAACCACCAGGAGGGGAGGGCTACATAGATTCTACCTAAACATGGTTATATAGAGCAATATAACACTGTCCAGCTGAGAGGATTGGACCTGGTCAGGTCAAAGGTCACCAGTGTTTCCGGTTGTCAAGGTCTCTCAATGGGAGATGTTGAAATCAGTCATCAGCGTCTCTGCTCTTTGATGCATCTCTGCACAAGGCGACTGGGCTTCTGTGACCATAGAAAGGTGTGTGTTCCTTGGCAGGGACACACAAATACAAATGCTATTCTCAAACATTGGGGAGGAAAACACCACACTTTAGTGATTTTGGCCACATAAACTGGACAGAGTGTACTCCCAGGTGTTTAGGGTCACTGTCTGTGGCTTGGAAATATCCTCATTAAGCAGGAATTGATCTGAATAAAATGGTGGATGGCTAGCAGACTAATGTGGAATGGAGGACAGTGAGTGAAGACACATCAGACATACATCATTAAAGAAAGTCTCCTGGCTTCAAGTTCTGTCAGATATTTGCCGGCTAAGCATAACTACAGTCGTTTCAACTTCTTCCACTTTCATTCCAATCAAGAAGAAAAAAGAATCCCTTCACTAAGTGCTGTATGAGTACTGACTTTTAGATTACTGTACATGCATTAACCAATTTTGTATATCATTGATCGTGACAGAAGGTAGAATATAGCTTAAATAGGAGACATTGCTAACAGGACAGTGCATAAATAAAGTAATAGCCCAGCTAGCACAGTGGATCTGGGCTGATTCCCGCTGAGAGTCAGACTTGGTCTACGTCATGTGGCCCGAGTCTGGGCCGCCTTCGGCACTATTACTTATGGCTAGGATGCGGGGATTGAGCTCGGGCCGATTCCGGTGTGAGTTATCTGGCCCAAATATATTACTTGTGGCTCGGGCCGATTTGGGCTACTCTCTGGCAGACGATTGCACAGGCTTTTTTATATAATTAACATTTCATTATTTATTTATCCATATTTTCTCATTGTTTCTGTGATAAAAAAAATACAATTAACATTTAAATTCAATTATTTAAGAGTCCTGTTTAAGTAGTATTTTAGTATTTTGATACTTTGTGCAAGGCAATTGATAAGCATTAAAAACCTTCTGGATAGAGCCTCCCGAGTGGCGCAGCGGTCTAAGACATTGAATCGCAGTGCAAACTGCTTTGTTACAGATGCTGGTTCGAGACCCATGCCGGTTGCGACCGGGAAACCTATGAGGTGACGCACAATTGGCCCAGCGTCATCTGTGTTTGGCCGTCCGGAATGTCCTTGTCCCATCGTGCTGTAGTGACTCCTGTGGCGGGCCAGGCGTGTGCACGCTGACACGGTCACCAGGTGTATGGTGTTTCCTTCAACACAAAATGTTGTTGTTTTGTGGATGGGTATAATTTCTATGTATAAAATGTATAATAGTAATATTTAAAATGACTAAATCGGGTAATTTTGTATTCATTAATTTAAATTTGCATTGGGCTGACTCCTCATTGCTAGCTGGGAGAGCTGCTTAGGTATGTGGTCTCAGTCCTTAGAGTATGGTAGATCCACCAGAATCTCCTAATAATCACCCAGCTTAGTTTGCTCCAGAATCTCTGGGCTCTATCAGGTAACAGAAAATTACCTCAGATTGCTTTCAGATTTAGCGTTGCTGCTGGGGTTTATTAGAACTACATCAACCTTTTTGACCGCAACATGCAAAATAAAACACTTCGGCGACATTGATATTACTGATATTCTGCCTAACACTGCTTCCTGTAACTAACTCTTCAGCTGGATCTCTTTCTCTATTATTAAGCTGTGAAGCCTACTGGAGATTTAAAGTTTTGGCTCAGAATGGTAGCAAACTTCAGTAGGGATTGGAGCTCTGCTCACCAAGGTACATAAACACAGTGGAAATTGGGTATGGATGGGTCAGGACAGGAGTCCCCCCCACATACCGCTGTTCCCACTGTTCACTAGGCTGTCCCCAGGACATCAGTCATTAAAGGCAGCAGACTTGAACCTAAATACACACCAGCAGAGGACATCTTGTTCTCCACAGTCAAGCAGCACGGAAATGGGATTCATGTTAACACCACTACAAGCAACACCTGGCATGAAGACCAGCTTGTTCAAAACTGTTTTCAAAATGATGTTGTTCTCCTCATAAAGGTTGCATAACATTACCGACTACGGGAATTTGAGTTGTAAAACATAATTATTCAAGAGGCTGTAAAACGGAGCTGTCACATAGGCGTGTTGTATTAAGATTTTAGGGATAACTGAGAAGCAGGGTCCTGTTTTGGCTTACTAAGTGTAACTAATAAACTGGAGGTAGTATTATTCTTCACTCCTCTACAAACTAAGACAGAACAGTTCACTGGAATGATCTAAGTAAAGGCATTTACCATTTATCGTGTTTATTAACTGTATATACATGTAATTTTATCATTACAGAAAAGTTAAAATATTCTACATCCACTTAAATCAAGCTGGTATTTCAACAACTAAAGAGAAGTTGTTGTTTTTTTTGTTGGGGGGGGGTCAAATATTGTCAAATATTCTGATACTATTCTATGAAGTAATTGACAGCATCATTTTGTGGTGTGAGATGAAGACCTGACAGCTAAGCTGGAAGCTGTAGTGTTTATCATGACCACTCCTGTTGAAAGAAACTCTCCAGCATTACCAGGCCTTCCTCATGAGGTCACATGCCATCAGGTATGCGATAGGGAAATCCCTTCACTATAATATTTATTTGGTCCAGCTGCCATTGCCTTTTCATCTCCTCGTTTAGTTTATCCATCATTATCGGTTTAGGTGAGGCAGTCAAGAGATATGGCACGTCCTTCTATTTGTTGTTATTATGTTCTGAAACATGGAGCACCTGCTAACATCTTTACCTAACTCTGTTTTCTTGGATTCCTTCCCAGTAATGTACAGAAGTCAGTCATAAAATACATGTCTCGAAACCATAAGGTATGGCTTTAGAAGCCTTTGAGGCCTACAGATGTAGGATCTTAATTTGAGACAGTTTGCTACAGCAGGCAAATAATCCTGCAGCAACATGAAATGTTATTCCTGTAGGGGTTGATACGTTTTTCATAAGGGAAAATCAAATCTGAAAGTGGACATTACAAACTTCAGAAACCTTTTTTGCTCCTGCAACAGGGTGATCAAATTAAGATCCTACATCTGTACCAATGTAACCTTGAACTTTAAGTGGCATGGCTTTTAGATTTGGAACACATAGTATGTTGTCAAATGTAATAAATGTAGAGGACAGATGTACTGAGTTAGATGAGCTTGCTCCTCTGTAATCCTGGAGGATTGCAGAAGGGTGACTATTCTCCCCATCTCTAGTCAAGATTTCTGTCAAACTGAATGGCTGTTCAAATCTGCTGTAATTGAATAACAACACAGGGTTAGGATATAGTTCAGGGACACCAGGTTGCTAGATCCCTGAAATGTGACATTTGCAGCATCAATACTTGTGGTGATGAATCAATAAATCATACAAACTGGGATTTATGGGCAGGTAATGTGAAGACTAGGCCACACAAGCCTACATTCCTATAGCCACTCACACTTTCAACTTCAGACTCATAAAGTTTAAATGAAATCCCATTCCTCTGAATTCTCACACGTTCCACATTTAGTGGTTTCATTCTGAGGCTTTTAACAGTCAGTGTGATTCTGACAGAATCCTGAGCCAGACACATTTTTTCCACTCTGATCATAAAACAAAATTTCTACCCCATAGGATCAGACCAGGTTCCAGCTTAACAATCACATCCGGCACAGCATTTAGTCCTTCCCTACTGACATGCAATGGCTGGAACCATACTATGGAAAGATAGGCAGGCCAGTTTTCCCCTGCATCACTGAGAAAGTCCAAAGTGGGATTACTCATATGATTAATGTGAAATTACCTGATAACAAAAAACACACAAAACAACAACAGCATGTGTACATCTAAATGTATCATGAAAGAATAGCCTTATGCCGTGTGATGGTGTACAAACAGTGAGATCATTGACCTCCCCGCCCCCTTCTTCAAAAAGCAAATCCTGTGACTCACTTAGAGATGTGACCTGCGTCCGAGTCAGTCTTAACCAAGAACACTCCATCTTCCCAGCAACTCCAGCTGTCTTTACAGCTCCACAACAGCAGACTTCCTCAGGCACATCGCCAGATGCACAGCCAATAGAACCATCCATTTCATTTTTAAAAAAACATCACAAAGTTGAAAAGTACATGAGATTATGGAAAATGATTCAAGTGTTACACAGAAAAGGCCCAGTCTTGGTGAGCAACTAGGGGGAGGATACAAGAGACTGTAGTTACAGAGTGCCTGTTCTGCATCTCAGAACAGGTGAAACAGAGATCAATAATTCTACCAGACTCTGTAATTCTCTTCATGATGCATGATAGTTGAAACTGAGTGATGATGAGTTGTTCATCTGACTGTTTACTTTAGCTCTGGGGCTTGTGCGTGAGGAGTGGAACAGTCTGTACAGTAAGTGTACTGTACTGTAAATTGTAAGTAAACAAGTCATCCAGAAATAAATATAATTTCCAGACAGAAATTCACCCACCCAATACTTCATCCAGAGGGAATAAGCATGCTCTGATGCTAAGATTCCACACAAAAAGAAACCTATATTTCTCTCCTGGTCTGAGAGCTGTCAGTCAACGTGGGCTACCATACAGTGAATAACAGTTGAGAGCAGCCCAGGGGTGACTAGGTCGCTAGGGGTTACCATGGAACCATCCATCATGGCCAGGGAGACAGGGGCACACTCTGGCCTTGTGGTGCAGCAGAACCATGTTTATCCTGCAGGGGCTGAGCAGTATGCATACTACACTATGTGGTGATCTGACACAGTAGGGCACACATCAGGCACACACTGTTCAGCTAAATCACAGAGACGTCTGCCTCATCTCTATTCCATCTCTTTAATTTGTGTAAGATTATGTTTTCTCTCTTTCCTAAATATATCGTACCTATTGCTCTATGAATACACTAGGTGACACTGACTGTATATCTATGCTACAGTACTGCATTTCATGACTCTGCAGTTGGAATAAGGTCACTGCTGCTTTCAGCCTTTGTTTCATTGACAGTACATACAGCCACATCGACAGTAACTGGGAGCTTATACTCATGAACACTGGAAAGCCAGTTAATCCATCTGTATTAGCCACGATGAACTGATCACAGTGATACGAATAAAAACAATGTTGTGTGTCACAGTGTCTCTTTAAATGGAAGCCTGGATTTCTGCTGTTTTCTTATTTTTGTTCACTCTTGTTTATCTTCCCATGGCCTATTGCTTACTGCTTGATGCTACAGTACATCCCTCAACGAAGAGAGGGATAAAGACAGATAGGAACTTCATGTTGTTGGACTTCAGCCCTGGGCATCAGACGGAATTCAGAACTTCATGTCACAGTTACCAGGATGCAGTGCTGATTAAAACAACATACAGTACATTTTCTCAAATTCACTCTCTGTATTGATCAAAGAAAAGGCTGCAACTTGATTCTTGCCATAGTAAAAATCCATACCAAAATCCTAAGGGGTTGTTTTGGGCAGTTCTGTTACTTATACAGACATGATTTAGGATGAAGCCTTACTTATGATAAAGGGCCTGAGTCATTTAGAGTAACAGCAAGACAACACAAAGTTGATATAGGCATAGTCTATGTCGCCTAAAACCAAGAGGCAACACATCAAATCATCTGCTTATCCATTACCATTGCATGTATTTAGACTTAGATTCCTTCACTTTCCACCACAAACTCTCTTAAGTTTAATGTGGACCATAATAACTTTGCACAGTGTGTTCTGTATGAGATGCTCTTCCATCCCTAAATAGATACTGCTACATTTTAGCAAGGGAGTCTTTGATAGGTCTTTGATAGGTCTGATAATGTAAGCTTTATGTGAATGATCTGCAGTGCAGACCTCTTTTCTTTGTATAGGCATCTCATTACCATGATTTTCTGTGGATAGGGAAGACGGCTCATTGCATTGTCCCCTCTTAACGACCATCCTTTCACCGTTTAGCCTAAACCCCCTTTAACCTATTTCATAATATGTGCATTTGCTTTCATGCTATATGTGACAAAACACATTTGAGAACAAAAAAGAACCATGCATGCTTAGCACATAATTAGACGACTTGGAGAAAAAAGGTTTAGTGTATACCTAGTTTACATCATCACAGCATGCATAACAACCATTATGGCATTCAATCAATCAGTCAAATGTTGTCACAAAGTGCTTATTAAAAAAAGTGCTGATACAGAAACCCAGTCTAAAACCCCAACGAGCAAGCAAGATGTAGAAGCACAGTGGCTAGGAAAAACTCCATAGAAAGCCAGAAACCTAGGCAGAAGCCTAGAGAGGAACCAGGCTCTGAGGGGTGACCAGTCCTCTTCTGGCTGTGCCGGGTGGAGATTATACGACTACATGGCCATTAAGACCAGACCGTTCTTAAAGATGAGAGGGAAAGAGAGGGTTGAAACAGCAGGTCCGGGACAAGGTAGCACATCCGGTGAACAGGTCAGGGTTCCATTGCCGCAGGCAGAACAGCAGAAACTGGATCAGCAGCACAACAAGGTGGACTGAGGACGAGGACAGCCAGAAGTCATCAGGCCAGGTAGTCCTGACGCCTGGTCCTAGGGCTCAGGTCCTCTGGGAGAGGAGAGATAGAGATTGGAGAATTAGAGGGAGCATAACTAAGATCACACAGAACCCTAAATACGACTGGAGAATCATACCAGACTGACCCTAACACCCCAGCACATAGACAATTGCAGCATACAGTGCATTCAGAAAGTATTCAGAACCCTTGACTTTTTCCTCACTTTGTTATGTTACAGCCTTATTCTAAAATTGATTAAATTGTTTTTCCCCTCATCAATCTACACAAAATAGCCCATGACAGAGCAAAAACAGGTCTTCAGAATTTTTTACATTTACATTTACATTACATTTAAGTCATTTAGCAGACGCTCTTATCCAGAGCGACTTACAAATTGGTGCATTCACCTTATGATATCCAGTGGAACAACCACTTTACAATAGTGCATCTAAATCTTTTAAGGGGGGGGGTTAGAAGGATTACTTTATCCTATCCCAGGTATTCCTTAAAGAGGTGGGGTTTCAGGTGTCTCCGGAAGGTGGTGATTGACTCCGCTGTCCTGGCGTCGTGAGGGAGCTTGTTCCACCATTGGGGTGCCAGAGCAGCGAACAGTTTGGACTGGGCTGAGCGGGAACCATGCGGGAACCAGGCCAGAGGTGGATGAACGCAGTGCCCTTGTTTGGGTGTAGGGCCTGATCAGAGCCTGAAGGTATGGAGGTGCCGTTCCCCTCACAGCTCCGTAGGCAAGCACCATGGTCTTGTAGCGGATGCGAGCTTCAACTGGAAGCCAGTGGAGAGAGCGGAGGAGCGGGGTGACGTGAGAGAACTTGGGAAGGTTGAACACCAGACGGGCTGCGGCGTTCTGGATGAGTTGTAGGGGTTTAATGGCACAGGCAGGGAGCCCAGCCAACAGCGAGTTGCAGTAATCCAGACGGGAGATGACAAGTGCCTGGATTAGGACCTGCGTCGCTTCCTGTGTGAGGCAGGGTCATACTCTGCGAATGTTGTAGAGCATGAACCTACAGGATCGGGTCACCGCCTTGATGTTAGTGGAGAACGACAGGGTGTTGTCCAGGATCACGCCAAGGTTCTTAGCACTCTGGGAGGAGGACACAAGGGAGTTGTCAACCATGATGGCGAGATCATGGAACGGGCAGTCCTTCCCCGGGAGGAAGAGCAGCTCCGTCTTGCCAAGGTTCAGCTTGAGGTGGTGATCCGTCATCCACACTGATATGTCTGCCAGACATGCAGAGATGCGATTCACCGCCTGGTTATCAGAAGGGGGAAAGGAGAAGATTAATTGTGTGTCGTCTGCATAGCAATGATAGGAGAGACCATGTGAGGATATGACAGAGCCAAGTGACTTGGTGTATAGCGAGAATAGGAGAGGGCCTAGAACAGAGCCCTGGGGGACACCAGTGGTGAGAGCGTGTGGTGCGGAGACAGATTCTCGCCACGCCACCTGGTAGGATCGACCTGTCAGGTAGGATGCAATCCAAGCGTGGGCCGCGCCGGAGATGCCCAACTCGGAGAGGGTGGAGAGGAGGATCTGATGGTTCACAGTATCAAAGGCAGCAGATAGGTCTAGAAGGATGAGAGCAGAGGAGAGAGAGTTAGCTTTAGCAGTGCGGAGAGCCTCCGTGACACAGAGAAGAGCAGTCTCAGTTGAATGCCCAGTCTTGAAACCTGACTGATTAGGATCAAGAAGGTCATTCTGAGAGAGATAGCAGGAGAACTGGCCAAGGACGGCACGTTCAAGAGTTTTGGAGAGAAAAGAAAGAAGGGATATTGGTCTGTAGTTGTTGACATGGGAGGGATCGAGTGTAGGTTTTTTCAGAAGGGGTGCAACTCTCGCTCTCTTGAAGACGGAAGGGACGTAGCCAGCGGTCAAGGATGAGTTGATGAGCGAGGTGAGGTAGGGGAGAAGGTCTCCGGAAATGGTCTGGAGAAGAGAGGAGGGGATAGGGTCAAGTGGGCAGGTTGTTGGGCGGCCGGCCGTCACGAGACGCGAGATTTCATCTGGAGAGAGAGGGGAGAAAGAGGTCAAAGCACAGGGTAGGGCAGTGTGAGCAGGACCAGCGGTGTCGTTTGACTTAGCAAACGAGGATATCATCAACCTTCTTTTCAAAATGGTTGACGAAGTCATCCGCAGAGAGGGAGGAGGGGGGGGGAGGGGAGGAGGATTCAGGAGAGAGGAGAAGGTAGCAAAGAGCTTCCTAGGGTTAGAGGCAGATGCTTGGAATTTAGAGTGGTAGAAAGTGGCTTTAGCAGCAGAGACAGAAGAGGAGAATGTAGAGAGGAGGGAGTGAACGGATGCCAGGTCCGCAGGGAGGCGAGTTTTCCTCCATTTCCGCTCGGCTGCCCGGAGCCCTGTTCTGTGAGCTCGCAGTGAGTCGTCGAGCCACGGAGCAGGAGGGGAGGACCGAGCCGGCCTGGAGGATAGGGGACAGAGAAAATCAAAGGATGCAGAAAGGGAGGAAAGGAGGGTTGAGGAGGCAGAATCAGGAGATAGGTTGGAGAAGGTTTGAGCAGAGGGAAGAGATGATAGGAT
This sequence comes from Salmo trutta, assembly GCF_901001165.1. Taxonomy (NCBI): domain Eukaryota; kingdom Metazoa; phylum Chordata; class Actinopteri; order Salmoniformes; family Salmonidae; genus Salmo; species Salmo trutta. Next base: position 21,750,887 of record NC_042983.1, on the reverse strand, counting down.
GGAAGAGGAGAGAGTAGCGGGAGAGAGAGAGCGAAGGTTGGGACGGCGCAATACCATCCGAGTAGGGGCAGAGTGAGAAGTGTTGGATGAGAGCGAGAGGGAAAAGGATACAAGGTAGTGGTCGGAGATTTGGAGGGGAGTTGCAATGAGATTAGTGGAAGAACAGCATCTAGTAAAGATGAGGTCAAGCGTATTGCCTGCCTTGTGAGTAGGGGGGGAAGGTGAGAGGGTGAGGTCAAAAGAGGAGAGGAGTGGAAAGAAGGAGGCAGAGAGGAATGAGTCAAAGGTAGACGTGGGGAGGTTAAAGTCACCCAGAACTGTGAGAGGTGAGCCATCCTCAGGAAAGGAACTTATCAAGGCGTCAAGCTCATTGATGAACTCTCCGAGGGAACCTGGAGGGCGATAAATGATAAGGATGTTAAGCTTGAAAGGGCTGGTAACTGTGACAGCATGGAATTCAAATGAGGAGATAGACAGATGGGTCAGGGGAGAAAGAGAGAATGCCCACTTGGGAGAGATGAGGATTCCAGTGCCACCACCCCGCTGGCTCGATGCTCTAGGGGTATGCGAGAATACGTGGGCAGACGAGGAGAGAGCAGTAGGAGTAGCAGTGTTATCTGTGGTAATTCATGTTTCCGTCAGCGCCAGGAAGTCTAGGGACTGGAGGGTAGCATAGGCTGAGATGAACTCAGCCTTGTTGGCCGCAGACCGGCAGTTCCAGAGGCTGCCGGAGACCTGGAACTCCACGTGGGTCGTGCGCGCTGGGACCACCAGGTTAGAGTGGCAGCGGCCACGCGGTGTGAAGCGTTTGTATGGCCTGTGCAGAGGGGAGAGAACAGGGATAGACAGACACATAGTTGACAAGCTACAGAAGTGTTGTTTCTTGTATTATTGTCTCTTGTGTCTTTAGAGAACTGTTTCACTTTGATATCCTTTTTCTTCTGTCCTGATTTTCTCTTTCTTTTCTTCTGTTAACTAGATATTCTTTGTTATTCTTCGTTAGCTAGCTAGCTTCTTTTTTTTGTGCAAATGTATTAAAAAAACAAAAAACTTAAATATTACATTTACATAGGTATTCAGACCCTTTATTCAGTACTTTGTTGAAGCACCTTTGGCAGTGATTACAGCCTTGAGTCTTCTTGGGTATGATGCTACAAGCTTTGCACACCTGTATTTGGTGAGTTTCTCCCATTCTTTTCTGCAGATCCTCTCAAGCTCTGTCAGGTTGGATGGGGATTGTCAATGCACAGCTATTTTCAGGTCTTCAATCGGGTTCATATCTGGGTTCTGGCTGGGCCACTCAAGGACATTCAGAGACTTGTCCCGAAGCCACTCTTGTGTTGTCTTGGCTGTGCTTAGGGTCGTTGTCCTGTTGGAAGGTGAACCTTCGCCCCAGTCTGAGGTCCTGAGTGCTCATCAAGGATGTCTCTGTACTTTTCTCCGTTCATATTTTCCTCGATCCTGACTCGTGTCCCAGTCCCTGCATCTGAAAATCATCCCCACAGCATGATGCTGCCACCCCCATGCTTCACCGTAGGGATGGTACCAGGTTTCCTCCAAACGTGGCTCTTTGCATTCAGGCCAAAGAGTTCAGCCTTGGTTTCATCAGACCAGAGAATCTTGTTTCTCATGGTCTGAGAGTCCTTTAGGTGTCTTTTAGGGGTGGGACGACGACACTGTAGCCCCATCCAAAATGACCACCGGATAGGACCAACCAGGCAGGATATAAACCCACCCACTTTTACCAAAGCCTAGCCCCCACTCCACCAAAGGGATATCAATGTAGTACCCTGAGAAAAGCTAGAGTATAGCCCATTCACATTTGGCGGACAGAGAAGGGTCATTCATGGAAGTGACATTCATGGAAGTGATCAATAACGATGAACACACAGTCAGTGCAGTAAAAACACCTGCTCTGGCTCAGTGAAGGATTGCTCTTGGAGCTATAAAGACAATTCATTGGGTAGATGGATCTCATGCAGTCTTCAAGTGAGTGAGTAGAACCCTCTCAAAGTAGTCGCTAGTTGCAAGCTCCACCCAATACCTAACTGCTACTTTTTTTTAATGGCTTCAAGAAACGACTGTATTTTTTTTCTTCATATTTAACCTTTATTTAACTAGGCAAGTCAGTTAAGAACAAATTCTTATTTAAAAAGATGGCCTACTCCGGCCAAACCCAGACGACACTGGGCCAATTGACCTATGGGACTCCCAATCACAACCGGTTGTGATACAGCCCGGATTCGAACCAGGGTGTCTGTAGTGACGCCTCTAGCACTGAGATGCAGTGCCTTAGACTGCTGCACCACTCAAGAGCCCATTTCTGTATAGAAATGAGAACTCAAGGTTTCATTTGCAAATGATACAAACGTGTTTCTGATTCGAAATGCATAAATGCAAACTGTCTTTCATTCATAAATGCTCATTGATAAAGGCCTACTGCATTTTAACAGTTAAGTAGCAAATCAGTAGAATCTCAATAAAGGCAGGCTGCTAAATTAATAACTTCAGTGTTATAAGAGTTGGTGTCATGATGTGAAAGCAAAATGCCTACTCTAAATAGAAAAATGTGGTCAGCTATGGCAATAAACATTATGTTTTAGCTATTTTAATCTATATTTCAGGTTGCAGTTAAGTTAAAGCCTGGCATTTCAGTGTTGTAAGTATCACATTCCCTCTGACTCATAACAATGTTTTATGTGTTTAAAGAATGGAGGGTTATAAACGTAAATCTTATATTTGACTATTTGGTCGACAAGAGGTTAGGGCTGGCCTGATGGACGGGAGGCTAAATAGCCTATACTAGGTCTCATGTGTATACCTATAGCAGTGAGAGGCAACATCTGAATCACATTAGAATGGATGTAGCTCAAGGGAAAAGCCAGACATCCTGTACATTGTAAAAACCCACAGTTTCACTTAATGATTTTATTTTACACCAAGCTACAATAAAAGCAAAGAAATAACATGCTTACATTACAGTGCAGCATTTATAATGTGGTAACATGTTGTAGCCTGCTGTTTCAGCCTACCAATATTTCTCTTCAGTCAGCTTTGATCAAGTATCACAAACCAACAGTCTGAGCAAGAATGATGGGAACTGCTAATATTTTGTTATTATTACATACTCACTATTGGAAAAAAAGTAACTATATTTATATTTAACCGTCTAGTACCCTTACAAAATGTAATTTGTTGCTGCAAATTTCCTGTACTTTTGTGGCAAATTTGCTGCAAACTAAATAGTGTGCCACAAAATGTTGCCAGAAATATGCAAATGTTTGCCACTGGTGATTAATTTATTGCCGCTAATGGAGGCATAATCACTCATCAAGGCAAACAATTATCTCTAAATTCTATTTGAATCTGTGGCAAAACCTTTAGCAATGTATTGCCAGTGGCTATCAGTTTACTAGAAGTTGTTTCTGGTGAACACATGTTCATAACCAAGTGGGAAGGTGGTATTTACCAAATAAAACTGGGAAAAATCCACTTGAATGCTGCAACTGGTAATTAGTAGTGGGAAGCTCGTTTATCATCCCTGTGTTCTGACTTCTCCCACATGCTGACTTCAATAACAGCATTTCCGGCAATTAAATACGAAGACAAAACATTATTTATAAAAAGCAATCTATAAATATGGTTTTTGAACACCATAATTTGTTTGCGAGCATTATAGTTGTACGTTTAGTTTATTATTTGTCATCAGACAATCAGTGTTTCTCAACGAGTTCTAAGCACATTAATGCATCCAACTGTCTTTACTACTTCACAAGTGGAAATTATCACCTTCCCACTTGGTCATAAACACAGCCTGTGTCCCAGCTTATGCTAGCTACATCATTTGTTAATATAGCATTTATACAAGGCAGATTGTTTCCTTGCTGAAAAAATATATAGAATGGCAGTATCAGTGAGAAGCATAGCAACATCAAGGCAACTTTGTAACAGATAACCCCGCTTTTATAATGCCAAACCTGCCCATTAGCTGCTGAGTCACATTTTTAAGGTGCCAAAATATAAAATGTTTTCAGTAATTGTTAATGTAATTCAGTAATTGTCTGTCTTAATATTGTTTTTGATTGTTTTAGTGCATGTATTCAACAAGCTTTGGCCGAAGGACTTCTAGAGGGCTGCCATCTCCAAAGTTCACTCAAAAAGTAAATAGTTCTGAACTGGGTATGATTCTGTGTTTCTTGTGGATTTAATTATTTCATTTTGTTCATACTCTTTTAAAATTCCATTGGTTGAAAGCTCATTGCTCAGTTATCACTTGGCTAATGTACATTCTGACGATGTCTCTTTAAACATCCTAAGGTTAACATCCCCATAGCGTTCACATTTTCTCATGTAAATGTTGTGGCTACATAAAAATATTAAATAAAAAAAAATATGAAATAAACAGTTTAAAGAGGAAATATTCAGTCTGCTTCTTTCTTTATTCACATGCTGATGATTTCAAGGTTAATATTGTAGCACTCTACATAATGTTGTTTTCATTGTGAGATAGATAAGAAAGTTATATTGGATACATTTTTTAAGACACTTAATATATGTTGTTTAGTATTTTTAGTACATTTAGTATGTTTAGTTTCCTCTGTGAGTAGCAAATTCATTTAAAGTGATATGTGATTTGTTTTTTTTAAATAAGACATTTCAACACTGTTTGCTAGGTCAGCTTATTAGCTAGCTCTCAGTCTAATTGACCAACAAACATTGCTAATGCTAGCTAGCTAGCTACTTAATATAACTTGTTTTCTCAAAATGTATGCTAGCTAGATAAGTTAGCAATGTAATGAATACAACTCCCATCTGCTGTTGACATCAGAATAGATTTTGAGAGCACTAATTTGCTTCAAATGTTGTTATAGGTTTGACTGTATGCTGACAGTGAATTCAGAGCCATTCAGAGCCATTCAGAGCCATTCAGCTACACTTACAAATATAACTTGACAAGGTTGCCGTGAAGCAATTGTAATGACAGTCCACCACAACAAACCCAAGAGTTTCCTTTGTTTAATTTTATTGTGTATTCAAATTTGAGATCATTGTGATGGGATTTCGCAAGTAGTTGAAAGGGGAATTGGGCTTCCCGGGAAAATGTTGCAACAGTAACCAAGTGGGGCGGGGTTTAGTGAAGGGTGAATTGTTTGCCACAAAACTAATTTGCATGTGAAAACATGAGCAGGCCGCAAATTTGCAGCAAATTTGCCAAAAGTTTGCCACAACTGTTTGCCAGAAGCCTGTTTTTTTCGGTACGGGTAAGGTTAATTTAAATGCCTACATATAATTATCATCTTAAATTGCTAATCACCCTGGTTCGGACAGTATTCTAAATAAACACGTCATGTAAATAAACAATTAAAGTGGAATCCGGAAACCTAGTAACAAGACTATTACCTTGAGAAATAAACAATTCAGTCCTTATGCAAAATGAGAGAACAACAAAACCTATACAGCCAGTTGAAGACTGTCACAGCCAATTCTCTGCATGACTGCTTTTCTCAGCTTTGGCAAGCTTGTCTACACACTGACACATCATGAACACGCCTTGGCTCTGTCCATATTGAGCAACATGTTCCCAATCACTCTAACAAATTCCAGGCATCTTCTTCAAACAACAAGAACAAAACAAACACACAAACTCAATAATGCAAAGAACCCCAACAATAACAAAAACAACACTGGGTAGAGAAGGATGAGGAGATAAATTAAATAAATAAATAAACAGTTTAAATCATCCTCATCACCCCCTCCAGCCCAATCTGGTGCCCTCTGTAGAGCAGCCTGTTTCACAACCGAGAGAGCCTGCCCATTAGCTCTGGTCTAGGGACAACTTCCTCTCATCCAATCCACAGCTTAATTACTATTAGCTCAAATCAAAACTGCCATTGGACTAATGCTTGGCTATATTTTCTCCATATCTCTATAAGCTGCTTCCTTCCTCCTACAGCGGCTCACATACATGCCCAATTAGGCTCTGATTACTGTGACATCACCACTCCTTGCTGTTACAACCAACAGACAATGCCAGAAATAGTGGTGGTGGACCAAGAGGGGGATGGGAAACTGGAGGGAAGTGTGTATGTGTGTGGGAATGAGAGAGGGGAGGTGTGTGTAGCCAGAGCTTGTATGTCATGCTTGTGGGTGTCTTTGTGCCAAGGGGAGGAGAAAGGAGAAAAGGAGAAAAGGGGAGGGCCTGTGCTAAATTTGTCAGCTTACTGAAACGTTGTGTCAGAGCATTTTTCATCATGTAAATGCACTGAGAGAGAGAGAGCGCAAAAGAGAGAGAAGGAGAGTGAGAGACAGTGGAGGGAGAGCGAAAGGAGAGAAAGAAAAGGGGAATTAAGGGAGGCAGCAGAAAAAGATTGTCTCAGAGTTGTCAGCAGAAGTGATGGACTCAGCACAGAGAAAGTGATAGTCTTCTCCTACCGGGCTACAGAGAGCACACTGACCAGACGATGCTGCTCTCTCACTGCCTCTGAGGAAACTACTCATTACATCTAACACATTTGGATGTATTCTCTTTTAATTGGTAAGTGTCTAAAATCTTATGAGGTTCATTTTTTATCCTTGCTCAGTGCCTACAGTACAAAGGACTTATTCCCAGCAAGTGCAGCTCCTGGTTGTAATAACATGATTCAAACCACAGTCAACTATTGAGTGACAGGGTTTACTCAGGTGCCAAAGAGCAAGTGATCCAGAGAGAGAGGGACAGCCCCAAGCAGCTTTTACACAGACTGGTGATGACTTTCTTCAAGGGGACACGTCAATCAGTGTTGCCGGGAGGGCAAGGGAACTGAAGGGATAACAAGCTACAGTCTACAATTATCTGGTAAGTATTCAGTGGCCTTTGACTTTCCTTGTATCTTTCACTGTCTTTATTGAATGTGTACATGCAAACATCCAGCATGGCTTGCTCATAGTTCTTTAAGTGTTGCTAGTCTTATCTGTTGATAATCTAGTACATTTGTAGAAATTGATCGCTAAGCTGCACAGTGACAGAAAGGCTTTGGCCACTTTGTGTTGAGTTAGCCAGAGAATCATGCTGATCAGTTTGAAGCTTAGCCCTTCAGTGGTATCTCTATGGAGATACAAGGAGAAGTTTGTTGCCCGGGGCAATTCCCCTGTCTGATTCCTTTAAGTTGTTTAAAAAGGCAGCTGGCTCTGATATAGACACAGCAGAGAGGGATTGACACAACGCAGAGATAATGAAGTAGTGGGCTTTCCAGAGCAAGGGCTTGTTAACCACTGGTAAACAATCAGCTTGTCATCATTCCAAAGACATACTCGAACAACAAAGATAGGCTGCCAGTGAAAAGTGTCAATAGTAGGAGCCTGGTCTTTTTTACCAGGAGCATCTCTGGGGCATTCATGATTGTAAGCAGTGCCATAAAAAGCCATGCCCTCATTTTGTGATGTGGTTCACACCAGTAGAAGTTGCTTATTTGAGGTTGTCTGATTATTCAGAAAAATAACAGAAATTCACATCACAAAATGCCAAATTACAGATACATTTTTGTCTAAATGAGTTTGCTGTCATTTGTACATGAATGGATAAAGCTTATGAATATATACAGTGTTTTTTTATAAAATGCTGCACAAAGTACTGGGTACAACTTTCTGCTGCCTCATGATGTTCCTCCATGCTGAAGTGGACTTGGACGAAAAGGGCTGTTCTGTGTTCTCTGCTGCCAGGGCTGTGGATAAGAGTTGCCAGGGCTGTGGATAAAAGTTGCCAGGGCTGTGGATAAGAGTTGCCAGGGCTGTGGATAAGAGTTGCCAGGGCTGTGGATAAGAGTTGCCAGGGCTGTGGATAAGAGTTACCAGGGCTGTGGATAAGAGTTACCAGGGCTGTGGATAAGAGTTGCCAGGGCTGTGGATAAGAGTTGCCAGGGCTGTGGATAAGAGTTGCCAGGGCTGTGGATAAGAGTTGCCAGGGCTGTGGATAAGAGTTGCCAGGGCTGTGGATAAGAGTTACCAGGGCTGTGGATAAGAGTTGCCAGGGCTGTGGATAAGAGTTACCAGGGCTGTGGATAAGAGTTGCCAGGGCTGTGGATAAGAGTTGCCAGGGCTGTGGATAAGAGTTACCAGGGCTGTGGATAAGAGTTACCAGGGCTGTGGATAAGAGTTGCCAGGGCTGTGGATAAGAGTTACCAGGGCTGTGGATAAGAGTTACCAGGGCTGTGGATAAGAGTTACCAGGGCTGTGGATAAGAGTTACCAGGGCTGTGGATAAGAGTTGCCAGGGCTGTGGATAAGAGTTACCAGGGCTGTGGATAAGAGTTACCAGGGCTGTGGATAAGAGTTACCAGGGCTGTGGATAAGAGTTGCCAGGGCTGTGGATAAAAGTTACCAGGGCTGTGGATAAGAGTGCTTTGACGGTGCAATTAGGAACGTATCGAAACAATTCCTGAAACCCCCTGCCTGACAGCATGTCTAAAACACACCACAACACACAATCCTGAAAGAGTCAAAGAAAGAAACCTTATTAAATATGGTCAATTATCATCAGAACTATTCTCTGCCGTGGAAAGCCATAACAATGGCTGCTTTCCATCAGCGTCAGACAGAGCAGACTGAGCAGGTAGTGGAGGTTGGGGCTGAGGCTGGGCTGAGGTTAATTATGTCTGCAGTGTCATATTATGGGCTAACCAGCATTACATGCTTATGGAAAAAATGGTGTCACCTTAGATAATGAATTACTCAGATTACCATTTCAAAGTTAACTTAATTCTGATCCAAGACATACTGAATGTCTACAACCAGCACTGTCAATTGGTCTTAATTTGAGCATATGCTTCATTTTGCACAGTGCTCCAGTGCTGTAGATTGGGAGGTGTTGAATTGATATGTTATGACTAGTAATAAACTGTGAATAATTATGTGCACTTGTATTAGTTTGTGGTAGTTGAGATAACAGAGCTGCTGGTGTATGTATGACTAGCTGTGGTGTGGTAGAGCAGAAGGCAGAACTGGCTTGTAGGTACAGCAGAGCTGGAGCAGAGAGGAGGGGTCTCTCTCTGTCGTTCTCTCTCTTCACAACTACCAGTGTGTCTGTCTGTCTGTCTGTGGCAGCTCACTCTAAAGAGTGGCTAAGACTGTGAGGAATGCCACACTCACTCTGAAGTGAGAGGGGCTGGGGCGAGAGACATCAGCCAGGCCCACCGGGCCGCTCTGCTCACCTACTAATTAATTATGGGCTGCGCATGAACAAAAACACTGGAGCACGCTGCTGCTCACAGCCACACTGACCCACACAAAGCACTGCCTGTCACACACTATTAGATATGGAAAAAAACAGAGAAATTATTTGATAAAGTCATTACCAAGCTGTGAATTTGACAGACATTCTAAAGAGCAAAACAGCCGTAATTAGACAGTCCTAATAAGGACATTGTTTACCTCAAGTGCACTGTCATCCATAAAGCTACTGTCTATAGTAACACCGTCCTGTTTTTATGTCACGACAATAACAAGGCCAGTTAGTCAGCTGTCTGTGTATAACTACGGAGGAGAAGAGGGCATGGGGCTTGCTGTTGTTACCTCAGGTGCTAGGTAACGGAGGGGTTAATAATAGATTGACTGTCTTGGGGCAAATGGGACTAACTCTGGTCCCTGGGAGCCCTGGGAGCCCTGAGAGCCTGAGTCTGGCATGTTGTGTTATCTGAACACACACACTCCCCCACTGCCAGCTCAGGCATTTTCCTCCAGCTTTGAGGTGGTGGGAGGCCTGGCTGGGAGACTAATTGGAGACTCCTGGCTGACCACGTAGTACTATGGGTCTTTTCTGTGGCATGGAGTGACATGGAGTGGCCGGTGCATAGCTTCTCCCAGACACAGAGCTAATGTTCCAGAGAGGGAAACCACATCAATCCCAGGCTATTAACATAAGGGAGACAGTGACTGTTCCATTAGACCAGATCATTATCATGTGTTGTTGTCCTCTGTGTCCCACTGAGGAATTCATTTTTTCCCCTGTTGTACATCCCACAACGTGGTCTTATATTAGTGAAGGCCATCACTGTCTCTTTCATTCAGAACCTTAATAAGGACTTCTGTGTATGTTTAGATAATGTAGCTAGATGCAACCTTTACTATTGTCTCTGAGTCAATCAGCATGTACTTTGATGACGTCACACCACATCATACAACAGGGCTTTGTGGGAATGGATTAATTCCATGAAAGGGACCCATATACTGCATCCAGAGGAGAGTTTCACACTAAAAGCCTAAGACTGAAACCAAAACTTAACCACGGCTTCTTCTGAACTTTTACTCGTGGGCAGACGCTTTGTGAGAATAACATATGGGCATTCAGTAACAATATATATAGCTTAAAGACATGTTTTCACAATTAATAGGAGACAGAAATGTAGGCTAGGCTTATACTAATATATAATACACTTTTGACTTGTACTGTATATATATATAAGTTTCAAAAATATATTTTGATTTGTTTAACACTTTTTTGGTTACTACATGATTCCATATGTGTTATTTCATAGTTTTGATGTCTTTACTATATTATTCTACAATGTAGAAACTAGTAAAAAAAGTAAGAAAAACCCTGGAATGTGTAGGTGTGTCCAAACCTCTGACTGGTATTGTATATATTTTGTTGACCTTTATTTAACTAGGCAAGTCAGTTAAGAACACATTTTTATTTACAATGACGGCCTACCAAAAGGCAAAAGGTCTCCTGCGGGGACGGGTTCTGGGATAAAAAATAAACATATAGGACAAAACACACATCAGAACAAGAGAGACACCACAACACAACATAAAGAGAGACCTAAGACAACAGCATAGCATGGCAGCAACACATGACAACACAGCATGGTAGCAACACCACATGACAACAACATGGTAGCAACAAAACATGGCAGCAGCACTAAAGGTTAAGTGAGTTAGTATCTGGCTGTCTCTCCCATTCCATGCCTTTATCTCTTTCATATCTTCAACTATAATTTTCCTCATACCAGCCAGAGATCTCCAAAGGCCTTGTTCTTGGACAGTTTTGCTCTCCATCTCTTGAACCTAATGTGCTGGCCCCATGCCCAGAATAGCAAGGCAAAAACAAGTGTTCTCCCCTCTCATTCTGAAGGCAGTCTGAACATCATGCACGTGGTTCTCCTTTGGGTCAGACCTCTAGCAGTAACTACTGAACAGTTAATATAGTTACCCTCATACTGAACAGACTCAACAGAACTGGGCAGCCATGAGCCTGCCCTGCACCAAGCCTCCCACTTTGAGATTAGAAAGGCTTGTCCTGGCTCTGGGGAGGTGTTGCACAGGCTCCTCTGTAATCCAATATGCAGCAGCTTTCAATTAAGGAGCCCCAGGGGTACAGGCCCTTGTTAACACATTCTCCTCTGCACTCTGGGGCATCCCCTCCGCTTCCAATAACACCACAGCCCCTTCAACTGCTGCCCGGCTATTTGTCTAATACAAATGCCTTCATTTTGAAATATGGAACAAACAGTCAAAGCGCCTCTTTTTCATGCACTCCTGCGAAAAGCTAAGGGTTATATCTTAAAATGTAGTCGTTGTGCATTAATCACACTAATTAAATGTAGCCTCTCTGCAGAGACACACTGTGTCAGGGAAGATTGATATTACACAACATTCTCTCAACACTGATAAACAGAGCAATGTAATGATCCAGAGCACATTGAGAAGGTTCAAGAGTTCTACATTCTTTTCAGGTTAAATTTAGATTGAAATTCCAAAATTCCAAATACATATAGGAAATGATATATACACAATGATGTGTACTTTAACTTGTGAATGCACCCCAGTATCTTTCTCTTGGTAAACAGTTCAGGTCTGATACAATCTGATCAATATATTAAAACAGGTGCAAGAACAGCATCAGCTGCTATGCGTGTCAAACTTTCCATAAGAAATGATGCCCAGGCCTGCGCAGCACTGAGGAGCAGATAGGGGATAGACATGTGAAAACACTCCTCCTAACAGTGGCAGTCACCCAAGAGAGCCAGAGTCAGGACAGCTAGCTAAACACAACACCCTGACATCATTCAAAAGAACTTAGCAACTAGAGAGATCAGTACCTTATTAGCTAAAAAAAACAACACTTGCCTTAGCAGAGGTGGAAAGGGTTAGACTATTGACACTCCAACAGCTTCCAGTTAACACATCTAATTCTGGTCCACTGAATAACAGTTCACAAACCCAAGCTACTGTATGGCAGATGACTTTACTGTTAAGTAGAGGTGCCTAAAATCTGTTCAATTCACACTAAACAAAACCACAATCCAGATCGAATTGTATGTGTCTGGCTATGTGTCTGGCTATGTTTTTCATACTCAAACATACATTTTAAGGTTATTCCTCTACTTTTATTATGCAACACAGTTACAGTTGATGTTATATAATACAAAGTCACAGCATCCTAAGCAGGAAATGCTTCCTTTTATGGTGGCCAATATTTATTTAGCCCTAAGGACCCCCAGAGTTGCCCTAGATGATGGGCTGGGCTCTGGAATGAATAGGGGCTCCCAGGGCAGGATAGGACTGCTCCCTGAGGTGTGTGCCTGCCTGGCCCTCACAGGTAATAGAGACTGGGAGAAGGCCATTCTAAGGGACAGGTGGCCTCTGGTCTCAATCAGTGGAGCTGTGAAGGCTCCCATTAATGTCCTGTCAGTGTAAGAGTAGATCCCAGCCCTGTGGGTCTCCAGCAGGGGCCTTAATGGACTAAACAGGCAGGCCACGAAAAAGGTTTCTTAATGCCCAGAGCCAGCCATGCTCTCACAACCATAGCCAACACTACAAGCCTGGTGCCTGTTTAGAAACATGATGGCACGCCAGCTTGGCACCTTGGTGAAATCAAATCTGCCTCGGAGTTGAGATTTCCACTGTTTGATAACATTCAATGATATCACAAGCATAGAATATGTGGTGCCAGATCTTGTGTTGGAATCAGTGTCTTGTTTCTTTCAGCCTGTACAGACAGGACTCATGGAAAACACACCATTACCAAAGTGACAATACCTGACAAAATAATACCCTTTCACTCGAGACATGCTAACCCCAAGAAGTGAATATGAGTATGAGTTTAAAGGAAAAACCACGCATTCCTTTAATTTACAGTGTTAAATAACAGTAATATGTAAGAACAATATTTTTTGTGAACAAATGTTTAATTTTGGCATTATAATAAGGTTGGTAGCAACATGGAAAATCATTGTGGAAATCTGTTGCAGCTCAAGTCGACTACAAAATTCAAAATGCAATGCTTTGTCTATAGGCTGACTGGCTAGCTAGCAAACGTAGCTAAACACACAATAATACCAAAGACAATATCAGCATGTAACTTAGCTAGTTAGCTGCAAAATTGCTTAAACAAACTGCACAATTCATTTAGGAGTCTACAACGGCAGATACTATACTTTTGAGGAGATGGGAAACGTTGCCCATGCTACGTCAATGGGCTGCGAGGTGTATTCTGGGAAAAAGAGTGCTCTCCTTCAAGGAGTGAATGGGAGTCTATTGGACGCTAGCTCAAAAACATGAAAACATGACATGATCCAAGGAATCAATAGATCACTCAGAGATGCACAAAAACAATATAACATAAAAAATGGGTGAACCTTTCCTTTGAATTATACAAATGAGTTTGTTTAGGTTTTATAACACATTCATCCATTTATCAAAACAGTAGGCCTATACTGTGCGATTAGAGATCATTTGAATGAGATAGCTGACCACAGGGTGGAATGTCACAGTATTTTTAAAACAATTCATTATTTTTGCCAAACCAATGACCTCCCTTTCTCTTTCCCCATCCATTCCTGTTGTTCTAAATCCCTATGCCTCCTAAGGTGTGTGTGAGTGAGAGCCCTTCCCAGACTGATGGAGCTCCCCGTGGTGCTGCTGTTCGTAGTGTATGGTCTTGTCTCTGGAGCCCAGCAGCCCCAGGGTCAGGGGAACCCTCAGGAGAGCAACCCCCAGGCCAGGAGCAAGGAAAGGGAGAGCAGTGAGGATGGCCTGGAGAGAGAGTTCCTGTATGCTGGGCAGAGGAGCAGGCGAGCCCCCGCCGAACCCCAGCAGCCTGACAAGTGTTCCTACACCTTCATCGTTCCCCAGCAGAAGGTGACAGGGGCCATCTGTGTGAACCGCAAGGAGCCGGATGCAGCGTTGGAGAACCGCGTCAACAGGCAGGAGCTGGAGCTGCTGAACGTGGAGCTGCAGAAGCAGAAGATGCAGATCGAGACGCTGCAGCAGCTGGTTGAGGTGGACGGAGGCATCGTCAACGAGGTCAAGCTGCTGAGGAAGGAGAGCAGGAACATGAACTCTAGGGTGACCCAGCTCTACATGCAGCTGCTACACGAGATCATCAGGAAGAGGGACAACGCACTGGAGCTGTCCCAGATGGAGAACCGCATCCTCAACCAGACCTCGGAGATGCAGCAGCTCACTAACCGCTACAAGGACCTGGAGCACAAGTACCAGCACCTGGCCTCTCTGGCCAACAACCAGTCGGTCCTCATTACCCTGCTGGAGGAGCAGTGCCAGGGTCGGTCTGTCAGCCCCCCTCGCCCTGTTCCCGTCCCCCAGCCAAGGCCACAGCCCCCACCTGCACCATCACCACCCATCAACAAGCCCTACCAACCTCCCACCTACCCACGCCTCACCAACCAGATCACCAACGAGATTCAGAGTGACCAGAAGTCTGTACTGCCTGTCATTCCTACCATGCCCAGCGGCACAGGCAGCCCCTCTATCACTACCAAACCCTCTGGTGAGTCTCTCTGTTTCATTGAGCAGCCTGACTGTTTTATGTTACCTATTGAAATTGATATTCCTTGAAACAGATCTGGTCTGAAGTTACATTTATATGAGGGGTCAAGCGGAAAAAGAGAAGCTGGCATGTTCTATGAACACTCATCAGACTAATGTCTACGCCAGTCTGAAACAGAGGGTTGTGTGTGAGAGCAGTTTGGTATTTCTTATTAATCATCAGCCAACAGCAGCTCTCCATTCTTTATCCATTCTTCTCACTATTGTCTATGGGAATAATAAGTTCCACACATTCCCTGAGAAAAGGCCTCTAAGGGAGAACAGAGCTGTTGTTGTCTAAAACCTTTTGAGATGCATATCATCTAATGGGCTTGATACTACAGTCAGCTGATTACAATCCACACAAGAATCTTAAAACACATATTTGTGTGTGCTCATGGATGGTTGGACTAGAGCCCACTGGTTTTGAGGCCAGTGAAAGTGGAGCTGTCTGAACCTATCCTCCTTGATTTGGTACAGTTAATGAAGCTTAAGTAAGTGGATGGTTAATTGATAGATTTAGTTAACTGTATAGTTGACTAAATACAACAGGGATCACAACTGGATAAGGCTGTCTGTCATGTACTCTAGCTGTGTGTGTGTGTGTCTGGCGAGTTAACTTGGTCTTTATCTGATAAGAGAAGTAAAACAATCTGACTGGTCTTCAACAAAACATGACTAATACCTACAGTATATCATTGTCTTTAAAGTTTTATTATTTGATTCCTCATATTTAACTGTTAACAGTGAAATGTTAGCTCGTATGTCTGTGTGAGTGACTATTGCTGTTGGATATGAATATTCTGACATGAAAAAAATACTACAGTTAACTGTAGCATACTACAGTACTTACTATAGAATTCTGTAGTAGACTGTAGTATACTATAGAACAGTGGTTCCCAAACGATAGGTGAGGTCGGCAAGGGGGGCGTGGAGTTCCTCCTCTCTCCCAATTGTCTTTTTTTTTAAGGAAGTCAGTCAGGCTTTCAACTTATTGATGTTCACCAGTGGTGGAAGGGGGGCCCGAGTGAAAAAGTCTGGGAACCACTGCTGTAGAATACACACTGTAGTATCCCTCGATCATCTGTAGTACTTTCTATAGATTATTGTAGTATACTGTAGAATACTATAGTAAATACTATAGTATTATCCCCAAAAAAACACTGTAGTAAATACAACAGTAATGTCCGCAAAAACACTACAGTTCGCAAAAACACAACTGTTTTTTAAACTATAGTAATGCTATATCAGTTAATTTGCATATACCCTGCCTATTCCCCTCCTCCATATCCCAATTTGTGCCACCAATAAGGGATAAACCTGCATGCCAAGTATAGACCATATATTGTGTTCCCTATAGGTTACAGAAAAGAGCAGACGCTCTGAACTATCTGTTCAGACCCCAGTCCCCGCGCTACCTATCTAACTACCTACCTACCTACCTACTGTACATGTTATGGAAAATGTGCTCTTTTAGTATTTGTCCAGTAGGTTTGCTCAAGGAGAAAGACCCCACTTCTATGTCAAAGATAATTAAACAAAAACACTATAGTAAACACTACAGTAATGTCCGCTATAAAACACTACAGTAAATACTAAAGTATACTACAGTACGCAAAAACACTACAGTAAATAAGACAGTCCGCAAAAACACTACAGTAAATACTACAGTATACTACAGTCAGCAAAAACACTACAGTAATTACTATAGTATATACTACAGTTCTCAAAAACAGTATAGTAATTACTAGTTTATACTACAGTTTTTTTACAACAGTGTTAGTAAATTCTAAATACTACAGTATACTACAGTAAAGTCCGCAAAAACCCTACAGTGAATACTATAGTATTTATACCATAGTATACTATAGTATTTTTTCAAATGGGCTGAGCGAAAAGCAGATGTGTCTCAGCAGACAGACACCAGATGAAGGGGAGTTTAGAGACAGGGTTTGTGTGGTCTCAACTCACCATAGGCTACAAGCCGACTGCTGAGGGGGCAAAGCCAGCTTACACTGCATTTCATGGTAAATCTATCCCTGACAATGGTAGCATGGTAAATATAGTGTTTCAGTTATGAGGGAAACCCCGCCACAGACTAGCAGCACTCTGCCACAGATTGTCCAGAGGATGTATGGGACTCGGTGAGGCTTCCATAAGGAATTCTCCAAATCAACTGAAAATTATTTGATAAGTATTTTCTTGTTAACAGACACATTAACTAGATACCATGTCATTTGAATGTAGTAGGAAACACTGGCTTATGCTGAACAGCTCTTTCCATAGAAATGTTTGTGTTCCACAGTGTGCTTTCCTGACTGAGGTGTAGACACTGTGCTCTGTACTCTGTGTTTGAAGGGAGGCAAGCAATTTCCTGTCAGGGCCGACTGCAACTCACCACCCAAAGGTTATACAAACTCCTCACACAAAAATGGAGTCCTATACAATGCAGAAAGGAAGGGAGAGAGAAAGAAAGAAAGAAAGAAAGAAAGAGCAAGACAGAGGAAAGATAATGAATACGTATTTGTGTGATGTCATTTATTCCATCCCCACCAGGCTTATATCAGTCAAATGTTATGCCACAGTGGCAGACTCAGCCCTCTGGTTTATGTCTAAACAACACAGCTCTTCCATAAAGCCCACTGGAGAGGAGGAGGCTGGCTGATGGATTACTTCCCACATGCAATCCAAGCACAACCTAACCTGTTTTAGCCTGGTAATTTACAATGTGAACCTTTGTTCCTCTGTCTCTGTCTGTGACAGTCCTGCTTGCCGTTTACAGTCCTATTTGGAATTAGCTCCTTGATTTCCGTCCTTTTTATTCTTATACAGCCAGGCTGTCAGTGTGAACTCTTTATGAAAGCCTGACATCCCCCTGTCTGGTCTTCCTCTCTCTCTATCACCCCTCTCTCACACTCACACTCACACTCGCACACACACACACACACACACACACACACACACACACACACACACACACACACACACACACACACACACACACACACACACACACACACACACAGCCTTTTCCTAGTTATTTAAACCAGGGCTCGCTTCCATTCCCTGGTTGGACACAGACTAGCTGCTTCAGTCTCTGTGTATATACCTCTCTTCCTCCTGTCTCTGTACAAATGTCCATCGTGTTCTGAACAGGGTCAGTTGGCTAATCACATCAGTGTAAACCAGTGGTCCCCAACTGGTCCAGTTCATGTTTTTATTCAGCATTGTCAACACTGTTTTTTTTTAATTCAACACTATTACAAAACATCAAGCGCGCTTCTCCCTACTTCCACTCGCGCTGCAGCTGCAATGAATGAGTAGCCAAGTGTATCGATATCACAGGAGGTTGGTGACACCTTCATTGGGGAGGACGGGCTTGTAGTAATGGCCGGCGCGAGCGGTATCATCTGAATTGTATCATATATATAAAACACATGGGTATCTTTCTAGAGCTCCAACTTTCTGACCTGAAGATCACTGACATCATGATTTGACCTCGTTTTTTCCCGAGTTCCCAGTTGTTTTGAAAGCACCATGACCATCAGATGCAGGTAACATCAGTCCATTAAAATAAAACAGCTAATTATTTAAATTTATGCTCAGCTGTGCCTCGCACATCAACTTATCTATTATGTCATGAAAGCTTGAGTTTTCAAATATAATTTGGTCTGAGAAGAACAATATTGGCAGGCCAGGCACATAGCCAATATGCTGTGAAAATATATTAGGCCTACTGCAAAAACCTCATTCCTACAGAACAGTTTTTATTAGGTTAATGTAAATAAAAAATAAATGTAAAAAAAAAATCTGAGTGGTAGATCTCGGCTTGCTTTTTGACTGCGATAGTGATTTTGACTCAGAAAAGGTTGGTGACCACTAGTGTGGTCACATCCAATTAGAGAAGTAGAGCCAGCAGCCCAATAGAAGCCTGTTTCCAAGTATGATGACTAGAGCTCTTCTGAGTGGAGAGTAATGGCTAACAGGCAATAAGCCAATTCATGTTATTACAGATATTAACCTGTTTTTACAGATATTAACCAGTTTCAAAGAGAACACCAAGAGAAACGAATATACCAAACACGTGCAGCATTTAACATAAACTTCATTCCTCATTAAATGATACACTGCAGAACAATAGAAAACACATCCTGTTCAGACTTTGGTATCTGTCAGAGCATCCATTTTAGCATACAGTTCTGTTACTTCTATGCAGTGAATCATATTACATATGCTGCTAAATGCATTAGAACATCAATGGTGGTGGAGGATGTTTCAGAGATAAGGAAACATACTTTAACTCACAGAAAGACAACAACGATGCTTTAATGGTTAGTTTTCAAATTTCTCTTCAAAACATAGCCATATTAAATACCTCATCACAGTACTTCTGTAAAACGACCAACTGCCAAGTTGGGAATTATGTCAGATAAATGAAACGTGAAGTGAAAGGTTGAACATTTTGGAATTTGGGATAAGTTCCAGCGGTCTCCCTGGCAGAGTTACTGAGGTAAAATAAGGATTTGAATGTAGTAGGATTATCTTAAATTAGTCCAATTCAGTATAATGAACTTGAATAAACAACCAGATTTATAGTGTACACTTGAAGAGGTTCAGGAAAATCTGAGTTGAGGTAATGTTTTGCAGAAAGTGTCATTGTAGTGCTGCAAAACCCACGCAGTCTGATGCTGGAACACCCCAACACATTCCCCCCCTCCCACTTACTTACACTAGCAACGCACATGCCCCACCCACCTGAGGATCTGTCATTTTCAGCCATATATTTGTGATTTTTTTTAAATCCGAGGGTATCCTGCTATTGACACTTTTATGCAACAGAACGTGACAACAACAGTAATTAATGAGACTGTCTAGACAGCGCAGGTAAGTGTAGGTAGGGTAGACCAAAGTGTTTGGTGGTTGCAGCCATTTTCAGCTCTGTTCCATCCCTTTGTGTAAATTTATTAATGCAAATATGCCCAATAGTTATCTATTTTAACACGAAATATCTGATACAAAAAGAAAATGTATATATGATTGCATTCTAAGAAAAAGTGAAATTCAACAATAAATTCAATGCCAGAATTCCCGCCAAAATCACTGAACTCCATACATTATTTGTCCATGTCAGTAAAATGTTTTATGTGCTATAAATCAGTCAAAATCTGATGGATTATAAAAAAAAGAAAACGTTTGCCGTATCTTCATCTATTGTCCAACTCTTGCATTTATTAGAATTGTTTTGATGATTTCTACTCGACGGAGGTGCAACCATAAGATAGAGCTGAAGTAGACAAATAAATTGTAGAAAACAACTTTGTCATCATTATGATGTGGTCAAGTTTACAGTTGAAGTTGAAATTTACATACACTTAGGTTGGAGTCATTAAAACTCGTTTTTTAACCACTCCACAAATTTCTTGTTAACAAACTATAGTTTTGGCAAGTCGGTTAGGACATCTACTTTGTACATGACACAAGTCATTTTTCCAACAATCGTTTACAGACAGATTATTTCATTTATAATTCATTGTGTCACAATTTCAGTGGGTCAGAAGTTTACATACACTAATTTGACTGTGCCTTTAAACAGCTTGGAAAATTCCAGAAAATTATGTCACGGCTTTAGAAGCTTCTGATAGGCTAATTGACATCCTTTGAGTCAATTGGAGGTGTACCTGTGGATGTATTTCAAGGCCTACCTTCAAACTCAGTGCTTATTTGCTTGACATCATGGGAAAATCAAAAGAAATCAGCCAAGACCTCAGAAAAAAAATTGTAGACCTCCACAAGTCTGGTTCATCCTTGGGAGCAATTTCCAAACGCCTGAAGGTACCACGTTCATCTGTACAAACAATAGTACGCAAGTATAAACACCATGGGACCACGCAGCCGTCATACCGCTCAGGAAAGAGACGCGTTCTGTCTCCTAGAGATGAACGTACTTTGGTGAGAAAAGTACAAATCAATCCCAGAACAACAGCAAAGGACATTGTGAAGATGCTGGAGGAAACAGGTACAAAAGTATCTATATCCACAGTAAAACGAGTCCTATATCGACATAACTGGAAAGTCCCCTTAGCAAGGAAGAAGCCACTGCTCCAAAACCGCCATAAAAAAGCCAGACTATGGTTTGCAACTGCACATGGGGACAAAGATCGTACTTTTTGGAGAAATGCCCTCTGGTCTGATGAAACAAAAATAGAACTGTTTGACCATAATGAACATTGTTATGTTCAGAGGAAAAAGGGGGAGGCTTGCAAGCCGAAGAACACCACCCCAACCGTGAAGCATGGGGGTGGCAGCATCATGTTGTAGGGGTGCTTTGCTGCAGGAGGGACTGGTGCACTTCACAAAATAGATGGCATCATGAGGCAGGAAAATGATGTGGATATATTGAAGCAACGTCTCAAGACATCAGTCAGGAAGTTAAAGCTTGGTCGCAAATGGGTCTTCCAAATGGACAATGACCACAAGCATGCTTCCAAAGTTGTGGCAAAATGGCTTACGGACAACAAAGTCAAGGTATTGGAGTGGCCATCACAAAGCCCTGACCTCAATCCAGTAGAAAATGTGTGGGCAGAACTGAAAAAGCGTGTGCGAGCAAGGAGGCCTACAACCTGACTCAGTTACACCAGCTCTGTCAGGAGGAATGGGCCACAATTCACACAACTTATTGTGGAAAGCTTGTGGAAGGCTACCCGAAACGTTTGACCCAATTTAAACAATTTAAAGGCAATGCTACAAAATACTAATTGTGTGTATGTAAACTTCTGACCCACTGGGAATGTGATGAAATAAATAAAAGCTGAAATAAATCATTCTCTCTATTATTCTGACATTTCACATTCTTAAAATAAAGTGGTGATCCTAACTGACCTAAGACAGGACATTTTTACTAGGATTAAATGTCAGGAATTGTGAAAAACGGAGTTTAAATGTATTTGGCTAAGGTGTATGTAAACTTCCGACTTCAACTATAGATAACAATGCTAACGTTAGCTAGCTAAAATGTCAGTGCTCTCCCCTCAATCTTAGCTAGCTAGTCAATTTGGAGACATCACAATGATAACAAAAGCTTGTCATACTAGTTATTTCCCTCCTTTTGAAATGTCATCGTGTTTCCAAGCCACAGTAATGCACTTTAGACAATATCTTCATCAGCACCCATTAAGACACCCATTAAGACTCACTAGAGCTCCCGAGTGGTGCAGCGGTCTAAGGCACTGCATCTCAGTGCAAGAGGCGTCATTACAGTCCCTGGTTCGAATCCAGGCTGTATCACATCCAGCCGTGATTGGGAGTCCCATAGGGCAGTGCACAATTTGCCCAGCGTCGTCTGGGTTTGGCCGGGGTAGGCCGTCATTGTAAATAAGAATTTGTTCTTAACTGGCTTGCCTAGTTAAATAAAGGTTAAAAAAATAAAAAAGACTGCATTGAGTAGAACGCTCAGTTGGGTATCAGTCCTAAAACAAATGTTCAAAACAATATGTTGATGAAATGTGGACAGACAGCAGTATGGCACATTGTGTGTCCACAAATACACAGGCCTTTCCAGATGAAGGAGGCCATTGTCTCAGTAGAGCTTTAATGGCTGATATCTGACATTAGATTACCAGAGAATGGCCAAGCTAAAGCCCAGTGCTGAGTTAACACGCTATATGAAAACACTATCAATCACATGGAATGTCTCCGATCTGCATGACAGCACAACTGCTCTCTGGGTCAGTATGGTAGAGGATGTGGTTTCACCTCCACTGGGGTAGGTCAAAAACACCCATTGACAATAACAACATAAGAAACATGCAAGGGTTTAATAGGGGTTTAGGAAGACAGTGATTAAATATTAAGAGACTTTCCAACTCTACTTCAACAAAAGAGTGTTTTCTATAGCCCAATGCCCATGATATCATTCATCAACAAGGGACCTTTAGAGTACCTGCTGATCTACAGTATCTGCTACTGTTGCATCATTCAGCAATCAGGTCTCCCTATAGCCAATGTTGCTCTTGGCTGCACAGCCTGCAGTCGTTTCACTTGTGAGAGCAGCAACCAAAGTCAATCCTGGCCTTAAACTGAAAGCGTTTCCTACTGAAAGATGGGAGTAGCAGCAGTAACATGATGCTGTGGTCTTTTCAATTAGACTGCATAGCATCTATCTCCAGTACTGTGATGGTCACACAATAAGAACGTTGTATTAACCCTTGTGTGGTATTCAGGTCTGTGGGACCCATTTTCAAAGTTTACTAAAGAAAAATGATCAAATTAATTATTTTTTCAACCTGAGACTCATTGGCCTTGGCTCATTTTCTGTGAAGAACATGTAAAATAACACATGTTCATTGAGTGCACACTGTGCACCCCCCTACACATGTATATTACATACAGTATGTGGTGTTCGGGTCCACTGGACTGCCTTCCCCTGTTTCACAACCCTGGGCCCAACGTTACTGTTGATGAGCAGCTTATACCATTTAGGGGACACTGCCCCTTCAGGCAGTACATACCATCTAAACATACAAAATATGGAATCAAGATCTGGGCTGCCTGTGATGCTGCTTCATCATATGCGTGGAACTTGCAAATGTATATGGGAAAGCCAGATGGAGGGGCCCCTGAGAATAACCAAGGGATGTAGGTTGTCCTGGATGTGACACAGGGACTCCGTGGCCACAACATCATATGAAATAACTTTTTTACTTCACACAAGCTGGGACAGGAGCTCCTCAAGATGAAGCTGACGATGGTAGGAACAGTACGAAAAAACAAGCCAGAGCTCCCACCTCAGCTGTTGAATACACAGAACAGGCCTATCAATTCCTCTACATTTGTGTTCACGGCCTACACGTCCCTAGTGTCCTACGTGCCAAAGAAAGGCAAACATGTGGTACTCATGAGTACGCTGCATAGGGATGGGAGAATCTGTGGCCAGGAACATAAAAAAACAGAAATCATAATGCATTACAGTGCCACAAAATGAGGGGTGGACAATTTAGACAAGCTGGTGACTGGCTACAGCTGAAAAGAAGAATCCTACGATATTCTTCAACATCTTGGACATCTCGGTGTATAACCCGGTGTCATCTGGATGGCCTTGAACCCAGATTGGAACAGAGGGAAGCTCCAGAGGAGATGGCACTTTCTCGAGGAGCTGGGCAAGGCATTGGTAAGACCTCAAATCCAGAAGAGGCAACATATCCCAAGGACCCCAGCTTCTGCAGCCATCGTGAGGAGGATTCAGGAGGAGGATGCTGGTGCCCCATCCGTCCGACCCACAGAACCAACAACTCCAATACCGGAAGTAAGTGAGTGATGTTGTATGTGTGTGTGTGTGTGACTCTCCTACCTTGGTCTGCTGTAACTATATATGTGAGTGATGTTGTATGTGTGTGTGTCTGACTCTCCTGCCTTGGCCTGCTGTAACTATATATGTGAGTGAGTGAGATGTTAGTAAAGTTCCTGAACTAAGTGTTTTCATCATTCTAGATTGCAGCCGGTAGCAACAAGAAGAAGCCCTGCGATGTGTGTGGACCCAAGAAGGACAGGAAGACACAGTACACATGCATCAAATGCAATAAATACATTAGCAACACACACACAGTAAAACTCTGTCCCTCATGTGGTGTGTTGACCAGCCTTAATTTGTGTTCAATGGGGCTCATTTATCATTTCCATAAAATACTGTATGTAAAATTTGTCCTTCCAATTTGTTCAGTTCAAAGCAATAAACATCAATAGTGATGAAAACCTTGTTTCATTTACATTTGTGCAAGATAAACATGATTGTTTTTACACCCATGTATTGATTATAATTGATTTTTGTTTACATAAATCACATTTTATAAAAAAAAAACAAATAGCCCTTTTATTGATCAATGTGATCTAGCAGAGGTAAATGGCAAATATGAATCGTGTATGCTGTCTATATTCCTTATAATTGATATCAGTCAACATATAAATATTAAGTGTAAAGTATTTTTACTAAAAGTGTTATGGCTGTATTGTTTTAAAAACCCAATAATGTTGTGGGTCCAGACCCGAAAACATTGGGTGAATAACAAAAACATGAACACCACACAAGGGTTAATTATGAACATGAAAATGACTCATATTATAGAAAGAATATCCTTTGACAACCTCCACTGACTCCACCAGGGTTTCTGTCTAACCACTGTGTCTGTCTCATTTCCTGTCCCATGCAGGGCCATGGAAGGACTGCCTACAGGCCCTTGAGGATGGCCACACGGCCAGTGGCATGTACCTGGTGAAGCCAGAGAATGCCAACAAACTAATGCAGGTGTGGTGTGACCAGAGACACGACCCTGGTGGCTGGACCGTCATCCAGAGGAGACTGGACGGCTCAGTGAACTTCTTCAGGAACTGGGAGACTTACAAGGTATGTAAACAGCCCCACACTAAGGCAAACTCATTTCGTAAAAGGTGAAGGCAGGTAGAACTGTGTCTGTATGCTGAACATTGGCTGTAGTTCAAAGTGAAACAGGTGACTTATGTCTGGTGTGTCTGACGTTAAAAAGATCTGAACTAATAAATAAACTAAGTAATTGTTGAGGTTTGAGGAGAATGGTCCCTTGCACTGCCTGCTCTGACGAGGTACCTACAGGGTTCCGCACCTGTCAGTCACACCACTGGCCGAATGACTCATACCATCAGTCAACATGAGTTGGGTCTTTGTGAAATTAGTCCACACAGGACGCATACAGGCTTAATGAGAAACGTGTGGATGAAAAGCTGCCCTACTGGAAATAAATGCCACAATAAAAAATAAAATAAAATAAAAAATGGACAATAAACAACACTCTAAGACAGATTCATATTGACCTTTACTGTCAGAGCAACTAGAGGGACTGTTTATCTCAGTACTTCCCGGGCACCGACTAGAGAAGAGGCTCTGAATTATCCCCCAGACCTCAAGACCAACTGCTTTCTGCTGAAGGGACTTGTGTAAAGCCCATCATGTTGACTGTGTTGTATGTATTCTCCCTTTGCCCCTCATAGCAAGGCTTTGGGAACATCGATGGAGAGTATTGGCTGGGCCTGGAGAACATCTACTGGCTGACCAACCAGAGGAACTACAAGCTGCTGGTGACTCTGGAAGACTGGTCTGGCAGGAAGGTGTTTGCAGAGTACGCCAGCTTCAGGCTGGAGCCTGAGGCAGACTTCTACAAGCTCAGGGTGGGCCGCTACCATGGCAACGCCGGAGACTCCCTCACCTGGCACAATGGCAAACAGTTCACTACGCTGGACAGAGACCATGATGCGTATACAGGTAGCACACACTCACTCAGTTACGTTGAAACAGAAACACGAGATAACATTTCTAGTGTTTTGAGTACTGACTCAGTTAACTAACAATTAGCCTAGTCCAACTGTAAGCCCACAATACATTTTTGTTGAGATTCTACAATGTTGTCTAACTAATACTTGCTTCAACCCAGGTAACTGTGCCCACTACCAGAAGGGAGGCTGGTGGTACAACGCATGTGCCCATTCTAACCTCAACGGAGTATGGTACAGAGGTGGACACTACCGCAGTCGCTACCAAGATGGAGTCTACTGGGCTGAATTCAGAGGAGGTGCCTACTCCCTGAAGAAAGTATCTATGATGATACGACCGAACCCAAACACCTTTCATTAAATATCCATAAACAAGACAAAGTAGCCCCTTTTCAAAACAAATTCCTCTCCACAAAAACTTCAATTCAAACAACAACTCTTGAACTCTGAAATAAAGGCATCTCACACAGCCAGATCAAGAAGATGATGACATAGAAAGTGCAATATCTAAGCCTCAGGCAGGACTCTTGGAGGAGCAATAAAGGAGAAGCAGGGTGCATCCTATTGCTCCACAAACACATGTAACGGTGTGGCTGTATGCTTGCTTCTCTCCCTTTAAATTTAGTTCAAATGTGTCTGTTTACTTAACTTTGGGCAAAGTGTACTACTGCCTTAGAACTGATGGTACGGTGTGATTCATATGGGAGAAAACAGGATGAAAAGAAAAAGAGGAGAGCGCATGTCAGTTCACAGTGCTCACACTAAGTAGCTCGGGATAGCATTCCTGTAGTCGGTATGTGTTATAGTGCAGAACATCATTTTATGAGAATGAAGATGACACAGGACATTATATCCAGTGACTAGCCTTATTGTGTTTAAATCAAGCTCTTCAGGTGAGTCATTTATAGGAAACAATAATCACATTTCTTAAACCAGGTACTCTTAATATGTTAGCCATAATCTTTCTCTACATACACAATCTAATGTCTACCACTTATGTAAAAGGGGGAATAGATTCAACAGTCTGCTCTACAGCACTGGTACTGTCAACAGTTATGACCTGATATCTGGCTTACAAACTCAAAGTAAACAATGATTTAGATCATTCCACTAAACATACTGCTGGCGTGGCAGAGTGCAAGGTACAGGGAATAATGACAACTGACTTAATCATACAGTGCATTCGGAAAATATTCAAACCCCTTGACTTTTTCCACATGTTGTTACGTTACAGACTTATTCTAAAATTAATTAAATAGTTTTCCGCTCTCGTCAATCTACACACAATACCCCATAATGACAAAACAAAAACTGGTTTTTAGAAAGTTTTGCAAATGTATGAAAATTTTTAAAAATGAAATATCACATTTACATAAGTATTCAGACCCTTTACTCAGTACTTTGTTGAAGCACCTTTGGCAGTGATTACAGCCTCGAGTCTTCTTTGGTTTGATGCTACAAGCTTGGAACACCTGTATTTGGGGAGTTTCTCCCATTCTTCTCTGCAGATCCTCTCAAGCTCTGTCATGTTTGGATGGGGAGCGTTGCTGCACAGCTATTTTCAGGTCTCTCCAGAGATGTTCGATCAGGTTCAAGTCCAGGCTCTGGCTGGGCCACTCAAGGACATACAGAGACTTGTCCCGAAGCCACTCCTCCGTTGTCTTGGCTGTGTGCTTAGGGTCATTGTCCTGTTGGAAGGTGAACCTTCGCCCCAGTCTGAGGTCCTGAGCGCTCTGGAGCAGGTTTTCATCAAAGATCTCTCTGTACTTTGCTCTGTTCATCTTTCCCTTGATCCTGACTAGTCTCCCAGTCCCTTCCGCTGAAAACATCCCCAAAGCATGCCACCACCATGCTTCACTGTAGGGATGGTGCCAGGTTTCCTCCAGACATGACGCTTGGCATTCAGGCCAAAGAGTTCAATCTTGGTTTCATCAGACAAGAGAATCTTGTTTCTTTAGGTGTCTTTTGGAGTGGCTTTCGTCTGGCCACTCTACCATAAAAGCCTGATTGGTGGAGTGCTGCAGAGACGGTTGTCCTTCTGGAAGGTTCTCCCATCTTCCCAGAGGAACTCTGGTTTCTTGGTCACCTCCCTGACCAAGGCCCTTGTCCCCTGATTGCTCAGTTTAGCCGGGCGGCTAACTGGTTCCAAACTTCTTCCATTTAAGAACGATGGAGGCCACACCTTCAATGCTGCAGACATTTTTTGGTACCCATCCCCAGATTTGTGCCTCGACATAATCCTGTCTCAGAGCTCTACAGACAATTCCTTCGACCTCGTTGCTTGGTTTTTGCTCTAACATGCATTGTCAACTGTGGGACCTTATATAGAGAGATGTGTGCCTTTCCAAATCATGTCCAATCAATTGAATTTACCACAGGTGGACTGCAATCAAGTTGTAGAAACATCTCTTTGGATGATCAATGGGAACAGGATGCACCTGAGCTCAATTTTGAGTCTCATAGCAAAGGGTTTGAATACTTACGTAAATAAGGTATTTTATTTTTTTATTTTTTATACATTTGCAAAAATTCCCAAAAACAGTTTTTGCTTTGTCATTATGGGGTATTGTGTGTAGATTGATGCGGAACACAAAACATTTAATCCATTTAGAATAAGGCTGTAACGTAACAAAATGTGGAAAAAGTCAAGGGGCATGAAATCTTTCCGAATGCACTGGAAGTCTAGATGGTAGAGTGATATTCTATAAAATATAATGGTTACCTGCAGCAGTCATATTTTAATATTACTTTATGACATGAAACCTCAAATGTAAGGCCAGGTATTCATTTGCTTGTAACAAAGCAACCAAGCAATGATGTACTGTATAAATTAATTGTTGGTGTAAATTGAGCCAACACATTTTGTCTGTACATAAAATATATTTGTAATATAACGTAACAAAGCTAACATGTATCACTATACAGTTGCAATAAACAAGGTGCAGCTTCTTTGAGAGTTTTTCTGTATGTACAGACACAACTGTAAATGTATATTCTGTTGTATTACCTTGTATATGTTCACGTGTCTTGGATGTAGTATTATAGGCCATACACACACATACAGAGAGAGAGAAAGAGAGAGAGAGAGATACAGAGAGAGAGAGAGATTGTAAGTCTGAGAGTCCAAGCCAAGCAGGGCCTGGGTTCACAGGAGCCATGGAGATTAGGATAATTACAGGCAGTCTGCGATGAAGATGTCAGCTATCAGCTCTCCTCTCCTGTGTACAATGTGTGATTGAGGAGATAGAGACAGTCTTTGATATAGCATTTATCAACATGGAACATGGGATGACGAATGAAACATGACAGCCTGTAAAACCTCTGGCATGCCATAGTCCCTTCCCCTCACAGGGCTTTTATTCGACTGCACCAGTGATTTCCAATCCATGGTGAAAAATGGAGAGAGATTGAAGGGGAGAGAGAAAAATGTCATTTGTATTGCAGTCTGAAAATATTCCCCATCAAAGGTGTAATGTGCAAAACTTGCGCCGCCATTTCCTGGTTGCTAGAATTCTAATAGTTCAGCTAATTTTATGTAATAAAACAAGTATAGAGAATCATTGTATTTTCAGCTGTTTGAAGCTGGTGTACAAAACTGAATGTACAAGTTGTTAAAACTAAACTTAAGAATGGGAAGCATAGAAATAGTGCACATACAACATATTTACTGCTTCTTAGATTTGCTTTCCATGCGAATGACAGATCTATAACTCACATTTCTATGCGAATTTGGTCAGGTTTCCCAAAAAGTTACATATTGCAGCTTTAAGATGTATGACAGAGGACATTTAATGCATTAAGACATTTAAGTGGTATAACAAACTTTGTAGTTGGATATTGCCTGTCTGTAGAGAAAGGAAAAGCATGTTAACACTGCAATGAATCTAGTTCCATCAGATGTTTTTCATCTGAACATCCTTTTGCAACCACTCGATTAAATGTATCCAAAAATAACCAATGAGACGTGTCTAAAACAAAAGCTTGTTGAGAGTGCTGAGAGTGTATATTTGGAACAGCTCTTTAAAGATCTAGTCCACATTTCTTTTTCTGATGAAACGGAGAGGAGCGTCCGGCATCACCGTAACAAAACCAAAACAACTCTCTTCGTTGTTTGTAATAGGGCGGCAGGTAGCCTAACGTTTAAGCGCATTGGGCCAGTAAGCGAAAGGTCGCTGGATCGAATCCCCGAGCCGACTAGATGAAACATCTGTTGATGTGCCCTTGAGCAAGGCAACCCTAATTGCTCTTGTAAGTCGCTCTGGATAAAAGTGTCTGCTAAATTACTAAAATGTAATATCGCAAACGGACATGACAGTTTCACTTAATAAGGATTCTAGTTTTAAAGCTAGAATCCTTATCGGTGAAACTGCCACGCCGGTTTGCGATATAATAATAACAAATAAGTTACTGCGAAGCCAATGTTAGTCATGTTTGTAACAATGTTTCCCCCCCTCAGATATCATTGCATGCGCAATAGAACAGCAGCATATGTACTGCACTTTTCCCCCCCCCACGATGTGCAACGCTCCTCATCTCTGCTTCGTCAACAAAACTAAAACAAAAACAATAACAACGGCCGTGGGGCAGACAGTGGCCCGGTTTCCCCTATTGCGGATTCCATCTTTAATAATAAAATAATCTAAAAGTATTAGGCACTGCCAGATAGCATGCTAATGGATGCTACAGAAAGAGGGAGCAGCTGTGCTTTTTTTCCTGGCTAGAAGACCATGAAAAAAGAAAAAGATTCAGCAGTGAGTGTCACTGAACTGGCTCTCAAATCTGCAGCTTTGATGCCTTATTCCAATAGAAAATTGGTTTTGGATCAGCTGTGTGCTCACAGGAAATGAATGGGACAGCAAACCATGCATGCTGCACCAGATCCTACTCATGTTGTTAAGAGAGGAGCTATACACATAAAGCAATGTAAGTCACATACATTTTTCTGCCTTTTTTGAGTCTCCATTTCTGTCGAATTCAAATACACATCTAGATTATAGGCATTTAGGAAAAGTGGAAAAGCCATTCCCCTGTGCTGTATTCACTCTCTACATTGTCACGCCCTCTGTTGGAGGTGAATAAACCTGGGAAAAAGAAAGACAGTCCGCTCAAACTGACCCATATCTATAACCATACACTTAAAAAATAACTGAAGTAAAGTCTCAAGTAAGCTCTAGAGCCATACAGAATAAAGTAGACAAAGACATATTGTTTGGTTTTATAGGCAAATAATACATCTGAAACTTATGAAAGATGACTCACTTGCGAAGCTTTTTGAATTCCTGGCCTTCCCCCCCCTCAGTGTCCTCCAGACAATCATTAAGGAATTTTAGGGAGTTCTCTTTTGATCATTACTCACAGACATGACTAACATTAGCTTCAGGAATGCTAACACATTATATTAATTATGAAACAAAAATCAGTTAAGCACATCTCACGATGACTCAAATTCAGACTGTCATGGGCGTCGTAAGGATTGGACCAAGGCGCAGCGGGTAAAGTGCTCATCTTCTTAATTTATTAAAGAAAACACTTAAACAAAATAAACAGACGATGAAAACAGTTCCATAAGGCACACAGGCTATACAGAAAATAACCACCCACAAAACACAAGTGAAAACCAACCCAACTAAATATGGCCTCCAATTAGAGACAACGACAATCAGCTTCCTCTAATTGGAGGTCATTGCCAAAAACCCAACATAGAAAACTAGATAAACACATAGAAATAGATAACATAGAACATAAACCAAAAACACAGAAACACACAAAACAAACCCCCCCTGCCACGCCCTGACCAAACTACAATGACAAATAACCCCTTTTACTGGTCAGGACGTGACAGTACCCCAACCCCCCCCCCCCCCCCCCCCCCCTAAAGGGAGGGAGGGTGGCCACCGTCAACAACGGTCCCTGTGCTACACCCCCCCCCCAATCCTCCCACTACGGAGGTGGCTCTGGCTCTGGGTGTAGCTCCCGTTCCGTAGACTCCAGGCTGGGAGCGTCGCTGGAGACTCCGGGCTGGGGAGCGTCGCTGGAGACTCCGGGCTGGGGAGCGTCGCTGGAGACTCCGGGCTGGGGAGCGTCGCTGGAGACTCCGGGCTGGAGAGCGTCGCTGGAGACTCCGGGCTGGAGAGCGTCGCTGGAGGCTTCAGACTGGAGAGCTTCGCTGGAGGCTGCAGACTTGAGAGCGTCGCTGGAGGCCGAGTGCTCACAGCAGGCACTGGCCTGTACCTGGTTATGGAGGCGCACTGGAGGATGAGTGCAGGGAACAGGAACAGGACGTACTAATGGCAGAGTGCTCACAGCAGGCACTGGCTGTACCGGGTTATGGAGGCGCACTGGAGGGTGAGTGCGCGGAGCAGGAACAGGACGTACTGGACTGGGCAGGCGCACTGGAAGCCTGATGCGTGGGGCTGGCTTTGGAGGCACCAGACTAGTAACACGCACCTCATGGCTAATACGGGGAGCAGGAACAGGACGTACTGGACTGGGCAGGCGGACTAGAGGCCTGATGCGTGGGGCTGGCTTAAGAGGCGCCAGACTAGTGACACGCACATCAGGGCTAGTGCGAGGAGCAGGAACAGGATGTACTGGACTGGGCAGGCGCACTAGAGGCCTGATGCGTGGGGCTGGCTTTGGAGCCCTTATTGACCGCACCGGACTGTGCACGCGTATGGGCGACACAGTGCGTATCTCCGCATAACAAGATGCTTGCTTGATCCGTCGCTCCCCATAATAAGCACGGGGAGTTGGCTCAGGTCTCCATCCTGACTCTGCCCAACTCCCCGTGTGCCCCCCCCCCAAAAAATTGTTTTGGGGGGGATGCCTCTCGGCCTCATCTAGCTCCCTTAGTTTCCTCTCCCAGAAACGTCGTTCTGCCTCCCACGTCCATCCTTCTCTTCGGTGCTCCAATTCCTGCTGCTTGGTCCTTGTTTGGTGCTCCAATCCCCGCTGCTTGGTCCTTGTTTGGTGGGTGGTTCTGTCATGGGCGTCGTAAGGATTGGACCAAGGCGCAGCGGGTAAAGTGCTCATCTTCTCAATTTATTAAAGAAAACACTTAAACAAAATAAACAGACGACGAAAAGAGTTCCATAAGGCACACGGGCAATACAGAAAATAACCACCCACAAAACACAAGTGAAAACCAACCCAACTAAATATGGCCTCCAATTAGAGACAACGACAACCAGCTGCCTCTAATTGGAGGTCATTGCCAAAAACCCAACATAGAAATAGAAAACTAGATAAACACATAGAAATAGATAACATAGAACATAAACCAAAAACACCGAAAGACACAAAACAAACACCCCCTGCCACGCCCCGACCAAACTACAATGACAAATAACCCCTTTTACTGGTCAGGACGTGACACAGACACACATTTCAGTAGTCATTTATCAACAGAGATGGGTCATTCGACGAAAAGAGTGCCTTATGGCATCCGTTTGATATTTGAACTAAACTGTGCACCAATATTGAATGACGTGCCATTTAATTCAATAAAACAAGCTTCAATTCCCCGTCAAAAGGAGAGTTATTGCTGATTTAAGAAGAAATCGTCAACGCTGTTAGGGTCAACCCTGTTAGGGTCAACCCTTTTACTTTATTTGTCACTTAATATGCACTTACTATAGTAATTTCTTTATTTAACCTCTTTAGATGGGAAAACATGTTATTTTATTAAGTTGAACATGTGCTCTTTATGAATGTTACAATTAGGTGAATTACATTTTTCTTTTTACCAGGTTATACTTCTCAAAAGGCACCGAATTGGTAGAACGACCCAGATGCCATTCTGGGATTCCTTGATTGCAGCCACTGAGAATAAACTGTGTGATCCTCCTGTATGGCTTTTCTTTGTGAGGAGTTCCTGTATGTTTTAGCAGTCATCAACTAAAATGTTTTCCCTTTGGAATTTTCATTCCTCTTCATCATTTCAAATCCATCAGAACAGAATTTCCACAAATGGAAGTTGGATGTTCAGAATGAAAGGGGTTATGCTTGAAATGTAGGCCTACACTACATTCCAGTGTATTTTGACATTTCATTTCCTTCAGAAAGTTGTTTTAAGGAAAGATTTCTACCATGCAGCTACAGCAAAAGTTAAAAACCTTTCAATAGTGGATAACGTATTGTTGGAATAAACACAATGGATCCCAATTCACCAGATCATCAGTGATAATCAGACAATCTGTGTGGATTTAGCAGGCTCTATTTCTGAACCATTAAATTCCTAGTGGTGTCACCTCTATCAAGGCATATCACATACAGTAGCCTACATAGATCAGCATAGAGAGAAATGACAGGACAATTTAAGAAGAGCTCATCCTTTCATTTTCAGGTCTCTGCCAGAAGAGCACAAATCCAATTTCTTATGTAACAGCCTATTTCTACAATTACACCCAGGTCTGTGCTTTGTTCAAGGTGGAGTGGAAAGCTTCTCTGACAGTGGGCTGGCTCTCAATCAGCTGCTCACTCACACAGAGTTGAGCAGCCACAGTCAGTCCTAGCCAGCCTGGTGAAGAACCAACCAACATACTCGGCCAAGAATCTACCAGAGTGGCTCTCAGAACTAAATACATACATTTTCCTCAACCGTTAGCACAAACTCATATGCTCAGGTCACTGCAGGTCTGTTCATCCTCACATCCTTGTGTCTCATGGAGAGAGCATACTACTCGCCAATGTCCACTCTCTTGACAAAAAGGTAGACGAAATCCGAGCAAGGGTAGCATTCCAGAGAGACATCCGAGACTGTAACGTTCTTTGTTTCACGGAAACATGGCTCACTCGAGACACGCTATCTGAGTCGGTACAGCCACCTGGTTTCTTCACGCATCGCGCCGACAGAAACAAGCATCTCTCTGGTAAGAAGAAGGGCGGGGGTGTATGCCTTATGATTAACGAGACGTGGTGTGATCATAACAACAAACAGGAACTCAAGTCATTTTGTTCACCTGACTTAGAATTCCTCACAATCAAATGCCGACCGCATTATCTACCAAGACTCATTGGACTCTATGTAAACTGGAAACCACATATCCTGAGGCTGCATTTATTGTAGCCGGGGATTTTAACAAGGCTAATCTGAAAACAAGGCTCCCCAAATTCTAGCAGCATATTGGTTGTGCTACCAGGGCGGGCAAAAGCCTAGACCACTGTTATTCTAACTTCCGCGACACATAAGGCCCTCCCCCGCCCTCCCTTTGGAAAAGCTGACCACGACTCCATTTTGTTGCTCCCAGCCTATAGACAGAAACTAAAACAGGAAGCTCCCGCCCTCAGGTCTGTTCAACGCTGGTCCGACCAATCGGATTCCACGCTTCAAGATTGCTTCGATCACGTGGACTGGGATATGTTCTGCATTGCTGCGAACAACAACATTGACGAATACGCTGACTCGGTGTGCGAGTTTATTAGCAAGTGCCTCGGTGATGTCGTACCAACAGCGTCTATTAAAACATTCCCCAACCAGAAACCGTGGATTGATGGCAGCATTCGCGCAAAACTGAACGTGCAAACCACTGCTTTTAATCAGGGCAAAGTGACCGGAAACATGACCGAATACAAACAGTGTAGCTATTCCCTCCGCAAGGCAATCAAACAAGCTAAGCGTCAGTACAGAGACAAAGTGGAGTCGCAATTCAACGGCTCAGACACGAGAGGTATGTGGCAGGGTCAACAGTCAATCACGGACTACAAAACAAAAAACAGCCCCGTCGCGGATCACGATGCCTTGCTCCCAGACAGACTAAACAACTTTTTTGCTCGCTTTGAGGACAATACAGTGCCACTAACACGGCCCGCTACCAAAACCTGCGGGCTTTCCTTTACTGCAGCCAACGTGAGTAAAACATTTAAACGTGTTAACCCTCGCAAGGCTGCAGGCCCAGACAGCATCCCCGCTGCGTCCTCAGAGCATGCGCAGACCAGCTGGCTGGTGTGTTTACAGACATATTCAATCAATCCTTATCCCAGTCTGTTGTCACCACATGCTTCAAGAGGGCCACCATTGTTCCTGTTCCCAAGAAAGCTAAGGTAACTGAGCTAAATTACTACCGACCTGTAGCACTCACTTCCGTCATCATGAAGTGCTTTGAGAGACTAGTCAAGGATCATATCACCTCCACCCTACCTGACACCCTAGACCCACTCCAATTTGCTTACCGACCCAATAGGTCCACAGACGACGCAATCGCCATCACACTGCACACTGCCCTAACCCATCTGGACAAGAGGAATAACTATGTAAGAATGCTGTTCATCGATTACAGCTCAGCATTTAACACCATAGTACCCTCCAAACTCGTCATTAAGCTCGAGACCCCCGCCCTGTGCAACTGGGTCCTGGACTTCCTGACGGACCGCCCCCAGGTGGTGAGGGTAGGTAACAACATCTCCACCCCGCTGATCCTCAACACTGGGTCCCCACAAGGGTGCGTTCTCAGCCCTCTCCTGTACTCCCTGTTCACCCATGACTGCGTGGCCATGCACGCATCCAACTCAATCATCAAGTTTGCAGACGACACTACAGTGGTAGGCTTGATTACCAACAACGACGAGACGGCCTACAGGGAGGTGGTGAGGGCCCTCGGAGTGTGGTGTCAGGAAAATAACCTCGCACTCAATGTCAACAAAACAAAAGAGATGATCGTGGACTTCAGGAAACAGCAAAGGGAGCAGCCACCTGTCTATATTGACGGGACAGTAGTGGAGAGGGTGGAGAGTTTTAAGTTCCTCGGCGTACACATCCCGGACAAACTGAAATGGTCCACCCACACAGACAGCGTGGTGAAGAAGGCGCAGCAGTGCCTCTTCAACCTCAGGAGGCAGAAGAAATTCGGCTTGTCACCAAAAACACTCACAAACTTTTACAGATGCACAATCGAGAGCATCCTGTCGGGTTGTATCACCGCCTGGTACGGCAGCTGCTCCGCCCATAACAGGAAGATGTGTCGGCATCGAGTAATTGTCTCTGGCCCCCTCCCAGTTAGGGGGAGTGATGAGCTCTACAGCAGAGTCTCACAACTCAATCGCTGGATGAAAACTGTGTTCTGCCCCTCCCAAAAGATAGAATTTGTAGATAACTGGCCCTCTTTCTGGGACTCACCCACAAACAGGACCAAGCCTGGCCTGTTGAGGAGTGACGGACTCCATCCTAGCTGGAGGGGTGCTCTCATCTTATCTACGAACATAGACAGGGCTCTAACTCCTCTAGCTCCAGAATGAAATAGGGTGCAGGCCAGGCAGCAGGCTGTTAGCCAGCCTGCCAGCTTAGTGGAGTCTGCCATTAGCACAGTCAGCGTAGTCAGCTCAGCTTTCCCCATTGAGACCGTGTCTGTGCCTCGATCTAGGTTGGGCAAAATTAAAAATGGCGGTGTTCGCTTTAGTAATCTCACTAGTATAAAGACCTCCTCCATTCCTGCCATTATTGAAAGAGATTGTGATACTTCACATCTCAAAATTGGGTTACTTAATGTTAGATCCCTCACTTCCAAGGCAGTTATAGTCAATGAACTAATCACTGATCATAATCTTGATGTGATTGGCCTGACTGAAACATGGCTTAAGCCTGATGAATTTACTGTGTTAAATGAGGCCTCACCCCCTGGTTACACTAGTGACCATACCCCCCGTGCATCCGGCAAAGGCGGAGGTGTTGCTAACATCTACGATAGCAAATTTCAATTTACAAAAAAAAAAACAATGACGTTTTCGTCTTTTGAGCTTCTAGTCATGAAATCTATGCAGCCTACTCACTCACTTTTTATAGCTACTGTTTACAGGCCTCCTGGGCCATATGCAGTGTTCCTCACTGAGTTCCCTGAATTCCTATCGGATCTTGTAGTCATAGCAGATAATATTCTAATTTTTGGTGACTTTAACATTCACATGGAAAAGTCCACAGACCCACTCCAAAAGGCTTTCGGAGCCATCATCGACTCAGTGGGTTTTGTCCAACATGTCTCTGGACCTACTCACTGCCACAGTCATACTCTGGACCTAGTTTTGTCCCATGGAATAAATGTTGTGGATCTTAATGTTTTTCCTCATAATCCTGGATTATCGGACCACCATTTTATTGCGTCTACAATTGCAACAAATAATCTGCTCAGACCCCAACCAAGGAGCATTAAAAGTCGTGCTATAAATTCTCAGACAACCCAAAGATTCCTTGATGCCCTTCCAGACTCCCTCTGCCTACCCAAGGACGTCAGAGGACAAAAATCAGTTAACCACCTAACCGAGGAACTCAATTTAACCTTGCGCAATACCCTAGATGCAGTTGCACCCCTAAAAATTAAAAACATCTGTCATAAGAAACTAGCTCCCTGGTATACAGAAAATACACGAGCTCTGAAGCAAGCTTCCAGAAAATTGGAACGGAAATGGCGCCACACCAAACTGGAAGTCTTCCGACTAGCTTGGAAAGACAGTACCGTGCAGTATCGAAGAGCCCTCACTGCTGCTCGATCATCCTATTTTTCCAACTTAATTGAGGAAAATAAGAACAATCCGAAATTTATTTTTGATACTGTCGCAAAGCTAACTAAAAAGCAGCATTCGCAAATGGAGGATGGCTTTCACTTCAGCAGTAATACATTTATGAACTTCTTTGAGGAAAAGATCATGATCATTAGAAAGCAAATTACGGACTCCTCTTTAAATCTGGGTATTCCTCCAAAGCTCCATTGTCCTGAGTCTGCACAACTCTGCCAGGACCTTGGCTCAAGGGAGATACTAAAGTGTTTTAGTACTATATCTCTTGACACAATGATGAAAATAATCATGGCCTCCAAACCCTCAAGCTGCATACTGGACCCTATTCCAACTAAACTACTGAAAGAGCTGCTTCCTGTGCTTGGCCCTCCTATGTTGAACATAATAAACGGCTCTCTATCCACCGGATGTGTACCAAGCTCACTAAAAGTGGCAGTAATAAAGCCTCTCTTGAAAAAGCCGAATCTTGACCCAGAAATTATAAAAAACTATCGGCCTATATCGAATCTTCCATTCCTCTCAAAAATTTTAGAAAAAGCTGTTGCACAGCAACTCACTGCCTTCCTGAAGACAAACAATGTATACGAAACGCTTCAGTCTGGTTTTAGACCCCATCATAGCACTGAGACTGCACTTGTGAAGGTGGTAAATGACCTTTTAATGACGTCAGACCGAGGCTCTGCATCTGTCCTCGTGCTCCTAGATCTTAGTGCCGCTTTTGATACCATCGATCACCACATTCTTTTGGAGAGATTGGAAACCCAAATTGGTCTACATGGACAAGTTCTGGCCTGGTTTAGATCTTATCTGTCGGAAAGATATCAGTTTGTCTCTGTGAATGGTTTGTCCTCTGACAAATCAATTGTAAATTTCGGTGTTCCTCAAGGTTCCGTTTTAGGACCACTATTGTTTTCACTATATATTTTACCTCTTGGGGATGTCATTCGAAAACATAATGTTAAATTTCACTGCTATGCGGATGACACACAGCTGTACATTTCAATGAAACATGGTGAAGCTCCAAAATTGCCCTCGCTAGAAGCCTGTGTTTCAGACATAAGGAAGTGGATGGCTGCAAACTTTCTACTTTTAAACTCGGACAAAACAGAGATGCTTGTTCTAGGTCCCAAGAAACAAAGAGATCTTCTGTTCAATCTGACAATTAATCTGGATGGTTGTACAGTCGTCTCAAATAAAACTGTGAAGGACCTCGGTGTTACTCTGGACCCTGATCTCTCTTTTGAAGAACATATCAAGACTGTTTCAAGGACAGCTTTTTTCCATCTACGTAACATTGCAAAAATCAGAAACTTTCTGTCCAAAAATGACGCAGAAAAATTAATCCATGCTTTTGTTACTTCTAGGCTGGACTACTGCAATGCTCTACTTTCCGGCTACCCTGATAAAGCACTAAACAAACTTCAGTTAGTGCTAAATACGGCTGCTAGAATCCTGACTAGAACCAAAAAAATTGATCATATTACTCCAGTGCTAGCCTCCCTACACTGGCTTCCTGTTAAGGCAAGGGCTGATTTCAAGGTTTTACTGCTAACCTACAAAGCATTACATGGGCTTGCTCCTACCTATCTTTCCGATTTGGTCCTGCCGTACATACCTACACGTACGCTACGGTCACAAGACGCAGGCCTCCTAATTGTCCCTAGAATTTCTAAGCAAACGGCTGGAGGTAGGGCTTTCTCCTATAGAGCTCCATTTTTATGGAATAGTCTGCCTACCCATGTGAGAGACGCAGACTCAGTCTCAACCTTTAAGTCTTTACTGAAGACTTATCTCTTCAGTAGGTCCTATGATTAAGTGTAGTCTGGCCCAGGAGTGTGAAGGTGAACGGAAAGGCTGGAGCAACGAACCGCCCTTGCTGTCTCTGCCTTGCCGGTTCCCCTCTTTCCACTGGGATTCTCTGCCTCTAACCCTATTACAGGGGCTGAGTCACTGTGCTTTGGCAAAGTGGGTGGGGTTATATCCTGCCTGTTTGGCCCTGTCCGGGGGTATCATCGGATGGGGCCACAGTGTCTTCTGATCCCTCCTGTCTCAGCCTCCAGTATTTATGCTGCAGTAGTTTATGTGCCGGGGGGCTAGGGTCAGTCTGTTTCATCTGGATATTCTCTTGTCTTATCCGGTGTCCTGTGTGAATTTAAATATGCTCTCTCTAATTCTCTCTTTCTCTCTTTCTTTCTTTCTCTCGGAGGACCTGAGCCCTAGGACCATGCCTCGGGACTACCTGGCATGATGACTCCTTGCTGTCCTCAGTCCACCTGGCCATGCTGCTGCTCCAGTTTCAACTGTTCTGCCTGCGGCTACGGAACCCTGACCTGTTCACCGGACGTGCTTGTTGCACCCTCGATAACTACAATGATTATTATTATTTGACCATGCTGGTCATTTATGAACATTTTAACATCTTGACCATGTTCTGTTATAATATCCACCCGGCACAGCCAGAAGAGGACTGGCCACCCCTCATAGCCTGGTTCCTCTCTAGGTTTCTTCCTAGGTTTTTGGCCTTTCTAGGGAGTTTTTCCTAGGGAGTTTTTCCTAGCCACCGTGCCTCTTTCACATGCATTGCTTGCTGTTTGGGGTTTTAGGCTGGGTTTCTGTACAGCACTTTGAGATTTCAGCTGATATACGAAGGGCTATATAAATACATTTGATTTGATTTGATTTGAAGGCTCTCCAGAGCCTCCAGGTAGTGAGGTCTGCACAACGCATTACCGGGTGCAAACTACCTGCCCTCCAGGACAGCTACACCACCCGATGTCACAGGAAGGCCAAAAAGATCATCAAGGACAGCAACCACCCGAGCCACTGCCTGTTCACCCCGCTAACATCCAGAAGGCGAGGTCAGTACAGGTGCATCAAAGCTGGAACCGAGAGACTGAAAAACAGCTTCTATCTGAAGGCCATCAGACTGTTAAACAGCCATCACTAACATTGAGTGGCTGCTGACAACATACTGACTCAACTCTAGCCACTTTAATAATGGAAAAATTGATGTAATCAATTTATCACTTGACACTTTATATTATTTATATTAGATAATGTTTACATAACATACATTACTCATCTCATATGTATATACTGTACGCTATACCATCTACTGCATCTTGCCATCTTGATGTATTTGATGTATCACTAACCACTTTAAACAATGCCGCTTTATATGTTTTCATACCCTACAATACTCATCTCATATGTATATACTGTACTCCATACCATCTATTACATCTTGCCTACGCCGTTCGGCCATCACTCATTTATATATTTTTATGTACATATTCGTATTCATTCCTTTACACTTGTGTGTACAAGGTAGTTGATGTGGAATTGGTAAATTACTTGATAGATATTGCTGCATGGTCGGAACTAGAAGCGCAAGCATTTCGATACACTTGCATTAACACCTGCTAACCATTTGTGTGACAAATAAATTTGATTTGATTTGAAATCATATGTAACAAAGTTCCATTTATGGATCTGTAAATCTGAGGAGCAAGGTACATGTAGATGTATCAATCATGGACATGAATGTGAGTGTAGCCTGACTGCCAGTGAGCTGTCCCCGCCGCATAAGTCTAATGAACCACCACAATGGAAAAGCCCATTCAAATGTGGCTGACAGAGCCCCGAACTCCACCTCCTCCCCACCAGACAAAGCCGTGTTGAATTTGCACACATACACATTCTGAGCAGAGA
This sequence comes from Salmo trutta, assembly GCF_901001165.1. Taxonomy (NCBI): domain Eukaryota; kingdom Metazoa; phylum Chordata; class Actinopteri; order Salmoniformes; family Salmonidae; genus Salmo; species Salmo trutta. Next base: position 21,708,576 of record NC_042983.1, on the reverse strand, counting down.
AACGCTGAGAGAATCAGTTCAAATGCCTCATCTTTTGAATAATGACGGCTCGGCTGATCGACTCGTATTGCGGTGCAGACTCATTGAGGGCAGTCAAGGTTCCAAGACATCTTAATACCTCATACATCAAAGGCTGTGGCAGGGAATTAATAAGATGGATCCCTGCAGTTAGTCTTTGTGGCTTGGGGCCTAACGGCTATGTAGCAGGTGTGTGTCAGTGCACTACTCTCTGTAGGACAGTGTACATGTAGTAAAGATAAGGAGTGGAAACAGGACAATGTAATATAGTTCTAAAGGCATTTGACTCCATACACTGCACAAATCTGCCAGCAGTAGTATATCATCTAACTTTGTTATAGCACCCTCCTCTCTCTTTATCGCTCTCTCCATCTTTATCTATATCGTTCTCTCCATCTCCCTCTTGCTCCCTCTCCCCTCCACCTGATGAGCATCACTCCACAATGAGCTCGCCCTCCTTCTTCATTTACACAAAATCGACAGGCGGTCAGACGGACCTTGATTAAAGGGTCATGTTTATCTACTGGCATCTGGATTAACCCTCACCTTTAATTCTCCTATCTTTCCATCTATTCCACTCTTAATTGTACCATGTGAAGAACATTCCTCAGACATAGTCTGGTAATATTACAGACTGTTCTATTTCTTCGACCTTTATTTCCATATATAGCCAAATAGACCTATAATGTACATCAGCCTGGGAAAAGGAGACTGGCTTTGACATGGAGCAGAGCTTTTCCCATAGAGGTGGCATATAGCATGTCGCTGAATAGTGAGCAGAATGGTACACTTCACTGACTTATTGCAAGTCAGCAAAAACACAATTTAAAACAACATGGATGGAATAATTATAATAATAGATTGTGATTGCAATAAAAACCTAACCAATATATTGTTCCGTATGTATATCCAAACCAAACCAAATTATTGTCACAGAAGTATTATCATCAATGTGGTAGTCATTGGAAACATTTAGAAACAGAGAGTCACACATAGTATATAGGCTAATACAGTATCGCTGGTTGAAGATGAAATATCCTTAGTTGTTTATTGCATTCTTTGGTATCAAATGTGGAATAATTCAGCATTCCCTAAGACCAAAACCATGGAACTAAGCTTCAAATTGTGGTGATGTGTAGATCTACTAATAGCTTTTAAGCCTGGGGTAAAAACTGATGCCATGACCACTGTTTCAAGTTCTTCCAACCCACTTCTGTGCACTTTTCTGTGTATAAACTCTGTCCCGGGTTTAATTCAATCATATACTTCTTCTAAAAGTTAGAGCAGGGTGTGATGCAGAAAGCAACCTCTTACAGTCCTACCATGTCTTGCTATCCAAGTCTGTCGGACTCTGGAGATCTAAATGACAGAGATTAAAGAGAGCATAGGTCATTCACTTCCAGGAAAAGTATGAACCTTTCAGAACGAGACAGCTATTAATGCATTATAAGGCTTCGTATAAGCATTCACAATAAAATATGACAAGTTTAAAGTGCATTTAATTCTAATACTGAGACTCTGCTTTCATCCCACTTCCTTACATCCTCAATAAACTCAATGATTTATTGACCTCTGTGCAGCTCCCATCTTCAGTTGTTTGTTCCCTTCCAGATTTTGGGGGTGTATGACGTCCTTATTTTTCCACGTTTTTAACTTCCACAGGGTGACCCGTCTGTAGCACTGTGCTGGCTTTCCCTGTATTAGAAAAGTCAGAAGGAACTCTTTGTTTTTGTCATCAGTGTGCCTGCTTTAGCTATTACCTTTAGCCCAATCATGCTAACTGACACCTGATGACCAAAAGGAGAAGAGGTTAGGATGCAGATATAGTGTACACTGTTGTTGTACCCTTTAGAGGTGACTTTTCAATGGTATACCGACATGTTACAGATAAAAAAAATATTTGGAACAAGAATTTGCAATCACCTCTTAGTCCGTTGCTAACATTGAGCACATTGTTGTACTAAATCCCATTTTCACAAGTGTTCCCATGACAGCTACAAGTCATATAAAACGCATGAATTACATCTCTCTCAAAATGGAAATAACACTTGAAAAATGATCACATGAATTCCAGGAATGTGGAAAAAGAGAGGATACAAGATCTACAGTGTAAGACCATGTATGGAACCCTTTTCTTGACCTATTTCAATGTCCAAAGTATCAGTTAAGAGCAGAAAGTGCTGCTGTTTTCTGTCACACTGTAACCCAGCAGGTTGCATGCAGCTAATAGGGACTGAAACAACATGAATGTGCTATGGGTCATGACAGCAGTGCCACACGGCTGAAGGTCTGCGGGTTTACTGGAAGTGTTGGAAACTTACGCGCAGCCCATGGTTCTCTCCATCCCAGCCTGTACAGAGTCAGGAGGGCTGTAGCTTTTACGACACCCAGTCGCTGAGGTAATGCAGACAGTGTTCGAGCAACTCATAAACGTCAGACTGGATCAGATTTATGGGACTACATTTATAATTTGACAAGGGCAAATGCTCTGACCTGGACAAGTCCAGTGAGGACTAATACTGTAGGGTCATACTGTTAGGGGACTGTGGGTCGTACTATCTGACACAATTTTTAAAAAACTCATATGCCTTACTGGAAACATCTAAGCACACCATTACAAACCTAGCACAAATGTAGCAGGAAGTAACTCACCTTGGTGGTTTTAAGAGATTACTCATTATTTATTTTCGCATTTTGTTGTAAATATGTCTCTCATCAGCCATAAACTGACTTGCAGGAAATGGAATAGCCTATGCATGAAATTAAGACGACAAATCGACAAGTCACACATTCATTGATTCACTAGCCATCATCACTATACGCATCTACAGGAAGAGATGCTGTAGAAGCCAAAAATCAGTCCATTGGTCAAAGTGTTTCTATTACAGTATAATACAGTTGTAAATTAGGCCTACCTGATGGAATGTGAGGGAGAGATGGAGGCTCAACAAGACACCTAGGTCTCCATCTTACCCTCTTATTCTGTCATGTACAAATTATAAGTCGTCTGAAATGCACTCTTACGAAAGCAAGTGAGGTCATCCACCCTTCTACACGAGGGTATTGTGCAAAGGGTTGGCGTGATGTGGGCTACATGATTCTGGGGCACAGCTGACATGTGGTTATGATGACATGGGATTCAACATTTCCAAATAGTTTAATAGCCTACATCAGCATCTATTCCCAATGGGGTTGGAATTTGTGTAATTGTGGAAATGGTCTGAGACCAGCTCAACATATGCCACAATAAATAACAATAACATGTTAACTAAGAAAATGGACAATAACATTCCACTCCATCTTTGGGTTTGCGTGACATCCCAACATCAGTCAAACATATATTTGCGGTTGTGAGGGTTTGGGCAATTCAGGCAAAACGTGAAAGATGACACAGAGCGGTTAAACAATGGTTTTAATTCAACAGCTAATTTAAACTGTACAGCCTAACATCCAATCAAAGTGATGTTTTAATGTGCCAGTGGTGAATGAGCTCATATTTTTAGATGTGAATTCACATCAGTGAACCATTCATGATTTTTTGCACATTGCTGCAATAACTCTGTCTGTCAAAGGCAAAGAAATACTGTTAGCACTGTCCCTTGTTCCTTGTTCATACCTAACATTTACAGCTTTCATTCATGCAATATCAATGACTGATTGTCTCAAAATATTAACTCCATGAATTTATGACATGGTAGATCACTATTAGGGTGATGCTTTCTATCTACTTTACTATTGTACTAACACAAACCTTCACAGCCACTTCAATGTTATCATGCATGTACTGATGATAAATATACATCTTAAGAGAGTGCTAAAGACAGGAATGGGGTGAACCAATAGAGCCACATTGAATAGCGCTGAATAGAGGTCTAATAAGGATTTAACAGGCAAAATTGGAGGGTGGCATCATGTCTATAATTTCAGCACAACCTGTCCTCCTATTAAGAAGGCCATAAGTAATGCCTGTTTCACTGAACAACAACAAGTACAAATCTGAAAATGACAAATAAAACGTGGTTTACAGAAAAATATGGAAAATATGACTGGAAAAAGTGCTAACATCGGGTTTATGAAATCAAGACACCTTTGTAATGCCGCCAACTATCAAAGTGGAATAACCAGAGAAATTAACCCCTTCATTTTAGTGCCATCAGAAATATTGCACCAGCAGGACCCATAAACATACTGTACTGGAAAAGGCCAACCGTAATTTAACATCTAGGTCCAATGGCTCTTTCTTATACTCCTTCGGCTTGGGCAGAGCTCGAACACTGATAAGCAGTGCATGGATTCATGCATGGATACTACTTAGCTTATTGCCTTTCATGTCTTCCATATTTGGCCACATTCTCCAATGAAAAAGACTGGAGGCACAAAATCTATGCTGTGCTCTAACAGTGAGAGTTCGTCAGTATGGGCCACAGGAGATATGCAATAACATTGTTATAAAACTGCACAGTCAGAGTCCAGAGATAGTAAAAAAGAAAACAGACCAAGATGAGGTATTCAATAGGAAGGGAGGTGTAGGCCTGTTCCCCTATTATGGGGTTATCAAGGATTTTTATCATAAAGCTACATCTGAATCAAAAATATATACATCATGTACTTAATTAGCATATCATTGTTTTACTTTTAACAGTGGAAGTCCCACTTTTCATCCCGTCGAATCCAGATGACCAGATGATGAGATTTGAATTAAGATGTCACAAATTACCCAGAGAAAATACATACATTTTAGTCAATATTAGTCTCCTAGTCTCCTGGTACAGTGTTTTACCATGTCATAAAGAACTGCTAGGACACTCGTTACTGTTCCTCTGAGGTCCTGAAGGAAATATTTTAAAATGTCAGCCAAACATAAATCCAACTCCATAATACACTGGCTACATACCCTGCCAGTTGTTCCATGGTTAAGCTACTATAACAATACATACAGTAGGTCTATAATGCCTACTCATCTTTGAGCTGAAAGCTGAAATAATAATACAATAAAAAAAATACTTGTGTATCATCAAGTATATTGATCTCATAAATAAAATTGGACAAAAGAAATCTACGAAAAACACGGTGGAATCGTAAGTGACTAATAGGGAGACCCAACCACAACTGCCATTGACTGTAACCCTGGCCTGGCTAGCTAGCTTGAGCAGGTCTGTTAGAACCAAACATAATGTTTACAGTATGTAATGTTTAGACCAGCCATGGCCAGTACATCACACTCAGAGTGTGTGCTTAGGTTATTTAAATCACAGCTGTTTGCTAAATAACACACCACTACAGGGTTTCCTGGACTTTCATTGTGTGATGCGTTTTAATCTTATATTTCACTGCACAGAGCGATTTAACGTGTTATTTCAGGATCAACGTTTACTGCTACGCACTATCCATTTTATTATCTATTAATAACTGATTTAGTATGCAACCAACTATGACTAAAAACACATTTACATTTATACTGAACAAAAATATAAATGCAACATGCAACAATTGATTGATTTTAGTTACAGTTCATATAAGGAAATCAGACAATTGAAATAAATTCATTAGGCACTAATCTATGGATTTCACATGACTGAGCAGGGGCGCAGTCATGGGTGGGCCTGGGAGGACATCGGCCCATCCACTTGGGAGCCAGGCCCACCTACTGGGGAGCCAGGCCCAGCCAATCAGAATTAGTTTTTCCCCACAAAAGGGCTTTATTACAGACAAAAATACTCCTCAGTTCCATCAGCTGTCTGGGTGGCTGGTCTCAGACGATCCTGCAGGTGAAGAAGCCGGATGTGGAGGTAATGGGCTGGCGTGGTTACATGTGGTCTGTGGTTGTGAGACCGGTTGGACATACTGCCAAATTTTCTAAAACAACGTTGGAGGTGGCTTATGGTAGAGAAATTAACATAAAATTATCTGGCAACAGCTCTGGTGGACATTCCTGCAGTCAGCATGCCAATTGCATGCTCCCTCAAAACTTGAAAACATCTGTGGCATTGTGTTGTGTGAAAAAACTGTACATTTTAGTGGCCTTTCATTGTCCCCAGCATAAGGTGCACCTGTGTAATAATCATGTGATTTACTCAGCTTCTTGATATACCATACCTGTCAGGTGGATGGATTATCTTGGCAAATGAGAAATGCTCACTAACAGGGATGTAAACAAATTTCTGCACATCATTTGAGAGAAATATGCTTTTTGTGCATATGGAATATTTCTGGGCTTTTTTATTTCAGCTCATGAAACATGGGACCAACATTTTACATGTTGTGATTATATTTTTGTTCAATATACTTTGTCAAATGGACTGTTGCTGACATGTAACTAAACAGTGATGATATTACATAATATAATGCCAACAAAAGCATAAATAAATAAAAAACATACTTTTATTGTACCCATTTTCAGGGTTGCCAAACCCTTCTATGGTAAAGAAAGTTAGAATGGAGTCAGCACTCTCAGAAGAGAATAGGCCTCGATTTTCAAACCATTTAATTAAGATTGAATACATTTACATAATATATGGCCTTGTGGTATGGCATAAGTAGAGCATCACTAATCAAATAAGCTAGAACAGTAGACGTAAATTAAGATGCAAATCTTTATCCACTTCAAAACGATGAACTCCCAAGACTACTAAGCTTAGTAGAAACAGATTTTTTAGCAATTAAACACTGGAAAACTATTGAATACAAACTGTGGGACATCTACTGCTGACAACTGTGAAACCCACTGCTGTAAAAGTGATAGAGAACCATTTAAACCCAGATGATAGATGAGGGGAGGCCTCCCTGCCATTTACTCCATTTTAGTCCAATTCATTCCCAGATGAACAATTTGAACCCAAACTCACAAAACACTAACACTGTCTGCATTGGCCTCTAGCTGTAGCACAGCTGTATATCTCCCCCTGTAGATGCATATTTGAACACTATGGGGCCAGCAGCAATAACACTGCAGAACATTAAACAGAACATTCAACTGGAGACTGAGAAGGAAAGAGGGCTGCTGGTAGTAAATGTACTTTGTGTTACTCAGAGTCAGAGTATGTGGGACAGCTCAATGCCAGCATGGCTCCTTAACCAAAAGCTCAGTGAATGAGATTCCACAAACTCAGGTTTTTAGCTGCTTCTGGTTATGTTATCCTGCTATTTAGGAAACAAATTGATACTGAATTTCACCATCAGCATCTATATATTTTAAAAGCTAAACAAAGAAAATCGAAGTACAAAACTAATAGGACTATCGGTTTAATAAGTATTGTACCAAGTGAATAGTAAATGATGTAATCTTCCTTTTCTCTGATCTTGAATACTTAAATCAGTGCCATCGCCTCCTCCTCTGGACTCAAACAGAAAAGAGAGCAGTAAGTCTATCCATGTGCAACCACTTTAAAATCAAAGATCTATGTCTTTCACCTTGTCATACTGCCTTTGAAGTATATTATATTTAACTAGGCTTAATAAAACCACAAGAGGAAGAGTAGCCTATAGGGCCAGGAGTTTTTCCTGACCGATCCTCTTATGAACATGGTCCTGTGCACCTTCACAAACAACAAGCGGAGAATAGCATGAAATCTCTCCTGTTGCTCTCCTCAATCAATGCATAGTAAGTAAAGTTGCATACACTACTGACATACAGGTATGCTGCAATTCTACATCAATAGGGCACTGCCATTCATGTTAATCCTCTAGCCCCCTCTGGTGGCATTGTCAACACATCAGCTAAAAAGGAGGGGCATACTTCAGACAAACACTACCATGGTTACTGATCACTGTTCTATTGTATTTGTATTTAACCTTTACTTATTAACTAGGCAAGTCAGTTAAGAACAAATTCTTATTTTCAATGACGGCCTAGGAACAGTGGGTTAACTGCCTTGTTCAGGGGCAGAACGACAGATTTGTATCTTGTTAGCTCAGGGATTCAATCTTGCAACCTTCTGGTTACTAGTCCAATGCTCTAACCACTAGACTACCTGCTGCACCGATAGAAGGGGAGGAGCACTAGACACACACAGGGGAGGAGACATGCAGATGAAGCTATGTTAATAAAGATGATATCATGGTGATGGATAATGCAGGGAAGATAAGCTGACCTCTCCATGACAACCAAAGCAGTATCCATAAACACTAAACACAAGAAGGCAGTGGCTTGGACTCACTATAAACTCGAATAACGCCATGACTGCCATTAGCTCATTCATCATTGGTTCTAGTCACCCAGCAGAGGCTCAAACGGTTTAAAACAACAAACCTTCATTCTGTGTGTGAGCTGAGGACGGCAGACAGGTCCTCCTTCGTGCTTCAAGCTGAGGATCTCTGCTGTAGAGGTAACAAAACTCCTGCAACCATATCAACCCAGAATATAATTTAGTATACCTTAAAATTATAATTCCACTATCACAAGACATATATTTGTCCATTTGTAACATACACTGAATCTGCTTAAAACTGGCATGTAATCTGTGCTGTACTATGAGATGGTGCACCACTGATTTCTCTTCTACTCAGAACCTCTTGGTGTGGCTCTTGCTTTGCTAGATGTTGCTGCACAGACCACTAGCAGGAACAGGTGAAGAGGAGGGACCCCAGGGGTCCATCAGAGTGAACGTGGAGCTGCAGTACAAGCTGGGAGAGAAGACCGAGGCACGGCTGCAGGAGAAGGGGGCATGGTGTATCAAAGAGGTCACCATTAGAGAGCATTACTACGACACAGAGAGCTTCCACCTGGCTTCTCAGCAGACCTGGTTAAGCAAACAGGGCAGTCAGTGGAGAATGATCATAGGTAACAATCCATACTCTTCCAACAATATGCCACCAGAGCCAGAGAATCAGGCTGCTGGCTCTGGATGTCCCTCTACAGTCTGGGGAGAGGAGCTATGTGTGGATAGAGATGAAACAGAAGGGCCAAAGGGCTGTGAGGACAACCCCCTTTCTATTCCAGAGATAGGACAGATCCAGGGCCAGCCCTGTCCTCCTGCACCCCAGTACAGGGAGCTGACTGGCCACACTCCCATCATCCAGCACCTGGCTCACTGCTTAGGGGTCCCAGTGAGAGAGCAGGAGAGCTGCAGCAGCACTGAGGCCATGAAGGCCTTCCTGGAGCTGGCTGGGATCCAGAGTTATGGCAGCTGGACAAGGGCCAGGAGGCTGGAGTACAAGCTGCCTGGTGATGACTGCACACTGGTGGTGCAGAAGAACCACAGCGTGGGAGGATCTGCAAACAATGAAACTGCACTGCTGTCCATGAGGGCAGACATTTTACATATTGGCCATGAACTGGAGAAGATGGAAAAAGTAGCTGCAGAGCTTGACCTAAGGCCCTTATCTCCCAACTGACCATGTGTATCGGTTATCTAAGCGTTTCAAACAGAAGTTCATGGCAAGAGGACAAATGACCCAAATTATTAGATGTTTATCTAGGTTGGTGTCTAATCTATTTTACAGTTTAGGATCGTTATTTTCACCGTATGCAAGCCATCATGTGGATGTTGTTAGTAGGCCCACCGACGAATGATAACAGCATGCACATGATGATCAACGTGTTGCATGATGCACTTGCTTTTGTGTTGCGCGAGAAATTATCGCAATGCCTGTGGATAAAAAAAAGTCAGTAGCTAGGTTTACATCCAAATTGCGACAGATTTTCATGCGAATATTCTAAAATCTACATAAAATATTTTCCCACTAGAGATGTTTCCATCAAACTGACTTATTGTGGATAAACGTCTGTGCATGATGACGTAGAGCACATAAAAATACCTTTTGCGGTTACATTTCCTATGTAATAATGAAAAATAAAAGTTAAATGGGTTCCCATCGCATTTTCAACACACATTGATGGGTTTTGTCACAAACTGTTGCGTTATATAGCAAACGTGCCCACTCTGGCCTTGGGACGTGCGCTCTAGCCAACACCTCACAGATACAGTAGGTTACCTACATTTAAAGGAGCATCAAGCATATCAAGTGCACTTTCACCACCATGTGAGTTTGTTATGTTCTGTTAATTACTGATGTCCCCTTTAAGAACGGAGCGCCCTTGGTCATGCGCAGTCTTTTGCTCTGTCATTCTTGTACTAACTAGTTCTAGTAATTGTGAAGCTACAGTTCACTTTCTTGTATTCGGGGTCTTTCTTGTTATATAAATTAGTAATTAGAGCTAAGACACCACAACTTTAATAACATTTCATGTGTAGCCGAATAAACTGCTTGGCTTCTCGAGTCGTATTGGGAGGACCACAACATTGCGTGACTTCAAGTTTATTTCGATATGGTTATTCTATAAATATGAGCATAAAGTTGTTTCCACTGTCATTTCTCGCATAATTCATTTACCGACACAAAAAGATTCCACCTTGTCGAACGAACAAATTGTCACTACCATCAGCCAGGTAATGACTTTTCATGCATCAGGTAATTCATCCTCATGAAATGGTTGGATTGAAACCTGGCTAGTGAGAGTGACTGCCTGAAATCAGTAAAACTGTCTAGTAGTCTTTTCTTTTTAAATTTGTTTTTATCTTCGGTAATGTAGCTAGTGTTTGTGTGCAACATTTTTTTTTTTTAAATAAAATGTTATGTCACATGCGCCGAATACAACTGGTGTAGAAACTAAATTGTAAGCGGAATAAAATACACAAGAATTAAGTTATATTCAGGGAGTACCAGTACCATATCAATCTGCAGAGGTACGAGGTAGTTGAGGTAGATATGTACACGAAGGCAGGGTAAAGTGACTATACATCAGGATAGATAACAGTAAAATAAACAGAGTAGCAGCAGCAGCAAATGAGTGTGTGATGTCCCTCTGCTGGCCAGGTCGTATCTGCAGTTTCTGCACCCAACAATCTCACCTACAACGTGCTCGCCTCCACCTTTAGTACAATAAAATTACTGGACAAGAGTGCCAAATGAGCATCTTTATTTTACAAATAAAAACACATTTTCTATTGACATTTCATAGTATCATAAAAAAGCAATTTACAAGCTTAAGAACCAAAATAAAACAGCACAGAATGATCATGAGTAAAATATAATTTGAATAAATATATTTTTCATGCTATAAAATAAATTCAGAAATGGCAAGTTAACAGTTAAAGCATCAGCTCTAGCTAGCTTCATTTACTTCATCATTGTACAAAACAGTAGAGTTGAGGTTCACAGTTGGGTTGTGTGGTTGTATGTAGAATGGACTAGAGGCAGGTGGACGGACAATGGGCCAAACTAAAAGGTCTCCCCTGTTCCTCAGCATTGAAGCTCGTCACATGCATGCAGAGCGGGAATGGAAAACATGGGTTCAGTGAGACCCTTGAGGCAGAATGTTTGGGAACCACTGAATGAGGATTTGTTTCCCCACCTGAAGATAAGTGCACGTTGAATTCTACACACGAGCTGTATGCCCAGAGTGACCACTTTATAACACTAGTATAAACCCTGAGTTCTACTTAGTTTTTTGCCATATGACCACATACTTAACCAGATAGCACAGAATGTCAGAGACCAAGGAGTTTCACATCAAAGAGAATGAAACGGGTCAGTCTAAACATTTAGTTAAAGCAGCACTGACCACTTCCACTCTGACCCGCTAAAACTATAGTCTCAGTACTCGAGGGGAAAGGGAAGACCTTGAAATTTTAGCATGAAAACAGATTGCCACTCCCACTATGTGGCTGTGCAGCCCAAAATCCCTTTCAGTATTTGACACAGACGGAGGTGCAACTTTAAAACCAGTGCCCTTGGGGTTTGACGGAATCACATGTTTTGCTTTGCATTTCAGTTCACTGATAGTTTTAGGCTTTGGATGCCTACTTAAAAAGACCAGCAATACCAGTCTCAACTAATGAGCATTTTCACCTAACCGGTCCAAAGATTCACAAAATATATAAAAATAAATCTATATCAAATTGTCCTCGACCTACTTTAGTTCTACAGCTCCCTGACATTCAGAATTTGTTTGAGAAGTGAAAGGCCAAGAACTAGATTAGTCTCATTGATACCAATATATCCCCTTTAAAAAAAGGTTATTGCTTTTGTATATTACACAGTGGAGAAAGGCTGAGAAGCTATGGAAATCTATACCAGTGTTCATAAACTACCTGAAGTTAATCAGTTTTATAAAAGTAATCGAACGAGCTGCAAATTCAAAAAGTAGTCCAACAGCCTTCCCTGTAAACACTTCTGGCACACAAATATCACTCCCCCTGCCTTTAATATGAATAGTTTTGAACAAACAGAGTGAATGCAAACAAGTGTCAGGTTCAGTTGGTTGGTGAGTGTTGTGGCATTAGTAACTTAAGTTTATAAAAGCATTTAAACAAAATTACCCCTCCATCCCCCTATAATGTGTATATATATGCATGTATATAGTCTTTTGTATATAAAAATCCATAAATAACCTGACCAGACTAAAAGCACCATTTAAGGGGAAAAAAAAGGTCCCTAAAGATAAAGTAATCCCTTAAAAAGGATGATATATCCCTCTGGAACATGAATGTATCAAAGACAGGTTATGCTATTTCTAAGTACATGCCAGATGAGACAAAAACAAGAACTAATGTTAAGTTCCAAAAACTGCCATCAGCATTTCTAAACAATTTTGTGGGTGAGTGATGTGCAATACAGCTATAACCGAGCACGTTTGCACTTTTTTTTTTACCTGCTCATTCTCAACAAGCTGTCCCCCTGGCCAGATGTAACAAAATTAATCTTGAGAGGGAAGAGTCTAGCTGTACTCTCCTCTCTCTGAGACTGAAGGAGATCTTAGATTGTCCTCAGTGCTAACAGAAAGGATACAGTACACATACAAAATAGCCTCTGCAGAGAGGAACAGAACAGCTCATGACTGTGATTAGATGCCATGCAAGTCACGATATAACAAAAGACAATCCATCACATTATCAAATGGATACAAGTATCAAAAAGGGTCTGATGACAAGGAAATGGTATGGCTGACTGAAAAAACGAGGTGCCCTTTACCCTGCTAACTTAAGAGAGCAACATGGGCATGTATCTCAGACATGATTCTCTGTGCCTATTCCCTTGTAGACATTTCATTTTTGCATAAACGATAACATTTTTTTTTAAATCCGAAGAAAATCAACAGTACTTTATCAATAGATATACCTTGTCCTCGATCCTTTTATTCTTTCCATTGAAGGCAGGCACAAAACAAATGTCTACTGAAAGTGTCAGATGCTTTATATCCACAGGGATATACAGTTAGTTTGTATGGCAAGGCACAGATCAAGATTCAAAAGCTTATTTTTCTTTAAAATATTTCTAGGATTTGTATGGTTGGCATCTTAAAATGACAATGAAACAATCTCAATTTTAGTACTTATGGCTTCATACATTTCTTTCATGATATGACTATCATATCTGGCAACATCCTGTGTGGGATTCAACTGCATTGTGTTGTAACAAGATCAGTTGGAAATAGCAAAGAACTGTGAAAAAAAAGTATAATCTAGAATACTCATCATGCCTCTTATCAGCCAAATGTATAGACATACCTTTGGAGAATTATCTACTGGGATATCTTCAATTTGACTCCTGGCACAATAACCTATTATTAAGGACCATATTTTTACATGGTATACTGAACAAAAATATAAATGCAACATGTAAAGTGTTGGTCCCATGTTCCATGAGATAAAATAAAAGTCCGCAGAAATGTCCCATAAGCACAAAAAGCTTTTTTTTTTTCTTTTTTAAATGTGCACAAATTTGTTTACATCCCTGTTGGTGAGAATTTCTCATTTGCCAAGATAATCCATCCACCTGACAGGTGTGGCATATCAAAAAGCTGATTAAACAGCATGATCATTACACAGGTGCACCTTGTGCTGTGAACAATAAAAAGCCACTAAAATGTACAGCTGTGTCACAACACAATGCCACGTCTCAAGTTGATGGACCGTGCAACTGGCATACTGACTGCAGGAATGTCCACTAGAGCCGTTGTCAGGGAATTCAATGTTAATTCTCTATCGTAAGCTGCCTTTGTCCTTTTAGAGAATTTGGCAGTACATGCAACCGGCCTCACAACCGCAGACCACGTGCAACCACGCCAGCCCAGGACATCCACAGCCGGCATCATCACCTGCGGAATCGTCTGAGACCAGCCACCAGGAAATCTGATGAAACTGTGGGTTTGCAAAAGCGAAACATATCTGCAGAAACCGTCTCAGGGAAGCTCATGTGCGTCCTCACCAGGATCTTGACCTGACTGCAGTTCTGCGTCGTAACCGACTTCAGTGAGCAAATGCTTACCTTCGATGACCATTGATTGGCACGCTGGAGTAGTGTGCGCTTCGCGGAAGAATCCCAGTTTCAACTGTACCGGGCTGATTGCAGACCGCGTGCATGGTGTTGTGTGGGCCAGCGGTTTGCTGATATCAACTTTGTGAACAGAGTGTACCGTGGTGAGGGTGGGGTTACGGTATTGGCAGACAAGCTAAGGACAACAAAGGCAATTGCATTTTATCAATGGCAATTTGAATGCACAGAGATAACATGCTTAAATACTGATGCCCATTGTGGTGCTGTACATAATTCTTGCAAGCTGAAAATGTCCCAGTTCTTCCATTACCTCACCAGACATGTCACCCATTGAGCATGTTTGGGATACTCTGGATCGACGTGTACGACAGCGTGTTCCAGTTCCCGGAAATTCCAGCAACTTCGCACAGCCACTGAAGAAGAGTGGGAAAAAAATTCCACATGCCACAATCAACAGCCTGATCAACTCTATGCGAAGGAGATTTGTCACACTACACGAGGCAAAACGGTGGTCACACCAGACACGGATTGGTTCTGATCCACGTCCATACCCTTTTTGTTAAGGTATTTGTGACCAACAGATGCATATCTGTATTACCAGTCATGTGAAATCCATAGATTAGGGTCTAATGACTATTTAAATTGACTGATTTCCTTATATGAACTGTAACTCAGTAAAATCAAAAAAATTGTTGCATTTATAACTTTGTTCAGTGTCGATTCCCCATTCTAAATCAGTAGGGGGACAGAGGGACAGATTCAATAAGAGCAGGGTTAAAGACTTTACAGAGATGGTTCTGCAAATGTGCAGAGTGCATTACCACACAGAGCATAACATAAATATTCAAGACTTAGCCTAGCAGGCATTCTGACAGAAAAAAATAGATTGTGGCTGACTTTGGACAACACTGTCAAGCATATGTTCTGTTGATGGAGAAATACAAAAATAAAACAAAAAGGGAAGGGCCTGTCACTGATCAGCAACAAGACATGGAGACAGTGAATCAGATAACTCCCTGAATCACAGAAGGGTCCTTTTGGTTGTAAACGGAACAGTTTCCAACAGCATCTGGTAAAACAATGAGCCAACCACCTGTGTAGTGAGCATTCAGTGGAGAAAAGACTGCATTGGTGACCTAACATTACACAATATGGAAATACATACAAAACTGCACAATACCAATATGAAAACAAAATCACAGCAAAATAATGAAACCAAGTTCCGCCAAAAGCAAGGGGTTGGTAATGTGATAAAAAAGATGCAGCAAACAACCCAAAAAATAACAAACAGGCATAGTAAATGGTGTTGCTACATTAAATGAAGAGGAAATTATCTTGCCCGCACCCATCTGGACCTCCAGGCTTTTCAGGACATTTCTCTCTAAATAGTGAGCCTGCTAGCTCCTTGCAATACTGTAATTATGGTTTTGTGTGTTCATGTGTAAAAACTAAAAGATAACAGGATACAAGGAAGGCAACTCACTGCTGAAATAGCAAGTCAGCAAGCAGAGGGGTAATGGAGCAAAATTACTGTCGCCAAAAAGTGCTTTTTAAGGATCAGCTTTCCACCTGATCTTAACCGCATCTACCAAATAAAGAGCTTGATCTGGGCTAGGACGTTAGAGCAATAATTATCAGAATTTAGGCCCATATTATTAAAAACTACTGCACTTAGAAGCATTTTCACCCAATATTGAATATTGAAATCCCGTTCGCCACCTAAACTATGCCATGGCATTGTGCATTGCAATACTTAGCCATGTAATGCAATATACATCTGACAAACATAGCCTACCTCCCATCCCAACCATATTGTGTGCATTAGTGACTTATGACGATGTGAAAAATGGAATCTTTAACAAAAGTTGTGAAAAGTGGTCAAATGACATTCATCCAACTGCTGAGGCCTGAGAGCCCAGCTAATCTCTAAACAAGCAGAGCACCATCACCGATGCCAGCAGCGCCCTTTGATTATTATTTACCAAATAACACTGAAAAGGCTAGCTACCAATCTGTTGTCAAATGGACTTACACTGACTGATGCAGTTCTAATTTGATCATTGGACTTACCAGTCACCACTGCTCTTAAAAACATTGAAAAAATTAACATAGGCCTAACTGCCACTATTCTACTTACAAAAAGTGCACCATTACTTTGGTTCACAACCCTCTACCCTCTGTCCATCAAACTCTTAATTTCTAATGAAGCATCAATGAGACTACGTACTTTCCCATTTTATCCCCTCATCTCAACAGTTACGTCTGATCAGGGGCAGAAACAGTAAATGAAAACAAGGGAGCAGAACAAGAGTTGTCATGAAATGGAGTGAACAGAGAAATGCCATGACAAGATGGCGGATATTCCCTTCTTCTCCCTGTTTGCATACTATGAGCATATTGATTCTATGCACAGATCCAGGGCAGCGCTGCGCCTGCTGTGTCAAGCTAATGAGGGAAACTCTGCACTGAGCATCATCTCCACACAGATAAAAAACAGATCCACATAAACAGGTTGAGAATAATTAACTAAACACCATCAGAATGGAAGACACTCCAATGACTTCACTGTGTCAGGCTCAATCATTGATCCCATGTCAATTAATAGATAGAATCACATCTGTAAAACACACCGTGGCCAACTGCATGTGACCTTCACTGGGTAAAAAAGAGCCAGATAAGTGGAATCTGCTCCTGTGTGTTCTGAAAAGCAAACTAGATCTTGGCTATAGAGTCAGTGGAAATCATGTAATGTATTGTGTTCTATTATTGTACTCTATCCACTGTCCTTGAGCTTGCTCAATGCAAACACACATACTTAATATTTCTTATACACCATTATAAACTGGATGGTTTGAGCCCTGAATGCCGATTTTCTGAAAGCTATGGTATATCAGACCATATACCATGGGTATGACCCCTAAAATATTTGTAAATGTTGTAATTACATTGGTAAGCAGTTTATCATAGCAACAAGGCACCTCAAGGGTTTGTGGTATATGGCCAATATACTCACGTTGCGTCGTGCGTAAGAAGAGCACTTAACCGTGGTATACTGACCTTATACCCCACCTCCTCGGGTCTTATTGCTTAAATATAGCAACTCCTTTCTTCGACCACATTACATCCTTGTTGACCATGAACTGATGGACAAGGTCCAGAGTTCATGCAACCAGCAAGGAACATTAGTCTACAGTATCAAGGCTTTGTGTTGAGACTGAGGATTGTTCTGCTTAAGAGTTTGGCAAATATAACACAGACTCTAAAACAAAACTGTGTTTTTTTTTTAAACGGAAAACACTTCTGTTCCTGTTAGGTTCTTAGCTATGAGGTAGAACCTGGTGGAGTTTCATAAAATACTGTCTGTTATGAGTATGTAGTTGTATCATGAGGTATTGAACAGATATGTCACATGAAGCTTTGCACTTGCAGAAAAATAATTCCTTGTGAGTAAAGTGACCACCTTCGGCCACATGTGCAAAAACAGGTCAGGTAAAAACTTGTGACAAGCAGCAGAGCTTTCATATTATCAATTATTGCAACATGCCTATATTACTCTGTAAATATGTTTAAAAAACATGGAAAGATTAAAGAGAAAACAAAAACAACAAGAAGGCCTTGATTATTGAGGCCACCTTATCAATAGCAAGTTGATTCGCCTTCCTTTTGAAATAATCTATTTTTAAAAAGCACCCTTTTCTTTTCTTCTTCTATGTTTCTACTTTCACTAAAAGTACAAGGTAGGTTCAACATTTGAAGGAGCCGCTTCCAAAAGAAATCCAAAACATAAAAAAAAAAAAACATGTTAAAGCTTCCTCAACCAGAACAGGGGCCTAAAAATCACACCTGGACGCCTGGGCTTCCTCAGGGCTACACTTTGAGCTCTCCTCCATGTCGGTTGCCGGAGCCTCCTCAGCATACTGCGTCTCAAAGGCCATCCTCTCAGAGGCATCCTCTGGGTCTTTCTGACCAGAGCTCCCCTCCGTCCTCTCTGGAGAGTCCATGTGATTGGTGCCCTCTGTGGCCCCCAAGTGCTTCTTCCTCAAGTGCTGGTTGAGGGTTCCCTGGAAAGGGAAGCACTTGCCACAGATCTGACAGTGGAAGGGCTTGTTGTCCGTGTGGCCGCGGATGTGGTACTCCAACTGGTCCTTGCGAGTGTACTTCTTGCCGCAGAACTTGCAGACGAAGGGTGTGATTCCCATGTGCAGGCGCATGTGGCGGTCCAGGCTGCCCTTCTGATTGAAGGACTTGCCGCAGTAGATGCAGAGAAGCCTCTCATTGTAGGGGTACCACTGGCTGCGCAGACTCCGTTCCTGGACGTCATTCTCAAAGCCTGCTTGACCCAACACTGCTTCGCTGCTGTCCTCTGCATTTCCTGGTTTGATCTGACTCAGGATCTCTGCTGGGACGGCTACAGGTGGGCGCTTGGCTCTGGCCCGGCCACCCCTGAAGCCACTGAGCATGGAGCGGGAGGGGCTGGAGCTGCTGAGGCTCACGAAGCAGGGAGATGACAGGCCTGAATAAGTGTAGCCAGCTGCATGGATGACAGGACCATAGGAGCCCACACTGACAGCCAGCACCTGCTCTCCATCCACCAGCTCTGTGTGGTAGCCATCGTCGCCTGCCGAGGAGCTGTCGGAGTAGCTGGGCCGGTCCGTCTTTTCCAGCTTCACATGCACGTCTGTCACCTGGCCGTCCTTCCCAATCAGCTCCACCTGCTCAGTCTCTCCCTCCATGGCTGCCTCCTGCTCTGACACACCGTCACTGCTGCCTCGGTCTGACTGGCCCTCCTCCTGGTGCCGCACCCTGCCATGGCCTTTCCCTGCTGCCAGCTCAGAGCGGGCCTCTATGCTGTGTCTGGAGTAGTACGGGGGGGAGATCTGTGTGGGGTTGATGAAAAGGCTGCTGTCTTTGACACCGTTGCTGCTGGCCTGGGAGCCTTCCTTGTCTGGGCTGGTGGCGCTGCTGATCTTAGAGTGGATTCCCTCCAGGATCTGGGTGCACTTGTCGATGACGGCCTGCATCTGCAGGAAGCTGGCTGCTGTGAGGAAGCTGATGACATCTTTGAGCTGCAGGGACATGCGGCCAGTGTAGCAGAAGGCCAGCAGCTGCTCAAACACCTCAGGGTTCTTGATGACGGAGATGGACAGGCCGCTCATGGTTCCCAGGGCTGAGTGGTCACGGAAGTACGGCGAGCTGGCCGCCAGCACGGCCTTGTGGGCCCGGAACGGCTGGCCCTGGATGTGAACGATAATGTCACATAGCTTCCCCTGCAGACGCAAGTCGTTGAGCTGGTTGAGGACGGTGTTGCTGAACTCTGGCACGTCAAACTCTATGTAGGCGCTGCCGTCATCCATCTCTTGGATATGGCTTTCCAGTTTGTAGACAACCTGGCAGAAACAGAAAATGAAACAATCATTAGGACTAAGAATCAGGATATATCTGAGAACACCTGCATGCAGTCACAGTTTAGTGACTAGTGTATTTCAAGTTTCATTTTCACATACAAAATATACAAAAGAACATTGACAGTTAACATTGAGGTTCATTTTAGATATTTTACAAATACAGTCATGGTGTGCCACAACAGCCAAATAGCAACAAGCATGCTTTATGAGAAAACTTTGGCTGTCTGTGCCAGAAATATGCCAACACTAAGAAACCTGGCTACAGCCAATAGAATTTCACATTCACACTGGCCTGAGAAAATACTGTATGCTTTCAAAATGGCCAGTACAAGTTAGACTAACCTCTCATTCTTTGCCAGAAAAAGCTTTTAAAAAAAAAAAATATATATAGCGTTTATTCAGATAAGAATCACCTGGGCAAAAATGTAGTGCATCTGACATATTGCAGTAATAGGCATTGACAGTCAAAGCCTAGTTCAGCATTGACCCGACTGACTCTCATAAGAGAACAATTTGGAAATCTGGACTTGAAATAAGATCCATTCAGCAGCTGGGCAATTTCACAGTAATTTGCCAAAGGAACGACTGTAGGGATAACTGCAGCCTCATCCAAGTTTGGAGATGGCGTGCAAGAGCATATTCATTCCACCCATTTCAGGATGTCTTTAGTGTTGGGAGTGCACAAGTTCAACGCACAAAAGCACTCAGAAAACAAGCAATATGCACCACAGAAAAACAACTAACGACAATAAAAAATACATGCAGATGTTTAATCTGGAGTGAAAATCCTCACAGCACGAACAAAGCAGGCCCTTAAACCTTGGGGGTCAGAACAGATAGACAGTGCTGCAGCATGGTAGTCTGACACAATTTGAAATGAATCATTAGAAGGAATATGACAAGAACTGTAGTCCTCCATGTGGAATAGAATGTATTCTAAAAGCATTTCCGCATTTTAATTACACTAGCATGTTGTTTTATGCGTTTTGGCAAAGAAAGACGAAATCTGGTTATTTGGCAAGAAAGTGGTAGCCAGCCCAGCCTAGCTGTAAATGTCAGAAAGTCACTTTGTCACAACCAGAGTAGGACTGAACACTGCTTTGTTAAGGAGATCAAAAGAAAAATGCTGTAGCCTACAACATAGATCGAACTACCTTAACCACCCTCTGAGGGTTAAAAATGCAGGCCAGGGCACCGTAATTACCAATGCCATGAGGCAAATGGGAAATCCAGTGTTATGGATGTGACATTTCCACACAGAATGAGAAACAAAATGTCTATCAATTCTGTGATACATTAGTAGAACCCTATAGGGGAAGCGTAGACACAAAACTACAAAATTCTAAGTAATACCACTTTGAAGTAACGGAACAACAAAACTTACGTTATGTATGTGAGGGAAATGGACAGCCATTTTGGGGAGAATGGACACACCAGCTAAAGTCAATCTCAAAGTCTTAGGGTAAAATATTAATAGCCACTTTGAAAGTATGGCTTGGCTACACACAAAAACAACAATGATGAAAATATAAAAAAATTGTCACATACTTTAGAGAGGAAAATGTACCGTTATGCATAGAAGATTCTCTGTTATGGATGTGACGCTGTGCAAAATAATTGTTTACATATTAAAGAAATAGCCTATGCAATAACTATTCAAGATACAGGTTATCAAAGCGCACTCATGTGTCCCATCTTAAGCAACCATAAATGCACAAATGTGCTAGAAAATGCATTCAGAATTCTTTATTTGGAAAAACTCTACTTTCATTCTGAATTAGAGTGCTGCATACCTCAACAATTATAGAAATATTTGCACTTTCACAATAACACTAGAGGAAAATGTTATGGATGTGACATTGTGCGCTATGGATGTAACAGGGTCCCAAAAGACAGACCGCAAATGACACTGTACAAAGTTTTAGTAATTCCATTCTAGATCATGAATGTTTGATTCAAAAATGTTGTGAAATCACCTATTGAGTAACAGAATAAACATACAAAAACTCAAACGTTTTTTTAATAAACTCATGCTTTGTGTTAATCTCACACCCTTTAATCTGCCAGCATAGGCTCTATGATACCCCCTCCCCGTTGTCCACAAAAGGACACAGGGACTGGACAACTTGACCTGCAACCACCCAAGCCTTGTCATCCTTGGCTGGCAAGATGTCCACAAATCCTGTGTGGTCGTTTCTCCTCAAGAACTGCATTTCAACAGCATCAGAGTCAGTCTTTATCCGTTACCAATCCCATAACCTGCCTGTATATATACTGAGTATACCAAACATTAGGAACACCTTCCTAATTAAGTTGCAAGTCCCCAAGAACAAAGTACACGATGTGCTATGTGATAATGCACGTAAGATGACAAAGGCTTTTGAAGAATGCGGAGTCGCCAGTTTTCCATGCATGGCAGACATGCTGTGAATGAAGGTGTTTTGGCCCAACACAGCATATCTGACACAGTGGCAACAGGTAGGAAGATAGTGGGTCATTTAAACACTCACAGCTAGCATACAGCCACCTGCAAGCAATACAGGAGCAGCTTAGAGTGAAAACGAAAAGGCTTAAGCAAGACGTTTCCACCAGAAGGAACAGTACTTTTTACATGATGGAGAGCCTGCTGGAACAAAAATGAGTGCTTGGCGTGTACGCAGCTGACTATGAGTTACCTGAAACAAATCAGTACAAACCAGTGCACTCACTGAAAACATGAACACACTCCTAGCTCCATTCAAACAACTGACTCGAGAAATAAGCTCTTCAACTGCGTCTGCAGCAGACGTGATACCCTCTGTCATGGCATTAAAATGCCTGTTCAACAAAACTTCCAACACAGACCGCGGGGTTAAAACTTGCAAAAGTACTCTACATGACGCTGTGAACATGCGATTCGGTGGTATTCTATCTGATTCTCTATACTGTGTCGTCACCATGCTCGATGCTAGGAACAAGGACAAGGACCGCTACTTTGATGCAGACAGGAAACGGGGTTTGAAACTTGGAAATGCAAGTATCTTGGTATCTCTATGTACACTAGTACATAGAGCACCTATGTACTAGTGTGGACAGTGAGCGCCTTTTCAGTGCAGCTTCAAACATTGTAGAAGAAAAAAGAAACAGACTCTCGTGACAAAGCAGAGCAAGTCTTCTATGTGAAGAAAAACTTCTCCCAAATGTTAAAACTGTAAATGGGCAGTCATATTGTAACCCAGCCATCTAGAGTCACTGGAAACAATTTTACTAAGACCAATGGCTTTTCTATTGTTCATTCATGGCAGGTATAGGTTAAGATTTTCAATTAATTTAAAAACAAAGCCGTTGTGTTTATTTTTTTTAAATTCCTAAATGAAAGATGAGCTGGTGTTGTAAATTTGCTATCATTTTACTAGTCAAGTCAGTTGAGCACATTTGAAAAGTTTAAGTTGTGCCATTTATAGCAGTTTATGACAGCCTAGAGACTAGAGGTCGAGCGATTATGATTTTTCAACGCCGATACCGATTATTGGAGGGCCAGAAAAAGCCGATACCAATTAAACCGGCCATTTTTTAAAAATGTATTTGT
This sequence comes from Salmo trutta, assembly GCF_901001165.1. Taxonomy (NCBI): domain Eukaryota; kingdom Metazoa; phylum Chordata; class Actinopteri; order Salmoniformes; family Salmonidae; genus Salmo; species Salmo trutta. The sequence continues at coordinate 21,685,308 of NC_042983.1, read as the reverse complement.
AATAATGACAATTACAACAATACTGAATGAACACTTATTTTAACTTAATATAATACATAAATAAAATATATTTAGCCTGAAATAAATAATGAAACATGTTCAATTTGGTTTAAATAATGCAAAAACAAAGTGTTGGAGAAGAAAGTAAAAGTGCAATATGTGCCATGTAAGAAAGCTAAAGTTTAAGTGCCTTGCTCAGAACATGGGAACATATGAAAGCTGGTGGTTCCTTTTAACATGAGTCTTCAATATTCCCAGGTAAGAAGTTTTAGGTTGTAGTTATTATAGGAATTATAGGACTATTTCTCTCTATACGATTTGTATTTCATATACATTTGACAATTGGATGTTCTTATAGGCACTTTAGTATTGCCAGTGTAACAGTATAGCTTCCGTCCCTCTCCTCGCTCCTACCTGGGCTCGAACCAGGAACACATCGACAACAGCCACCCTCGAAGCAGCGTTACCCATGCAGAGCAAGGGGAACAACTACTCCAAGTCTCAGAGCGAGTGACATTTGAAACGCTATTAGCACGCACCCGCTAACTAGCTAGCCATTTCACATCGGTTACACCAGCCTAATCTTGGGAGTTGACAGGCTTGAAGTCATAAACAGCGCAATGCATTGCGAAGAGCTGCTGGCAAAACGCACAAAAGTGCTGTTTCAATTAATGCTTACGAGCCTGCTGGTGCCTACCACCGCTCAGTCAGACTGCTCTATCAAATCATAGACTTAATTATAATATAATAAAACAAACAGAAATACAAGCCTTTGGTCATTAATATGGTCGAATCCGGAAACTATCATCTCGAAAACAAGTTTTTTCTTTCAGTGAAATACGGAACCGGTCCGTATTTTATCTAACGGGTGGCATCCCTAAGTCTAAATATTCCTGTTACATTGCACAACCTTCAATGTTATGTCATAATTACGTAAAATTCTGGCAAATTAGTTCGCAACGAGCCAGGCAATGAACGCAAGAGCAGTGACAATTTCATGTTAGCAGGCAATATTAACTAAATATGCAGGTTTAAAAATATATACTTGTGAATTTAATTTAGAGAAAGGCATTGATGTTTATGGTTAGGTACATTGGTGCAACGACAGTGCTTTTTCGCAAATGCGCTTGTTAAATCAACGCCGTTTGTCGAAGTAGGCTGTGATTCGATGAGAAATTAACAGGCACCGCATCGATTATATGTAACGCAGGACACGTTAGATAAACTAGTAATATCATCAACCATGTGTAGTTAACTAGTGATTATGTTAAGATTGATAGTTTTTTATAAGATAAGTTTAATGCTAGCTAGCAACTTACCTTGGCTTCTTGCTGCACTCGCGTAACAAGTAGTCAGCCTGCCACGCAGGCTCCTCGTGGAGTGCAATGTAAGGCAGGTGGTTAGAGCATTGGCCGAGTAACCAGAAGGTTGCAAAAACGAATCCCCCCTGAACAAGGCAGTTAACCCCCGTTCCTAGGCCGTCATTGAAAATAAGAATTATGTTCTTAATCTGACTTGCCTAGTTAAAAAAAGGTGTTACATTTTTTTTAATCGGTGGCCAAAAATACCGATTGTTATGAAAACTTGAAATCGGCCCTAATTAAATCGGTCGACCTCCACTAGAGACAGTAATTTTTTCAAGCAGTCAAAGCAAAAATGATTAACTGCATTTTAGTTTAAACCAATTTCTTTCAAAGCATGTTTAAGTTTCTCCATACAGTCAATATTGGATAGTAAGAAGAGCCACCAACAACTTAACTATCTTTGTAATGGGGGGCAGCTAAAATATTTGTGTCATGAATACCTGTTGTGTGATAAAATACATTCATGGATGTGTAAGTTCTCATTTCCAAGTTATTAAACAATCTGTTCCTAACTGAACATATACATTTAAGTCATTTAGCAGACGCTCTTATCCAGAGCGACTTACAGTAGTGAATGCATACATTTCATACATTTTTTTCTCCGTACTGGTCCCCCGTGGGAATCGAACCCACAACCCTGGCGTTGCAAACACCATGCTCTACCAACTGAGCCACACGGGACCGAACATATGACACTTTGTTTAAAACTATTTAACTGTACTAGAATGCTTAAAAGGCTGCTAAAATGTTAAATATTGGTATTTTCCTTGCCAAAGAAAACGATATCAGAATCGGCCAATATGTAATATCAGCGCATCCTATCTTTAACTCGTCTCCTCCCCTTCATCTACACTGATTTGAAGTGAATTTAACAAGTGACATCAATAAGGGATCATGGCTTACACCTGACCAGTGTAAGACATGGAAAGAACAAGTGTCCTTAATGTTTTGTAGACTCAGTGTACACCTCTAACCCTAGACTCAAGGATTGATACACCCATTTCATTCCCTGGTATTTGAGCTAGCTGGACTCATTCCTCACTTATCCCTACTATATCATCTTTCCTCTGAAGGGTTAACTTCTTCCTTTTCCTTACTGAAATGGAAAAAAAAACAAAAAAAACAATCTACCAGTGGCACAGGGTTTGCACTTTCGTAGAGATTCTGAGACTTGACAGCTGCAGTTCACAAGCATGCGCATTGCAGACTACACAGATACAGATCAATATTGTCACTGGGGGGTACCCGTAGTTACTCGAGGAAGTAAACAAACTCAGCATGACCGGTGAAACTTTGTGATGGATTTTTAAGACCTTAATTATGTTTATGAATTTAAGACCTTTATAATGCCATGTGATCACATGCAATGCTCCAGTTAGCAGAACGCATGATTGCAGTTCATATGAGAACGTGAGTACATGCAAAACAGATCACACACACAGATAAAGATTGTCCGCTAGCCTGTTTGCAAACAAACACACTTTGGAAGCAGTAGGAAGGGCATGAACATTCTAACATGATCGTGTTATGCAGTGTTGCTGACTAGTGAGTAATTGATCAAGTTATGAAGCGTCCATAATGGTCACATCCGTTTTGCTTAGAACGAGTACTGAAAATACTTATTTTGAGAGTTTGTATCCTACTTCGTAGTGACAATAACATTCAATTTGGCAAATATAAAGGTCAAATGTAGTCATCAAAATATACACATTCAAGGTAAATATGAAAGTAGTTTAATTAGGAAATAAGCTATTTCGCTTTTTCATGCTCAGGTTGACCTTAATATGGAATTGCTCAAATGTATCCTGTTTGAGCCACTTGGCCTGAGCAATTTGACAAAAACTGGTTTGTCTGAGTCCGTTCTCAAGCTCTGCCCTCTTCTGCACATTGACTCGGTACTAGTACCCCATATATATATAGCCAAGTTATCATTATTCATTGTGTATTTATAATTACGTGTTATTACTTTTCTATTTTCTTTCTCTCTGGATTGTTGGGAAGGGCTGTAAGTAAGCATTTCACTGTTAGTCTACACCTGTCATTTACGAAGCATGTGACAAATACAATTTTATTTCTCCCCCCCAATCCATCGGCCCTCTCTCCCATCTCTCCCCCTCCCGGCCCGCCTCTCTCTGGCAATTCAGCATGATCTTCTGTCAGCAGTTTGAGAACGAAAACACTTTCTCCAATTGCCAAGGCTTGCCAAGACACCTGTCACATTACCCATATGTTCTCATCCTGGCACAGGAGACTGAGGGTGAAAGAAGCAAGACGGAGAGAAAGGGAAAATGGAGGTGCAGTCCTACATTATTTTCACTCTGCCATCATGAGGCTTGCAAATATTGTGTGCATATTAAACCTATCAGTGGCCTCTGCCAACACTATGCATTGCAAACTGAACTGAGAGCCAAGTTGAAGGGCAGCCAAAGAATGTATGCTCTGTGGCTGAGCTGAACCCAAAGGGGTGCCGGTCACATAAGCAATGCTAAAATGGACTGGATGGGAAACACAAAACACTCACTTTAGTTTAGCAGGTCTGATTAAGCCCAAAATTAAAGATTCAATATATTGTGGGCCTGTGACTTATGGCTGAACAAAAGACTACACTTCAAAGACAACCTCCAAAACCTGCCCATCAGCACTGGCAAACAAGCAAAGAATGCTTACTTCAAGATAAGCAGTATTTTGCAAAACAGCATGCAGCCCGAACCAAGCAAGACATGATAGAGCAATATGAGATGGGCAACAAATAGTCTGCAGAGTGGGAGACTTCTGAGAAAAATGTATTTTGTGAATTTGGAGGGGGATAATGTGTGGGGATTATCTTATCTGCCCTGGTGTGAGCAGCATAACATGCAAGAACATTGATGTATTTTAAATTTGTGCATTGGAAATAACAAGGAATGAATTAATAAATGTAGCACTGACCCACATGAAATTGGGTTTCTGGGTTGATTAAGACATGAGAAAGAGTTCCATTATCCATTAGCCTATAATCTCCTATCATCTGTGTAGCAGGCCTATTAGAATTCCCCATGCATTGGAGAAAAAGCACTGGAAGACAACGCAATCCTTTAGCTACTAGCCTAATCAAAAGGTAACCAACACCATGAAAATAACACCCCCACTCGGGATGTCACTACCTGCCTCATTCTATTGGCAGGTCATCACTCTAACCTCTGTTTACTTCTATTACTGACATGGACTACTATTCACACCATTCAGCCATTACATTTAAATGTTTTCACATTTACGTCATTTAGCAGATGCTCTTACCCAGAGCGACTTACAGTATTGAGTGCATCTATTTTAATACTGGTCCCCCTTGGAAATCGAACCCACAGCCCTGGCGTTGCAAGCGCCATGCTCTATCAACTGAGCTACACGGGAGTACCATGTCCATTCAGTCCAGTCCCTTTGGGTAAAGAACATTTCAATGACCAGAAACTGATAACCAAGCTGCCGTGGAATAACTGCAGTGAAATTACAAGTAGCAAAGGCCTAATTAAAAAATGGCTATTACAAAATTAGCAAGGGAAATCAGGCTTTGCTAGGCCTATTTGCTGGTCATAGCCTAATCAGTACAACAACAAAAAACTACTTCCATGTAAGTCGTTGGGCAGAGAAGTCAAATCCTTCTATTTTACACTCACCCAAACGGAGCGCTGAGCTGCGCAAATCCAACACTATGCTAACTAGCCTACTGGTAATAACTATAACTTCCTTAACCTGTTCTCAAAGACAGATGACCCAATACAACTTCAAGCATATATTTAGCCTAAATAACTACTCACCATTGTGATATCAAAACAGACAATGTTAATAAATATGTTTTGATAAAGGAATTAAAATGAGAACCTCACATCAAGGCTATTACTGCTTTATTCAGAGCCAGACCTTCGTCTGGCTATTCCTAGCAGCTTGCCCTTGTAGTGCTCAATCAACACTGATGGTAGAGGCAGACTAAAACCTTTTAAAGCTTATCCTGATGAGAACCATGACTATAAATGCAGGGTTTAATGTGTGCAAAGTCAATGCTACTCACGCACAAGGCTTAATTGGTTTGTCTCTGTATATTCTGACAAGCAATTCAGTGAAAATATTCAGTGGTTGAGTAACTCCTATAATACTGCAGCACAATAGAAAACCCTAGAAGGTTGTATGGGCTTCTAGGGTGTTGTTTTACTGTCTTCCCTTTCATTAGAAAAAAAAATAAACTATTACAATGCACTGCCCTTTGAGCTTGTGGTATGGTTCTCGACCAAGTCATCGACAAAGTACTGTATGTGTATTAGCTAGTGAAAGGGACACACAATTGTACTGTCTAACAAGTTAATATAATTACCCTTGAATTCAAGGAAAACTCAGGTGAACTGGATGACCCCAGATGACAATGCACTTTGTACTGCTGTGTCCTTACATCATGTCCATAACTAGTGTTTTTACAACATACAACCAGACTACCAGTGGTTTTATCTGGCCTTTTATCGAGGTCAGATGCTCCACGTAAAGTTGACTACCGAAAACACAGACCCATCTAAGCCAATAGCCTACATTTTATATGTCTGTATTACTATTACAATGTTTGTTTACAATCACTGTAGCTAATTTGCATGCTATTTAGCTAAATGCCTAGCTAACTATCAACTGACAATGCAGGAGACTAGGCAACTTTACTTGCAACACAGTAATTTAGCTAGATAGCTAGTTTATTAGTTACTTGTTCTACAATATTTCCCCACAAATGGCACCTACCTACCTAAAGGCAATCGACCTTTCCATTTCCACAAAAACACGAACGTTAATAATGCAATAGTGCCATTGCTTAGGATAGATGCAAATGAAATGGAATGAACATCGTAACGTCATCTACCGTTAGCTACATGAACTGGGCGTTATCTTGATACACTGACAAGATAATTATGTTGAGAAAAAGTTTGATTCGAGCGAACGTTAGCTCCAACTATAATTATTATTAGTTGCCAACAAGATAGACATTAGCTTCGAAAAGTTGCAAAGGCATTATTCCTTGTCTGTCTATCTAGAGTCGAGCAAAGTTTGCTGCCGCCCGAACGGACGTTAACGTCAGCCTGCAACAAATTCTGACAGGCTAGCTAGCTTCTAGCTGGATACATCCTACCGCATAAAAACACAAGACTGACACACTTGGGGCTATCCAAAATAAGTTAATGTTGGTTAGCCAGCTAACTAGGTCTAATTGACGTCATTTGGCTAACGTTAGCTAGCAAGCTATGTAATGCAGAACAAACCTGTGCGGGCTGAGACCATGGCTCTTAACAGATATCGAAGAGAACAGGCAAATTCCCCCAAAATGTGCTAGGCGTGTGCGTTATCTAATGTTACCCACGTTGAACAGTTAGCGCGCGCCGCTAGAGTGGAACCTTTTTCACCAAAGGACACAAGCAGCAACAACGTTTTGACGATGAGGTTATATTCGATTAGTGTCCAAATCAATGTTTTTACTCTGTCGAACTCACCTTTTCCCGATCAAACGTCGCCCATTCCCCCCAGTAGCTCGCTTTCACTAGAGGAAGGCCTCCCCCACTCCAGCTGTGTCAGTAGCCGCAATTTTTTTTTATGCAACCGGAAGTGTATTATGTTTCGAGCCCGACCTGCCAATGGTTCTGTCTGGGCAGAGATTTTGATATAATGACGAGATACCAAATATTATGGATATAATGGCAAGATGCATGCCCCTCCGCCCTAGCAATCGGAGTTGTTGTCCACAAAGCGGCACCGCGGGCTGTCAAGCTCCCGCCTATCCTTTCTTTGCGTTATTGTAATCATTTTTGAATATTCGATGAGGGTTGTTGACGTCAACCGCCTATATTCAAGGACGAGAGATGCTATGGGCTGCTACGTGGTTGGTGGTGTCCGGTGAGAGTCGCATGGTTCTTGTAGGCAACACAGATGCTGATGGTCGACCTACTTTGTGAGATGAGAGTGAAGGCGGTATGTGAGGTGTCTCCTCAGCTGTTTACCATCGCTACTCTGACAGGACATGCCATGGGACCCAACTACTCTATCATCATGGACAAGGGAGCTGCCCATCGCTCTGGCAATGCCCATCAGTGGCAGAAAGTAGGGAGGTTCTGTGTTCGAATCCAGGCTGCATCACATCCGGCCGTGATTGGCAGTCCCATAGGGCGGCGCACAATTGGCCGAGCGTCGTCCGGGTTTGGCCGTAAGTGTAAAAACGAATTTGTTCTTAACTGATTTGCCTAGTTAAATAAAGGTACAATTAAAAAAAAATGAATACAATTATGCTAGCCTCATACCATGAATATGCATAGCCATCGCGAGACAACTCCGGTATAGTGTTTTTTTCCTCAACATTGCCGGGATGTCACGTGTCCATTCGTAACAATTTAAGTATTACGAAACTTCTATTTGATCAAAAAGACCTCACGTAGCAAATAAGCCATTAATTTTAATGTTGACCAAATTAAGCACTCTCATTAACCAGGTTTGCATTCAACTATTTTATGCGAGTAAAGTACAAAGTTTACATTTTTCGGTAAACTTTCCAAATGTCGACAAAACAAAGTACGATAGACAAGGTGGGATATTTTTGTGTCTGTTCAGTGAATTATGCGAGAAGTGTGTGGAAACGCTTTTATTCGCAAATGTTGATATAATAACCATCATATTGAAGGAAACTTGGAGTCAACGATGATATGTTGTGTGGTCCTTCCACTACGACTCGGAATGCAGTTTATTACAGTAGTACAGTTGAAATAAGTTATGACGACCTTCACAGGGTGGTGAAATTGCAGTTGATGAGCATTATGCTCCTTTAAATATAGAGGGTCATATTCTGGTGACATGATGATTGGTGCTTGGCTGCCGTTTGACAAATAAAAATAATATCGCTCGCTCTTATCCATAATCTCATAGTGTAGGTAGCCTACCTATACTGTATCAGCGACCTGTTAGCTAGAGCGCACGTGCCAAGGCCACGCAAAAGTTTTTGTGAGAAGACCACCAGTAGCGTTGAAAATGCAATGCAAACCCATTTAACTTGCATGTTTCATTCGTACATTGGAATTTAACAGCAAATGTTATTTTTATGTGCACTACGTCATCATGCACATACTTTTATCCACAATAAGTCAGTTTGATGGAAACACATCTCTGGTGGGAAAATGCGCATATTGTTTTATGCATATTTTAGAACATTCGCATGAAAATCTTTCGCCAATTGGATGGAAACCTAGCTATTGACCTCCATACAAAAAATCCTCGCTTGGTGAGCGAAAGAAACAAAACACCGCCATCTGCTGGTCCAGTTTCCCTGTTGCTTCGCCTCTTCCTCTGGTCTGAATCTGCTAGTATCGATAGCTAGATTAATAACCATAATAAAACAAAGATGCCTACACATGGGATAATAAAACTCACGGGGTTATGTCGTCATTATTATTATCCCGTACCTACACAGCCTACTGCATCAAATACCTGCTAGGCACGTTTTTTTTATGGTGACACATTTGTAGCATATCCTATCCATTTTTTTATGTTACCTTTATTTAACCTGTCAAATCAGTAAGAACAAGTACTTATTTACAAACGACAGATTTGTACCTTGTCACCTCGGGGATTCGATATAGCAACTTTTCAGTTACTGGCCCAACGCTCTAACCACTAGGCTACCTGCCGCCCCGATCACATTACGGTACAACAAATAATTATCTGTTTGAGTTAGGTTCAAAGTTGTTAATCACAGTAATTAAGAAGTTTATGTGTGGGTTGTGGGATCACAAAATGCATTTCTGTACTGCTGTTTAGATTCCATCTCTATGCGCAAGCACATGGCCTATGGGGCCTGCCCTACAAAATCTATGCTTCATACACTGTTTAAATTCTATTAATAAGGCTTGCCTACAGCATATCACAACATAAAACTCAGAGAAAAATAACATTTGGGATTTGTAAAGAGAATCCTCTCTCACAGTTGAATATTTTCAGAGAAATGCACATTGGGCCAGGGGTGCCAAACTGTTCGAAAGTAGGGGTCAGAGGCTGCATTTGGACAAGAGGTCAAGGCCAATGCCTCTATATTGGGGACACATGGGCTGCGTTTAGACAGGCAGCCCAATTCTGATATTTTTTCACTAATTGGTATTTTGACCAGTCATATCAGCTCTGAAAAGATCTGATGTGATTGGTCGAAAGACCAATTACTGGGAAAAAGTTATCAGAATTGGGCTGCCTTTCTAAATGCAGCTCTCCTTTATCATACCACATATGTGGTGATCTATTTCTGCCCAGAATAGTTAACCCTAATTTCAAAACACAATGTCTCTCATATGTCCTAACTGCAATGATATGTGATAGGCTATATTCTACTGTCTGGAGATTTTTTTTACTTAATGGAAAATCTAAAACAGGTTCAGCCCCTGGTTCGACCGTGATCTTGCAGAGTTACTCCACCTCCAGAATTGCATTTGGCGAAAGGCTCGGCACATGCATACTCAGGCTGACTGGCTATCGTTCAGGCAAATGAGAAATGAGTGCACTCAGGCTGTCCGGAAGGCCAAAGTTAGTTACTTTAAGGAGCAGTTATCGCTCTGTGGATCTAACCCCAAGAAGTTCTGGAAAACCGTTAAAGACCTGGAGAATAAACCCTCCTCCTCACAGCTGCCCATGTCCCTTAATGTTGATGATGTGGTTGTTACTGACAAGAAGCACATGGCTGAGCTCTTTACTCACCTCTTCTTTAAGTTAGGATTCCAATTTAACTCAGCCATGCCTCCTTGCCCATCCAACATTCCCTCATCTCCCACTCCTAATGCGACTATCCCAGATGCTTCTCCCTCTTTTTTTCCTGCCCCGCTACAAAGTTTCTCCCTGCAGGCAGTCACTGAGTCTGAGGTGCTAACTTGACCCCAACAAAAACATCTGGGTCAGATGGTTTAGACCCTTTCTTCTTTAAGGTTGCTTCCCCTATCATAGCCAAGCCTATCTCCAACCTTTTTAACCTGTCTCTCCTTTCTGGAGAAGTTCCCATTGCTTGGAAGGCAGCCACGGCTCATCCTTTATTTAAAGGGGGAGATCAAGCTGATCCTAACTGTTCTATGCCTATTTCTATTTTGCCCTGTTTATCAAAAGTGTTGGAAAAACTTGTCAATAATCAACTGACTGGCTTTCTTGATGTCTATAGTATTCTCTCATGTATGCAATCTGGTTTCTGCTCAGGTTATGGATCTGTCACTGCAACCTTAAAGGTCCTCAATGATGTCACCATTGCTCTTGATTCTAAGCAATATTGTGCTGCTATTTTTATTGACTCGGCCAAAACTTTTGATACGGTAGACCATTCCATTCTTGTGGGCCAGCTAAGGAGTATTGGTGTCTCTGAGGAGTCTTTGGCATGGTTTGCTAACTACCTCTCTCAAAGAGTGCAGTGTATAAAGTCAGAAAATCTGCTGTCTCAGCCACTGCCTGTCACCAATGGAGTACCCCAAGGCTCAATCCTAGGCCCCACGCTCTTCTCAATTTACATCAACAACATAGCTCAGGCAGTAGGAAGCTCTCTCATCCATTTTTATGCAGATGATACAGTCTTATACTCAGCTGGCCCCTCCCCTGATTTTGTGTTAAATGCTCTACAACAAAGCTTTCTTACTCTTCAACAAGTTTACTCTACCCTTAACCTTGTTCTGAACACCTCCAAAGCAAAGGTCATGTGGTTTGGTAAGAAGAATGTCCCTTTTCCCACAGGTGTTATAACTACCTCTGAGGGTTTAGAGCTTGAGGTAGTCACCTCATACAAGTACTTGGGAGTATGGCTAGACGGTACACTGCCCTTCTCTCAGCACATCAAAGCTCCAGGATAAAGTTAAATCTAGACTTGGTTTCCTCTATCGTAATCGCTCCTCTTTCACCCCAGCTGCCAAACTAACCCTGATTCAGAGGACCAATCTACCCATGCTAGATTACGGAGACATAATTTATAGATTGGCAGGTAAGAGTGCTCTCGAGCGGCTAGATGTTCTTTACTATTCAGCCATCAGATTTGCCACCAATGCCCTTTATAGGACACATCACTCCAGTCTATACTCCTCTGTAAACTGGTCATCTCTGTATACCCATCGCAAGACCCACTGGTTGATGCTTATTTATAAAACCCTCTTAGGCCTCACTCCCCCTTATCTGAGATATCTACTGCAGCCCTCATCCTCCACATACAACACCCGTTCTGCCAGTCACATTCTGTTAAAGGTCCCCAAAGCACACACATCCCTGCATCGCTCCTCTTTTCAGTTCACTGCAGCTAACAACTGGAATGAGCTGCAACAAACACTCAACCTGGACAGTTTTATCTCAATCTCTTCATTCAAAGACTCAATCATGGACACTCTTACTGACAGTTGTGGCTGCTTTGTGTGATGTATTGTTGTATCTACCTTCTTGCCCTTTGTGCTGTTGTCTGTGCCCAATAATGTATGTACCATGTTTTGTGCTGCTACCATGTTGTGTTGCTACCATGTTGTTGTTATGTTGTGTTGCTTTCATGCTGTGTTGTCATGTGTTGCTGCCTTGCTATATTGTTGTCTTAGGTCTCTATGTAGTGTTGTCCTGTCTCTCTTGTTGTGATGTGTTTTGTCCTATATTTATATTGTATTTATTTTACATTTTTTATCCCAGGCGCAGGTCCCCGCAGTAGGCCTTTTGCTTTTTGGTAGGCCGTCATTGTAAATAAGAATTTGTTCTTAACTGACTTGCCTAGTTAAATAAAGGTTAAATAAGTAAGTCAATGATCCACCCTTTATGAACCAGTCATAAAGGTACTGCATGTAGTTCTGTAGTCTCTCCAGCATGGGGTGCCACTGACTAAAGAGAAGGCTGTGAAATAACAATCTATATGGAGCAATAGGGAGCAAAGAAAATAGTAAGGATACATAGAGATATAGTTATTTGAAAGCAAAACAGAGGAAAGGAAAGGTCACAATAATTATATTGTGGCATTACTTTGATATGTTTCTCTTTAGAAATACATGCTTATCTGAAAATTCGATGGAATTGCAGTCGTTGATATCTTATGTGTAGCCTAATGCTACAGTATGTCTGCGATACTGTAACTTCACCACAATCTGATTTACAGTAGGATACTGCATCTCAGAGCTATGCAATAGTATGAAACATTACTGACAAGGAGTCCCTCCCTCCTGATTTAGAGTGTTGAAATGCAAAAGTGATTTGCAGTTTTAATTTCCAATAAATCAGTCTAGCTTCTTAATAATTTGTATTTTTTATTTAACCTTTATTTAACTAGGCAAGTCAGTTTAGAACAAATTCTTATTTACAATGACGGCCTACCCCGGCCAAACCCTAACGATGCTGAGCCAATTGTGCACCGCCCTATGGAACTCCCAATCATGGCCGGTTATGATATAGCCTGGAATCAAACCAGGGTCTGTAGTGACACCTCTAGCACTGAGATGCAGTGTCTTAGACCGCTGCGCCACTTGGGAGCCACTTATAATTACAATTAGAATTACAGTTAATGCAGTACATAGTGTTGTACATATGATCTAATGTAGCAATTGCAGATAACAGAGTTGTGTCAAATGAACTGTGTCACCTCAACCAAATCTATTTTTACATATTAACCATAATACAAAATAAACATTCATCCAAAGAACAGAAGCTACATTTAGTTTCTCTCTACTTGGATATTGACCAATATATGCAAAGAGGCGAGTTTGAAATCTTGCATATGTATGAAGCTATGTACTGTATATAACATGTTTATTTGTCAAAAGTAAAGATTTCTGTAAAAGACAGACATCAATACATCAATTTGGAGTCAATTTGGAAATGTGATAACACAACATAATGAACATCTTTCAAAACAGAAATACTCTTTGTGTACACAGTGGACTTTGGAACATATCAAATGGACAACCTTGTTGTCATTGGCAAGTTAGTGCATGGCTGCAACTTTTTCTTTTTGATGATGAACAAACTAAAGCTTACAAACCTGAATTTCTAATGATTGTAAAAAATAAAATAACAAACAACTTTATATCTTTCCTATAAAGCAAGAATGGAAAAGCTCTTTTCTTTTTGACTCTTTTAGACTATGGTAGTCTCTGTCCTTCCTAGCCTGCAGTATTTATGGACGAGAGAGCTGAATGTGATCCTGTGTGTATTTTTTCTCATTCTGTGTGAGTGACAGCTTGGCAGCTCTAGTGAATATCTTACCTAATCTGGGTGCAGGTGGATGATCGACATAAGGAACAGAATCGCTTTGTCATTGCACATGCTCCTTGTTAAACAAGTTGCTCCTCTATTCTCAACAGTAATTTGCTTTTTTCAAGAGATCGACACAGAACTGAAGGTGCTGCCAAGGTATGGTGATTAGAAATTGTTTTGTTGACCTGCAGGGCTGATCATAGTATTGATAACATTTCAAGCAGCCTCCTAATCAAAGGGTTTCCTGTTGAAGTTGTAATCTTTCTTGAAAAAAGGCTTTGTTTGTTTCAGTTCCATTTAGGCTACTTGACCAATAACTTTTTGGCGGTAAACTAATGGGACTGGGTTTGAGTGGTGTTGTGGCAAGGATCAGGAGGGGGCTCCAGGTGGGGTGACTTGAGGCTCTGAGATGCCTCACTTTATTTTTATTATTCCAGATGAGTTAGCAAATTCCCCAATGACCCTCCCTCCTTAAATCTTTGGGGAGCAAAGGCTGCTAGGATCTGTTCAAGGTCATGATCTCAGGTATCAGTGTGAAGGAATAGGGAGCTCTACTGTTTTGTTTTGTCTATAGAACATTCACCCCCCCCACCCCCCCCAAAAATGAACATATGCCAAAGTTCTTTGTTTCAGGATAAAAACAGAATAACCTGAACCATGAAATCCTATCATTGTCATACAACTGTCACTTTAATTTTCAATATCAAACATAATTGAACTACAACATCTTGACATGCAAGAAAATGGTTTACACTTTAATAACATTTAATAGCAATGGAGGACATTCCATTTGTCTCCTTGTAAATATAACATGAATAACACATTGTTCTCCATGTGCAGCAAGAGTCCAGAAATAACTTGGCTGTCAGTACTCAGGAGGAACAATGGCCTCCCAGTCCTCTAGTCCAGAGAGAAGCTATAGTTCACTGATGGAGAACATATTTCCCAATAGCAGGTGTTTGAGTCTGTCAGTGCCTGGTCCTCACCATGACTGTCAATGAAAGGGCCAGCTCGGCCAGGTGTGGGAGCACCTCTCGGCCCTCTCAGGTTACTCCTTGAAGACGTTGAGGGTTTGGGGGAGGATGTAGCTGATATCAGCAAGGAAAATGTTGCCATTATATATAAAGAGAGAGAAAGCACACTGCATATTTCCCCTGTCATTGTGCAAGACTAGAGAAAATTATTCTAATGATTCTAAAACCAAAAACCATGCATTTGCATCTTTTGTTTAGCGCTTTATCTGTCCCTTTAAATATTTAGGCGCCTCGATGAAAATGAATAGCTTAGATATCTTAATTTGATCTGAAAATCTGAACTACCAAAGATGAACAAAGGTACTGCACACTAGTCTCAGAAAAATCATAATTAGAGGTGCATGGATACAAATGACAATGAAGCTCTAAATGTTTCGTCTTCAAATGTATCATATTGCATTTGCCTAAGAAATTAAGGCAAATTGTGGAAATTATGGCCTGGGCTTTCAGCGAACACAGAGAGGCCTGTGGGGATGAGTGATATCTGGCACACCATGAAGAGAAGGAGAGGTGTGCTGTCCGGTGCTTAGCCCAAATGAAAGCCCTGCTTAGTGGAGCAGAGATCAAGATGACGGACTGGTGGAGGGTTCAGCTGGGCCTTTGTTATTGATAAGTCTGTCATCCCTGCTGATATTGGAGCAGTAATGGCAGCTGATGATTAAGCCAATCCTGAGCTATTAACTACATTTCTTATCCCTTTATTCGAGCCCAGGAGAGCAGGCTAAAGAGACAAAGGCCGCCTTTATGAAGCCAAGGACTTAAACGGCATCCACCTGACCTGAAAGACACAACTGTAACGTATTTCTGCCAGGCCAAAGAAGTCAGGGATGAGGTACGTGTCAAAGGTTGCTATTTTAAATGAAGGGGTTCTGAGTGACTGGGCTGTTGAAAGAAGGCTGCGATGAAATTAGAGAAAATTGGCTGTTTTGTCAACATTTCATCGGCAGATTTACAGAAAGCTGACCTCAAACCTCTCTCTCCCCTTTTTCGTTAGGCTAAGGGGATTGGGTCACTCAGAATTGACTGACAAATCTCCTCTTTATTTCTCTCCCTCTCAAGAAGTGATATTTAATATGATCTCTTTTTAATGATCCTTAGCTGGCTGAAATTACATCTCCTCCAAAACATGTAAAAAGACAGGCTTTAGCTTTATTTACCAAAATCTTAAGGAAATGTGCCTCTTAAAAATGTTTACAACATATAACCTAGTTTGATTACAATTAAAACTAAACAGTAATACAAAGTAATATTTTGCCTACAAATATAGACATTAGATATTATAGTGAAACCGGCAAACAATGTTGTCAATCTTACAAGTGAACCAACCTGGAAATGAAATATTACAGAACTGAAATGAAAATATAGCTACTGGATTGGTTGCCTATGAACACATCACTTTACAAATTTTGCAACACAGCATTTCCATCTCAAATCCCTATCCTTGTCCCTGACCCCATACCTGTCTTATGTCTTTCTCTGGTATTCCCTGACAAAGACCAGCAGGAGTCCTGGTCTAGTTGGTTTAGCCACCTGCAGCCAGAGGCAAAGCATCTTTCATTAAAGTCTAAAACTTCAGGAATATGATACTGACCCTGTGATAAGATCTGGTAATGCAGTAACATGGAATTATGAAGAAAATTGCCATTTTGTAAATAAGCACCTGTGATCTCTTATGAAAGCCCCCTGTTTATGGGCCGGGTCAGTACAGGGAGAGAGGTGGCCCTGGAACCCAATCCGTCCCCGTGTGCAGACTCAGAGGGGGGATTTACAGATCAGGGGCCATGCAGGGGCCCGGTGGCAGTAATATTGGAGCTGTGGAAGGTCAGCCCAGGGAGGACAAGACAGTGCTCCCCCTTACAGGGGAGAATGGCCTCCTGTAGATGGTCCCTTTCATAACCACCAGTCAGTGGCCTGTGTTAAAGTCATGTTGAGAGTCGTGTTGTGGTGGTCAATGCTAACAGGGAGGGAGGCTCTACAGGGCAGCATTCCATCCACTGTCTGTAGTGTGTGAACCAGGCTGACCACATCACTTTATTGCATTGATCCCTGACTTCAGTGTGGAGGTGTTGTCCTGTTATCATAGACGGAAGAGGAAGCGAGACACCCCACTCACAGTTTGTTTTCCTGTTTTTTTTTGTTGTTCAATGAAAGTCAATTAACTAGGTAGATCAGACCCAGCTGTTTTTGAGGGAGGGTGATCTCTCACTCGCCAGCTTAACAGGTTCTGAGACAGCGAACAGCTTAACAATGTCAGACAGACAATGAAAGGGACAGTTCCAACAGAATGGCAGAAAAAGGCCTAATGTTTATCAGCACATTTTTTTATAGTTCTTTTTTTGATATCATACCTAGAGGCCCGGGCCATGAAGCAGCTATGACATTGCCGTTATTCTCTTATCCTCATTGATTATCCACATACACAGCACTTGTGGAGCTTTTAGAATATAGCCTCCCGAGTGGCACAGCGGTCTAAGGCACTGCATCGCAGTGCTTGAGGAGTCACTACAGACCCGGGTTTGATCCCAGGCTGTGTCACAACCAGCCATGACCGGGAGTCCCATAGAGCGGCACACTTATTGGCCCAGCAAAGTCCAGGTTAAGGGAGGGTTTGGCCGTTGGGGCTTTACATGACTCATCGCTCTCTAGCGACTCCTTGTGGCGGGCCGGGCACCTGCAGGCTGACTGCGGTCGTCAGTTGAGCGGTGTTTCCTCTGACACATTGGTGTAGCTGGCTTCCGGGTTAAGCGGGCGGGTGTTAAGAAGAGTGTTTTGGCGGGTCATGTTTCGGAGGACGCATGACTCGACCTTTGCCTCTCCCGAGCCCGTTGGGGAGTTGCAATGATGAGACAAGATTGAAAAGGGGGTTAAATAAAGAATATAGGCTACCCAACAATATAATGCTGTCCATTGTTTTGTTTCCTCTGTCACTTGTCAGTTCTTTTTAAAGGCTTGTAATGGGTTGTAATGATCTAGTGATTGATCCCACAGAGGCATGTCTGTTCTCCCTCCCCTCCATCCCTGAAAGTGCATGTCAGGTGCGATAGAGTTATGTGACATTCTGACAGATTTGACGAAGGAAATACAGTGTTGTACTTACACTCACCCCAAGTTCAGAACCATCAAAAGAGCCCACCAAGCATGCAGGTGTCCTGCAAAAAAATTATGCTACCCTCCCCCACCCCTTTGGCTCTCTCTTTTCTCTCTCCGAGCAGCCACAAGCAGAGCTATGCTTAATACTCACATAGCAAACCTGATGAACATACTGATATCCATGATCAGGGCTGGCTGTAGCGTTTTGGGGTCCCAAAGTTTGGTTGGGGGCCGTCCCTACCTCGCGGCAAAACATTTTAGTGGCTCCCTTCTTTGTGAATTTTCTGCAATTAAAAAAACTATTTTATGGGGTGGAGAGAAAACGTTGCAGTTTTATAGCAAATTTCCTGAAATTCTACACATTTTTCCATCTGAGTGTAAAGTGACTAACATAATCAGGGACCCTGGGCACATGCCTTGCGTGCCCTGTCAGTAATTACGCCATGATTACTACAAGGTTTAGATAGCTGTCTTGACTAACTTACCTAGCAATCTATAAAATGTTAGCTGACATGGGCTAATTGAGTGACTTCTAGTGACAGACATAACAAGAGGCAAACCGCTGATGCTCTACCAAATTTTGAAATTGCAACTTGTGTATTCTATTATTCTAACCTAAACAGTAAGTTGAAACCACGACTGACTTGTTTTCGTTTTTGGTCTGGGGCCCCCTAGTGGCCCGCGGGGCCCTAAGCGGCCGCTCATGTCGCTTAGTGCCATCACTGTCCATGATACAGTTTCCAACAAGGTGTCATTCTCATATACTGTGGTTGAAATCTTCAGCCAAGAACAGGCTGCTGGTCGTTCACACCTCATAGAAGCACAGGACTATCCGTGGACTGCCACCTCTAAGGATTTGTTCTGTTTCACCTCATTATACGCAGCTTGCTTTGACAAATTCTTGATTTCCGTTTGTAAGTGGAGGCTTTGGTGAAATTGAAGTCAGAATGCCCAGTTCTCAGTGCAATCAATTTACCCAGGCTTTCCTTAAACATAATCCCCACTGTTAGTTAAGTGTCCACTGACTCATGACTACATAAGTCCCCCAACACAAGAACAGGTTAAAGTCGCTGGAAATGAGTGCTCAGGAGGTTTGCTAAAATGGAGAGGTTGGATGGAAGAAAGAGAGAAGTCTTATTGTGCTAGAACTGATGTGTTTCTTGTCTCCTCTGGGTAGTTTCCTCATCACCTCTTTAAATTTGAAAGCGATTGGCACACAGCCCACAGCAGGTTCTCTTGAGGAAGCCAGCAAAGCAATGAGGGTCAATGGTGGCCATACATTTTAAACTCTGCAGATTGGAATCGGCCATGGACGCACTGCAGGAATACTAACACAATTAGCTTGATCATATTATTGTCATACTACCCTCTTCAAGGATAACGTCAATTAAGATACTCTACCATGAAAGGTGATTGAGATATTTTGTATGTAATAATCCAAGTATCCGAATGTCTGTCCAGGACATTTTGAGGTGTCAGTTTTAATATGGGTGGCTCTGTGCAGTAAGTGCGAAACCAGCAGTTACTTTTAATTCGTTCCCCAAAGATGTCTTGTGAATGAACATGAAAGACTGGAAATGTAATTTAAGTGCTCAAATTACTTGGCAAAGGCTAATCAAGGAAAAATAAATTATTTGAAATATCAATTTTGGAGAAATGGGTCTTTCACGGAAATTCATTTGGACTAGTGTCTTAAATCACAAATAAGTGAAATTAAATAATCTTGTCAAGAGATTTGGGGACCAGAAATGTAAAGCCAGTGTGACCACAAAACAGATTTTGAAAAAATACCAATCTTGAATAGCCATAAACTGCTTTTGACCTGCAGAGTACAATGTGTAACATGCTCAAACTCCCCATAACTCTCGCCCTCGGTGGAAGGGCTGGAGAGGGAGTGGGGTTGGCAGACATTTTTTCGCAGCTCATTCCAGAACGATGTAATAAGTGACATGACTGTGGCCTTAACTAACACTCACAGACAAGTGTTTTTTCCACCAAGCCTCTGTCCTTCCTCACCTAAATCATGCCTCTAGATTACACTGTAAAATGTACTGTATGACCTCATATGGTCATCATAATTGGATACATATTCTTAGGCCTTCCAACATAGAATATATCAGGGGCCCAAACACAGCAACTGTTTTGTACTGTAGACCCTGGCAAGCCTGTACTGTGCCACATGTTCAGACATACAGTACTGTGACTTACAGTCTGTGTTATATTTTTATATACCATCAGGGGGTGATGTGAGAAAGCTGAAACAAAATATCTAATCATTTGTCCATTAGTCCAATAAACAAGCAACCAATGCAATCGTTAATTATAGTAAACTAAGAATTTATTTAAATCTAATCTCTCTTGGACAGATTTTGTGTGTTAACCGAAAAATCTGTCTGTTTGGGTTTCTCGTCACTGGTTATTTGTATTTCGCAGGGGTTAGCATCTTTCAAATTTCTGAAGGGGAGGGGACATTTGGCCCGTAGACTTGCCGGGAACTTGCGAAGAAAGAGGGTGGAGCTCCTTGTTCCGGTTCTGTTCCTCACTCTAGCATCTCTTAATCCCTTCTCTTAACATGTATGGTCCCAGAACTTAATTGAGCAGCTGACCAATTACGCAAGACTTTAGTTCTGGGTTAACTAAGATTGTTTTAAACTTAATCAGGTGAAATACCATTATAGGGCTTATATCATTAAATAAAAAATATTTGACCATTTACTGTTCTTATTTTGCTAATTCAAAGTTGAGGTAAAATCATGTGTACTGTGTGTAATAGTCTCTGAACTGAAGACACTGAGGGGGAGAAGTTCAGAACAATATTTACAAGCTGGGAGTGTGATTAAGACAGTAATTCAATTAGACAAGTATCCCCGCCCACTCTGTCTGTGGGTCAAAGTTAACCTCCATTTTCATCATGGGAGACCGGAGATGCCTGAGCTCCACTGGTTTCCTTTTTGGGTTAGTCAGTTTCGACAAACAATGGCAATTACATACATTGACTATCACTGCTAGAAATATCAAGAAAATATGCTACTGATGTACACATACAAACCCCAGTGAGGATTATAGGCTACAGGAGGAGGGAACAAAATATTGACTTCAGTTTTTGCAAACATTTTCAAGCAGAGCAGTTTCACCTGAAACAAACCACAGCTGCTTTGCCCTGCAGGAGAACATGAAAACAAGTTATATGCAAAAGATAATTCATTGCATAGGGTAAAGAGGCATGACAGCGCACCGAGGGACATGCATAAATCAATAGATTGTAACCACCACTGTTCAGTGTAGCTCTTCCCTTGTTGGAAAGCACATGTACACCATGTTCATCTGCTATTAATCCAACCCAGAGAGAGACACTGTGTCATACCTTGAGTCTGATAAAACACTCATAACAAAGCAATACAATCTACAGGACTGAATATACTGTGCATTCAGAAAGTATTCAAACCCCTTCACCTTTAGTTACATTTACATTTTAGTCATTTAGCAGACGCTCTTATCCAGAGCGACTTACAGTAGTGAATGCATACATTTCATACATTTATTTTTTTTCCTGTGCTGGCCCCCCGTGGGAATCGAACCCACAACCCTGGCGTTTGAAACACCATGCTCTACCAACTGAGCTACAGGGAAGGCTACAGCCCACAGCAGGTTCCCTTACGTTACAGCCTTATTCTAAAATTGATCAAGTGAATTATTTTCCTCATCAATCTAAACACAATAACCCATAATGACAAAACGAAAATAGGTTAGAATTTGTTTTGTAAATAATTACAATAAAAAACAGTATTCAGACCCTTTGCTATGAAACTTGAAACTGGGCTCAGGTGCATCCTGTTTCGATTGATCATCCTTGAGATATTTCTACAACTTGATTGGAGTCCACCTGTGGTAAATTCAATTGATTGGACATGATTTGGAAAGGCACACATCTCTCTATATAAGGTCCCACAGTTGACAGTGCATGTCAGAGCAAAAGCCAAGCAATGAGGTCGAAGGAATTGTCCGTAGAGATCCTAAACAATATTGTGTCGAGGCACAGATCTGGGGAAGGGTACCAAAGAATTCTGCATTATTGAAGGTTCCCAAGAACACAGTGGCCTCCATCATCCTTAAATGGAAGAAGTTTGGAACCATCAAGACTCTTCCTAGAGCTGGCCGCCTGGCCAAACTGAGCAATTTGGGGAGAAGGTCCTTGGTCAGGGAGGTGACCAAGAAGCCAATGGTCACTCTGACAGAGCTCCAGAGTTCCTCTGTGGAGATGGGAGAAACTTCCAGAAGGACAACCTTCTCTGCAGCACTCCACCAATCAGGCCTTTATGGTAGAGTAGCTAGACGGAAGCACCTCCTCAGTAAAAGGCACATGACAGCCTACTAGGAGTTTGCCAAAAGGCACCTAAAGGACTCTCAGAGCATGAGAAACAAGATTCTCTGGTCTGATGATACCAAGATTGAATTATTTGACCTGAATGCCAAGCATCACGTCTGGAGGAAACCTGGCACCCTCCCCACAATACAGTGAACCATGAACCACATAATGCTGTGGGGATGAATTTCAGCGGCAGGGACTGGGAGACTAGTCAGGATCGAGGGAAAGATGAACGGAGCAAAGTACAGAGAGATCTTTGATGAAAACCTGCTCCAGTGTGCTCAGGACCTTAGACCTGGGGCGAAGGTTCACATTCCAACAGGACAACATCCCTAAGCACACAGCCAAGACAATGCAGGAGTGGCTTCAGGACAAGTCTCTGAATGTCTTTGAGTGGCCCAGCCAGAGCCCAGACCTGAACCCGATCGAACATCTCTGACATTGAGAGGATCTGCAGAGAAGAATGGGAGAAACTCCCCAAATACAAGTTTGCCAAGCTTGTAGCGTCATATCCAAGAAGACTCGAGGCTGTAATCGCTGCCAAAGGCACTTCAACAAGGTACTGAGTAAAGGGTCTGAATACTTATGTAAATGTAATAGAGTTTTTTTAATATACATTTGCAAAAATTTCAAAAAACCTGTTTTGGCTTTGTCATTATGGGGTATTGTGTGTAGATTAATGAGGAGGGGGGACGCAATTTAATGCATTTAGAATAAGGCTGTAACTTAACAAATGATGGAAAAAGGGAAGGGGTCTGAATACTTTTTGAATGCACTGCACCTTGTTCTCCAAACTGTTTGTTTTGTGGGCTTATGAGACTTGATGCACCTGCACTGTAACTTACTGGCAACCAGTAAAAGAAGATACAATATGTTACCGTAAATTCCATAAAGAAACTTTGTTTTAACAGTACATTCCTGTAAAGTTTTGTATTTACGGTAACATACTGTGCCTTTATTTATAATAACTTACTGGATGCCATTTTTTTTTTACAGTGTGGTGTTAATTGATATAAAATTAATGAACAACTTCTTGGGCCTGTTGTATTTATTTCAAGGCTACCATATAAAATGCATCTTTAGCGAGACAAAAAAAATCACAAGTTAGTTAGCACTTTGCCCCAAGCCATACTCACACTAAACCCTTTCTGTTTTGACAGATGGCAGTCTGTCCTCTCCCCTGGCTTGTTATTTCTATTCCCAACTTAACAACTTCCCATTGAAGCCTTTGAAACATTCCAAAGGCAACTTTAATAAGAGCTGGGTCTTCATTGGATGCACAAGTGTATCTTAAACTGGATTTCCGTACCTTCCTTTACCGTCTGAGACCTGTCTGAGACCTGTCTGAGACCTGTCTCTGCACCATGCATCTTCCTGTATGTGATTTCATACCGCCTTATCTTTTCAATAACTAAGTGCAAACAGTCCCTTCCCCTCAGTCTGAACCATTGCCATCAGATTGAACCTATGCTGGGGGCACCTGCAGGACTTTGCAATAAAATATCTCTGAGCTACATTACAGTCAATGACACAAGAATGTATATACCAAGCTTATACAATTTGACTTGGACTTGTTGGACTTTATTACCAGCTTATATAGACCTATATATATTCTAGTATGGCAATACATATGCAGGTCATGTGACAATAACAACAACAAAAAACGTGTGAACATGGATGCCAATAGTACTACCATATAAATTATTAAAAACAATTCAACCTGGGACAAAGGGGAAAAAATCAATGGGAACAATATTCCAAAATCAGTAGGGATATCTATCAGTAATGGCTGTATGTAGCTCTAATCTAAGGTGGTGAAGTGACAAGACTGGTATTGGCAGCTGACACTTTGTGAACACTGCAAGGCCCTATGCATTATTAAACATATTGTGTGTTGATCTCTCCAGTGACCTCTACAACCCTGTAGTCCTGTCCCTCCATGGTGCTCTAATGAAAATCACCAAGCTGTCCTCATAATGTGGTTTCGGTATGACGACACAGCCAGCATCAAGTACAAGCAGTGGAATGTTGAAATGATGGTGTATTTGTGACCATATAATTCCACAAACTGTAGAACTCTGTGATGTGTAGGATCTCTGTGTTTGTGACAGCCTCGTGATAGACAGCCTATCACATTTTCTGAAATCCTTTTAAGTCTTATTTTATTTCAAGAACTCAAAAAAGATGGTTGGATATCTCTGATTCAAACAAATTATACAATATTTGCTGTCAGTCATTTCATGTCATGTGGGCAACTCAGGTGACCAATTTGTCCGTGGACTGAAAGTGCCTGGGTGCAGGGGAGAGAGAGGGTGGGGACAGCAGGGTAGACAGAGAGAGGGGGAGGAGAAGGACCATGCAGGCCTGTCATCCTGACTCTGAGATGAAGTGGGGAATTAGTGTGGAGGTGAAAGCCTGCTGAGGACCATGGAGAGATAGGATAAAATCTCCTGGAATTCACAAATGGTGTCGGCATGAGTAGACAGAGTGAGGGAGAAAGAGAGAGAGAGAGGCAGAGAGAGAGAGCGAGAGAGAGAAGATAGAGAGATATTTTGTGTTGTTCTAACCTCTTGACACCAGAATAGGCAGATATTACTTTCTTCACACAAAAAAACACAGGACTCTGGCCTCCAGGTCATTACAGTATGACACCAGTACATACTACATACCTGGTACAGATCACTGTTGACCTTTCTGTGTGATAACCTGAGAAATCACATCTTATGATATACAATAATGAAAGCTGTCTGGAAGAGTGGATGATGTGTTTGTGTATCCTGCGGCTGTGTGTGTGTGTGTGTGTGTGTGTGTGTGTGTGTGTGTGTGTGTGTGTGTGTGTGTGTGTGTGTTGTGGTACAGCAACACCAGGCATTCCTCCTCCAGCAGACACACTGACTAGGCGAGAGTGGGCTCAGGTATCTCCAGTAACCTCCCTTTTGTCCTGCGCTATAATAGAGCCTTTTGTCTGCTGGTTTCTGCAGGTCATTGTGAGGAGCACTTCTTAGTGTCAGCTTTAATTTACACTGTAATCCTAACCATGATGCTCTGGGGAGCACTGCGGCAGCATTACCTGATAACTGCACCCAAGGGGGAACTTGTAATGTTTGTTGCTTAAATATTTAAATACCGGTTCAATTGACATCCGTTAGACCTCACCCAGAGTAACGGCAGGGTCCACAGGGTGGATGGTTGTCTGGAAACTTCCTAAGATCCCAGCCAGGAAGATGGCCCTCGGGCTCTGTCTGCCTCAGTGTCCTCAAAAAAGAAAAGAAAGAAAAGAAGACAGATCCTCACTTTAAAACAGCAAACATTATAACCTAATACAGATACTCAGCTTGAGTCAGACAGTGACTGGGACATAACACTGTCTGTACCGTGCTTCTCTTCGGAATTACATGATCCAGCAGGAAGAGTGTTTCTTCAAACTTTAGACATCTTGGCTGAAAATATATGTTAAACTTTCAAAGCTTATTATGATAACATTTACTGTTGAGAAATGGTTAGTAAAATGTTTGTCTTACTTCGCCATTCAATTATTATGTACTGTAAATGCAATATGAATGGGCTGGACTATAACCAACCAATCAATCAGTCAATATAATAATTGATCACTACTGAGTCTGGCTGTTTCTAATATCTCCTCTTAAATACTTTTTGTAAATAACACAATAACTGACAATTTCAGGAAAGATCTTCGAGTGTAATGTATACTTATAGTAGCCATACCAAAACCCAGTTTTCCAGCGACAAGCAAGTAAAAACATAGGGAGGTTCAAACGGGCCTGTTGACTTGTGGAGTAGAGGGTTGTGGGAGCCAGTCTCAGCCCTGTTCCCCGGCACGGCTCACGTTCTCTGGGTGAACCCGTGTCCAGGGGCCCTGGGCCAGCTGGGCGGCTCTGTCTCATGTCTCAGGTCCTCACAGTTCACTGAGCCCTTTAAAGTGAACACACCCACCAGGGGCACTCAGGCCCACAAACACAGACAGGGCAGTCTTGGCTCCCATCTGAGACACACACACACACACGCGCACACACACACACACACACACACACACACACACACACACACACACACCAGACAGGCATCCTTTTATCTAACTCACTTTCCTTTGATTTAATTAAGACACACATTTTTGTATTTCTTGTTGTTGTTTTTTTCCTCTGCGAGAGATGGATTCTGAGATGGTTACTGGAGGGAAATGTCCAGAGTGGATCAGTTTTCTGACATGGCACACTCCAGTGAACATATGCATGGAGATCAAAGTGACCCCTGTACCTACCACAGTGCATCCCCGACAGATCTGACAGTGCCCCCATTGTGCAACCCTGACCTGTTACTGATAATGGAGAGCCGCCACAGCCGCCCCCTTTGAGAACCGGTCACACACAGAGAGCCATGCAGAGCTATGGCTGCAGTAGCTATCCCCCTGAATCATCACACATGACAACAGGTCAACTCTCATGTAGTATGACAGACAGGACTATGGACAATACACTCAGTGCTGAGTCCTTGTATCTTCGTGAATGTGATTCATTATCATTCACTAGATTCATAGCTTCCTCCCTGTTGCAGCCATTTTAGTCTGTAATCTCTCCCCCGCATTACTGTTTATTTATCGTAGTGCAGATACTCTTGGAACATCAAAGAAAGGGAACAACTGAGTGTGAGTTCCGCACATAGAAATATTATCTGCAGTTGTTTGATATTTCTGCTTAAACAGCAATGCACAGGATTTGGTTTCCATCAGGTCAGAACAGAATTCTCCCCCCACATCTGACTCTAGTCTGTGTTTTCAATTCTACTACGTTTTAGTATCTTGATGGAACTTTAGATTAGTCTAAAACAGACACTCTCTCCTTCAGGCTGGTGATAATTACTTTGTTTTGGTACTTGCATGGATCTGTAAACCTGTTCAGAAAGGTTGTATCCCTGAAAGTGCTTTCAGCATTCAGACAGTCTCAGAAAGTCTCCCTACCAGCCTTGTCTTGGCGCTAGGCTGATGATCTCTACGTCAGGCCCCTCACAAAACAAATTTGGATGATCAAGGCCAGAGCAGTAGTAAAGTACACCAACTTTGACCTTCTCATGACCTCTGTCTTCACTGTACCTTGGAGATTGACACACATTATTGGTTCTGTGTATATTAGAGACCAATCCATGACAGGTTTGTGAATTATCACTGGCATGAATGTGTAAGATATACTGAAGGGCTGCTGGTGGCTCCATCTAACCCAGACTGACTCCCCTGTAGCAGAGACAGTGGGACCATGAGGGGGTCAAAAATGCACAAGTTATCAAATTATCCCCAAAAGCTCCTCCATACCCCCCGCCTGGGCTTACAGAAGCAGGCCAGACTCCCACAACGCACCCTGCCAGCCTGCCAGCCCTGAGGGCTCCTCCAGACAGCTCAGGAATTTAGGATGGGGATCCGACAAGGCCTACAGCTGGGATGGGAATTTCTCTCCTCCTCTGTTTCAGCTTCTTATTGTCTGGGACAGGGATCCTGGTGTGCTCCGTCTGCCTTTATCTTCCTCTGAATCACATGTTTGGATGACCTGTTTGTTGGGGCTCTGGGGTCATAATCCTAAAACATCACTGTCTGTCTTTCAGAGGAAAACTAGAATGTCACTAGAACAAAGGTGCACCAAGCTGAAACATTACAGGAAAATGGAGGGGCACAAAACAGAACTAATATTTCACTTCAGGGGGACCCTTGATGGAATTAATTGTTGTTAAAAACAATTGTAAATGTTACACCAGTTTGTGAAGTTGAAGCAGCCAAGGATGGGTCTGTACTGATTCAGTTCCATAACAGACAGTAGTTTAATTTTGTATGAAATAAAAATTTGACAAATGTGTCTTGCAATGTGAAGATAAATATAGGTATGCAAATTATTTATTTATTACATAAACACATGTTGCAACTTTCTATTTATGGTCTGGAAATGATCAACAACAACAATATCTAAAATAGTAATTATTTACATAATTACATTTGGAAATATTACTTGGAATAAATACCCTCAATAGGCGAAGGAAGGTTTTAGCATTCTCAGTTTAAAATCATTATAGACAATCCATCATCATACTGAACCATGCATGTTGGTATGGTATGATATGGTGATGAAACATAGCTTATTAAAAACTGCAGTAATAATTTCGGATAATGAAGTTATCAACACATGAAAACCATCACCAACACATAGGCAAAGTTATGAGTCTGATGCTTAGCATTAATTATGACAGTAAGAAGTTACCACACTACATTTTAACATGTGCACTTACTTCTAGAATGATTTCAGAGATATGGTTTTAACTTGATATTGATTAAGTACAAAAGGATTACAAAATATTGACACTTACATTTCATTATCTAACTGCTTCTAATTAATTCACAATTCCATTTTAAACATGATTGCAGTACAGTGAATGGGTTCCAGGGGGCAGTATTAACCTGGCAGAGATACATTTGGCCCCACCGCAGGTTGACCACAGAACAAATCAAATCAAATTTTATTGGTCACTTACACATATTTTGCAGATGTTATCACGGGTGTAGCGAAATGCAGACAAGACAGTAAATAATGAAACTCTTATCTATAGCTTAGACAATATCACCACAAATATTTCCCCACAAATTGACTGTTTCATGAAAACTGTATTAGTAACACCCATACAGAATCCTACCAGAAAATTATGTTCTCAGGCCTTACTATATTACCAACTTTGGAGTGTAGCATTGACATTTGATTGGTCATTATTTTCACCTTCCCTGTGGCAGGTAAATTAAGTCAACTAATCTTGGAAGATACAGCGTGACAAGAATGTGTCACAGTGCCAATAATGTATTTTAAAAATATATATATATATATTCTTCACTTTCATCTTTAATTAAGACTAGATCTCAAAGAGGTATCATGAAAGTAGTTCTAATAAATATTTTCTTTGGTATTTCTCATTTCAGGTGAAGCTATTTTACTTTTAAGAAGGTAGGCCTAGTTGGATTTAAGAAGGAATGAGGGGTGTGTGTCACTATGTTGAGCATAGCATATTTTAAAATATATTTCAATTGCTTTTCTCTCAATTAACTGGAGAGGGAGAGCTGCAGTGTAGTTTGATCATATGATTTCAACTCATTGTTTATAAAATTCATCGCACAGCTTATACAATCAAATATAAAAGCAACCGTTATTTTTTTACTGCGTTGGCACAGCTAAGAACGTTCCTCTGTTCCACTCGCTGCTCATTATATTATCAAAATAGGATTTTGCATATCTAAGATTTTAATAAAACATTCACATCATGTTTCAAGTTTTAGTGTGACGTGCACAAGTACAGTGAAATGCCTTTCTTGCAAGTTCTAAACCCAACAATGCAGTTGTCAATAACAATGTAATACTAAAAACAACAAGGTAGAACAAAAACACATGAGAAATAAAAACACACAAGAAAGTAACACACTGTATACAGGGTCAGTCAGTTGTCACCGCCCCTCTTTTCCTGTAGTCCACAATCAGCTCCTTGGTCTTACTGACATTGAGGGAGAGGTTGTTCTTCCGGCACCACCTCCTTGTAGGCTGTCTCATCCTCACCGGTGATCAGGCCTACCACTGTCGTGTCGTCAGCAAACTTAGTGATGGTGTTGGAGTCATGCATCGCCACGCAGGCATGGGTGAACAGGGAGTACAGATGGGGACATAATGATTGTCGGAGGAAAAGTAAAATGTACAAGATAGTTTTATGACAGATTCAGTAACTTTCTCTTGTTTTGTAGCAAACCTTATATAATTTCTTTGAAGACAATGGCAATCAACACAATTCACACCACTGCATTAACAAAAACAAGCAATCATTTAGGGTCTTATGAAATGAAATTGTATGGATATTAGATAAGCCTAAAGTGAAAAGATCAAAAGGCCATATGACAACAAACAAGTTGCACAGTAAAACAAACAGCAAATAACAAATACCCAGCTAATCCTTGTCCTGGCTAGCCTCATTGTTGACCACACCATATTGTGAAAGCTGAAAAGCAGCTGAAAAGAAGCCAGATCAAAAGGCCAGATCACAGCTGAGGCCATGACACTCGTCACATACAAACTCAGCCGACGAGATGGACAGATGAGATGGAATGAGAAGATATTAGAGTAGGAGAGAGCAGGATATGGCTGGGCTGCAGATGAGGCCTGGCAGAGAGAGGCAGGCAGCTCCAGGGAGAATAGGCCAGCAGTACCATGCAGGTGGCTGGCTGGTTGGCTGGCTGTTGGCCCTCAGATGGGCCTGCCGCCAGTCTGGCCACAGGCCACAGGCCCCATCCCGACCTCCTGCTCTCTATTCAGCCCTTTGTGTTGCTGTGGGGCGGCCTAGACAAATTCATGTCCCATCATCATCACACACTGTGATAGCAGTGACTCAGCGAGCGTCAATATCCCCTGTCACCTAAATCAATAGTGATGACTGTATTACACAACACGCATGCCCGTACGCACACACACACACACACACACACACACACACACACAGACACAGACACAGAAGAGTGATAAATACACAATTAAGCAAAGGCTAAATATTGTCCTTGCATTAATATATTCTTCTCATTTACATGAAGCCTTAAACCCAAATAGGAAGTAATATACCCATACAAAGCCTCGAGTGTCAAGCAATAATGCAGTTTGAAATGTACGCAATGTCTTTGGATTGGCTCTCACAGCTGATATCTGCAGATATCAGAGGAAGTGTCTCACCTTCTGTTTGATTGTTCTCTATGCATACTCTACACAAACACTCACTCACACCCACACACTGTCACACCCTCATCTGTTTCACCTGTCTTGTGCTTGTTGCCCATTTTCCCCATTATCCCCTGTGCATTTATACCTGTGTTTTCTGTTTGTCTGTTGCCAGTTCGTCTTGTCTCGTCAAGCCTACCAACGTGTTTCTCCATACCCCTGTTCTGTTTAATCCCTGTTTTCTAGTTCTTCCGGTTTTGACCATTCTGCCTGCCCTGACCCCGAGCCTGCCTGCCGTTCTGTGCCTTACGGACTCTGCCCTGGATTACTGACCTCTAGCCTGCCCTTGACCTGTCATTTTCCTGGCCCCTGTTTTGTAAATACAATTCTGTGACTTGAGCTGTCTGCATCTGGGTCTTATCATGAGGTCTGATGGTACGAACTGGCCCTGACTGACCCAGCAGACTCGGACCAGCTCCACAACGTCATTTCCTCCTAAGGAGCCACCATTGGGAGATACGAGGAGTTACTTCGAGGTATTATGGAAGGATTCCAGACCTTAGCGGAACACCATGAACGTGCCTTGAATACATTGCTGAAGCAATTCTGTGGATTGTCTGTTAGGCAGCCAGCCACTACAGTAACCTCCCAGCCCCTCAATAACCCCGCTGTCAGCAGCGCGTCTCTCCAGGCCACCCCAGCATCCCGAGAACCCCGCTTACCTCCTACGGAACGCTTTGCTGGAGAGTCAGGAACCTGTTTGGCATCTCTCTCCCATTGTTCCCTCATCTTCGAGCTGCAGCACTCGTCCTTTCCCTCGGGTCGCTCGAAGATAGCATACCTCATAACGCTGAAGTCCGGGAGGGCCTTCGCCTGTGCTACGGTGGTGTGGGAACAACAATCTGCCGTGTGCTTCAGTCTGGAGGAGTTTGTGGCTGAGGTGAAAAAGGTTTTTGATTCTTCGTTGTCCGGGAGAGAGGCTGCCCGGAAGTTACTCCAGCTTTGTCAAGACTCCTGAAGTGTGGCAGACTATGCTGTTGATTTCTGCACGTTGGCTGAGTGCCTGGAACGCGGAAACCCTGTTCGACATGTTCCTAAACAGATTATTGGAGGTTAAAGATGAGCTCGCAGCCCGGAGCTGCCTACGGATCTCGACTAGCTCATCGCCTTGACCATCCGGATCGATGGGCGGCTACGGGAACGTAGGAGGGAGAAAATATCTGATTCCGGTCCCACTCGCTCGCCCAAGGATTCCACCTCGCCTCAGAAGAATCCTGGAAGTCCCCGGCGTCTACGTTTCTGAGAGAATCCGAGGTTACCGAAGTTCCCCCGATAGTCTCCGAGGTCTGCCGACTTGCCTCTTCCGGAGTTGATGCAACTCGACAGGGCTAGGTTGTCTTCAGCCGAACATTTACACAGACTTAACACCAAGAGTTGTCTGTATTGTGGGACTACCGGTCATTACATGTCTACCTGTCCATTAACCTCTCTGGCGCAGGTGGGACGAATTCGTCCCACCTGCGTAACAGCCACTTAAATCCAGTGGCGCGATTATTGAAACGTTTGAAATACTATTACTTCAATTTCTCAAACATATGACTATTTTACACCATTTTAAAGACAAGACTCTCGTTAATCTAACCACACTGTCCGATTTCAAAAAGGCTTTACAACGAAAGCAAAACATTAGATTATGTCAGGAGAGTGCCCAGCCAGAAATAATCAGACACCCATTTTTCAAGCTAGCATATAATGTCACAAAAACCCAAACCACAGCTAAATGCAGCACTAACCTTTTATGATCTTCATCAGATGACACACCTAGGGCATTATGTTATACAATACATGCATGTCTGTTCAATCAAGTTCATATTTATATCAAAAACCAGCTTTTTACATTAGCATGTGATGTTCAGGATAAACGTTCACAAAAAGCATAACAATTATTTTAAGAATTATAGATACATTACTCCTCTATGCACTCGATATGTCCGATTTTAAAATAGCTTTTCGGATGAAGCACATTTTGCAATATTCTAAGTACATAGCCCAGCCATCACGGGCTAGCTATTTAGACACCCGGCAAGATTAGCCTTCACCAAAATCATATTTCCTATAAGAAAAATGTTCTTACCTTTCCTGTTCTTCGTCAGAATGCACTCCCAGGACTTCAATAACAAATGTAGGTTTGGTCCCAAATAATCCATCGTTATGTTCCATCAGCGACGTTTTGTTCTTGCGTTCTAGACACTATCAGAATGCTAAATCACGGTCTCGCGCATGGCGCAGAACGTGACAAAAAAAATCTAAATATTCCATTACCGTACTTCGAAACATGTCAACCGCTGTTTAAAATCAATTTTTATGCAATTTATCTCGTAGAAAAGCGATAATATTCCGACCGGGAATCTGCAATAAGCTAAACAGCCGAATGAAAATACGCCACGGGGGCGAATCGCGCACGCGCCTAGTTCTATTGTCACCTAATGGGACACTTGGAAAAGGCGATAATATGTTTCAGCCTGAGGCTGCCTCGTCATCGTTCAGGTTTTTCCCGGGTTCTGAGAGCCTATTGGAGCCCTAGGAATTGTCACGTTACAGCTAAGATCCTTACTCTTCAATAAACAGAGGCAAGAAGAACGACTCCTTGTCAGACAGGCCACTTCCTACATGAAACCTTCTCAGATTTTTGCCTGCCATAGGAGTTCTGTTATACTCACAGACACCATTCAAACAGTTTTAGAAACTTTAGGGTGTTTTCTATCCAAACCTGAACAATAATATGCATATTCTAGCTTCTGAGTTGGTGTAGGAGGCAGTTAAAAATGGGCACATATTTTTTCCAAAATTCTCAATGCTGCCCCCTAGCCCCAACAGGTTAAAAGACTAGGCTCATCAGTAGGTATGAGTACTCTGGTGGGCCATATGGAGAATTACTCGTAATCCTCTCCATGCCATCCTGTGGTGGGGCAACCAGTCAAAATCTCTCTGGGTACTCATTGACTCTGGGGCAAATTAGAGTTTCATGGACACTACTCTGGTGTCAGAGCTGGGCATCCCCACTCAGCCTCTCTCCATTCCCATGGATGTTAGAGCGCTGGATGGGCTCTCTATTGGCAGAGTCACCCCCAATACCACTCCTATCAACCTGGGAGTGTCAGGGAACCACAGCGAGACAATGCAGTTCATGATCATCAAGTCTCCTCAGGTACCTGTGGCATTTTGGTTTTCATGGCGCCAGCGTCACAATCCCCTCATCGACTGGACTGCTGGTGCTATCATGGGCTGGAGCCCGTTCTGCCATGCTCATTGCCTGAAGTCGGCACAGCCTTTCCCCGGCAAGTCTTCCTGTGGGCTTGAAAGAAGCCTCAGATATATTCGCCATTCCAGCGGAGTACCAGGACCTCCGGGAGTCCCGAGCCACTTTTCTGCCTCCGCATCGACCCTATGACTGAGTGATTGACCTTCTCCCGGGCACTACACCAACCCCGGGGATGGTTGTGTTCACTGTCGGGTCCGGAGACCAAGGCTATGGAAACGTACATCGAGGACTCCCTGACTGCAGGGTGTATCCATCCTTCTGCCTCCCCCGCCGGCGCAGGGTTCTTCTTTGTGGAGAAGAGGGACAAAACCCTGCGTCCGTGCATTGACTACCGGGGCCTCAATGACATCACGGTTAAGAACCGCTACCTGCTGCCACTCATCGCCTCGGCTTTCGAGCAGCTTCAGGGGGCCACCATTTTCTCTAAGTTGGGCCTGCAGAATGCCTACCATCTGATGCAGATATGGGAAGGTGACAAGTGGAAGACAGCCTTCAACACAGCTAGAGGACACAACGAATACCTGGGGATGCCATTCGGTCTGACCAACGCTCCTGCTGTGTTCCAGGCCCTGGTTAACAACGTACTCCGCGACATGTTGAACCGGTTTGTGTTCGTCTACCTTGACGAAATCCTCGTCTTGTCACGCTCAGCTTAAGAACACGTTCTCCACGTCCGACAAGTCCTCCAGCGTCTGCTGGAAAACCAGCTTTTTGTGAAAACAGAAAAATGCGAATTCCATCTCTAATTCCTTGGATACATCATTGCTACTGGTAATGTGCAGATGGATCCCGGAAAGGTGAGAACGGTGGTGGATTGGCCCCAACCCACATCCAGAGTGCAGCTGCAATGCTTTCTGGGATTTTCCAATTTCTATTTCCGTTTTATCTGGGGTTACAGCACCCTGGCTTCCCCCCTTTCAGCAATCACCTTTTCCAAGTTGTCATTCACGTAATCCCCAGCTGCTGACCAGGCATTCCTGGACCTTAAGCACCGCTTCACCACAGCTCCTATATTAACCTGTCTGGGCTAGGGGGAAGTATTTTCACGGCCGGATGAAAAACGTACCAAATTTAAACAGGTTACTACTCTGGTCCAGAAACTAGAATATGCATATTATTAGTAGATATAATAGAATATAATATATAATATATATATATAATATATATATATATATATAATAGAATAATATGCATATAATTGTTGGATTTGGATAGAAAACACTCTGAAGTTTCTAAAACTGTTTGAATGGTGTCTGTGAGTATAACAGAACTCATATGGCAGGCAAAAACCTGAGAAAAAGTCAACCAGGAAGTGGAGGATCTGAGAATTGTAGTTCTTCTTTCTAGTCCCTTTCGAAACTACAGTATCCATGGGGTTACGTTGCACTTCCTAAGGCTTCCATTGGCTGTCTAAAGCCTTCAGAAAGTGGTTTGAGCATTCTCCTGTCACTGGGCAGATAATAGGAGCTCAGTTTCTGAGTGGACTGCCTGGCAACAAAGGGATTGGATATGCGCGGTCACGCGAGCACGCTGTTCCTTCTTTTTCTCCTTGAATGAATACGCTATTGTCCGGTTGGAATATTATCGCAATTTTACATTAAAAATACCATAAAGATTGATTTTAAACAGCGTTTGACATGTTTCTAAGTACGGTAATGGAACATTTTGACTTTTCGTCTCTGGTTCCGCACTCGCGTGTTATGCCTTTGGATAAGTGATCTGTCCGCACGAACAAAACGGAAGTATTTGGACATAAATATGGATTATTTGAAACAAAAACAACATTTCTTGTGGAAGTAGCAGTCCTGGGAGTGCATTCTGACGAAGATCAGCAAAGGTAAGAGAATATTTCTAATACTAATTCTGAGTTTAGGTTGCCCCGAACTTGGCGGGTGTCTGTATCGCTCACCGTGATGGCTGAGCTATGTACTCAGAATATTGAAAAATGTGCTTTCTCCGTAAAGCTATTTTAAAATCTGATACAGCGGTTGCATCCAGGGGTAGTCTACCTATAATTCTTTAAAGAATTGTTATATATTTTGTCAACGTTTATGATGAGTATTTTTGTAAATTGATGTGCACATTCACCGGACGTTTTGGTGGGAATACATTTTCTGAACATCACGTGCCAATGTAAAATGCTGTTTTTGGATATAAATATGAACTTTATCGAACATAACATACATGTATTGTGTAACATAATGTCCTAGGAGTGTCATCTGATGAAGATCGTCAAAGGCTAGTGCTTAATTTAGCTGTGTTTTGGGTTTTAGTGACACATGTCCTTGCTTGGAAAATGGCTGTGTGATTATTTTTGTCTATGTACTCTCCTAACATAATCTAATGTTTTGCTTTTGCTGTAAAGCCTTTTTGAAATCAGAAAATGTGGTTAGATTAACGAGAAGTGTATCTTTAAAATGGTGTAAAATAGTCGTATGTTTGAGAAAGTTGAATTATGACATTTTGTTGTTTTTGAATTTGCCGCCCTGATATTTCACTGGCTGTGTCCCCTAGCCCATAGAAGTTAATCCATCCGGACCCGTGTCGTCAGTTCGTGGTGGAGGTTTATGCTTCGGATGTCGGAGTCGGGGCTGTCCTGTCCCAGCATTCTGCCCTGGACCTTAAGCTGGATCCCTGTGCCTTCTTCTCCCATCGTCTTAACGTCACAGAGAGGAATTACGATGTGGGAAATATGAAACTACTTGCGGTGAAGATGGTGTTGGAGGAGTGGAGGCACTGGTTAGAAGGGGTGGAACATCCATTCATTGTGTGGATGGATCACAAGATCCTGGAATATCTCCGCACCGCCAAGTGTCTTAACTCCAGGCAAGCTCAATGGTCCCTGCTTTTCACTCAGTTCAACTTTACCATCTCCTACCGCCCGGGGTCCAAGAACGTGAAGCCAGATGCGCTTTCATGCTGCTATAGCCCCGCTGCTACACCCTTGGACCCTGAGACCATCCTTCCCACCTCGTGTCTGCTGGCTGCACTCATCTGGGAAATAGAGAACCAGGTCCGTGAGGTGCTGCGTTCCCAGCCGGAACCCAGGGGGGGGGCAGCTAACTGGATGTTTGTCCCAGACGCTGCCCGCATCCTGGCCCTGGAATGGGCTCATTCCTTCATGCTTGCCTGTCAGCCTGGCTCTCGTCGTACCCTGGTCTTTGTTCGACAACGCTTTTGGTGGCCCAACATTGTCCCTGACGACTCCGCGTTCGTCGCCTCCTGCACTGTTTGTGCTCAGAATAAGACTCCTTGGCAAGCTCCAGCTGGCCTCCTTCAACCACTTCCTGTCCCTCACCATCCCTGGTCACACATATCTCTGGACTTCGTCACTGGTCTCCCTCTGTCTGATGTCAACACCACGAAACTTACGGTAGTGGACAGGTTTTCCAAAGCTACCCATTTCATTCCCCTCCCCAAGCTACCCTCAGCCAAGGAGACGGCCCAGCTCATGGTGCAGCACGTCTTCCGGATCCATGGACTTCCGATGGGCATGGTCTCTGACCATGGTCCTCAGTTCTCATCCCGGTTCTGGAAGGTGTTCTGCACACTCATTGGGTCGTCGGCCAGTCTGTCCTCCGGGTTTCATCCCCAGTCAACAGCCAGTCGGAGTGAGCCAATCAGGACCTGTAGACGACTCTTCACTTCCTCATCTCCGCCAACCCCACCACCTCGAGCCAGCAACTCGTGTGGGTGGAATATACCCACAACATCCTTCCCTGCTCAGCCACTGGTCTCTCGCCTTTCAAGAGGTCGATGGGTTATCAGCCTCGCTCTTCCCTGAGAAAGAGGAAGAGGTCAGCGTACCCTTGGCCCAGACATTCATCCGCCGCTGTCGCCGTACCTGGAAGAGAGCCCGGTTTGCTCTTCTCAAGACCACCTCTAGGGGTCGACGACAGGCAGATCGCCACCGGACCCCGGCTCCCCGCTATCGTCTCAGGCAGAGGGTACGGCTGTCCACTCGTGGTCTGCAAACATTCCCCCTGTTTTATTGGCCTTTTCCCCATCTCTAAGATTCTTAGCCCCTCTGCTGTTCATCTTCTGTTGCCCCCCGCATCCTCCGTATACATCCCTGAGCCTGCCTGCAGTTCTGTACCTTAAGGACTCTGCCCTGGATTACTATCCTCTGCCTGCCCTTGACCTGTCGTTTGCCTACCCCCTGTTTCGCATAAACTTATGTGATTCAAACTGTCTGCATCTGGGTCTTATCCTGAGGTTTAATACACACTGACACTGACACTACAACACACACACACACATGCACACACACGCTTCATTTGCTCACACATACAGTTGAAGTCGGAAGTTTACATACACTTAGGTTGGAGTCATTAAAACTTGTTTTTCAACCACTCCACACATTTCTTGTTAACAAACTATAGTTTTGGCAAGTCGGTTAGGACATCTACAAGTAATTTTTCCAACAATTGTTTACAGACAGATTATTTCACTTATAATTCACTGTATCACAATTCCAGTGGGTCAGACGTTTACATACACTAAGTTGACTGCACTTTTAAACAACTTGAAAAATTCCAGAAAATGATGTCATGGCTTTAGAAGCTTCTGATAGGCTAATTGACGTCATTTGAGTCAATTGGAGGTGTACCTGTGGATGTATTTCAAGGCCTACCTTCAAACTTGGTGTATCTTTGCTTGACATCATGGAAAAATCTAAAGAAATCAGCCAAGACCTCAGAAAAAAAATTGTAGACCTCCACAAGTCTGGTTCATCCTTGGGAGCAATTTCAAAACGCCTGAAG
The DNA here is from genome assembly GCF_901001165.1 of Salmo trutta. NCBI lineage: Eukaryota > Metazoa > Chordata > Actinopteri > Salmoniformes > Salmonidae > Salmo > Salmo trutta. The sequence continues at coordinate 21,646,418 of NC_042983.1, read as the reverse complement.
GTATCACGTTCATCTGTACAAAAAATAGTATGCAAGTATAAACACCATGGGACCACTCAGCCATCATACCGCTCAGGATGGAAACGCATTCTGTCTCCTAGAGATGAACATACTTTGGTGCGAAAAGTGCAAATCAATCCCAGAACAACAGCAAAGGACCCTGTGAATATGCTGGAGGAAACAGGTACAAAAGTATCTATATCCACAGTAAAACGAGTCCTATATTGACATAACCTGAAAGGCCGCTCAGCAAGGAAGAAGACACTGCTCCAAAACTGCCATAAAAAAGCCAGACTACGGTTTGCAACTGCACATAGTGAGACAGATCGTACTTTCTGGTCTGATAAAAAAATATATAACTGTTTGGCCATTATGACCGTTGTTATGTTTGGAGGAAAAAGGGGGAGGCTTGCAAGCCGAAGAACACCATCCCAACCGTGAAGCACATCATGTTGTGGGGTGCTTTGCTGCAGGAGGGACTGGTGCACTTCACAAAATAGATGGCATCATGAGGAAGGAAAATTATGTGAATATATTGAAGCAACATCTCAAGACATCAGTCAGGAAGTTAAAGCTTGGTCGCAAATGGGTCTTCCAAATGGACAAGTACCCCAAGCATACTTCCAAAGTTGTGACAAAATGGCTTAAGGACAACAAAGTCAATGTATTGGTGTGGCCATCACAAAGCCCTGACCTCAATCCTACAGAAAATTTGATGGCAGAACTGAAAAAGCTTGTGCGAGCAATGAGGCCTATAAACCTGACTCAGTTACACCAGCTCTGTCAGCAGGAATGGGCCAAAATTCACCCAACTTATTGTGGGAAGCTTGTGGAAGGCAACCCGAAATGTTTGACCTAAGTTAACCTCTCTAGGGGGTGTGGGACAGTAGCGTCCCACCTGGCCATCAAAGGTAAGTGATTAATTTTATCGCTATTTCTGACTTGTGTAACTCCTCTACTTGGCTGGTAACTGTTTGTAATGATTTGTCTGCTGGGTGCTGTTCTCAGATAATCGCATGGTATGCTTTCGCCGTAAAGCCTTTTTGAAATCTGACACCGTGGTTGGATTAACAAGAAGTTAATCTTTAAACCGATGTTTAAAACTTTTATGTTTTATTAATTTTTATAATGAGTATTTCTGTTTTTGAATATGGCGCTCTGCAATTTCACTGGATGATGATCTTCATATGGTTGCACTCACAAGACTCCCATTTACTCAATAAATGTTTGTTTTGTTCGATAAAGTCCCTCTTTATATCCAAAAACCTCTATTTTGTTTGTGCGTTTTGTTCAGTAATCCACAGGCTCAAAGGCAGTCACAACAGACAGACGAAAAATCGTAAATGTATCAGTAAAGTTCGTAGAAACATGTCAAACGATGTTCTTAATCAATCCTCAGGTTGTTTTTAGTCATAATAATCAATAATATTTCAACCGGACAAAAGCTTTGTCAAAATAAAAGGAAAACAAGAAAGGCACGCTCTCAGTCGAGCGCATGAAAAACCTCTGGGAACTGCAGTGTTCACTCATTCAGAGTGGTCTTACTCCCTCATTTTTCAGAATACAAGCCTGAAACAATTTCTAAAGAGTATTGACATCTAGTGGAAGCCATAGGAAGTGCAATTTGAGTCCTAAATCAAAGGGATCTGTATAGGCAGTAAATGGAAAATTACAGACATAAAAATATCCCTTTTCCTGGATGGATTTTTCTCAGGTTTTCACCTGCCATATCAGTTCTGTTATACTCACAGACATTATTTTAACAGTTTTAGAAACGTTGGAGTGTTTTCTATCCAAATCCAAATTATATGCATATCCTAGCTTCTGGGCCTGAGTAGCAGGCAGTTTACTTTGGGCACACTTTTCATCCAGAAGTGAAGTACCCTAGTGAGGTTAAACAATTTAAAGGCAATGCTACCAAATAATAATTGAGTGATGAAAGAAATTAAAGCTGAAATAAATAATTCTCTCTACTATTATTCTGACATTTCACATTCTTCAAATAAAGTGGTGATCCTAACTGACCTAAGACAGGGAATTTTTACTAGGATTAATTGTCAGGAATTGTGAAAAACTGAATTTAAATGTATTTGGCTAAGGTGTATGTAAACTTCTGACTTCAACTGTACATAACAATATTAACATTATTGCTGACTCTACACACACACTCACCTATTATCATCAGACACGGTGCTGCTACTCGGTTTATCATGTATATCCTGATGCCTAGTCCCCTATACATATCAACCTCTATCACTCCGGTATCCACTGCCAGCCCGCTCATTAGGCAGGATTAGGCTGCCGCCTATGATGGCAGATTGACGAGTGCGGCATTTTCTGAGCTAAACTGACCAAGACCCACCTCCAACAACAACACATAAAACCTCACATAATTCTGCACAAAAGCAATTACAATTTCTCTCAACCAGTGGCATATGGGCTTTTTAGGTGAGCGCTGATGTCGCCCTCTGATACAGTGTCGACTTTGTCAAAGGCAGGGGCGCAAAATGTCCAGGGTGCTGTTGGAGAGAGCTGCGGCGCTCCACCAACATTCCGTCAAAAAAGTATCTAACATAAATCATATAGCAGATATAGGATATTGTAGAAAGAGTATGCAGCCTTTTCTGTAGCCTACAGGCTGGAGATAAAATGTATGACAGTGCAATGAGACGGACACTTTTAACATCATGCAGGTTTCTCCGATCAAATAGCCTAACCTAAATCAAATAAAATTAAAAATGAGCTGTCATGTTAACAATCAACAAATCCTAAAACAGGACAGGTCAAAGTAAAATGGACAATATGGAATTGGACAATCACAACTGTTGTCCAGGAGTTTCACCCCATTGTCATGATCAGTCGTTCCAAGTTTGTATCGATACATTTTTAACAAGCTGATCATACACAAAAATAAAATACTTCTGCATTTCCTGCTGTGTTAACACATTGCAAATAGGCTGACGATAACTCCTGAAAAAGTTTAGTTGCTGATTTTCAGAGCTTAAAAAGCCAAATTCATTAGTCACAGGAATCAGGACTAATAAAGCCAATGCAACGGCCTGTTTTACAAATGGTGAGCCTACCACATGGAGCCCTCTTTCTTTGTAAATATGGTATTTGCACTGACCCTGGAACTGACAGTAGCTTACTTACTCTCTCATGTTCTTCTTATTACTATTTCTCATGTGTTTTTGTTCTACTTGACTTTTTTTATTGTACTACTGTTATTGAATTGTTGGGAAAGACCAAGCAAGAAAGGCATTTCACTGTAGTTGCATTTCACTAAAACTTGAAACTTGAAACATTCAGGACAAGCAGGGAACCAGAACAACCCACTTCCATTTGTTTTCTCTTCTGTGGCTATGAAGCTACAAAAGAGACTGTACAGTATTTGTTACCTTAAATCCATGTTGGTGTGGTTTGATGGTTGTGAAGGAGGCATGAGATTCATATACTGTGGTACCATGAGTGGACAGGACCTAATGGGAAGCAGGGGGGCCTGGGAGGTGGGAGCTGGATGGGCCCTGGGGACGGGGTCACCCTGGGTTAACTATCAAAGATGAGGGCAAACCTATCCCTGTGGAAAGGCCCAAAAGAAAACATCACCCTGTGCAAACTAAGCCCTCCAAACAGAACAGGGAGTTCCCCGCCATACAATAATTAATCCAAGACACTAGAACCTGCATTTTTTTCATCCTACTAACTCCTTACTGGTCACAGCCCACAAGACTGGACACTGAGAAACTTTGGTCCAAAAATATGTTGGTCTATTGAGACGATAAAGTCATCATTCAGCCATCCTGTTAAGGTGGATAACTTGACATTTGGCACAATAGCTGTGTATGATTGTTGTATAAAAAAAGGCTTTGACCCTCTTTCTTTGTAAATACAGTAGTTTGTTTTATATCAATATTTTTTGGTGGAAGAGTTGTATTACTCTATGTGCGTATTGCCAAGCCTTAGCTTTTGAGAGCATTTCATGGTTTTCAACAAAAATACTGACCATAAGAAATTGATACATGTTTATTTCTTTGACTGTTTATTGAAAAATATCTGAAGGAATGAATAAAGTATATATGGTTAACCATGGAGAAAATATGATAATAAATGTATTATAGAGTCTTGGAAAGATTCGTGTGGGGATTTTGAGAAACACCCAGCAAATGTGGAAACCACACAGTGATAGACAGTGAAAACCAAATGAAAATAAAGACAGATGTGAAAGTCCAACATTTAGCATGACAGAAACAGTGGCAACAATGAAGTTGTCTAGACGGCTAGTTTTTATTAGATGAAAAGCTGGCTATTAATGCATTCTCTTGATTAAAGTCAACTTGAAAAAAAAGTCTAAACCCAATCCAAATTTCTGTGGATGTACAGTATACTTTACTGTTTAAACTTTAAAACATAGTAGTGGCATTCACAATCCCAAAATAACTCTTTCTTACAATGCTATTTAAATCTTTCAAACAAGCCTACTTAAAAATGTGACACAATCTGTGCAATTTAACTCATAATGATAATGCGGTATTTTATTGTCATCAACTTGACTGAGTCAGGCAATGTAACTATTATGACCACCACTCGATGAAGATGAAGTGCTTCTTCTACAACTAGAACAGTGTTTCCTGAATCCTTTGTCAACCATGGTCCAAGAGGGCATGCACCTGCCATGCCGTTACTGGGGCTGGCTGATTCAGCAGTGTGGTCCAGCTAACATCACAATTCATGTCAAATCCTCCATGGGATCACTGCATGGATATCAAGTAAACAGCTCCTCTCTATGTTCTGTGGTTATGATAGAGGACCTCAACCATACTGCTAACAAAACCCAGCTTCCCCAGCAGATCACTGGATGTTATGCATGTACATGTACCCATACCATAGATAAGAAGACACACACACACACACCTACACAAATGCTGCCCCCCCCCCCTAATTTTTTTAATCACCCCCCTGCTTACACTCCTTGCTAGAAGGCCCCTTAAAGAGAATCTCTTTCATCACAGCGACACTTTTAGTCTCATTTCACATGTCCAGACAGAGGTAGCAGTGCTAATGGGGTTGCAATAATTGTCAAATGGGTTACAGGTACTTGGGCAGAGGCAGTAAAGTCACATCACTGAGACACTGCTTGTCTGACAGCTCACTGCATGGTTCTAACTACTATAAATCTATGAAGTTCTAGAACCTTCTGATGATCACGTCTGCTTTATTCTTTATATTTGTCTTTAGTCAACTTGCTTTTTGTTGTGGTTGCCTTAACCACTTGAAAAAATACTATAGTTTACTATTTTATAAATACTGTAGTATTACTATAATTTAAAAACAGTGGTGTTTTTGTGGACTGTAATATATTGTAGTATTTACTATAGTGCTTTTGTAGATATTTCTGTAGAATACTATAGTATTTACACTTTACTGTGTGTAAATACTGTAGTATTACTATAGTTTTTTGTATATACTATAGTATTTATTGTAGTGTTTTTGAGGACATTATTGTAGTATTTACTATAGTGTTTTTATCTTTAGAAGTGGGTTCTTTCTCTTTGAGAACCTACTGGACAAATACTAAAACAGCAAATTCTTCATAACCTTTACTGTAGGTAAGTAGGACTGGGGTCTGAACAGATGATTCTGCTCCTTTCTATAACCTGTAGCGAACACAACACATCTTCTAAACTTGGCATGTAGGTTTCTCACTTATGGGTGGCACAAATTGGGATATGGGGAGGGGAATGGGCAGGGTTTATGCAAATGAAATACTGTGGTATCACTATAGTTAAAAAACTGTAGTGTTTTTGCTGACTGTAGTGTTTTTTTCAGACATTACTATAATATTTACTGTAGTGTTTTTGTGGACTGTAGTATTCTGTCGTATTTACTGTAGTATTCTACAGTATACAACAACATTCTAAAGTAAGTACTACATATGATCGAGGGATACTACAATGTATAGTATTCTACAGTATACTACCGTTTACTACAGAATTCTATAGTAAGTTCTACAGAATACTACAGTCCGCAAAACCACTACAGTAAATACTATAGTAAACTGTAGTATTTTTCATGTGGGTAGAGCCATAAGAAATATGTTTAGACAAGTACAAAATGTATGCCGGTAGGACCTTTCTTTCCCCAATATGTCAAATGAATCAGCAAAATGTACAACTGTGAAGTAATGCAAGCTGCTAAAGACTTAAGTTATTGGTTATTGGATATGGTCATAATGAGTATACTAGATCAGCGTTTCCTCATCGTCCAGTCAACATGGAAGAAAAAGAGAAACCAAAAGCCATTAAGACATCGCTCAGCACTTGTAGCCTACTGGGTCCTAAAGCACCAGTAATGTGTTGTTTCTATATGTCCAATGCTGATGAGTTTATTGTTTTAGAGCAGGGCTCCTCCTGCTGTGATCATTAACAGCTTTAAATTGTTCAAGGCTGAACTCGTGCTGAAATCCAAGCTCCCAGACATCATTCATTAATTCAATTAGGACACAATGACATAATTTGCTGGGGGAGCATGGTCGTAAACACTAAAGATGGCTGACACCTGTCTATGTAGATACTGCAGGGCAGTCGTACAGTCACATACTTTGCATATTTCTCTCTTAATTGTATTAACACCCGCATGGTGTATTAATGTTGCTCTGTTCCAATTGCTGTGGTGACACAAATATGCCATGTTTGCCATCATCCCTGCAGTGTGAGTCTAGTTATGTTTGGCATACAACCTACTGCGGGGATAATGCAAGATTAGATGGTGTTCTCTTCATTGTCAGGAGAACAAGAAGCGCACTAACAAACGATGTTATTATTTATTTTTCTCTGTAAGTGATGAAAAATTTGGGATACACATCATTCTGTAAGCGTATGTCAGACCTGTAGCTATCTAAAAGACCTGTGACAGGACTAGTTGGGCAGGGACATTTACACTTTACTCTTACAAACAGTTTATGTGGACTTGAAGGATTAAAGCATGTACATTCCTCACCTGACACTGAGACAGCTTATCTTTTGAATCTTCTTCCAGACAGTTTGAACACAAACTTTAAGACAGTGAAGAGGCAACCCAATGTTTCCAGGGCAACTTGACAAGAAATTACATGCACCTTCAAATGTACAGCCAAAGGCAAGGGGTTTGTGGGTAGCCTTTCCTCCCTGAGCGATGGTAACTCATTCCAGACTGGCTGGGAACACAGCCCTCTCTCTGTCAGGGCTTGCTGCCTTCACCTGAGCCTCATGCTGCCTTCACCTGAGCCTCCTGCTCCCTCCCAGAAGGCATCACATTGTTTTCCTCCTCTCAGAGGCAAATCAGGTGATCCAGTTACACAGTGATTGACACCACCAATGTGCATCTCAACAAGAGGATTGGATCTGCTCAAGAAGTATTTCAAATGTTGTTTTGAGGAGCTAATACAGAATGGATGTTTCGGAGTAATATGCAGACATCATAAAACTATGACACGAGAGCTTTACAAAGCATGAGTAATGTTCATTTTAAATAAATCTTTCTTAAACCCCTTCTCTGAGAACATTTTCATTTAGTGAAAAGCTATAACATAAAGACATAAAACCGTGTGTTACTTATCCTAATTCATGGCTTAGCGCTCAACGCCATATAGCTTGTCAGGCCTCCCTTTCAGCAGAGGAAGTCAACAGAGAGCTTTCCATCAGGAGGGTACAGGGAGTCTGATGACATGCAGGGAGGTGGGGAACAGAGCCATGTGAACCCATGTACCTCCACACCACCTTGGGAGAGAACCAGTAAATGCCCGGGGTGAACCGATCCATCACGACCTTGACTTTCCATTGCCTGCTCTGCCTCACTGATGTGACGGTCTGACCGCACCAAGCGAAGAGGAGTAGGACTAGAGGGAGGGTCTGTGAAACTCAAGCCTCACACACACAAATGCATGCACGGCCACAGCCGGATGAGTAAACACACAGAGAGAATGTATACATAAAACCTGTTTACACAAGACCGGGCCGGGCGGTACTGGTGGATCCAGAGGCTGGGGCTGAGTCTGAGGCTGGGGCAGTGCAGGTCACCAATGCATCTACAGCCTCTTCAGAAAAACACCACAACTCTATGTTCTGCTCTGGTAGGTCCACTTAGGTTGTTGACTGTAAGGTAATCAATATCGACACATAAAGGTCATTCTGGGAGGTCACGTCCTTTGATATCTGTGCTAGGATGTAATCTGGAGCCAGAGATTATTGCTCCGGCTAGAAACATATACTATAAAAAATCATATTGCATCCTCATCCCAACACTGACAGGTAAACAATCAATGAGATTGAGGTTTATATAACATGGAGATCAAAGAAACGTCAAATGATTTGCCATACTGTACATGTTGTGGTGTTCTATGTCTAAATATTAACATGGATCTATTGAGATTAATATGTTATTACACCCAACAGTTAATCCTTAAAAATATATCTTCAATATACGGAGAAGACAAACAATAGCAACACTTAACTTCACCAGACTCAGAGACATTGTAAAAGTGCAATTTCTCTCCAAAATGACCCCACAGTTAATTATTAAACCATGACATTTAAGAAAGCCCATAAAAATCCATACAGTGAATGTCCTAACCTTTTGAAGAAAAGTTTGGCGGGGCTGTTCATCTGAGGTTTATTTGGGATGTTTAAAGCCTTATAATAAAGCTGTCAAAGCCAGTCAAAGCTGCCCATCTGAGAGTAACGGTCTTCTGGTGTGGTGCTCCGGTTGGTCAGCTGAGGGAAGAAGGTACTGGGGTTCAGTCAGGCCTCTGATACAGTCAATACGGTCTGGGAGGACACAGCCATAGAGAGAAGACTCTCTGAGGAGGCACAAGGAATCATGCTGGTGCTTACACTATATATCCATCCATCTAATGAGACATGTATGGAAAACACATTCACATTCACATTAAAATAATAGCATTGCTGTTCTGACAAAAACTCTGGAGCCTTCATAATATCTCAGAAGGTCAGAGGGAAGGGCATGCAAGTGACAGTGGTATGGACCTCTATCCTCTCTGAGAAAACACCCGTTATCAGATAGGTCAATTAGGTCGTACATAGATCACACAGGGTGACGTGACAAGATCCAGAATCCAGCCCAAAAGTCGTTAGGTTTGCACTGTTAAAGAATAGCTTTGTCACTACAACTGGAGTTAAGCAGGATTCCAGCGTGGGGTTTAACGAGGGCTTAAATAATTGAGGTCGGCCAATTAGATTTTTGTGGATTCATTGCATGACTTGTCTGGGTGTAGTTAATCCCTTGGACCATTTCACTTAAACATGGCCCAAAGGTCCTTACTACTGTAGCTACTCCCCTCAGAATGTCATACAGTATAGCTCACACTGCCACTGACGTGGTAAAGCTTGGAAAGGAAGACCCTCTTCGCTCTCTGTAAGAGAAGTATCCCTCCTTCCCTCGTTAGGAAATTCAATTATTTATACTGACCTAAGGACATTCTTTTGAAACTGGTCAATATATAAAGTAAGATAATTGTTTAGAAGTTGATTGCAATTCTATCAGAGTAAATTATTTCATAACATATGTGCAAAAGATGCTGCAAACTCGAGGCATCAGCTGATTTGAATGATAAAGATTAGGAGAAAAATGGTCAGTGTCACTTCAGTAAGTTTTGCACTCTGCAGATTTACTATTTTTCAAAGACCTTTGGGCATGAACAAAAACTTAAGCTAATTTATGTAAACAAATATAGACCTTAAGAACAGGCTTGCTTTTTATAACTTCCCTCATAAAGAACAGAGGCAAACTCGTATTTTGTGAGCAAATGTATGTCTTACAAGTCAGCAATGGCCTCCAGGAAGCAGAGAAAAAGGGTCTCTTATTGGAGGTATTAAGCGTATGTAATAAATAGAAAGTACATGACAGGATGTGCGCCAAATGCAGAATTCCTGCCAGTTTAGTTGACCAGTTATTGGCTGTTGACTTTAGGATTTACTGTCTACGGCAAGTTCTATGCCTACAGATCCTGTGATTTATTAGTCAATGGCTATTTCTGTCAAAACATCGTGGGGTGAAATATAGCAGAGAGCCTAAACACCTTGTCCTGTACTACATCCCAGGGTAACTGAAAGGTCTCTTCTACTTCCCAGAGGACTAGATGTGCTGTCTGGAGGGACCCAGTCTGCTGCGAGCCAGTCATCTGACTCTTCCCTGCCCTGAGTGTGCCTGGACAAGTTGTCTCCTATTCAGTTTCAGCTATACAAGTGTGATAGGATCACAGAGTGCAGAAAGCATCGGGCTTTAACAGGCTATCAAATGAAACTGATTATGTCTCTCCGTTACATGAAGCCATTTTTTTGTAAGAAAAAATACTTAAATAGAGCTCTTTATTTGACGGATGGTAAACTGCCTGAGTAATATGAAACTGCAGACACACACTCCCTTCCAAGACTTGTGGTTAACAGACAGCTTATCTAGAGAGAAAACGCCGTGACAGGTTTAATTCTGTGTTCCTTTTTGACGTATGTCCATCCTATACAACAGCAGAGGTGAACTTTAATTTGTTAGAAGTTAGCTCAGTAAATGTCAGTGTCCTGTGTATTTGCAAAAAGGTAAGTCAGGTCATGTAATAATGGTAAGCACACAGGTATCAGTTTACATTGCATTTCATGGTTATGAAACACTATAGTGAAAGATAAATCAACTTATTTACCCTGCATGCAAGCAATGACTTTGCCACTGCATAGTGTTCTAACAAATCTCTAATTAAAGTTAAGACCACAAGCAAGATATTAGGTTTTCCAATGAACTTATCTTTATCCACATTGAATAGCCTTTCTTAGGTTTCATAATAGGAGCATAATACTGTCTGTCTGTATGTCCATTTTAATTAGACGCGGCAAATGGAAAACTCTTCCTCTAGTCATTCTTATTCTATAAATTGAGGTCCCCGGTCAATATATTGTTCTAGTTTGCAAGACATACAATTCCCACGAATCTGTGGCAAAAATGTGTTTGGGGATTGTAGGGCAGCATTAAAGGTGGATCTCCAGGAGGTTAGGGGTGCTGGCTTGTGTTAGCCCTGGAGGTTATCTCTACTTCATCCATTGCCCCTGGCCTCACCATCCTCCTCAGACTTCAAACAGTCAGACTGCATTCCTCGGCCGTGTACAAATAAGGACTAATAATGCTGAAAAATAAAAAAGCAAAACAGATGGTGTCCAATAGCGTGGGAGAATTACTGGGGCTATCCAAGGCTATATCTACACCTCTAGGCACAGAGAGGCAAATCACATTCCATTTCTTTCTCAGCAAAAGGACACAGAGTTGACCAGCCTCTCACGACGCAAATTGTTTCATACAGTATCTGTGGAAGAGTGTGGTGTTTTTGATTGAGAGCCTGAACTCAAAGCTTCTCTGGGGGGCAGTACCTGGCTGGATAGCAGGCTATGACCTCTCTATTTGGTTACAGTCACAGCACAGTCAGTCAGCCTCAGTCGTGTGCTCATCACGTACAGGGCCCTTCAAGACTCTTTCTTCAAGAAAATGACTGGCTTGAAGAAAGTGTCAGAGTCAGACATTGGTTACCACCATTCTCCCTAACAGTTAACCACAAGCAATGAAAAGTGCTCAACAAAAACGGAGAGAAGCTCCTCTGCTCCCCAGTCGGACTAGGGCTGAACTCAGATGATTGTGCTGAGAGCAGGGAGATCCAGACAGTGGTGAGCCCACAGAGGCCTGATTGTCTTTGGCCCAGCATGTAATTAGTTGGGCTGAGGGAAATGTGGTCTCGGTCGCTTCTAATTGTAAGGTTGGGAAATAATGGTGATAAAATACGCCTTAAAGGACCTCATTGTGTTAAAATATGCTGTGGATATGAAAACAATAGTCAGATAAAAACAATGTATTGTGGGATATTCAGAGCAAACCCAGTCATCTGTTACAGTAGATTAATTAATGAAGGGCCTCTTCTGATTTGAGTGATGGAGAGAGGATGGTTGTAAGGTCACTGACTGACACATACTGTAGTACTATCAATTGTCTCCAGCCATGCTGTGTTCTTAAGAGGCCTGCTGCTAAGAATGTATGTAGCTATTCATTTAATACTTTGGATAAACAAACAGGACCATACATATGTTTTTTCTTGGGGCGGAATGTAAAGAAAACATCTAGAAGAAAAAAACAGGCCTACAACTGTCTCTCAGGTGGAAAATGGGGGATTTTGATAATCTAATGAAAATATTGTCGCTGGACTAATTTCCTATGTGGTGCCAGAGCGGCAGTGGTGAAAATGTGTGAAAACTCTACGGAGGCCAATGGTTAACAGAGTGGAAATGTGTGTATGAGAGTGTGTGTGAGGGTGTGTGTGAGGGTGTGTGTGAGTGGTAGAGGTCAGCTCATGTTTCAGGACTGGTGTTTTCTTGCCCAGGCCACCCCACTAGTCCCTAACAGGGACTTCTCTGGGCTAGCTGAATCTCAGAGCAGGCAGTGATACAGGCTGGCATTCAGCTACTGCCTGCACTGTTTTGGCTTGATTAGTTCCGCTCTAATTTGAGAATCTAGAATCTCAGGTTTGTGCTGATGATGAGTGGTACATTATTAATGACAATAAGCAGTTTGTGGTTTGAAATGACAGGATATGAAGGCATATGGATGGAATAAGGAATTATGGTTGGGAAAAGCTTAAACAACCAGTACATTATTGAGATCCAGAAGTGCCTAAGAGTGAAAAGGTTTAGAATATTGTGATATTCACTAATACGATATAATATCTTCAAATAATGGAATCCAACGTGAATAAACATGATGTCAACTCTGCACAGTAAAGTACTATACAGTACTTTATATCACACTACATGCTTGTGTTTGCAGTATATCACACTACATGCTTGTGTTTGCTGGTAACTGAGCTTACAGTTGTCGTCAGAGCCCTACACTGTGGGTTCACCTGGCCTGATGTCTACTAGGTGAGGTCCTGACCAACAGTCTTTTTGAAATGCAAACACTCTGTGGGTGAGCCAGCTCCCTGTGTGTTTACTGTAAACGAGGCTCCTTTGTCACCCCAGTTTGCTGTGGCTTTCACTCTGTAATCAGTACGCACGACTCAGCCCATCACTTCAACCTGCTTCCTGAGAAGAGTCATTACGAGGCATGTTCCCTGGACATACTGTATCTCCTCACAGCTGTACAGAGTCTTAGTTCATCTATAATAAATCATTCCTAACATACTAATAATACCACACATATATTAAAAGGATATTAGCTAATAATGTACAGTAGAAATGGCAACTGCATTTGGCTATGGTAAGACTGTCATTAGTGGAGAAATGACAGCAATTCAGCCAGAGGCCATAACTCACATAGATTAACAAGGTGATATGGGTGGTACCCATTTCCCTGTCATTTGTATCTGTAGACACTGAAGTGTTTGGGCTGAAGTGGTAATGTAAGCGATGCTCCTTTAAGGAGTGGCGGGATAATAACAGAGACAGGGGAAGACGAACGACCCTCTACCTTCCAACACCTGTGATGTCAGATCTCTAGGTTGATAAGGAAGAGATATACTACTGTACCAGAGAGAGCAGGCATTCAGCAGCTCACTCACCCCACAAGCCCTCCAAGCCTCGGTCGTCACCATCACAGCAGTAGATCTCGCACGCATTGTTCTAGCTGCTGTGGAGTTGTCTTCAGGTGGACATTTATTTAATACCTCATTCACTCACTCACTCACTGTCACGGATCCCTCCGGAACTTTCATCACGCACACCTGTCCCTTATTCCCACTGATTAGTATTTGTATATATGTGCCCTTTGGTTTCCATTGGGCTGTCGATTAATGTTACTATGTCCGTTGGTGCGTGTGAGTACCTGTGCTGTGTGTTTTGGCTTTCGTGCCCTTGTGGATTGCGCAGATGATTACGGGTCTCGTCCCGTGTGTTAATCATTGTGCGTGTGTGTTATTTATTCGAGGTACTCCTCGCTCTTTTGTTTGGGTTTCAACCCTGTGTTTTTGTATAGTGTTTGTTTGTTCTTCGTCCCCGTGCCTTTACACGGCACGCCATAATTTAGGCTTAATAAAAAAAACTATTACGCATTTCCTGCGCCTGTCTCCCGAATCATTCATACCAACGTGACACACACTCTCATGTACGCTGTGCATGAAGCACAGAAGCAAACACACAGCAAAAAAAAGAGGGCAGCGACTACCCAATTATGATTTTTTTAAATCGAAGTGAACATCCTGACCACAGCAGCTGAAAGCTAAACAAATATACATACACATGTGATTCACTGTTTGCAGAATGTCAACCTGCAGTCACAAAGGGACATAGAATGGGAGGACGAGGAGGACTATAAAATTGGATTGACAGAAGTATCACCTAATTTAGTATGATAAGATAGAGCTCAGATTAGAAGAGACTGTAGGCAGTAAGCAGGAGGCAAGACAAGGCTCTGGAGGAAGTGTCAGCTTGCCTGACCGCATTGAGGGGCTGTCAGGGAGATGAAGGATCACCCAGGTGGTATCTAGCCTACATTCAAGCAGCTGCTGGGGGTGTGTCTGGAGCCTACTCAAGCCATGCTACAGTATCCTGCTCTTTTTCGGTCACCCAAATTACCCATTCCCCCCCTCTCTCTCCCTCCCTCTTCTCTCAATTCAATTTAAGGGCTTTATTGGCATGGGAAACATATGTTTACATTGTCAAAGCAAGTGAAATAGATAATAAACAATAAAATGCTCTCTCTCTCTCCCCCCAACTCTCTCTCTTTCTCTCTCCCTCTCTCAATAAAATCATAAATGAACATAGTTGCAATTGCAAATTTCATCCATTCACACAGTTTAATAAAAATAAAAAATAAACCTTGAGTTCAGTCGCTTTAACTATTACTATACAATGAAAATACACAATACAATGTTGAATTTGCTATTATGAGGTTCAGTCTTTGAGTACAACAGTGCTTTAGTGTAGCATGAATTAAGCTATTATCAGGAGAAGGAAATATTGTTTATTCAATGAACCAATTGACTTTGGTAATTTAGCAATTTCTTAACATTCAAAATGTACATTTGACATGGTCTCAAGTCTGTACGAAATAAATAGCACAATTTTGCTCATTTACAGCTTGGCTGAAAAAAAAGGGTTATGGTTGGTTCATAATTAAATGGCATACAAATTCATTTTAATAATCACGGACCCACCAGTGGAGGCTGCTGAGGGGAGGACGGCTCATAATAATGGCTGGAATGGATTATAATGGCTGGAATGGAGTGAATGGAATGGTATCAAACCCATGGACACCATATGTTTTTGATACCATTCCATTGACTCCATTCCAGCCATTATTATGACCCTTCCTCCCCTCAGCAGCCTCCACTGGTACTCATTAGTTACATAACAAAATATTATCCTTTTAAATAAAGCTTTTCAGATTCAGAAGTACCTTCAAGAGCATGTTATAGTTAAATAAATAGAATGTTTTCCATTTTAACATGCACAACCAATCTGTTTGGGAAAGTATTTACACTAAACAGACACTACACTCCATATTTATTTTTTCGAAAGGTGTATATGTCGACACCCGGACACATACATACTCACATCCTCTCTTGTGAACACACTGTCTATTTACTATGAACACCATATCTTCTCTTTAGGGCTAAAACTATCAATGTGATCAAGCTGAACACATTATAAAGAGGACATGGAGTTCAAAACCACATTCTGACATCTCAACAATTCACATGATTTTTTTTTAAGGGTTTTTCACTTTTATGGTCATACGATTAACTATGGAGTCATGCATTATGAGAACTGGTAGGCTTGTAGTATTTGGTAAGAGTTTTTTAAATCAGTGGCTCCATGAAATTTCTTTAGGTGGACAAAGAAAGGTGTGCTACTTCTGTGACAGTACTATACAAATATGCTACCAATAATCTCTAGAAAGGAGGAGAAAATAGAATTATCCCAGGGAATCTTCACGGTTGAGAAACTAGTTTCTCTCTCTTTGAGTCCATTGTCTGCAAATGATCCAGGAGTCACTGGAAGAGGTTGTTGTTTATGTCTTGTCCATAGCAGTGTGGAAACTCCTTGATGTGAGGCAGTTGAGGAAGTTTTGTGGATGATCTGCTATATTACATAACATAATTTCTGTATGTGGTTCTTTCATGATGCAAAGTAAGAGTTCTGCATGGAATAGAGTCGGTCAATGGGTCCCACACGGGCTTGCATATTCACTTCCGAAGATGCCATGAAGCAGTCACTGAGGCTGGTTAAAGATGTGTCGCTGTCTATATCATGGAAAATTGAGTCATTACCTGTAAAGAAGAGAAAGAGAAAAATAAGTTGCAAGAATATAATCATGTACATAAAAAAATAAATACTAAACACAGCACATTGAATAAAAACAAACTGCAACTTCCAATTGCACTGATAATACAGAGGATGTACTGTATTTATGAATGTCTTGCAAATGAATAATTGTTAGTCTTGAATCCCACTTTGAATTATTGTTATTACTTGCTAGTGTAATTCTGATAACTGTTTTGACAATAACTCTCTGAAGTCATTGTCCTGCCTCTCTGGGACAGTTACTATAGATCTGAGAGGAACATGTCAACAAAGAACTTAATATGCATCTCATAATTTCTTGTCCTATTATTTTCCTTGCGGGAATTGTTAACTTTATTGCACTCCAGATTTTAATGACACTGTTACACAAGACGGGGACAGAGTGATGAAGAGGCATATCGTTTAATGTGTTGGCAATATCATCCTTCCCTCTATTTATCCCATAAAAATAGAGGGAGTGTGATGAGACTGGGACTTTGGGTGTTGCAATTGCAAGAAACAAAATGGTGGCTTAAAAAAATGATATCAAGTTCAAGAAGCTATCTTTATGGGGTTGGAGACACTGCTCAGAATTGTCTTCTACCAGTTTCACCCTGTGTAAGTAAAGGGAAGAATAAAACAACAGATTCCAGATTGATTCCCTCTGACTGTCACATATTAATCACATAAAATTGTTATTTTGCATCGTGGCACATTACTATATTCATCATGGTCACCATTGTTTAGATTATAATTTATCGCAAGCTCTTTGGATTATCTAAAAGCTCTTCACATAGTCTGCAATGCAAACTTTTAGATAGCATACCAGAGCATAGAGAGAATATAGCGAGTGATTGTGGGGTGGGAGTAGGAGGGTAGTAGAAAACATGTTGGATTGATTTAAAAATGAACTTCAAAATCAACCAATGGCCTGTTTGTGTCATCTCATGTGTGTGTGTGTGTGGGGGGGGGGGGCTTGTACTTTGTGCGAGCAGCCTAAACACATGTCCCACACTGGGGAGTGTGTGGGGCTGAGTAGAGGGGCAGAGGGACTGATGCTCACCATATGGGTTCATGTGGTCTCCGGGCATCTGTGGGGGGGTGAGGCCCTGCTGGAAGGGGTCCGTACTGTAGCCGTTCTGATCCATGGCAACCAGCTGCTGCTGGGGCGGGGCCAGTGGCGTGAAGGAGTTCATCATGCCCTCCATCCGATTGGACATCACCTCTGTAACACAGCCAACCACACGGAGAAAGACTTTACATTAAGACTGTTGTGGAAGAGCCATTTACCTGATAAGCATTTCTCAGCTGGAAGGAAAGCCATCGACTCTAAATCTAATACAGAAACTAGACCAAAAGCACTGTCTCCATGGAAACCCTCCCTGCTCTACTGTGGCCAATGGAGATTCTCCCAGCATTTCCTGATAGAAGGCTGCTCTTGACTCACTCAGTGGTGAGTGGGACACACACACAGCCCTTGTTGGTTTAAGACTGGAGCTCACCACCCTGCACTTTCCTTTACATTGGTGAGCCCTTGTGAAAAGATGTCTGTCATTCATTTATTTTTAGTTCCAGAAGTTTTATATGTTCTTGCGATTTTTTCTTGTTTAAGTTAACTGCACAGAGTGGATTTTGTTATCTTAAATACATACACTGCCTTCAGAAAGTATTCATACCCCTTGACTTATTCAACATTTTGTTATTACATCCTGAATTCAAAATGGATTAAAAAAAATAAAAAATCACCAATCTACACACAATACCCCATAATGACAAAGTGAAAACATGTTTGATCATTGCTAGACAACCATTTTCAGATCTTGCCATAGATATTCAATTAGTTTTAAGTCAAAACTCAGGAACATTCACTGTCTTCTTGGTAAGCAAATCCAGTATCGATTTGGCCTTGTGTTTTAGGTTATTGTCCTGCTGAAAGGCACTGTATATCCTATCTCCTCCCATACCATCCTATCCACAGTATGCACTTTTGGGCATTTCAGGCCATGACTATATTCCTTTTCTTAGAGAGTTTGACAAAAGGTCCATAACTTAACACACCACGAGGTCAGTGTTACAAACTGGTCCATAAAATGAAAGCATTATTACATTAAGTTTATACTGTAACCGAAAATGATTCAATAATCTTCATGGCTTTTCAGTACCAAGGCAATGTAGGTCTGTTCAGTAACACAATGTCAATGTAAGCCGTGGGATTTCCACAGAAAAGAAATATAGAGCTCCTTTAACTTGTAAAACTGTCATTTCTCTAGTGCAACATCTCTTAAATCGTGAATTGTATGTCTACTGTATACTTTGTTTTGATTCTTCCTTCTCACTGTTATAATTCCTGTGTTTTCTTAACATATTGTGAGATGCTTCCTCCATAGTGGACGCATGCCTTTCCAATTAAGCTTTTGTCTATGACTGGAATGATATCATTACCACAATTGAATCTAAAAATCTCAATCTAATATGACTTGTAAACATTTTACAACTGCTTTAGGTATTTTGCCTGGCAGTGTGTTAGCATGGCATTATCTGCAATATTTCTTTATTTTCCTCAGTTTTTATTTGCTTTGAAGATTGTCTGTGAACACGTGTTGGTGTAGCTCTGACTTTGTGTGTGTATGACATCATTTACATTTTTTAAATTTAAACTTTATATTACTAGGCAAGTCAGTTAAGAACAAATTCTTATTTACAATGACAGCCTACCAGCGAACAGTGGGTTAACTGTCTTGTTCAGGGGCAGAACAACAGATTTTTACCTTGTCAGCTCAGGGATTTGATCCAGAAACCTTTTGGTTACACTCTAACCACTAGGCTACCTGAGATGCAGTATCTGCACGGGGACACGAGAGTTGGACCTGGCTACAGCAGGCAGACTACAGTACTCACACAGAATGGGTCATCTAATTTACAAGGATGCTTGACAGGGTTTGAGTTGTAAATCTCCCCACCCACACACACAGCAGACACGGTCTCCCTTGTACCACGCCTGACTGGGGCCACAGACGCTAGCTAGCCTCCTCCACCTCCGCTCACCAGTGGACACTAGGAGTAATATGAGGGGGGTCACACATGAGCAGAAGCCATTACGACCGTTCTACTCCCATGGTTCGCATGTTCCTCAATTAATGCCATGTTTTAGAGCTGTGGTGTACAGTATGGGATTATCCTGCCTCTGTGCTTCTCATTGAAGTGTCATGCTACACGTTTAGCTGGTTGAAACATCATTTTCATTTCTGCTATGTGATAATCCCAGATCACAATTTAAACATCATGTCAAATGCAAAATAACTGTCTAAAGTTATGGTAATAACAGCTGTTTTTAAACTACTGAAACAGCTATTTAAAATGATACTGGGACAGTGGTTGTTGCCCGATTTCAGGCCGAACTGAAGGCTGTGTACTGTACCTTGGCCAAGCCGTTGAGAATTCTGTTGTTCCTGTTGCTGCTGCTGTCTTCTTGCCAGCTTCTTCATCTGAAAAAAGGAGACAGAGTTTTAATGTACTCCCCAAACTAACATGTGCTCTTTTTAATTTGAAAACGATGCTCCTTGTTGCTCACCCCTGAGTGAACTACAGGAACACGTATCTGACTGTACTTCATTATCAAAGGCTTTTGAAGATAATATCAAAAAAGGCAGTGGGTGTAGACATCTAATGGAAGACTGAGGTAGATTTGCAAGCATTGCACTTTAACTTTACAGAGTTGAAAGGAATGCAATGAAAAAGTTAAATTTATCGTTGATAGCTCTGGTGATTTGATAGCTGTTTTAGAGTCATGTTTTACCTATTCCAGCCAATCCATGTGCACCATTGCTGTTGTTACTTTGTTCTCTTGATTAGTAACAAATAACATCATTATCTCAAATAACACTGCCTTTGGGGTGGTTATGCTCTCACCTTGGCTCTCTGGTTTTGAAACCACACCTGTACCACACGAACACTGAGACCTGTCTCAGCAGCCAAAGTCTCCCTCACCTTTAATAGTAAACACAAAAGCATTTCAACATCATACAAGAAAACAAACTTAACTACAGATTGGAATCGTATGTGCTTTTTGAAAAACTTATGGCATATTTCCAAGTGGGCGCCTTGCCTCTCTATTTTCTTTGATTTCAAATGTTGAATTAATGTGACGGTCTTTTTGGACTGCTTGGTTACTGCCTCTTCAAAGCTCTGGACCGGGTGCAGTGAATGCTTTTAGGGCCTACGCTAAATGCAGTTCCTCTCTCTCAGAATGTCATTTGGCGCAGGGCAGGCGGGCTGCGTTACCCTCTACCTCAGTTAACACAGACCAGAGTGCTGCTTGCCACTTCAAAGCACAGCTCTGAGGTGCTGGAGATTTTTTGAATTTGAGAATTTTATTTGTAAAACTACTGTAGGCCTCATGGCATGCATCCAATTCTCCACATGCCAGCCTGTCCAGGGGTATATTCTAAAATATTAGTGTGGATTTGCATCGACCGTATACTACAAAAGCACGTCAAAGCAAGCTTAAAAGATTGATTTTGTTTCACAAAACCCAGGTTTCAGTTCACAATGTGTGTATAATGTAGCCATGCAGACATTTCAAGTAGCTTTTCCAATGTAGGCCATTCTTACAGGTAATTTTCTGTACATACTATACACTTGTTCCTCAGCTACGTTTGTGCTCAAGCTGCACAGCCAGCTGTCTTCGCGTAAGAGGTTAAATAGAGTGTTAGTTTTCAGCTCTGTTCAGTGTTCAGTAGGCAGACAGTGGTATTGTATGTGTCTGTCTGTCTGTCTGGTGAGAATAGAGCTGCTGTGGCAGAGATCAGGTCATGTGAAGGACAGGAGAGGGCCTCACCTTTCTGCAGGGTTTGGAGGACACCTCGAAGGAGGCTTTGAAAGCTCGTCTCTGCTGAGTGGTCAGAATGGTGCGGGGCCGCTTGGGCCTCCTGGGGTCCTTCCCATCGTCTCCCTTCCCCTGGCCTCCCGTGCCTTTCTCCTGCTTGATATCCACATCGTCATCGTCGCTTTTCTCTGCATTGAGATACAGATATTTTTCATCAATATCAGCATGGGTTTGAGCTGACAACATCCCTGACAGTCTACTGATAAATATATGGTCTGTTCTTTTCAATTCCAAGAGATTCAGACTCCACAACTGTATCCATAATGAATGGAGACACGTGGTTTTAATCATTTTTTATCAATTTATTACAAAAACAATAGGCCACATGCACGATTAGACATTCAGAGGACTGAAAAGCATAATGAAAAATGCACATTTGTCATTAGATTTGACATTGTGTCATTGGTAATTCATTACACTGGTTGTTTTACACCAAATACATCTTTGATAAGAATCCTACATAGCAGATCCACCACAACATGACAAGGCAGCATGAGCACATATGGGAAATGAACTCAAAATATCAAAGGAAATGGGAAATATATATTTTAGAACCCCACAAACTCTAAAGAAAAGGAAAATGCACATTGGGTCCCAACAGACAAAAAGACTGAAGGGACGCTATGCATAAAGAGACAAATTGCAAAAAGTTACCAAAAGGTGGAAAGCTGATGTAGATTTTATTGTCTTTGGTAATTAAATGTGTCCATAAAGGGATCTTGATGTTTCTCTCTATTGGCACACATTAAGTGCTATCTTAACAAACTAGCTAAATTGCTTTATCATCAAAATAGTCTGCTAATCTAATAAGCAATATCAGTGTAATAGAAAGATAATCATAATTATAACACTAAACATAATGGCTTTGACTCCTGTGTTGAATAATGTATCCCCAATGCATTAGTAAGATAATACAAGGCCTGTGTGAGTGTTCTCAGAAGCAGCAGCAATGTCAATTCAAGCAACAAATGATGTGGGCTTCCTGTGATTGCTTAGAGATGCATACATCATGGTTCCGTTCTGTCTGCTGTCATCTGGTTCTGATCATCTCTACTGTAAATAGTGTGGTGTAGTAGGCCAAACTGCATTTCTCCAGTTGATTTCAACATTCTGTCTGCCGCATACGTCAAGGTTATACTCTGTTCATGTCAACTCTGGAATTTTGGAGACCCCCATAAAATACCAGTGTGATACACTGGGAGAAAACGAAGCGCGGAAGCTAAACAAATATTCCTATAAGTTGACAAAAGTGTACACAGGCACAGACGGTTTGATAAATTCTCTGCCTTTGTGTGTGTGTTTAAATGAGAGCCAGATGGGTCTGAACAGTAAGGCTTGGCGAGATGCCTCACTGTGTGGAGGCGAGGCGAGGATGCAAGGAACACAGAGGAGCAGATAAGAGGAGCTACGGTCGGCCCTCCGCAGAAAGGCCCCAAATCCTCCCGTCAGTCAACATGATACACTGATTTCATTCCTTCCAGCACAACAGCCCGCCCATACAAGAACCCAACAGCCATTAATACAGATTGGCTTCTGCTCACTGCCCATAATATCCATTAGAATAAAAAGGAATCACTAAAGACTGGGTGTCTCAACCAGAATATGTTTTTGGGATAGGATTTGGTCTTGGATAAGATTTGGTCCTACCTGAGTCAGAATCGTCTGGGCTGACAGAACTGAGCAGGTCCTTCTCCTTCTCATAGTCAATCTTACACAGCAGCTGGCCCTCCTTCAGGACAAACTCATCCCCTTTCCTCAGCTGCCGGTCACACACACAGCAGGAGAAGCAGTTTAAGTGGTACACACACTCCAGTGCACGCATCACAAACTCTGTGGGGGCGATCTTCTCCAGGCACCCACTGCACTTGGTGGCAAACAATCTATGGAAGAAGATGAGAGAAAAGGTACCATTACTAATTGATGCATTGAAAATGTATGTAACATTAATATTATTATTTCATCACAAAATCAAGGGGGTCTACTTAGTCTCCCTAGCTTGGCCTGTCACCATGGGCTTTTGATTAAGAGGGTTTGGGGGCAGGGGCAGGAGGCTGTGGGCTGATCCTGTGGCCAGCCAGTACCAGTAAGTGATTCTTTTGACTAGAGCTCATGTGTTAAAGTGCCTAGGGTTGCCCCAGCCAGCCCCACGCCACACCAACAGCGCTCGGTCATGGGCACCCAAATGCCTCTTAGCCTCAGACAGCTGGCCAACACTGGGATCAGTCAGTTATAATGCTCAATTAGAATCCACACATTAAAACCCTACACATGTCTTTTTCACTTGTTTATCGTAATCACTGTTTCTCTGTCGGATTAGCATCTGATATATTTGGCCCTATGTAACTGATGCAATAGGTTGTCAGCATGGTCCGTTTGAGTAATGCCTACAAGTGGAACATGCCCACTGTGTCCCCTCCCCATTCTATTCTACACCCACTATATCTGTTTATTCTTCTCCTCCTACGTATCAGACCTCACCTGGCCATCCTAAACCAGCCTCTATAGTACATTGCAACATTACCAGTACCCAGACAACACCTCCATCTTCCTTTCTGTCCTTTCATCAAGATGTAAAACTGTTTGTATTGTTTTATTGGTTGCTGGGAGAGTGTTTAATTCATTTGTTGTCATTCAGAAGGAGCCCCATTAGCTGGAGCAAGGAAACAGAGAGTGTGGTTGATCTTGGCCAGCCTTGAAGCTGGATTTACTAGCGTGCTCTTTGTTTACGTTGGTTTGGAGGACAGCTGGCAGCCGCCAATCTATTTCTGGTGAACATCTATTTCATTGTGCAAGGGAGAGAGCACAGCAATTGACATAATCTTCTGTTTCAGGACAGGGATGAGCGATAGTGATGAATATGTGTAAATATGAGGGGAGAGTAACCCAGGGAAGGTTTTGTCATGGTAATGTTATTGTAGATGCTGATTTAAAACTGCTAGGGAGTTTGTCTGCCACACAGTTCAGTAGAGCAGCTGTTTGCATGGTTGAAACAAGATAGTACATGTTTGGTTGCTGTCTCTTGTCTCAACAGCTCATATTAGGTCCATCTTTGAGCTGCCATTTACTACAGATCAGACTGTACTACAAATCAGACTGTACTACAGATCAGACTGTACTACAAATCAGACTGTACTACAAATCAGACTGTACTACAGATCAGACTGTACAACAGATCAGACTGTACTACAGATCAGACTGTACTACAGATCAGACTGTACTATAAATCAGACTGTACTACAGATCAGACTGTACTACAGATCAGACTCGTTCTACTCCAGTGGATGGGTCATTTTATAAGCTATCCAATAGTATTATCACACAATTGATCAGTGACATTGATAATAGAGCAACTATGACATTTTCTGAATGATTATAACCTCCAAATATAATGTTTAATACAAAATATGGCATTATTATCCAAAGAGGTGAACACATTTGACCTGAGTGTGAAAACTAGCCTCCGACCTTAATTTTCCCACACTGTGCTCCAACCAACTAGGCTATTGGAACTTTTCTCACTATAATGGAAAAACAACAGAGATATCAGAATTAGCACATGTAGGGTTGATGAAATCCTTTAATCTGTCATTTATTAGAATACGTTAAGAAGATTATTATTCAACTATGGAAAAACCTTGAGGATAATCCCTTAAAAAAATTACTTTTTGCAAACACGCTGACTTCTTGTGAAAACAACCTGCTGATCTACATTACGCATATCTGTTCAACAATGAAATTACTGTGATCACAACAAAATATGCTATTCATACAACCTTAATGATCCCCTAATATGAATAGTCATGCATTGTGTATCAAAAGATTATAGCAGGGACATCAAACATTCGAAATCCAAAGTCTACCACAAAAATATACACGTAAAACAAAAAGAGATCAGTAACACTGATAGCGCTCGTGGATCAACCATGCAGTTGCTTGGAAAATTGGCTATCCCTGTTTACACAAATCCACATTTTCACCTGCTTTTTCAAAGATAGATCAATAATAATTCATAGCTTTAGAAAGAAGGACTGTCTAACTGTTGCATGCTGGGATTGAGGGACATGGGGGGATGAATGTGTGGAGACCAGCCCAGAGGCCCAGCTCTAATGTTTAGCTAATGATTGGCGTCTTAGTCTGAGAGTATAAAGGCAGAGGAAATGACTTGTTAGTATGGTTTGATATGTCCCGGATTTCACATTCACCTTCAACCGCTCTCTCAAATCTTCTCACCCAGATGAAAACATTCTTATTCAGACCCTTCTTTTCTTTCTCTTTCTTTTGCTCTCTGATTCTAATCTTGTAAGCCATTATTTTTCTATTTCCCCTCTCTGTCACTTTGCATTATTTTTGGTGCTGTAATTCCTATTTGTCCCTTCTGGAATCTTCCTGTCCCGCTTTGTCCTCTGGTCTAATCCAGACTTCTAGCCTGTTGTCGGCCCCTGTTCCCCATTCTCAGTGGGGTTCAGATGGAATATCCATGCATGACGCCCCTTCTATGGCAACCACACCTCCACAGGAAGGCAACGGCGTCTTTTCGGATGGGCAGAGAGGGCCTTTCAGAACCTGGCAGCAGAAGTAAATCCTTCTCTAAGGAACAAGGGGAATTAGCAGGGAGCACTGGACTAGGGATTTAACCCTACCTCTCTCCTTTGAAAGGCCTAGTCACTCCGACTCCCGTGGCTAGCCACAATCAAACAGAAAGGGGGTGGAGGGACACGGTGCAGAGAAGAGAACACAGCTCCCTGAATGACACAAGCACTGGATTGTGGAGGACCCTAATCCTGCTTTAATACCTTTCCAAGTTCAGCTCCTAAAGAATGCTCTTTAAAACAACACCAGTGTGTGAGCAGTGAAGGCCGACCAGGGGGAGGCACGCCATTCAACCTCCCTAACATTACCTGATTAGCAGATAGAGGCCCAGGCGGTGGGGAGAACATGCCCACGGGAGACAAGGGAAAGACGTGGATTATGATGATTACGCTGATCCATAAAAATACTATAATAAACACATCAACTTGGTTGTGCTGACTCCACACATAAGATGAACAGGGTCTGCAGTTTGCAGTGTAGGCTAGGCCTAATGGGGCAAGAGGGAAGAGATGCAAGAGTTGTTGGGCCAGCATTGTTAGATTATTACTTTCATCCAAATGTATAAATATGATTATGACTCATAAGACAAAAAAATGACCAACTGACTCAATCAAATCTATCCGCCAAAGATCAATCAGTTTTTTCTGCTGCTAATATTAACCCCTCTGGAAGATGAAGTACGAAGTTTGCTGTGTGGTCAGCCGCTGTCCTGTATGTTTACTGAAGACAGAGAAAGAGCAGGTGTCCTGTACGTTTACTGAGGACAGAGATAGAGCTGGTGTCCTGTATGTTTACTGAGGACAGAGAAAGAGCAGGTGTCCTGTACGTTTACTGAGGACAGAGATAGAGCTGGTGTCCTGTACGTTTACTGAGGACAGAGATAGAGCTGGTGTCCTGTATGTTTACTGAGGACAGAGATAGAGCAGGTGTCCTGTACATTTACTGAGGACAGAGATAGAGCAGGTGTCCTGTACATTTACTGAGGACAGAGATAGAGCTGGTGTCCTGTACGTTTACTGAGGACAGAGATAGAGCAGGTGTCCTGTACATTTACTGAGGACAGAGATAGAGCAGGTGTCCTGTACATTTACTGAGGACAGAGATAGAGCTGGGACCAAAAAGAGGACCACCAGCAGGAACCTCTGTCCCTCCTTTAATTTGCAGTCAGGATCTGCGTTTCTCTCCTGCCACACCTGAGAGCACGGATTAGCCCATAAGACCCTCCTGTGTGGATCAATGATCACGATTCCAGCAGCAAAGTGTCAACATTTACCCAGACCTTCTCAGCATTGGACCTCATCACTAGAAGAAGCCATACTCTCAGTAGATACCTTTAAGAGGGCTCCCAGGGGAATCATTATCTCCTTCCAATCCGTTGTCCACACAATTCCTCCTTCCATCCTTACGTCTCTCACCATCTCTCTCTCTTCCCTCACTCTCTCCCTCTCTCTGTCATGTACACATTCTATCAGTTGAGATTCACAAGAACCCAGACTCTAACCTCGTTAGAGCAATGCACTACTACAACAGCATAGTTGTATTCGATATGGTGCAGCTATGAACCCTCAAAGCACCTCTTCAGATGGAGAAGACCAAACTTTTTGACAAGCTTTGTCAGATAAAGATATTTCTAAAAATATCCCTGCATGGTCAAAGGCTAAGCTTAGTGCAGCTGAGAGGCCTCAGCCTTGGGAGTCGTGGGTTTTCACCTCCCTGTTCCTCTTCTTTCTTTCTCCTGCTAAAGCCCGCTGGAGAAGTATGAACTTTCCCTTTGAACTGATTACAGGCAATTTAAAGTGTGACAACATCTTAAGCTTTCACCACATGTTGCCAATGATTTCCTACTAAAGACATTACTTTCAATGCTTCTACCGCAGTGATAAGGATCAGGGTGAGTGGGTGAGATAAAAGAGGAGGCCAGAGGAGAGAGAGGTATGGAGGAGTTTGTGGTTTGATAAACATGGTACATTTAGCAACACATGTTCCCATCTCACCTACTCCCCTTTTGCTATTGAACAACCTGAGAAATAGCATAACAATTTAGTGAAGAATAGTCCAGGCTATTATGTCACCGCATCCCCTTCAAAAGAAAGAGAGGATCAGGATTAACCCACAGAACAGCTGTAAACTATCACTTTGAAGATCCTCCTTGTTTCACTAGGAAGCGGGTGGGCCTGTGAGGCTAGCCATGTCAATCAGCCAGACGTGAGAGATGAGGTGTATGGGCCAGGGTCACAGCCACAGGAAGGCCTCCGGACACTGATTGCAGACTGACGACCCGTGGAGCGATCGGTCAACACTGCATGGCTGGAAGTTCATTGATTTATTTACAGGCTACATCTCTGGCTTGACCTTTCTCTCCAACTATCCATCTCCACAGCAGCCCAACAAGAGCCCAAGCTGCCTGTGTCCTGGAGACCAAGGAGGAGGGTGGAGGGAGAGAAGGTTGAGAAGGGGGAGACCAAGGAGGAGGGTGGAGGGAGAGAAGGTTGAGAAGGGGGAGACCAGAGGGGAGTGGAGGGAGAGAAGGTTGAGAAGGGGGAGACCAAGGAGGAGGGTGGAGGGAGAGAAGGTTGAGAAGGGGGAGACCAGAGGGGAGTGGAGGGAGAGAAGGTTGAGAAGGGGGAGACCAAGGAGGAGGGTGGAGGGAGAGAAGGTTGAGAAGGGGGAGACCAAGGAGGAGGGTGGAGGGAGAGAAGGTTCAGAAGGGGGAGACCAAGGAGGAGGGTGGAGGGAGAGAAGGTTGAGAAGGGGAGACCAAGGAGGAGGGTGGAGGGAGAGAAGGTTGAGAAGGGGGAGACCAAGGAGGAGGGTGGAGGGAGAGAAGGTTGAGAAGGGGGAGACCAGAGGCCAAAGTTACTCATAAACAGCAGCTCCATGGTAACTCTGTTCCAACGAAGACTGGAGTGTAACATGCTGACCAGAACACACGCGCGGGTGCGTCCGCGTTGATCAGGTCACGCAGGTTGAAATATCAAAACTCTGAACCAATTATATTAATTTGGGACAGGTTGAAAAGCATTAAACATTTATGGCAATTTAGCTAGCTAAGTATGGTTGCTATTTTACCTGAAATGCACAAGGTCCTCTACTCTGACAATGAATCCACAGATAAAACGGTTAGTTTCTAGTGATCTCTCCTCCTTCAGGCTTCTTCTTCATTGGACTTTATATGGCGGTTGGCAACAAACTTTAAGGTGCATTACCACCACCAACTGGACTGGAGTGTGGACCTCAGTTCATCTCATCATATAAACCAATGAGGAGATGGGAGAGGCAGGACTTGCAGTGCGTCGAGCATCTCAAATAGAACCAAGTTCTATTTTAGCGCCTAGCTACGCAGACGCTTGTTGACACGCTCGAGCAGTGTGAGTGCAATGATTCAATAAACATGTATGTGTACATTTATTTTGCTACGCTCACACACGCGACGCGAGTAGTGTGGTCAGCATGTAACAGCGTGAATATGAGGATGAGGTTTACAGTTGAACAGATTTACTGGTTGTGGATGTATTTTCATGCAATGATGAATAAAGGCGATCCTTTTCAACTTTATTTTACCTTTTAGAAAATTACTTTATCTACAATTGTGTTGGTTACTACATACAGCACCCTCTATGTTAGATCACAGAGGCACATTCTCTAAATATAGCAGCCTGAACTACAACCCTACTTTGTCTAATTGCTTACATTGATAACCACAGTTGCAAAACACACATAGAGGGGGACTTGACATGGGAGAGTTTGGACTGTCATCATAACCAAATCAACACAAAACTTGTTCATTTACTCACAATCCAATTTCAAATCTAGAGCACACAATTTAGAGCAGCATTATTTTTAATAATTCTAAAGGATATGGCTCAATAGCAGTAAGGTCTCAGCATGTATCCTAGGTTGGTGTAAATAGATACGTGTAGAAAGTAATGAAGCCAAATAAGAAGTGCCATCCTTCTAGTCCCTAGGGCCAGCTCCAGTCAGCTCTAAAAGCTGCTTAATCACCTCCCTCCCCACTCTTAATACATTAGCATAGTAATGGGCTTTAAATTGAGCCTCTGTTTTTTAATTAAACTCCCAGCAGGTAAAAGTAAAACGCATTAGAGGAAAATGTGCACACCACTAATGGCCCAAAGGGGCCTTTTCCATCACAACAACGGGTGGCAGGTAGCCTAGCGGTTAAGAGGGTTGGGCCAGTAACCGAAAGGTTGCTGGTTTGAATCCCTGAGCCGACTAGGTGAAAATTCTGAGCAAGGCACTTAACCCTAAATGCTCCTGAAAGTCTCTGGTTAACAGCGTCTGCTGAATGTAACAACTCTCTGGCATTTGCTAAGATACCTTGTTGAAGTAAGCGTCATAATAGCTCATATGCACCTGCCCCAAAATGTCAATTTTGCGATATCACTAAGTTTAAAACATTATATAATGAGCCACAGTCTGGGATGAGGAGGTGTTATTCTTGTCACTTGACCCCCACTGCCGGTCTGGCTCAAATTAACACAGTATTTCTATGACAACATGATTTCTTATGTACTGGAATACGGAGAAATTTCTTCAGACAAGCCTCTGGCCACGCAGACAGCCAGCTAGTCATATTAGTTTGGGCAATATCACTGTAATACACAACTACATACAACAGTCCTTTGCTTTTAGTCAGTTGTGTCACGTCATCTTTGGTATCAATATTAAATGTCTTCACATCGCTTTATATGGCAAAATGTATCAACTTCTATAGCTGGTGTTTGTTTACTTAAAATTGCAATTTGTTTGTGGAGGTGTACTCTACTGTAGCATGTTGGCCTTCCAGGATCCCCAGACACTGTAAACCCTGTGGGCACCACCTGACTGTCAACTGTGGGAGAATAAAAGGACCTGGGAGAGCCTCATCACACCTATAGGAAAAGGTCAGACAGTTAATCAACCAGGGCCCTGACATGTCCCTGCTGCCTATCATAATGCTCTGTCTATTTTTTACAAGACATTCTGTGGCACCAAGCATCAGAAAACAGAGCCAAGAACAACACCCACATTCCTCCAAGCATTGATCAACCTGTTGGCTACTTAAGTCTGACATATGGAGTCCCATTGTGTTGTTGTTGAGTTTAAAGGCCTGCTTCTGCTATGTTATCACCATCTTTCCCGTGAGTTTATAACAGAAGCAAATTAACGCCATACAGTTAACCTCTATCTTTTTCACTCTGTAGTCAAGAGAGCGAGCGGGATAACGTTCTATGCATGTTAGGGAAAGAGTTGTACTTCTACAGGTTTAGCATCTTTATTTGACATATATTTTTACAGCAAACTAATTCTGCACCAACAGGATTTGAACATTTAGTCCATAATGTTGCTTGATTGGTGGTTAGGCTATTAGCTGGCCAAAAGTAGGTTACATGAAAAGTGCAATACTGTTAATACAACCATGTGTTATTGTTGGTTTTCAGTGAATGTATGCAAATCACAAAGCTCATCTGCATTTCCTGTGCTGCAGGAAAATTCTCAGCAACAAGAGTGATCAAATTAAGATCCTACATCTGAAGCACACAGCAAGAGAAAAGCTAGTGTTGAAATGTGAAAGGACAGTGAAATGGCTGACTAGCAGAAGAGGCTGAGTACACAACTAAGCCGGTGAGCAGGCAGCCAGGTACACAAGTGCTGTTTGGACAGCTGTAGTTTCTGAAGGTGGATGCTCAATGCAACATCACATTCAAGCCCTTCATCCACACATACAGTGTCATCACTCACTCTGAGTAATAGAGTGGGTGAGAAAAAAAAAATCACTCAAATGCGCTAGTCTTACGATACATTGAATAGATTACCTTCCTGAGTATTGCATCTACATGTACATTTGCTAATTAATAGCATAATATTCAAGGTAATCACCCGACTGTCTAAAGCAGGGATAGACAACTGGCGGCCCTGGGAAGACCGACTGAGTTCCAATTTTGTATTTATTTCCCCAGTCGGTCTCAACTTACTGTTTTTTTGTTTGTTGTGGCCCCCACCCACATAAAAGTTGCCAACCCCTGGTCTAAAGGTTTAGGTCCATTATGTAATTGTAACTGTCTCTAAACTGGACCTTTATCTTGGATTCAAAACAGCTGAATGTATTCCTCTACAAATGAGGCAGAAGGCTGTGAATTACCAGACTGGTATTAAGAGTGCTCTGCTTCTTCTCACTCCAAACCAGTCAGTCTAGCTGAAAGTAACTGAAACTGTTTGTATGGCCCATCTCACCTGCCGCCCTGCTGGAGATTTGACATCTTAACAGCACATGCTCTGCAAATGAGAACAGAGCGAGGGCTGGGGATAGCTCCCATTTAAAGCCACTGTAAATTCCTCCGCACCCATTTTATATTTTTAATAACTCTATTGAGGGCCTCTCTCTGTCTGTCCCTTCCAAGCTAATCTAGGTGAGGTGTAGCAGACCCCCCTTTAAGGGCTTGGCCCACTCAATGAGGCATCCTGGGTGATTGCTTCTTTTGAGAGAGGGAGCTGGTGATGGCTAGCTACAGTTGGAGACATAGTTCTAAGATGTTTTGGAGTATACTGCTGCCTATAACTGCCCACAGATACAGTCGGCTCTTATGACAGTGGACCTGAGGCCTGCTGTACTTAAGGCAGCAGTTAGGGCAGAGGAGGCTCTGGGCCTGTGTGCTCATTACCACCCACTTCATCTGAGAGCTGACATCATCCTTCAAAAGTACAGTTCATAAAATAAACCAAGTGTAATGGCTAAAGTTCCAGTTTGTTTTCTGTAAGTAAATATGGAGGTCTTTGATGATGAATAACCTGATTCTCCATCAAACACCAATCTAAGACGAAATGTTCAAGCCACAAAAAAACAATAAACTCTATAAACTCAGCTCAACACAATACAGAAGCACTCCTAGGAATCAAGATGCACATGGTTGTTTAAATGTATTGAATAATGGGATTCTAACAACAAAAACCTAGAATTATATTTTGGGACATTTTGGGGGGAAATAGATATGGAACATCAGATTTACATTCAGCGGTGAAATAGTTCAAAATAAACATTTGGAGCAGAGGGCTTTATAATTACTATTGACCCCAGAGGGTCCTGGACTAAGAGATAAAACAAACAGTAATATGAGGTGCTCTGCAAATATGCAAAGACAGGGTCTAGTGGAGAACATCACGCGTTGGTTTCTTTTCTCAGCTACTAATCTGTGGGCGAACACAATATTAAAACGGCTTTGGGTCCACTTGTGACCCAGCTATTCGCTAATGAAAAATTCCGCAGCTCCATGCAGAGGCCAATGGAGCCTGCCCCTCTACCAAAAGCCATGCCCTGTCCATCTTGTGGAGTTTACCATAGCTGAAAAGACACTGGATTAATCGGTAGAGCGGGAGAGGCAGACAATCTGGAAGAGAATCCCATGTGTGTTTTGCCCCTCTGCTTCCGCTCATCTTTAGGATATTTGTGCAGACAAGTGTTTGCCCAGGTTTTAATTATCAGCAATGAGGTGGTGATTATTGTGATGATGGATAGTTGGGTGAAGGGCTCAATTTATTCAACAGAGATTCAGCCTAAGCCTAAAATCAGTCTGAAGAGAAGAATCCCAGGCAGCCAGGGCTTAGCTATTGTCCATGGTCTGGTCTGTTTGTGTTCCTGCTTTTTCACTCTCTCCACTGATTCTGTCTTTCTCAGCGACATAAACCTCTTAACTCAGACTGCTCTGATCCACTGGTTTGATATCACTTTGGATGGAGATCAGCTTTAATTATCCTTGGGTATTATCTTAATTACAGAAAAGTACTGATTAGAAGAAATCAAAACCAAAATGTTACATTTCCAGCACAATTATCAAGAAATTCGAAATATATTTAATTCATTCTCAATGGAACATCCCCCTTCAGCCCTCATGTTCCTGTCTGGCCAAGTATACAAATGCACATTTAATAGGCGTACTGGAGGTTGGCACCTAGCTGTGAACAGCATAGCACACAGAGAAATACAGTCAAAAGCTGCTCATCTGACTCCCCTAGTTGACTGAAACACTATTTGGGCTGTAAAATGAAATCTACTATACAGATATTGTATCAGACTTATATCATTTCATAATGTCATACAATTTACAAAAGACTCCCTTAAAAACGTGCAGTATTAATTCCAAAAAGGTTTTGACAGGATATGCCCTGAGTTGCCATACTGTAGTAAGGCTCTTAAAAGATCTGGTTATAGATTGCCATGGCAACATTGGCAGGAGCTATAACATGTTTGTGATGGATGTCCTGGAGGGTCTCAGCGTGAGGACACCACAGCATCCCTGCCACAGCCAGGACACAGAGGCAGTGTTCTTTAAAGGACATGTTCTAGGCAGGGAGCACAGCACACATTAACCAGGGAGATGCAGAGGCAGTGTTCTTTAAAGGACATGTTCTAGGCAGGGAGCACAGCACACATTAACCAGGGAGATGCAGAGGCAGTGTTCTTTAAAGGACATGTTCTAGGCAGGGAGCACAGCACACATTAACCAGGGAGATGCAGAGGCAGTGTTCTTTAAAGGACATGTTCTAGGCAGGGAGCACAGCACACATTAACCAGGGAGATGCAGAGGCAGTGTTCTTTAAAGGACATGTTCTAGGCAGGGAGCACAGCACACATTAACCAGGGAGATGTCTGGGACGCTGATGGGAGAGGAGGAGGTTTACTCAAAATCCCATTGCTGCTTCTTCTTGGGACAGAGTTCACTGAAGGGACCTCTGTAAACTCTGGTTCTCTCAAAAAAGATAATGAATAGCTTTTTCTTGACAGGGATAGCAAAAGCTTTAGAAGATGAAGCCACAGACAATTTAAAATGATAGAGAGAACAAATGAGAGAGAGTGGGACAGGATGGGATAGAGAAAGCCAATGGGGGAAAAAAACTATATTTTTCAATGACAGGATGTTTCAGGACCCAAAGGCCAGGGATTAACACTGAGATTAGCATACAAAGAATATATTTGAATTTCTGATCCGCAGGCCCCTTCAAAAGACTAAATCCAAGATTAGCAGGTGTTATGCTAAAACTTGTTTTGTGTGACATAGTTACACTAGACAAACAAATATGTCTTTAGTGTGAAGGGCTGGCATAATGTATGGCCGTAGCCATAGAAACCAACTGGTATCTCAGAGCCTTGGAGAGGAGGGACAGTGTTGGAATGTGTCAGACAGAGAGAGGGACTCACACACACCACAGAGCTAACCAAAAGCCTGCTGTTTCCCCCCAAAAGCATAATCTACTCCGCTGTTCTGCCTACAGACCACCTATAAATATCACGTATCTTTGGCCGAGGCAATCAGTGCCTAATTATCTCTGTATTGTCTATGTTTTGTGAGAGAGGAGTCAATTGAGGAAGATTGAAATAAAAAATGTGAAGCATTCACACAAAACATGCAATTTACTGAAGATTGACATTGTGACATACTGTCTGTGTTCTAAAATAGATTGACATTGTGGCATACTGTCTGTGTTCTGAAATAGATGGACTATATGTGCACATAAAGGCTGAAGTCAGGTGCTTTCCATTTTGTTGACAAAGAATTGTCACTCATATATCACTGCACCAATGACAGGGAGCTGGCGAGCTTTTAAAGAGAGAGACTGAAACTGCAGAGAATAAGATCAGATAGAGCGATGGCCCAGGATTCCTCTGGAATGCTAGGGGAAGCAGGAAACTGACTAGCTAAAGCATTCTGGACCTTCTGCCAAAGCCACATGATGACGCATAGACAAGCAATGCCATAACGAGGTCAGTTATGGTATGATAATACAACTGAAACATGGACATGACTTGGTTTTGTTTTACACACAGATATACAGTCACAGAACTGGTCTGGTGCCACTCTAAATCAAAACGATGGAAGAAAATCCTGCTCTCAAATACCACTTTATTAGGTATTGGGTTATTTTCAAATGCTAACGCATTTGATTTGACACTGTTATGTAATTGGAGTAAGGGATGACAATCAGAGAGGAATATTCAGCATTTTCCCTGAGAGGCAATCATCAAACGAGAGGGCAACCATAAAATCACTTGGAAAGGTCTGCATAGATTCATTAAGAGGTAAGTTACTGCAGGCAATGAGAGGGTTAGCAATTCATTCCTTGTTTGCAGATATTAAGCCTTAAAGGCACAATGCAGACATTTTTTAAATCTCAATATCAAATCATTTCTGGGTAACAATTTCATCAGCTGTTGTACAATATAATACAAAACACAGGAAAATTGAATTTTGACTGCACTGGGCCTTTAATATTTCTGCTGCTTTACAGTATACAATACAAAGTCTGCAATATTTCCTAAAATAACATTTACAACACTATTAATGTGGTCTGTTCTGTGTTTTAAACCTTCCATCTTGAAAATGCCACAGCACCTGAGCAGTAGTATTTTCCCTTTGTGAAACTGGAATGATTAGGCTGCATTTACTATGTGCAGAGAGCCCAGCAGTTTCTATAACAACGGCATAAAGAACATCAAATGTGCTGCAATATAGAGAGAAAACCATGAAAAGCAATTTCTCTGCATCACAGCGATGAGAGTAACATACTGTAATGTTTAGACATTGTGCAAGGAACAAATAACAACCCCAAAAGAACAATAAATAATTGTCTGAGTTGTCCCTTACTTGCTGAAACTTGTATTGGTATATCTGAATTGGAGGTATTTTTGTGTTGTTTCATCTTGAATGGGTTTTTTCCAC
Organism: Salmo trutta; assembly: GCF_901001165.1. Taxonomy (NCBI): domain Eukaryota; kingdom Metazoa; phylum Chordata; class Actinopteri; order Salmoniformes; family Salmonidae; genus Salmo; species Salmo trutta. The sequence goes on along the minus strand of NC_042983.1, from coordinate 21,609,933 downwards.
CCTACTTGTTGCCATCTTATGTTACCGTGAGGCTATACTGTTCATGTCTTCAAGTATTCAAGCATGCATTTCGCCTCCAGAGATCTGGCAAAGGAGTTGTCTGTCTGAGATGCCCCCCCCCCCCCACACACAACATTTTCATAACTCACTGAACTATGGATGTGAGTTGGATGCACGCACACACGTACACACACACGTACACACACACACACACACACACACACACACACACACACACACACACACACACACACACACACACACAGCTCTCTTTCATGCGGTTGGCTGAGTGCTTGTGTGAATCACTCCAGCTGGAAGAGAACAGGTTGGACAAAATTCTCACGTGGAGCCTTCGAGGCACAGAGAGGAACGGTAAAGCATGGCAGAGCACGTCCACTCTCCCCACAATCCAACCCACACGCTGACTCCCAACATTCTCTACCAGCGCTGACCACAACACATCTCACTGGTTTAACCATGGCTCCTGACTGCAAACTACCTCTCTGACTGTCCACCAAGGGATTTGACCCATTTAGTTACAAGTCTTTTTTAAAGGCCAAAAACACCTCAGCAGGACTTCTTTCTAAACATACCCTGTAAGTGGCATCAGCTGTGAGGTAACAGGATGAATCATGGTTAACAGAGATCCAACCTTTCTTGGGTATGTGACGTTGTACCAGCTGTATGTGCAGTGAATGTGGCTTGTCTACCAAACACCATTCACTATACAAAACAACTGATATGGTTCTCCATTTCTCTTCAGAAAGGGTGACAGTGAATATATCCTCCTACACTGACAACCTTGGTGATCCCTCTCAGCTAGTGAAAGGGTGTGTATTCACAAGCCAATTTTACACTCCCTTTGGGCACGTGCAGCCCCCTCATCGTGCCTGGGAGCAGCCTATTCTCTTGCCCTGCTTACAAAAAGCAGCTGTTTATATAATGCAGTGGCGGCACTTTATGTTACAGAATGATAAATAAATGGGAAGACCCAGAGCTTAAAGCTAATGAAAAGCATCTGAAACACACAGAAAAGTAGGGGCTTGCACACAAGCACCCACACACACAATATGCATATAAGCACCCAGCAGGTAGGGGTGGTGAAGCACAGACCCAGCCAGAGGTTATGGGGACGTGCTGAGTGGCTAAAAGGACGACGCGCCCCACCAGCCGAGGTCAGTCCCAGGGACGTGAGGGGGTGTGTGGCCCCCTACGCCACCAGGGCCTGCAGCTCTCCTATCCTCAGGGCAGTCACCCTTCTCTCCACCTCCCACCTCTATAGCCTAATGACAGAGCCCTGAGGCCTTGTCACCCCCACACTCCTACCTCCCCACCCATCACTCCACTGTCCTTCCCAGGTGCCTGTCAGAGGGGTGTCTGCTTCACGACTGGTGTCACCATGGCCCAAGGCCCAGTCTTTCATTTGAAGTGCCCTGGTCCAGCTCTGCCACAGCCTGAGCCCACAGCCCGCGGCCTGGGCCATTGTCTGGCCTCAGAGAAACACCATTATTTCAACTCAATTTACTGTGAGTAAACACTGAGTGATGAGCCCCCCCACCCTGTCCTATCCCTCACACACACACACACACACACACACACACACACACACACACACACACACACACACACACACACACACACGATTCTCTGATTCCTCTTTCCCTCTCCAGATTGTCACTCACTAATTCACTTCCCAGCATAGAGTGGAAGACAAGCAACCATTGTCTTTTGAGTACGCTTTCATCACTGAATGGGTTTTAAGGGCTGCTGGCCCTATGGTGCACCCTTATAAATAATATCCACAACACACTGTGACCATACTGTGACCACCATTGTTCCAAACAAAAAAAAAGTTATCAGACTCTAGTGTGACTCTAGTGTGTTATCAGACTCTAGTGTGACTTTAGTGTGTTATCAGACTCTAGTGTGACTCTAGTGTGTTATCAGACTCTAGTGTGACTAGTGTGTTATCAGACTCTAGTGTGACTCTAGTGTGTTATCAGACTCTAGTGTGACTCTAGTGTGTTATCAGACTCTAGTGTGACTCTAGTGTGTTATCAGAATCTAGTGTGACTCTAGTGTGTTATCAGACTCTAGTGTGACTCTAGTGTGTTATCAGACTCTAGTGTGACTCTAGTGTGTTATCAGAATCTAGTGTGACTCTAGTGTGTTATCAGACTCTAGTGTGACTCTAGTGTGTTATCAGAATCTAGTGTGACTCTAGTGTGTTATCAGACTCTAGTGTGACTCTAGTGTGTTATCAGACTCTAGTGTGACTCTAGTGTGTTATCAGACTCTAGTGTGACTCTAGTGTGTTATCAGACTCTAGTGTGACTCTGGTGTGTTATCAGAATCTAGTGTGACTCTAGTGTGTTATCAGCCTCTAGTGTGACTCTAGTGTGTTATCAGACTCTAGTGTGACTCTAGTGTGTTATCAGACTCTAGTGTGTGTCTCAAAGATTCGTAGATGGTAGAACCTCTGGTTTTGTCATGAGAGACAAACAGTGAGGCAGTTCAATTGAGCTGGGAGTATACATTTTGGTGGCTTTTGTGTTCCTCAGACAATGGTCACAGTGTGACTTGACACACGCAGCTGCAGAATTAGACCGCTGGGAGTGTGTGTCTAATGTGGTCAGGACAGTCAGTCCACACAGTCAAAAGGCAACATGAGACCGGCATTCACTGATTGACACGTCAGACGAAAATGTGAGGATGTAGATGCGGGAACAGCCATCCACCAAACTCTGTGCATTTAAAATACATTTGCATAAACATTTAAAATAAAGGGGGAAAGATGTCGTTGTTTAGTGAAATAGCACCATATTCCCATTTAAAAAGCCTTTATGTGGGAGACAATACAGTATATCTTAATTATGGGGAATTATCAGGCAGCTTTAACTAGTGGTCGTTTGCACTGTCTCTGCCCAGCATTGGTAATAGGATTATTTGGAGTGTACTTTATCTTAGGCAGAAAGAGGCTGACACAGTAGCACGAACTAATGTGATAAAAGCTCCTGCTATCACTGCTTGATTCAAGGATTTTAAAGGTAACTGTTTATGACAAGGTAATAATGCTGCATGCAAAAGGCTGGCCTGTAAATTGGTTAGTTAGGGCATGATGGATGAGGGACAGCCTAACCTTATTTCCAATAGAACTGCTTGATTTCTGAAGCTGAGGATAATGAATTTGATTTAATTAGCCCCTCCCTTATCTAGTTAAGAGTTTAAGAAATTTGACCCCGCATGTACTCACATGCAAAAAAAAATAACATTGTGGTGAAAATGATGAAAATATTTGAAACAAAACCCCCAAAATAAAGAACCACAGCACACAGGAGTAAAAGTAAAAAAGGTATAGTGCATTTGAGATATTTTTCCCTTTATTTGCCAACTGCTCCATCCATCTGTTTAAGCATGGCATCATAAATATAAGCAATAATGCATGATAAAAATGTCATAACACATGGACTCGAGTGTATTATTGCTTTTATACAACGGGTTACCAGTATTGAAAAGCACGATTCTTTACTAAACCATACATTATTCCACAAAACATGACGCTACATTCACTAACAATGGTTGGCAAGTGCAATTTTAGGCATTTTCTGGTCGTTAGTTCTATTCGTATTGACTGCTACGTAAAGCAAAACTACCCAAGCGCTGGTTGATAGTTCCAGAACTTTGCGGGTAGCTATAGCAACAACAAAAAATGGTTGCTATGGAGGCTCTTCCCCTCCTTGCTAGCTAGCCAACTGCACAGCTAACACAATCACTTCAGAATGAAGCTGGAAATATGGCAAACTAGCTGCATTTTGTTGAGTTTCACCTGTTTTTCTATTGACATTTCTTTGTATATATCCATAAAATTATGCGGATTCATGATTTCGACTGGCTGAGAAAAGCTGCTTGTCTGTCTCTTCCCGACTCCCGACACGTTCATTATTATGGGACACAACGGAGATCAAATTTCAATTTTGCAACAATGTTGCAAATGTTGGAGATAATGTCGAGATGCTTTTTACAGTGGAGTTCAAGTTTATAAGTTGCATGACTGGGCAAATGAGACAGTGGATCTGTAAAAGTAGTAGTAGTAGTAGTAGTAGTAGTAGTAGTAGTAGTGTGTTGCTACCAATGTTCGCTCTAATTGTTTTCGGCACTGACAAAATTTCAGAAAGCAAACTTGAATTTTGTGAAACTTCTGTGCTACTTCCTGCACGCGTTTACTGTGAACACTGAGGCTGTACCCACTTTAAGTTACAGTTTTAACAGTGGCCAAGTAGGCTCCTGTGGCTATTTGATCATAATGTAGGTATACCAGAGTGGCCTACCATCAAAAACAATGAACAAAATGCATTCCGTAACATTTTAACATGGGAATAGCTGTTCTATCATTCAGCCTACAGTAGCAGCCAGATGTTTTAACATTACTTAAAAAACATAAGCCTATGCAACATTAACCAATTCAAAACAGTACTGTAGCAATGAGGTTTGTGCAGTAAGCTATAGGCCCAATACAGTACATTATCACCACATATTGGCTTTGCTTGAATATCCCTGCCAATGCATTGTTGTTTATGCCATGTTTTTAAATTATATTTCAAAGGTAGGCTATATGTGCACACCGACAATAGATCCTTTGTTTTATTACTTGTGAGGCACAGCTGAGTGAGCATATATTTAAATGATTTGTATTTTACTGGGCTGATGTTGCCTGCATCTGATGGTCAGTCTCAGCAGAGGGAGAGAGCAGCAGACAGAGGGTCCGCCTCTCAACATCCCTCCATTCTCCCTTTCCTCCACTGACCAAAAGGGACACCGTCTTCCAGATGATGGAGAAACTTGAGTCGCACAGCATTATTTTTGCCTTTTGCACAAATTCATGTTGTTACTCCTATGAACAGAGAAAGTGAAATATTCCTTGATTTAAAAAAATAAACAAGCCACTAATAATAACAATGCAAGCATATAGATATACTTTCCTACTCATTCATTACTGCTGCAGTACTTGTAGCGCTGAGTGGAAATAAGAAGAACATACATTTTGTGGCTTATAAAAGTGTTGACAGTGCTGAGTAAGAACTTAAACATGAAGTCAGTCATAAAAACAGCATCTCTTTGCTGTATTTGTTGACAGTCTCTCTAGTCATGGTTTTAAACGTTTTGAAATCTCACAGTATCAACTTAGCTGCAGCTTTCTTTTATGGCTGTTACTTTTAATGCAGACATGGTAATCTGAGCCATCCCATTGGCCAGTGGTAGGCCTATAGTGCACTTGATTTACTCTCTGGGCCCACCTGGAAGGCAGAGTTTGTACCTTCAGACACATGAAATGGTTCAAAATGGCAACAGTTTGCCTATCCAAAACACCACAGTCGACCGCAGTTACTGCACTTTACTGCAGTTTTAAAACTTCAATCCTTTTTGTAATGGTCCCAAGGGGAGTTGCGCAGCAGTCTCGGGTCTACTGCACGCCAACGCGCAGTTAAGAGGTAACATTGGTTGCTAAGTAACAATGTAAACTATGGCACTTTTTTATGAATGTGGCCATGTGTGTTGTGTAGTATATTATGGTCAGCATAGACTCTAACTATGGGAATTCCAAACCACCCGATGTACAATTTGTACTATCGCCATCTCTTTTACCAGTTTCTCTACATATCTACACTAAAGAAAGCAAATACATGAGGAAGTGTTGTATACAAACCTTTAAGAAGTCAGCTGAGAGGAGGAGGCTAGGGATCAGGCACTAGCTATAAATTGTTAATTGAGGTAGTGATTCATCATCAGATTATTAATGAAGCTTGTGTTGGACCCTCAGCTCCACAGTAATGGGGTGGTGTATATCTCTCTCCTCCTGGCCCTCTGGGTGGACCTGGGCCTGGTCTAGCACTGCCAGCTAATCTTTTTAAAGGGAGAACCAGACTCCATCATGCCTCTGAAATGTTACCCATCTATTGGTCCCCAAGCCTTTCCACACAGGCCTGCCTGACACCTCCTATTATGACTACTACTTCTATTTCACCTCTGAGAACAGCCCTCTCAAGTCCATCATTCGGACAGCCCCAGGTATGTGTCATCTATCACTAATTGACCATGCATGTGAGAAACCCCACCCCCCAAAAAAAGCAAGCACAAAGAAAAATAGAGCTGAGAACAAACGATGGGTTCAGCCACTGCAGAACCTCCCTCTCCAATATAGGGCCTGGTGTTTATACAAGTCAGGGGTTTTCTGGAGTTATTTATCTAAAGCTAGCTTTGATTTGCTGTGGGTTGTGTTGATGTCTATGGCCTGAGTCCTAAACTTCCTGGTTGAGGAAATCAGCCAGCACTACAACAAGACTTAAAGAGACATACTTATCACTGGCAGTTCATCTCATGCTCCCACTGGTAAACTGGGGGAACAAGAGCAACAATACAGAGCCCATTGATGCTTAAGAGGGGTAGCACATTGGAGATCCTATTACCGGTTATACACATTTCAGTTTATCTCACTCCCAGTCATTATCTAAACTGCATACATATCATTAGAGTACCTGGTTGAGAAGTGTGTGTGTTTTTCTCGGTCTCCTAATAGGGCCCAAAGGGACATTGTTGTTTTGTAACTAACCCTCTGTAGGCCATGAAGGAATGGGTTTATAAACCATTTAAAAACTGGAGACATGCAGGACCCGCAGAACACTACCATGATGCATCAAATACAAACATATCTGTCATGAGATGGAGACGGTGAGCTCTTTCTCCCTCCTTGTGCATTGTAGAAGCACAAGATTAATTATGTGATTGTGGAGAAGAGAAGGAGCCCAACAATCCTCAGTCAGACTCAGACCAGTTCCTCATTACTTTACTGAGGCCTCTGGAGAAACCCAATTGACTTCAGACCCAAACAGCTCCACTGCTTCAGAGGCGGAGGAGAGAGGTACCTACCCAAAGTAGATTTACACTGATTGAGAACCATAACATCTATTAAGGGTGTATTTCTGCTTCTCAGATAATGTCTCTTTGTACTTCCACAAGGGCAATGATAAATTGCAGAGGCTAAAATATAGTTGTAGATTAAAACTGACTGTAGTGGCAGCAGAATTACACTATATTTCAGTTTGCATCCATAGTCAAGTTAGCCTCTTATGCTATCAATTATTAGCAAATCAGAATGTTCCGGTTATTCTCCTCTACTGGATTATCCATACAGTATTGTATGGAAGAAATGCATTATGGCTCCAAAACGGTCAAATCCTTGAAAACCATACATAATCATTGTGGATGACATTAGAAATGAAGCTGCTTTAAAGAGCAGTACAGTGCCTGGCTTCTGACAACCACAAGCATTCCTTTTAAGATGGTGGATTTGAGGAAGAAATGATTACCCTACTAAGAGCCAACAAAAATCACATATTACAGTACATCTTAGATACAGATAAAATAATGCATTGGCGTTAAAATGTTCCCTTTTGTGGACTGTCAATGTATTATTTTCCATTTTTTTTGTAACATCATGCTCATAGGATGCCATTCAGTTAGTTGGCTGTACTACAGTATTGTCTGTGACGTTGATACATGCTAAAGGAACAAATAGTAATCTCACACTCCTCACATCTAAAGCACCAGCAAAAGATACCATCTCTTGTCCTCATAAAGATATCCATGCGAGTTAGATCAATGACCATGGCCTTCTCTCTGAGAGCCACACACCTATGCAATTACAGAAAAGGTGAGGCAGAAAACGCCTCATCCATAGGGAGTTTCACACAAGCAATAACATGCTATCAGAGAGATAGACAGCTAGATTAGATAGAAAGACAGCTAGATTAGATAGAAAGACAGCTAGACAGGCAGAGATCAAGCTGGATCCGTCATCTGGCTATATGTTCACAGGTCAGTCTTAGCTAATCTAATTCCTAGGGTTTCCCACAAAAAAAGGCGAGTGCCACTCAGGAGAAGTGGCAGGGAGAGAGAGGGTGTGAGGGTGGATGGGGAGAAAGGGCTTGAATAATTATGAATCCGGGAGCTTAACCTTCTGGGGAGTTAATTTGAAGAGCACTGGGGATAGGGTAGAGGGACTCTTTATTTCCCTGGGGAGCCTCTAATGCCATTGTGTGGGAATGGAGAGATCAGGCCACAGTGCAATATCGTGTCTGTTAACAGCCATATGACGAGCTGACCCCACTGCCATGCCCACAATCACACCTGCCGTCATCACGGCTAATTAGTTAAACATATCAATAGCGCTCTATTGGCCTTTTCTCTCCCGTATTGGCCCATTGATGCTGCCGGTGTGCTGAGTGACAAGACACCCCCCCTTCCAACCCCTCTGAAGAAAATAAAGAAAAAGGAACTCATCAGATTCCCAGCTATGTATTGGCTGAAATAACTGAAATGTGCTATAGAACAATAGATGATGTTCAGCATAAAATTGAATAGAAATAGATGAATAAGGATTAATTAAATGTATGATATTTAAATATGCTCTGTGTAAATGTATTATAGACCTACTTACAGTATATGATGGGGTTTCCCACACCCCTCAAATCTTTTCCCTGATCAACCATGTGTAAGTTGTGAGAAATAGAGACAGAGAAGGGGAGAGAGAAGGGAGAGAGCTGGGAGGGAGGGAGGTGAAGGATACAGACATAAACCAAGGGTTAGATAAATCACAGCATGTGCAGAAATGATACTTTGCAGCCCTTGGCTTTGTTAAGGGGGCTAGCTGGAATTCTTTCATTTGGACTGGGGGGGGGGCCGTCCCCAGCTCTCCCCAGGAGAGTCTCCTGTCATGTTTGCAGCACGGAGGCTGAGAGATTGGATCGGTGGATGGCAGAAAGGCTCTGTTGTGTTGCTCTGGCAGCAGCCTGGGCTTATGGCAGCACGGGCCGTGACATCTGGATTGAGTTTGCTGTGAGCACACTCAGACAGGGCTGCCTCTGCCAAGAGGAATCTCAGCCCTTTGACTCCTACTCCCATGGCTTGCTCTAATTGTCATCTCTCATTATTTAGTCAAAGGTGCAGGGATGAATCATAAACTATTATGTAGGGACGACATTCTCCTCTCCCTGTGAAATCCTCCTCTCCTTCTAGCTCTCTCCCCCTTCTCGCCTTTTCTGATAACGGAACTAGATTTTTTTATCGGGGGAAAGACTGGAAGATAAACATTGCTCATCTCTCAGACTGGATTGGTTTCTGCTCAGATTTGGCTGAGAGGGACTCTGAATTCTCCACTAGAGTTTCTTCCCAAGCCGCAATTGACATGAGATGAGAGCAGGGGAAGTTCACAATGATTTAATGAGAGTGTTCAATTAGAGAGGACTTAGAGAGGACTTTGTCTTTTGTAAGGAATGTCTCAACACAATAAGGGAAGTCAGTTCCAGGCTAGGGTTTAACCAGTAGCAATTGAGGGGATTATTGCAAATAAAAACAATGTGTTTACTGTTTTATGGAGCATGGTGTGCTCTAATAAAGAGCTTCATATTAAGAGGGTGGGTACTTCATATGAATCAACATCATACTCAATGGGATTATAATATTCCAATAATTTATAGGTAGTGGAGACAGAAATATGGCAGAGAGCTCAGAGTGTAAAACAGGGTGTGGGAGCTTTAGAGTATTTCAACAGTATCAGTGAATAAATCAGAAAATTCTCTAAGATAGCTGTATATATGTTTATTATCGCACTCCATACGACATTCTAAGGTATTACTTTCACATTTCATGGTTGAGGCCCACTGGTCCAAATCTGTTTAAACAAATAAACCTTTGACATTTTGATTAGATAATCTCCCCCAATTAAAAATATATATACTTTGAGAAAAGCAACAACAGAAATAAATAACTATAAGTACTTTAATATTGGGTGAGAACAAAATGTAGCACTGTTATATCATTCTAAGCATCCATAGTACAGTCCCTGTTCAACGTGGCATCTACAACCCTTGGGTCATAGGTTCAGTGAGCCTAGACTCCTATCTGATGGTGTTAAAGAAAAGAAAAGTCACACATAGCTCCCAATTATAGCCATCTAATCCTGCTAGCTATGTGGCTGAAGAGTGTGTCAGTCAGTCAGGTGAGAAAAGGTTGCACTAATGCGATGTGGTGCTCTGAACACGGCGGGGTCTGCCTTTGACGTGTCAAATGCTTGTTTTGGAAACAAAGTGAATATGTGGAGTGTGTGTGTGTATGTGTGTATGTGTGCGTGCGTGTGTGTGACATGGCCTGCTTGTCACCCCACTGGTGGTATGCTGCTGTGTGCTCTTCATGACACTCACATCACTCTCCTCTCGTGCCATACATTCTACAGGGATGAGCAGGGATGAGCTAACCTGATGTCTAGATCCTCAGGCTAGAGGCTACAGATTCTGCAACAGATTACAAACAACCAAGCTATTAAGACATAGCTGGCCAGAAAGTATAATAGGAATCGAATCCTATGTATTGAGACACCAAATTTCCCCACTTTGAGAGACTACATGGCAAGTACCACTTGCATTTGCTGGTATATTGAAGGGTTCAAAATGAGGTGGAAAGATGAGTATCAGCCCCTTCTCCCTTACACAGCTTTGACTGCTCTGTTTATAGTAGCCATTACTCATTCATCACTGGTTGGGAGGGCTATTCTTTTCACTTTTGTGTGTCAAGCATACCATCAGATTAGGAGGACTCAGATTTCATCACTAATTCTGCTCGTCCACTTATGAAGGTGACAGCTCCTCGAGTGAGGAAGCAGGCCTTAGTGACACGACACCAGTCCATCATTGGCTAACCGATCACATCCCTCTCAAGGGCTATACGCTAACACTATTAGCACTACTGCTGGGCGTCTGACTAACACATCCCTCACACAGAGCTACATGCTAACATCATTAGCTAGCTCTAATGTTGGGCTTCTAACTAACACATCACTCACAGAGCTACATGCTAACAGCATTAGCTCTGTTGCAAAAACACCCGGACCACAATGCAGCCTTCTAAAACTATCAGATAGATATTTTGCCTCAACACCCTCTGTGGTTGTCGTGAGAAATGCCCTCATTTGTCTCTGAGAATGTGGCCTGCAGTGTTAGGGAGAGAAATACTGTTTTGATTCCACCCTCTTATGCCCACAAAAGCTCTATACATGTTATTGAACTTGCAGTACATGCCTCTAGCAGAGAAACGGGACCCACCATTCAAATCCTATTATAATGTAATATTTCACATAGACATTGAACTACCGAGATGATTTGTAATTAGAACCAGAATCAGTCAAATGAAAATAGGGTAGAGACAATAAAAAATGAATGTTTTCATCTATGGGAGGATTCTCTGGCTTTATTTAAGATCTGTGTGAATGTGCTAACAGCATTAATGATGTTAGAAAGAATTATGAGGAAATCAAATTTGCCTCGCCACTTGAGCGCCACTAAAATGCCAAACAATAAACTACCAGATTGCAAATTAGATCAGTAAAAATATCAAACACATTGCAGTGGAAGAAAATCCATAATTGCGTTTAGCGCCGGGCCTCTCCTGGGAGGCAAGACAATAAAGATCATCAGCACGCTGCTACATGGGATCTTCTATTGACAGAGCAGTAAAAATCGACAGGCTAACTAAATAAACACTCCAGGCATCATTAAATATTCAACAGCTGAGATTTGACTGGAACGCCTGCTTCTCCCACCCCTTCCGATGGCTTCTCTCTGAAGCACATCTTCCTCAGTCGCCCCATCCTCCACCCCCCTGGCTCTTCACAACAACAAATGATGCGGTGCCCGAGGGCCCTACTCCAGCGGGAGACGTAGCTGGGAGGACAGGTGCAGGAGAGCAAAGGAAATAAAGAGGAGACAGCCTATGACCAATGCCTATTAACTGAGGGCTGAGGCAAAGCCCTATGGCATCCAGTGACCCCCCTCAGCCCTCATCTATAGAGATGGACAATGTGTCACACACGGACATCCACCCACCTAATGCATCGTACCTCATTTTCTCTATCAAGATGTCCCATCAAAAGTCAAAGTGTTAAAGAGAAATCCAACAAATCTGATCCCAATCACCCAAATCACACTGTGGAAAAATTCTATTGTGTCAGCAGAAAGACCAAAGGACCTGTTAAAGGACAATTATATTCGATTACAGTATCAGAGGGCAGTACAGTTAAACACACAATATATGGTGTTGCACTGCTAAACTAAACACAATCTAGTATCTGTTTGATCATAGCTTCTGTATTTCTAGTACTGGCAGCATAAAGAAGAGAAAAACATATATCCATAAATAATATAAACTCCCTGAGGCACATGACAATATCATATACATTCATCTGCCTGTGTGAAGAGAGCGGGGTTATGCAAATGACTGATGACAGCGTTATTGTGTGAGGAATATCAATGGAGTAATTACTGTTATATGCCCCTCCACCGCTGAGCCTTGCTCGACGCTCTCCATTTCTCAGCCACTCTCGGGGGGGAGATGAGCCGCACGCTCTCGAGAGCAGAGCTAATAACGGCAGCTCAGATACGGGCATGACTTAGACGAGCCCTGGGGTCCTGAGCCGCAGACTGCTAAACGTCGCCCGGGTCTCAGGAGAGGTCCCCACCACAGATCAAATGATTAAAAAACCACCAGAGCTGAGTGACAGTCATGCCTGCCACCTAGGAGACTCTCTCTGTATGTCGGGGTCACACCAACAGCTCTCACTTCAATAAGAACAACCAGTGACTTTTTATCACATCAGATGACCAACAGACACTGACACGTGTGATTAGTCCACCAAAACTTCCTCATTATACAATTGGAATAAAACAAACTAATGCAAACTAATGCTACATTATTCAGAAAAATAACTGAAGTATTTTAAAGTCATTATTATTAAATATCAAGGCAGATGAGTATGTTAAGTAACAATACATTTTGATATGACTAATATCATGTACAGTAATGAACGTGTAATCGTTTTGTTTTACGGTTACTGTTAATATGCAGGACCGAAGTGATCTGGTCTGACCTTTATAAATATGTCTTGGCACCTGGCCAATGAGCAAACACTCTTGGCATGTAAGTGTCTTCTAATGTAAAGCTCAAATGTGTTTAAGAAAACACTCTCCATGCCATTAATCTATGTGCAGCAGCAGCAATCTGCCTGAAGACCTCTAATATGTCATCTTCATCATATTTTACAGGTGAGGGATTGTCTAATAAATAGAAAGGTAAGAGGGCAGAGGTATGTTTCAGAGAGAGATATAGAAGGATTACGGGGAACTTCAAAAGAAGGAGGTAGACTTGTGTAGTGCCCTGAGGCTCATACCAACCAACCAGGAATGTTTCCCCCACATACCTTATCAGAGAGGGAAAATATGACACGTTCATACTGAGAAAACAGATCTTATTGACTGTATTTCTGTATAAAATCACATTTGAAAACAAGAAAACAAATGACCAGGGATGAATTGAAGATGCAAGTGTAAGCTATCCTTACCCTGTAAGTAAGATAATGATCTAGTGTGCTGCAGTGTGGGTTGAAGAAAGAGGGCCAGGGGTCACAATTGTACCCTCACACCATTCATTTCCTGATCAGGTGCAACTCTTGCAGTGTCGACACCTCATATATCTCCCTGAGTAGGATCAGGTTGATCTCCACACTTATCTCACAAGTAATAAGTCCCACTTAGACCTGCACCAGTCTAATACAGTGGCAAGAAAAAGTGTGTGAACCCTTTGGAATTACCTGGATTTCTGCATAAATTGGTCATCAAATTTGATCTGATCTTCATCTAAGTCACAACAATAGACAAACAAAGTGTGTCTAAACTAATAACACACAAATTATTGTATTTTTCTTGTCTATATTGAATACATCATTTAAACATTCACAGTGTAGGTTGGAAAAGGTATTGAACCCCTAGGCTAAGGACTTCTCAAAAAGCTAATTGGAGTCAGGAGTCTGCTAACCTGGAGTCTAATCAATGAGACAAGATTGGAGATGTTGGTTAGAGCTGCCTTGCCCTATAAAAAACACTCACAAAATTTGAGTGTGCTATTCACAAGAAGCATTGCCTGATGTGAACCATGCCTCAAACCAAAGAGATCTCAGAAGACCTAAGATTAAGAATTGTTGACTTGCATAAAGCTGGAAAGGGTTACAAAAGTATCTCTTAAAGCCTTGATGTTCATCAGTCTATGGTAAGACAAATTGTCTATAAATGGAGAAAGTTCAGCACTGTTGCTACTCTCCCTAGGAATGGCCGTCCTGCAAAGATGACTGCAAGAGCACAGCGCAGAATGCTCAATGAGGTTAAGAAGAATCCTAGAGTGTCAGCTAAAGACTTACAGAAATCTCTGGAACATGCTAACATCTCTGTTGACGGGTCTACGATATGTAAAACACTAAACAAGAATGGTGTTCATGGGAGGACACCACGGAAGAAACCACTGTTGTCCCAAAAAAAAACATTGCTGCACATCTGAAGTTTGCAAAGGTGCACCTGGATGTTCCACAGCACTGCTGGCAAAATATTCTGTGGACTGATGAAACTACAGTTGAGTTGTTTGGAAGGAACACACAACACTATGTGGAGAAAAAACCAACATCATAACCTCATTCCAACTGTAAAGTATGGTGGAGGGAGCATCATGGTTTGCTGCTGCTTTGCTGCCTCAGGGCCTGGACAGCTTGCTATCATCAACGGAAAAATGAATTCCCACGTTTACCAAGACATTTTGCAGGAGAATGTTAGGCTATCTGTCCGCCAATTGAAGCACAACAGAAGTTTTGTGATGCAACAGGACAACTACCCAAAACACAGAAGTAATCAACAACAGAATGGCTTCAACAGAAGAAAATACGCCTTCTGGAGTGGCCCTGACCTCAACCCGATTGAGATGCTGTGGCATGACCTCAATAGAGCAGTTCACACCAGACATCCCAATAATATTGCTGAACTGAAACAGTTTTGTAAACAGGAATGGTCCAGAATTCCTCCTGACCGTTGTGCAGGTCTGATCCGCAACTACAGAAAACGTTTGGTTCAGGTTATTGCTGCCAAAGGAGGGTCAACCAAATATTTAATCCAAGGGATCACATACTTCTCCCACCCTGCACTGTGAATGTTTACACGGTGTGTTCAATAAAGACATGAAAACGTATAATTGTTAGTGTGTTATTAGTTTGTGTTTGTCTATTGTTGTGACCTAGATGAAGTTCAGATCCAATTTTATGACCAATTTATGCAGAAATCCATGTATTTCCAAAGGGTTCACATACTTTTTCTTTCCACTGTAGATGACCAGGTAGGGCAGGTCCAGATACTTGGGTGGTAGGCTACACTGCCCCTAACACAGGTTTGACTATGAACACTGTCATCTCACCTTACACACCCAACACACATGCACTCACACGAGCGCACACAAATGCACACACAACACAATTCAGTTAAGACATTGCTCCAAGCCACACAAGATGCATTCCAATACAGAGCTGTCTGTCAGGATGTATGAAACACTTACAAAATGATTCACCTACTGTCCTCAGTCTGTACCATTTTTACAAAATAAATACAACTTCTTCTTCTACTGATGTAAGCATTACATCATTAGGTCTGAAACTATCATTTATCATTTTGACCACAATGCTGAAATAACAACACCAAAAATGATGATGCTATTCCAAAGCATTTTTAAGCAGGGGTTTAGTCTAAAAGTAGTGAAGACCATTTCAGCCATTAGCTTCAAGCTCAGCTAGACTTCAAGAATAAAAGACAGTCCGTGCTAAAACAGTCAGATCAATTAGACTTCCCTAGCCGACGAGCACCAGAAAATTCCAGTATTTTAACGGCTGAGTAACAGAACCGAGCCACATACTGGTTCTTGTCTGACATGAATGCTTCATTCACACAGTGTTCTGCTCAACGTTTCCTCACAAACCCAGAAATGCATTGAGAATGAAAATGCTGTCAAACACAATTTTCATCCAATTAGTGTTCTGTTTCAATCCTGGACAGAGAAAATAAAATATTACAGAGCAATAAAAAAAGAGCCAAAAACAGAATATACTGTATGTCTGTGGTGTGACAGTTGAACTGTTTTCTGTGAGTTTTTTCCTCTGCCCTACTTTTAACTGCTATTGTTCTTATGTTCAAGTGGTCTGGTTTTTATTTTCCGTCTTTTTTTCACAGCAATAAAGAAACATATAGTAAAGAAATTGGCCTCTCCCCGGCATGGTTTCTCACCCTGGGATGAGTTGTAAATCTGATAGCATGATTAACCGTGGATGACAAAAATAAGGCCATTTTGTTTATTTGTTCCTGTTTCCTTGCCTAATGTCCTTTCAACAGGGCTTTGATCCCTCTAACCTTATGGATCTTCACCGTAAACACGTACCTTCTCATGACACTTTTAGTGCCATGAGGTTTGATGCCAGGCATCTGCAAGGAAGTCCAGAAACAGATAAAATCCCAAGGCACAAGAACATATCGTACAACTGGCTCTCCTATTGAAATGTCTTGGGACTATTGTAGTATACTGACAGATAAAGGACATTCAATGACTCTTTTCAGTTCTTGCTTTCTGAAGATAATGTTGTACAGACGGTGCTGTGGTGGTGAGGTTTTATCTTATGAAATGTTCTCTCATTGTGACAGTAGGCTATGCTATTCACAGGGAGATTAATCTTTGAATATCATCTGTGCCGCAGAGATACCTGGCTTCTCTCTCAACCAAAAGGCCACCTACACCCAATTTCAGGAGAAAAGCTTCATCTGAAGCTTTGAAAGGCATTGCAAAATTACCCCAAAACCACCGTACTGCCTTCTGCCGTGAGACATCTCTACACATTCAAAAGGACAGTTTAGACGTGACTGTTGTTCAGAAGAATGTCTGACTAAAACTCGGCTTTAATACGGCCAACCAGACACATTATTGTAAACAATGTGGTTTTGACCCTGACCTAAACATAATCATGATATTGATACTACCATACTAACTGTCTTTTAATTAAGCAATAAGGCACAAGAGGCAGTGCTGTGTATGGCGTCGGGCCGAACAACGCCATTTACCTGTGACTGTATTCATGATACAGCACTGCTTCACGTGCCTTATTACTTTTATAAAACTGTTACAAACATATCTAAATAACAATTAATTACATATTTTCATTAAAGATGCACTATGCAGAAATCGCTCCACCATTTCCTGATTGCTAAAATTAGAATAGTTCGCCTAATTTCAGTTTATGTGACAAAAGAAGCAAGTATAGTGTAGATAATCATTGTACCATCTTAACTGCTGTGAAATATATTTTCCATATTGTATTTTCAGCTGTTTGAAGCTGGTGTTACAAAACTGAAACTTAAGAATGGGAAGCATAGAAATAGCTTACATAGAACATATCTACTGCTTCTTAGACTTGCTTTCAATGAGAATGACAGATCTATAACTCACATTTCTATGTGAATTTGGTCAGGTCACCAAGAATTTCATTCTTCCACCAAAAATCTGGTTGTTAGTTCTTTCGGTCATGTTGCTACAGATCGTTAACGACCCAGTCGTTAATTATTTTTGCATAGTTGCTTTGCTCAAACCCATGCTCAAACCCTACACCCCAACCCAAGCACTCAGTTCTGCCACCTCTGGTCTCTTGGCCCTCCCACCCCTAGGGAAGCTCCAGTTCAGTCCAGTCCAAGCTCTTCTCTGTCCTGGAACCCCAAAAGTGGAACCTGCTTCCCCCTGAAGCTAGGACAGCAGAGTCCCTGCCCATCTTCCGAAAGCACCTGAAACCTTACCTCTCAAATAGTATTTTAAATAATAAATAATCTCCCTCTTCACCTCGACCCCCCCCCCCGAAAAATACATTCCTGATCCAACACTTTCACTTGACTATATTATGAAATGACTACACCCCCCCCCCCCCCCCCTTTAGACGCTCTGTCTTTGCTGATAGTTACTTTATTGAGGAAAAGTGTACTTACTATGCCTGTAATATGTGGTTGTCCCACCTAGCTATCTTAAGATGAATGCACTAACTGTAAGTCGCTCTGGATAAGAGCGTCTGATAAATGACTAAAATGTAATAATGTAAATGCAAAAGACCTGGTCGTCTGTTCTAAACAAAATGGTTGCTACGCAGGCTGGATAACGTTCTTGCCACTTGCTAGCTAGCTAGACAACTTCAGCTAACTCAGTCACGTCAAACTGAGCCTGGAATGACAGTACACTAGCTGCATTTTCATTTGTTTTGGCATTTACTTGGATATGTCCATGATAATGACATTGATGCGTGATTTTGCCTGGCTCAGAAAAAGTTGTCTCGTCTCGTCTGGACGTCTATATTGTACAGAGATTGAAAATCAAAAGTGAAACATTGTTTCTGAGGATGGACAGGCAGACAGCGACGCTTATATTAACCCTGCTGTAACAAACTAAATGCGAGGCTGGAAGCAAGGTGAAATAACGTGTGAGTTGAGATGAATACAAGAGATGATTCAAACAGCAACATGAACATGATATTCTGATGGAGATGCAGTGTTCATTTTCAGATGGAACTGTCAGCAAGCATAGTGTGCTTGTGATAGCCAATGCCAGCACGGCTTGGAACACAGCTTGTCCAATTAGCATCCATGATCCAAACAGCCAGTTTTACAAGCATAAATATAAAAAACATCCGTAGGCCAATATAACTCATCTAATATTATTCATAACACACAATCAAACACACACATACAAAGACATGCCACAACAAAACACACACAGCACACACAACAGTGTGTACATTTGCAGAGAGCATGGAGAAGATGACCACAGGAATTGTTTGTCAAAAGGAATCAGGGTGTCTAATCGCAAGCCGTCTTCGACATCTCAACCTGTTAGAGTTTCACAAGTTTCTTCATCCCACAGTGACACATGTGCCATGGCATGACCTGGTCCTCCTCCTCCTCCTCCTCTTACTCTCTGCCCTCCCAGCCCCTGTCACAGTCCCAGGCACACAGCTCCAGAGGAACACTCTGTGATGTTCCTCTCTTTCCCAGCAAGAATACAAACATTCAGGCCGAGGGCACAGAGAGCAGGGCACCGTGCCTTACTCAAGACAAATGTTCCCTTTCGTTTTGGTTTATATATCCCATCAATAATCTTAATAATTAGCAGATAATGCATATTTTTCCTCTCTCAACCATGTGTTCATGCCTGTGTATATCAAAGAAGCAAAGGAATAATTATTGTAAAAAAAGAATGCAACCAGAAGAAGGGGAACTAAACGTGATTGCTACTAGGCAAAGTAAGTTTCCATTAGCAGTTGCCAAGGCGCCATTAAATGTTATGGGCACATGTTGGTCAGCACAGTGTGAGTATGACATCTTACACTGTGCAGGGCTCCATTTTGGACCGTGGAGCCAGCTTCAAAAGAACTAAACCATCAAGAAAAACAGAGTCTGTATGAGGCTACCATGGAGCCAAGCAGCATTCCTAACTTAGTTCCACTATTGTTTTCCTATAAGAGCTAAATTCATTTATGGCTTAAGGTAAATGTTGAACCAGGCAACTAACCTGAAGATTGGAAGTCTTGAAGGATGTCTGTCACTCAAATAACAGTAGTGTAATATTGTACAAGAAAAAACTCAAACAAAGCCCCCATACACAGCAGCTCCATAATTAGCCGATGCAACAGAAATGGAGCCCTACTGCCCATGAGGGATGTTTCAGAGCCACTCAAACGCTTGTCAGAGCAGTTTATTACTTCCCTGAAATATCTGGAAAAGAGGAGCTATTGAGCAAAAAAAAATGTTTCAAGGACTTGGGGTGTAAATCTTTTTTAATGTTGCTGATCCCTGTGTTAGTGGCGCTTCCAGAAACCACTCGCTGTTTCTCGCACCCCACAGTTCCCTCATTACGCATCGTCTGAGAGAAAAAGCTACTTTTTCACTTCAGCTTCTCAAAAATCGCAAACTATAAGCGGTTTCTAAAGTTATAACTGCAGAGAATGACTCTGCCAAGAGTCTGTCACTCTCGCTCTCTCTGTTTTTTTTGTTGTTGGTTAGAAAACCCATAAAAACAGAGCTAAAGTTGGGACATAATAAGGCTCTTACTGTACATTACAGCTCTGACTCTGCTTATATTTCTACTGTGGATTCAGATTCAAATTCATCCTTGATATTAATCAATAGATATGGGATATCTGGTCAATTGAGTATTTACCAAATAATATGTACATTAACATGTTGACCATCTTCATCAACTGCCAATGAAACAGAAGGTGTGTGGATCTGTCCAGGCAAAGTTGGCCACCCCTCCTCCATCTCTTCCCCAGGGTCATAGTGGGTTGTTGTTGTGTAGATTGGCCTCTCTCTCTCTCCCATCTTCCTGCCATCTCTCTGTGGGACATCACTCCCTGACAGGCTCCAAAGCCACACGCTTCCCCTGGACCCAGAAGTGCTGCATGTCTGCATGCGTGTATTCTTTGAGGGGGGTGTATCTGTGGTGTGTGGTGTGTGTGTGAGTTTATTAGCGCCAGGATATGAGAGGGAGGGAGGGAGAGAGGGAGGGAGGGAGGGGGGAGGGAGGGAGAACATCTCTGGGTCGGCTGTGTGTACAGTATCTAAAGAATACCCATCAAACCCTATGCAACATCACTCCACTACTAAGTACCGTGACATGAGAATAACTGCACCTGACAATGCACTTATAGTCATGATGATCCCCTATGTAAATATAAAACCACACCTATTAATGATATCAGCAAGTACTGTACTTATTGATGGAATTACAAGAGCTCAATACTGCATGGTATGTCGATGGGCTGTCACATACACGTGATCTACAAAAGGAAACCTTTGAAACCATAATTTACAGTCTTTACTATGCACATTTGGGAAGCAGACAAGAAAGACTGACGCAGTTGGCATGAGCTCACAGACTTAGCTCTGCAGTCGCCTCAATGATGTTGTGCTCTTTTATTTTACTACCGATAATAAACAATAAGAAAAAATTCAAAACTCTTAGCTACAACTACATCACAGCCCTGATAGCTATACTTAAACATGTTATCCAATGAAGGGCATTTAGAACGGAAAGAGAGGGGGAAAGAGCTGTTTTACTTTTCTTTCCTCTGCATTCATTCCCATCTCAGAGTTATGCTGAACTTAAAACCTATAATAAAATAATGAAGAGCAGCGGGTGTAGATGATCTCTCTCTGAGAAATAGTTGTGGAGAAATAGAAGAACATATGCTGCATAGTGTGGCACCAAACCTGTATTTCATACATGACTTTGGAGAATGTTAATAAGGATTAGAAACATACTTCAGCTAATGCACTTTTTTCAAGGCCAACAGTATTTCTTTTTACTTCTGTCTCTGAAAGAGAAGGATATGGAGATGTCCAATTTACAAAGAATGGATAAAACTTAATTAGTTACAATATTTGATTACATACAAAACATGAGTGGAGGTAGACTGTAAAATGGTATGTCACAGTATAGAGATCTATGTAGTATCTATTGCATTAGATCTGACGTGTCAGAGAGCATGCTCTGACCTTACAAGCCATCCAGTCGGTGCCATGGTAACTGGGATCCAGTTGAAAGCTAAAAGACGCCTTCATGCGTAGTTGGACCAATTCATCTGATTATGGTCACAAATCCTACAACATGTATAAGCGTGTCTCTGATCATGTGGGTTAAAGATGTTTAGGGTATGTATGTGAAAGAGAGAGACATAGAGAGACATAGAGATACAGTGTAACTCTGTAAGCGTAGAAGCTTTGACATTTATGAAGATTATTCAATTTTCTCCAGAAGCCTATTGAGCCTGTTCAGCTATTTACACTAATGTTACAATGCTCATGTACAGAAACTTACTGCGCACACACACACACACACACACACACACACACACACACACACACACACACACACACACACACACACACACACACACACACACACACACACACACACACACACACACACACACACACACACACACACACACCTATTAACACCCCTGGACTGGAGGAAACATTTATGCAAACATTCCCTCGACTGACGTTTTGCATGCACTATTCATTTGTCAATTGATGAATGTGTATATCCACTCAGAATATGAGGTCACAAGTGAGCAGCAACTGTATGCAAATACAGGCTCTGGGTCAGTGCATTGCCCCTGAAGCTAGAACGTATCTGCAAAAAAGGACTGAAATGAAATACAGAGTGAAATAGTAAACCATCTGTCAAAGCCTTACCGGTCTGTTTGAAAACACAACACCAGAGCACTTAAGGGTTTTAAACAGCCTCTTTTCACTGGCATGGCCATGAATATGCCTATTCTGAGGGCAATCCTTTCATTTTCATGTGAGAGATCTGAGTCACTCGCAGTCCTGTCTTCCGGAGGGGTGTATGTGTTGTGCCACTGCAGGCCGGCCATGCAAAGGGGTGAGAGGAAGGAGAACGAGGAGCTGACAGACAGGGCCTGATACTACACCTCCACCGCAGGCGAATCCCCAGCTAACCCCTGTGCTGACAGCCAGGATGTAGCACTCATCCACAGGCCACAGCCCAGGGCTTAGGGCCCAGAAAGGGAGAGCAGAGAGAGGGCCAGCGTGCCTATGATGGAGGGGGCGGTGGTTTGGGTGGCACGCACCGCTTACTGCCTCCAGAGCCGCGCAACCGGGAGGAGAAGCCACAGACTGTGTCGCCTGCCAACACCGTGTCCAATGCCTGGCTGTGGGACAGATCCACTACAAACACAGACATTATGCACACACTCACTCACTCACTGAATGTATTATACCACACAAAAGCAGATACAGAGCATTCGGAAAGTATTCAGACCCTTTGACTTTTTCCACATTTGTTACATTACAGTCTTATTCTAAAACAGATTAAATAAAAAATATTCCTCATCAATCTACACACAGTACCCCATAATGACAAAGCAATAACAGGTTCTTAGACATTTTTGCAAATGTATAAAAAATGTAAATCAGAAATTCGTAAGTATTCAGACCCTTTGCTATGAGACTGAACGGAGCAAAATTCAGAGAGATCCTTGTTGAAAACCTGCTTCAGAGCACTCAGGACTTCAGACTGTGGCGAAGGTTCACTTTCCAACAGGGCAACGACCCTAAGCACACAGCCAATACAACGCAGGAGTGGCTTCGAGGACAAGTCTCTGAATATCCATGAGTGGCCCAGCCAGAGCCTGGACTTGAACCCAATTAAACATCTTTGGAGAGACCTGAAAATAGCTGTGCAGTGACGCTCTCCATCCAACCTGACGGAGCTTGAGTGGATCTGCAGAGAATAATAGGAGAAACTCCCCAAATACAGGTGTGCCAAGCATGTAGCTGTAATCACTGCCAAAGGTGCCTTAACAAAGTACTGAGTAAAGGGTCTGAATACTTCTGTAAATGTGATATTTCAGTTTTGTTCCGTTTCTGCTTTGTCCAGTGGTGGAAAAAGTACCCAATTGTCCTACTTGAGTAAAAGTTAAGATACCTTTATAGAAAACGACTAAAGTAAAAGTGAATGTCACCCAGTAAAATACTTATTCAGTAAAAGTCTAAAAGTATTTGGTTTTAAATATACTTAAGTATCAAAAGTATAAGTAAAAGTATAAATCATTTCAAATTCCTTATATAAAGCAAAGCAGACGGCATCATTTTCTTGTTTTTAACATCTAAGGATTGCCAGGGGCACACTCCAACATTTACAAACAATGCATTTGTGTTTAGTGAGTCTGCCAGATCAGAGGCAGTAGGGATGAGCACATGTTCTCTTGATAAGTGTGTGAATTGGACAATTTTCCTGTCCTGCTAAACATAAAACATTTAACAAGTTATTTTGGGTGTCAGGGAAAATGTGTGAAGTAAAAAGTATATTATTTCATTTAGGACTATAGTGAAGTAAAAATAAAAGTTCAAAAATATAAATAGTAAGGTAAAGTACAGATACCACAAAAAACTACTTAAGTAGTATTTTCAAGTATTTTTACTTAAGTACTTTACACCACTGGCTTTGTCATTATGGAGTCGTGTGTGTAGACTGATGAGGGAAAAAAAACAATTTAATTAATCTTAGAATAAGACTGTAGCATATCAAAATGTGGAAAAAGTCAAGTGGTGTGAATACTTTCTGAATGCACTGTATGAACATAATATACACACATGCATACTTACAATATAGTCCCCCTTCCATCTGCTTAAGAGGCTTTGAACGTGAAAGAATAAAATTAAGTGTCAAAATTTGTACAATCGAGTGAATATTGGTTATTAGGTCGAAAACTTGTGCTGGCACCAGTAATATAAAAATATTTAATCCCTAAAATAAATATATATTCAAACAGCAATTGTGAAATACGACCCTTTTCAAACAAATACTGTTGGGTCTACAGTAACTGCTGTTTATTTACTGTAGATACATAACCCATAGGACTGTTGTGTTTGAGTCTGCCAATAACAAGTCTCATACCGCCAGTCTGTGTAGAGCAGAGGACTCTCCAGTCCCAGTGCACACTGCTGTGGTGTAGAGTAGACTGAGCAGAGGGAGAGAGGCAACTCGTGACCCCAGTTCCACACTGAGAGAGAGGCCCCGGTCAGAGCCAGCGCTGTCTCTCCAGCTGGGATCACAACGCTAGACTGAGGGTTGGGTTTCAGAGCTGGACCCCAGCCTAGGGGGTGTAGAGGTGGGATGCCTGTCCCCTGTGTTGGCAGAGGCAGAGCCCAGCGGCAGTCCTGCAGGACTGACATCAGACAGACGCCCACCCCAGGGGGCTGGGCCCGCTCACCCGCCCGCTGTCAGGAGGAGGTAGCGACAAGTACAGGGGCCGAAGTCAGATTGGGCTTCCATAGGGCTGTCATAGGGCTTCCATAGAGCTGTCATAGGGCTATCATAGGGCTTCCATAGGGCTGTCATAGGGCTGCCATAGGGCTGTCATAGGGCTTTCATAGGGCTGTCATAGGGCTGTCATAGGGCTGCCAAAGGGTTGTCGTAGGGCTTCCATAGGGCTGTCATAGGGCTGTCATAGGGCTGCCATAGGACTGCCATAGGGCTGCCAAAGGGCTGTCATAGGGCTGTCATAGGGCTGCCATAGGGCTGTCATAGGGCTGCCATAGACCACAAGTTTTCCTTTTCAACTGCTGAGTTTGTATTTACATCCCACCACAATGTACAGTTGAAGTCGGAAGTTTACATACACTTAGGTTGGAGTCATTAAAACTCGTTTTTCAACCACTCCACAAATTTCTTGTTAACAAACTATAGTTTTGGCAAGTCGGTTAGGACATCTACTGTGTGCATGACACAAGTCATTTCCCCAACAATTGTTTACAGACAGATTATTTCACTTATAATTCACTGCATCACAATTCCAGAGGGTCAAAAGTTTACATACACTAAGTTGACTATGCCTTTACTTCACTAGGGTAGGGGGCAACTTCACTAGGGTAGGGGGCAGCATTCGGAATTTTAGATGAAAAGCGTGCCCAAATTAAACTGCCTGCTACTCAGGCCCAGAAGCTAGGATATGCATATGTAGATTTGGATAGAAACCCCTCTAAAGTTTCCAAAACTGTTAAAATAATGTCTGTGAGTATAACAGAACTGATATGGCAGGCGAAAACCTGAGGAAAATCCATCCAGGAAGTACTATTATTTTGAAAGGCTGTTTTTCCATTGAAAGCCTATCCACCATACAAAGACTTAGGACCCAGTTCACAATCTCTAGGGCTTCTTCTACATGTGGCCAGTCTTTAGGCATTGTTTCAGGCTTTTACTCTGAAAAATGAGGGAGATACAGCACTTTCAATGAGTAGGCAGTGGACATTTCCAGACATGAGTCCAGCGTGTGATCGGGAGCGCACCTTTCTTGTTTCTCCTTTTCTATTGACGAAGCTTTGGTGTGATTGAAATATTATTGATTATTTATGACAAAAACAACCTGAGGATTGATTTTAAACATCATTTGACATGTTTCTACGAACTTTTATTGTACTTTTTTGACTTTTCGTCTGGATGTTGAGAGCACGCTTTGTGCCTTTGGATTACTGAACTAAACGCACCAACAAAACAGAGGTTTTTGGACATAAAAATTAATTAAATTATTGTGTAACAACATGGAGTCCTGGGAGTGCCACCAGATGAAGATCATCAAAGATAAGTGATTAATTTAATCGCTATTTCTGACTTTTGTGATTCCTCTCCTTGGCTGGGAAATGTCTGTATGGTGTTTTGTGGCTAGGCGCTGTCCTAACATAATCGCATAGTGTGCTTTCACCGTAAAGCCTTTTTGAAATCTGACACAGCGGCTGGATTAACAAGATGTTCACCTTTAATCCTATGTATAACGCTTGTATCTTTCACCAATGTTTATGATAAGTATTTCTGTAATTTGATTTGGCTCTCTGCAATTTCACCAGATGTTATTTGAGACAATGCATTACTGAACATAATGCGCCAATTTAAACTGAGGTTTTTGGACATAAAAAGGGACTTTATTGAACAAAACAAACATTTATTGTGTAACATGGAGTCCTGGGAGTGCCACCAGATGAAGATCAGCAAAGGTTAGTGATTCATTTAATCGCTATTTCTGACTTTTGTGAGTCCTCTCCTTGGCTGGAAAATGTCTGTATGGTTTCTTGTGGCTAGGCGCTGTCCTAACATAATCGCATGGTGTGCTTTTGCAGTAAAGCCTTTTTGAAATCGGACACTGTGGTTGGATTAACAAGAAGTTTATCTTTAAAATGGTGTATAATACTTGTATGTTTGAGGAATTTTAATTATGGGATTTCTGTTGTTTGAATTTGGCGCCCTGCAATTTCACTGGCTGTTGTCGAGGTGGGACGTTAGCGTCCCAATGATACCAGAGAGGTTAAACAGCTTGGAAAATTCCAGAAAATGATGTCATGGCTTTAGAAGCTTCTGATAGGCTAATTGACATCCTTTGAGTCAATTGGAGGTGCACATGTGGATGTATTTCAAGGCCTACCTTCAAACTCAGTGCCTCTTTGCTTGACATCATGGGAAAATCAAAAGAAATCAGCCATGACCTCAGAAAAAAATTGTAGACCTCCACAAGTCTGGTTCATCCTTGGGAGCAATTTCAAAATGCCTGAAGGTACCACGTTCATCTGTACAAACAATAGTATGCAAGTATAAACACCTTCGGACCACGCAGCCATCATACCGCTCGGGAGGAGACGCGTTCTGCCTCCTAGAGATGAACGTACTTTGGTGTGAAAAGTGCAAATCAATCCCAGAACAATAGTAAAGGACTTTGTGAAGATGCTGGAGGAAACAGGTACAAAAGTATCTATATCCACAGTAAAACAAGTCCTATATCGACATTACCTGAAAGGCCTCTCAGCAAGGAAGAAGCCACTGCTCCAAAACCACCATAAAAAACCCAGACTACGGTTTGCAACTGCACATGGGGACAAAGATCGTACTTTTTGGAGAAATGTTCTCTGGTCTGATGAAACAAAAATAGAACTGTTTGGCCATAATGACCATCGTTGTGTTTGGAGGAAAAAGGGGGAGGCTTGCAAGCCGAAGAACACCATCCCAACCGTGAAGCACGGGGGTGGCAGCATCATGTTGTGGGGGTGCTTTGCTGCAGGAGGGACTGGTGCACTTCACAAAATAGATGGCATCATGAGGGAGGAAAATGATGTGGATATATTGAAGCAACATCTCAAGACATCAGTCAGGAAGTTAAAGCTTGGTCGCAAATGGGTCTTCCAAATGGACAATGACCCCAAGCATACTTCCAAAGTTGTAGCAAAATGGCTTAAGGACAACAAAGTCAAGGTATTGGAGTGGCCATCAGAAAGCCCTGAACTCAATCCCATAGAAAATTTGTGGGAAGAACTGAAAAAGCGTGTGTGAGCAAGGAGGCCTACAAACCTGACTCAGTTACACCAGCTCTGTCAGGAGGAATGAGCCAAAATTCACCCAACTTATTGTGGGAAGCTTGTGGAAGGCTACCCGAAACGTTTGACCCAAGTTAAACAATTTAAAGGCAATGCTACTAAATACTAATTGAGTGTATGTAAACTTCTGACCCACTGGGAATGTGATGAAATAAATAAAAGCTGAAATAAATCATTCTCTCTACTATTATTCTGACATTTCACATTCTTAAAATAAAGTGGTTATCCTAACTGACCTAAGACAGGGAATTTTTACTAGGATTAAATGTCAGGAATTGTGAAAACTGAGTTTAAATGTATTTGGCTAAGGTGTATGTAAACTTCCGACTTCAACTGTGCATGTATTTCCATCGATGGGGTTTTCCACCTCACTGACTCTAAATAACAATCTCATTAAGGCACTGGCATTAAACAAATGTAAACAGCTACAGGGCCAAAGAGAGACAAATCAAAAGAGATTGTGGGGGTACAGTAAAACTCTTTGAAAAGTATTATCCATGATGAGATATGGCAATAACTAAGCAAACGAAACAACATATGGTAAGTACATCAAATCATCCAGAGGTCAATAAATAAGATACACACTATTCTCAACATAGACTATACTGTAGAATCCATATAGCGACAGTTCTCATACAAAAACATAAGTATATCAAATCAAATTGTACTTGTCACATGCTTTGTAAACAGCAGGTGTAGACTAACAGTACTTATAGGCCCTTCCCAACAACGCAGAGAGAAAAAAAGAGAAACAATAAATAATAAAAGGAGGAATAAATGTTTTTTCTATTCAATTTCTTTCACAATTTTAACAAAATTGAGACACATGAATCTTCATTAACACTTCATAACAAAATATATCAGAAACAATGTTATATCTCATTCTGTAAGTCTTCCATATTTCATCCCCTTATCCAGCCCTCTCCAAGGTGCAGGGTCATTTTGCAGTGCTCACGAGCGCTGGAATGTCCCAGGAAGATGTATTGTGGGTGTTTTCAGGGAAATATTAATATCCAGACAGCAGAGAGAGAAGGTGAGGTGCGGGGGGAGGGGGGAGGGAGGGGGTCACAGACGATCAGTATCATAGTCTCTCTGATGATGAAATACCTCTTATATCCCAGTTCTCTCTCTCTCCCTGTCTTTTGCTTCTCTCTCTCTCTCTCTCTCTCTCTCTCTCTCTCTCTCTCTCTCTCTCTCTCTCAAGCATGGTTTCTGTGTCCTACAGGGTGGGCAGGGCAGGCAGCCACTCAGTTCACTAGTAAACACTTTCCACTGTCATCACCACAGTACTACAGAGCCTCAACATCTCTTACACTGGTCATCAGCACTCAGCACCCGACAACCACCCCCTCCTCTCCCTCTCCTCCAGCTTCCTCATCTATATCATCCAAATATTTCCCCTCCATGCTTTTTGAAGCTTCCATGGGTCACGGGACCCTGAGCACAAATCATTTTAGCTGGTTGTGGGGGGGCTGACCAGAGAGGTTGGGAGAGACACATGGAAACCTAATCTGCAATGTTTTCATTCCAGGGTTACTTTTCTTGCCAAGACAGCGATGGTCAATCAGTGGTGATCCCCAAACAAAGAGGAGGTTTAGGAAGCCCTCGCTGGTCTGAGTGTCATCGTTGCAGTTTACTTAAACCTTTCTCCCCTCCTGCTCCAGGGGAATAGGCCTAAGCATATTTAGAGTCCCTGACAGCCTGCTGTGCCTGGCTTCAGGATTTAGCCCCAGATCTAGGGCCCTGGCTCTCCTTGATAGATGGAGAACACAATACATTTCCTGGTTTCCAATAAAACGGAGCTGTTCGTTTTTACACTGTGACACATCACTTGCCGTTCTTGTTGTTACTGAATTATGGCCCATTGAGCAGGGGAGCCAAAAAGTACAACATATTTCTGAGAGACCTGTTACTTCAGTTGCCCCAGCACCACATATCTGACCTATAAACACTAATAGATTGTAGAAAGAACCAACATCAACCAACACTTTTATTTGCAGGCCAATACTGTAACTGTATGAGGTGATAATTGTCTAAACATTCATAGTGAATACACCTTGGAGGCTACTCTACAGGCAGCATTCATATTGAACACCTCTGTACGCCATTGGCTTGAGAGACAGAGTCTGCTGATGGACAGGTCAGTGAGCCAGGGAGATGAGCCAGAGCAGTGCCAGTGACCCGCCCACCTGCAGTCTACATCAGCTACAGTATGAGTCAGGAGAGGAGAGAGGCTGGGGAGGAATCTGCAGGCCTGGTTAAAGTAATCAGATTGTTTCAGTGCATGTGATCAGCAGTCTAACAGACTTCCAAACAGTTGAATGAGTAAATAAAGTGCCCCAGGGGACTCCTGCTGGAGACGGATTACCGTAAGGGTGCACACAAAGGAGTTTAAGCCCCACAGTACTCAGGGGACTGCAGACAAAAGCCTATGTTGGGGTTCTACCAGGGAACTGGCCAGGTTTATTAATCTCATCCTGGGCTGCACCTCCAGCTATTGCAAGTCATGCACTCATTCACATACACACAAACACATACCTGTGCTCAAGTGTACACACACACACTTGCATGCACTGTATGTGCACCCCCCCCCCCCCCCACACACACACACCATTTTCGTAACTCACTGAACTATGGATGTGAGTTGAATGCTTGTGGGGGTGTAGGGGTGTGACTCATAAGATCAGTCTCCTGCTCACTTGGCTGTGGAAGAAGGCTTAGGGGGAAGTTGGAGCTGAGGCATTATGGAGCCCCATCCTATTCTGCCTCCATTCTTCCTCCTCTTTGGACCTGACACAAGTAAAGGGATTAGGAGCCCCTGTTTCTGTCAGGCCCTCTACCCAGGACAAAGCACTCCACAGCTTAGTGTCACAGTCTATGATAAAAGTGCAGTCAGCTTGGGCAGACAGTGTTTGGAAGCTAATCTCATTAAGAGATGAAGAAAAAGAGTGTCAGAGAGAGAATTTGTTTTGAAGTAATGACATTCGCTCAAGTGTCAGAGTACATATAAAATCAGTCAAAAGTTTGGACACACCTATTCATTCAAGGGTTTTTGGAATCATGTAGTAACTCAAAAAGTGTTAAACAAATCAAAATATATTTTAGATTTTAGATTCTTCAAAGTAGCCACCCTTTGCCTTGATGCCAGCTTTGCATTCTCTCAACCAGCTTCAGGAGGTAGTCACCTGGAATGGTTTTCCAGAAGTCTTGAAGGAGTTCCCACATATACTGAGCACTTGTTGCCTGCTTTTCCTTCACTCTGCGGTCCAACTCATCCCAAACCATCTCAATTGGGTTGAGTCGGGTGATTGTGGAGGCCAGGTCATCTGTTGCAGCACTCCATCACTCTCCTTCTTGGTCAAATAGCCCTTACACAGCCTGGAAGTGTGTTTTGGGTCATTGTCCTGATGAAAAGTAAACGATAGTCCCACTAAGCGCAAATCAGATGGGATGGCGTATCACTGCAGAATGCTATGGTAGCCAAAAGTATGCCTTGAATTCTAAATAAATCACAGAGTCACCAGCAAAGCACCCCCACACCATCACACCTCCTCCTCCATGCTTCACGGTTTGAACCACACATGCGGTGATTATTCGTTCACCTACTCTGCGTCTCACAAAGACACGGCGGTTAGAAGCAAAAATCTCAAATTTGGACTCATCAGCTCAAAGGACAGATTTCCACCGGTCTAATGTCAATTGCTCGTGTTTCTTGGCCCAAGCAAGTCTCTTCTTCTTATTGGTGTCCTTCAGTAGTGGTTTCTTTGCAACAATTCGACCATGAAAGCCTAATTCACGCAGTCTCCTCTGAACAGTTGATGTTGAGATGTGTCTGTTACTTGAGTGCGCAGCTGAACATTGTATGCTGGAAACACTTGGTTTGTTATTTTTGATTAAAACAAAACCACTATTCATTAAATATGAATAATTGTTTTTGTGTGGATTCCGCGACACGGTTAGCTTTTAACACCTAGGACCGCTATTTCTTATCCTGGATTCCCGCTTAACGGCAGGTTGAAGCTTGCTTGAGAGAGACGCTAAGCTGCTAGCCATCAAGCTAACGAAGTTGGTACCAGATGAGTTTTACAACAAATCCCTCTTTATTTGAAGAAATAAATGAACGGTTCCAGCGCTGTAGGAAGCGTAGCTACTACGCTTTGTTTCGGGACAAACCAGATCACTCCAATGATCTGGTTCCAATGCGGCAATTGTTTGCTTGCCGAGGATTGTAGGCTTGAGGTGGCTTCCTTAATCAGGCAGGTCACCAGTCTACGTAAGAAACTGGGGAAAACACAGAGTGGAATGTTTACATTTTCCAAGTCGGTGGCTAGACGGCGTTTGCGCTTCTTGTATGCATCTCCGCCTTGTCAGTTGTCATTAACCTAATGGCCGGTGTTGCCCGGAGCTCCCCCATCTGATATCAAAGTCGACGGAGAGAACAGCAAGAGGAGCAAGGCAATCAACGATGGTCGCATGTCACGAGCTGTGGAAGCCGAAGACAGCGGCCTCCCACAAAGCAGTCTACACTCCCAATGAGAGGCCCGGAGCAGATACAAACAATTAATAGTTTTGCCGTCCTGGAGGCTGATCTTCCTGCACATTTGTTGTCTCGGGTGCCTGTGTCCGCAGCCACAGTGCCTACTCCTACGATTTCGAAGTCAACATCGGCAACCTTCCATCCCTGCTCTGGATCGAGCGGGGCTTCTCCATCTGTTGGAGGCCTGCACCAGGCGCCGGGCTCAAGTTATCCTGCCTCTCGCCCGTCCATAAAGGGTTCTCTGAATCATGTGAAGTGTGGGAGTGGGCGGATTTCCACGTTCTTCTTGCCAGCAGTGATTTGGGCACCTCCAAGGTAAGTAATGTGACCGTTCCTAGTGCAAAAACAATGTCCTATCCCTGAGCTTGTGTAAATGACATTACTAGCTACTCTCGAATGTACTACTATTCTATCATAGTCCATGTGAGTTTTACTGACATTATGATGGGAAACTCTTAACAGTTGAAACTGGATTTTAAAGAGCTGATTGACTCTCTGCTAGACATTAACAAAATACCCATCATATCTGGCCCTGTGCCCTCTCTGAATCATGGCATTGAACGCTTTAGCAGGATTCTTTCTCTTCACAACTGGCTACGTGATTATTGCAGCTCAATGGGTGTAACTTTTGTTGACAATTTCGATACCTTTTGGAAACAAAACACGTTTTATAAGGAGGATGGAATCCACCCATATCATTTGGGTTCCTGGATCCTTTCACAGTGTTATAAGGCTGCGTTGAGACAATTACTTATCATTGACCCAAGCCCAGCTCAGCTAATCCCTACCATTGTGACGCAGAGTTGTCATAATGCTTCAGCAAATGTACATTACACCAGGGACATTGATAGACACACTGTAAGTAACCTAATTTATGTCCCTCTAACTACCCTGAATGCCACTGCTGATCCTACAGCTATTGTATGCAGTAATCATGTGCCTATGAACCATATTTATACTGTTAGCACTGAGGCAGGGTGTGCCCTAGGAGGAAGTTCACTGTGTGCAGCTCACCCTGCACTGACATAAATAACATGAGCATATCTACTTATGCTAAGCTTCCCGGTAAAGGAATGAAAAGATGTAAGCATCCCAGAAGAAAAGTGCACAAAATAGCCCACGTTAACATGTAGCTTAAGAAACAAGGTTCATGAAATCAATAATTTGCTAGTAACAGATGACATTCATATTCTGACTATCTCTGAAACTAGATAATACCTTTGATGATACAGTGGAAGCAATACATGGTTATAAAATGTACAGAAAATGTAGAAATGTCAATGGTGGCTGTGTTTCTGTTTATATTCAGAACCACATTACTTGTAAAGATTAGAGAGGATCTCATGTTAAATACTGTTGAAGTAATATGACTACAGGTTCATCTGCCTCACCTAAAGCCCATTCTGGTGGGAAGCTGCTATAGACCACCAAGTGCTAACAGTCAGTATCTGGATAACATGTGTGAAATGCTTGATAACGTATGTGATATCAACAGATATCACATACTCTGTGAATGGTTTATGCTCTACTTTCCGGCTACCCGGATAAAGCACTAAATAAACGTCAGTTAGTGCTAAATACGGCTGCTAGAATCCTGACTAGAACCCAAAAATTTGATCATATTACTCCAGTGCTAGCCTCCCTACACTGGCTTCCTGTTAAGGCAAGGGCTGATTTCAAGGTTTTACTGCTAACCTACAAAGCGTTACATGGGCTTGCTCCTACCTATCTTTCCGATTTGGTCCTGCCATACATACCTACACATACGCTACGGTCACAAGACGCAGGCCTCCTAATTGTCCCTAGAATTTCTAAGCAAACTGCTGGAGGCAGGGCTTTCTCCTATAGAGCTCAATTTTTATGGAATGGTCTGCCTATCCATGTGAGAGACGCAGACTCGGTCTCAACCTTTAAGTCTTTACTGAAGACTCATCTCTTCAGTAGGTCATATGATTGAGTGTAGTCTGGCCCGGGAGTGTGAAGGTGAATGGAAAGGCTCTGGAGCAACGAACCGCCCTTGCTGTCTCTGCCTGGCCGGTTCCCCTCTCTCCACTGGGATTCTCTGCCTCTAACCCTATTACAGGGGCTGAGTCACTGGCTTACTGGTCCTCTTCCATGCCGTCCCTAGGAGGGGTGCATCACTTGAGTGGGTTGAGTCACTGACGTGGTCTTCCTGTCTGGGTTGGCGCCCCCCCTTGGGTTGTGCCGTGGCGGAGATCTTTGTGGGCTATACTCGGCCTTGTCTCAGGATGGTAAGTTGGTGGTTGAAGATATCCCTCCAGTGGTGTGGGGGCTGTGCTTTGGCAAAGTGGGTGGGGTTATATCCTTCCTGTTTGGCCCTGTCCGGGGGTATCGTCGGATGGGGCCACAGTGTCTCCCGACCCCTCCTGTCTCAGCCTCCAGTATTTATGCTGCAGTAGTTTATGTGTCGGGAGGCTAGGGTCAGTCTGTTATATCTGGAGTTTTTCTCCTGTCTTATCCGGTGTCCTGTGTGAATTTAAGTATGCTCTCTCTAATTCTCTCTTTCTCTCTTTCTCTCTTTCTTTCTCTCTCTCGGAGGACCTGAGCCCTAGGACTATGCTTCAGGACTACCTGGCATGATGACTCCTTGCTGTCCGCAGTCCACCTGGCCGTGCTGCTGCTCCAGTTTCAACTGTTCTGCCTGCGGCTATGGAACCCTGACCTGTTCACCGGACGTGCTACCTGTCCCAGACCTGCTGTTTTCAACTCTCTAGAGACAGCAGGAGCGAGATACTCTCAATGATCGGCTATGAAAAGCCAACTGTTATTTATTCTTGAGGTGCTGACTTGTTGCACCCTCGACAACTACTGTGATTACTATTATTTGACCATGCTGGTCATTTATGAACATTTGAACATCTTGGCCATTTTCTGTTATAATCTCCACCCGGCACAGCCAGAAGAGGACTGGCCACCTCTCATAGCGTGGTTCCTCTCTAGGTTTCTTCCTAGGTTTTTGCCTTTCTAGGGAGTTTTTATTAGCCACCATGCTTCTACACCTGTATTGCTTGCTGTTTGGGGTTTTAGGCTGGGTTTCTGTACAGCACTTTGAGATATCAGCTGATGTAAGAAGGGCTATATAAATACATTTGATTTGATTTGATTGAATCACGTGGCTCATTCATCACAAAACTAACTGATATTGCCAACTACTTTAATGTTTTTTTCATTGGCATTATTAGTAAACTTAAGCATGACATGCCAGCAACAAACGCTGACACTACACATTCAAGTATATCTGACCAAATTATGAGAGACAAGAAATGTCATTTTGAATTTCGTAAAGTGAGTGTGGAAGAGGTGAAAAAATTATTGTTGTCTATCAACAATGACAAACCACTGGGGTCTGACAACTTGGATGGAAAATAACTGGGGATAATAACGCACGAAATTGAGTATAAAGTGCAAAGAGAGATTTTTTTTTTTTAAATTTAAGAGCTCACATTTATATGCCTTGTATGCATAGACTGATACCAAGCGTCACAACAACCAATTTCCTGCCACTCCTATATGCCATATTTTCTATTTAAGCCTACTAGAAAGTGTGTGCCTCAGGCTTGGAGGGAAGCAAAAGTCATTCCACTATCTAAGAATAGTAAAGCACCCTTTACTGGCTCAAATAGCCGACCAATCAGACTGTTACCAACCCTGCGTAAACTTTTGGAAAAAATTGTTTGACCAGATTCAATGCTATTTTGATAACAAACTTTCAGCATGCTAATAGTGAAGCCCATTCAACAAGCACAGCACTTATACAAATGACTGATGATTGGCTGAGAGAAAATTATGATAAAAAGATTGTGGGAGCTGTTTTGTTAGACTTCAGTGCAGCTTTTGACATTATAGATCAAAGTCTGCTGCTGGAAAAACGTATGTGTTATGGCTTTACACCCCCTGCTAGATTATGGATAAAGAGTTACCTGTCTAACAGAACACAGAGAGTGATCTTTAATGGAAGCCTGTCCAACATAATCCAGGTAGAATCAGGCATTCCCCAGGGCAGCTGTCAAGGCCCCTTATTTTTTTAATATCTTTATTAATGACATGCCACTGGCTTTGAGTAAAGCCAGTATGTCTATGTATGAGGATGACTCAATACTATACATGTCAGCTACTACAGCGACTGAAATGACTGCAACACTTAACAAAGAGCTGCAGTTAGTTTCAGAGTGGGTGGCAAGGAATAAGTTTGTCCTAAATATTTCTAAAACTAAAAGCATTGTATTTGGGACAAATCATTCACTAAACCCTAAACCTCAACTAAATCTTGAAATAAATCATGTGGAAATTGAGTAAGTTGAGGTGAACAAACTGCTTGGAGTAACTATGGATTGTTAACTGTCATGGTCAAACATATTGATACAACAGTAGCTCACAGAACAGGGCTCCGGGCAGCCGAGCGGAAATGGAGGAAAACTCGCCTCCCTGCGGACCTGGCATCCTTTCACGCCCTCCTCTCTACATTTTCCTCTTCTGTCTCTGCTGCTAAAGCCACTTTCTACCACTCTAAATTCCAAGCATCTGCCTCTAACCCTAGGAAGCTCTTTGCTACCTTCTCCTCCCTCCTGAATCCTCCTCCCCCTCCCCCCCTCCTCTCTCTCTGCGGATGACTTCGTCAACCATTTTGAAAAGAAGGCTGATGACATCCGATCCTCGTTTGCTAAGCCAAACGACACCGCTGGTCCTGCTCACACTGCCCTACCCTGTGCTTTGACCTCTTTCTCCCCTCTCTCTCCAGATGAAATCTCGCGTCTCGTGACGGCCGGCCGCCCAACAACCTGCCCACTTGACCCTATCCCCTCCTCTCTTCTCCAGACCATTTCCGGAGACCTTCTCCCCTACTTCACCTCGCTCATCAACTCATCCTTGACCGCTGGCTACGTCCCTTCCGTCTTCAAGAGAGCGAGAGTTGCACCCCTTCTGAAAAAACCTACACTCGATCCCTCCGATATCAACAACTACAGACCAGTATCCCTTCTTTCTTTTCTCTCCAAAACTCTTGAACGTGCCGTCCTTGGCCAGCTCTCCTGCTATCTCTCTCAGAATGACCTTCTTGAGCCTAATCAGTCAGGTTTCAAGACTGGGCATTCAACTGAGACTGCTCTTCTCTGTGTCACGGAGGCTCTCCGCACTGCTAAAGCTAACTCTCTCTCCTCTGCTCTCATCCTTCTAGACCTATCTGCTGCCTTTGATACCGTGAACCATCAGATCCTCCTCTCCACCCTCTCCGAGCTGGGCATCTCCGGCGCGGCCCACGCTTGGATTGCGTCCTACCTGACAGGTCGCTCCTACCAGTGGCGTGGCGAGAATCTGTCTCCGCACCACGTGCTCTCACCACTGGTGTCCCCCAGGGCTCTGTTCTAGGCCCTCTCCTATTCTCACTATACACCAAGTCACTTGGCTCGGTCATATCCTCACATGGTCTCTCCTATCATTGCTACGCAGACGACACACAATTAATCTTCTCCTTTCCCCCTTCTGATAACCAGGTGGCGAATCGCCTCTCTGCATGTCTGGCAGACATATCAGTGTGGATGACGGCTCACCACCTCAAGCTGAACCTCGGCAAGACGGAGCTGCTCCTCCTCCCGGGGAAGGACTGCCCGTTCCCTGATCTCACCATCACGGTTGACAACTAACTCCCTTGTGTCCTCCTCCCAGAGTGCTAAGAACCTTGGCGTGACCCTGGACAACACCCTGTCGTTCTCCACTAACATCAAGGCGGTGACCCGATCCTGTAGGTTCATGCTCTACAACATTCGCAGAGTACGACCCTGCCTCACACAGGAAGCGGCGCAGGTCCTAGTCCAGGCACTTGTCATCTCCCGTCTGGATTACTGCAACTCGCTGTTGGCTGGGCTCCCTGCCTGTGCCATTAAACCCCTACAACTCATCCAGAACGCCGCAGCCCGTCTGGTGTTCAACCTTCCCAAGTTCTCTCACGTCACCCCGCTCCTCCGCTCTCTCCACTGGCTTCCAGTTGAAGCTCGCATCCGCTACAAGTCCATGGTGCTTGCCTACGGAGCTGTGAGGGGAATGGCACCTCCGTACCTTCAGGCTCTGATCAGGCCCTACACCCAAACAAGGGCACTGCGTTCATCCACCTCTGGCCTGCTCGCCTCCCTACCTCTGAGGAAGCACAGTTCCCGCTCAGCCCAGTCAAAACTGTTAGCTGCTCTGGCACCCCAATGGTGGAACAAGCTCCCTCACGACGCCAGGACAGCGGAGTCAATCACCACCTTCCGGAGACACCTGAAACCCCACCTCTTTAAGGAATACCTGAAACCCCACCTCTTTAAGGAATACCCCCCCCCCCCCAAAAGATTTAGATGCACTATTGTAAAGTGGTTGTCCCACTGGATATCTTAAGGTGAATGCACCAATTTGTAAGTCGCTCTGGATAAGAGCGTCTGCTAAATGACTTAAATGTAAATGTAAGATGGGGAGAAGTCTGCCCATAATAAAGCATTGCTTTACCTTCTTAATGGCACTATCAACAAGGCAGGTCCTACAGGCCCTAGTTTTGTCGCACCTGGACTACTGTTCGGTCGTGTGGTCAAAAAGGGACTCAGGAAAATTGCAATTGGCTCAGAATAGGGCAGCACGGCTGGTCCTAGGATGTACACACAGAGCTAATATTAATAATATGCGTGTCAATCTCTCCTGGCTCAAAGTGGAGAGATTGACTTCATCACTACTTGTATTTATGAGAGGTGTTGACATTTTGAATGCACCGGTGCATACCCCACAAGACATGGCACAAGAGTTCTCTTCACAGTCCCCAAGTCCAGAACAGACTATGGGAGACGCACAGTACTACATAGAGCCATGACTACATGGAACTCTATTCCACATCAAGCAACTCATGCAAGCAGTAAAATTACATTTAAAAAACAGATAAAGACATGCCTTATGAAACAGCGGGGACTGTGAAGCACAAACACAAACATAGGCACAGGCACATGCATACACACACGGTAACATACACAGTGTACACACGCGTACACATGGATTTTGTACTGTAGATATGTAGTAGTGGTGGAGTAGGGGCCTGTGTTGTGAAATCTGTGAATGTGCTGTAATATATTTTTTTAATTGTATAAACTGCCTTAATTTTGCTGGACCCCAGGAAGAGTAGCTGCTGCCAATGGGGATCCATAATAAATACAAATACTTGAACTCTGTGAAGCATTTATTTGCAATTTCTGATGCTGGTACCTCTGGGTTTTCTTTTCCTGTGGCGGTCCTCATGAGAGCCAGTTTCATCATAGCGCTTGATGGTTTTTGCGACTGCTCTTCAAGAAACTTTCAAAGTTTTTCATGTCTTAAAGTTATGATGGACTGTCATTTCTCTTTGTTTATTTGAGCTGTTCTTGCCATACTATGGACTTGGTATTTTACCAAATAGAGCTATCTTCTGTATACCACCCCTAACTTGTCAACACCCAAATGATTGGCTCAAACGCATTAAGTCAAAAAGAAATATCACAAATTAACTTTTAACAAGGCACACATGTTAATTGAAATGCATTCCAGGTGACTACCTCATGAAGCTGGTTAAGAGAATGCCAAGAGTGTGCAAAGCTGTCATCAAGGCAAAGGGTGGCTACTTTGAAGAATATAAAATATATTTAGATTTGTTTAAAACTTTTTTGGTTACTACATGATTTAATATGTGTTATTTCATCATTTTGATGTCTTCACTATTATTTCTACAAAATAGAAAATAGTAAAAAGAAAGAAAAACCCTGGAATGAGTAGGTGTGTCCAAACTTTTGACTGATATTGTAAATATGTCAAAGAAGTCACAAAATGCACCAACATGATGACATTCCTACTGAGCATGACAGATTTCATTAATCAGTGAGTGTAAGTAACACAGTAATGATTTATAAGTTATCAGTGAATGTACTGCTTCAACAAAATATGATTACAGACTGCATGGGGCAGAAGAAATGGAAACAGGGAGATAGAGAGAAAGAGAGAGATCCACTGATTGAGGGTAGGCCTAATGCTACAGTGCATTCGGAAAGTATTCAGACCCCTTCACTTTTTCCACATTTTGTTACGTTTCAGTCTTATTCTAAAATGGATTAAATTGTTTTTTCCCCCTCATCAATCTACACACAATACCAAATAATGACAAAGCAAGAACAGTTTTATAGAAATTTGTGCATATTTTTTTTTATCACATTTACATAAGTTATCTGACGCTTTACTCAGTACTTTGTTGAAGCACCTTTGGCAGTGATTACAGCCTTGAGAATTATTGGGTAAGACGCTACAAGCTTGGCACACCTGTATTTGGGGAGTTTCTCCCATTCTTCTCTGCATATCCTCTCAAGATCTGTCAGGTTGGGTGGGGAGTGTCGCAGCACAGCTATTTTCAGGTCTCTCCAGAGATGTCCAGGCTCTGGCTGGGCCACTGAAGCCACTCCTCTGTTGTCTTGGCTGTGTGCTTAGGGTCATTGTCCTGTTGGAAGCTGAACCTTTGCCCCAGTCTGAAGTTCTGAGTGCTCTGGAGCAGGTTTTCATCAAGGATCTCTTTGTACTTTGCTCCTTTCATCTTTCCCTCGATTCTGACTAGTCTCCCAGTTCTTGCTGCTGAAAAACATCCCCACAGCATGATGCTGCCACCACCATGCTTCACCGTAGGGATGATGCCAGGTTTCTTACAGAAGTGACATTTGGCATTCAGGCCAAAGGGTTCAATCTTGGTTTCAGCAGACCAGAGAATCTTGTTTCTCATGGTCTGATAGTCCTTTAGGTGAGTTTTAGCAAACTCCAAGCGGCTGTCATGTGCCTTTTACTGAGGAGTGGCTTCTGTCTGGCCACTCTACCATAAAGGCCTGATTGGTGAAGTGCTGCAGAGATGATTGTCCTTCTGGAAGATTATCCTATCTCCACAGAGGAACTCTGGAGCTCTGTCAGAGTGACCATCGGGTTTTTGGTCACCTCCCTGACCAAGGCCCTTCTCCCCTGATTGCTCAGTTTGGCCTGGTGGCCAGCTCTAGGAA
Source organism: Salmo trutta (assembly GCF_901001165.1). Lineage (NCBI taxonomy): Eukaryota > Metazoa > Chordata > Actinopteri > Salmoniformes > Salmonidae > Salmo > Salmo trutta. The sequence goes on along the minus strand of NC_042983.1, from coordinate 21,568,477 downwards.
GAGTATTGGTGGTTCCAAACGTATTCCTTTTAAGAATAATAGAGTCCACTGTGTTCTTGGGGACCTTCAATGTTGTAAAAAATGTTGGTACCCTTCCCCAGATCTGTGCCTCAACACAATCTTGTCTCAGAGCTCTACGGACAATTCCTTCGACCTCATGGCTTGGTTTTTGCTCTGACATGCACTGTCAACTGTTGGACCTTATATAGACAGGTGTGTGCCTTTCCAAATCATGTCCAATCAATTGAATTTACCACAGGTGGACACCAATCAAGTTGTAGAAACATCTCAAGGATGATTAATGGAAACAGGATACACCTGAGCTCAATTTAAAGTCTCATGGCAATGGATCTGAATGCTTATGTAAATAAAGTATTTCTGTTTTTTATTTTTAATTTTTAATACATTTACAAACATTTCAAAAAAACAATTTTCACTGTGTCATTATGGGGTATTGTGTGCAGATTGATGATGAAAACATTTATTTAATCCATTTTAGAATAAGGCTGTAACGTAACAACATGTAGAAAAAGTCAAGGGGTCTGAATACTTTCCGAATGCACTGTATGCCCAGAACCCCATGTGGTTGTAGAATGTGTGACGTTAGTGTGAGAGTTAGCTACAAGCATACAGCACTCGGACTGCAGCACGTGCCACCCTGATGCCACCCCTTTCTTGTGTTTCTGTGAAAAGCCTACGTGTTGGAAAAACATTCCAGAGTGGGATCACATTTACAGAGTGCAGGGGGCCAGCCCTGAAATCCTGAGCCAGAAGAGGCCTTGTCTCAATTTCACATGCACATTCGACTGGGGTGCTTGTAGAACAGGCAAGGAAAGAGCCGATGCTGTTTTGCAGATACATACACTAAAACGTTACGTAAAAAAAAATGCATTCCAATTATTTATCTATTTTTCACAATAAAATCAATGAAAAACTACAATCCTACTATCTTTTCCCAAATTGACACCTCTACTAATGTGCCATTAACTCTCTCCCTTTTTTGTTGTATCTTCTCTGTTTTTCTCTCTCTTTCAGTTTTGAAATGATCAACTGGATATTTAGTTTTTTCATATTCATTCTAGATGTTATTTTTAGATAGCATTTTTGCAGTATATTGCGGTAAACATTTGCGGTGTGTTTTGAATAGTTGTCATCCTCTGCAAATACATTTGATCCCCTGAAGAGTTGAAGCTGCTGATGAAAATCACCATGTACTAGTTTCTTTACCATAGCTGAGGAGTATTAATAATATCTGACTGACCTGTCCTGCTGGCTCCCTCACTGGATCCCTAACAGACAACTTTATTGTGGCTACCAACAAATTGCATGCTTGAGTTGCTTTGCTTCCTTTGCTATCATTCTAGTGTGAACCCACCAGACAGCTCCCAGTACAGGTCTGACTCCCTTCCTCTCTTCCTCAGGCCAACAGCTCCCCCACACCAAGCCACAGAGGTGTAGCCCCACAACCCTACCCATCAGCCTGGCCTCTTAAGTGTTGATGGGCATTAACATGGTTGAGCCTCTGTGGCTTGCCAAAGTATACTGCTAGCTCTTTGTTTTTCAACTGTTATCATGCACACGTGCAAGCATGCATGCACACACAAAGACACACACAAAGACACACACACACAAAGACACACACAAAGACACACACACACAAAGACACACACACACACACACACACACACACACATTGTGATTAAGCAAGACATTGTTGCAGACATATTAAACACACCATTTTGTAAAGTATTAGTTTAGAAATGACTATGCCTATATTATGTTGGGTATTATGACCTGTTCAATAAAATATTAATCATTTAATCTACAAGCTTATAATTGGAAACTCAATTAACCATTGGGAAATGCACCAAGTGAATACAAAGTGCTTACGGCATTACACATTAATACCCCTAAAATACCCTTAACAGGTCACAATGTGTAGGGGGAAATGGTTTGCACATTATGAAATGACAGATGTTTGCATCATTTTATGTTGCTAGGATAGGCCAGGCAATGCTGACACAGAACCCAATACTTCCTTACAGAGGAACACAGCTAACCCAGTCAGTGCACTAAGAATCCAGGCAAGCTGAAGCAATATTATCCAGCTTACGCCAGCTAATATTAGATTTGTCTTTCTGCAGGGGCCCTCTACTTCGTCACCAGCACTAGCCGTAGCTACTTCTTCACCCCTTTCACTCTTTCTTTTGGAAAAATTTGAGAACAAAGAACACTACGTCTTGCGAAATACATCTCACTGTTTCTGACCTTCCTAGTCTTTTATCCTATCATCTAAACACCATGCTATAGCTACAGTATGTATGTGTAAGAGTAGCTTTGCGGCAGGAGAAAACCTTGTCCATTTTGCGTGCATCCCTGTTCACACCGAGAACAAAGGCCACGCGGGAGTGTCGTACACTACAGTGAGTGGAACACAGTAAGTTAGTGTTAGTGCAGCTTATGTAGAAACCTAGCCGTCAGCATGTAGCCTATCCCCCCCCCCCCCCCCCCCCCCCCACCGCATCCCAAACACAGCTAATTAAAAAACACAATTTCACAGGAGGACACCCCAATCCGGCATAAAAAGCACCTATCAGCACACCCGGGGATCGTCCAACACTGAGCATTACGAGGGAAGGTGTGAAGGTAAGGGGGCTGTGGTGTTATGAGTTCAGGGGTCTGTTAAAATACTGTGGCTAGTGAATTGAACAATACTGCTGCTTCAACATACTGTATATTCATATAGTGGATCAAGTGGTTAGCAATATAGATTAGAAACTGTAATATTGCAATAGATAGCAGAAATATTTATTCAGCAAAAAGATTTATTCTAATTTGTATATTTCACTAGATCTGTTGCCACCCATCTGCACTTGTCTGAGCATCACAATATAATAGTTGACAACAATATATCTTCAGAAATAATACACTTTAATATTCTCATAAACTGACAAAACAGCCAGACCATTATAATGCTCAACATTAGTAGTCTGCTGTCCAACACATGTGGAGTGACACCCTTATTACATGGGTCTTTTCAGACCAGATGCTTGGTTAGGGAAAACGCTCCTCTCAGGGAGATGTGTGTCCTCTAATGATGTCTAATTGATCTCCCAACACCAGGTCAGAAGCAGCTATCAGGGGGATGGTGTATTTCCACTACACTTCTCACACATCATCTCACTTCCAGACCGACAGACAAATGACCACCTCACGGTTTCTACGGTTACAGCTCCCACCCAGCAGACAACCAAACCAACCATAACTATTTACTTTGGTTAGTAGTGGCTTTACATTGTAACCTATACTAGTCTAAACTACTATACATCATAGTCACGGGAAGTACCCCCTGAAAAATCTGAATTTTTGTATTTGTATTTGTAGTGCACAGGGCCTTTACTAGTCCTATATTAGCAGACCGATGACGCAGGGAAAAATGCTCAATCCAGTTGTTAATATCAACAGGAGAAGGTCTTCTGAACATTTATAGAATTAAATTGTACCCTAATCCTAAAATAACATTATTCAGCCTAACAGGTTTTGTAAAAATACATTGGAGGGAGAATTTACTGGGACACAAAATCCTAAAATCTCCTCTGTCTGAACATAAATTGTGCTATATGTACTATAGGTGTGAAAATAAACGTTTGCCAATCCATTGATTTACGGTAGCCAGACATGATTATGGGGCATGAATCAATTTCTGTTGGAATGTAATTAGGCATCTCTCCTGTTGTATGGCAAGGAGCCTGCCTTGCAGCTCATGGCAGTTTGTGGGCTGATAAATGCAACTTAAATTGGTGTCATAAAAATCAAAATGGTGCCAATTACATCTCTAAGTATCCCATCAATGCAAACGAAATAAACAAATACAGGTAGTGTTGTGTACACATGGGACCCCCCTGCTAGTTGTTGACCTGAGACTGATGGAAGGTGAAGAAAGGGAGGCTGGATTGTGTAATGATGGATAATAGTGTGGGAGTACATGACAGGAATCAGCAGGTTGCTGTTTAGAGGCTCTGGATATCCTTGAAGCTCACACCGTTACAACAAGTTCACGGCCAAAACAACATCCCAAATGTGACTAAAAATTACTGCCTGTTCAGACCTCATACACAATTTTACACACACTCACACACACACACAGTCTTGTACAACTAACCTTGTGGGGACACACAATTCAGTCCCATTCAAAATCCTATTTACCTATTTACCCTAACCCTAAACCTAACCCTTACCCTAACCTTAACCTGAAAACCTAACCTTAACCCTAAACCTAACTCTAGCTCCTAACCCTAAAACTAGCCCTAGCTCCAAACCCTAAACCTAAACCATTTTTTGTTTGTTTAGTATTCTTGTGGGGAATTCTGGTCCCCACAAATATAGTTAAACATGTCCAAATCCCCCCCCCCCCCCCCCCCCCCACACACACACATCCTCTATTCGCAAACAACACAGAGAGAAAGGTGGTAAAATAAGAGGACCCCTCTCTGCTGGCCTGCACCATTTGTCTATGTCACTATTTCCTGACTGCATCTCCCAGGCAATAGCATCCTGGAGCTGCTGCTATGAAATCCACATTGTTCCCACTAACTGCCTATGGTCATGTCGGACAGAGCAGGATGAATGGCTGACAAAAACAGTGATGCAGGGCAATATATGTAGCTCATTGTTTGTTGCAGGGCATCTAGCAGGGAGCTATAATGTCCCAGTGATTGAAGTAGCAATGTTAAAAAACCCTGACACAAAAAGCTTAAAATGTAGTGACAAGCATGAATAGCACTAATACAATGAGTGGGGACATAGGGCCACATGTTGCACACTGTCAGTGAGGCGGAATAAACTTAAGCCTCCCATCGAGACAACAGCAAACGCCACCAGCCAGTGAGTTTCACTATTATCAAGGCGCACTGATTGGATGCGCGCAAAGGTAACTTTGCCAATAGAATTCCGGGCCTCTCTTGTCCTTTCCACGCATGCATGTCGGCTAATCAGCAGCAAAATACCATAACTGAAATGTGCCCATGTTCTTACTGTTGGTTATAGATAAATAACTACACAAATAAATGTCGTTTGTGTAATAATTTCACAATACATTTCCATTCAAGTCTTATTAGTCTACCAACTAAACATTTCCGAAGTAAAAGTTGTAAAGACCAAATAATAATAATAACAATAATAATAAGTTCAAGAAATGATAGTTTAAGTTCTCAGAGTGTAAAACCATTTGAAGACCATGAAGGCCACAAATCTTTAGCATGCCATTGTTGCTTTGCGCGTGGAGTTTTTTTTATGGTCGAATGCTGACATATTTTTCTTCTAACGTAAGAAAGGAACAAAACTAAACCCAGTTTTTTCATATAGGCCCACTATATTCGAAAAGGCTTATAGCTCCTTCTAGTTCTATTTTGTTCGTGTGTGTAATTATTACCATGATATAGGATTAATAACGAAATAATATCGAGAAACTATTCCAAAAGGTGGGTCGATATGTTTTGGTTGTTGTTTTATCTTGAAACGAACAAAAGATCTAGCTACATTTAAATCTAAAATTGTTCAATTGTGCCTTCCACGTACCATACACAGCGGTTAGGATAAATTCTCCACTAAATGCTGCAGTGACCATCATCGGTCTCCAATCCAAGAGATCCTTGCCTCAAGAGATCCTTGTCATAACAATTCAGAAAATATCAACAAAATTGCAGATAATGAAGTGCCAGTAAAAGCAATCGTTTTGTGACTGACTATAGTTTTGACTAAGTCGTCGATACTGGATAGGCTATAGGAATACATCTCCGTTAGAAACGTATTACGATTAACACTAAAGTGAATTATCACATGCAATACAAATAGAAAGAAACGATTGAAAAGCAAAATGTTCTCAATTATAGGTATATAATAAATGTAGGCCATATTTTCTAAAGAGCGTCTGGCAACTGACAAGTAGCCGGAGCGCGTATCTGGACCTTACAGTGTGAGAATGACAATACTGGAAAACATTTACACATCAGCTTATAGTGTAGGCCTACTGATAGATCACGGGATGAATAAAGTTCAATTGAAATTGATTATTTGGCTGGAATTATACAATTGTTGGACACATTCTAAACATAATTATATTCATGCGGCACAAGTGAATAGGCCTAACCTACTTGGTGATCTTTCATTGTGCGTAAAACAACCAGAGAATAGTCTATATGTAAATACTATTTTTCTTACTGTTGGTAGTCATGTTTGCAGTACAGTTTCCTATCTCGGAAGTAACAACTGGTAGTTAGAGGTTGTTGACACACAGCGCACTGCAAACACTCCTCATGCCACGAGGAATCGTTGACTCTCATCAGAAACCTGTCAGATATTGGACGCTGGCATCCTTCACATACAGATTGGTGATGGCATTCCGTCCCTAAAATGGATGTAAAATAAGTTAAAAGGGCCAAAATATTTTAACAATAGTATGCATACTAGCTATACTTTATGGACTGTTTGTGTCTTTTTTATATATAGTTACCGGTTTATGACATGTTTATAATCTATATGACCTTATATTTATTAGCTAAACAATGTAAATGTTCAGTTTAGCTAATAAATATAAGGTCATAGATTAATAACATGTCATAAACAGGTAACTATAAAAAAGACACAAACAGTCCATATCACACTACAAGACCCGGTTTTAGGGCCTACCTAATCATATAATTGGAATTATCTAAATATTCAAAACCAAATATCTGAATGTGTTTTAATTGGCTATCTATACCACAACCACAAAATCTGAAAAGAGAAGGTATCAGCTTGCGGTGAAATACAGTATTTGTTAAATGTGATATGCCTAAAAAACAGCAATCAATTGCAGTAAGGGTAATCCAATTATTTGAAATAGTGATAATTTCACAAAATAATGAAATAGGCTAGTTTTGTCAGTGTAATAGGGAGATCATAAATACAATTATATATTTGTGCTATTTGTTGTGCTAAACAGGCCGGCCTACAGTAAATGCACTACATTCATAATTAAAATGATAACTAAAGCAAATGGTAAAAGACGTCAAATGTTAAGGAGGCCTATGGCTCGTGAGAGGATAGTCTGCACGTATAGCTGCAGGACACACACTTATAGCAATGTAAGTATATTCTAGAACGTTCTCGTATTGTGTGTGATATCTGTGCTCCGGGCTCTTTTAGATGCAGATGAAACTATACGGACTTACCAAGAACGACTCCAAGGGTAGCTTGACGATGGGGATGATCTTCAGTCTTTATACCGTCTAACATCCTTGGGTACTTGGATTGGTTTCTCTTCAAGAAACAGTGTTCCAGTGACTCCGGACCTGTTGCAATATCCATAACAATGTACTGTCAGACTTTTCTTCGCTTCAAATACTAGCTAAATGCCACAATATTTGCTGGGGCTACTTGCACACACATACACAAACAATGCGTTTTCCCAGATCGCTAACTTTTAAAAAAAATATTTAAAAAAAGTCGTCCCAATGTTAAGACAGGCGCCACTGTTTGTAGGACTATCCTAAGCAGAATCGTCATATGTCACAGAATCGGATGAGAAGCGACAATAAACATGACAAACACTATTTGGAGCAGTCACCTGTTAATTTGGACTGAATATGTATACTGTAGGCTATCTTCTTGTTTGCACCCGCGCGTGACCAGAAGAGAATTCTATGGAGGAGGTAGATTATCCGCTCGAGACGTATGTTTCTACCAAGAAAAACTACTAAAACAACAACAATTGTAACTCCAGAAAATATGAGTGAAATGTTCCAATGGTAACTCTTCAAATGCTATGCCCCTTGGACGGATCCCTGCCGCTTGAAAAGTCTGCATTACGAGATTGAAGCGAATGGATCCTCCTCCCACCCCTCTTGGGACGCGTCACTTTTTTAGACTATTTAGTGACATTGAGATGCTATTGGTGCTCACTTCTGGTGCGCTCTAAAAGTTGAACTCTGTTTCGCCTATCACTTTGAACAAAGCTATAGACACAATATGGTGAGACAAACAAAAATACAGTCAGTGTACAAAAACTCAAATACTGTACATTGTAAACTAAAGGTATATCAAGTAGTTTAACTTGCTATGGCCATTTGCAATATATCTTTATTTAGTTAAAAGTGAACCATTGTTAAGATAATACTTATTTATTGCAATTGATATTATAATAATTATAATAATACATAAATTATTATAATAATTATTACAGTAGTAGCATAAGTAGCCTAGTAGGCCTATTGTTGTTGTTTTTGTTATTTTTTGTTGTTGTTGTTGTTGATGATGCTTCTTCTTTTTCTTCTTCATGTCGTCATATAGGTTAGTAAAAGCTTTGAAATGAAGTATTGGACCATTACGCTTTCGACGTTCACATGCTTTGTGGTATTGTTTCCACTGTGCACTACAAAGACTCGAACCTAGTGAGTCCTGTACAGCCGATGCACCTGGCGATGGGTGGCGATAACTGAGCACTGTGCAGCCTTGATGCCGACGGTGAGAGTGGCTTCCACTGAAACATGCTTGAAAGTAGCCCGTCTAGAAAGTAGCCCGTCTAGAAAGTAGCCTATACTGACTTTTTCTTCCTCTAATCATGTTGCTAGAGCTTATCCATGTACAATCTATTTTATAAAACAGGATGGAAGCCTTTTTTTTAATCTCATTCAGTAATTTAGGGCTATCGTTTTCAGAATTTAGGTCTATGTTAAATTGTTAGTAATATTGTTGTCTAATACATAATGGAATGCGACCTGTTTGGCTGTGCACCTATTTGCATAAGCCGAGTTATTGTACGCAGTTGGACATGCTTCTCTTTTTGGTTGTGTGCATCCCGAGGAATCAAAAATAGTATTATTGTGGCGTAATTTTCGGAACTACTTTTGGTTGAACAAAAATGCATTTTATTTACAACATTTATCATAAACAAACAAGTGTAGTTATACTAATTATTCATACTGACACAATTCTGTTCTGTGCCGGACACAGGCCTTCATTATAATTCAGCAGAGGGCTATAATTCCTTTCATCTTTTTTTATCAATCGCACGTGTCCTCGGTTGTGATTGAGATGCACAGGACTTGGAACCAGATTTATTCATGACAGCATGGGTCAGAAAAGCACGCCTTGGAATCGAAAATAGTATCCCCCACACAATAAAAGAAGCACTCTTCAATTATTTCCATTTTTAACCAATGATACACATGTAAAAAAGCAACCATGTGAAACCATGTTTTATTAAATGCAACTAGTTGCCATTATGTAGGCCTATAGACTATAACATAATGTTTGTCTTAAAGGCTATGTAAAATATTTTTGCTTTCCAATGCGGGCTTCATGTTTTAAGTTGCCTGCAAAGGTGAGGAATGTGAGTCGACCGTAGCTTAAATCACAGGGTGCTATAGATAATTCGTCATGCCTCCCCTTTCGCAGTACTCCAGGGATTCAGTACCTCAGAGGCATAACGACACTTCAAGCAGTCACTCTGAGATACAAGGCTACATTTTACCTCACCCCTCTCTATATCTCTACACCAAGTGCAGGCCTAGAAAGTCTTGGATTGGCTAATAGACGCACACCTTCATGGTTTTGACCATTCCGTCGCCCATGCATGGTTTTAGGCCTGGAGATTCCTCAGCTCAGCGGTTTAATGTGATTCTAATCTCAATGTGATCAAGCGTAACATCGAGGAGGTGGTTTGGAAGAGACGTCCTCTGCTTAAGTTAATTACTTGGATCGGCTATTATTTAACGCCGCTCGTCTAAATCCAAAGGATATCCTAAATGTCCAAGTAGTCAAATAAATACTAGATCAAACTCAAACCGACTTGTCAGCGATAGAATAGAGACTGGCTACATTTTCATCGTTGTTTAAATAGCTTAAAGGACCTATATCAGGAGGTAATAGTTTATTGCATTTAGCCCATCTTTTTTCCAATAGTATATGCTTCATGTTGTTGCAGGGCTGATCCAACCAAAGCCAAAGTCTGGATATGTATACATATAGGCTAATAAATAAGAAATATGGTAAAGATGCCAATGATGTGTTGGCCGATGCAAACTATTTGAGCTAAAATTCGATAGAATTTTACACAATAAATAGCAACCACATCAACTACAAAATAACCAAAACAACAATAAAAAATAACATAATAATAATAATAATAATACGTTTACAATCGTAGTAAAGGCATTAAACATAACCAGGCAGCCTATATTACACATATAAACATAACCAGGTATTTTACACAAAGGCCTATAGAAAATAATAGGAAAGCCAAATGACTAAATGAAACATGCCGTTTTGAAAATAAAATGCATAGCATAATCCTATGAAAAAAGTACTACACATGATCGAATGATACTACAGTGTGTAGTCTTAGTTTTAGGTTAGAGCTACCTGGTATCCATATTGTTCTTGATATCCTTTGTGGACCATACAGTGAACTGTAGCCTACTTTGCAATGTTCAAGCCGATGCCCTCTGGCGTTCAGAAGAAGAACTACTAACGACTGGGTCTAATGAAGAATTGTCTTGACAATAATTATTCGTTCATGACTATTTAGACATATTCTGAATTGGGCTGGATTTGATTTGGTAAATATAGTTGTTTATATGCTTCGGTTCTCTTACAAAACGACTGCCTCAACAGAGACTAATGTTGGATTTACTTTGCCTATAGGATATACTGTATGTCAGAGGCATCAGACAAAGGTATTATGTCATATTCAGAAAACGCATTTTGAGAAATAGATAATTCGCGTACAATAGAAGAGTATAGGTCGATAATAGATAGAACAGTAGTAAGCTTCCTGAACAGTAGGCCTATTGGATTGACCTGCCTTCTGTGAGGACGGTATTCATGTTACTCTCGTTGCATCATATCGACAAGACAATTCATACGTGCTTATCATGAACACCAACTACTGGGTATCGGATAGGCCAATACTAAACCAAAATATGGGTTTTTGCCCGCGGCGTTTAATGGTCTCTACGTGAGAACCCCGTCCTGCTATAGTCCTACTTTCGAAGAAACTTCACGCAGCAGGTGTGCTGCATGTGCACCTTGGGAAAGGTCCCAATAGTATGCAAAGAGTCTGTTCTCAGTAAAACAACCCATTTCTATTTCATCCACCGAAAAGATAAGAGGTTTTGTTTGAATGAAATGAAATGCATGCAAGCTTAAGTTCAATTCGTTGCAGACCTATATTGCAACAACAATATTGACTTTATTTCTATTTTAAATAGGCCACGGGCCATTCAAGACATAAGAGAACGAATCAAGTAACCGAACAATAAATTGCTAACTCCTATTTGTAATGCTAATTTGAGTCAACATTTTTAATTGGTGGTTACAAACTGGAATTTATTATTGTGTCCATTGTGATTCCATTTATTTTATGGTCAAATAGACGATATTGTAGTACAACAGACCAATAATCAATAAACAAAAACTGAAACTGCTAACAAATTCGTTAAATATCTAAATCGTTTTATTATCGTATATATAGATCAACAGTGATATGACAACCAAATGTGATGTATTCTTTATTCGGCACGTTTTTCCCCTCCGTGGACAGTTAGTTAACTTTCAGAGCCCGGGGCAAAGAGTGTGTGTTTGTGAGATGACTGAGAGAGATGTGAAGGGTCAGGTCAATACCTATTTCATTATCGGCTCGAAGAACCTGTTACTTGTTATTTTCATCGCCAAACCTTCTATAATAGACCGACAAGGAATTAAACACGGCTTATAACTACTATATAAAATAGATATTATAAATAATATATTGATAAAACAATTAAAATATCAACTTTATATTTTTACCACCATCATAATGACGGGTCTGAAACATATTGTGATAACTAGTTGAATAACACACAAAAAAATCATTTTATTTAAGTTATTGATTTACTGTTATTACTGTTACCTTAAATAATACTATTAATAATAATACAAACAGAAAACCTAAAATCGTGGTATAATGTAGCCAAGTATAAACATGCATTTGATTGTTATGTATTTCAAGGGTACATTTTAATACACTTAACGCCTACGAATTTCTGGTAACTATAGGCTACCTCAATTTAGTTTGCTCTCACCAATATAAACGTTTTTCGATTTCAATAATGTGCATGGGGCACAAAATACGATTTTAAGTATTGATGATGACATTGTAGGGCAAACATCATGCGTTTAATTGAGTTAAAATTGGTCAAATCAGTAAAATTGATAGGTTGGCTTTCAGTTTAACATATCCAACATAATCATTAATCAACATAATGAGAATAACCATTTAGAGAGTACATTTTGTGGGAAAGTTTGTAAAGCTTTTTACTGGAATCCTGTACTCTACAAAACACTTTAATTATACTTTAAATACATCAGATCGGATTATATTAAAGTCAGATAAATAGTATTCCAAAATATTGACAATGGCTACAAAAGGATATACAAATATAGGAACGCAAATCAAACTTCCCTTTAATGCAAATGTATGTGACTTATTTAGTCTAGAGATCCTAGTGAAAAAGCCTATTCCTGACTGAAAGCATACACCAGATACATACAGTAAATTGCAGTGGTGGAGGACTTTGGTGGTTTAACTCACTTTGATCTTTTAATGAATGTTCCTCAAAACCCCTGGCTCTCCATGATGTGTCTTTAAAGGCAAGGATAAAAGCTCCCGAGCCCCACACAAGATATGGCTTACTGTAGCTTAAATAGCTGCTTACAAGCATAGGCTGAGGTACACAGAACATGATCTCTGAGATATCATACAAAATGGGCATAATATATTATTAACTAGGTGTTGTTTATTCAACTCTTGATTTCTGAAGGCCACTCCTGGGGGCCAGTATAGACCACCAGAATCGTTTATCGTGCAACTCAGTCATGCCCCCTTTGATACACTCATATCCAAAACTACAAACAACATCCTTGATTTAGCCTAATCAAACATAAGTTTAATAGTAAACTAAATATAAGAAAGGGAAATAATTAGCCATTAAAACACATAATATAAATAAATATATTGAAATATGAGTGCATATTATATGTATATCATGCTGCAATCCCAAAACGACATTATCATTTCACACCAGTTTTAAAAATACACTGGTTACTCCTTTCTGAACAAACAGCAAACACATGGTCGCTTTCACAGCAGAATGTACTCGTACAGATACAGTACATAGAAAGAAGGAAGAGAATGCTGTAATTCTACTGGCAACATCAAATAAAAACCAACATAATATAACATACATAATCAACAACAACAACAAAAGAACAGCAAAACAACAGTGCTGAAACTGTATAATTTTCACAGCGCCAGCCTCACACCCCCGTGAGAAAAGATGAAGCACAGTGGCTCTCCTCTCTATCAGAACTACAATGATGCCCCCTGCTGTACAACCTGACTCACTTCCAGTTCATTCTCACACAGCAGAAATATGAGCTACTGGTTTTGCTCCAGAACTACTTTCAGTTTAACATGGTAAGAGATCATAATAACGTTATACACTAAATGTGTAGTGCCAAAATCTTGAATAAGTGTTATCCACAATAAATGAGAATGTCAAATTGCTACACAAGTTTACAGTGAACAGCAATTTAATGTTGCATAGAACAGGGTGGCCAATTCTTCTTCTTTTTTTGTTGCATACAATATAGCTCAGTATTTGTATTATTTATTTTATACAGTATTTTTTGCTCATCTTTATCAAGGGTTTCAATCATTTTCGATCTGACTATAATGAGTGAGTAATATAATCTGAGCAATATTTATTAAGAATAAATAACGATATCATCAAAAATGACTAAATTCAAGACTGGCACATCTTATCCAAACACCGATGAATAGATGTATAATGGCATAAAGAATACTGGGTTACCAATGAAGGGTTGTTCTACTTGCCATTACTGCAGAGTTTCGTAAAACACACAAAATGTGTCTGCCTATGGCATGCCATTCACATAGATCAAACAACTTTCCCCAACAAAAGTCCTCCTCAAAACTATACATCAATCATTGTGGCGAGAGTAAATGAAAGATAGCAACAGATGAAACATACTGTCAAACCAGCATTGGAAAAGGCTTTGTTTTCAGGGATATGGGTATCTTTCTTCTCTGCTTTGTGTCATATATACAAGGTATTGTAAAACATGTCTTCATACAGCCCAAAACTTCTCAAATACCCAAAACACATGGCAAGATTTTGTATTAACAAAACAGTACTAGTACCAAATCTCTGTCAGTCACCCAACATCTCTCCGTGCCACTACCCAGATGGTTGTGACCATAGTTGACCATACCATTGTTGGTAAAGGCTGCTATGATCCATCTGGCATATGTATAGTGCTGTGACTAAGAAACATTAAGCATCTGAGGTAAGTGCAGAACGAAGCTGTAGAACAGTACATAGAAAACCAAGCCACATCTGGAGAAGTTAATAGGCCAAATAGACAGACAGGGGAGTTGTGTCTGTGAGTGGGAGATGATAGAAAGGCCAGAGCAGAGACTACTCAGCTGAAACAATAGAGAACATACAGTACACGTTCCATTTGCTCACAGAAATGGACAGATACAGTGTCCTTCCTGGGAAATAATTATAGAAGAAGTGAGTGTAACAGCTGCAGAAATATATTTTCGCCTGCTTTGAGGCTCTAGCGATGGCAAACGTTTCTCAACTTCGAGCACGATTTACAATGCCTTTCATCAGATGGTTGTGTTGTTCATTTGATTTGTCTCCAGAACAATAATGTTTCCCTTGACAGAAAGCAAGGCTGCAGGAGGTTCCTAGCATGATTGTAGGATATGTGCCATTTACAACAGGCATAAGCAGATCTTTCTCATGTGGGACGCATAAATTCTCTATGAGCTCTCTAAATGATATGTGCCTACAGACTTTGTGGCTAGAGCACTGAAAGACACTTTAAATGGATCTACAGACTCCATGCTGTGTCATAACACCATGTTAGTTTTAGGAGTCCTGAAAGCTGTATAATCATGACGAACACCACACTATGGAGAATCCATTACAGAGGTACTTGGAGACATTTGACATCAAATCCAAAGGCATTTACATGCATTCCATGCAATACTATCACAAAAGATGCTAAACAGAGACTAGACATGATTTCATCATTTATTGCACAGTTATACATGCAAAGTAAGTCCATAATGTTTAGTAGATGTGTGTTAAGACTGGCTTAGCCTCTCACTCTCCCTAAAATGTAAATGTAAAATGTAGGCAATGCACAGTCACACCTACTGTGCAATGGCTTAGGGGCCAGAGTTACTAAGAAAAGTACTTAAACTATTATTTTTAGTTATATAATTGAGTTAATTACTTCACGAACACGTCACTTTTCTTGTGCAGTCCATAGGTGTAAGACAGTGTTCTTGTGGAAGTGTGTGTGTGTTTCCCATTAAAAGGCTTCAGAGAAAAGGTAGAAATCCACCAGATGTTTTTCCGCTGGGTGGATCTGGTAGTGAAGATCTAGACAGCATCTCTCACAAGTGAACATTTCCATTCTGTCCTGAATATTAGGCATAGGATTCTAAAACCCCTCTCCATCACAACGTGCTGCTCCTTATGTACTGACCACAACTTCCGCATATCCCTCCCAGAAACGAAGAAATACTTGGAACATCTGACTGAATAGTTACATATACCTATAGTAAGAGAGAGAGAGAGAGAGAGAGAGAGAGAGAGAGAGAGAGAGAGAGAGAGAGAGCGAGAGAGCGAGAGAGCGAGAGAGAGAGAGAGAGAGAGAGAGAGAGAGGCTCTCTGGCTTTTGTCAAGATGAGAAAGCCAGAGCAGAGAACCATAAAGTCTAATGAATATATTTGTGGATGTTTTCTGCCCCTTAAAGGAGAGCTAACAGGCTAAATGAAGTTATTAGAGCCCCCACCTGGGGCTGAAGACCAGGGCTTTGAACTAGTGGTCTAGTGGTACTCACAGAGGTCACTAGAAAACCAATCATCTATAGTGTAGTAATACAGCACAGGGTATCTTGCTAATAATATTTGAGTGATTATTCATGTAAAAGGTTCTTAAAATACATTTGGTACCACTTAGAATTTGTTTCTGCAAGTCACAAAAAATCTGGTCAAAATTAAAGGAATGTACACTGAACATGCTACTGGTCAGGTCTGCATGGAAGTCGAATGTAGGTAAGTACCACCCTCAGTAATGTGGGAGTAATTGAGAGGGTGATTGTTAGAAAGTGACCTTGCTGGTCTGCTGGAATTTCCTTCCTGGAGTTCATGTGCCTAGTTACCACTTTGGCAACCTTGTGCCCTATGAACTGACCCTGTCCTCCCTCTGGGTTCAGCAGGGAAAATAAACCCATCCTCTGTAGAGCGCTGCAACTAACAAGAAAAATGCTGCCCAAATCTCTCAGTACTGCTCTGTGTTTTCCCTCCGGACCACTTTCAGCTTAATAAACATCTTAACTGGGCAAGCGTCCCACGGGAGTGGCTGGGAAATCCTATGGGCAGCCGGAGCTCAGAAGCTGACCCTTTATTGCATCCAGGTGGCTGTGTTAAAAAACGCTGCCCGGCCATAAATGTCCAATAAAATGCATGTAGCACCTCCAGGGGTGTGCGGGGTCACTGCACCTGTCTGTGGAGTAAGTCTCTCCTCTCTCCCCATGGCCCATCACCTTGCTGTACCACACCACCTCCAGCCCCTCCCTGTTTGTCATACAATGTCATCTGGTGACATTAACTCTCCCATAGTAGTACTATACTACATAACAACTACTAATCTCTCATCTCCACTGAGGGGACATTTAACGTCTCACTACAGTATTTGACGTCCAGGAGATATGAAAACACATTATTCCTTGACATTTTTGTGTGACTGTTGATTATTGCAAACATATGTCTGAAGGGATGTTTGCATTTGTTGTACACATATTTTGAATTATCTAAATAATATGAAATATACAACATCTCATTACCAAGTTGGTTCGTTTGCAAACATCCGTCCTAGTCAATCACATCACCCTTGTTTTCGACTAGCTAACACATATGAGACACATGGCAGCAAACTCCCTTCATGTGTCCAATCAGAAGAGCTTAATGAGGCTGCAGGTTCTGCTGAGGTCTGGACACAGCACATTGGCCCTTTGATCTCACTTGAAAGGAGTTAATTGATCTCTGTGTTACAGGCACTTTGTGTTGAAGGGCTACTCTCCCAGGAGGGAAAAAAAGATTCTGACTGGTCATCGCACATATGGAGAAATATCAGAGAGACGGAGGGAGAGAGAGATCACCTCACGCCCGGCTCCATCCTTGCTCAATTACAGTAATGTGGCTCACATGGCCCAGACGCCATGGCAGAGAGAGGAGAGCCGTGAGGCTCTGTTCTCCTCTGTGAGATCACTCATTGCACCACAGCTCTTGCTGTACTTGGCCAAGATGGTTTTGATATCCCTCTCTCCCTTGAGTCCTGTTGGGGCTTGTTAAGGTAGAGGTGCGGGGAGGACCACACGTTCAAGCTCCCCTCTTAAAGGCGGGACATTCCACTACCTGACGACACTCACAAAACAACAATTAGACTAGAGGCCTCTAGGTGAACTTCAAACAGTACTGAAGTACCAGTTAGAGCAATACCACCTCCCTCTACCATGTATGGTCCTATCCAGGTACACAGCGCTAAGCCCATTAAAATAAACTACCGTGTCACGTGTTGCTGCACGTAAAGCAGGAAACATTTTCTAGATAGTAATAATATCGGTGTTGCTAACCTAACCTACCAGATCATAGATCACGTGTTAAGCTACAGTATGATAAAAGACAAAGCTAAACTTCTTGCTTATCCATATCTTGCGAATGTAATAAGGATTTGTGGTGTAGAGGCGTATTGTAGGCTGGGTGTGTTGGGACTGTGCGTGTGCCGTTGCTCTAATCAGATTAGTGGTGTATCGGAGGAAGTTGAGTGCATGCCGTTGCTACTGATCAGACCCTCTGTGCCAGCGGGAGAGACATGGTCTCTGCAGCACATCAAATAGAAAAACAGCCCGACATGCTCTGGGATTAATGGCTCCCTGTGCTCCTTTTCACATTGGAGGCAGAGTTTATCAGTGGGCTGCTGGATCACAGGAGACCTGCCTGCCTGCTGTGTGCCCTGGGTCTATAGGGCTGCCTGGCCCTGACAAGCCTCACACCGTCACTCTCTTTACCTCCCTCTCCCTGGTCACAGAGGAAGCAGGCCTGTCAGAGGGAGAGTGAGAGGCTAAGCCAGTCTTAACACAGCCCCTCAAACCACCTCATAAATACAGGCTTCCTTTTCCAATTTCCAACTGGCAGATCCACCTCTGTCTACATGCTTACATACTGTTCCATGTCTTGGGTGTGAGGTTAAAAATGACTATGGTGCATCTGGCCTGACTCTCAGAAGACGGAGCTTTGAAGTGCTGATCCAGAGTTCAGTTGAACTTCCTTAAATCAAATCTCACATGTATTGTAGCTGAAAATGAAGATATCTTCATGCCAATGGTTGTATATAGCAGTGCCAGAAATAACAGGGGAGTTACAAAGAGATACCTTTAAATAGATCCGCTTAAGACACATGTGCAAGCCTCTACCCTTTTAACTACGGCATGGGTTTACACAAAACAGGGACAAAATAAAGACCTATTCCTTTCTGATTTTACAGTGTGGTCTCTGAATATCATTATTATTTTTCAATATCACAAAGTGGAGCAGAGGGAAAAGTGAAACCATGTGAGGCAGCTTTTTGAAGGGGTGCTGGGCATGGCTTGTGAAGGAGCTGTGGTTCTGATGGAGGAGGGCCTATTCTGAGCCCATCTGGTGTGCTTGGCCAGCCACAGTCCCCAGCTCAGCAGCAATACGCCCCCACAAAATTGCCCAAGTGACATGGGCCGCCACAGTCTAAGTGTACAAATTCAGCCCTGAAATCACATCTGATCTGCTGTGCTTCTATTCTGGTCTAATTGGATCTGTGTTACAATTATTACCTTTCAATCAATAAAAGATTAGACAGCAAAAGGCTAGTCTTGAGGGGGCAAGGGGTCATGAAAAAAACTCAGTCTCACTCACATTGTTTGTCAAACGCTGGCTTCCCATGTGATGGATCAGGTGAAAATGGGTTTAATGCTGACTAAAGTGTGAGACAACAGATACTGTGGCAGGCTGATAGCAAACACTCATATTACAGGGAGAGCATACCTTTGTCATTACTGTCGCTCCACTGTCACATAACACAGTGCTCTTAACCCTGCTTACTTCTACAGGGAAACCTATGAGTTTGTGTATTCTTGTGTAGAGTATGTGTGCATGGGGGCTCCCAAGTGGCGCAGCGGTCCAAGGCACTGCATCTCAGTGCTAGAGGTGTCACTACAGACACTGGTTCGATTCCAGGCTGTATCACAACCGGCTGTGATTGGGAGTCCCAAAGGGCGGAGCACAATTGGCCCAGCATCGTCCGGGTTAGGGTTTGGCCGGGGTAGGCCATCATTATAAATAAGAATTTGTTCTTAACTGACTTGCCAAGTTAAATAAATACAATGGATGTAGTGTAGCTTTGTGTAGTTTATTAGGGGAGTGTGTGAGGGTGCGGTCTCGGGCTGTCACTGTGCTTTAGGGCTTCACTGATAAGGGGTGATGGGTGTCACCTTCATGAACAGCAGAACAGGAGACAGACCGTCTAAACACAGAGGGTTGTCATCTGTTGCACACATCACTAAACACCTGGGAATACCAAAAGTCATTAGGAGTTTCGGTAGAAATCATATTAACACTGCTTATACAGAAATCACTAATTCATCAAGGTAACAAGTGAGTCTAATTAAGGAAGCAAATCATTACATTAATGTAATTTCATAAACAAATTAAATCTGCAGAAATTAGCAAATAGATTCTGCTATCTCCATTCGTTCAGAATGACACATTTCAACAGTTGTTAAATTGTTGTAAAATAAAGAGACAACTTGCTACCATTTAAACTTAAGTACTGGCCCTTGGAAAGAGGTGTGATTCCAGAGAGGAGAGGTAAAGGGAGATTACAGGTTAGGTCCTTTGTGAAACTGGACTACAATGGGGGGGTCAGGGAATACTTCATTTTTGACAACATATTATACAATTTGCTGGAATGTGTGTTTGTGTGTGTGTGTGTGTGTGTGTGTGTGTGTGTGTGTGTGTGGGGGGGGGGGGGGGGGGGTCTCTGAAGTGGCGGCTCACATGTCATGAAGCGTTGCTCATTCTTGCTGCACAGTGCTCATGATGGACTCTGTGATGGATGTCTGTGCTTGTTCCACATACAGTACACCTTCAAAGAGAACTGACTAGCTGACTGGATCTGTCTGTCTCTCAGAGAGAGCAGAGCAGAGCAGTGATGCGGCCTGCCATTTATTCCCTGCAGTCTCAATCACTGCTACTGCTACACAGGCTCAATCCTAAATGTTAGTATGACAACCAAAAGGGAGACACAATGAGATTCAGGGGTAGTCATGAGAATTGTAAGCAGTTTATTCATTCTTAGACATTGCACTGTCTGTATAAAATGTACAGAATAACATTTGAGTTAAAAAAAGTTCAACAAGAATATGAATATAACATGTGTATACCCTATTTGATTGTACCGAATCATTACGGCAATTTTTCCTAAATAAAAAATAGAAAAGATTATCATATTTGGAGATGCAGTACTGCAGTGGTTTCCAAACGTCTTATAGTCCCGTACCCCTTCACAAACATTCAACTCCCAGCTGCGTACCCCCTCCAGCACCAGGGTCAACTCTCAAATGTTGTTTTTGCCATCATTGTAAGCCTGCCACACACACACACACACACACACACACTATACAATACATTTAATAAACATAAGAATGAGCGTGAGTTTTTGTCACAACCTGGCTCGTGGGAAGTGACAAAGAGCTCTTATAGGACCAAGGCACAAATAATAATATAATAATAATCAATCATTTTGCTCTTTATTTAGCCATCTTACATATAAAGCCTTATTTGTTTATCAAAAGTTCTGAATAACTCAAAGGCTAATGAGAAGGGTGTGCTTGAAAGGATGCACATAACTTTGCAATGTTGGGTGGTATTGGAGAGAGTCTCAGTCTTAAATCATTTTCCACACACAGTCTGTCCCTGTATTTAGTATTTATGCTAGTGAGGGCCGAGAATCCACTCTCACATAGGTACGTGGTTGCAAAGGGCATCAGTGTCTTAACAGCGCGATTTGCCAAGGCAGGAATCTCTGAGCGCAGCCCTATCCAGAAATTTGGCAGTGGCTTCTGATTAAATAACATTTTCACAGAACTGCTTGTTGCAATTTCGATTTGGCTCTCTTGTTCAGATATCAGTAAGTGAACTGGAGGTAGGGCATGAAAAGGATAACAAATCCAGTTGTTTGTGTTGTCCGTTTCGGTAAAGTACCTGCGTAATTGCGCACCCAGCTCACTCAGGTGCTTTGCTATATCACATTTGACATTGTCCGTAAGCTTGAGTTCATTTGCACACAAACAAATCATACAATGGAAAGACCTGTGTGTTGTCTTTGTTAATGCAGACAGAAAAGAGCTCCAACTTCTTAATCATAGCCCCCATTTTGTCCCACACATTGAATATAGTTGCAGAGAGTCCCTGTAATCCTAGATTCAGATCATTCAGGCCAGAGAAAACATCACCCAGATAGGCCAGTCTTGTGAGAAACTCATCATCATGCAAGCGATCAGACAAGTGAAAATTATGGTCAGTAAAGAAAATTTTAAGCTCGTCTCTCAATTGAAAAAAACATGTCAATACTTTCCCCTTTGATAACCAGTGCACTTCTGTATGTTGTAAAAGTGTTACATGGTCGCTGCCTATATCATTGCATAATGCAAAAAATACACGAGAGTTCAGGGGCCTTGCTTTAACAAAGTTTACCATTTTCACTGTAGTGTCCAAAACATCTTTCAAGCTGTCTGTCACGTCCTGACCATAGTAAGTGGTTATTTTCTATGGTAGAGTAGGTCAGGGGGTGACAGGGGGTGTTCGTCTATGTTTTGTACTTCTATGTTGAGTTTCTAGTTTTGTATTTCTATGTTGGTTTTGTTTGGTATGATCTCCAATTAGAGGCAGCTGGTCGTCGTTGTCTCTAATCGGAGGTCATATTTAAGTTGATGTTTGTCCCACCTGTTTTTGTGGGTGATTATATTTTGAGTAGTGTGTTTTCTCTCTGCGTCACGGTTTGTTGTTTTTCTTAATTCAAGTATTTAATGTATTGCATTACGTTTCACGAATAAATAAAGATGCGGAACTACAAACACGCTGCATTTTGGTCCGATCTTTCAAACAGCCGTGACACTGTCAGGCATTCCCTTGGCAGCAAGAGCCTCCCGGTGGATGCTGCAGTGTGTCCAAGTGGCGTCGGGAGCAACTGCTTGCACGCACATTACTACTCCACTATGTCTCCCTGTCATGGCATTTGCGCCATCAATACAGATAGCAACTCGTTGACCACCAAAGTCTGTTTGATGTCACAAAGCTGTCCAGTACTTTAACAATATCCTCTCATATTGTCCTGTTTCCAGTGGTTTGCAGAAAAGGATGTCTTCCTTAATTGACCCCCAATAAACGTAGCGGACATATACCAGGAGCTGTGCCAGGCCCGCCATATCTGTTGACTCATCCAGCTGTAATGCATATAATTCACTGGTTCGTATGCAAAGCAGTAATTGTTTCAAAACATATCCTACCATGTCACGGATGCGTCGTGAAACAGTGTTGTTTGATGAAGGCATTGTTTGTATATTTTTGGGGCCTTTTCACCCAGTATTGTCCCAGCCATATCCGTGGCAGCAGGAAGAATTAAGTCCTCCACAATAGTATGGGGCTTGCCTGTCCTAGCCACTCAGTAGCTCACCATATAAGACGCTTCTAGCCCCTTCTTATTAATGGTATCTGTTGCTTTTATACATGTTTTACTACTCGAAAGTCATCTTTATTCTCGCTCAAAAAACTCCCTTGGCTTATTTTTTAAAATGTAATGTTTCATTTCTAAATGTATGCGCAAGAGTGAAGGTTTCCCGGCCGAGAGTAACGGTTAATGTGATTGGATGTTAATTATTTGACTAGGCTACCTGTATTTGACATTGTGTTGTTATTTCGCTGAACACTAGATGGTTTAATTTTATTTTTGGCAGTGAAACGAGGCTACTCAGTTGAGAAAAAAACTCACCCAAATGTATAGCCCTGTTGGAAAATATAAATGTACTGTTTGAAAATGTGGAAAAAAAATGTACTAACAATTATTTTTATATACAGTGAGGGAAAAAAGTATTTGATCCCCTGCTGATTTTGTACGTTTGCCCACTGACAAAGAAATGATCAGTCTATAATTTTAATGGTAGGTTTATTTGAACAGTGAGAGACAGAATAACAACAAAGAAATCCAGAAAAACGCATGACAAAAATGTTTAAAAAAAGTCTGTTTGAAATACTTATTTCCCTCATTAAAATGCAAATCAATTTATAACATTTTTGACATGCGTTTTTCTGGATTTTTTTGTTGTTATCCTGTCTCTCACTGTTCAAATAAACCTACCATTAAAATTATAGACTGATCATTTCTTTGTCAGTGGGCAAACGTACAAAATCAGCAGGGGATCAAATACTTTTTTCCCTCACTATATATATATATATATATATATATATATATATATATATATATATATATATATATACACACACACACACACACGCACACACACACACACACACACACACACACATATATATATATATATTTAAATTAAAATGTGAATCACTTTTTTACTTGGCATACCCCCGACGGCATTGAGCGTACACCTGGGGATACCTGTACTACAGGATTAAAAATAAATTTCCGATAACTTGAAGTATGAGGGAAGTACATAACATTTAGTGTGAAGTCACCCAGCTACATTTTGGCAAATCGTGAAGGAGACATTTGTATTCATATTACATGTTTCTGCAAGAATATTGTCCAATCTGTATACTTGGACTTTGATTTCGCTTTTCCAGTATTAGTAGCTATATTATAAGTTCAACGTTTGCAAAACAACCAGTTTTCAGGCATGCTGTCGCAAAAGGTTAGCACCTACATTTTGCGACGGATACAGGGTTTCCGGATACTCCCGTAAAGCCCAGCTCATAGGCTATCTAGCTAGCTTTGTTTGACCCCGATTGGTGCTTATTTGACAAAGATACAGTCAATCAAATGAAGACCGGTCGCGTCATCAGCGTGCCATGAAGGCGACGCTCTCGGACCAAATTTGGTATCGAATAGGATATACTACATCCCTAATGATATAGTGAAGTCTGGTTACATTCTAGGATCTCTGAGGAATACATACGAAGGTGATTTGACTGGTTGAAACAACGTTTAGGGTTCGATTTTCACAGATTCCTTTCTTTGCAAATTGAACGAGTGGAAATACAAAATCAATCGTGCATGCTATATGGACCTTTTTAGGATATGAAAAATGATTTTATATAACAAAACGACACTTCATGTTATCTCTGGGACCCTTTGGATGATAAATCAGAGCAAGATTTCAGAATGTAAGTTCACATTTCACCTTCAGAGGTGAATTTATCAAAGCTATCATTTGTTGTTTCTCTAACATCTGCGATCGTGACACAAGGCACTGCATGTTTTACAACTGTCCTGTTGACGGGACGCCGATCCCTAAGCTTAAGACATTAACAGCTTACAGATGGTAGGCAATTAAGGTCACAGTTATGAAAACTTAGGACACTAAACAGGCCTTTCTACTGACTCTGAAAAACACAAAAACAAAAGATGCCCAGGGTCCCGGCTCATCTGCATGAACGTGCCTTAGGCATGCTGCAAGGAGGCATGAGGACTACAGATGTGGCCAGGGCAATAAATTGCAATGTCCGTACTGTTAAACGCCTAAGACAGCACTACAGGGAGACAGGATGGACAGCTGATCGTCCTCGCAGTGGCAGACCACGTGTAACAACATCTGCACAGGATCGGTACATCCGAACATCACACCTGCGGGACAGGTACAGGATGGCAACAACAACTGCCCGAGTTACACCAGGAAAGCACAATCCCTCCATCAGTGCTCAGACTGTCCGCAATAGGCTGAGAGAGGCTGGACTGAGGTAGGCCTGTTGTAAGGCAGGTCCTCACCAGACATCACCGGCAACAATGTCGCCTATGGGCACAAACCCACCGTCGCTGGACCAGACAGGACTGGCAAAAAGTGCTCTTCACTGACGAGTCGTGGTTTCGTCTCACCATGGGTGATGGTCGGATTTGCGTTTATCATCAAAGGAATGAGCATTACACCGAGGCCTGTACTCTGGAGAGGGATCGATTTGGAGGTGGAGGGTCTTTCATGGTCTGGGGCAGTGTGTCACAGCATCATCGGACTGAGCTTGTTGTCATTGCAGGCAATCTCAACGCTGTGCGTTACAGGGAAGACATGCACCTCCCTCATGTGGTACCCTTCCTGCAGGCTCATCCTGACATGACCCTCCAGCATGACAATGCCACCAGCCATACTGCTCGTTCTGTGCGTGATTTCCTGCAAGACAGGAATGTCAGTGTTCTGCCATGGCCAGAGAAGAGCCTGGATCTCAATCCCATTGAGCACGTCTGGGACCTTTTGGATCGGAGTGTGAGGGCTAGGGCCATTCCCCCCCAGAAATGTCCGGGAACTTCCAGGTGCCTTGGTGGAACATAGATCTCTCACAGCAAGAACTGGCAAATCTGGTGCAGTCCATGAGGAGGAGATGCACTGCAGTACTTAATGCCGCTGGTGGCCACACCAGATACTCACTGTTACTTTTGATTTTGACCTTCCCATTTGATCAGGGACACATTATTCCATTTCTGTTAGTTACATGTCTGTGGAACTTGTTCAGTTTATTTCTCAGTTGTTGAATCTTGTTATGTTCATACAAATATTTACACATGTTAAGTTTGCTGAAAATAAACGCAGTTGACAGTGAGAGGACGTTTCTTTTTTTTGAGATTTTGAGATAAATTGTTTACTGTGGCTCTTATCAAGCAAAAGCAAACAATAAGTGAGCACAAACAATTTAATGAGCGTAAAGCGATCACAAATTTGATCACAAATTCCCAAATTAGACCATAACTCTGAAATATATAGAGCTATGAAGAGATTGAAAATGCACATTTAGAATATTTTTCTCCAATATTATAATATTTAGAATTCTATTAAACTTCACATCCTGTTCATGAGGTTTCTGCTACCTGTTCCTTTAAGATAGATTTGAATCCAGTCGACTTCTGATATTGTGGACTATTGTGAATGTGTGCTCTAATCTGGACATTAAAGAAATCATTCCAGTAAGTTCTTTGCTGTTGTGGAATGGGAGACCATTCATGAAGGTTCTGTAGTCTTATATTCTGTCCCTCCAGAGCATTCCTCACTCCATGCAAGGCTCTCTCAGTACTGGCTCTGGGTGTGCCTGGTGGGAAGATACGGCCTGATGCTGGGCTCCATGCTGAAGTCGTACTCATACTGAAACACGATAGAAGAATACAACATACAGTAGTAGTATATCAAGTACAAATTCTTTATGAAGGAAAACACCTCTGCAAACCCATTCAGATATGTTGTGAGGTAATATTAGTTCACATTGACAGATCTTTTCAAGGAAAACACCATTTAAGGTTTGATTAAGCATCGTATAAGCAGTCCTCTCAGAACCAGAGCACTTTTCCTTTAGTATTACAGGATGGATGTGGGTTTGGGTATAACCTGAAAGAAGAAATATGGGCAAATACTGTCTCCTTGTGGAATAAGATGAGAATGGAAAATAATGCAAAAAGGCCAGGTGACACTGTACATAAATGGGTTGAGGGGAAAACAACAAGACTTCTGAATTTGCTTCAAACAATCCATCTCCCAGATGTGTTAATTTTATACATCACACTGTTCTTCTTAGCTTTCTCAAAGGATAAAAAATATCTCCTATTTCTATGTTAAGTTTGAGGCAACATCACACACAAAAATAAAAACAAATTGCAATCAAGGAAAGCAATTCAAATCAGTTTATAACATATTTGGATGCAATTAAATGTTTTAGTTTTTTAAACTCCAGGAATCAATCGTAAATCCAGGAGTTAATAGTAGGCTTGTTGAAAGACAAGTACCACCTATGAACTGCTCCCACTGGAATTTTACTAAAACAGGCAAGCAGACAAACAATAACAATGAAGTGCCTCTTGTAGATTTATCTCTGTTCCTGTAAAGAATAAATACAGACATAGACGTTTTTGCTCCCATAATTGGGCTCCACAAAATACCAACCCATCACTTCAATAGTCTAATCTGCAATACTGAGGAACAGCTCTAGGTGATGCTGCAACATCATAACATATGTTTTAATATCTAGCTACATTCCAAGATCCCAACTAAGCACAATGGATGTATTGGGGATCTCTACGTCCAACCAACACCCCTATGTCTTTCAGAAAATATAAGTTACGCATCACATGTCACAAGACGGTTAGTTATAATTAAATTGAGCCACGACACCTCGCAAAATAAATAAATAAACAAATAGAAGTAAGTGTGAGCATGCGTGTGTCTGTGTGGATGATGGATGGGGGAATGGGGTGTTATCAGGAAGAGCATGTATCACTGTCCGCCACTTTTACACGCGGGCTGACAGGACAGTGACACGCAAGAACATGGGCGGCAGTCACCCAGATGAGCAGAGCTTCATTTCCTGTCCCTGCTTCACTGCCAAAAATATGTGACATGTTGTCTTCATCAATTCCACCTCTATTTGGAGCTCTCTCTCCCTCTTCTCTCCTTTTCAGTCTCTCTCTCTCTCTTTCTCATTGTCTCTCTACCACTCTCTCTTCTCTCCTTGTCTGTCTTTCTCTCTCTGTCTGTCTGTCTCTCTTACACACTATATGCACCAAGGCACGCACGCACACACACACACAGTTTACTTCGGAAACACACGCACGTGCAAATGAAAAGAGCCGTCAGATGCATACACACATATGGAGAGACATCCACACTAACAGACACTCTCACACACTAACTCTGAAAATCATTAGCCAAACGCCAATAACAACATTTTTCAGCAGTGCAAACTACATAAAGACGTCAGCTCAAATCTCTTACTAATTAACACTTAAAAAGACACAAATTAGATATGCGTGGCTAAAAGCAATTATAATCTCCACAAGTTTTGCGAGTCATTTGGGAAATGAAAAGAATGCCTAATTGCTGGAACCAACATCATCTAAGAAATATGGCTTAGTTGATGCCTAGGAAACATTCTTATCTACAACACTGTATGTGATTACAACAGTTTTCCTCAATTACATGTGCAAATGATAAATACCACCAAGTACCTCTCTTTTATGTATCTATTTTTAATGAAATTAGAAATCAGTCAATTAGAATGTGCTTAATACCGTAAAGGCTTTCTTCTCCCTGAAGGGAGAAAGCTAACTCCTCCAGTAAGTGTACACTGACAGTGACATCTGCTGGACAACTGAAAACCACTCACAAGTGAACAAAAATGGTCTGTTCATGTGTCTTCGTATTATAAAAGCTGCACGCACTAAATACTACACTAATTAGATACATTGATAGAGGTATTGGATATGATCCACTGAAAACAAAGATATCTAGTTCCTTGAATATTCTAAACACTACTAAGCTTTTGATAACTGTAAATATATGTAAACAACTGGTTTGAGCAGGTGTTACTAATAAGTACCGGGTACTCAGTTATTGGTTGGGTATTTTAGCTTCAACATTATGATAGAACAGAAAACCCGTATCTACATTTTGGAGCCCTACTTTCAAATATGACATATATTTTTCATATTTTACAAAAAAATATGTACTTCAAAAGTCCTGAAAATATATTTGGCATGTGTAACATCAAACTGAAAGATTATATTATTTTCCCATCTCTAGAGATATTGTAGTGAGATAATAATGCGAGAGTAGAGAAGTAAAAATAACACAATGGTGAGGGATGTTTCCTCTTGGAAACTAATTATCAAGCTAAGCTGTGACTTCATCCCCATCAACCTGGCCCCACCATTAATCTTGTGCTGTCCTCCACTTCACTAAATCCTGCGTGTTACACTATCTCACATTTACTTCATCAGTTCCAGCTACCACCGTGGTAATGAATGATTCCTCGCGCCCTTCCCTTCACTTCCCGGGCTCAGCTCGCCATGTGTCCTGCTGCTAATCACACTCTCTGAGAGGAGAGCGAGCCTACGGGACGAGCTGCCAGGCTGTTTCCATCAGCAGTCCACAGTGGCCAAACACACACACACACACAATATTAGTACCTCAGTTGACAATGACAATGAGCTCCACTCTCAGAGACCAGATGACAAGATGGCGACTCTGTGTGATTTCTATACTATGTGACAGAATACAGAACCAGGGAGCAGAACAGACACCCAGTTTGATGAGGGAGTGTTTGCTCTGTAACACATCTCAAACCCAACAGCACCTGTTCGTTTACAGTGGTCTGTCACTTCCTGGCAGTTCTGATACCCAGATATCGTGCTAATGAGAGAGAGGGTGGGAGGGGGGGTGTCACTCTCTTTAGTGCACACACAATAAGAGTGTGAGAACACACACACACACACACACACACACACACACACACACACACACACACACACACACACACACACACACACACACACACACACACATGAGAACAAACACACACACTCACACAGGGAATGAACACACACACACAAGCACACACACACACAAACACACAAGAACGAACACACACACACACACACACACACACACACACACACACACACACAAACACGCACGTTTGTTTTACTATCCTTGTGGGGACCAAACAATTAATTCCCATTCAAAATTCTGTTTTCCCTAACCCTAACACTAACACTAACCCTAAACCTTTAACCTAATCCTAACCCTAACTCCTAACCCTAATTATAATCCTAATTGTAACCCTAACCCCTAAGCCTAAAATAGTAGTTGTCCTTTTGTGGACCAGCGAAATGTCCCCAATTTTCCATGTTGGACACCTGGTTCCCACAAGGATAGTAAAATATCAAAACACACACACACACACACCTTCTAATTGGTTCCTTACCGAGAATGCCTGTAGGGTAGTCACGGGGCTGGCCCTAGCCTTTTGGGGGCCCAAGATTTGGTTGGTGGGCCCTAGCGACCATTTATGTTGCTTATGCCTGGGGCCAGCGCTGGGTAGTCACTCTGTAACAGTACACTGTAGAGGTCTTCACAGATCCACCATTACCCAAGACCAGATCCAGGACCCAGAGGGTCCGGAATTCTAAATATTGTCACGGGTCTGGGTGGGATCTGATATGATTCTCACAGGTCTCGGGTATGTGTAATTTTAACTGACTTATCCGGAAGGGCCGGTACATATCTGAACATGACTGCTGCAGTAGAGAGAGAGAGAGAGATATTTGGTCATTTATGCTGCTATCCCCTCAAAGACCTCTAGTACACTGTTTGTATTGTTTCATTTGCTCTATATGAACTTCAATCTCTACTGTCTGTATGCTGGCTATGTTATTGGGTAAGAAAGATCAAGTACGGCTAATTGAAACCAAGCACATGCAGTAGGTGCATCACGCGGACTGGGATATGTTCCGGGTAGCCTCAGAGAATAATATTGACGTATACTCTGATTCGGTGAGTGAGTTTATAAGGAAGTGTATAGGAGATGTTGTACCCACTGTGACTATTAAAACCTACCCTAACCAGAAACTGTGGATAAATGGCGGAATTCGTGCAAAACTGAAAGCGCAAAGCACCACATTTAACCATGGAAAGGTGACTTGGAATATTGCCGAATACAGCAAGTGTAGTTATTCCCTCCTCAAGGCAATCAAACAAGCAATATGTCAGCATAGAGACAAAGTGGAGTCGCAATTCAACGGCTCAGACACGAGACATATGTGGCAGGGTCTACAGACAATCATGGAATACAAAAGGAAAACCAGCCACGTCATGGACACCAACATCTTGCTTCCAGATAAACTAACCACCTTCGTTTGCCCGCTTTGAGGATAATACAGTGCCACCGACGTAGCCCGCTACCAAGGACTGTGGACTCTCCTTCTCCGTGGCCAACGTGAGTAAGACATTTAAACATGTTGACCCTTGCAAGGCTGCTGGCCCAGACGGTATCCCTAGCTGTGTCCTCAGAGCATGCACAGACAAGCTGGCTGGTGTGTTTACGAACATATTTA
The DNA here is from genome assembly GCF_901001165.1 of Salmo trutta. Lineage (NCBI taxonomy): Eukaryota > Metazoa > Chordata > Actinopteri > Salmoniformes > Salmonidae > Salmo > Salmo trutta. The sequence continues at coordinate 21,537,209 of NC_042983.1, read as the reverse complement.
ATCTCTCCCTATCCCAGTCTGCTGTCAAGATGTCCACCATTGTTCCTGTACCCAAGAATGCAAAGGTAACTGAACTATATGACTATTGCCCCATAGCACTCACTTCTGTCATCATGAAGTGCTTTGAGAGACTAGTCAAGGATCATATTACCTCCACCTTACCTGTCATACTAGACCCATTTCAATTTGCTTACCGCCCCAATAGGTCCATAGACGATGCAATTGCCATTGCACTGCACACTTCCCTATCCCATCTGGACAAGAGGAATATCTATGTAAGAATGCTGTTCATTGACTATAGCTCAGCATTCAACACCATAGTACCCTCCAAGCTCATCATTAAGCTTGAGGCCCTGGGTCTCAACCCCGCCCTGTGCAATTGGGTCCTGGACTTCCTGACGGGCCATCCCCAGGTGGTGAAGGTAGGAAATAACATCTCCACTTCGCTGATCCTCAACACCGGAGCCCCACAAGTGTGCGTGCTCAGGCCCCTCCTGTACTCCCTGTTCACCCATGACTGCATGGCAATGCACGCCTCCAACTCAATCATCAAGTTTGCAGACGACACAACAGTAGTGGGCTTGATTACCAACAATGACGAGACAGCCTACATGGAGGAGGTGAGGGCTCTCGGAGTGCGGTGTCAGAAAAATAACCTCTCACTGAACGTCAACAAAACAAAGGAGATGATTGTGGACTTCAGGAAACAGCAGAGGGAGCAACCCCCTATCCTCATCGACAAGACAGCAGTGGAGAAAGTGGAACGTTTTAAGTTCCTCGGCATACACATCACGGACAAACTGAAATGGTCCACCGACACAGACAGTGTGGTGAAGAAGGCGCAACAGCACCTCTTCAACCTCAGGAGGCTGAAGAAATTTGGCTTGTCACCGCTAAAACCCTCACAAACCTTTACAGATGCACAATTGAGAGCATCCTGTCGGGCTGTATCACCGCCTGGTATGGCAACTGCATCGCCCACAACCGCAGGGCTCTCCAGAGGGTGGTGCGGTCTGCACAACGCATCACTGGGGGCAAACTACCTGCCCTGCAGGACACCTACAGCACCGATGTCAAAGGAAGGCCAAAAAGATAATCAAGGACATCAACCACCCGAGCCACTGCCTGTTCACCCCGCTACTATCCAGAAGGCGAGGTCAGTACAGGTGCGTCAAAGCTGGGACTGAGAGACTGAAAAACAGCTTCTATTTCAAGTCCATCAGACTGTTAAACAGCCATCACTAACACAGAGAGGCTGCTGCCTACATAAAGACTTGAAATCATTGGCCACTTTAATAAATCATTGGCCACTTTAATAAATGGAACACTAGTCACTTTAATTTTGACTTATCTTGCATTACTCATCTCATATGTATATACTGTATTCTATACCATCTATTGCATCTTAGCCTATACCGCTCTGTCATTGCTCATCCATATATTTATATTTATATATTCTTATTCCATTCCTTTACTTAGATTTGTGTGTATTAGGTATTTGTTGTGGAATTGTTAGATATTACTTGTTAGATATTGCTGCACTCTCAGAACTAGAAGCACAAGCATTTCGCAACACTCGCAATAACATCTGCTAACAATGTGTATGCAACCAATACAATTTGATTTGATTTGATTTGATTCATACTGGCAATCAGCTTCTATAGTGAGAGGGCTGAATTTCTGGCAGGCATGTAATCAGGTACCTGTAATCTGATTACAAAAAACTGCAACTGTAATCCCTTACTGTATGTTACCAGCAAAATATTGTTATCAGATTACAGACACTTTTCAGAAATTAGATCATTACTTCTTTGATTACTTAAAAATTCAGAAAGGATGTTTGCGAGAAAAAAAAAACATTATGACACCTTTCTGTTTTCTCAATGACAATCAATTCAGCATTGAAAAAGGTGCAAGTTTAAGTTTGTTCCACCTGAGCGTCTGACCACAAGTCAGAGACCACTATTTTTTATTTATTTTTATTTCACCTTTATTTAACCAGGTAGGCAAGTTGAGAACAAGTTCTCATTTACAATTGCGACCTGGCAACCACTATGATGACACACTAAATGCATTTGACAGATCATTTTTGTCTTCTTTTAATGGGAAAGCAATCTAAAAGTAAATGAAAGTAATCTGATTATGTTGCTGAGTTTGGGTAATCCAAAATGTACATTACTGATAATAATTTTGGACAAGTAACTAGTAACTGTAATGGATTACATTTAGAAAAGTAACCTTCCCAACCCTACAGGCATTAGATGGATAGGCATTACAGGACACAATGGCCTCCTTGGTTTCCCCACAGTGAAACTAGTCAGTTCTCAGAGAGAGTGGCTGCCCAGCCCCAGCTTGGGCGTACTCTAATTCAATCTGGGCTTAGTGGAGCCAAAAGGTCCTTGCCCATCTCAGACACTTAATTACAACCCCCAAGAACATTTGCTTTACATTCTGGGCCAACGGCGTCAGCGGCAGCCGAGCATTGTAGCCCCTACTCACTTCCTCCTCGATCTCTGCCAAGGATTTGATCGTAATGCCCATTAAATTGACTCACTGCATCTGAAATCAAAAGCAGAGAGAGAGATAAAAACAAGAAACATGGTGGTTAGGCACATGGCTAAGTAAGCATGCTTAAAATCTTTCATCCTCTCTCTCTGTGTCAATACAAACGGTGCTATAGTGACAGCTGCCGCCAGCCAAATGGACTGCATTGAACCAGCTCTGCCTGGCTGCACGTATTAATTAGTCAGTCTAAACTGGAGGAGAGGAGATGATAGGAGAGGAGGTGAGGGAGATGACTGGAGAGGAGAGGATTGGAGAGGAGAGGACTGCAGAGGAAGTTAAGTTTAACAAATTAGAGGTGATTAAAAGAAAAAGGCTTTTTAGTTAGCATAATTCTAAAGCTTTTTGTAAACACTTACTTCTTCAGGGGTGTTTGCAAATTTCTCAGAGATTGTGAAGGGCACGCCATCCATTGCTGAAAAGAGACAATACAACTTTGAGTGGAAACATAAGAGAAAAAAAACCTGACAACACAAATCATACATTTCATACAAAACCAATCATCTCAACCTTGTAGGAGTATAAAGTATAACAGATGAATAACCCCCCACAACCCCCCTCCCACCCCAACCCTCCCGCAATAGCTTGAAGATGAAATACTTTTTATTCTCCACTGTATTTGAGTACCTCCACCCTCCCGCTTCCTTCCTTCTACCAAAATCCTCGCCCCTCGCCCTCCTCCACTTTAATTACTCTTCATTATTCCTGATTCTGTCTTGTCGGAGAGATGTTCCACTCTTACACAAAGACACACTCGCACTTGCACAGAAAAGGGGGAAAGAAGGGAGACAAAACATTCACCGGATACTGATTTGCATGAAAATAAGCCACAGTGTTCGGCAGGCAAAAAGTGGATTGAAATGAAGACTTGCCAAAAGCGTGGTGGTGTAATTAGCGTTTCACCAAACAAATGAGCTTCAACAGAGCTATAATTAAGCAGGCCTGTAATTAAGTGTATGCCCTTTATCATAATGATCATGGTTAAAATGGTGTGATGGCTGCCAGTTGATTATTAATAGTGTAACCCCATACTGCATGCACCCTGCACAGGATTCAGTGTCACGACTGTCAGGCTAGAGAGCAGCCCTTTGTTTATAAAATACATTAGGGCCCAAATTAACACAGGGTGACAGGGGACACAAAGGCTCTCGTTCCTTTCCAGACGAGAGGGGGGAACTAACTGCCACAGCTCGGCTACACTTAAAATCTCCAAAATCACAAGGCACACCACTTCCAGCTCCTCTCTTTCTCTCTCTGAGGGGCCTCAAATATCAAGAGGCCATTTTTGTAATCTACCCATGACCTCACATAATGTAATGACTACAAAGCACTGAGAAAAATACATTGAATATCACCCCTCATTTACCTTTGACCCTCATTTACCATCACCCTATAGCCACTCAGAAAGCTAGCCCTGGCATGTGTGATTCACCCTGCTCAGAGCGGGACTATTTAGCAGCAGTGCTAGCTGAAGGGCTATCTGCAGCAGCAGGTCTGGTTGATTGGGTGGATATGATGGCTTGTTTAAGCCCATAAAAACAAGTGAATAAACATGTGCTACTGTGTCACTGGGAGCAAAGAGGGAGGTAGGTGGGGGAATACATTAGAATCTATACCCAGCAATTGGAAGTGCAGATTGTGCCCTTTTGATGGGTCTGTGTGTAGCAGACAGATTAATCCGGAGCTGAAGGCTGGGGTGCTTCTTTATTGTTAGTTGGGGTGCATTTCATTTCACTTAGTATCCCCCCACCATCCATACTGGAGGGTCCATCTCACACCCAGATGAATGGAGGAACTTGGAGCTGATTGCACTGGGCGAGAAATTGATAATTTACCAGCGACACATAGTACAGTTGTGGAAAGTGTTGAAGTGATGTTAGTCCAATCTCCTGGTTGAAACAATCCCAGTCTAAAGCATACACTACCCACTCAAATGTTAAATAAATAATACCTACTTGCCGAGTTAAATAAAGGTTTAATAAAACAAAACAAAAAAATGGCCAGGGCTAGCCTGTCTGGGCAATGAATCAGGTTTCAGAAATTTGTGTGAAGAAAACAAATATCAAATCAATCAAATAAAATTTCGTTTGTCACATGCTTCGTAAACAACAGGTGTAGATTAACAGTGAAATGCTGACTTCCCAACAATGCAGAGAGAAAAATTTAAAAACAATAGAAAAATAATAACACAAGGAATAAATACACAATGAGAAACAGGAACTTGGCTATATACACAGGGTACAAGTACCGAGTCGATGTGCAGGGGTACGAGGTAATTGAGGTAGAGATGTACAGTACATTTAGGTAGGGGTAAAGGGACTACAGTAGGTAACAGGATAGATAATAAGCAGTTGCAGCAGCGTATGTGATGAGTCAAAATTCTTATGTGCAAAAGGGGGTAAATTAAGATTGTCCGGTTAACTATTTGGTGAACTGTTAAGCAGTCTTATGGCTTGGGGGTAGAAACTGTTCAGGGTCCTGTTGGTTCCAGACTTGGTGCATCAGTACCACTTGTCATGCGGTAGCAGAGAGAACAGTCTATGACTATGGTGGCTGGAATAAATTTGTAGGGCCTTCTTCTGACACCGGCTGGTATAGAGGTCCTTGATGGAAGGTAGTGTGGCCCCAGTGATGTAATGGGCCGTACGCACTACCCTCTGTAGTGTCTTGCGGTCGGATGCCTAGGAGTTTCCATACCAAGCGGTGATGCAGCCAATCAAGATGCTTTCAATGGTGCAGCTGTAGATCTTTTTGAGGATCTTAGGGCCCATGCCAAATCTTTTCAGTCTACTGAGGGGAAAGAGGCGTTGTTGTGTCTTCTTCACAACTGTGTTGGTGTGTGTTGACCACGTTAATTCCTCAGTGATGTGGACACGAGGAACTTGAAGCTCATGACCCGTTTTGCTACAGCCCCATCGATGTGGATGGGGGCGTGCTCGGCCCTCCGTTTCCTGTAGTCCATGATCAGCTCCTTTGCTGAGGGAGAGGTTGTTGTCCTGGCACCACACTGCCAGGTCACGGACCTCCTCCCTATAGGCTGTCTCACTGTTGTCGGTGATGGTGTTTGAGTCGTGCGTGGCCACGCAGACGTGGGTGAACAGGGAGTACAGGAGGGGACTAAGCACAGACCCCTGAAGGGCCCCTGTGTTGAGGGTCAGCGTGGCGGATGTTTTGTTGAGGTGGCAGCATGTCAGGATGTCCAGGATCCAGTTGCATAGGTGTTCAGTCCCAAGGTCATGACCTTAGTAACTGAACAGCATTCTCACATAGGTGTCCTCTTGTCCAGTTGGGAGAAGACAGTGTGTAGTGCAATAGATATTGCGTCATCTGTGGATCTGTTAGGGCAGTATGCGAATTGGAGTGGGTCCAGGTGTCTGGGATGATGGTGTTGATGTGAGCCATGTCCAGCCTTTCAATGCATTTCATGTCTACAGATGTGTGTGCTGCAGGTTGATAGTCTTTTAGACAGGTTACCTTGGCGTTCTTGGGCACAGGGACTATGGTGGACTGCTTGAAACATGTAGGTATTACAGAATGTGTCAGGGAGAGGTTGAAAATGTCAGTGAAGACACTTGCCAGCTGGTCAGCGCATGCTCTGAGTATGCATCCTGGTAAACCGTCTGAATGTTATTAACCTGTTTACATCGGCTATGGAGAGTGAGATCACACAGTCATATGGAACAGCTGGGGCGCTCATGCATGGTTCAGTGTTGCTTGCCTCAAATCAAGCTTAGACAGCATTTAGATCGTCTGGTAGGCTTGTGTCACTGGGCAGCTTGTGGCAGGGTTTCCATTTGTAATCCATGACAGTTTGCAAGCCCTGCCACATCAGACAAGCATCAGAGCTGGCGTATTAGGATTCGATCTTAGTCCTTATATGGAGGAACTTTTAATGTCTGAAATTCTGAGTTGGTTTAACGTTGGAACAGAGCAAACGTTTGCTAGCTAGCTAGCTTAAAACGCTTGTGTGTACAGAGCAGCACTAGAATTAAAAAACTTCTTATCTTTTTGTAGTTAATAAATCAAATTTTAAACATGATAACTATAGTATCCTTAACTAGCATTGAAAATTAAACATCTCTCCCTCATTTCTGAACTACGCTTGTAATGTCATCAGTAGGCTACAGTAACCTATGCTTCACAGGGTTAGTGGCAGGTAGCCTACACACACATGCACACCCACTGGCAAAGATTTCCAGCTGGCAGGCATGCGCTGCAATAAGTTTGAGTGACAGAATAAGGGCTTCGCATAGACGCTTTTTTTGTTGCGATTTTTGTGGGACTCTAACAAAATGCCCTGAACATAAAATAATATTATTAACCTGTTCCCATGCTTTCAAATTAATGGTTCTGTTCCGTAACAGTATAGATTACTTTAGTTTTCAGTGTGGGTTCTGTTCCTACAAATAATGTTTTTATTTTCCGGTTTTCGGTTCTGTTCCCTGAACCAGTTCCAGCCCTGAATTGACGTCATTGATGCACTTATTAATGAAGCCGGTGACTGATGTGGTAAACTCCTCAATGTTATCAGATGAATCCCGGAACATATTCCAGTCTGTGCTAGCGAATCTCTAAATATTTTACCATTGGTCGTGTGGTCCAATCTTTATTTGTGTAAATGGTGCAGTAAAAATGTGTGTATTATAGAGTGATTATGTATTTGGTAGGATGACATTTCTATAAAATCAGAGCTCATGCAAAAATGTGCAGGTGCTCAAATTATGACTCTCCTAATGAAAATGATGATGGTATGATGCTGATCATGAGGATAACAATGATGACGATGATAACAATGATGATGAAGATGAGTGCAGTGGTGTTAGCGAGTAAGGGCCCTGTGACCTGACTGATGGAAGTGTAAAGAACGGAGTCAGCACACGCCCCGTGTGGATCATAGCGTTATTAATGGCTCGTCAGGTGCGATGAGGAATGGCTGCATTGTCATCTCCAGCCCTTTGGTGCAGACAAATGACTGTCTCAGGACGGAAGGGCTTCCTCATACACTGCGCTGAGCACTAATCCCTCATATTTCTATTGTTGGATACATTGTCACCGAGGACCTCAGCTTCAGTCCCGTTATGACCCATACACAGCATCTCCAGGGCTCTAACGCACACCCACACACAGATGCACACACACATGCGCGCGCGCACGCGCACGCACACACACACACAACCTACTCACACACAGATTAATGCCGACAGGGTAATATTCAGACAATGACTGACACACACACACACACACACACACACACACACACACACACACACACACACACACACACACACACACACACATACTCAACTGCCCACAACCAACTCACACACAGATTATTGGGAAATGCTCAGACATTGGCTAATGGAGGACTCTGCGTGGGTGATCAAATTAGTGAATTCGGCTATTTCAGCAACACCCTTCAGCAACACCCATTGCTGACAGGTGTATACAATTGAGCACACAGCTATGCAATCTCCATAGGAAAACATTGGCAGTAAAATGGCCTTACTGAAGAGCTCAGTGACTTTCAATGTGACACCGTCATAGGATGCCACCTCTCCAAAAAGTCAGTTCGTCAAATTTCTGCCTTGCTAGAGCTGCTCTGGTCAACTGTAAGTGCTGTTATTGTGAAGTGGAAATGTCTAGGAGCAACAACGGCTCAGCCGTGAAGTGGTAGGCCACACAAGCTCACAGAACTGGACTGGCGTGTGCTGAAGCGCGTAACATGTAAAAATTGTCTGTCCTCGGTTGCACCACTCACTACCCAGTTCCAAACTGCCTCTGAGAGCCACTACAGCACAATAACTGTTCGTTGGGAGCTTAATGAAAAGGGTTTCCATAGCCGAGTAGCCGCAAACAAGCCTACGATCAACATGCGCAATGCCAAGTATTGGCTGGAGGGGTGTAAAACCCGCCGCCTTTGGACTCTGGAACAGTGGAAACACGTTCTCTGGAGTGATGAATCACGAGAAAGCTACCTGCACGAATGCATAGTGCCAACTGTAAAGTTTGGTGGAGGAGGAATAATGGTCTGGGGCTGTTTTTCATGATTCGGGCTAGGACTCTTAGTTCCAGTGAAGGGAAATCTTAACACTACAGCATACATTGACATTTTAGACGATTCTGTGCTTCCAACTTTGTGGCAACAGTTTGGGGAAGGCCCTTTCCTGTTTCAGTATGACAAAGCCCCCATGAACAAAGCGAGGTCCATACAGAAATGGTTGGATCAAGATCGGTGCAGAAGAACTTGACTGTCCTGGACACAGCCCTGACCTCAACCCCAGCGAACACCTTTGGGATGAATTGGAACGCCGACTGCGAGCCAGGCCTAATCGCTCAACATCAGTGCCCGACCTCACTAATGCTCTTGTGGCTGAATGTAAGCAAGTCCCCGCAGAAATGTTCCATCATCTAGTGGAAAGCCTTCCCAGAAGAGTGGAGGCTGTTATGGAAGCAAAGGGGGGACCAACTCCATATTAATGCCCATGATTTTGGAATGAGATGTTCAACGAGCAAGTGTCCACATACTTTTGGTAATGTAGTGTACCTCATATAACTTGAACCACAATTCTTAACAACAACAAAATAATTTTGATGAACTTTTCTTTCATACTTGAAGTGAATCTGCTGCTGCATAGGTTAGAAACACATGGTTTTGTTGCTGGAGTTTTTGATTGGTTCCAAAACTACCTCGTACAGAACCCAGTGTGTTGCACAGAAGGGCATGAATTCAGAGTTTCGACAGATCACAAAAGGAATCTCTTAAGGGTCCATTTTATGGCCTTTGCCTTTTTACGGTGCTGGATGCAGTGTATCACGGAGCGCTTAGGTTCATAATCAATGCCAGACTGAACTATACAACATGGTGAAGTGGCCCTCCCTTCCTACCAGAAGGCTTGAGCATTGGCACATATTTTGGCACAAGGCAGTGTTTGGGCTACTCCTCACATATCTTTGCTAGCAACAACATCACAATCCTACAGCCTCCACTCTCAGTCAGGGCTCTAATTCACAGTTCTAAGGACAAGGACTGAAATAAGCAAAAAATCATCCTACAATGCTTCTTGGTATTGGAATGAGCTACAAAAGACTTTACAACTGGAGGAGAGGGTGTTGCTGTCTGAGTTTGAAGCTCTGATAGAAGAAAATGCTGTTGACCATTGCAATTTTTATGTGCTCTTGTGTAATGTGTACATGCTGACTACTTCCTGCTGACCTCATGCCAGGTCCCCCTCGTAAAAGAGGTTTCTAACCTCAAGGGTCTTTCTTGCTTAAATAAAGGTTAAATAAAAAATGATTCAACATAACTGCACTGATCTGTGACCAGTGTAATTATCAGGCTGAATCAGGCTGACTCCTGTATCATGTGTAAGTACTGAATATTTACTCAATACAATCTTATATACATGTGGCTATTTTGAAAGTGACTATGAATCAATGTACAGTAATGTTTGGGTTACACTACCACTACTGTGGTAATTCTGCTGAGATACAGTGAGTGGACGGCGGGAGCGAGTTTGTGAAATATGATGGTGAAAAACCGCCTGAATCTTCCCCGTTGGTCAAAATCTATCACAGACTCAGTTTGTAAAAGTTATTACCTCTATTAACTCTATTGTGAAAGAGTTTCCACTTTCCATTCAAGCACTTGGACTTCCCTTTAGACATGATCTTAACCGTGTATCCCTTCTTGAGGATTTATGCATGTACTATATATATTTTTCTGATCCTTACTCTACAATATAAACTTTATGCACAACCACACCAGTGTCCAAATACTCTATTCTAGGTTATTTTCCATGCTCTCTGCCTCATTTAAGGTAAATGGAGAGTGGATCCACATAAAGAAAGTGGAGGAGGACTTCTTCTGCCCACTCACAGCCCTTACCCAAACTAGACTCTGCCATGAGAAATAGTGGCCAGTCCCGACAGCATCTCTGAGACATATTGTAGTTTATTTTGTCGCCCGGGCATGCCATCTGTGCCGTTCCAATAGAGGCTGTGTGCTCAGGCTGCTGCAGGAGAGAGGGCGTGAGGCGCAGGGTCCCTTAGTAGTTCTGCAGCCACGGCAGGTCATTAGTCAAATTGCCTAATGAGAGAGAATACAAATGGCCCCCTACCCTGACAGGAGGAATTTTGGAGATGTCAAAGCTCCTGACCCGTGCTATGAGAACAGATGATGGCACGTTGCTATTTTCAGATCATTTTAATGACTATGGCTCTATGAATTCCATTCTTTTTCCTTTCTCTTTTTTTCATTCCTCCAGACAGCACAGGGGAGATCGGGGGGAAAATTCCTTAAAGCAATTCTCAAAATCTCCCATGGAGAAGCAAAAAAGTGTTATTTTGAATGATTACTGTAAATACAAAATTACATTTGGCTCAATGCACTTACTAATTCAGAATTGCAACCCTCCTAACAGTTAAATAGATGCAGTCACCAAAAATAGATACCAAAGAAATATTCATGAAATGGAGACAATTGTGAAATGCCAATTCCTATACTGAACAGAGGGGTCTGCTAGTCCCAGATAGTTTGGAGGGCATGGTTCTCTGTCTCAGTGCAGCTGATCATTAGTATACAGTAGTTGGATTATATGAGTGTCTGTGTAGACTCCTCAGGGGCAGCAATGGGGTTGCTAAACACACTCCCAGGTTTACACAGCGAAAGAGAGTAGGAAAAATGGAGGAGTATTTAGCAAGGAGGGAGTGGAGTTATTTTTCCATCTGTGTGACAAGCAGCCCTTGAAATCTGGTTCTGAGTTGGAAGCCAGGAGGCAGTCCCAGTAGGGCGCTGGTCCATCAGTCTTCCAGAAAGTGGGCAGAGCGAGCAACACCTACAGTGAGTTGGCCACAAACACTCCAGCACAACAGTGGATATTTGGAGCGGCAGTCTCATTTCAGAGAATTCCTCCTACGTGAGGGCCCATATTTTTCCATTTCTGCAATGGACACTAAATGCATATGATGACACAACAGACACAACTAGAATTCTATAAAATGGAGGCTATGGCATAATGATCAATCATGCATAGATGACCTATCTTGTCACAAATGCGATTTTTACAATTCAAATGTTTTGATCAGTCACATTATGCTTGTATGTATTGTGCTTGGTAATTGCACAACAAAGTCAAACATCACTGTTAAAGTTTGAAATTTCCAATGTAGGCTAACCACGAGTACCACAAGTCTGGGAATTGAATAAACATAAAAACTTGATGAGCAGCACATTGTCTTTAAATACTTAACAGTGATCATTGAGCCCCAGCTGTGGTTGCTGGTAAATGTGCAGCAGGATTTGTGTATAAATGGGGAACGCTTCTCTGGACAAGTGTAAAAGCTGGCAGAGGGCTGACAGTAAATTGCATGCGCCGGATGGGACACAGCAGAAGGCACAATTACACAAATCCCCTTAATTAGCGGATCTGTGGGCAAACTAACCTATAATGATGCAAGGGATGTGTTGAGCCCAAAAAACCTAACTTGGTACACTCCAGAACACTGGAGAGAGGGTCACATGGCCATGTGCCCTCTGAAGAGGATCAGAGAGTGACGTGTGATCTGTTGTGATCAGAGCAGCTGTACAATACAGTAAGGGGTGGTCCCCATTCTGTACTGCTCCCACCGGCTCCTAGCTCTGTCAGAGCGCCTTGCCCTCTGGACTGTGGGCAGAGCAGCAGACCCTGCGAGGTTGTTGGTGGCGTTATTAAGTTTTCCATGCTCACAGTACCAGGCAATGTAAAGTGGCACCTCACATGGTGAGTAATGAGCGGTGCCAGCGTGGAAGCAGGAGGGATGACAGCCAGAGAGGCCTCCTTGGCAGCCACTAACCCGGGCCTCAACCAATTCATCATCCCCCTAAAACCAATCCACCAATGCCGACACGGCATTTGTCATTCATTATGCTAATAAGCACACCATTACTCTCCTGGTGAAACAGGTGATGGTTATTAGTTAAGGCCTTTTGGATAGGTTGACACATCGGAGTATGTTTGTACACGTCACCATGTAGGTCAGTATAGCGTTTGTGGGTGAGGTGAGGCCTATAGTGTTTTGTGTTGGGGAGACAAAACAGTTGATTCAGTTGAAATGTTACAATGAAAAGTCCATTGTATACTGAACAAAAATATAAATGCAACATGTAAAGTGTTGGTCCCATGTTTCATGAGCTGAAATAAAAGATCTCAGAAATTTTCCATATTCACCAAAATATAATTTTTCTGTAATTTTGTGCACAAATTTGTTTACATCCTTGTTAGTGAGCATTTCTCTTTTGTCAAGATAATCCATCCATCTGACAGATTTGGCATTTCAAGAAGCTGATTAAACAGCATGATCATTATACAGGTGCACCTTGTTCTGGGGACAATAATAGGCCACTCTAAAATGTGTAGTTTTGTCACACAATACAATGCCACAGATGTCTCAAATTTGAGCATGCAAAAGTGAGTGTGCAATTGGTATGCTGACTGCAGGAATGTGTACCAGAGCTGTTGCCAGAGAATTGAGTGTTCATTTTTCTACCATAAGCCGCCTCCAACATCATTTTAGAGAATTTGGTAGTACGTCCAACCGACCTCACAGCCGCAGACCACGTGTAATCATGCCAGGTCAGGACCTCCACGTCCGGCTTTTTCACCTGCGGGATCGTCTGAGACCAGCCACCTGGACAGCTGATGAAACTGTGGGTGTGCACAACCGATGAATTTCTGCACAAACTGTCAGAAACCATCTCAAGGAAGCTCATCTGCTTGATCGTCATCCTCACCAGGGTCTTGACCTGACTGCAGTTTGGCGTCGTAACCTACTTCAGTGGGCACATGCTCACCATCGATGGCCACTGGTACACTGGAGAAGTCTCCCGGTTTCAACTGTACCAGGCAGATGGCATAGGGAGTCATGTGGGCGAGCGGTTTGCAGATGCCAACGTTTTGAACAGAGTGTCCCATGGTAGTGGTGGGGTTATGGTATGGCACAGGCATAAGCTACGGACAACGAACAGTGTACTGTATAACCATTTAAAGTATGTTCATGGTTCTCCAAAAAAGAGACTAATACTGACTTTTATCCAATCATATGGGAACTGTTTCTTAAATCAGGTCCTTTGCCATGTTCACAAACACACAAATGACTCCATCTTTGTAAAGAGGTACCAGATACCATTTCCAAAATGACTTCATTTCCAAAATTTCATTGTGCTCTTTAAATCACACTACAGGATGATTTAGGAGATCATTAATTACAAACTTAACAAGTCAGCAGAGCCATTAAAAGATCCTTAAGACATATTTGACCATACATCTCCTTAAACTATATTTAATGACTGGATTTCGTGGAAATATTTTTTATCAAGTTCTAATTAGATGTGTGATAACAAACCCTGCTGTACATGGAGGGAATGAGGGAGCTGTGCAGGCCATCCACTGATGGTCTCCATGTCTGGCTACTGAGAATAATAGAGCACTGCTTTTATCCCAGGGAAGAATAGAGAGCAATGAGGGATGTGACTTCAGAGTCCAGTCAGGCCTGCAAATGCAAAGCTATTCAAAGTCATTTATTTGAGTCTATAATGGGGTTCTGAAACATTGCATTGAAATAATTTATTGGGAAATATATTAATATGCTTAAATCATTAGCCTTTTGCAGTTAGCAGATGATCAAAACAGAAATAATTTTAATTAGCTATCAAGGTAAAATTGACAAAATAAAAGAGCTGTAATATTCAAGATATTAATAACCAAAATGGTAAAATGACCACAAGCTACATTTTGGGGATTTTCACTGTGTGAGTAAGAATGCTTTGAGCCCTCTCTTGCTTCTCTCTCCACACTGACCATAAGAATAAATCATTAATGGGTTTTAGAGAAAGAAGCTTTGCAGTTTTTCATGACTTGACGCAAGCCCGAACCCTTTGGCTTCGTTTCAGACATTTAGAACAGTTCTACCGTACAGGAATTGCATACTTTAAATCTTGCATCATTTAAATTAAAACACTGCAGTAAATCTGCCAATACCTTCCCCCATGAAATATCCATGCAAGATTAATTTAGCTAAATTTAGCTGATGCTAAACAGAATCCAGGTGAACTTTGTATGGACCCTTACAGGAGAAGAAAACACCAAACTGGTTAGGGTTTTAATCAACCACCAGAGGTGCCACTAAGCCACTGAATAAGAAGAACTTGCTGATGACTTTTGTGTCAGTAGCCAGAGTTTGTGTATTTTAATCCCTCAGCCTAAAGAATGTTGTTATTATAAAATATAGCCAGACTAGTGCAAAGGCTGTTAAAATACATCATAGTGGGTTGGGATTAGAGTTGGAGATAAGCAGAGGCTAAACTCCTCCCTCTGCAGAGGCTAGTCCAGCAAGCCGAGCACCACAGAGAGAGATAAGATGGAACTTTTGTTTGAAACCTGATGAGAAGCCTCTTAATGAAAGTGCTGGGCTAAAAATAATCTTTTGTCTCTGTGTTAGTCAATCAAAAAATTATGTAGTTGGGAAAAAGAGGAGAAAGAAAGTAATTTTGCATAATCAGTGGGCACCATCTGGAACAATTAACCGAATTCCACAAAACTCAGAGGATCAGTCATATTGGCTTATTAAAGATCCAGAATTATACAAGTAATAAATCCTTGGAAAAATGAAGCGTACCCCTGCCTGTCACGACTATTTTAACTTCAAATACAGTGGAATGCTTGATAAGGCTGAAAAGAGGAGATTAATATATGCAAATTATGCCGAGCATTTAAAAGCCCCCCAACAACTGTCTCGTTTTTTTTTTGTCTCTTATTACGGGGCTTTATGTTTTATTCATACACCAACTCACCTGTCATTTCATAAGATATAATATTATGAGGGTATTATTAAACAGTGTAAAATGGCGCTTTAATTGGAAAGCTCCATTGCATTTTCCAATTATTTGGAGCAAATTAACAGCAGATGCACATAGTTTAATAAGGATTCTAATATCGTTTCCGGAAAATCTAAAATCATTGTCATCCTTTTGCCATGATATTTCACAACCCCAAGTTAATTTTGAATCTCCTCCAGAGTATGAGCCGTCTCCCGCCTGTTCATTCAACTTCTTTTAATGGGTTGGGAAATAATTGCACTCCATATTAGGTTAGATCAGGGCCAATGTCACTTTCTTTTTATTAACGCAATAGATATGTTAATATATTAGTTTACCTTTTTATCATAAGGATGTTAGATGAATATGATATGCTGTTCCATGGATACACAATAAAGCAGATAGTATATGAACTCCATTCAAAACACCATCATCGTATGATGCTATCTAGTGAAGTAAAGCAACGGGAAATAAAACAGTACTCCTCATTGTGTAAATTCATACAATACTATATACCATTGAAGATGCATTTTGACGCAATACAATACATTTCCTAACACATTTCATAAATATATCTTTCAATATAATTAAATGCACCAAGAAAAACTTGCTCCCCTGTCAATGGTATAGGAAATAATTGGCAAAGAAACTTGCCTTGGATCAAAGAGATACTGGTGAAATAAAGAAAATGTTGGGGCTGTTCTGAAAACTCCATCTTTGTTAAAATGAGCTTGAACTGTCAAGGGAGAGAAGGTTGCAAAATCAATGTGAATAAGTTTTTAATATTCTGGTAATGAATGTCAAAGCGCCTGCACATCACATCTGCACATAATGTGACTGAAGATGACAGTTTTCCCAGACATGTTGCCTCTCCTCCCCTCGACTCATTCTTTTTTTTGTTTGGGGTTTTTGTTTTGTTGGGAAGTGACGGAGGGTTTAATCAAGAAAGCAGGCAATTCATCAATCCTAAAGAAGCCGCCTGTACAACCCTGACAGAGCGCACATGGTTTTAGACCAACTCGAACCTGGCCAGCTGTCAACACACTACACCACACCACACAGCTCACAATTAACACAAGCCCACCGTCTGCTCCGACCCCACACTTGGTCTGCAGGTCGTCACACTGTTAATGAAGGAGGAAAGATACTGCCTCTAACAATCTAAATGTGTGGCTGGAAGGCTCTCTTTCCAAGACAAATTAAGCTGAAAGATAAAGCCTTTGTACAGTATGCCGCTTTGGGAAGATTAACCCCACAAAGTGATTAAAAGAGAAAGAAAGGCGTGTAGGCTTTGTGACATGGAGATAGAAGAGCAGGCACCAAATGACATTGGTACAATTGTAGAGCACAGCCTCTATTGATAAAGGATGATTTTTGGCATTGCACTGAACCTCCATGGTTCTTATAGTCACTCAAATGGAATGCCACCGAATAGACCAAGGTAGGTAGCAGGTAGCAGAAACAATAACATGAACATTCTAAATAACACTGGTAAAAAATGAATCCCCAAATTGTGTGAGCTCATATAATTCCAGACTGGTAGGCTTGACTATCTGTAAAAACAAGTAAGGAGATAGTCCGTGTGTGACAGGGATAACTGAGATGATAACTGCATGCCACAGCCCCGCTATCTCTCCACTGTGGAACAAGAGGAATCCTCACCACATGGTGTCTCTCTCCAGCTGGATAAAACTTGCTTGATCTCCTCTCCACACACCCCGTCTGGAGCAGCACCACCCCAGCCAGTACGACGTTTTAGCAAGTTCTGACTCTACAACCAAGCCCAGTCCAGATCAATTTCAGTACACTTTCCACTCTATTATTACTAAAAGAGCATTTCTCCTACAACTGCAGGTAAATGTTAGCATGGCATGTGATGTGATGAATCATATTTGACAGCTGTTAAATGTTCTCTTGAGTGTAATGCTGAGCTCCTCTGGGAAGCAGTGTTCACTCTTTCAGATAAGCACAGCTCTTTACCCGTCTGTGATAAAAGATAGACATATACGATATGCATAGATCAATTACCAAAGGAGCGATCTACTCGTTGGTGAAGATTAAATACTTTCATTACATAACAGCTAAAAAGATGAAAAAAACTTGATTCTGCATTGATTAAAAGTGAGTGGAATTTAACACTAGCTTTAACTTATCGGTGGGTCAAGTTGGGCACAGTGAGAGAGCTAAACAGATTTAGAATACAGTTCAGATAATTTGCAAGACACCTTACTACATACTGTATAATCTGCACCTTCTATATTATAGGAGGGTCTACACAATTAGACTCCCTATATGTGTTGTTGAGTTTGGTGCAATAAAAAGACAGTTAAGCTGATATGGTATAGAGCACCTGCTGGTGCTCCTCCTGTAGGGGTTGGTGGGGAGCAGTGGTGGAAAAAGCACCCAATTGTCATACTTGAGTAAAAGGATAGATACCTTAATAGAAAGTTACTCAAGTAAAAGTGAAAGTCACCCAGTAAAATACTACTTGAGTAAACGTCTATAACTATTCAGTTTTAAATATACTTAAGTATCAAAAGTAAAAGTATGAATAATTTCAAATTCCTTATTTTAAGCAAACCAGTAGGCACAATTTTCTTGTTTTATTTATTTACGGATAGCCAGGGGCACACTCCAACTCTCAGACATAATTTACAAACTAAGCATTTGTGTTTAGTGAGTCCGCCAGATCAGAGGAAGTAGGGATGACCACGTGTTCTCTTGATAAGTGTGTGAATTGGACCATTTTCCTGTTCTGCTAAGCATTCAAGATGTAACTAGTACTTTGGGTTGTTAGGAAAAATGTATGGAGTAAAAAGTACAATATTTTCTTTACGAATGTAGTGAAGTAAAAGTAAAAGTTGTCAAAAATATAAATAGTCAAGTAAAGTACAGATACCCCCCAAAAATGACTTAAGTAGTGCTTTAAAGTATTTTTACCTAAGTTCATTACATCACTGGTGGGGAGAGCTGCAGGTATTTGCCTGGAGGAGATAAAGCTGCATGCCATGTCAAACGAGTGTACCACAACATTGAAGGTGACATTTTCTCTGAGATCTGGAGAAGAATGCCAAGGTGTGGGTTCGGTGTCAGGAGGGGAAGGGATTCACAAGGGCAGGATCTTCTTATTCCAACCCCATCATCCCCACAACAACACCCACACTCCCTTCAAGATCAAACAGAGACCTGATCAGGACAAGACACAGCTGACAGAAGAGTGCTGGATATAGAGACGTGAAATAAAAGCTATCCTGTGTGTGAGCTGCCCAGGGGGCTTTGGTAGACCTTTAATGGTTTGGGTCTAGGATTAGGGGCTGGTTTGTGCTAAAGGAATAGAACTTGTCTGTTTCACCATACTATAGGCTGGTACTACAAAAAAAGCAGGCACTTCATGGGCAGTTGGAGCTAACAAACTTTAGAAGATTGCAATCCTCATCAATCAAGCTATCATGAATTACACCCTGTGACTCACCCCCACTGATCGATAAATCCACAGCAAGCGCAAGGAATTTCTCAGCTTCAGGAGAACTGCATAATGTGACATTGGACATGCTTTGAAGTTAAATGAGCTCCTCCAGAACATTACTAAACATATCTGATGTAGCTATAGGCTACAGTGTGTGCAAGGCTACAGTGTGTGCAAAAATGTAGGGCAATGCTGAGCAAGATGTTAATGTAATATCATGCTAACGGAAACTTGATTTCAAGGATTCAAACAAATAACTAAAATACTCTTTAGACAGAAAAAAAAGACGCAAACTAACTTTGGAAAAATATTGTTGTGTATTATGTGTAGGTTTATGTGTGTTTGCCCATTTGCTCTGTTTGTGGTTAGGAAAATGCATCTTCAGGAGGCTGAACAATTAATTTCCAAAATGCAAGACTAACGACATACACTATCTGACAGTATCTGCATATTCTGAGAGCAACACTGCACTATTTTACGTTTTTATCTCTTTTGATGAGATAAATAAATGCAATAATTTATATCAAAAGCAATAAAACAAGCTCCCTGACAGTTTGTGGTATTTATGAGCTGAAGTCTGCAACTCAGATTTATTTGCCATGATAGGGTCGACTTTTCCCTGTTCATTTAGATCAGCATTTGGCCATGTTAAATCCAGGCCAATGGTGAATTTTTAAAAGGTTGGCATCAATCTTGTGGAACCGATTGCCACATTTAATGAAGACTTCCCTTACCTTGCAAAGGTTGACTCCAATGCTGAAAAAGGAAGGGACATGTCTCTCCAAGCTGTGAGACATTTCACAAACACTGATAAACTGAAGGAAGATTGTTTAGACGCTCTTTTGAAGAAATACGCTTGAGCAGTTTGGTTCATGATATAGCATAGAACAATGAACAGATCTATTGAGATACACAAATGTAAATGAAGCATTCAGAGAAAACCTATTTTAAAACATCCATTTACTCAAATATCACCAATTTGATAAGGTCAAAATGGAGATATGTTTAGCCAGCCTTTGAAAACAATTCTACTCAAAATGGCATCTTTCCTGGTTTAAGAACAAAGCACTTCATAATGAAATTATGGGTTGCCACTGACTGAAATCAAGGGAAGATCAGACATTGCCATAGAATAGGGCATAGCTGATTCTCCTACAAACACAGATCTTCATCGAACATAGAATCTAAGAACTGGATTGAATGAAATCAGCAAACTGTTCACATAAATTGCAACTCTTTTGGTTCTAATATAAAGTAAGAGGTCTAAGAGTTTTCATGTTCATATTCATACAAAACACAAAGAACTGTGTCAATCCAAATTCTGGGATTTCTAGACATAATTTGTGTGCACTGGCTATAGGGTACCATATGGCAAATCAATTACATGTCTAATTCTTAAAACAAAAACATGGCAAGTGTATTGCTACGTAATCAACGGCAGCGGTTGGGCTCAGATTATGTTGGCCACTGGAGTTTTGACTACAATTCATCATCATTCTAGGCAACGAGAGCCATATTGACACTTGTTCCTAATTTGAATATTTAATTACAGTGTAGCTCCTCATTAAATTACTGTAAAACTGGGAACATAGCCTGAAAGATTTAAACAATTACAACTTCACTCAGGAGCCCATTGGCCCAATGAAACCGATGTGGAATGTAATCACAAACACATATGCATAAAACCCATATGCATAAAAACCTGATTCACTTTGAGCTGGCTCACATTACATTTTCAAGCCAGAATTTTCTAAGTAAAACTAGGGTACTGCTGATTGCTTGATACGATCAATTAGCTGTCTAAATCCTACGTTAGTGCACAATATCAATTTATGGTTTAAGATATTTGTTTAATGTGGTCGTGAGATAGAAATGAGGTCAAATAAAATGAAGCTGTCTATCTGTTAGACAAGTAGTAGTCTGCAGACAGGCAAGTAGTAGTCTGCAGACAGGCAAGACAAGGATAAAAATAATATCAGTGAAGAGCCTGAGCTCTGATAGAGTTGGGAGTTCTTATTTTGACACTCATCCAGCCTCTTCCATGACAACATCTCCACACCTTCAACATGCAGACAGTCCTGATTTGCAGGGGCTGCTTTCTCAACCATCATTATCTCCCTTTAAGCTTTGTGTCAGGTGCTGAAAAGAATAGCTGCCTGAATTCACAGGAATCTCTGAGCACACTGAGCATCAGATCTCACTTGATGATTCTATCGTTTGTGGCACAGTTCTGCATCCATTTGCTTGATTTTGAGATACATTTGCAACTTTTTTAGGATTCCACAAAGTAAAGAAAAAGAGTGCTTTCAAGAAGTGTGACGGTGACGTTACGACTGGGAGCTCTGTCAAAACAGCACACTCACAGACAATGATGGCCTCCCTCAAGAATCAGGTACAGGGAGAGTGCTGGTTAGGCAGCGAGGAATGGTGACAGTTACAATGCCAACACACAGCTGGAACACTTTGGAAAGTGTCAAAGGCAGAGGAAAGGACAATATAAAAGTTAGAGAGTGCATGCATGCCAACCCTGGCATTGGGATGGAGACTTTTTTTTCTTTCAATTATAGTGCCTGACCTCCGTCAGACACAAATACTTTATGAATAACAGTTTTGAAAACCGAAATCGTAAAAATATGGTCCAGTTACAGTGTGTAAAAGATTCTTGGCCTCAACATTTTTATCGTTAGGCCATTTGATTTAAAAAGTGTCCAGGCTATTATTCTAAGAGAAATGCCAAAAACCTTGATTCTGTGGGGGGAAAAAGACATGACATTGTTAGTACAAAGCTAATTTATGCCACCAGTCTGTCTAGAGGTCAGATATCAGCCTCAGCAATGACAGTTTTATCAGGAGAACAAATGGCAGCGTTGGAAAAGAGGAGAGGAGAGGGGGCTGCTGTAGTGGACGCATTAAAAGCCTGACCGGAAGGCACAGCTTTTTCACATAAGGGAGTCAGGAACTGGCCGACTGGCCCCTCTCAAAATGGAAAGAGAGTTTGACATCAGGCCAAAGAAATTAATTAAACGGGACACACAGCAAGTCAGGATGTTCCAGACAAAACTGATCAGAAAAAGTACAAGTACAATAGGATGTAGGATCTTAATTTGATATCATCCTATTGCAGGATAACTTTCCTAAGTGTTTGAGATTTAAAAAGGCTTCTGAAGTTTGTAATTTCCACTTTGAAAAATTTGTCAACCCCTACAAAAATATCCATGAATTATAATCCACATAATAATTAACATTTCCTGTTGCTGCAGGATTATTTTCCTGCTGTAGCAAACTGGCTCAAATTAAGATTCTACATCTGTAACATCATAGCTTTTCAGTTTAGCTAGAGGCTCAGGTTATTCAAAACAATGCCTAGGTAACTTTAACCTAGATGCTGACAGCTTTAAATGTAAGGAATCACCAGCATTCAAAATTATAAGGGTCATAAAATATTTACACAATATTGACTGCATTTAAAACACATTTTCCACTGACTGTGAAAGGCACTTACTGTACATTTAAGGGGTGCCATTCCTAAAAGGCCATAACGTTCTTATAGATAGCCCCAAGGCAGCATAGATCATGGGAGGGAATTCTCATATGCTGAACATGGATAAGGAAAGTGGTCAAGTGATGCAACCAAGTTTTCAGAAATGACAGATACCGAACTGCCGCAGTAGTTCAAAAACACAGAAATGCTTATTTTGGTAGCAGTTACTGACTGAATTGAATCAAACATAAACACATATTGCAATGTATGGTAGCACAAGATACTCATTATAGTGAAAGGGTGCACATTCTCACTGTTAGTTGTTTATCTGTCTATAATGAGGGTTCTGGAGCAGCCAAACAAGAAGAGAACAGCAAAATAGACTTAATAAAATGGCATTGTCTACTTTGGTTGGCGGGAGCTTCTTCTTCAGCCCACCTTGCTCCTGTGTGTCTGTGCATTGTCGATGGAAATGCACTAAAGCAAGGCTCTCACACTGTGGCATGAATTTGTATGCTAATACAAAAACAGGAGGGTGTGATCGCAGCAGGCATCAAGAGGGGGTGTGTAAGTGTGTTGCTTCGATGTGCAATTTATTCTTACCCCCCAACGCCTCAGCAACTTGAAAGTGTGCTTCAAAAGAGCTAAGGATTATCGGTAACAGTTGAGGGGGTATACGGCCTAGGCTTTCTCGATCGTTTCGAGACATCAAACATTATTAACTATCTCCTCCACAAATATGTGTGATTCACACAACTCAATTTTTGGGGTTTCTCCTGTCAAACCATAGTTTGCTGACTTTAAACGTTGCCATTAAAACTAGCAACTTTCACTCATCACACCGAGTAGCCATCTGAACAGTGTCTCACCTCTGAATACCCCTCCCTCAGTCTGACCTCTGCTGTGAAGTGGTTGGTGTTCAGACTGCACTCTACACCGAGCCTCTAACATGCCAGGACAAAGCACTTCAAGCTGGCAACCTCATGGCAGGATACCCCTGCCAAGCTTCCCTCCCCACCGCCACTCAAAAGGAGCCTTGATTGTTTATTTACAATTTGCTCTGGAAATCCCCAGTACTTCATTGCAATAAATAATTGAGCTGTTGGATTTGGCTGCAGTACAAAGGCCTGCTCCTTCTCTGTGGGCCCCAGGCAGGGGAAGACAGAGTAGCTGAGGATGGGGGCATGGTATGGCAACAGTATGGCATGGTGGAGCTCTCTGCACTGCCTGCCGCTCTCTTCCCTTCCTCTTCAGCTGTTTCTGCCTCTCTAGGCTACGTTTCTTCCCCTTTGTCTGCACAGTACAACAGCACTTCTGCCACCATAGTCAGAGAGCAACCCAGCTCTCCCTCTTGGGACAGCACAAATAGTAGGAGTTTAGACCTTGTTGAACTCATGTTCCCATTCAGGGGATCCTGTCTAGGTTCACTTTTGCTTCAGTACTCCCTCACTGCTTTCTCTGACCAGGCACAGCCATGAGGTCATGTATTGTATGAGTGTGAACAAGTGTCAATCACTTGTGTCTAATAGATCCCATCACTCTAGAGGTATTGACTGACTAATGGAGCACAGATTTACCAAAAAGGTAAACATGTGTACATCTTAAAATGGGACTCAAATGTTTCCAAATACTCTAAACAACAACACAAAGGCATGGCATTTTCAACTACAAGTTGAGACAGAGGGTGTTAAAGCTCATTTGGTCAACAGTATGATTATGAACTCGGTATGTACCTTGTTGTGTTGGGCATTGATTCGTAGATAGAGGTTTCTGTGGATGGATGGATGGACATTCCTTATTCGGTACCAAATCCCCAAATTGTTTAGCTATCTGTAGAAACAAAAGTCGTACACCACTCAAATGTAAAAGTACCCCTCAATTCATGAGCAACATCATCACAATGAACTATTGGGGGAAAAAACTAAAACTAATGAGAGTACAGCACATATATGTATATCATTGATGAACAATGTCATAAATCAGGATGATCAGAGTAGAAGAGTGACCCCATGTCTCTCTTGTGTCCCTATGGTAAAAGTAGGTACTACTGGCAGGCTGTGCACTGTTCATGTCAACGCAGGTGCCTCTAGCAGGCTGCAGGCAAAGTTAGTTTTGAGCAGGAAAATAGGAATCCTGCTCATTGGAGACTATGTAAAATCAAAATCAAATCATACATATATTTAGCAGATGTTAATGTTGGTGTAGCAAAATGCTTGTGTTCCTAGCTCCAACAGTGCACTAGTATCTAACAATTTACAACAATGCACACAAATCTAAAAGTAAAATAATGGAATTAATAAATATATAAATATTAGGATGAGAAATGTCGGAGTGGCATTGACAAAAATACAGTAGAATAGAATACAGTCTATACATAATAGATAAGTAAAGCAGTATGTAAACATTATCAAAGTGACCAGTGTTCCATTATTAAAGTGGCCAGTGATTCCATGTCTATGTATATAGGGCAGCAGCCTCTAAGGTGTAGGGTTGAATAATCGGATAGTAGCCGATGGCTAATAGTGATGGCTATTTAACAGGATGATGGCCTTGAGATAGAAGCTGTTTTTCAGTCTCTCGGTCCCACCTTTGATACACCTGTACTGACCTCGCCTTCTGGATGGTAGCGGGGTGAAAAGGCCGTGGCTCGGGTGGTTGATGTCCTTGATGATCTTTTTGGCCTTCCTGTGACATCGGGTGCTGTAGGTGTCATGGAAGGCAGGCAGTGTGCCCCCAGGGGTGATGCGTTGGGCAGACCGCACCACCCTATGGAGAGCCCTGTGGTTGTGGGCGGTACAGTTTCCGTACCAGGCAGTGATACAGCCCGACATCTGTAAAGGTTTGTGAGGGTCTTAGGGGCCAAGCCAAATTTCTTCAGCCTCCTGAGGTTGAAGAGGCACTGTTGTGCTTCCTCACCACACTGTCAGTGAGGGTGGACCATTTTAGATTGTCAGTGATGTGTACGCCGAGGAACTTAAAGCTTTCCACCTTCTCCACTGCTTCTCCACACACTCCCTCTGCTGTTTCCTGAAGTCCACGATCAGCTCTTTCATTTTGTTGACGTAGCGGGAGAGGTTATTTCCCTGGCACCACTCCACCAATGCCCTCACCGCCTCCCTGTAGGCTGTCTCGTCATTGTTGGTAATCAGGCCCACTACTGTTGTGTCGTCTGCAAACTTGATGATTGAGTTGGAGGTGTGTGTGGACACGCAGTCATGGGTGAACAGGGAGTACAGGAGGGGGCTGAGCGCACACCCTTGTGGGGCCCCAGTGTTGAGGATCAGCGAAATGTGTTGTATCCTACCTTCACTACCTGGGGGCGGCCTGTCAGGAAATCCAGGACCCAATTGCACAGGTCGGGGTTCAGACCCAGGGCCCCGAGCTTAATGATGAGCTTGGAGGGTACAATGGTGTTCATTTATTTAAAAAAATAAATACATTCATTTAACCTTTATTTAACTAGGCAAGTCAGTTAAGAACAACTTCTTATTAACAATGATGGCCTACCAAAAGGCCTCCTGCGGGGACGGGGCCTGGGATTAAAAATAAAATATAGGACAAAAC
Organism: Salmo trutta; assembly: GCF_901001165.1. Lineage (NCBI taxonomy): Eukaryota > Metazoa > Chordata > Actinopteri > Salmoniformes > Salmonidae > Salmo > Salmo trutta. The sequence goes on along the minus strand of NC_042983.1, from coordinate 21,511,286 downwards.
ACACATCACGACAAGAGAGACACCACAACACTACAGAAGGTGTTTAGCTTGTCTGGGAGCAAGATGTCGGTGTCCTCAAATTGGCTGGTTTTTCCTTTGTAATCCGTGATTGTCTATAGACCCTGCCACGTCTTGTGTCTGAGCTGTTGAATTGCGACTCCACTTTGTCTCTGTACTGACGTTTTGCCTTTTTGATTGCCTTACGGAGGGAATAACTACACTGTTTGCATTCAACCATATTCCCACTCACCTTGCCATGGTTAAATGCGGTGGTTCATGCTTTTAGTTTTGTGCGAATGCTGCCATCTATACACGGTTTCTGGTTTGGGTAGGTTTTAATAGTCACAGTGGGAACAACTTCCCCTATACACTTCTTGATGAACTCAGTCATCATGTCCGTGTATACGTCAACATTATCCCAGTCCGCATGATCATAACAATCTTGAAGCATGGACTCCGATTGGTCAGACCGGTGTTGAATAGACCTTAGCACGGGTACTTCCTGTTTGAGTTTATGCCTATGGGAAGGGAGGAGCAAAATGGAGTCATGATCTGATTTGCCAAAGGGAGGGCATCTCAAAAGGGAGAGTAACAGTGGTCGAGTGTAATAACACAAAAAACGTTCTGGGCTAAAAATGTAAGAAATAACACACAAAAAAACTAAATACTGCAAAGTTGCTTAGGAGCTAGAAGCAGAGCTCCCATGTCTGTCAGTGCCATCTTGCCAAACCTACTGAGCTTACTGAGAATCTTGGCATGGTACTGCATGCCCAAACAAATACAATGCTATGGGTATCAGTGAGAAAGTCCGAAAATAATTACAATATTCCTTCTGCCTTCCACAGGTCTGTCCAAATACGCGGAACAAGTGTAGTGTGCAGGGGTAAGCTCGGACATCCCCTGGATCTGGATGTCACACACAGCAGTCTTTGTGGCTACGTGTAGGCCGAGCTTTACACACAGCCTCCTCTTCCTCAAGGCAGGCTCCTTTGACAAGCAAGAACAGAGACAGACCATATTAGGGATCATTAACTAGTGGCCAAATTATACTCTTGGTCACAGCTATGCGTGGTAGAATGATATAAAATATAAACACAGAGAATACACTGTAAGCACTGACAAAAACCAAATGATGATGATCGTTTAACATCTTTGTTTAGAAAATGAAAGACAAATGCTAACCCCTACAGCAGCCACAGTATATTGCTAGCTAATATAAATGTCCATTTTTACTGGATATGGAGGGTAAAAATGTCATACATAATGTAAGTTGTATACATTAAACATGGATTCACATAAAGTACTAAAAATTACATTAAAACATAGCCCAACAATACATAATATTTCTGTTCTTTATTCCAGTTAGAAAACATAGCCATGCTTGCCCATATTACTTCTGTGCCTTGCCCATTTATTTCCAACCAGGGATAGAAAGTGCAGAGTAAATGCAATGGTAATAAAAATAATAAACAAGCTGTCCTCACTCCCCACACCAAAATATTATTACATTTTCAATGCCTGGATAGTGAGGGGGGAATACATAGCACTCAAAGACCACTAAAGCATTGGGGAATGCATTTCATTAATATTAGATAATCCCATCCACTCGTCCTCTCCCCAAATAAATACATAAATAAATAAGCCCCTCATAAAGAAAAGCACAGCTCCAGCTGAGATAAACAATGACTCATGATTCTCTTCACTTGTACCTCCAGGGCAAAATGTTTATTTTATTCCCACCGACTATCGTAAATAAAGCTAACCTGCACCCATAAAACATTCACCTTCTCAAGCAAAGATGTGGTTTAGGGGAAACTGCTTACTTACTGGTGTCTTCGGTTTCTTTGATGGGTATAATGTCCTTTGGTAAAGTGTCCTTCAAATCGATCAACCTCATGTCAATGAGCACATCTGATGACTGGCTCTACAGGAAAACATAAAAAAAATGACCTATCCACATACTTTATGCACATTTCACATATAATGTAATAGACTGTAAGAACCAATTCTCATTCCAAAAGTAGTGAGGGGGGTAAGGGTTATTCAGTTTTTGTAAGGGTCTGAAAATAAATTACAAAGACAATTGAATCTGCGATTTCCTAAAAGCTTGGGAAGTCTCTGAAGAGAGGAGTTGACACGATGGTGGAAGTAATTACTCCAAAATAGCTTCTTTAAAAAATTAGAATGCATCTGTGAACTTGCAATCATTCTCGACCCTCCGAGAGATGCACAATGTGCGAGGCAGGATTGCCTGTTCATCAGAATGGGACTGGTTAAAAACAATCAGGGACTGTTTATTTGTCATTTTCAAGCATGACTCCTCCCAGCCTCCAGTCATTATATTGAACATTTTCCCCGTAATAAATTGCAATAATACACAGCGGCATTGGAGAGTGTGGCGACCGAGCCGTGACTTGACGCGTCCGAAAATCTGGATTCCACTGCTCCTTTTACCCAGCAGTCATTGCCATTAGATACATGTTTTATTCATTGTTTTTATTCTGACTTAGGGTGGAATATGGATGAATGTTATTACTATGCATGAAACCTTTTTTTTTAGTTTATTTTTTTGGTTGCAAGATAGATTTTTCCCATCAGGACCTGACAAAAGGGCCATCTACAGCCAACCTAGAGTATGATAAATCACAAACTGTTTACTTCCCTTCCACATAATTCAGTGGCTAATTTTGCAGAATCTGTTTTTGTCAATGACAATTACAGAGAGGGCTCCAATGACTGGCAGACAAAATAGCCTTTGTTGATGGCTCTGTCATGTTTTATTTGTGTCAAAGTCTTTAAAACAGTGCAGACACAAATTTTAAGATAATACACAGCAATGAGGGCAAAGCTATTTGTGTGATACGTACTAAACTGTGGACCAGACTGAGCTCCGTCTACAGGTGCCTTTACAAGGCCTCAAATATCTCAGAGGTTTCAATCACACTCACAAGGATTCTAATGGAGGAAGTATTTTCAGAATTAGTAGCAGTGTCTAACCATAAATTACTGATTTGTCATGCACAAGAATATGTCGAAGTGAACACACAGAAATCATTTATTGTAGGTAAAAATCCTGTTATGTATACCAATGAGGTCAAATAAAAGTCGAGGGCTGTACAATGTGGCATTCATTCAGCTGATAAACTAACCACAAGGCTGTAAATGAAGACACTGACAGAATCTGTGGAAAGGAACAAAGGTTGAAGTGGCTGTCGAATCATTACAATCCTGTTTACGTACTATCAGTCTTTTGGACTGAAGAATGTTAATGTACTGTATAGGTCCCATCTAAATCATCGCTTGTTTAATGTAGGCCCATTACTTGGTCAGTCTGATGAATGGAGTAAACCCATGTCACATATTTAGCTACGTTTGTGCAAATTCTCCATGTTTAACTTTAAAAAACAATTGTATAGTTAGCATAGGTAGTATATGGTTATGAACTGTTACATTTTCTTTAATTAAATAGGCAACTTAGCCACAGGAAAAGCAAAGGAATTGTGAATGTTGGAACAGATGTATTGATGACAACTATGCAACACTTTGTGCCCACTACTTGAATATATTTCTATTCCATAGTAACTTTAGGCTTTATACTAGGAGCATCGCTGTTCTCTATTCTCAAATGTTTTTAATATGTAAAAAACGACCATGAAAATTTGCCTACCGGTTGATTTCTAGAGAACGTTCAAAGAGAGCTCAATTCCAAGAGTTATTACTGTTATTTGAAATAGGTGCCCCATTTCCAACCCTATTGAACTGAGCTTTTGAAGTTCAATTTCTTATAAAAGGAAATATTCAAAATGTCATTTTGTTTTATGTGTGCATCATCTTTGAAGAATAACTGGAAGGTATCCACATTCTGTACAGGGACAAGGTTCATTGAATAAACTGAAATAGTTTAAATAGAAGCTCATTCTAATACTATGAATAATCATAAATCTCTCTCTCTGGAGGACGCAAGAACATCAACAATATAATCCTGGGAGCCCACCAAGGTATCACACATCAAGAATAAAATGCAATCATATAACACAACATTCAGATTGGTTTTTGCATTCATTTCAAATTCCAGACTTTTAAAATTCATGGAACATTATTGGACTTTCAATGATCAAAGAGCTCTACAGGAGAACGCTAGAGAGGGCAAACCAAGCAAACCAGTGCCGAAAAAGGTGTTAGGGATGAGGTGTTACTGCACGATGCATAGGGAAAGGGAGAAGTTTACATTTCCACTTACATTATCTCTAGTGGAAGAGAGGTAGCAGGCGACCTTGGATTTGAATAAGCCGTCCTTCCACAGGTTGGGGTCGGAGCCATCTGTTGTTTGTGCAACCTACGTGAAAAAAGGAAAAAAAATACAAGGAGAGAAGAACATGCATGAGGTGGGATAAAGTTAATGTATGTATGGTGTGAGCGTGTTGCTTTTAGCCTCTTCTCTTGCATACTTAATTAACGGTCGCCTGTGCTACAGATCCATCTCATTAGTGCCCTGTGTGGGTAAAGAAGGAGCCTTAGCCCCCAAACAGGTGGCTAAAAATATCATCCCTTGGGATGGGGCTGATTAATTAAAGACAACCTGACAAAGATCTGCTCTAATAAGGAAAACCAAACTTCATTGTGCTGCTAAAAGATTCTGATGGGAATGGGGAGATTTGAGTATTTACAGTGTATTGTGTATTCGGATATGGCAACATAATGCACAAGAGCCCAGGCACATGTTAGAAAAGGCTGTGAAGGGCAGTGTTGGCAGCCCACCTAGTGTGCATGAACTAAAGAATGATGAAGCCAAAACGACCCTCACATGAGTGAGTCAGACACTTCTCCATAGCTACCAGCAAATAAGCTTGGCTGAAACGTCATGTTACATTGGCCATCGTCGGTAAATCACCAAAATGACTGCCAGACTTATTCTCCGAGAGGATCCTTCACAAAGAAGAGTATATTTAATGAGGTTCATTCAAACGAAGAAGTCCTGGATCTCTGCACCCACCCACACACATTACCACCCTGACAATAATGATGAATGACCCTGGTGATTGGCTGTGGAAAACATAGTAGGGAGTGACTCATGCAAAACCACCAGTGACTAGATGGGATGAGAGAGGGGCTGAGAGAAAGAGAGAGAGGGGGAAGTGAGAGGGGGAAAGAGAGAAAGAGAGAGAGGAGGAAAGTGAGAGGGGGAAAGAGAGAAAGAGAGAGAGGGTGTGCAGGCATCTCCAGCGGGCAAGGTAAAAGGTCCGATGAGAAGCCCATACATCACCAAAAGCCCCACCTCCTTACAAGACAACACGTCTTGGCCACTTTTTCCAGGTCAGTAGCCAGCGCATCCTGTCAGCGTAAACAAAGGACTGGCTGTGTGAAACCCAAAGTCAAGCAGGGGAGTAAGAGGGCACAGCGCTCCTACAGTAGGCGGCACCTCAGGCGTCATCCTGCCACAGCTCCAGCAGCAGGGGGCGACGCGGCCAGAATTTGAAACACCAATCGCAGAGTCGCAGAGGGAGAAGCAGGAGGAAAGTTTGGATGCACTTGCTCTCGATTTTCTTTATACTATCTACTGTTATGTGGCTCCCATCGTCCAACAGGGCTCATTGCTGTGGGTGTTTCCACTTCCACTTTCCAAAGTCTGAAGAACAGAAGAATCACAGTATCTGACTTTATATCAATCTTTGAACTCCAATCTTGTCATTTTGATGTCATGTACACATATAAAGTGGGCTGATTGACTGACATATCCAACTGCCAATTCTGCACAAATGAAAAACTGCTATGGAATAGGTCAATCTATTGGGAGTACTGGTAATTCCTGACAGATCTCAAAAGACGGAGCCTCGTGGGACTTTAGTTTGGAAAAGGCTATGAAAGACAACTGCTACCCTTGAAATCAAAATATCATTAGAGCCATTCCAAAAAAAATTAAAAATCAGATATAGTAGATTATTTCCTAATCACGTGAGCTTGAAGACAAACCATTGTGTTCATACAGTAGACCACATTTTAGATCTTTCATACTACTGAGGGAGTATTTACAGCGCATCCGGAAAGTATTCGGACCTCTTGACTTTTTCCACATTTTGTTACGTTACAGCCTTATTCTAAAATGGATTTAACCGTTTTTTCCCCCTCATCAATCTACACACAATACCCCATAATGACAAAGCAAAAACAGGTCTTTAGAAATGCTTGCAAATGTATTACAAATAAAAAAACGAAATACCCTTTACTCAGTACTTTGTTGAAGCACCTTTGGCAGCGATTACAGACTCGAGGCTTCTTGGGTATGACACTACAAGCTTGTTCACTGCAGATCCTCTCAAGCTCTGTCAGGTTGGATGGGGAGCATCGCTGCACAGCTATTTTCAGGTCTCACCAGAGATGTTCGATCAGGCTCTGGCTGGGCCAATCAAGGACATTCAGAGACTTGTCCCGAAGCCCCTCATGCATTGTCCTTGCTGTGTGCTTAGGGTCGTTGTCCTGTTGGAAGGTGAACCTTCGCCCCAGTCTGAGGTCCTGAGCAGGTTTTCATCTCTCTGTACTTTTCTCCGTTCACCTTTCCCTCAATCCTGACTAGTTTCCCAGTCCCTGCCACTGAAAAACATCCCCAACACTATGCTTCACTGTAGGGATGGTGCCAGGTTTCCTCCAGACGTGACACTTGGCATTCAGGTCAAAGAGTTCAATCTTGGTTTCATCAGACCAGAAAATCTTGTTTCTTATGGTCTAAGAGTCCTTTAGGTGCCTTTTGGCAAACTCCAAGCGGGCTGTTGTGCCTTTTACTGAGGAGTGGCTTCCGTCTGGCCACTCTACCATAAAAGCCTGATTGGTGGAATGCTGCAAAGATGGTTGTCTGTCTGGAAGGTTGGAACTCTGGAGCTCTGTCAGAGTGACCATCGGGTTCTTGGTCACCTCCCTTACCAAGTGGCTAGCTCTAGTAAGAGTAAGAGCATTTAAGAATGGAGGCCACTGTGTTTTTGAGGACCTTCACGCTGCAGAAATGTTTCGGTACCCTTCCCCAGACCTGTGCCTCGAGACAATCCTGTCTCTGAGCTCTACGGACAATTTATTCGACCTCATGGCTTGGTTTTCGCTCTGACAACTGTGAGACCTTATATAAACAGGTGTGTGCTTTCCAAATCATGTCCAATCAATTGAATTTACTACAGGTGTACTCCAATCAAGTTGTAGAAACATCTCAAGGATGATCAATGGAAACAGGATGCACCTGAGCTCAATTTCAAGTCTCAGTTTCTGTTCTGTATTTTTAATAAATGTGATGAGGAAAAACATTTATTTAAGCAATTTTAGAATAAGGCTGTAACGTAACAAAATGTGGGAAAAGGGAAGGGGTCTGAATACTTTCCGAATGCACCGTAGGTGAAGCACACATTGCCTCCCAGTCAGAGAGATCACAAATAAACTGCTGAATGATAATTCTTCTACACAGGGTTGGGGAGTAACTGATTACATATAGTCAGTTACATGCAATCTGATTAACAAAACAAAACTAAGTATAACCAGTTACGTTACCAGCAAAAATATTGTCATCAGACTACAGATACTTCTGGAAAACTAGATGATTACATATTGGATTACTTTTCAATTAAAAAAGGATGTTTGGGTAAAAATACATTATGACACCTTTCTGTTTTCTCAACGACATTAATTTCAGCATTGAAAATAGGCGCAATTTTAAGTTTGTTCCATGTGATTGAGTCTTACAACAAGTCAGAGACCACTATGATGACACACCAAATGTGTTTGATGGATCCATTTTGTCTTATTTGAATGCCTCTAAGGGTGAAGCAATCCAAAAGTAACTGAAAGTAATCCGATTATGTTAATGAGTTTGGGTCATCCAAAAGTTACGTTAATGATTACAGTTTTGGACAGGAAGCTTGTAACTGAAACGGATTACATTTGGAAGGTAACCTACCCAACCCTGCTTCTACAGTGTAAAATAGACACAAGATTCAGAGTCATCAGAGGTTGGTAAACCGATTCAGCGGAGGTCCTAGCCAATTACAGGAGGCTCAGATCTCAGGCTAGCACCACACTCCTTCAAATAAACTTATGTTAATGTGTTCATGAGGGTAGTATGTTATATGCTCAGGCAAATTTGAATGACACCCAGCTTCCCTTTGCGGCCCTAAGTGTCTGTGTCAGTGCCCGCTTAAGGTGTTTGATGTGGGGCGGCTGCTGCAGCTTGAGCAAAGATCCTGATCCCTGTGGAACGGTGTTTGATCTGGGCCTGCTCTCTTGTGTAGGAACAACCTGTTCAAGTTCAGAGATGTGAGTGCACTGTAGTGGAGAGCAAAAGAGTTAATCAGCTCATTGATCTACTACGGCATAAACAATATTTCTAAAAAGCAGTCATTGTTGAAGAGGAATTCAAAAGGAGCAACCAAAGAAGGTCTAGCCTAAAACATGAACAGCAGAAGAACCATTGACGTAACCAGACTACCAAAGCGGAGCAACACCTCCATTCCCTTCAGTAACAGAGGGATCTATCCTACTGAAGAAACCAAGCAGGAAGTCAAGCAGCATTTTCATTCTCATTCACTGCCATGTGGTATGCATGCAGTCCCAATGCCAGTAGGCAACGCATAGTCACAATGCCAACCCACCATCACCCACCAGAGATTACAACAGTTGGCCTGTGTGGGTTGGGGCAGGAAGAGAGAGAAGGGGATGAGAGGAAGGAAAAAGAAAAAGAGAGGGTAGAGAAAGAAAAGGAGTAGAGATCTGCCCTTGAGCCCACTTCGGGCTATATCACTGTGTATGCTTTGTGCTTTGCTAAATTCACAAAACATCTTCCTCTCTCCATCTCTCTCTCTCGCTAGCTCTCACTTCTCACTCTTTCAAAAATATGAACATGGTTCCCATGGGCCAGTGATATTGCTGTCCTACTTTCCTCTCCCTCTCACAACCAGATTGTTCAAACTTGCTGGGTTGCCAAACAGCCGGCAACCCCTTTTCACTGAGAGTGTTAAACAAACATGGGGACACAGTGCCAGAACTGTGGGGGGCATTCACCAAGGGTTGTTAAACCATAGCCTTTGGTAAGGCTAAAGGACTAATGGCAACAAATAGGTCTACAGTAATCGTCTCCATCATCAAAGTAAACTGCATGAATTAGTTATATGATTCGTCTCACAAAAAACACAACACTACTCAGAAGTGACAGCCAAGGGCATGTCCAAGTGCTTCATGGCTACCCTCCAAAAACAAAATGGTAGAATCCACAACAATGTTATTGAGAAAACGGTTTTGATCAAATGCTGATTACAGAAGGTATTGCATTTACCAAAATAATACTGTACCTACTTTACAACATATGCATATGCATAAGCTTAACAATTTATTTGCCTTCAAATGAGTTTGAAGTCAAAGTAACTGGAAAATGCTGAGCGAAGTGCAGTAACATGTATTTATATTCCATGATAAGCATTGCTATATGCTTTTATTAAATAATATGCTTCATAATGTATCCTCAATCTAAAAGAGTGAATGATTAAAAAAGCAAGAAGAAGTTACTCACAAAAAAGTATCCAGCAGGTTCCTTGCTTCGGCACACCACCACAACACTTCCAGTGATGGCCTCTGTGGTCAGCTCTGGCAGGGCCTCAGACAGGGTCTCCTGTAACTCAGGCATTATACTGGACCTCTGGAAAGATGGCATAGTTAACTTCAAGGCCTTACTGGGATACTAGTTAACGAGGTAATACTGTAGTACCCTCACTCCTTCACAAAACAGCTGTGCAACACAGGTGAACATCTGAGAGAAGTGGACTAGAATCTTAGCTTCAGAGTCAATAATCTTTTTTTCTTGCATTGAACTACAGTATTTAAACAAGGTCTTGCTCGCTCTTATTATGCTGCTTTTTCCTGTAGTGCTGCATGTAGTCTAGTGCTGTTGGGCAGACTTGACAACTGCCTTCCTGCACAGAAGATTTGGAGCTACAGCACAGCTCATATATTTCTAATCACCGCTCGTTTGGAATAAAGCATACTACATCATGACTAAACCCAGAAAGATTAGTATCCCCCAGTATTGACTTCTGCCGGCTTCTTGGGATCCAAAAGAAAAAGTGGCCGCCGAGCTTTGCATCGAATGACAAGTGAGACCAGTGACAAAAAGCAATTAGAGGCGACCACAGTGAAGTCACCCAATAACAACTTAGATGGAGTGATCAAATATTTGTAAGGAAATCCTGATCAATTGTTATCTATTCCTGTCCAAATAAGCTTTAGCTTAATGTGTATGCAAGGCTTTTACAAGGTTAAGTGGCTTTGCAGAGGTTCCTTTGCCATTTTATTAAATTATGTTTAAAGCATCCTAGTGGTGTAAGTGACACAGTTACTGCATTCAATCTAAATGTTTACTGAATTTATTGTAATTAAGTTTATTGAATTTAGTAGATTTACTACAGCAATAGCCATTTCTTTAGAAATGTTAATTGGATTGACTTATTAATAAGAGATCCAGGACAGCAAATTAGTTTAGGGAGGGAGAATGATCTGTTTCTTGCGTTAATTTGTGCACTAATCAATCTAGCTTTTCCTAACTGCAGCATAGTGGTTGGAGGCAAACTGCCATTAAGCCACACTCTGTAAGATGTACACACCATCAAAGAATGCACCACCAACAAAAATTGGAACAATAGAGCAAATGCATCCCATCAGATTTTGACATGCTGCACTTGTGTGATGCAGACAGTTTAGGGCTAGGGCTAGCTGAAATGTGGCAACCTGAGATTCAGCAGTAAATACATCTGAACCCTATGGGTCCATACTTGAGAACAAATCTCAAAATCTGCATCAGCCAATTACAAATGTTGGCGTAGTTGACCATGATTGAACACTTTTTCATGAAAGTGTCCTTAACTGAAGTCAATTCTGCTATTAAATATTACTAAAACATGTGCAACATTTCAATTGGACGAATAGCATACAGTTTAGCGAGCCTGGCTCCTGGTCATTTTGCAGTTTCTGGCAAGTTCGAATCCAAGGAGAGGTACCGTTTTTCCAGTTGAAATGTAAAATTACATTTATTTTGTTAGTGTGTTGCAAACGGAAGTCCTTCTTGCAGACCGACACACAGGCTACTGCTACATAAATAATTTTCCCTACAATATAGGCTATATAACAGACGTATAGGCCACATTTACTACATGTACAACGTTTTATATGCATTATTATAATCATCCACTTCGTCACATATGCATTATTTGAATCTAGCGTCGAGGACCAGCAGTGAACAGTTTTTTCTTAAAAAAAAAAGCTTTACGTGAGGGGCCCTTGAATCCACAGTTACATCCCCTGAAGATTTAGAGTTAACCTCCTTACTAGTGGTGTATGATGGTAATAGAGGTACATGACAGCTATTTTACAAGACCTTAAGGCTCCTCGATTAACTGAAATGTTGTATTTTGACCACATTTTTGGGGGGGGGGGGGGGGGGGGGGGTGAAACGGATAAGCAAAAACATGGGATTTTGTCATCTATGCAAAAATGTGCCTTTTGAATGTTGTTTAATGTTAGCAGCTTGTAGCCTAGTCAAGGATGCATCATGCAATATTGGGTCACTATACTTGTTACAGACCAAGCAGAACAAAAGTAAACCTTGAATTTGGAGGTTTAAATATCCCTCTGACGGCCAAGATCAAGTATTTTCAGAGAAATGCTTAACTTGCAAGCTTTACTCAACAGTGCAGTAATCAATAGCAAAATCATATAACCAATAAAACAATATACACCACCATTCAAAAGTTTGGGGTCACCTTGAAATGTCCTTGTTTTTGAAAGAAAAGCAAAATAAATTGTCCATTAAATTGTCCATTGATCAGAAATAAAGTGTAGACATTGTTGATGTTGTAAATGACTATTGTAGCTGAAAACGGCTGATTTTTTATGGAATATCTACATAGGTGTACAGAGGCCCATTATCAGCAACCATCACTCCTGTGTTCCAATGGCATGTTGTGTTAGCTAATCCAAGTTTATCATTTCAAAAAGCCTAATTGATCATTAGGAAAACCTTTTGCAATTATGTTAGCACAGCTGAAAACTGTTGTCCTGATTAAAGAAGCAAAAAAACTGGCCTTCTTTAGACTAGTTGAGTATCAGCATTTGTGGGTTCGATTACAGGCTCAAAATGACCAGAAACAAAGAACTTTCTTCTGAAACTCGTCAGTCTATTCTAATTCTGAGAAATGAAGGCTATTCCATGTCAGAAATTGCCAAGAAACTGAAGATCTCGTACAACGCTGTGCACTACTTGTTTCACAGAACAGTGCAAACTGGTGCAAACCAGAATAGAAAGAGGAGTGGGAGGCCCCGGTGCACAACTGAGCAAGAGGACAAGTACATTAGAGTGTCTAGTTTGAGTTTGAGAAAGAGTTTGAGAAAGAGAAAGAGACGCCTCACAAGGCCAGCATCTCGGAGTCGCCTCTTCACTGTTGACGTTTAGACTGGTGTTTTGCGGGTACTATTTAATGAAGCTGCCAGTTGAGGACTTGTGAGGTGTCTGTTTCTCAAACTAGACACTGTAATGTACTTGTCTTCTTGCTCAGTTTTGCACCAGGGCCTCCCACTCCTCTTCTATCACAGCAGGTTAGGAGAATTAACACAACAGTTTAGGAGAACTTACCCAGCAGGTTAGGATAATTAACACAGCAGGTTACAAGAACTTACAAAGCAGGTGAGGAGAACTAACACAGCAGTTAGGAGAACAAACACAGCAGGTAAGGAAAATTAACACAGCAGGTTAGGAGAATTAACAAAGCAGTTTAGGAGAATTAAGACAGCAGGTTAAGAGAACTAACACAGCAGGTTAGGAGAACTAACACAGTAGGTTAGAAGAATTAAAACTGCAGGTCGAAGGATTAACACAGCAGTTAGAAGAATCTACCCAGCAGGTTTGGAAAACTAACAAAGCAGGTTAGGAGAACTTTCACAGCAGGTTAGAAGAATTTACACAGCAGGATCAGAGTACTTACAAAGCAGGTTAGGAGAAATAACACAGCAGGTAAGGAGAATTAAAACTGCAGGTTAGGAGAACTAACGCAACAGGTTAGGAGAACTAACGCAACAGGTTAGGAGAACTAACGCAGCAGGTTAGGAGAACATAACCAACAGGTTAGGAGAACTAACGCAACAGGTTAGGAGAACTATCGCAGCAGGTTAGGAGAACATAACCAACAGGTTAGGATAACTAACACAGCAGGTAAGGAGAACTAACACAGCAGATAATGAAATTAGACCAATCAGGTTAGGAGATCTTACCCAGCAGTTTATGATAATTTACCCAGCAGTTTAAAACTTACGCAGCACGTTAGGAGAACTTACACAGCAGGATAGAATAATTAACACATCAGGTTAGGATAAGTTACGCAGCAGGATAGGATATGTTATGCAGCAGGTTTGCAGAACCTACCTAGCAGTTTAAGAAAACTTATGCAGCATGTCAGGAGAATTTACGCAGAATGTCAGGAGAACTTACTCAGCAGGTTAGGAGAACTTACTCAGCAGGTTAGGAGAACTTACGTAGCAGGTTAGGAGAACTAACGCAGCAGGTTAGGAGGACTAACACAGCAGGATAGGAGAACTAACACAGCAGGTTAGGAGAACTAACAAAGCAGCTTAGGAGAACTAACACAGCAGCTTAGGAAAATTAACACAGAAGATTAGGATATTTAGCACAGCAGGTTAGGAGAATTAAAACTGCAAGATGGAGAATTAACAAAGCAAGTTAGGAGAACTTACGCGGCAGGTCAGGAGAACTAACACAACAGGTTCGGAGAACACTCTCCAGCAGGTTAGGTGAACTTACCCAGTAGGTTAGGAGAACTTACACAGCAGGTTATGAGAACTTACCCAGCATGTTAGGAGAATTAACACAGCAGGTTAGGAGAACTTACCCTGCATGTGAGGAGAACTTACGCAGCAGGTTAGGTGAATTAACACAGCAGGTAAGGAGAATTACCACAGCAGGTTAAGAGAACTAACACAGCAGGTTGGGATAGCTTACGCAGCAGGTCAGGAGAACTAACACAACAGGTTCGGAGAACACTCTCCAGCAGGTTAGGTGAACTTACCCAGCATGTTAGGAGAATTAAAACAGCAGGTTAGGAGAATTAAAACAGCAAGTTAGGAGAACTTACCCTGCATGTGAGGAGAACTTACGCAGCAGGTTAGATGAATTAACACAGCAGGAAAGGAGAATTCCCACAGCAGGTAAGGAGAACTGACACAGCAGGTTAGGATATCTTACCCATTAGGTAAAGAAAATTAACACAGCAGTTTTGGAAAACTGACAGCAGGTAAGGAGAATTAACGCAGCAGGTTAGGAGAATTTACGCATCAGGTTAGGAGAATTTACGCAGCAGGTTAGGAGAATTAACACAGCAGATTATGAGAAATTACCAAGCAGGTTACGTAATTTAACACAGCAGGTTAGGAGATCTGGCCAAGGCTTTCGACTCTGTCAGACACCACATTCTTATCGGCATACTCAATTTCAGGTCACAGTTTGTAGACTTGTTTACGTGCTGCTGTGCGGTTTGTGTTTATCCTTACTTTGCTACCTGCCAACTTTACGGTTTTTACTTTTTAATTACTGTTTATATTTTTAGTTTTTCCCTCGCTCGACTTTTTTTATTCAACTTTTTCACCCCGGACGCTTTATCTGGACGTGGTTCGTCAGGACCTCCACCAGCCGAAGCTAAGTAGTAACATGAACATGATGCCTTCTAATTGCAGTCGCTATACTCATAATATACAAGAGAACAATTGCCTTATGGCGAGGATAGCTGTGCTGCAAGCCCAGCTTCAGATGCAATTGTTAGGCAAGGGTAATTTTAGTGTAGGAAAGGATGAAACAGCGTCTGTGCCACCAGTAAGTACAGATAGTAGTTTAAATTCCCTTCCACAGTTCCCGCAGCAGGACGATTTTGTCATGGCTTCTGGAAGGAAATGCTGTCGGAATGCTCAACCGATGTCGCTCATTCAGCCAACAGAAACTTCCAACCAGTTATCCCTCATTAAGCAACGGGTCGGAGTCAGAGGCCGAGCCTTCTCTGGTCTCTACTCCTCCCGTTACGGGGTCTGAGACGCCGAAGCCTCCCACCATTAGCTCTGACAAATTGAAAACCCTAGTCATTGGCAACTCCATTACCCGCAGTATTAGACTTAAAACAAATCATCCAGCGATCATACACTTTAGCCGGGGGCAGGGCTACCGACGTTAAGGCTAATCTGAAGATGGTGCTGGCTAAAGCTAAAACTGGAGAGTGTATATTGTTATCCACCTCGGCACCAACAATGTTAGGATGAAACAGTCGGAGGTCACCAAGCACAACATAGCTTCAGCGTGTAAATCAGCTAGAAAGATGTGTCGGCATCGAGTAATTGTCTCTGCCCCCCACCCCCTCTCAGTTAGGGGGAGTGATGAGCTCTACAGCCGAGTCTCACAACTCAATCGCTGGTTGAAAACTGTTTTCTGCCCCTCTCAAAAGATAGAATGTGTGGATAATTGGCCCTCTTTCTGGGACTCACACACAAACAGGACCAAGCCTGGCCTGTTGAGGAGTGACGGACTCCATCCTAGCTGGAGGGGTGCTCTCATCTTATCTACGAACATAAACAGGGCTCTAACTCCCCTAGCTCCACAATGAGATAGGGTGCAGACCAGGCAGCAGGCTGTTAGCCAGCCTGCCAGCTTAGTGGAGCCTGCCACTAGCACAGTCAATGTAGTCAGCTCAGCTATCCTCATTGAGACCGTGTCTATGCCTCGATCTAGGTTGGGCAAAACTAAACATGGCGGTGTTCGCCTTAGCAATCTCACTGGAATAAAGACCTCCATTCCTGCCATTATTGAAAGAGATTGTGATATCTCACATCTCAAAAAATTAGGGCTACTTAATTTTAGATCCCTCACTCCAAGGCAGTTACAGTCAATTAACTAATCACTGATCATAATCTTGATGTGATTGGCCTGACTGAAACATGGCTTAAACCTGATTAATTTACTGTGTTAAATGAGGCCTCACCTCCTGGTTACACTAGTGACCATATCCCCCGTGCATCCCGCAAAGGCGGAGGTGTTGCTAACATTTACGATAGCAAATTTCAATTTACAAAAAAAAACTGACGTTTTCGTCTTTTGAGCTTCTAGTCATGAAATCTATGCAGCCTACTCAATCACTTTTTATAGCTACTGTTTACAAGCCTCCTGGGCCATATACAGCATTCCTCACAGAGTCCCCTGAATTCCTATCGGACCTTGTAGTCATGGCAGATAATATTCTACTTTTTGGTGACTTTAATATTCACATGTAAAAGTCCACAGACCCACTCCAAAAGGCTTTCAGAGCCATCATCAACTCAGTGGGTTTTGTCCAACATGTCTCCGGACCTACTCTGGACTGCCATTGTCATACTCTGGACCTAGTTTTGTCCTGTGGAATATATGTTGTGGATCTTAATGTTTTTCCTCATAATCCTGGACTATCGGACCACCATTTTATTATGTTTGCAATCGCAACAAATAATCTTCTCAGACCCCAACCAAGGATCATCAAAAGCCGTGCTATAAATTCTCGGACAACCCAAAGATTCCTAGATGGCCTTCCAGACCCCCCCCCCCCACCTACCCAAAGACGTCAGAGTACAAAAATCAGTTAACCACCTAACTGAGGAACTCAATTTAACCGTGCGCAATACCCTAGATGCAGTTGCACCCCTAAAAACAAAAAACATTTGTCATAAGAAACTAGCTACCTGGTATACAGAAAATACACGAGCTCTGAAGCAAGCTTCCAGAAAATTGGAACGGAAATGGCGCTACACCAAACTGGAAGTCTTCCAACTAGCTTGGACAGACAGTACCGTGCAGTATCAAAGAGCCCTCACTGCTGCTCGATCATCCTATTTTCCCAACTTAATTGAGGAAAATAAGAACAATCCAAAATGTATTTTTGATACTGTCGCAAAGCTAACTAAAAAGCAGCATTCCCCAAGAGAGGATGGCTTTCACTTCAGCAGTGATAAATTCATGAACTTCTTTGAGGAAAAGAACATGATAAATAGAAAGCAAATTACGGACTCCTCTTTAAATCTGCGTATTCCTCCAAAGCTCAGTTGTCTGCACAACTCTGCCAGGACCTAGGATCAAGGGAGACACTCAGGACCCATGCCAAATCTTTTTAGTTTCTTGAGGGGGAATAGGCTTTGTCGTGCCCTCTTCACGACTGTCTTGGTGTGTTTTGACCATTCTAGTTTGTTGTTGATGTGGACACCAAGGAACTTGAAGCTCTCAACCTGCTCCACTACAGCCCTGTCGATGAGAATGGGGTGTGCTCGATGCTTCTTTTCCTGTAGTCCACAATCATCTCCTTAGTCTTGGTTACGTTGAGGGATAGGTTGTTATTCTGGCACCACCCGGCCAGGTCTCTGACCTCCTCCCTATAGGCTGTCTCGTCGTTGACCTTAACATTTACTTAACATTTACATTGACCTCGTTGACCTACCAAACTCACTAAAAGTGGGCAGTTATAAAGCCTCTCTTGAAAAAGCCAAACCTTGACCCAGAAAATATTTTAAAAATTATCGGCCTATATCGAATCTCCCATCCCTCTCAAACATTTTTGAAAAAGCTGTTGTGCAGCTACTCACTGCCTTTCTGAAGACAAACAATGTATACGAAAACACTTCACGCTGGTTTTAGACCCCATCATTGCACTGAGACTGCACTTGTGAAGGTGGTAAATTACCTTTTAATGGCATCAGACGGAGGCTCTGCATCTGTCCTCGTGCTCCTAGACCTTAGTGCTGCTTTTGATACCATCAATCACCACATTCTTTTGGAGAGATTGGAAACCCAAATTGGTCTACATGGACAAGTTCTGGCCTGGTTTAGATCTTATCTGTCAGAAAGATATCAGTTTCGGTGTTCCTCAAGGCTCCGTTTTAGGACCACTATTGTTTTCACTATATATTTTACCTCTTGGGAATGTCATTCGGAAACATAATGTTAACTTTCACTGCTATGCGGACGACACACAGCTGTATATTTCGATGAAACATGGTATAGCCCCAATATTGCCCTACCTGGAAGCCTGTATTTCAGACATAAGGAAGTGGATGTTCTACTTTTAATCTCAGACAAAACAGAGATGCTAGTTCTAGGTCACAAGAAAAAAAGAGATATTCTGTTCAATCTGACAATTAATCATGATGGTTGTACAGTCGTCTCAAATAAAACTGTGAAGGACCTCGGCGTTACTTTGGACCCTGATCTCTCTTTTGACGAACATATCAAGACTGTTTCAAGGACAGCTTTTTTTCCAGCTACGTAACATTGCAAAAATCAGAAACTTTCTGTCTAAAAATGATGCTGAAAAATGTATCCGTGTTTTTGTCACTTCTAGGTTAGACTACTGCAATGCTCTACTTTCCGGCTACCCGGATAAAGCAATAAATAAACTTCAGTTAGTGCTGAACACGGCTGCTAGAATCTTGACTAGAACCAAACAATTTGATCATATTACTCCAGTGCTAGCCTCTCTACACTGGCTTCCTGTTAAGGCAAGGGCTGATTTCAAGGTTTTACTGCTAACCTACAAAGCATTACATGGGCTTGCTCCTACCTATCTTTCCGATTTGGTCCTGCCGTACATAATTACACGTACGCTACGGTCACAAGACGCAGGCCTCCTTATTGTCCCTATAATTTCTAAGCAAACAGCTGGAGGCAGGGCTTTCTCCTATAGAGCTCAATTTTTATGGAATGGTCTGCCTATCCATGTGAGAGACGCAGACTCAGTCTTAACCTTTAAGTCTTTATTGAAGACTCATCTCTTCAGTAGGTCCTATGATTGAGTGTAGTCTTGCCCAGGAGTGTGAAGGTGAACGCAAAGGCACTGGAGCAACGAACCGCCCTTGCTGTCTCTGCCTGGCCGGTTCCCCTCTCTCCACTGGGATAACCCTATTACAGGGGCCGAGTCACTGGCTTACTGGTGCTCTTCCATGCCGTCCCTAGGAGGGGTGCGTCACTTGAGTGGGTTGAGTCACTGACGTGGTCTTCCTGTCTGGGTTGTGCCGTGGCGGAGATCTTTGTGGGCTATACTCGGCCTTGTCTCAGGATGGTAAGTTGGTGGTTGAAGATATCCCTCTAGTGGTGTGGGGGCTGTGCTTTGGCAAAGTGGGTGGGGTTATATCCTGCCTGTTTGGTCCTGTCCGGGGGTATTGTCGGACGGGGCCACAGTGTCTCCCGACCCCTCCTGTCTCAGCCTCCATTATTTATGCTGCAATAGTTTATGTCGGGGGGCTAGGGTCAGTCTGTTATATCTGGAGTATTTCTGGAGTGTCCTGTGTGAATTTAAATATGCTCTCTCTAATTCTCTCTTTCTCTCTTTCTTTCTTTCTTTCTCTCTCTCGGGGGACCTGAGCCCTAGGACCATGCCTCAGGACTACCTGGCATGATGACTCCTTGCTGTCCCCAGTCCACCTGGCCGTGCTGCTGCTCCAGTTTCAACTGCTCTGCCTGCGGCTATGGAACCCTGACCTGTTCACTGGACGTGCTACCTGTCAAAGACCTGCTGTTTTCAACTCTCTAGAGACAGCAGGAGCGGTAGAGATACTCTCAATGATCGGCTATGAAAAGCCAACTGTTATTTATTCTTGAGGTGCTGACTTGTTGCACCCTCGACAACTACTGTGATTATTATTATTTGACCATGCTGGTTATTTATGAACATTTGAACATCTTGGCCATGTTCTGTTATAATCTCCACCCTTGCACAGCCAGAAGACTGGCCACCCCTCATAGCCTGGTTCCTCTCTAGGTTTCTTCCTGGGTTTTGACCTTTCTAGGGAGTTTTTCCTAGCCACCATGCTTCTACACCTGCATTGCTTGCTGTTTGGGGGTTTAGGCTGGGTTTCTGTACAGCACTTTGCGATATCAGCTGATGTAAGAAGGGCTATATAAATACATTTGATTTAATTTGACTCTGTAGCGGTTTCCCCTGTATATAACCTCGTTACTGATATTCTACTGCTGCTCTTTTAACTTTTTACTCATCTATTTTTTTACTTAACACTTTTTCTTAAAACTGCATTTTTGGTTAAGGGCTTGTGAGTAAGCATTTCACTGTAAGGTCTACTACACCTGTTGTTTTCTGCGCATGTGACAAATACAATTGGACTTGATTTGAATTGAATTAGGTTCATGTTAAGAAAAGGGTTAGGGTTAGCTAAAATGCACAAAACAAATCTACTTTTGACCTTCATTTGACAAAAGCAGGATCCCTTCTAGCCATGACCTGATTACCCAGATGGATGTCAATTTACAGTTTCAAAAACGTGTTGGAGTGATTCTCCGTCAACTTTCTGGAATGGACCAGCCAGCAACTGGCATTCTTACCTTAGAATGACACCACCTGGAAATGTCAATTAGAAATGTCTGCCAAATGGAACAAGTGAGAGAGGATGCATTGTGCTGGACAGGTACTGTAGGCCTATAAATATTTTGTATCTTACCTTGGTCAACTGTTTTGTCAATTTCATTCTGCTGTGTGTCCTTTGATGGGACTATTCACATGTCCACTACAGAGCCAGTGTCAATGCTTTTCCAGGAATGCTATCATGGTTAAGATAATTAACATCAACCAGAGATGGGTCAACCTTGTTTCCTCTGGTACGTAACTCACATTTGCATATTGGACTTATACATTAAGTGTTTGTTTGTTTATTCTTATGTCTTGTCTTGTGAGTTGACAGTATGGTTTGGTGTCACAAGCCCACCTGCAATGGTCATGTCAGTGTAGGTTATAGGCTAGACCTATATCCATAGGCCTATCTAACCCTATCACACACAGCCTAATATTGTCCCATGCTTTTGGAAGAACCTTGGGAAGGCCCATTTCAGGCACTAATCTGATGATGACTGAATAAGATATTGAACAGGTTTTTTTGTTCTATCTAAGTAGACAAGCTTGTCAAAATAGCATTTACTTCTCCCGGTGTCCTAGAATTGTTGTAAGCCTATCTCAAGTAAAAACCTAAAATTCTGTTCCCCTTTGCTATTGTTTTGTGGACAATAATTACATCAAATACACATAATTGGTGTGTGCTATATGTTGATATTTTCTTGTCATGTTGTAGGCCTAATGATTTCCTGTTTTCCTGTCATGTATTTGCGCTTTGGGCAGAGTTAACATGTTTTAATTTATTCGTATAGCCACATTGATCCCTTTTTACCATTCATATGACGAAAACCATTCAGCCAAGTCAAGCATAGAAATGAACAGGCTGTAATCCCACCCAAGCACTTTCTACGATGAATCTGTAACGGTAGAAGCTGAAGCAGCCATACCACTGGAACACAGTGGGATGGAACAAATTATGTTGCAGCCAATTGAGTGGCGTTAGAATACATCAATCTGCATCTTGTAATGGCGTGCACACAGAGCCATAACGCTGATTGATTTGGGCCTGTCATTTCTAGGAACAAGTTTAGAAGTGTACAGAGAGCAATGTGGTTGTGAGCAAGAAATATGGTAAAAGCATCTGTTACAGACCGAACATCTTATTTGAGTTAATAATGCTCAATGAGATCAAGCACACAGAAACTAAACAAGATTTAATGAACATAGTAAGGTAATGAGACCTCTTATGCTCATCATTATTCATGACAAACTGACAATGAGTCAATGCCCATAGCTCATAAGAGCGGAGTGCTACTGTACATGTGTGTCAATGAGATTGGCACTCATTGTTGAGCATGACTGTGTCAGATTGGCAAAACACCAGCACTAAAAAGCTGAGTCAGACAACGTACACCAGATCAGACTAGTGAACCCTGGTGTCCTAGTTTCCCTATGTCCCAACTACAGAATGCATGCTGACAGAGAGATCCAAATGATTTTGCTAGCTAGATCACACCAATGATCACACACACACATCCTTTGCCTTATTTGTGTTGTTTCTCACACCAGGAAGTTTTGACAACCCCCATGAAACAGGCATTCTCACTACTGATAGTGGATAAAATAAGATCTCAGATGGATCAGAGAAAAACATTTGAAGGCTGAGAAGAGGTGCACCTGTTAAAGTAATGGTCTAATTATGGAAAAGGCGATTCAATTCTCATTATAAACTGGGTGGTTCGAGCCCTGAATGCTGATTGGCTGACAGCCCTGGTATATCAGACCTTATACCACGGGGATGACAAAACATTTATTTTTACTGCTCTAATTACGTTGCTAACCAATTTATAATAGCTATAAGGCACCTCGGGGGTTTGTGGTATATGGCCAATATACCACAGCTAAGGGCTGTGTCCAGGCACTCCACGATGCATCGTGCCTAAGAATAGCCATTAGCCGTGGTATATTGGCCATATACCACACCCCCTCGTGATTTATTGCTTGAGTGCAAAATTCTCAAGATATCAGCAACATGCTAACTGTGGAAGCCATCAGCTATTACATTGTTTTTAATGTGCGTCACATCTCACACTGAGGATTGTGGGGTAAGATGAATGATGGCTATGGCAGATTCTGTGGGGGAGCAGTGCAGATGTAGAAAGTGTGCAGATCATTACAGATGGCATGAGGGAGGGCTTCATTAAAACCCATGCCCCTTTGTTCATGTTCTTTATTTATGGCACTCTTATCACTCTGGTCCATGCTAAATATCATTTGATTACAACATCGTGCTGCCATTTTGGTCCACATTTTTGCAGAAGCTGGGATTGACTATTGATAGCTATCTCTCAAAATCTGCAAAATTGCAAAATCATTATGAAGTACTGCTCAGTGAACAGTCATTTTTCAGTGAAACAAAAGGCAAATAAAAAATATGTGCTTTAGTGAACTGCCCACATAGTTTCAACGTTGATCCAAACGGCAGGGGTTTTCCTCCTTGTGTGTAAAAGTCATCTGCTGTGTTTTCTAATTTGCTGACACTAGTCTGGGGACTTTAAAGATGGAGATTTCTTTGTGACCAACTTACCATGGAGTGTAATAATAGCCGTATCTCGACCTGGGAAATCTTCAACGCCCCAATGCCCCCATCAACTGTGTGAACCCATTACTGCCGGATGTGTTGAAATCTGGAGGTCTCATTTCAAATATTATTCCATTTCCCCCTCTTCTGTCTGCCCATAAAGAACTCCCATGTCTCCTGAATAGCTTATAATAACATGTTTTAAGAAGCCCACCCTTAGTGCCCCAAAGGATCCAGCATTGCAGTGCAGCAGTCTGCTATATAATATCCATGCTTTTCTGTGTGTAATTAAAGGTCAGTTTGGGCTATAGCCCTGTGTTGCCTTGAATGACAAATCTCCCATGCTTTCTCTCTCTTCCCGAAACGTGATGGCTTTGCCAAATGTGATTAAATCTATTTTTGCGCCATCTGTTTTCTTGGCACTAAAATGCATTAGTTGAAAGTGTACCTCTTACCAGCACACTAAAATGTCTCATCAGTAATGTGGTTGTTCACAGTGTAGTTATTGAGAGGTAGATTAGAAGAAGAATTAGATCCACCAATTATATATGTTTAGGAATGCCATCAGAGGGTACAGTGGTATTCTGCTGGATTACATGCTACTTTCCTTCAGTGTTACTCGATTTTTAAGATGATGTTTCCATTGGGGATGAGACTAAACTCTAATGTCATTGTCATGACATCTGCTTCTCTTCTCAAGCCACACTGGCTGTGTTCTCATCTCGATGCTGGGGTGTCAAACTCAACTCAACCCTTAAGGGACACACACACAAACATACACACACACAAACACACACACACACACACACACACACACACACACACACACACACACACACACACACGCACACACACGCACACACACACACACACACACACACACACACACACACACACACACACACACACACACACACACACACACACACACACACAGACACTCCCTTCTGGTGGGGAGTCTGGCCTGCTCTGACTGACTGCGCCTCACTGCCCTTGTGCAGTGGTGTGCCAGTTGTGCCTTCCCCCATCGCTGTGAATGCCACCATCTGGTGTGCCACGTGGACATCATAATCTCTCCTTAATTACATTAGCAGCGCAATCAGTTACTGCATTACAAGGCAGGGCGAAGAGCTTTTAAATCTTGGAGGAAATCATAAATAATTGCACTAAGTACCCGGCACCAGATGTGCTTGCCAACTTGGCTGGAATTAGATAAATAGTAACCTCGACAACAGTGTTCGATATCGGCTCTGCAAACTTTTTGGGGGTGACAGTGTCATCCTTTTACCCTTTGCTCTGCTCATATCTATTTAGTCATGGGGTGCTGGCGAGCCTCCCTCCATGTGATAAAACCCAGAGAGTGTTTAGTGTTCATTCACACTAGCGTTTCTGTTGCTGCTGTAGTACCTTCAGTAATGAAAAGCACAGTGCCCAAAGTCTACGACGCACACTGTTGGTCTCACAGTCCTTCTCCAAGCATTTTTACCCCTCGCTCCACTCTGCATTAGTGTCAAATATAACTTACAGTATGGAATTGGATTTTGGCACCATAGTTTATAGGTTTCATTCTTGGTTCTCTTCCTTAGGAAATGCATCATTATAAATGGTTGTGTTTATTACCTAGTGTGTGAGGCATGTGTGTGCGTGAGTGTGTAATGCTATCATGTATCTGGTTGCCTTGAAGGGGATGTTTGGTTGTGTCGAATGGCACCTCTCACTCGTCTTCCTGTCATCTCCCCAGTCCTGAGGGCGGCTCACAGCGAAACACATCTCACAAAGTTCATTGCCACCCCAGAGTGCCTCCGTATTGCCCAATGGCTACGCAATGACAGTGACATATTCTTTATGTTAGACGACTATGAGTTCAAACATCTCAAATACTAGTGGTCACTCACTGATGCTAAATGCAGCCTATTGTCTGTAGTTACATTACACTGCGTGGATGTGATCAACGGGGAAAACAATTCTGTATCTAAATCACCAGTTACCAAAATGTCTTAATTAACAACTTGGAAACTAAAACCGTTATTGAAAAGTAAAACAGAGACAATGAATAGAGTCATTCAATTGTATCCAAGTCTTCAGATCCGCAATTATTTGGTTGCTGTGAAAAAAAGAAATGGCTGCGACATTCATCATATTCAAATGAGGCAGTAAAATAAATGATGCCCCTGTGTTTATGAACAGGCACTAGAGCAGGCTGTGATTTCTAGGTGGGGTTTCTTAAACATGTAAATGAGATACAACATTTCCTAAAAGGCCCCTTTAGTGATTTGTCTCCTTGATGGCGTTATTGATATATACCTATCAGATGCCCATTTTAATTTTGTCACAATATGGCCTTCAATAAGCTTTTAATTTGTTTCTATTTCAACCAACCCTTCTGAGAATAAAACAGAGTGAGGTGAAGAAAGAGAAATACAGGTATTGACTAAATATATCTTATCATTTATCATAATTTCTCCATCCACTTTGTCGCAGCTTCAGTATTTAAGGAAGATAGATGACACAAGATGTTGTCTTCTCTTTCACACTCTCGCTGCTCTGGGAAGTGTGTCCGATAGGGAATTGTTTTACTACTCTACTATTCTCTGGTAAGTGTTTCGTAACAATGCTCACACATCACATTGACGTCAGTCAGTTTAATTTTAACTTCTATTCTTAAATGTAAGACGTTATTTTGGTGGCCTCTGCAATCAAATGAGACATCTGACTGGCATTCTGACTTTTGGAATATACATTTTGTCTCTATACACAGCCTTCGAGAGTGTGTCTTGTTAGGAGAAGACAACATGCAGTGACTTTCTTAGTGTGAATAGATGCTTGTTGGGCATTCTGCTGAGGTGGCCTGCTCCACAACGTCACCCATTAATATCTCAGTTTAACATTGACACCTACGAACACCAAGTTAAAAAGAGAGCTGCCTTGCTCATAAACTTGTTGTTGTTGAGCACATTTGGTTATATTACTCACGCTAAAGAAAGTATCTGATTCATGTTAGTGGTTGCACTCCCTTCACAGCTTGATGCATGCTCCCTTCAAGCTAGAATCCTCCTTTGCCTTACTATTGTAACTGCTGCTAGCTGTTGCATTGGGTGTTGTACTAGCTGTACAACTTGGAAATCTTAGGAATCATATGGCATCCCTTCACTCTCTGAACTCTCTGATCCTCCATCCAGACAATTCACAGCTTTCTCTGTGGAATTGCATTGCCAATTATCCTAATCACCCATTGTTACAGATATATAAAGAGTGAAGGGTGAATATCAAGAGTTATTAGTTTAATAAGCGACAGCAATAGTATCACAAAGCCAGAGTTGACTTCTCTGTCATGTTTTGATTCACTGATATACATAGCTATGAAATACACCCAGGACTTTTGTCACTCAACTCTCTCATGTATTTGTATGTGCTGTTGGCCCTGGTCGGGTGATTTAGTGTGAACCTTTAATCAGAGCTAGCCAGGCAAGCAAACTCCACTGGGGAACCCACTGTTTTATAAGGGTATAAATAATGAATGACACTGCATCTGTAAATGGCCTGTAATGCTGTTTGTTTAAGCTCCCATCAGAATGGTATGTTGCCTGCTGTACAAACAATAGAAAGAGATATTCGTAAGTGACTGAAAGGACAGACAGAGGGATTTCTTTGCTTTCCATTTCAGTAATTGTCTCTCCTACTGTCCAAACCTTGCCAATGGCTACCCTTTTCCATTCCACTATATTGAATTATGATTTGCATTATTTTCTGACTGTGACATTTATGTCATTATTTTACTTTGAGACATGTGACTTGTGCACATCAGCACTGTGCTATCAAGCAAGAGGTTGGGCAAGTGGGAACACATCTCAAACAAGTAGCAGCTCTCACATAGCACACGTTAGATCTAGACCTTGTAGCTAGAACAGTAAACTAT
The DNA here is from genome assembly GCF_901001165.1 of Salmo trutta. Taxonomy (NCBI): domain Eukaryota; kingdom Metazoa; phylum Chordata; class Actinopteri; order Salmoniformes; family Salmonidae; genus Salmo; species Salmo trutta. The sequence goes on along the minus strand of NC_042983.1, from coordinate 21,484,363 downwards.
GGTCAATGCATGCGCCACTAATCCTACACTTTCATTGGAGAAAATGTTTTAAAGCTGTTTAATCTTTGTAAATGATATCATAAATAGGACTGGTGGAGTTGTCACTCATGCAGCTAACAAAAATATATGGAAATGTCTGCTCAATCCAAAATTACAACCAACTGATTGCAGCATTACCACAAAAACGGAGGAGGCAAGTGGAAGGGGGAGAAGGTAATGAACTTCTGTCGGCCCTGCATTAAAGACCAGAATTGGTTAAAGAAAATTGGGATTAATAAAAAGCATACCAGTGTAATTTAAGGACCAAAACATTTACAGCTGCGCCATACAGATTGCAAAATAGTTAGGAAGAGATTGTCGATGTATTCCATGGCACATGGTTTATGAGCACAAAACGATGGCAGATTTAAAACTTGTTATATATGGGGAATTGGAAAAGATGCATACAATTACATTGATATAACCACAATCTATCTGCAATATTAAAGCTGATCTACCCCCCCCCCCCAAAAAAAACAGGCCCACAATGTGGTTACTAAAGTCTGATTTTGATATATTTGTCTGTTTTCTCTGCATAACATTTAGAAGATGTCCCTTTTCAGGTTTAGAAGAACTGACTGCTAAATGCTAACTCCCGATCGTATAACCTGGTAGCATAGCTAGCATACAGAAATTGGTGGTCATTTTTAAGTGTAACGCAGTTGATTGGTGATGATGGCATGAACATATATTGGGGTTGACATCCATATAAGCATTATACAACATTTTTTACCTGAACATAGTGTGAAATACACATATAGCCTAAATATAGGCCCATTTTGCTGGGGGGCAATGAGGAGATTCGCAATCTTTCCCCCACGGCAGCTTTTCCCCACGCGATTCCATGACATTTCCATTGTTTTGGTCGAGTTCCATTGACTTCTTTACCGCATCTATGTACTGGCACAAATCTGTAATGAAACATGTTTGTTGTTCTCCTCATTATAACAACGCAGCTGTAAATACGTTTTGGTTTTATCACCATGTGTTCAGGATTGCCACATGATCAAACTTGGATGCAGAATGCCCTTAGTGGGATAGACCAAGCCAATGGTTTAAAAACATTTGTCATTATGGAAGCCATCTCATTTTCATAAAACTTAAGTATTTAAAAATCAAACAACTCTTTAAAATGACCCACATGGGAGAAATTTAAATGAGGTTCAGAAGGATGAACACTTTAGAAAAGAAAGCATTGATTGCCAACATTTATATTCTAAATCAATAAATAACTTCCGTATTCATTCAGTATAGCAATCTGGCCCGCGGGTGGTTTGAGTGAAAACAAACTTTGTAATGGATTTTTAGTTTTTTAGTTTTTATAATTCGGGGGAAAACTATATCAATTGACATTGAAATGACTAAAACCAAATCGAAACTGTGTAGAAATGATAATGGACCTACATTTATAGTCTCTTCACTCTGCCCAGCTTGATAACAGTCATCGAAACAAAAGCTAGACAGTCGGGGAGCATCGAAAATTCCAATAGAAAATATAATACATTTTAAGTGCGGCCTTCCGGACATCGGTGAAGACCAAATCCGGCCCCCTGGGAAAATGAGTATGACACCCCTGTTCTACTATGAACTTGAATTCAGGATATATAAGTAGAACATTTATTAGTATTTATTAATCACCTTTTGGCACTTTGTGCTGTAAATTCACCATGAAGCACTAAAATGAAAACATTGCTTTTGTTTGTCTGGTAGTCATTATTGACAACAGGGTGAAGTTGCAATATAAGAGGTGTTATATACAGTATTTATTTACATTGTGCCATTCTTATATGCAAACACATACATACATACTCTACATACACATACATACATACTGTACATATACACACACACAAACACACACACACCCACAGTTTGAGTCTTGCCCCCACCCAATCTCACCCCTGAGTCTCTCATTTCCATTATTATTAATATCTGCCTGTTTAATTTTCAGCTCTGTCATAATGTGTCGGCCTAAACTACAAGAGACAATCCCTTATTGATTACTTTCCCAGCAGCCCCAGCGCATGCCCCAGCTGATCGCGCCTCTCACGCACAGACATCTCATGCATTTCAGATAATAAGCCGCTGCTCCGGAGTTGAAACAAATTGGATGTGCAGTCAGTCACTGTCCAAGTGAATCATGTTGCAGTCTGTCAGTGGGCTAGGCCTGGATTATCATTTTACCCAACTGAGGCAAAGAGAGAAAAAACATGCCATCAGCACCTGCTATAATGTGGTGATGTTATACTGTGTATCAGATGTATTAGATAAGCATTTGATGCCCAAACCGTTGCAGACACACATTTTGGTGGAACTATTGATTATGTAGTCTGTTCAGTTGTATCACAGTTGCATGTTGTATTTAAAAACTCTTACAAATTATTATTAGACCTATGTTAATTTGAATGATGTCTAAACTCATTCTTCAACTTTGTATCCCCCCAAACCATGATTCTGTGACATGAAATCCAAGTAACATGCTCGATAGTCCACTTTTTATGGGAAAGACAAGGGATGGCTATGATCTTGTAGGTATCCTGTTAAATGAAATGTCTTTTCTTCTCTCACCAAAATCAATGTCACCCAAAAGAATAGGTTGTGGAGAAATCAATTTCTGGATTAATTTGATTTATCACTGTCAAAATCACATTTGATACATCTTGTGCCACTATTTTATTAATTGTGAGGCTCTTTCAAATGTTGTCTTCTAGAGCAATTATCAAACATGACTATCGGAAGTTAGTCCAAACGTCCTTAGACATTGTGTTCTGTTCTAAACCTGTCCTAAACAGTATGTTGCTTTTGCATTTGTTTGCTCAGAATAATAGGAAATAAATAACAAGAGTTCTATCCCACTGAACTTGGCTCTGTATCAAATTCAGTGTATTCTCGGGTAAAAAATCAAGAGGGAGGTTTTTAGGAGTCGTGACGAGGAGCAGCGGAAGACATGATTAATAATACAACAGGATTATAGAGCACAGACTGTGCAGCTCCGACTTTAATAAGCCCATGGAGGGAAAACAACACCAGACCAGGAACATGGTGAACCACATAGGGTTCTGCATCCTGAACAACATCTGCACGTAGTTGTGTTTTTCTTCTTAAAAACAATAAGCTATTAATTGATAGAGTATGGTTAAAACAACAACAAAAAAGTATTCTGAATGTTGTTGATCGCTGTCATATGTCATTGCTCATTTCAGGCGTCATCTGCTGCAATGGAAATGGAAAAAGAGCCTTGTTTAAAAGAACAATACCTGAGCTGCTGTGCTATGGTTCGGGTTGCTCTGAAGCCCTGAGAAGTAGAATAATTGGCACCCGGTGTGAGGTTCCCTCTGTTAGGCAGGAGCTGTTTAAAATATGGATGATATTGTGTTCATTTTGGGGTTTTATTGGGTTCTATTGGGGACGTGCAGCATCATACTTCCACTCTGACCTTTTCTGGCATGTGGAAAAAGTAACCAAACACAGCACTGATGTATTCTCTCTGTCACCAGAGGAGCTGAGCAGTCTTTGAGTTGATCACATTCAGGTGTCTGCACTGTGGAAACCAACTGTGAGGGCCTCAGTACAGTGTACAGGCAGAATAATGGATGAAGGGGAGAAAGTGAAGTATGTATATACAACTTTGATGAGCAGATCACCTCTCTACTCGTGTGGATCCCATGCAAACAGAACAAGGTATAGCAGACACAACATGCATAGGTCCCACGTACTTCTGTTATGGTTGAGGGCTGATTTGACCAAAGCCTGTACATTGTTATGGGGACCGTGCTGCCACAAATGTAGTCATATTAAAGTATTATTGCTGCAATGTTGGCTATAATATGCTTGGCATAGCGCCTGTGCAGGCCTTACGCATGATTATCACACTAATCCTAGTCTCATTGCTTTATTCCACTCTGGCATCCATTGTTGACTCTTGCATAAATACATAGATAACAAAATTATTAAATTAATGGCAGGTCTCTCCCGTTGCGCACTGTCGCCTTAAATCATGCATGAATGTGATAATTACCCAGGCTAGGCCAAAAGGGCCCATCACTGCCGCTTTAAATCCAATAAACCCCGTGACCTGATCATTATAATTGACCATCTATCAGGGTCATTGACGAGTCCACCGACGTTACCCACTGTTTATAATCCCTCTTGATAATTACAGATAGTGGGAGAAACCAATATCACGCCACTACCCTGATGGCAGGAAGAAGACAGCCAATTTAGATGTTGGTGAGGTAGGATAGTCAACTCAAGGAAATCAGACGGTTTGAAAAGTGACACCTATATTGTAAATTCTACAACATCAAATAGGAACTGAAAAAGCATTGTGTTCTTAGAGTTGTTATGAGATTGTGACAGTGTCTTGTCATCCTGACTTCTGTTACTGTGTGATGACCACTTTCTGGTTGTCTCTCTATTGGGAGGTTTTGAGTTTCTGTCAAAGTGAATTCACCTTGAATGGTGAGCAGCTGGGTTTCATGTTATGCTCATTTGACTAAATACATTTGAGTCATTTTACTAAAAGAAGATAATATGGATATTTAGCTTCGGTAAGACACATTTTATTGGAAAGCATGGTCTGTTTGTTTCCACGTTCCTGTCATTATTTTCCTATTCATTTGTGACATTGTCCTCGTTTGACTTCTTATGGAGTTTGAGTTGTATTCATGTCGGTGATGGAATGTTAGCATGGTTGTTTGTTCTTTTTATCTCATTATCTGTCACCCTTGGGAATTTCAAAATGAAGCGTGTGGTGGGGGCTTTACTCTGGCCAGCACTTGCACTTACTCCTAATCCATTTTCACTACTTCAGCTCTGCCAACAAGTCATTGAGAAAATGCACAATTTATTGAAACTTTATGAGGAAACCCTTACCCCCTTTCACCACACAATTATGTAAAAGCCATCTAGCCCTTGAATAACCCTCTTTGTAGTAATTCATTTATGAGTTTGGTCACAGAGGAGATGCCACTCTAGCCACAAACACCCTAAAACATGCATGAGATGTATGAGGATACATTCCACAATGAAATGTGTTTTCATCTCTTCCATTCTGGCTCTGTTTTCTTCATAATCACATCATAAAAGTTATGAAATCACACTTACCATGAACTTGTTTCATTATAAAGTTACTTTAAACCTTTTATTGGAATGGTATTCCTTTCTAGTTGAAAAAACAAGTTATCCACATGTGCGCTCAACCCTAATGTCAAAAGAGTATGTTTTTTTGTCACAGTAGAAGTTAGTGGGAGAGATGAGTGAGGCACAGATGAAAAGAAAGAGTGCAATAGACAGAAAATGTGAGACAAAGAGTGAGTGGTAGATAGCCCTCTATTTATCCATTGTTTTTATTATATGACAAAATAACAGTTGCATTATCAGAGCACGTCCAACACATTTTCACAAATTCAATAAATAAAGTAAATTCATAGTACCCCCTACCAAGCAACAATAGATACTACCCCCCCCCCCAAAAAAAAAATAAAAAAAATAAACCCTAAATGAAACCCACCCCATCCTACCCACGCCATCCCACCCCTCCCACCCGAGTGACCTGTGATACAAAACCTGTGTGGCCTCTTTACAACTCCTTAGCAAAATACCTTACTTTTTTTTTGCTGCATTTGACCACATTGCTAACGTTCTTTCATTTGTGCAATGAGAGCGAGCAGTGGACAATTCCGAAAGTACAATATCAAGAAAAGAGAATATCCATTGGAGCCATGTAAGTGTATGCGGAGGCTTCCATCTTAGCACAATCATATTAAGGGTAAAGAGAGCCCAGTAGTCTACTCTCTATTGAGTTAAATATACAGTATGTTTGCATGGTATACAGTATGTAACACCAGAGATAAAACACTTGGAGGCTTTTGGAATATGAAAAAACACTTCTTCTATTTGGGTAGTACAACACTTAGACAGCATATACCACTGCTTTCTCAACCCTGAGTGTTGTTCACATCTCTGCTCCCTAAAGCTTGAAAGCACACCATTTTTCAGCCAGCTACACCCTCTGGGACTGAAGCCCAGAGATGGAGATGTAAAGGATATGTTTTATTTGACAGCTGCAGACAAATAAATCTAAATATGTATTTTGGTCATGTTTGTGTGCAGAGGGGGTTGGGATGATTATAGGACATGAATAAAAGTGCTGTACCAGGACCTTAGGTCATGTGTTTACGCATGTATTTCCAAGGAAAAAGTCACACTACTTCCCTTGTGAAGCATATAGTAGAGGTACTCACACAGCCTATCAATGCGAGATGAAACTGAACATCCACATAAAATATACATACTGAAGTGGATAAAAGACAAGGATGTATTGAAGCCTGCCAACGGGGCACAAATCAACCTGTCCATTGCGGGGGCCTGTGCAGGTCACCCTCTTAATGAAATGGTTTAGGCCCACTGATGCGCTTGAAGGAAAGTCAATGGGCGGTGTCAATGAGAAAGCGGGCGGGGGGCTCTTGCAATCCTATGCTTTGTGATTGACACGTCCTAACCGGAGGGGCAGTCTAAGGTGTCAACATAGAGCATCCCCCTAGTATGGCCTTGACCGACATCACCATACTCACCAATGTGAGTTATGGACATAGTTATGGACACAGCTCTGTTCACCAGCTTCACACTGTGGTTTGTTTTGTTTCTCTCCTTCTCCTTATCACATTAGTGTGGAAACATGAACCTCAGAATTATTAACATAAACAGTCTAATTGTTTTTATATTTTCAAGTGATATAGCTTTTTCTATATCTAGCAAGCCCACCCTCACAATGTACTGCAGTAACAATAGAATGAACCCAGGTGATGCAACTTTTCAATCCCTTACCAGTGCTTTGAGGTAGACAAAACTTGGGAAATAAAAGCAGCGGCCTTTTGGCAAACTGCACTTCAGAGAGTTCTGCAGCGTTTCACTCTGCCATTCCTGACAAGCGAGCTATCCTGCTGCACAGAATAATATCTGTGTGTCTAATTATTTCAACTCCTTACAATAAAATACTGTGTGCCTTCCACTTGCAAGGACTAGGACGTCAGGAGAAGTGCCCTCCAAAATATTCCCTCTCATGCCTCTGACATGCACATCTGTCTGCATGTCAACATAGCAACTTTCTAGACATCCCGCGATTTAATGAAAGAGATCTGTATACTACAAATGAAATATGTCCTGTGATGTTGTGTTTCAATAGCACTGTGCAAATAAAATCTTTATTTCTCTTTCTTTTCATATTTTATTTGATCTCTACCACTCAATGTAATTTTCTCTGAGAACAAAACAATATACAGATGTAGGATCTTAATTTGATCATTGTATTTGAGGTTTAAAAAGACTTCTGAAGTTTTTTCCACTTTGAAATGAAAAATGTATCAACCCCTTCAAAAATGTCCATTCATTATAATCCACATAATAATTCACATTCCCTGTTGCTGCAGGATTATTTTCCTGCTGTAGAAAAGTGGCTCAAATTTTGATCCTACATATGTAAAGTACAACCATATTAGCAATTGTTTTTTCATAGAAATGTGGCATGTCCTTAGTAAAACGTAGTATAGTAAGTGACCATGAATAAATGCCAGAAAATGCATGTTCACGATGTTGAAATATCATGTTGTTGGTTGATTTAATATTATTATTTTCACTGTTTTTATTGGCATGCTCACAGACAGAGATACACATTATTTAACAGTAGGCATGGTAACATAAAGTGAAACAGACCTGCTGTATTGTAGTACTCACATTGCCAAAAGCAAGTTCCTACCGTTTCCTGGTACAGTGACAAAGAACCCACTGCTTCTCATTCTTATATTCTCCTCCCATCCCTGCATCTTCTGTGTTGCAGTGCAAGCTGTTTCTGCTGCCGTCTGGTCACAAGGGGGTAGCATTGACACAGTTGTTCAAGGCCTTTAGGTTGCAGCCGAGCGTTGGGACAAACTGCCTTTGATGTAATTGAGGTCTTAGACCTTTTACAAAAGCATATATTGGTTTGTATGGGGGAAATGTTCAAGGAGCAATGGATTTCCATAAGTGGATGTACAATTGTATTTGGAGCATCCCCAGCATGCTAACCACTCTCTAAGCAATAAGAAAAAAACTACTGCTTCAGGATGAGACTGGAAATATCATGGAATAGAGCATTAGGATTAAATGTGTAACTAAAAGATCCAGACTTGACTACTTCTGGGCCACTTCCCCATTGAATCATTAGAGTACATGTGCAAATTTCAATAGCCTAATACAGCAGCATATTTGGGAGGGGCCCGGGAGCAGTATAAAGCCTACTGTACATGTCATTTCCCTATTGAACCATGTATTTCTCTGCAGTGGCTGAGTGTTAATTTTGGGGGATTTTGAACATTCAGTATATTGAACATACCGATATGGTTTCAGCCACATAGGAAAAGAGAATTTTTACATTTCTGTCAGGGTAAATAAAAACCTGCAGGACATAGAAGTATTACCTCAGCAGCGTATAATGTAAGTGTTAATTATCAATCATGTAGAGCGCGTACAAATGGCTTCCTAAAAGCATTTGTATCTATCCATCTTATCATCCAAACTAATACTTAAGACTAATAGTCTGGCAGAGGCTAATAAATAAAGGTTGCATATTTACATATTCAGTTTATCATGAATATTGCATACTCTGTACATGAACATTCAAATGTACTGTTTATGAAATATGATCACGCAGCCAACATTAAAAAGGTGTGCACATACTGTACCTGAGTACACAACAGTTCATTCATACATAGCAATGGTACGCCACATTATAATACCCCCTTCTGTGATTAAAAAAGAATGAAACAGACATTTGACCCACAGGAGTATTCTGTCCTTCAAAATGTTTCTGTATTGATTCTGAAAATAATGTCTAGTATTGTATTTCTCTCTTTAAAAAAAAGCCAAGGTAGAGTTGACTTCTGATCATGCCAGTAGACCCTGGATTATAAATGTATTCACGTCTCATTAATGTCAGTGACATATGCACACCATCTCCTTCCCTTAGCTCACCCAACCAATAAGTCAGTGGAAAATAATGATCATCACAAAACATGTACCGTTGTCCATCAGTGGTCAACTCATTGATATTATAACATGCTGTGTAAAATAAACTACAAGTCATAGCATATTTGTAATGTCTATGTATAATTATCTACATAAGTTAATACTTTATTAGCTCAGATAAAACATCTAAAATAATGGTGTCTACTGTTATGAGCTACGTTTTTTAATTTGACTGGGGTCCATTTGATTCAGTCAAAATTCGGAATTCTCAAATTCTGACGCTATTGTCACTGTAATGAGGTACACTATACCAAATACAAACACTGTAAAGTCTAACATACTCATATTATTTTCATGCATCATGCTCAAATGCAAGCAGCACCAAACATCAAGTAAAGCTTTTGCGATGTGGTGAAAATTATTTTTCATGTCTAATGTCATTTCCCTGTCATAATATCAGAATAAAAGACCTCATGCAGCAAGTGGCTCATCTCCTACCATGAACTAGTTAACCTGAAAGAATACCATCTACAAATCTATTTCAGCAAAAGCAAATTACCTGGGTTTTGTGGAGGGGAACTAATCTCTCCAAGCATGACACTGGACAGGAAAGGCCTCTTAGTGTTATTATGACGTGTCGGCTTGCATTAGATGGTGGGCATCAGGAAGGAGCATCGGAGACTCCTCCACCATGACAGGCCTCTGATGGATGCAAAGGTGGAGGAGGGGCAGAGAGTATGGGGGTTAGAGGAGTAGGGCTGGAGCTCTAGGACTGGAGTTATTTATGTGAGATGTTGGACACCTGCCCACAAGGCAGCCTGTATGATATATATCTATACAGGTGATTTTACTATTTTATGTTTTTTAATTGTATAAATATTAATAAAAAACATTTTGCATTTGAACATTGTTTTGTCTTGATAAACTAACTAACAGTCCCACACTCGAAATGTCAGATAGCAGGACTTTGACATAAACAAGTCAAGACAATATACTGCACAGGCTCTGCTTTCGGATGCTGTACTGGCTGATCTAAATGACACCTAGACCAATGGCTGAGCTGATTTGAGGTGAGAGGGGTAGGCTTACATCTTGTCATGAGACATTTTAGAACCTTTCTGTTTCTGTTTTTATAGTGAGACATTCAAGTGACTTCAGTAAGTTTTTTAATACAGCAGAGTAATTAAATCATACAGTAAGCTGGCGAACGGGGAAGTTGTTTTAAGTTGTACAGTTGTCAGACTTAGTGATGTTTCAGAGGGTTGTTGTTGACAGATCACCCAGCACTAACATCACTGCTGCAACCGCCACTGCAATTATGATTGATGATTCCATTACAGTTTGTGTACCACTAAAACTAAACAGTTTGTTTGGGCTTGTTCAAGTCATGGTAAGCCTCCGCTGGAATACCATGGACCGTTAGCACTGTGTCTGTTAGGTACAGTATGACTGTGATTCTACAGAGGCTGCCAACATGGAAGCACCAGTGCAGACAGGCACTTGTTGGTGTATCACAATCCTTCTTTTGGCTCCTCTTGGCAGCACAGAATGCTCAGTGCTCTAGTAAGGTGGCTGAGGGGGCTCTGCTACACACCAGCAGTATCCATACTAAAATATCAATGCCTAGTTTTTCCTTACATCAGCAGGGCCTAATTTAATTGCTGGTTAATATATGCAGTTTTGGGCTGCAGTCAGACGTCCCAGTAGACCGTTACTACTCCCTTGGTCCCTTCCAGGCGTGGTCCTACAGGGGTCCCCAGAGAGTGTGGCATCATGGGGGAAGTGCTGTGGTGAGGAATGGTGCTCCTGCTTGGCCTGGTAAAGATTGGGGGTGCAGACACACAGGGGACAGGTGTTGTGAGCAGCACACAGGGGAGTCTCACCAGGCTGCATTGCCTGGCCTACATCCATCTCTGTACCACAGAAGATAAATGGAGATACCGTACCCAAACAGTCCAATATCACAGCTATGGCTGTATTGCTCTTCTTCATCAATGGGGAGAGAGGGTATTTCCCAATATCATTACAAAAATGCAGTACAACGCAATTAATTTAGACCAAGAAATGAATGGAACACAATACTGCAGCACTGATGACGAGCTATAGATTAATGGTGTAGAATAGAACAAATAATTGTATACCCCTACTGCATAACACCTATATGAGGTACAATATACATTTCTCAATGATCAATATTATTTGTAATCATGCAAACCGTAGTTTTCAGCTTTTATTGTATAAAATGATGTGATCTTTCGACTGCCCTTTGTCTTGGAAGAAAATTAATTCTCATTTGCATTACCATGTCTAAATGTCAGCCACTGATATTTTGTTAGACATTAGTAAAGCTGGCAGCGAGAGGCACTGGATAATTGCACTCAGCCTAGCAGAGGGATTTACATAATTTCAGACAGCAATTAAAGAATACTTGGGAATTTTCTTCCTGGCCTCCCTCTCCCTGTCTCCTACCCACTCCTCCATCAGTACAAAAGAAGGATTCGTTTACATTAAACCCCATGCTCCTTGCTGTTAATTTGCATGAAATTAAAGGTTTTCATGATCTTGAACAGCAGGGTAACATTTTAAATGCTGTTTTAAAGCCCTTACCTTGGAATAATAAAATGCTCCTACGATTTTTCCCTTTCTTTTTTTCAGGCTGTGAGAGTTCACTGAATGACACTTAACAGAAAACTTTCTAATTTTCCATTCAGCCATTTACAATATAGCATATTTAATTGAATAAAGGATGGTTTTGACCTTCATTCCCACTCTTTCCAAGGTCCCCACTCTTTTGATCTGATCACGTACTGTACAATATCCCTTGCCTGTACAGAGACAAAGATAAGCATATTGTGTCCACACTGTTCACCGTTAAAAATGCCCGATGATAGTCTGTCATACTGTAACTGCTTGGACAAATCAAATCAAATCAAACCAAATTGTATTTGTCACATGCGCCGAATACAACAGGTGTAGACCTCACAATGAAATGCTTACTTACAAGTCCTTAACCAACAATGCAGTTTTAAGAAAATACCTGAAAAAAGTAAGAGATAAGAATAACAAATGATTAATCAGCAGCAGTAAATAACAATGGCGGGGCTATATACAGAGGGTACCGGTACAGAGTCAATGTGTGGGGGCACCGGTGTCAAGGTAATTGAGGTAATATGTACATGTAGGTAGAGTTATTAAAGTGACTATGCATAGATAATAACAGAGAGCAGCAGCAGCGTTTGATTAGCTGTTCAGGAGTCTTATGGTTTGGAGGTAGAAGCTATTTAGGGGCCTCTTGGACCTAGACTTGGCATACCGCTTGCCGTGCGGTAGCAGAGAGAACAGTCTATGACTAGGGTGGTTGGAGTCTTTGACAATTTGTAGGGCCTTTCTCTGACACCGCCTGGTATAGAGGTGCTGGATGGGAGGAAGCTTGGCCCCAGTGATGTATTGGGCCGTACGCACTACCCTCTATAGTGCCTTGCGATCGGAGGCCGAGCAGTTGCCATACCAGGCAGTGATGCAACCCGTCAGGATGCTCTCGATGGTGCAGCTGTAAAACCTTTTGAGGATCTAAGGACCCATGCCAAATCTTTTCAGTCTCCTGAGGGGGAATAGATTTTGTCGTGCCCTCTTCACGACTGTCTCGGTGTGCTTGGACCATCTTAGTTTGTCGGTGAAGTGGACGCCAAGGAACTTGAAGCTCTCAACCTGCTCCACTATAGCCCTGTCGATGAGAATGGGGGCATGCTTGGTCCTCCTTTTCCTGTAGTCCACAATCATCTTTTTTGTCTTGATCATGTTGAGGGAGAGGTTGTTGTCCTTGCACCACATGGTCAGGTCTCTGACCTCCTCCCTATAGGCTGTCAGGAGGGGACTGAGCAAGCACTCCTGAGGGGCCCCCGTGTTGAGGATCAGCGCGGCGGATGTGTTGTTATCTACCCTTGCCACCACGGCTCGTCAGGAAGTCCAGGATCCAGTTGCAGAGGGAGGTGTTTAGTCCCAGGGTCCTTAGCTTAGTGATGAGCTTTGTGGGCACTATGGTGTTGAAAGCTGAGCTGTAGTCAATGAATAGCATTCTCACATAGGTGTTCCTTTTGTCCAAGTGGGAAAGGGCAGTGTGGAGTGCAGTAGAGATTGCATCATCTGTGGATCTGTTGGTGCGGTATGCAAATTGGAGTGGGTCTAGGGTTTCTGTGATACTGGTGTTGACCAGCCTTTCAAAGCATTTCATGGCTACAGATGTGAGTGCTACAAGTCGGTAGTCATTTAGGCAGGTTACCTTAGTGTTCTTGGGCACAGGGACTATGGTGGTCTGCTTGAAACATGTTGGTATTACAGACTCAGACAGGGAGAGGTTGACAATGTCAGTGAAGACAAAGTCGTTTGGAACAGCTGATGCTCTCATGCACGTTTCAGTGTTACTTGCCTCGAGAGCATAGAAGTTATTTAGCTCGTCTGGTGGGCTCGTGTCACTGGGCAGCTCTCGGCTGTGCTTCCCTTTGTAGTCTGTAATAGTTTGCAGGCCCTGCCATATCTGACTAGCGTCGGAGCCGGTGCAGTACGATTCGATCTTAGCCCTGTATTGACGCTTTGCCTGTTTGATGGTTCGTCAGAGGGCATAGGATTTCTTATAAGCTTCTGGGTTAGATTCCCGCTCCTTGAGAGCGGCAGCTCTACCCTTTAGCTCAGTTTGAATGTTGCCTGTAATCCATGGCTTCTGGTTGGGGTATGTACGTACAGTCACTGAGGGGACGACGTCCTCGATGCACTTATTGATAAAGCCAGTGACTGATGTGGTATACTCCTCAATGCCATCGGAAGAATCATATTCCAGTCTGTGCTAGCAAAACAGTCCTGTAGTTTAGCATCTGCTTCATCTGACCACTTTTTTATAGACAGAGACACAGGTGCTTCCTGCTTTAATTTTTGCTTGTAAGCAGGAATCAGGAGGATAAATATATGGTCAGATTTGCCAAATGGATGGCAAGAGAGAGCTTTGTACGCGTCGCTGTATGTGAAGTAAAGGTGATCTAGAATCTTTTTCCCTCTGGTTGCACATTTAACATGGACAGTAGCAGGATTGGAGAGTAGCAGGTATTTTATGTACCATCACTTTGCAGGGCAAACAAGAAATTGTGGGGCATTCGAAAGACATTTATAAGAGGGAATTTGTTGTTCTATAGTATATATGCATATTCTTGGTGAAATGTTAAAAAATGTAATTTATCGGCACAGTCACAGTAAATGATAAAACAGCACATTAAGAGATGGTCTCCATCATAACAGTAACTGCTTAGTATACTCATCCGTGGTGAGGTTAACTTGAATATTCATGTAAGAAGGATCCTGTTTTGAAGTAGTCTAGCATCTGCCATTGAGTAGATGGCACAGTAATCTTTCTGCCCCTTCTGCCCAGGACAAAGATGTGGGGAGGGAGTATTGGTGGTGCTGTGAAGATAGCCCTCTCCTGGACTGTATCTTTAATTAGGTCCCAGTGGGTCTTAGTGTAATCCACCATGCTGATTAGAATATAAACATTAACTTGTCTCAGATCAAATATATAGCTCTGGAAAATTCATATTGGAGATTTCTATTGAAAGCAAAACAGCACTGTTTCTTTTAGAATCGTGTTTTTGGATTAAGAAAAATGCTTTTATGTTCCCTTCAGGAAAATCCATCTGACTTTTAATCCATGCCTGGGTGCCTCCACCACTGAACTCCCATTGTTAGTGTGGTATGGATGACACATTTGATACAAGTATAGGATCACCAGGATTAGTTAAACCAAGGCATTTTTTAAATACAGGGCTTTGTCAGAACAATACCCTCCCCACTTCTTCCTTGATTCTCTGTCCTTCCTTAAAGGCATCATTAAACATGTTCACACTAGTCTTCCCACTGCTATGAAATACATTGTTACAGTAACTCAATATGAAGTGAAATAGCTTAGAAAGCCCTGAATTCACTTGCACTGACAGTGCTGTTTAATTCCATCGTGTGCCAGCCTGACATTTCTGCTGCCACTAAATATTTAACATGTATACCTGTTTCATTTGCATCCGGTAATGAGGTGGGAAACAGCGCCCAACTGGTCAAGCCACTGTTATCCTACTGTGCCTGTGCTCTGCATGAACCACGTGGCCGAGGGTAAACCAACAGAAATCTTTAGTGAGGTAGAGAAGTAGAGAGAAAGACAGGCAGAGTGTATGAACAGTACCTCAACATTCTGGTACCAAAGGGTTCCAAAAGGGTTCTTCAGCTGTCCCAATAGGAGAACCCTTTTTTGTTTGAGGTTGAAGAACCCTTTTGGGTTCATTGTAGAACCCTCTGTGGAAAGAGTTCTACGTGGAACCAAAATGGGTTGTTCAAAGGGTTCTCCTATGGGGAAAGCCGAAAACCCCTTTTAGGTTCTAGATAGCACCTTTTTTTCTAAGAGTGTATCATCCTAAACTGACCTTTACTCTCACACCATACCTGCTTCTGCCAACATGCCAGCCTGTAACTTAGGACGCATTTCTTCATCAGTGGAGTGCCGAAAAACACAGTCACAAGAGAGGGGGTTAAATGTGATTGCTCTAAATGTTATCACGTCTTTATAATGCAATATATATTCATGATCTGGCAGTCCAGGAGGGCAGATGCCAGAATTGTGCTCAGTAATTCAAATGGTTTCCCTTGAATGGGATCATCTGAGTATCCCTTTGCAGGTATTTCAAAAACGGATATTTATCTGTGTTATTTGTTTAATATATTTTGTAGGGGTGATGGTATGTGTAATTGTAGATTTTGTAGTAGATATTGTGAAATAGGATCAATTTGTTAGGGAAACGTTGGTAAACACAAAGCATACAATAGCTGTTTAGCCAGGTATGGCAATATGTAATTTATCTCTAAACTCCTCTGGGGCATCTAAATCATCAGGGCCATGCTCCCTCTCCAGAGGTGGTTAATCAAAGGTGCTTTGTTTGCCTTGTGCTTTTTAATTATTATTATTATTTAAAAATTATATACTTTTATTTAACTAGGCAAGTCAGTTAAGAACAAATTCTTATTTACTTATTTACTGCCTTATTCAGGGGCAGAAGGACAGATTTTCACCTTGTCAGTTTGGGTATTTTATCCAGCAACCTTTCGGTTACTGGTCCGACGCTCTAACCACTAGGCTACCTGCCGCCCCAAAATGTGATGCATACCAAAGCCAACGTTCCTCTGATGCGTTGTAGGAATAAAATAATTCAAAATAATGAACTGCATTCTCTTTACTCTGTCAAGGCTTTGTAGGACTATATCAATTTCAAAAGGAATCATCTTTCAAGGACCAGTGTGAAGAAACTTTACAA
This sequence comes from Salmo trutta, assembly GCF_901001165.1. NCBI lineage: Eukaryota > Metazoa > Chordata > Actinopteri > Salmoniformes > Salmonidae > Salmo > Salmo trutta. The sequence goes on along the minus strand of NC_042983.1, from coordinate 21,467,981 downwards.
ATTAATTTCCCTCGTGAGACACTTCCTGGCAGGATTTCTGTTCAGTTTTTTTCTACACTCTTGGAAAAAAAGTGCTAAATGGAACCATGTAGGGTTCTTTGGTTTGTCCCCATAGGGGAACCCTTTTTGGTGCTAGGGAGAACCCTTTGCAAACCCTCTATGTAGGGTTCTTCATAGAACCCCCCGCATATGGTTCTACCTAGAACCCTCTATGAATGGTTCTACCAAGAACCATTTTATCATCTAAAGGTTATGGCTAGAACCCTCTATGAAGGGTTCTACCAAGAACCATTTTATCTTTGGAGGGTTCTTCCTAGAACCGTCTATGAACGGTTCCACTAGCCTTATTAGGCTCTAAAATTAAATGATTTGTGACAATAATTAAATATATCATGAGGCCTTTGTCTGAAGGCCTAGTTATACCCTAATACAGTGGTGTTAGTCAATTCCTGGTTTTCATGCCACATCAGACCTGGAAGTCACTTTATGCTAGCTTGCAAAGTGATGTGTAATTCCTATTGGAATCCTGCCAGAGTTAGGATATCCAACAAGTGGAATTGTTTTTATCACCTGCAACCTGCATTCAGAATGACTGCCTGGGTAGGGATAATTTAATACTGAGACTACCTCAATCATCTAACCTGGAACAACCATCCCAGTAACGGGTGCAATAAGTTGTTTAACTAACAGATTGGATTAGTGAAGAATTTTTTTTTAAAATTTTTGTGTAGCATAAAATTAATCACCCAATCAATGTACATGGAAAAACACAGATATTAAAACAAACAATTCTGAAAATCACCCTTTAATAGAGTTTGTTGGGAAAGATGGCTCTATGTAGAACCCTTCTTGCCTTCCAAAGAACCCTTCTGTCACGTTCGTCGTAAAGATGGGACTAAGGCGCAGGGGGAATGTGTATACTCATTTTCTTTATTATGAAGAAAACCAAAATAAACACTTAAACAAAAAAAACAACGATGAAAAACAGTCCTGTAAGGCACACAGCTACACATGGAACAACTACCCACAAAAACCCATGGAAAAACACCCCTACTAAATAGGACCTTCAATTAGAGGCAACGAGGAACAGCTGCCACCAATTGAAGGTCAACCCAATAAACTAAACATAGAAATAGAAAAACTAGAACGAACATAGAAATATACTAACATAGAACATTAACCAAAAAAAAACGAAACACATAAAACAAACACCCCTGCCACGCCCTGACCAAACTACAATAACAAACAACCCCTTTTACTGGTCAGGACCTGACAGTACCCCCCCCCCCAAAGGTGCAGACCCCGGATGCACCTCAAACAAAAAAACACAAAAATAAACCCCAAAACAAAAATAATCCCAAACTAAAGGGAGGGAAGGGAGGGTGGCCACCCTCACCGACGGTTCTTGTGCTACACCCCCCCCTCCCCAATCCTCCTACTATGGAGGTGGCTCAGGCTCTGGCCTTAGTCCTCAACCTAACCTGTCCACCCACACTGAAGGCTCAAGGCTAAAGCACGTCGCTGGAGACCTTGGGCTGCTGCGCGTCGTTGGAGACCTCGGACTGGAGGGCGACTCTGGGAGCTCCGGACTGGAGGGTGACTCTGGGAGCTCCGGACTGAAGGGCGACTCTGGGAGCTCCGGACTGAAGGGCGACTCTGGCTGCGCCGGTTCTGGACTGTAGGGCGATTCTGGCTGCGCTGGTTCCAGACTGTAGGGCGACTCTGGCTGCTCCGGTTCCGGACTGTAGGGTGACTCTGGCTGCGCCGGTTCCGGACTGTAGGGCGACTCTGGCTGCGCCGGTTCTGGACTGTAGGCCCTCTCTGCAGGCTCCGGACTGTAGGCCGTCTCTGCAGGTTCCGGACTGTGGGCCGTCTCTGCAGGCTCCGGGCTGTGGGCCGTCTCTGCAGGCTCCGGACTGTGGGCCGTCTCTGTCGGTTCCGGACTGTGGGCCGTCTCTGTCGGTTCCGGACTGTGGGCCGTCTCTGTCGGTTCCGGACTGTGGGCTGTCTCTGTCGGTTCCAGACTGTGGGCCGTCTTTGCAGGCTCCGGACTGTAGGACGTCGCCGGAAGCACTGGACGGGGAACTGTCGCCGGAAGCTCTAGACGGGGAACTGTCGCCGGGAGCTCTGGATGGGGAACTGTCGCCGGAAGCTCTGGACGGGGAACTGTCTCCGGAAGCTCTGGACTGGACAGGCGCACTACAGGTCTGGTGCGTGGGGCTGGCTTTGGAGGCGCCAGACTGGTAACACGCAACTCAAGGCCAGTGCGAGGAGCAGGAGCAGGACGAACTGGACTGGGCTGACGCACTGGAGGCCTAGTGCGTGGGGCTGGTACTGGAGGTACCAGACTGGAGACACGCACCTCAGGGCTAGTGTGAGGAGCAGGAACTGGATACACCGGGCCATGAACAAGCACTGGAGGTCTGGCGCGCACAGCCTGCACCACCCGTCCTGGCTGGGTAGTCACAGTAGCCCTGCACGGGCGGAGTGCTGGCACAGGGCGAACTGGGCTGTGCAGAGGCCTGATGGCTGCCGTGCGTAGAGCAGGCGCAGGGTAGCCTGGGCCTAGGAGGCGTACTGGTGGCCAGATGTACCGCGCAGGCATACTCCTACCTGGCTGGATGCCCACTCTAGCACGGCACTTGCGAGGGGCTGGAATCGCTCGCACCGGACTGTCCGTGCGCATGGGCGAGATCGTGCTCACTTCCGCATAGACCCAGCGCTCTCATGATCCGCTGCTCCCCATAATAAGCACGGGGAGTTGGCTTAGGTCTATTACCTGACCTAGCCACTCTTCCCGTGTGCCCCCCAAAAAACATTATTGGGGCTGCCTCTCACACTTGCCAATCTGCGTGTATAATGCCTCGTAATGACGCCACTCCGCCTTGGCTCCTCCTTAGGTCACCGGTACTCCCCAGCCTGGTGCCAAGGTCCTGCCCCGTCCAAAATTTCCTCCCATGTCCATGACTCCAAATCCCTCTGCTGCTCCTTCCTCTGCTGCTTGGTCCGTTGGTGGTGGGTAGTTCTGTCACGTATGTAAGCTGTGTGCCTTACAGGACTGTTTTTCGTCATTGTTTTTGTTTAAGTGTTTGTTTTGGTTTTCTTCGTAATAAAAGAAGATGAGCATACACATTCCCGCTGCGCCTTGGTCCCATCTTTACGACGAACGTGACACCTTCTTGCATCCCACATTTATTTTTGCCTTCCAAAGAATGATCAAAGAACCCTTTCTTCCAAAAACAGTTCTTCAGATGAAAAAAAACTGTTAATGGTAGAACCCTATCCCTCCACAAATGACCCTTTTGGAACCCTTTTCTCTCAGAGTGTAGCAACGTGGGAATGAAGTGCAGTGGCGTTGTCGTTCTCTACTGTCCATTCCTCTCCAGCAGTGGAGCGTGGAGATTCCTACCTCTCAGTGGGTTTGTATTGCTTTAACAATATGTATCAGATATGTCAAGGGAAATTAAACCTTGATCAAAACCAAAGCTGACTGTCTAAGAGAAACAGGGAAACATCAAAGACATGAGATTGTGCAGGTAGAGCTGGTTGGAGTGGGGGCTCTTCTTCTTACTTGTTAATTCTCACTATAAGTGTTTTGTTAAACACATAAAACACGTAGAGCAATCACTGAGAATGTTGTCCAGTCCTGGTCCTCCAGTGGGACTGCGTGTCCTGAGCTTAACTGCTGCCAGATTGTCATGTTCATGTTAACAACACTTATCGCCATACATCTGACATTTGTAGTGATGGCTGTATTGATACACAATCCAAAGTGTAATTAATAACTGCACCATGCTCAAAGGGATATTCAATGACTGCTTTTTTATTTTTACGCATCCCTGGTCTTTGTGGTTGAATCGGTGTTTGAAATTCCCTGCTCAACTGAGGGACCTTCCAGAAATGTATATGTGGGGTACAGAGATGAGGTAATCATTCAAAAATGATGTTAAACACCAATATTGCACACACAGTCCATGCAATGTTTTATGTGACTTGTTAAGCACATTTTTACCCCTGAACTTTTTTAGGCTTGCCATAACAAAGGGATTGAATACTTATTGACTCAAGACAGTTCGGCTTTTCATTTTTGAAAAAAATAATTCCACTTTGACATTATGGTGTATTGTGTGTAGGCCAGTGACAAATAATCTCAACATAATCCATTTTAAATTCAGGCTGCAACACAACAAAATGTGGAAAAAGTCAAGGGGTGTGAATACTTGCTGAAGGCACTGTATCTGCCTGTTTGTCTTATCTTGTTTCTCCTTCCAAATCTGTCACATATACTGCAGTCTTTACCTAACATCTCACAGACTGTTCCTCTCTAAGAACACTGTCAGAAACAGAACACTATAGGATCGGACAACAGCATGGAATGTTACGGAATGGCAGTTGATCAGTATGACACAACATTGGGCAAATGTCAACAGCTGATCAAGTAGAGCCAGCATCACCAGAATGAACCCCCCCTTAATCTCAATATTAATCACACATTGTCGACACTGAATCATACCGTTTGTTTACTGTTAAGAATGACTGTCACACACTCAGACCTTCTTCTGTCTATTTCTTTATTTTCCCAGTAATTTTCTTTTTTTATGTAAGCGTGTTGGAATTAAAACAGTGCACTCCATACAGAAGACATGGCGCTTACTTCCATTTGAGACTATTGTTGACACATTTTAGCTTCCCTCCCATTGTCCTCAGCAAAAACGTTATATTATTTCAATAAGCACTTGGTTTTAATACATTATTGATCTTTGGGTTGAACTCAGGGGCTTTGCATTAGAGCCAGAATTCTAAAGCCCATCATCGCATGACACTCATGTACTTGTGAAAAATTGTACCAATTATGAAATCAACCAACAACTCCCTCAAAAAGGAATCAATTGTCACAATGGAAAGCATTTTGTCCCACAATACTATTGGCTTTGTGGTTACACAGAAGAAGTGGGTGTTGGTTGTTTAATGACTTCCAAATACCAATTTCTCTTTTCTTTTTTTAACTTCCATTACTATTCACCACACCCTTGCTTTGGCTTTGGTCTGCTCCCACACAAAGCAGAGCAATGATGAAGCATGATGGTATGTTAAGACTATGTATTTTTACTCCACATAGTGTTTGAAATTGATATGAATAAAGCCTTGGTGGTATGTTTTGTCACTGGTTATGACATTGCCACACCGGGAATTTGCCTGGATGTACTGTACCTTCTAGTATTATAGCAATGTAACAAGTATTTTGAAGGGAAAATGACTGATGAGACAGTAGATCAGAATTGTCCACTTGTGAGACGTAGACCAGCTCCTAGACCAGCCCCTTACCAACAAGCACAGCTAAAGCCAAGGTGATGAACTATAATCTGTATCATGACAAAAGGAATGGATTTATTAATTTACATTTTTCAAGTGCTTCTGAAGGGGAGTGATGCTACGAGCTGAGGAAAGGGAGGTGTTTTGAGGTTCCTGTGATGGGGTGAGGGTGGGTGGTGCATGGGGGCTGAGTGCTTGTGAGGTCAAGTGCAAGTTATGTCTTTGACAATAGCTGCCTGGCTGAATTTCCATTTCACAGCGCTCAATCATGCAATCCCCTCATGCAGAAACCTTTAACTCAATGCCTATAAATGCAGGGAACCAAGGCTTACTGTTTACACCAGCACCAGCAGGCTAACTTCTATGATAGTGTTTGCTGTAATCAATGTGCATTAACATTGGGTTGGTATGTTAGTGAGGTTTACCATTTAACTTTTTTTTAAGCTAATATGGTTTTCTGTCCATGTTTGAAATAGATGTTTAATTTTGTGAATCTCTCACTGAAATAAATAACCACAATTTTTTGGGGTGCAACAGGGGAACAATGGGGGGAAACAGGCGAGTGTCTAAAAGATGCAACAGGGGAACAATGGGGGGAAACAGGCGAGTGTCTAAAAGATGCAACAGGGAAACAATGGGGGGAAACAGGCGAGTGTCTAAAAGATGCAACAGGGAAACAATGGGGGGAAACAGGCGAGTGTCTAAAAGATGCAACAGGGAAACAATGGGCGGAAACAGGCGAGTGTCTAAAAGATGCAACAGGGAAACAATGGGGGGAAACAGGCGAGTGTCTAAAAGATGCAACAGGGAAACAATGGGCGGAAACAGGCGAGTGTCTAAAAGATGCAACAGGGAAACAATGGGCGGAAACAGGCGAGTGTCTAAAAGATGCAACAGGGGAACAATGGGGGGAAACAGGCGAGTGTCTTTGGGGGGGCAAGTGCCTTGACGGGCGTGTGAAATCTGAGTAAAATAAATGAAGTGGGGATGGTAATACAGTGTGTTATAGTGCAGAGTGACAAGCCATTCCTCCCATGAAGCAGCTGAGCTGGTATTAAGCAGACAAGACATCCCACTCAGTCAGTTATCGGCCCAGGAATAATGAAGGAACAGGCCGGCGGAGCAAGACGACTCGCCCTAGTCAGCCAAGTGGAGAATTTAATTTCGTGCAGGTTTCTCCGCTGCCAAGCATTTCCCCATCGGAGGTTCACTGGTGCTCGGGTGAGCAGGGACAACCCAGTGCACCCGACTCTGAGTCCCCCTGGTATTGACAGAGATGGGTGATGGGGTTTGTGGTGGTGGTGGAGGGGGAGGGGGGTGGGTGCTTGACTGTCAGGGGAGGGGTTGGACACTTTTGGGGGGTAGGGCAGTTAAAGAGGAGAGAGCAATGACAAACACTCTTCAGAGAAGGACTAAGAAAGAGATCACTCGTGTTTAAAATTTCCCAGATTATGGATTGTATTATTAAATAAATGACAGTGAAATAGGTCCTGTCTAACACAAAGATCTGCTGAAAGGAAATAATATTGTCAGTGGTTAATTCTCTCTCTTGCTCTCTCTCAACGGACTGACAAAGCCACTTGCCCCCTAAATATCTATACAGGACACTCAGTTTCCTACCAAGACATCTCTTGTAATATCTAACACAATCCACTAATATAACCCTCATTGCCACGCCCTGACCTTAGAGATCCCTTTTGTTCTCTATTTGGTTAGGTCAGGGTGTGACTAGGGTGGGAAATCTATGTTTCTATTTCTTTGTTGACCTAGTATGGTTCCCAATCAGAGGCAGCTGTTTGTCGTTGTCTCTGATTGGGGATCATACTTAGGCAGCCCTTTTTCCCACCTTAGATTGTGGGATCTTGTTTTTGGTACTGTGATGAATGCCCTACTGAACCTTACGTTTTGTATTTATTTTGGTTTTGTTTCGGTGTTCATCTAATAAAGAAAGATGTATGCTTACTACGCTGCACCTTGGTCCGATCCTTCCATCGACGAGCGTAACAGAAGATCCCACCACAAACAGACCAAGCAGCGTGGCCAGGAGGAGCAGACATCCTGGACATGGGAGGATATCTTGGACGGAAAGGGATCCTGGACGTGGGAGTAGATCCAGGCAGGAATGGATCGCCTTCCATGGGAGCAGACGGAGGCAGCGAGGGAGGAACAATGGCGACTCCGAAGTTCACGGCCACGACGGAAGCCCGAAAGGCACACGGGGTGGTCGGCGGAGCCGAGGTGTGAACCAGAGCCAGTCAGGGAGTCGAGTGAGGAACTCGACGAAAGATACCCGAGAGAGGTGTTGGCATTGAGAGCGCTGCAGAGCGGGCGTACTGAGGAGCGTGACACTAGTCCGGTGTCATATGCACCAGTTTCACGCATCTGGCCTCCAGTGCGCCTCCCCAGTCCGGTACGTCCTGTGTCTCCTCCATGCACTCGCTCTAAGGAGCGTGTGACCTTACAGGCACCATGTTATGCAGTGATTCGCACTGTGTCGCCAGTGCGCCTTCACAGCCATGTGCGTTCTGTGCCAGCTCCTCGCACTTGCCGTGCGAAAGTGAGCATCCAGCCAGGATGGGTTGTGCCGGCTCAGCGCTCCTGGTCTCCAGTACGCCTCCTCGGTCCAGGATATCCTGCGCCAGCTCTACGCACTGTGTCGCCAGTGTGCCTTCACAGCCCAGTGCGTCCTGTGCCAGCCCCCCACATTTGCCGGGCTAAAGTGAGTATCCAGCCAGGGCGGGTTGTGCCTGCTCCTCACACTCTTCCTGAAGTGCATATCACCAGTCTGGTGCCACCTGTCCCGGCTCCACGCACCAGGCCTCCAGTGCGCCTTCACAGTCCAGAGCTTCCGGCGACAGTACCCAGTCCAGAGCTCCCGGCGACAGCTCCCAGTCCAGAGTTCCGGCGACAGTTCCCAGTCCAGAGCTTCCGGCAACAGTACCCAGTCCAGAGCTTCCGGCGACAGTACCCAGTCCAGAGCTTCCGACGACAGTTCCCAGTCCAGAGCTTCCGGCGACAGTTCCCAGTCCAGAGCTTCCGGTGACAGTTCTCAGTCCAGAGCTTCCAGCGACGTTTCACAGTCCAGAGCTTCCGGTGACGTTTCACAGTCCGGAACCTCCTGAGACGGTCCACGGTCCGGAACCTCTTGAGACGGTCCACGGTCTGGAACCTCTTGAGACGGTCCACGGTCCAGAACCTCCGGTGAAGATCCATGGCACGAAGCCTCCAGTGATGATCCATGGCCCGACGCCTCCAGTGATGATCCATGTCATGGAGCCTTCAGTGACGATCCATGGCCCAGAGCCTCCAGCGACGGTCGGCGGTCCAGCGACGGTCGGCAGTCCAGAGGCTCCAGCGACGGTCAGCGGTCCAGAGCCTCCAGTGGGGGTTCCCAGTCCGGAACCTTCTGCAGCGATCTACGGTCCGGTTCCTCCGGCGACGACCCACAGTCCGGTTCCTCCGGCGACGATCCCCGCACCAGAGTTGCCACCGAAGATGGCGGATACGCGAGCGGAGCGGGGTCTACACCCCGCACCGGAGCCGCCACCGAGGCTAGATGCCCACACGGACCCTCCCCTATAGAGTCAGGTTTTGCGGCCAGAGTCCGCACCTTTGGGGGGGGGGGTACTGTCACGCCCTGACCTTAGAGATCCCTTTTATTCTCTATTTGGTTAGGTCAGGGTGTGACTAGGGTGGGAAATCTATGTTTCTATTTCTTTGTTGGCCTAGTATGGTTCCCAATCAGAGGCAGCTGTTTGTTGTTGTCTCTGATTGGGGATCATACTTAGGCAGCCCTTTTTCCCACCTTAGATTGTGGGATCTTGTTTTTGGTACTGTGCTGTATGCCCTACTGAAAGTTTTGTATTTATTTTGGTTTTGTTTCGGTGTTCATCTAATAAAGAAAGATGTACGCTTACCATGCTGCACCTTGGACCGATCTTTCCATCGACGAGCGTAACACTCATATGCACAATACCGGTCAAAAGTTTTAGAACACCTACTCATTCAAAGGTTTTTCTGTATTTTTACTATTTTCTACATTGTAAAATAATAGTGAAGACATCAAAACTATGATATAACAAATATGGAATCATGTAGTAACAAAAAAAGTGTTAAACAAATCAAAATATATTTGAGATTCTTCAAATTGCCACCCTTTGCCTGGATGGCAGCTTGTGTATATGAACCCCTTATTGGAGTATCCTTCCCGTATGTTTGTGCCTTCTGTTATACAGCAATCCAACTACTTGCAATCAAATTAGGCCTACTTGTAAACTAACTGGTCCCGTTAAACCCTTCTGATAAGAAAGAGCGACTCACCAGGGGTGACCAATCTTGCCTTTAAAAACATATTGTTAACAGTGCCAGGCTTGACTTTGACTAGTCTCTGTAACACTGGAACTGATCTGTAAGCTTTAGGTGCATCCAGTGAAATGCATAGTAACTGAATACAGGCTTACTCTTCTCATACAAGGGACTATTGTCTTTCTTACATGCCCATAATCTGACCCAGACCCTTCAGGTCACATGACCTTATGCCCGTTCCAGAGGATGTCTGATGATTGTCAACAACATCGCCAACTGATACTCCAGGCCTCTGCTCTGCCCACCGTATTCAAGTTTCTGTGTCCTGAAGCCAGCCAATGCGCTTTATGTTCTCCACGCCCAAGTGCACTTTTGCAGATGTGCAAGGTCTGCAGCACATTGGCCTTGCAGCCATGCTGATTAAGCTGGTGTTGTCCTAACACAGAGGAGTAGAAGTTCAGCCTATTCACCTGCTCTGTGGCACCGAAATGAACCTGGATCGTCTCTGGCTTCGGCCTGGTCTGCACTGCAGGTCAGGGGAGGGTTACCCCCAGGCCATAATGCCACATGGCACTAAAGGCTTTCTCCACATGTCATTGGGAATCCACATTGTCTGATTATAGATAAGCTTACCACTTAATCAAACTCAACCCAGTTTGAGGAGATGATAAAAATCTTATTTTTGATGTCCCCTTAACTGATTAAGTATGATGAGGGGTTATTTATCCGATTAACCACAAGCAGAGAGATGAGGTGGTGATGGTGCATTTCTGCTGCTATTATTGAAATCACATTCAGAACTGTCCACTGATACCCCTAAGAATAAAAGGGAACCTACATATACTATGCATACTTTATGTGCAGGCTAATCCAAGGTCTATAGCTGTAAAGACCTGCTAAGAGTTCAGGTCCTTAAAGTGGAAGTAATTGCAGAAATGCATGCTCCATTAAAAACAACTGTTTAATAATACAATAATAATTCAGTTAAAAAAGCCCTTGTAGCAGCTGCCATGGATGATTTGTATCAACTGAACATTTTATTTTCAGCATGAAGCAAACTGTATCACCAATTGTCAACATCAAAATTATAATAATAATATTTGGTGGGTGCTTATATTAGTCCTATTTCACACATGTACAAGTGTGTACTATACTCGCAGTTTGACATTTATTGGGATGAGTCTTGTCCTGTAAGCAGATCTGAGCAATTTCTGCTAGATGGACTAGCTGCAAAGTCAAAATTGGCTATTTTGTAGAAATGCAAGGTTAGGGTTAGGCATTAGAGTTAGCAATGTGGTTGAGATTAGGGTTAAAATCAGATTTTATGACTTTGTGGCTGTGCCAGCTGGTGACCACTCTGCAGACTTACTCCAGAACACGATTAATGACAAAAAACGCTAACCTGCACTATACCCATGTGTGAATTGTAAATGTGTTTTTTGCATATTTCCCTGAGACAACCTCAGAGAGTGGGGTCACAGCCAGGGTGTGCCATTATCAACAGCTACCCTGGAGCAACTAGGGTTAAGTGCCTTGCTCAAGGACACATTGACTGGTTTTTAACAATGTCAGGTCAGGTACTTGAACTAGCAGTCTTTTGTTCACCGACCTAACACTCAAACGGGTAGGCTACCTGCCACCCCTAGCTGCTAGAGAGTTTCTAAAAGTAATGTACATTTTTATTGTGTAATTTCAATAGACAATAATGTATTGAAAGAATAAGAATAACCATACGAATAACATTCCATTCAAATGAATTTCCCCAAAAGAAATGCTTTACTAACTTAAATGCAAGCCAGTTAAGTGATAATACCCGATATTGGCACGGGTGTTGTTAGGCCAGAGTCGAAGTCGAGGGCCGGCAAACCGTGTCAATATATACTCCAAACACTGGCTTTGAGGGCATTATCACTTTTACACAACGGTTACCAACAATAATGATTGACATATTTTCATTAAAAACACTATTTTGATGAATTTATTTATACTACTGAATTTCATCCTTCCACAAGATATAGTCCCAACACAAATCTAGAGTTGCTACCCAAGCTGGCTGGTCGGTTGTTCTATCGGTTGGGTTGCTAGAACCACGACCCAGTTATTCAGTCTTTTTGTTCTGTATCTATGGACGCAACCCAGTCGTTTGTTCTAAATGTTCCTTTGCCATACTGGCTGGCAATGTTCTTATCCCTTGCTTGCTTGCTAGCCAACTACAGTTGACTTACAGCCTGCCTATCTGTCTCATCCCAAATCCCGACTCCCAACACGTTCGTTACTATTGGACAGGTGGAGATCGCATTTGAATATTGAAACAATGTTGCAAATGTCGAAGAGACAGACAGCAAGGTTTATACAAATCTCCGATGTTGAAAACTAAATGTTAGTCTAAAAGAAATGTGAGATAATGTCTAGATGCTTATTTTTGTGTATTTAACACACTTTTTCGTGATATCCAACTGCGATCCAATTAAGATCTTGGCTGATCGCTGCAACTCCCCAACGGGCTCAGGAGAGGCAAAGGTCAAGTCATCCGAAACATGACCCACCAAACCACGCTTCTTAACACCCACCGGGAGCCAGCTGGCTCAATGTGTCAGAAGAAATACCATTCAACTGATGACCGAAGTCAGCCTGCAGGAGCCCGGCCCGTCACAAGGAGTCACTAGAGCGCAATGAGCCAAGTAAAGCCCCACCGGCTAAACCCTCCCCTAACACGGACAACGCTGGGCCAATTGTGCATCACCCTATGGGACTGCTGGTCACGGCTGGTTATGACACAGCCTAGGATCGAACCCAGGTCTGTAGTGATGCCTGAAGCACTGCAATGCAGTGCCTTAGACGACTGCGACATTCTGTAGGCCCGTCTAGATGCTTTTTATAGTGGAGATCAAGTTTATAAATTGCTTGGCTGGGCTCATGAGACAGTGGATTGCGCAGTCAGACGAAACAGAGTAAATAGGCATTTTTACGTCATAGATTTAGCCAGTGGTAACTTGTGGAATAGACACCGGCTGAAATGCGCTTTTAACCAATCAGCATTCAGGATTAGACCCACCCGTTGTAAAATTTTTAAATATCCAACATAATTGGTCCTAAGTTCCATTACAAGTACTTGTGTATATTTGTTGAATGCGTCAAATATGCCTGCCCAACTTCTGTGTATGGAGACAAAGGATCATCCAATTACCGTAACTTCCGGACTATTAAGTGCACCTGAATATAAGCCGCACCCACTGAATTAAAAAATATATATATTATTTTGAACATAAATAAGCTGCACATGTCTATAAGCCGCAGGTGCCTACCGGTATATTGAAACAAATGAACTTTACACAGGCTTTAACGAAACACGGCTTGTAACAAAAATAAATAGGCTTTAATGAAACACGGCTTGTAACAAAAATAAATAGGCTTTAATGAAACACGGCTTGTAACAAAAAATAAAAAAATTAGCAGTAAGCTTTAGTTGTCTTTTTGCACTGAGTCGATTCCTCACGCTGCTGTTTCCAACGTCTTATCATCGACTCATTAAGACCAAGCTCCCGTGCAGCAGCTCTATTTCCTTTTCCAACAGCCAGATCAATTGCCTTCAACTTGAAAGCTGCATCATATGCATTTCTCCGTGTCTTTGCCATGATGAGGGTGACAAAATGACTACCGTAATCAGAATGATGGGAAGTTTGAGAGCGCTCGATTTAATCTAAACAGTAAACAAAAAAGTTGTTTGACCTTAACCCGTTCGGCAATTTCATTGGTCTAATGAAAGCTTCATGCCGCCAAAAAACTGAGCACGTCACAGAATGTTTTTTTGGTGAAAAAAAAATTGAAAGCGGGAAAAATCCATATATTAGCCGCATCATTGTTTAAGCCGCGAGGTTCAAAGCCTGGGAAAAAAGTTGCGGCTTATAGTCCGGAATTTACGGTAGTTATTTGCTCAAAGCAAAGCTTACCCTGTGTACTCTAGCATATGCAGTGGTGTTGAATTGTATGCTCTAACATAAAGTCATGCTGGGCACATACATATCACCCCTGACTCTTTACCCGGACTCTGATCCTTAGTACGGTCGCCAGATGTGGCCACTTGCCTCCAGCTAACCCTGCCAGATCATTTTCTTTCCATGAAAAAAATGAACAGTGAAGCTCCTACTCAGCATTGTTGGACTACACAAAGATAAAAGGATAAGAGTATAACGATGGCTGAAATGGTAGCAATTTCCTGACAGCAAATGAATCTCTATCCAGTTAAATGAAATACTATAATCCACATTATACTTCACATTTACGGTACTATAACGCCATTATACAAGCTTTTCATGAGTGTAATGATAAAGATATTCAAGATGTTTTACAAATAGATCGCTTATGTATGAGGCCTTCAAAACTGTGTTGGCATGTTCAGCAAAATCTTATTATGGCATTTGTTTATGTTTCCAAGCACTAGCTTGCCACCTAAACATGTTTGTAAGTATGTTCCCATGAATGTTAATACCACAGATATAACTTCACTCATGAATTGAGGAAATTAATAGTTGAATAACTGTCATAGAAAGCCAAAGAGAGACACTAAATGCTGGTGTTTCATCCATACAGTTTTACAATTAGGAGCACAGTACCCTTTCAATTGGGAAACATGAGAGGTTACGCCACTTGTTTGCATGCAAGCCCATTCTTCATATCAATAAGACAGCATTGTATTTTCCTCTCGCTGGGTGCCTATTGAGCAAAGGAGCACATTACTTCTAGTCTTTGGTTTATTATGTTCAGCAAATTAATAAATGGGGAGCACACTGGAAAAAATAGATATGAAAATGTGTACTTTGCATTATTAAAAAGCCCATCCTCTAAAGGTTACAAGCAGCTATTGTAGCAGTACAATCTGTGAAATGTAATTAAAGAGAGTGTGTGAGAAGAGTGCAGATAACATTACTGGCTCCCTCTCATAATATTTTAGCTTTCCCCCTGAAACTTACTCTCTCGGAACACATTTTGCATGACATATTGTATTTCTGAATAGCTATCATGAGGCTACCTGTGAATTATACAGGGTTTGCTATACAGCAAATTCACAGATTACATTTTGGACATGCAGATATCTCATATTTTCTGTGATTTATTAATTCAAGCAAGACAAAACTCACAACATCACTTACAATTGCATTTGTCAGTGTCCCATGGATGCTTGTGTGGATGGAATAATTATACAAATGGAGAAGAGAATGGAATGTTAGGATGGACATATTCATGAATGGAGTACTGTAAAATGAATAGAAGAATGTAATCATGGGTATTTCTAAGAGAAGTTCTGACACTCACTACATTTATTTTATAAAGATGTTAGTAACAGTCTTCATGTAAAGCCTGTGGGTATAATTCATTATGATGCTGTTATAACACCACGTTCATCCTACTGTCCCTAATGTCCTTTAAGTATGTCTTTTGGCCTTTCCTGAACTGCATACAATCTTTATTTCACTGTGTGATGCCAAGCAACTGTTGAAAGAGTTGATAGACTGGTGGATATACTTCAGAAAGTGTAGCGTTGACATATTGTTGTGTTGCAGACTGAATTTAAAATAGATTCAATTTAGATTTTTTTTGTCACTGGCCTACACACAATACTCCATAATGTCAAAGTGGAATTATGTTTTTCCAAATGTTGAGTGCACTCCTCCCACATGTTTTTGCTTGGTCATTATGAGGTATTGTGTTTAGATTGCTGAGGATTTTTTTTATTTAATCCATTTTAGAATAAGGCTGTAATGTAACAAAAAAAATGTTTAAAAAGTTAAGGGGTCTGAATACTTTAGGAAGGCACTGTAAATCTGCTTGAAATTATATGACAAGACTTGCAAATAGTTGTCTAGCAATGATCAACAATTAATTTGACAGAGCTTGAAGAATTTTGAAGATAATAATGGACAAATATTGTACAATCCAGATGTGCAAAGCTCTTAGAGACTTACCCGGAAAGATACACAGCTGTAATCACTGCCAAAGGTGATTCTAACATGTATTGACTCAGTGGTGTGAATACTTATGTAAATGAGATATTTCTCTATTTCATTTTCAATACATTTGATAAAGCATGTTTTCACTTTGTTATTATGGGGTATTGTGTGTAGATCGGTGAGAGAAATAATATATTTAATCCATTTTGAATTCAGGCTGTAACACAACAAAATGTAGAATAAGTCAAGGGGTATGAATACTTTCTGAAGGCACTGTATGGACACTATTATCTAGAGATTATCTTTAAGCAGTAACGCTCTGACAGCAGTAGGACGCACTGCAATCAAATACAAATAGCATTATGACCCAAATACCATCATTTCCATGCACCTCCTTTCCTTGATAAGCCTCCCCATCTTTTAAAAGCTCATCTTCATGAGACACAGTGATAATAGGAGGCAACTGGGCCAAAAGTGGAGGAAAAGGTACAATTATTAATTAACCTTATTAAAAGCAACCTTGTAGAATCAGACATGTGATGGAGAGCACATAATGAGACCTGATCCTTTTCAAATGAAACCACGGTTACCCGAACACTGCGAAAAACCTGAGTAGGGTGACAATCATGGAGTGATACTGAAAACTTGTTAATAACATGAAAATTAGAAGGGGCTCATGCAAAGAAAGCAGATTAATTTAGCTGGAGTCCATCCCGCACAAATTGCAAAGTTGTGAATATGTTCTCAGATAATGAGCCTTCCTACTTGTCAGCTCACTTGTCATTTTCTGTAATTAATGTTAAGGAAGACTCCTTCCTGATGGTTCGTATTACTCATGTACCAAGAAAATTTCTTTGGAGAAATAATTTACATTTATTATCATCAGTCTGTTTGTGTGGTTTATTCCACAGCGGAGTAATTTATTGCAGCACCATTTCGCTTGCCTTGATTAGTCACTCGTCAGACTGAGATGTAATTTTTTTCTTCAGATGTCTGGTGCCGGGGAAATGTAAAGTGTTGCAGCATCACGTGGGTTCCTAGATGCTTTACCTTCCTCCTGCTTCTCTCCTTCTTTTGGGACACACAAACGCACACACATATACATTGTGTTGCACCCACCACTCTGTGTGAATGTAGAGTGTTATTGTTTCTTCCAAAGACGCACTTCATTTCAGAATAGTCCCAATAATCAGTCTTGTGAAATTGCAGGTTTGCAGGATATAAAAACAGCTCTGAGAGTAGATTATGAAACAAAGCTTTGCAAAGCTATCATCCCCTAATTGATCATTAACCTGCTGGAATGATTGACTCTGGATTACATGAATACTGCTAGCTATAAATAACAGAGCACACTGTCAGTATAAATGACTGAGGAGAGAAGAGAGGTAAATAGGTTATGGCCAGGCACAGTTGAGCACAGGTGATGAGGCATGGCTAAGATCTACATTTAGAATACTATTGATAATTATTACGGGCTGTTCCTTTTCTAACGTTGAGTAAAATCAATGTTTTGTTGTGTTACTTTCAGAATACATTTGGTCACCATGTCACGGTACCTGAGGTAAATCCATAATGGACTAAATATTGGACTAACAAACACCGACATGATATGTAAAAACTAAACCAACGATTTACATTGAAGGCTAAATAACATCACATAATCATATACCACCGTAACATATTTATATTTTTCTTTAGACTATAGTTTTAACTGGTGATTTGTAAGGGGGAATGTATCTATTCCCCTGTGTTTTACTGAGGTGTAGAAAAGAAATGAGTGCTCCCACTCTGCTGTAACCATAACTCAAATAATATCCATCAGAGACATATATTTAAATCAGCCTTGCTTTGGTTCTAAGCTTTGCTTTGCTTTGTGTCGTTAAATTTACAAGCCTACTTCTTAAATGTATTATTCATTGAAGCATGTAAATAATGCATGCTTGGTTCATAGTAAATTAACCCTTTACCTTACCAGGGGTATAGGAGTCATTGTTTTGAAAGGCAATTATGTCATTTAATTAATGCTGTAATTAATACTGTAATTAGCTTAAATACCCTGCAACCGGTGCCACCACTAAGCTGTCTTAATTAAACAGATTGAAAGGTTTTGTATATTTTTTTGCACAGTCAGTTTACGTGCTGTATAGTAAAATACTTTGGTTCACTAAACATGTATGTAGACCTGTAGAGTCAATTGTACCTGTCTGCATCTCACTCTATCTTTTGACAACATGCAACCAAACTTAAACTATGCAAAAAAATCCCCATATTTGATTGTTCAACCCAGCCAATTACCAGAATTAGTGTATTTAAGCCTTTCCCAAATATGAAATAATTATGCAGCTTGATGGACATGCGTAATCAATCTGATTGTATGACTCCTTTAGGGTTACAGGCATGAGATCTATCACCACGAACTCAGTTTGTAGTTCAAAAATAATCAAGGAAAATACATCAAATTTCAGAACTTTCAAAATAAAGGCCTGGTGCTGTATAGTAGAAGATAGTGTAGTCCAGTATTTTATTACTTGGGGGCAGCAGTGGAGCAGGGAGACAGCTAATCCACTAGTGGAGGTTTTTATCCTTGCCCAACCTGACAGTGATAGAAAGTGTTTTCCCCAAACTAGAAAAATAGTTGAGAGAAGATGAAATAGCAGAGTGGTCAGTGAATACTGAAGGATTTCCAGCCCACTATACTCCACTACCAGAGTTATCTTCGTATTCATAGCTTGTGAGCCTCCATACACCTTATATTGTACACGTATGTCAGAATTACATATAAGGAGCGCTCTTATAATTGCTTAGAATGTGTAGGCTCTCCCTTTTAAAACTATGCTAAATCTTTCAGACCGGCTTAAATTAACATTGGGAGAACATGCTAATTTAGTAGCAGATTAACGTTTTCATCATGAAACTTGTCCTGGAGACAGTTTTGCAGAGTGGTCACTAGCTGGCACAGCCATAAAGCCATAAAATCAGGTTTAAAATCAAACCCTAACCTTAGCCCTAACCTTAACCACACTGCTAATTATGAAGCACTAAGCTTAAATGAAGACAAAAAAAATTACAATATAGCCAATTTTGACTTTGCAGCTGGCCCATCTAGCGGAAATCACTCAGTTCTGCCTCCAGTACAAGACTCACCCCAATAAACATCAACCTGCAACTCAGTAAGCTATACCAGACTATTCAAATTATTGTTGTCTTTTTGCCTTTTGTTGTTACTAAAGGATTTTAAATTGCGTTATTACTCTGCAGATATTTGAATAACTTTAGGTCAGTCTAATATGTCCATAAATATACAGAAATAAAGCAATAAACACTGTGCTCTGGTGCACAAAAAATACATACTATATAAACTTGTTCTGTTTACATAAAAAACAACTCGCCATCACTGAGTTACCAATGCCTTCTATTTGGTTCCAAGGGATTTTATCAATGTCATTAGAACATTCATTGAACTAAGTGAGGAATCCATCAAAGCTGACAGCAAGCTGTAGACTAATGCCTGTTAGGCTATAATATTTTTTAATATGATTTTTATTTCACTTAATTTCATCTTCTCTTAACGGAGGTCCCAAGTCAGTAGAGAGCTGCTCAGAGCAGGGAGTTTATTTGTGATCTGCCCGCTACAGTTCCCAGTTACACTATGTTTCCCAACACAACAACTATATGTCAGGGCCTAGCCAGAGGATGGTCCTTGTTCACTTTGTCCATGTTTACTTGTACAGTGCTTTCAGAAAGTTTCACACCCCTTGACTTTTTCCACATTGTGTTAGAGCCTGAATTTAAAATGGATTAATCTGAATGTTTTGGTCACTGGCCTACACACAATACCCCATAATTACAAATTAATTTAAAATGAAAAGCTGAAATGTCTTGAGTCAATAAGTATTCAACCCCTTTGTTGTTGCAAGCCTAAATAATTCAGGAGTAAAACTTTGCTTAACAAGTCACATAATAGGTTGCATGGACTCACTCTGTGTGCAATAATAGTGTTTAACATGATTTTTGAATGACTACCTCATCTGTGTACCACACACATAAAATGATCTGTAAGGTCCCTCAGTCAACACGGATTCAACTACAAAGACCAGGGAGGTTTTAAAATGCCTCGCAAAGAAGGGCACCTATAACGTACATGTAGGTGCACAGATCGAGAGAAATTTTGAGTAATCAAGGTGACAGACATTGACACAATCAATACCACCTTGCACAATCTTGCCTGCATCTAGCTGATCTATGATGTAATCATTAGTCCAATAGTTGCAAAAGAGAGTTTTTATTAGACAAATTCAGGTAGATGGGAAAAAGAACACAGACACTGGACAGAGGAACTCTGCCTAGAAGGCCAGCACCAGTCTCAATGTCAACAGTGAAGAGGTGACTCCGGAATGCTGGCGTTCTAGGCAGAGTTCATCTGTCCAGTGCCCATCTTAATCTTTTATTTTTATTGGCCAGTCTGAGATATGGCCAGCATCCCGGAGTCGCCACTTCACTGTTGACGTTGAGACCAGTGTTTTGTGGGTACTATTTAATGAAGCTGCCAGCTGAAGACTTGTGAGGCGTCTGTTTCTCAAACTAGACACTCTAATGTACTTTTCCTCTTGCTCAGTTGTACACCGGGGCCTCCCACTACACTTTCTATTCTGGTTAGAGCCAGTTTGCACTGTTCTGTGAAGGGAGTACTACACAGCGTTGTACGAGATCTTCAGTTTCTTGGCAATTTCTCGCATGGAATAGCCTTCATTTCTCAGAACAAGAATAGACTGACCAGTTTCAGAAGAAACTTCTTTGTTTCTGGCCATTTTGAGCCTGTAATCGAACCTACAAATGCTGATGCTCCAGATACTCAACAAGTCTAAAGAATGTCAGTTGTATTGCTTCTTTAATCAGAACAACAGTTTTCAGCTGTGCTAACATAATTGCAAAAGGGTTTTCTAATGATCAATTAGCCTTTTAAATTCTAAACTTGGATTAGCTAACACAACGTGCCATTGGAACACAGGAGTGATGGTTGCTGATAATGGGCCTCTGTACGCCTATGTAGATATTCCATTAAAAATCAGCCGATTCCAGCTACAATAGTCATTTACAACATTAACAATGTCTACACTTTATTTCTGATCAATTTGATGTTATTTTAATGGACAAAACGTGCTTTTCTTTAAATAACAAGGACATTTTTATGTGACCCAAAACTTTTGAACTGTAGTGTATATATATGAATATATGTATTTTTTTAACGTAATTCCTGTTTATGTCCTTTGTTGTTTGTTAGGGTAATTGCTTGTTTGTTTGCTGTTGTGTGTCTACCAAAACCAAGTAGTGGGCTGAAGAGGGATGTCTGTGGGAGGTGTGGTGGGTAGTCTGGGGGACCGTGAACCTTTATCACCCACTTTCCTATTGTAGGATGGTTCTTTGTAACGGCTGTCAATGGTATGACATACCACTATCTTAAAAAAAAGTGACTTAAAATATAAATAAAGGTATTTGATACAAAAGTGGTTGTAGGCTATATTCAGAAAATATATAGTTGTTCAAATAATGAGCAGTTAACTTTTGTGTGGGATAGTCACGGAAAAATGCTAAAAATGCAGCATACTGGGTGACACAGTTTTATATCTCCACATTCTGCTTTGGAACTGTGCTTCCTCATACACCATGCACTCTAAATTAAAAAGTAGATCAGTGGGTTTCAATTTTGCGCTGACATAAACCTAAAACCTCCCTTTAGCAGTTGCCTCTGTTCTTACATTTCTTATCTCCTGAAACAACCAGACACTGTACTGAAATTGCCTGAAACATAACGAAACAAATGAAATGGAAATTAATTTCTCGCAACAGGATTATCTGCCCCTGTGACTATTATTTTTCCTTGTTGTTTACTTGAATAAGAAGGAGAAAGATCATTTTACAATTAATAGTAGAGTGGATTCAGTACTCCTTCTTTAATCATTAGATGACATCTTCAAGAAATACCCTTACACATATCCTGACCTCGGGTTTCAATGATCTTGATCCTGGGTATATTAATGGATGAGTTAATGGCCTGCAGAAATCCTTTAATTTATGCCAAGGTGAATTAAGAAGAATTAATGGATTTGCTTTTTAAAATGACCAGACAGGCATTTCCATTGAGCTTATTTGAGAAATCAAGCTTTATTGTGGCTTGGTAGTACATGCTATGACAAAGGAGGATAATCATTTTCGAGCCCACAGTGAAGGGGACAACCATGAATAATAACTTGGGATAAAAAAAACTAATCAAACTTTCAGCAGGTAACCCATGTAAGTACAAATGAATGCCATAATGGAAGGTATAATTAAAAATCCAGGACTTTTGTAAGACGGGGAACCACAATTTTTCTTCCTGTAGCCTACTCCTTTTCGTGATGATAAGGATATAAACTATGCTCCCACATGTGTTGTTGATATTGATGAGAAAGAGTGAGAAACTACCACAGTATAAAATACAACGATCCATTCCAATTGAACAGCTTTCTCCTCTTTTTTCTTTAGTAGGTAGCCAGGAAAACTGGACAGGGTGACGGTGTAATGAGAAATATGATAATTCTGTTGCACGTTAATTTCATCTCCTGTTGGTTCTGCAATATGACTTATTATTCGTAACTAATTAAATCCCTGTTTTACCTAGTATCACCCTGTGTATCAAATAATCTTCTTCACTCCTGATCAAACTAGCTCTATTCTTACTCCCACACACTGGTTAAGTATATCATAATATTTCCTTGGAATTGTAATGGGTGTGAAATTATATGGAGATATGCATGACAGTACATAGGCTCATTTTTAAAAGTGCCCCGTGACTATGAAGTCATTCTTATATACTTGAGGGAGACATTTTTTTTAAAGAGACCACCTTTTCCTGCCACCTTATGTTGTACTCACCCCAGGGTTGCTTATTGGTATTATAAGTGAACTTGAGCCCCCCCTGTCAAATAGCAGTGCAACACTGGCAGTTATTTGGGGTTTGTTTGTAATTTTTCCGGGCGCTTTGTCAGGTAGGCACAGTGATATTAGTACGAGTGCACAAAATCCCCAGATTGGTGTCAGGCTCAATTAATGTCCCCAGGTAGCAACTACATTAGTCTTATGAACTCAAGTCGCAGTGGGGAATGCTAATGGTAGAGGTGCCGTAGGGCATTAGGAGAGAGTGCAGAGAAAGCCCCCACATTACCCCTGCTACTTGACCAACACCCCCCCCCAACATTGTGCGACCAAGTTCAGCACTTCAGTGAGATGATGTTGAACAGCAATCAGAATGTAAGGAGTTCGCATACAATGCACCGAGCTCACACATACAGTGCATTCGTAAATTATTCAGACCCGTTCCCTTCGACCACATTTTGTTACGTTACAGCCTTATTTCAAAATGTATTAAATAATCATTTTTCCTCATCAATCAACACACAAAACCCCATAATGAGAAAGTTAAAACAGGTTTTTAGACATTTTTGCAAATGTATTAAAAAGGAAAAAACATAAATACCTTATTTACGTAAGTATTACAACCCTTTGCTATGAGACTCAAAATTGAGCTCAGGTGCATTCTGTTTCCATTGATCATCCTTGAGATGTTTATACAACTTGATTGGAGTCCCACCTGTGGTAAATTCAATTGATTGGACATGATTTGGAAAGGTAAACACCTGTTACATAAGGTCCCACAGTTGACAGTTAAAAGCAAGCCATGAGGTCGAAATAATTGTCCGTAGAGCTCCAAGACAGGATTGTGTCGAGGCAGATATCTGGGGAAGGGTACCAAAAAATGTCTGCAGCATTGAAGATCCCCAAGAACACAGTGACCTCCATCATTCTTAAATGGAAGAAGTTAGGAACCATCAAGACTCTTCCTAGATCTGGCTGCCTGGCCAAATTGAACAATCGTGGGAGAAGGGCCTTGGTCAGGGAGGTGACCAAGAACCCGATGGTCACTCTGACAGAGCTCCAGAGTTCCTTTGTGGAGATGGGAGAACCTTCCAGAAGGACAATTGCAGCACTCCACCAATCACGCCTTTATGGAAGAGTGGCCAGACGGAAGCCACTCCTCAGTAAAAGGCACATGAAACCTGACACCATCCATATGGTGAAGCATGGTGTTGGCAGCATAATACTGTGTGGATGATTTTCAGCAGCAGGGACTGAGAGACTAGTCAGGATCAAGGGAAAGATGAACGGAGCAAAGTACAGAGAAATCCTTGATGAAAACCTGCTCCAAAATACTCAGGACCTCACTTGGGTGAAGGTTCACCTTCCAACAGGACAACGACCCTAAACACACAGCCAAGACAACGCAGGAGTGGCTTCGGGACAAGTCTCTGAATGTCTTTGAGTGTCCCAGCCAGAGCCCGAACTTGAACCCATTCGAACATCTCTGGAGAGACCTGAAAATAGCTGTGCAGCGACGCTCCCCATCCAACCTGACAGACCCTGAGAGGATCTGCAGAGAACAATGGGAGAAACTCCCAAATACAGGTGTGCCAAGCTTGTAGTGTCCTACCCAAGAAGACTTGAGGCTGCAAACGCTGCCAAAGGTGCTTCAACAAAGTACTGAGTAAAGGGTCTGAAAACTTGTGTAAATGTGATACTTCAGTTAGTTATGTTTTATACATTTGCAAAAATGTATAAAAACCTGTTGTTGCTTAGTCATTCTGGGTATTGTGTGTAGATTGATGAGTGAAAGAATATACATTTCATACATTTTAGAATACATCTGTAAAGTAACAAAATGTGCAAAAGGTCAAGGGGCCTGAATACATTCTGAATGCACTGTATATTGTGCATAATTAAAGTGGTTTTGGTGTTATCAAAGCCAATGATACAATTCAACCAATACTTCAAATAACAGCTATTCCTCAAAATCTTACATTTTATCCAAATTTCCCCTAATCAACTCAATAATTCCCTCATGGTCTCTCTCTAAACTCTGTATGATTTCATCCAATGGCATGTTCTTGTAAAAGCCTAAATCTATTTTCCATGCGCTTTAAGTGAGAAAGACCTTCATGCGGTTAATCAGTGTCAGGTTTCATAACATGTCAGGTTCCATCGCTATGGTTTCCAATCCCACTTGGACACATGACTTTCCACACTGACAATTCCCACGCTGACCTTCCTCGTGTAGCCATATCCACTGGTTGAGCTGATCTAACAGGCCTACAGCTGTGCTAGCTAGCCCCAAGGGTGAGGCATGTTTCCCTGCACTGTGCCCGCTCTAGCATGTACGTATTTAGGACGGCTCATAGCTACATATATATCACAGCTCAATAAAATTATGTTGCCTGCAAACGTACATGTCAATTCTGTGTCACGCAGCCTATGAAGCAAAAAAAAGAGACTGAAGTGGTCTCAGATAAAGCAATGAAAGTGTGAGCTGACAGAAAGCAGAGCAAAATAGTGAGGACAGTAGAAACTCAGTAGTTTGGGAGACTGAGCCCACAGCATCAACCTCCATTCATAGATGAAAAATGCATCCCTGCAAAGTCACTGCAAACCCAAAGAAGTCACTCTGCACTTATTCAAACCCTTTATTATATTATCAATTACACATTATAAATATACTCCAGACGATTTTGTTTTCTGCGGCTTACTCCATCATATTGTTCAGTCATCACTCAAGCTGAGGCCCACACCTTGGGCTCCCTTTCACCGTTGCTGCGTGGAACGCAGTGCCTGCTTTATAGCTAGTGGCAGTAATTGCACTTATGTTTGACAGTCCTTTGTTTAGATAAACCCCACAGCTGGCTTTATTTCAACTCCTACTGTAACCATACAATTGCAGTCAGCCAGCTTTTAACATTCTTTTAAAAAGGGGTTATGGTTGGTATGGCTTTGAGTTGCTGTGGTAGTTTGTTCCACTCAGCAATATATAACAATGTGTTCTTACCAGATAGACTCTAATATTTAATAAAAAAGTGAATGTTAGCCTATCTGGTATTATGCTGGTGGACATATCTAACAAATGAAAAATATGTAGGTGTATAGGTATATTGGGGGCTGAGTCTGTGATAATTCTGTGGACCAGACCAAGTTGAATTAATACTACTCTTTTTTCCCACAGATAGCCAGCCCAGATGCTTAAAATGCTCAACCCCCAGATGAGTGTGAGGGGGGAGTTTAAGTACAATTGTTACAAGCTTGTCTTGGCTGGTCTGTAGCTTATTCTTTAGACGTTTGGGGCTGCTGGTGAAGCATGATGTGCAGGCATAATCAAAGTGACACTGGACTATAGCACAGGCCAGTCTTTAGGGTGTCTATAGCTAGGTTTCTATCCAATTGGCAACAGATTTTCATGTGAATATTAAATAATCTGTAAAAAAACAGTATGCACATTTTCCCATCAGACTTGTGTTTCCATTAAATTGACTTGTTGTGTTAAATACGTAGTGCACATAAACATTTATTTTGCAGTTAAATTCCCATGTACTGAATAAAAAATACAAGTTAAATGGGTTTCCATTGCATTTTCAATTCTAGGTCTACTGATGGTTTTGTCACAAAAAGTGTTGTGCACATTAGGTACAGTATATGTCACAGTTTAGTGTGAACCCCTTTTTACTCCACCCAACACAGGATGTATTGTTCTCCAGCACACAACCCCAACACAGAAGACCAGGACAGGTAAGTATGCTCATGGTAAGTTTTATTTTAAATTCATGGGTTAACATGGACTGGACACCGGTTCCCCACCTCCCACAGCAAACTGCACGATTTCCCGGACTGTGTCGACACAATAGAGCATCCCCTCAGGTAGGTTACATTCCCCTTGACTGCCTCAGGTATATATCGCACATGCAAAAGTGACACATTGCAAAACAATGCACATTGAATTATTCTGATATCGCACTGCAGCAACATGGTGAAAGGCACTACAAATCTCACTCCACTGCACACTGAGAATTATTCTGATATGGCACTGCAACAAGACAGTTATTCTAAGGAAAGGCACTGCAAACAATATGGTGAAAGGCACTACAATCTCGCTCTGGTATTGCACACAATATAGGACCCACCCTTGGCTCTGCTCTCCTCTGCCAGCCCCTCTAACAGACTCTCTAGTGTTATCTCTAGTGTTATGGGACAAATAGGGAGGGGGAAAGAAAAACAAGACAACATATAGAAAGGTTGGGGATAGGTTCTCGATTTATAGGGCCTAACGAGAACCATATCCCCACAAAATAAAATTAATGTCTCTGTATGGCGATATCCAGATCCGCACAGCTCCCTGTCCAGGAACGCGCCCGGTCTGAAACTCTGCTTGGCGACGTCACCATTGGCCCCGCCTCTGGTGCTAAATGAAAGGAAGGCAGATGGCAGGGAAACCTGCCTACAATAGTGGCTTTCAGTAGCGTGCCAAAACGGCCCAGAGAGAGAAAGAGTAGTGTAAGGGGAACACAGGAAGAATCACGTACCTTACTTGGTGGAGCTAAAGCTCCTAGATGTGTGTTGTACCATTGCCTCTCTCAGTCCTCTGCTCTCAGATCACCACTCATCTCAACAGCCCCTGTTCGTCGTTAGCGCAGCTGCCCACTTCCTCACTCGAATTTGCCATTAAGACTTCCCGCAGACACAGTCCAGTGCGATCACAGCAATCACCCAAACAGACAAGACATGGAAACTTCCATAGGGGACAGATCCCCACGGAGAGACATTCTCCGCTCAACTCCCAGCCCCAAACACAACAAAACACAGGGCTTTTAAAGGGCATTACAGCTAATCCCCAGTTACCTGTTTGATTTGCTAACTCGCTGCAGGTCCGACTGATCACACCAGCCCCTCCACCCACTTATCAACCAATCCATCTTGTTAACTCTCTCCCTTTCTCTATGGTCGTCTCGACTATACTGAACTAGCTAACGGCATCTGGTACCTAAGTGGGGGCCGTCAGTTCTCTCTGTTGGACCTACGGACTAGCCCACCTCCCTCCCAATCTCTAGGCCCCACCACCTCACCTCTAGCATCCTGAACCCTTGGGGGAGCAGCGGGCTCTTCTCTGGCCAGAGGAACGGCAGGCTACGGTTGCCATTGGGGGGATAGTTTACCCTGATCACGTCATCAGAAGTTCTGCAGGAGCACCCGATCATCAGTCATCAATGGAAGGTCCTTCGTCCGCTTGTCCTACTGCTGTTTATCTCACTACTGCTGATGTCGGGTCCTTGCCTCGACCTGACTGTAGGCCCGTGTTAGCTGGTCATGATAGTGCCTCACCCATCCATCTAGGTACATCCGCAGCGTCAGGGCCTCCACACCTGAAATCACATCAACAGGAAGATGGGCATGCCTGCCACACATTACAAAGAATGGGGTAATCCCGGTGCTGCAATGTTCAGTGTTGTTGTATGCCTGGAGAAGCATTGGTATCTGCTCTGGCCAATGTATCTGCTCATCTTGGCACAGGGACCCACGGTGAGATAACAATGTTTGATTAAACCGCTCACAGGCCCCGTTTCCCTGGGGGCGGTAGGGAGTGATTCGGATCTTGGCACAACCATATAGCTGGCAGAACTGGGCTACAAGTGTGGATTCAAAAGCTGCCCCCCGATCGGACAAAATAGTGATTGGCTCAAGGGGTGCGCTTACCTCTGGTCCCGGTTTCCTCTGCACACAATGGAGGCACTCAGTAATCCAATGTCTCATGTCATCTCCTAAACAGGCCAGTAGAATCCCCACCTCAAAGCTAATTTGGTAGACCGGCAAGTGTCCAATTGAGGTGTGGTATCTCTCCCACAAGTTTTTGGTGGCAGTGTTAGGCACCAGGATCTGCCACCTCCAGGTGTCCTCAACTTCATCCTAGACTCTCTGGCCAAAAATACCACCCTGTAGGGCTAAACAGTCCCATTCTCTCCACTATCGCCTCTCCTCTGGATGGGCATCCTTCCGGGCCCCTCCACTGGGCCTTTCATCTCGGTTGACCCACTCTGCTAGTGATCGAAAGTTTGGATCCTCCTGTTGGATCCTCCCCCAATCGTCTCCTTCCTCTTCCAACTCTTGGCTCAGCCAAAGCTGCCCCTCCATGCTGGGTAGAAGATTAGCATTCTGGTTAGAGCAACCGGGGAAGTTCTTCACCTGAAACTGGAAGCTGGAGAGCTAGGCCACCTAGCGCTGCTAAACCACCCCCAGTTTTGCAGTGTCGAGGTGGACCAGCGGGTTGTTATGAGTGTAAAGTGTGAGCTCCGCCCCCCACAGATAGTCTCTGAACTTTTTGTTCACTGCCCATACAAGGGCAAGTCGCTCAAGTTTGAATTAACCATGGTTCTGATCAATCCTCTTCGGAGGACACAGGCTCTTGCTGGCATAGGCAATTACTTTCTCCTTGTCACCTTGGACTTGAGACAGTACTGCCCCAAGGCCCCCCAAGCTGGCATCAGTGTATAAGTGTCACGGTTCCAGCCAGTAAGCAGTTGAGGGGATTAGCCATCCTGGAGAAAGAAGGAATAAAACGTCTGTAATACCCAGTAAACCCAATGAACGAGCATACCAGTGTGGTAGTTTCTTTTTGGGGCCAGTTACAGAGAGCGGCTATTCTCAGGGTCTGTGGACACCCTTCCTTGACTCATCACAAGCCCCAAGTAGGTCACCTCCCTCTGCAAGAGCTGACATTTCTTCGGCTGAATTTTCAGGCCATGCTTGGCAAGCTTCTTGAACACCTGGTCTAGGTATTCCAGATGGGTGTCAAAGTCAGGTAAGTAGATAATTACATAATCTAAGTAGATCTTTTTTATATATTTTTTCCTTTATTTAACTAGGCAAGTCAGTAAGAACAAATTCTTATTCTCAATGACGGCCTACCCCGGCCAAACCCTAACCCAGACGACGCTGGGCCAATTGTGCACCGCCATATGGGACTCCCAATCACGGCCGGTTGTGATACAGCCTGGAATCGAACCAGGGTCTGTAGTGACACCTCTAGCACTGAGATGCAGTGCCTTAGACCGCTGTGCCACTCGGGAGATCAAAAGAAAGTTATTTACCTTGTCTCCTAGATACTTCTGCATGAGCCTCTGGAAGGTGGCAGTGGCCAAAGCAGTCTTCTCCATGTCCTGTGGACTGACTTCCACTTGCCAGTAGCCGCTGGCCAGATCGAGAGTTGAATACCAGACGCCTTCTTTGAGGCATGTCAGGGACTCCTCGATGCGGGGAGAGGGTATGCATCCTTGTGGGTCAAGGCATTGAGTTGGCAGTAATCTAGACAGAACCTCCAGGTTCCGCCTTTTTCTTCTTCACCAGTACCAGTGGTGCAGCCCAGGGAATCATGCTTTCTGTAATTACCTCAGACTCTAGCATCCCTGCCAGTAGGAGTCTGAGCTCCGTGTACAGGCTTGGTGAAATTGGTCTGTATCGCTCTCGGCTAGGGAGGGCAGTACCTGTGGAAATGTGGTGTAGGACAGCATCAGACTTACCAAAATCCTCCTCATGGGCAGAGAACACACTTGACCAATGGGCTAGGAGTGCATTGAGCTTTTGTTGTTGTGTTGGCTCCAGTCCCTCTACTGGTGGGAGGTTTACAGTGGGTTGGCATCAGGCTGTAGCTGGAATATCTACACATTCACCTCAACTTCACCTGGTGTCTAGGTGCATAGCTCTCCACAGATCTGACAAGGCTCCAAGAGGGTCACTGTGGCCAGAGGGCGTCGACTCGGTATCTCAAGGTGGTAAGGGTTTAAGTTCAGCAGTCACAAGGGTAGCCTTCCTGCT
The DNA here is from genome assembly GCF_901001165.1 of Salmo trutta. Classification (NCBI taxonomy): domain Eukaryota; kingdom Metazoa; phylum Chordata; class Actinopteri; order Salmoniformes; family Salmonidae; genus Salmo; species Salmo trutta. Next base: position 21,437,697 of record NC_042983.1, on the reverse strand, counting down.
TGCACTCTCACCACTGTGCGAGCAACTTTCCACTCAACTCCATCACCAGGATCCTCCACCATGGCATAATAGTCTTTGGAAGAGCTCCCTCCAACAACTCTGGCACACAACAACTTCTCACTGCTAGCTGGGATCCCATTGGGGTCCTTCTTGGACAGGCGTGCTGTACCTGGTTCCCCTCAGGCTCATCTCTCTGCATGACTTGTCTGCTGACAGTGAAAGCACTCCTTCCTGGCAGCTGCCAGTGACATCCTGGGAGACTCTTTGGAACAGCTCCTTCCAGTATTGGGCTATAGCGTTCATCCCAAGGATTCCTTGGTCTTCCCCCAGACAGTCATCCTTGACAATCCCAACCCCCTTGGCTGGAACTTGCACTCCTCCCACAACAAAATCCATGACCACATGGCCGACATAGGGGATGTGTAGGTCATTGGCTGCCTTCAACGTGAGCCAGTGGAGGTCTGAAGAATTCCTCAAAGGGAGATGGCCAAGCCACTTTTGAAAAAACTGAGATTGAACATCTTTACTTGGGACCCCGTATCCAATATGCATGGTGTGCCCACTCTGGTATTGGCACGTGCACGCTAGCCAACAGCTTGCAGATACAGTGCCAGTATAGCCTACATTATGAGATTATTATGGACAAAAGTGTGAGATTCTTATTTTTTTGTAAAATAGCAGCCAAGTGTCGCTCATCATATCAACAGAATTAGACCCCCAATATTTCACCACCATGTGAAGTTAACCATGACTTACACTACATGGCCAAAAGTATGTGGACACCCCTTCGAATTAGTGGATTCGGGTATTTCAGTCACACCCGTTTCTGACAGGTGTATAAAATCGAGCACACGGCCATGCAATCTCCATAAACAAACACTGGCAGTAGAATGGTCCATACTGAATGACTTTCAACTTGGCACTGTCATAGGATGCCACCTTTCCAACAAGTCAGTTAGTCAAATTTCTGCCCTGCTATAGCTTCCCAGGTTAACTGTACAATAAGTGCTGTTATTGTGAAGTGGAAACGTCTAGGAGCAACAACGGCTAAGCCGCGAAGTGGTAGGTCACACAAGCTCACAGAACGGGACCGCCAAGTGCTGGACTACCCCCACCCCAGTAAATTTCAAACTGTCCCTTACCTGAGACTAACTCAAACTGCTTGTTTACATAATCTCTCTGCATTAAGATATTTTGTGGGTAGTCAAAATGTAAAATTACAGATAGCAATTTACCTGAGAACAGCAATAAAACAGGAATATGTGTAGCTAGATTGATCTCAGAAGATTCAACAGATCCAAGGCTGTTTGGATGAAAAACAAGTATAAGCATGGGATCATAATACTGATGCTATATGATTGGCGACTTTACGGAGCGAGTTTTTTGGATGTACCTGTAGCATATAGATCACTGAAGGGAAAAGGAAAAGCAGGTTGACGTTTATTGTCATGAATCTTGCCTTGGAGGCAGAACTGTGCCAGCTGCAATGTGCCAGCTGCAAAAAAAATACTAGTGTGAAAATGTATGAAAACAAAAATGTGCTTTTTGGTCTTAATTTAAGGTTAGGGTTAGCAGTGTGGTTAAAGTTAGGATTAGGTTTAAAATCTGATTGTATGACTTTGTGGCTGTGCCAGCTAGCACTCCAGAACAAAAACTTCAACCCACAAAGGAAAACTATAGGTAAACTCTAATGATGACACTGATATGATCTACCGGTTCTTGTTCTGTCTCAAGCCTTTTTGAGAGACCTCCCTGCGACTTTCTGTAACATTCAGTACTGTAGGTGTATAGGTGTTTGCTCATTCAGTCACATACCAAAGCCTTCTACACCCAGAGAGTAAAGGAAAATGATTCCGGTGGAACCCGATGGTAAAGCAGGGATGGTGTGCTGGAGAATTATAGCTGTGGGAGAAATTAGATGTGCTTTCAGCACCCAGGCAGAGGAAAATAAAAAGTATATACTTTAAAAGGAGTGTAGAATTCATATCCCTAAGTCACTTCCAATATATAACTCTTAGACAATTTGTCTAGTATACCTGGTGGGTTACACTTTGTGTTCATGTTTTGTGTATTTTTGCCGTGTGTGTACCATGGCTGATACTTTTTGTTTTGGTTGCACATTAAAGCATTCACTTTTATCACAAAATGACTTGCTGCATCTGATGGATGTCTTTTCTCTTGATAACCATGGTAACATTTAATAATTGAAGAACACAGCCTTTACTGAATGCAACATTTTACATGCACTGGGCTTTTAGAGAGCACTTTGACTGTTATTGTTCCTCAACTACTATGGACATTGGGCCAAATTTACTGATACAATGACTAGTGAGTAATTGACAGTAAAAAATATCAGAGAAAGAAGTGTCTGGTTATGTCATGTTTGTGAGCAAAGTTTGGAAATGGTGACTCACAGAAACAAGTTCTGGCTGCTTTGTCCACTCTGACACTGTTATTTAAGATGGCCAACAACACGGCTGTATTGTATTAAGAATCTGCCGCAGCCTTTTATGGATCAGATAGCATCCCACTGCTCACATGCTTGATTTTATGACCTTCCTATGAATGAGCCAAACAAGTGTTCCCATTGATTTGCACATTAAATATATTAGTAATAAAACAACATCCTGCAGCAAACCAATTGTAAAATCAATTGTAATTGGTACCAAAATATTATGAGTGCTTGGTCTGCAGTCTTATTGTCTCTGTAACTGACCACTAAAATCCTGGATGTTTTCACAATAAATGTGATAAATATTGATGACAATGTCAAATAAATGTATTGGTGTAATTCTGAGAGCCTAAATATAAATTGAATAAAATCTGAAAAGGCAGGTAGATAAAAATAATAAAAAAATAAACAGAGCTGGTACATTCGACATATATGTATTACAACTGATATTGATCTGAGGAAAATTCGATTTTTTTTAAAAGGGAGAAATGGTCTCCCCACATTTATCATATGGGAGATTCACAAGGGTGGTGCTACACACTATAAGGGTATAAAACCACTGTTTATTTCCTCTGCCCTTCCCCCATGACTAGACATCTGAAGCAGTAGAGGATGAGGACATGCTGGGGGGAGAGGAGGGGTTGATGAGACAGGGTATGGGGAGAAGGAGGAAAAATCTAAATGTTTGGTCTATATTGGTTCCAGTCCTCACTGCATCAGAGCGGATAATGAAAATGCATCACATTCCAAATAGTTATGATTGGGCTTTTCAAGATAATTGTCGACGTGGAGTTTCCATCTGTTCTTCTCCAAAGCTTTTTAATGTTAGGATGAGATTGGGCTCAACTGAGCTTGGCAAACCACACTTACTTCCTTGGATATCCATATTGCTCTGTAATGTCTATCACAAATCAGTCAGCTCCAACTGCATGTGGCCTATGGAGCCCAAGGTAAACCAACATTATCACCACAGAGACCAATCATAGGAAATGGCCCTGGAAATAATGCAATCTTCATTTAACCCATTATTTCATTACGGAGGCTCCTCAAAAGTAACAACATACATTTGGACGATAAGGAAAACATTTTATCACCATTTAATTTAATTTTATTTTATTTCACATTTATTTAACCAGGTAGGCCAGTTGAGAACAAGTTCTCATTTACAACTGCGACCTGGCCAAGATAAAGCAAAGCAGTACGACAAAAAACAACAACACGGAGTTACACATAAACAAATGTACAGTCAATAGAAAAACCTATGTACAGTGTGTGCAAATGTAGAAGAGTAGGGAGGTAAGGCAATAAATAGGCCATAGAGGTGAAATAATTAACATTTTGCATTAATACTGGAGTGATAGATGTGCAGATGATGATGTGCAAGTAGAGATACTGGGGTGCAAAAGGAGCAAGAGGGTAAGTAATAATATGGGGACGAGGTAGTTGGGTGTGCTATTTACAGATTGGCTGTGTACAGGTACAGTGTTCAGTAAGCTGCTCTGACAGCAGATGCTTAAAGTTAGAGATGGAGATATAAGACTCCAGCTTCAGAGATTGTTGCAATTCGTTCCAGTCATTGGCAGCAGAGAACTGGAAGGAAAGGCGGCCAAAGGGAGTGTTGTCCTTGGGGATGACCAGTGAAATATACCTGCTGGAGCGCGTGCTACGGGTGGGTGTTGCTATAGTGACCAGTGAGCTGAAATAAGGCAGGGCTTTACCTAGCAAAGACTTATAGATGACCTGGAGCCAGTGGGTTTTCGCGATGGATATGTAGTGAGGGCCAGCCAACGAGAGAATACAGGTCGTAGTGGTGGGTAGTATATGGGGCTTTGGTGACAAAACGGATGGCACTGTGATAGACTACATCCAGTTTGCTGAGTAGAGTGTTGGGGGCTATTTTGTAAATGACATCGCCGAAGTCAAGGATCGGTAGGATAGTCAGATTTACGAGTGTATATTTGGCAGCATGAGTGAAGGAGGCTTTGTTGCAAAATAAGAAGCCAATTCTAGATTTAATTTTGGATTGGAGATGCTTAATGTGAGTCTGGAAGGAGAGTTTACAGTCTAACCAGACACCTAGGTATTTGTAGTTGTCCACATATTCTAGGTCAGAACCGTCCAGAGTAGTGATGCTAGTCGGGCAGGAGGGTGCGGCAGCAATCGGTTGAAGAGCATGCATTTAGTTTTACTAGCATTTAAAAGCAGTTGGAGGCCACAGAAGGAGTGTTGTATGGCGTTGAAGCTCGTCTGGAGGTTTGTTGGCACGGTGTCCAAAGAAGGACCCGATGTATACAGAATGGTGTCGTCTGCGTAGAGATGGATCAGAGAATCGCCAGCAGCAAGACCAACATCATTGATATACAGAGAAAAGAGTCGGCCCGAGAATTGAACCCTGTGACACCCCCATAGAGACTGCCAGAGGTCTGGACAACAGGCCCTCTGATTTGACACATTGAACTCTGTCTGAGAAGTAGTTGGTGAACCAGGCGAGGCAGTCATTTGAGAAGCCAAGGCTTTTGATTCTGCCGATAAGAATGCGATGATTGACAGAGTCGAAAGCCTTGGCCAGGTCTTCATCGACCTGGCCAGTACTGCACAGTACTGTCTTTTATCGATGGTGGTTATGATATCGTTTAGGACCTTGAGCGTGACTGAGGTGCCCCCATGACCAGCTTGGAAACCAGATTGCATAGTGGAGAAGGTACGGCGGGATTCGAAATGGTCGGTGGTCTGTTTGTTAACTTGGCTTTCGAAGATTTTAGAAAGGCAGGGCAGGATGGATTTAGTTCTAAAACAGTTTGGGTCTGGTGTGTCTTCCCCTTTGAAGAGGGGGATGACCCGCGGCAGCTTTCCAATCTTTGGGGATCTCAGACGATACGATGATATCAATAGAGATAACTGTCCACAGAGAAAGTTGTGAGAGAGTCTCCTGTCCCCTTGTCCTCTCTTTTCTGTGGTCTCTGTCTGCCATGGTGTGGGATAATTTTAACCTGTGGAGCAGGAAAACAAAGCATGAGGTGTGTCTTATTCTCCACAGAGTGCCCTGGGGCCGACGAATAAGCTTGCTGCCATCCTGGAGGCTTTGAGTGATTTATAACACTGTACACAAAGGACCAGCTACACACAGGCTAGTCATTTACAAGTGGGCAGTAGTGAAATCAAAGCCGGAGAGAGGTCTTCCACTGTCCTGCCACCACAACTGCTTCCAGGCTCAGAGAGCTCAGGGAGCCAGGCTGGCCTTTTTTGTGCTCCAAACTCCTGGGAAAGCATTCAAGCCTCTGCTGTCATTTAGGCAATTCAACTATGAGATTGAGCACATCTGACAACAATCTTTGTCTCAGACCACAAAAAGAGCAGAATGGACAATTGATACAGTCAACATAAGGCCTAAACGAGTTGGCTGCTTATAGATTACAATCCTTAGGATGCAAATTGAGCCATCACGTACGATTAAATCCTAAAATCTACACTTGAAACTGAATTTATGCAGGTCTCCCAAAACATAATTTACCCAAATGTATTTGAGATGAAAATGACTACAAAGAAATGTCAATTTCAAATTCTCATAACTCCATCCAATAATGAACCACAGTGTAATTATGTCTGGAGAAACAGAGCACCATCATTATCCAGAAGTCAATGTGTTGGTTGCTTCATTATGTTTGTCGATGCCTTGGATCAGTGGACTGCATGTGAACCCTTTATACGAAGGACCATATATCTCCGTTTTGGAAATATTGGTGATAAGGTGTATTTCTAGATGTATATTTCTAGTCATCCAAAGTCTTGATATTCCGTACAGACTATAAATAGACAACATGTACAATACATTCCCATGTCAGTTGACAACTCTGAACATTACAGTGAACTTATAATAAGATACAAAATCAGTAATCATCTGAAAATGCTGTACGCACATACAGTATACGGTTCTTCGGTTGGAGGGTTCATGTGAGGTTAGAGGTAGGCTTGAAAAACAAAAGGTGTCTTGCCTGAATTACTACAGACCTGTAGTGCTCACCTCTATCATCATGAAACCTTCGAGCACATGGTACTGTCCCATCTCAAAACCATCATTGACACCTCCCTCCACTCACTACAGTTTGCCTATAGAGCTAACAGGACGACGCTGTCAACATCCTCAAATACCTCGATAACCCAAAGACATCCAAGGATTATGTTTGTGGATTTTAGCTCTGAGTTCAATACCATCATCCCAAAACTGCTGCAAGACAAACTCTCCTAGCTGAACGTGTCTAACTCCATCTATCAGTGGATCACTGACTTCCTGACCAACTGGACGCAACATGTGATGCTGGGAAAACACCTTTTGGACTCTTTATCCCTCAGCACTGGAGCGCCGCAAGGATGCATGCTCTCACCTCTACTCACTCTACACCAATGACACCACCTCCAACAACGCATCTGTCAAACTAATCAGGTTTGCAGATGACACCAACCTGGTCGGTCGGTGATGAGTCCATGTACCGTGGAGAGGTCGACCGCCTGGTGACCTGGTGCAGTCTTAACAACCTAGAACTCAACACAGACAGAACCGTGGAGATGGTGGTTGACTTCAGAAAACGCCCCCCACCATCTCTCCCCCTTGAGATTGATGGTATAGCTGTTAGCATGGCTGAATCATTAAAAATCCTGCGGACCATTGTCTCCCACAAATTCAAGTGGGAAGTTGACATCACAGCAGTCACCAAGAAGGCGGATGTACTTCTTGAGTAGCTGAAATAACTCCAAATCTCCCAGTCAATCCTGATCCGGTTTTACGCATCAATCGTTGAGTCCATCCTCACCTCTTCCATCATCATCTGGTTTGGGTCTGCCTGCTCAATGGGCAGACTGCAATGCATTGTCCGGTTTGCAGAGTGGGTCATCGAGGGTGCAGGAAAGATCATCGTCAACCCCTCCCACCCCTGTCACCCCCTCTTCCAAAAATGATCCTTTGGCAAGTGATTCAGGTCAATCATGACAAAACCTCCCGCCACCTGAACAGTTTCTTTCCCCGTGCTGTGGCCCTCACCAATTGGCCATCTGGTCCCTAGAGACTAAAGAACTATGCACTCTATGCTGCACACTGCATCAAGCCATCTCTGAACTGTACACAAAATAACTGCGCTAAGCAGCATTGCATCTCTCTGCATTTAGATGTATTCATACTAGTAGTAGTATTTATTGGGATCCCAAATTAGCCGCTGCCATGGCAGCAGCTACTCTTCCTGGGAGTCAAACAGGAAACAAAACAACAAATAAAATACATAATACACATAACACTACATAATATACATAATGTAAAATAATATACATAATACTACATAATATGCATCATATAAAATAATACCCGTTCCGGCTCACCCAAGGCAAGGATTTGTGCAAGGCCACCCACCATATCAACTGTATATCCACTATATATTTGTATATCCACTGCTCATCCTCTTATAGCTCTATGCTCTCTCTACCTAGTTGTGTATAATATACAGTACCAGTCAAAAGTTAGGACACACCTACTCATTCAAGGGTTTTACTTTCTTTCTTTTTTTACTATTTTCTACATTGTAGAATAGTAGTGAAGACATCAAAACAATGAAATAACACATATGGAATCACGTAGTAACCAAAAAAGTGTTAAACAAATAAAAATACGGATTTGAGATTCTTCAAAGTAGCCACCCTTTGCCTTGATGACAGCTTTGCACTCTTGGCATTCTCTCAACCAGATTCACCTGGAATGCTTTTCCAACAGTCTTGAAGTTCCCACATATGCTGAGCTGCTTTTCCTTCACTCTGCGGTCCAACTCATCCCAAACCATCTCAATTGGGTTGAGGTCGGCTGATTGTGGAGGCCAGGTTATCTGATTCAGCACTCCGTCACTCTCCTTCTTTGTCAAATAGCCCTTACACAGCCTGGAGGTGCTTTGGATCATTGTCCTGTTGAAAAACAAATGATAGTCCCACTAAGCACATACCAGCGAGTTCCTTCTTCTTATTGGTGTCCTATAGTAGTGGTTTCTTTGCAGCAATTCGACGATGAAGGCCTGATTCACGCAGTCTCCTCTGAACAGTTGATGTTGAGATGTGTCTGTCTCTTGAACTCTGTGAAGCATTTATTTGGGCTGCAATTTCTGAGGCTGGTAACTAATGAACTTATTCTCTGCAGCAGAGGTAACTCTGGGTCTTCCTTTCCTGTGGCGGTCCTAGTGAGAGCCAGTTTCATCATAGCGCTTGATGGTTTTTGCGACTGCACTTGAAGAAACTTTCAAAGTTCTTGACATTTTCCGTATTGACTGACCTTCATGTCTTAAAGTAATGATGGAATGTCGTATCTCTTTGCATATTTTAGCTGTTCTTGCCATAATATGGACTTGGTATTTTACCAAATAGAGCTATCTTCTGTATATCAGCCCTACCTTGTCACAACACAACTGATTGGCTCAAACGCATTAAGAAGGAAAGAAATTCCACACTTTTAACAAGGCACACCTGTTAATTGAAATCCATTCCAGGTGACTACCTCATGAAGCTGGTTGACAAAATGCCAAGAGCATGCGAAGCAGTCATCAAGGCAAAAGATGGCTACTTTGAAGAATCTCAAATACAAAATATATTTTGATTTGCTTAACACTTTTTTGGTTACTACATGATTCCATGTGTGTTATTTCATGGTTTTGATGTCTTCATTATTATTCTACAATGTAGAAAATAATAAAAATAAAGAAAAACCCTTGAATGAGTAGGTGTGTACAAACTTTTGACTGGTACTGTATGTCAACTTTCTTTAAACTGTCTGTGTTATGTCTCTAAATGTTGTCAATCACTAGCAGCAACATATCACCAAGTAAAATTCTGAGTATAAAGGTGATTCTGATCAGTATTAGATAGTATCAGTGTAAAATTATATTATCTGAAGCGTTTTAAAAGCCCATAGCTTTAACAAATGTTGGTGTTTGGTTTTAACATATTGGCAATGTCAAGTATGTCATCATATTATATAAACTGTAAATCAAGGTGGTACGCTCTACTTGTTCCTTAAAATAACACCAGAGGATGTGAGGCAACATTTACTTTACCTCAACCAGCCTCAAACACCCTTCCTGCTATTTGATCCATGTGCAATGTTGATGGAGGCAGATACATCACAGTCTCACCTGGACTAAATGTTGATGGATGTCAGCCGAGGGACTGGTAGATTGGAGAATGAGACCGGATGTGTGACATTTACTTACAGAGAGCACTCGCCAGCAAGCAGCAGTGTTATTTAAATAGCACACCTGCCTGTCTGCCCATCGACATCCCAGGTTTATGGAAAAATCTTCCTTTCATTTGAAATATCAGCACACCATTTTGTACCATTTGTGGTACAATTTGTTCAGCCGACTGAAAAGAAAGGACTTATGTTTTGGTTGATATTATATCAAAGTGATTTTAACCTTTGATTCTCTTAAAATGGTATAAATACACTGTACACTAGGAAATAGACTAGACTCACATATGACAATCATAACTACCTTGGGTCTTTGTAGCACAGATCTTGTTTGGTGGCATATCTCAATCAGTCTCCAGCTCCCAGAGACACTATTGATTTCCATCAGTACGTCACTATGTCATTGGAGCATGCCAACAAAAATGTACCAGATAAAACAAGACATGTTGTACCTTATAACCATTCCCCCTTTCAGTCACTGGTTTTTCCAATATGCTGTGCCATGGTAGTCAAGCAACATGGATTTTTCCCCCCATAAAGGAATGGTGAAAAATGAGAAAGAGCAGGTCAGAGAAGGAAGTGATGGATTGCAAGACCATCAATTTGGAAGAGCAGTCTCTTCTCAGGCAAGCAAGTCACTGAAATGTACATTATTCATCTTATGTAATAATCTACGGCAGAGAAAAAAGCTGGGGAAACCGTTTGGAAATTCTTATCCTTTCTTCTCCAAACACATGCAGGTGGATATTACTATCTTATGTAAATAACAGCCTCTCTTCACTTTAATTGCTCTTAGGTTAAAATGTTCCACTTGTGTCTCTGTAATGATATTAGTTTCATCAGGTCCTGCAGAAATGTGTGATGACGAAAATCCATTGTGCCCGCTAACAATGAAAAATGTATATTGTAGTTTTTTTACACCTCTCTTCTCTCTTGCTATCTCTTCTCCTACTCTCGCCCTATCTCTCTCTCTCCCTCTCTCTCTCTCCCTCTCTCTCTCTCCCTCTCTCTCTACCTCTCTCTCACTATTTCTTATTCTGTGACATATTTAAATGTTAATAACCATTCATTCTTGACACCATATCTACCAAGCTCCAAGTTTAACAGAAAATATTTAATCTGAAGAATTTCATTACACGATCATGGCAGAAGTTGAAGGCTTGAAGGTACTAGATAGAGGGGAAGCAGAGAGAGAGAGAGAGAGAGAGAGAGAGAGAGAGAGAGAGAGAGATGGAGGGAAGGCAGAGAGAGAGAGAAAGAAAGAAAGAATGGGCACGGAGAGGATACATGAAAAAATGAATTCAGAGAAGGAGATTATTTTATTGAATCATTGTGCATTGAGCAACGTAAAGGGAGAGAGAGATGGAGGGAAGGCAGAGAGAGAGAAAAAGAATGAATGGGCAAGGAGAGGATACATGAAAAAATGAATTCAGAGAAGGAGATTCTTTAATTGAATCTTTGTGCATTGAGCAACATAAAGGAGGCATATAGACTCTTGCCTCTTCCTCCATTTGAGTAGATAATGATTAAATGTTTTATATTGTGCTATACAGCTGAAAGGAGAGCGCAGAAACCCCTCACACCCTCAGTGCTTTTGACTGCATTCCAAATATTAACTCCTTTTAAGGCCATTAAAAGATTATCTCTGATTTAACGAATTGTCTGTTCAGAGCATTAGCAACAGACTGTTCCCCAAACCCCCAGAACACCCTTCTCACTTCCTGGCCCTATTATCTCATCCACCAGCCTTATCTCATTTCATTCCCATGAATATGCAATACATTTAATTTTGAACACTATTTTCATCTGCTCCTGTAATCACAAAAAATGCCAGTGTAATTTGTTTCTAATTACTTGCTTTAATTGTTGTAGTAATCATTTTAATTACCCAAATGCACAGACATTAGACACTAAAAGGAAAATAATCTGCTTGTACCTCCTACTGTGTCTCTCATTCTCCAGAATTTGATATCTAGATTTTGACATGGGCTGCCTCACACACAAAGACGGGGCGACAGGGGGTGCAGTGTGTGGACGTTTGATGACACATGAGAGGGGCTGTGAGTATAGGGAGACAGAGGGAAAGAGACAAACAGACGGGACATGGCTTACATTGTAGCATCTCTGCAATCTGCTGTGTGGAAATGTGCATGCCCGAAAAGCCATTAAGTTAAAATATACAGTTATTGTACCTTTCTGGGACTGGCGCCATACAAATGCTTATTGCATGTGCTTATAGCTCAGTCTAGCAGATGGTAAATCATGAAATGTTATGAAATTATTGCGCCAGTGAGGTGTTTTGAAAAGGACCAGCTGTGAGGGAGATGGGACATTATAAACACTCACAGGTGTTCTGTCTTTCCCCACCGCCAGCCACACCATAAAAAATTAAATTACAAATAAACCAGCAAATGTTGTAATCTCCTTCATAGACACAGTACTTACAGGAGAAACTGCTTAAACTAAGCAAAGAATTACATTTTAATTTGCATCAAATATTTATCGAGGCTAAGAAAATTCATAGTGGGGCCCACTCATCTGCCAAGTTTTGGAAATTGCGGAAATGTACATAGCACTGGCATCTCGGTTATATGGATGAAGATCCATCAGGGATAGCACTAATGGGCACTTCACCGAAGCACATATGGACAAGTACACCTAATAAGAGGGACGTGGTCAGTGCCAAACACCACAACAAGCTTGTGTTTCTCATTAAGATTGTATTCCTACCTTAGTATTTAATTAACCACGCCAGCAGAGGGACCAAGGAATATGGACCCACAGTCGCTGTTGCCATCTTCCAAGTCTTCAGAATATAATATAAACTGGAAGCTTGCTGGTACTTTCTCTTACAAGCTGAACATTATCCCTGCACTTGTTGCTCTGCGGGAAACCTGTAAGTTCTTGGCAACCCTGAGACATCCTTACAGCCCTGCAGCTGCCCTATGGTCAAAACTAATGTCAAACGCTGGAACTAGAGGTAGATTCTGTGAGAGGGTAATGGAAAATACCATGCAAGCTGTTAAAGGTTTAGATTTCTAGTTTAAACCGATTGATCAATAGTCAGGTGTAACTTATTCAATGTATTTTGTCCTCCCAACTAATATTCAAAGACGTATTTTAAAGGGGCACTTGGGTAACACCTTAATGAACCCTGTCATAAAACATTAGCATGACAGCTGGGAAAAATCACTTGGATCTTCAAGCACCAAGCAGGGAATGTTAAAAAAACAACTATAATGTGATAGTATGACCTGTAGGCCTGTATGTGCATTATGCACAGTTGGAGGAACAGGAGAAAACTAAAACAGCTCTAGAAAAAACGTCATATGGCCAAATGGAAGAAGAAATGTGTTGATCTGAGAGTAATATCTGTGGTGCTATGAGCAAAGACTGACTTTGTGCTGATGTGTGACATTCAGCTTTGCTGCAGAGCAGATTGTAATGGTGTAATTGATACCTATTTAGCTAGTGATTCAATAATGACTTCCTTACTTAATCTTTGCTAAGCCGCAATGTCATAAGATCAATGAAACTTGACAATTAGAACAAATTCAAACATATTCTGTAAAGTCACACTGCTAGAGAATACGAGGTGTTCCACGGGGCGTGTTTGCAACCCTTGTAAATATAGTAAGGACACCATAAACATCTGCTTCAAAGTGTGCCCTAACAACTGAATGTCATTTGGAATTTATATGTTGCAGGATTCTTCCCCCTTCCAGTTTGTCAAATTACATAGTCCTTTTTATGGGTATGTATTAGTTGTGTATGACAGGATTCTGTGCTAACATATTCAAATGAGATACATGTGTATTCTGTTTCTGAGAATGTCGGTGCTTGAACACAGGGGCTGTGCTGAAAGGGAGGCTGGGATAGTCATGCATATTCAAATCCACTGCTGGACATGGCTGCCCTAAATATGCGAGGAGCGTGCAGTGGTTTGTTTTCCATGTTTTTCCAGCACCTCCAGCACATTCTGATAAAGCCCCTCCAAGGCATGTATTTCATGTTAGCTGTGGGCCCTGCATCCCACCCCCCACCCCCCACTGCCTGGTATTGTAGCCCTAGTGGAGTGGTGCAAGGAAAATAACCTCTCCCTCAACGTCAACAAAATGAATGAGCTGATCGTGGACTTCAGGGGACAACAGAGGGAGCACGCCCCCATCCACATCAACATGGCCGCCCTCCAGGACATCTATAGTGCCCGGTGTTACAGGAAGGCCAAGAAGATCATCAAGGACCTCAGCCACCCAAGCCACAGACTGTTTACCCTTTTAGAAGGCGGAGACAGTAGTACACATGCATCAAAGCTGGGACCGAGAGACTGAAAAATCTCCAGGCCATCAGACTGTTAAATAGTTACCACTACCTAGCCTCCGCCCACGTTCCTGCCCTGAACTTTAGTCACTGTTACTAGCCAGCTACTCAACCCTGCACCTTAGAGACTGCTGCCCTATGTACATAGAGATATTGAACACTGGTCACTTTAATAATGTTTACATACTACTGTATTTTACCTTATATGTGTATATTGTATTCTAGTCAAGGCTCGTCCTATATAACTACTGCTGCACATATTTGCTTTTCATATACTGTCCACAATGTCTATACACACAATCATATACATATATATTTATATTCTAATATGTCTATATTTCTTAATTAATTTTGCATGTATTGTTTTGTATTGTTAGGTATCACTGCACTGTTGGAGTTAGGAACATAAGCATTTCGCTACACCCTCATCTACATCTTCAAAATATGTGTCCGCTACCAATACATTTGATTTGATTAGCAAACCACGAAGAGAGCATTATCAATGGATTGTATCCCAAAGTAGGTTTAATTGCAGCAATATATCATGCACTCTCTTGCTGGCATTTACAAGCACAGGACCAATAGAAAAACTCAGATTCTAGCTGCCATCTGAAATTAAGGCAAGAATTAAACAAAGACCAACAACAGAGGACATTCTTAAAGTAACACACAAACACTGAAGTTATGGTTAATTTAATTGCATCCACCTATTTATTTTGTGAAAGGGAAAACAAGGATGTGTTTATTATTTCAATAAATATACAGGGCTTAAATTAGAAATACTATAAAAGACCGTGTGGTTTATCCTGCGGATGAGAAAAGTACGTCCTGCCGCTTGTTTATGGCGCTCTAAACCCAAGCTGCTTCTCCTTCTCTACAATGCCTCGCCAGGAGAATCTCATTATGACCTGTAATGACAAATTCACCCTTTCCAATTATTTGCTGCCATTTCAATGCTATCTTGTGGGGAGAGAGTGTTGTTTGTGCATGACTGACTATAAAATATAGAACAGGCAAGGTAGTGCAGTGATGGTGATATTCTCTGGTAATGGCGGCATTGCAGACAAATGAAACCAGGCACACAGGAGAACTACACTGGCCTTGCATAAGTTGTTGCAGGTATTTTCTAACATGTCCTCTGCATGGGTCAGAGACAGTTTGATGTTCTGAAACCGGTTACTTCAAATGTGTAGCAAAAGGAATGGAACGTTTTTGCTTTTGAATCCTTACTAAAAACACTAACAAGAGGAACTAACTGAATATGATATTCAAGCATGCAGAATATGGTAATCAAATGTGCTTGAAAATTACCTCAAACTCATCAACAAGCGCATTTTAATGAAATAACATCCTTAGATGAACACTGCGAGAGAGTAAAACGTGAGCAATGGCTTTTCAGGGTAGTTTGAATTTTTAATTGCCTGTCGGGAGAATATTAGATAAAGCTTGATTAGAAATAAATTGAAGATCTCTGCTGAATGCATCTGCTGATCAAATTATTCAAAGAGACTGTGAGGGAGGGCCATCCATAAAATAGACCCAGAAAACCAAAATAGACCCAAAAACCAAGCCATGAGGTTCAAGGAATTGTCCGTAGACCTCCGAGACAGGATTGTGTCGAGGCACATATCTGGGGAAGGGTACCAAAAAAGTTCTGTAGCATTGAAGATCCCCAAGAACACAGTGCCCTCCATTATTCTTAAATGGAGTAAGTTTGGAACCACTAAGACTAAAACAAGATTCTCTGGTCTGATGAAACCAAGACTCTTGAACTCTTTGGTCTGAATGCCAAGTGTCACGTCTGGAAGAAACCTGCCACCATTCCTACAGTGAAGCATGATGGTGGCAGCATCATGCTGTGGGGATGTTTTTCAGAGGCAGGGACTGAGAAACTAGTCAGGATTGGAACAAAGATGAACGGAGCAAAGTACAGAGAGATCCTTAATCAAAACCTGCTCCAGAACGCTCAGCACCTTAGACTGGGGTGAAGGTTCACCTTCCAACAGGAAAACGACCCTAAGCACACAGCCAAGACAACGCAGGACTGGTTTCAGGACAAGTCTCTGAATGTCCTTATTTGGCCCAGCCAGAGCCCGGACTTGAAACCGATCGAACATCTCTGGAGAGACCTGAAAATAGCTGTGCAGCAACGCTCCCCATCCAACCTGACAGGACTTGAGAGGATCTGCAGAGAAGAATGGGAGAAACTTCCAAAATACAGGTGTACCAAGCTTGTAGCATCATACCCAAGAAGACTCGAGGCTGTAATTGTTGACTAAGGTGCTTCAACAAAGTACTAAGTAAAGGGTCTGGATACTTATGTAAATGTGATATTTCATTTTTTATTATTATTAGAAATTAGCAACAATTTTGAAAAACCCTAATTTGCTTTGTCATTATGGGGTATTGTGTGTAGATTGATGAGGGGGGGGAAATGATTTAATCAATTTAACAAAATGTGGAAAAAGTCAAGGGGTCTGAATCCTTTCCTGAAGGCACTGTACAGAATGTGTGTTACAAAAGTTGTTTTCTTGTGACAGACAGACATATAGAAAGAGACAGACAGACAGACAGACAGACAGACAGACAGACAGACAGACAGACAGACAGACAGACAGACAGACAGACAGACAGACAGACAGACAGACAGACAGACACATAAACAGACAGATACATAGACAGACACTTAGACAGACAGACAGACACATAAACAGACAGACAGACACATAAACAAACAGACACGTAGACAGACACGTAGACAGACAGACAGAGACATAAACAGACAGACAGACACATAAACAGACAGACAGATAAACAGACAGACACATAGACAGGCAGACACGTAAACAGACAGACACATAAACAGACAGATACATAGACAGACACTTAGACAGACAGACAGACACATAAACAGACAGACAGACACATAAACAGACAGACACGTAGACAGACAGACAGACAGACAGACAGACAGACAGACAGACAGACAGACAGACAGACAGACAGACAGACAGACAGACAGACAGACAGACAGACAGACAGAGACAGACTTCAAGACGTGGACATCTGTCAAAGTGCAGGACCTAGCCTGCTGGTACTCCCTTCTTATGTATGTTACAAAAGTTGTTTTCTTGTGACAGACAGACATATAGAAAGAGACAGACAGACAGACAAACAGACAGACAGACAGACAGACAGACAGACAGACAGACAGACAGACAGACAGACAGACAGACACATAAACAGACAGACACGTAGACAGACACTTAGACAGACAGACAGACACATAAACAGACAGACACGTAGACAGACAGACAGACAGACAGACAGACAGACAGACAGACAGACAGACAGACAGACAGACAGACAGACAGACAGACAGACAGACAGAGACAGACTTCAAGACGTGGACATCTGTCAAAGTGCAGGAGCTAGCCTGCTGGTACTCCCTTCTTATGTTTCCCTCGTGTATGATTTTGACCTCTGACTCTTCCTCCTGATTTATTTTACGTGTCTGTCGTCATCATTGGTTCCTTGGCGCCGTTAGCACCCAATTAAACTTAAAGGTCTACAGGAGGAATTGGATAGAAAAATTATTTGAGCCCCTAATTATGTAATTTCCACCTCTGCCTCACATAAATTCAAGCTACATTTTTAATGGCCTTTATTACTTGTTCAGCAATTTATACATTTCCCTGGAAAAATCAGTGAGTCACCCTGCTTTTTCTCCAAATCCCCCCATTCTGGAGCAGTCTAATGTTTCCCAGTGACCTTTGGACTGCAGGTCTGATTTATTAGCCAACAACGTTTTTGACTGCTGGAAACATCCCAGTACATAGAACGCTTTCCTTCGTGTAACGTTACTATGTATGCAAATTCTTCAAATTTGTGATGAAAAAACTTTGAGAAAATTTTACACCACCACCGTACCAACCTCACATTATAAGGAGGCATCATTGATGTGGATCAGCTCTGATTGTGTTGGAATTACCGCCAATCCCAACATCATCCAACTTCCCCAAACAAACTAACACACAAAAACACACTCCGCAACTTTTAAGGAGCCTTAACATATTTATATCAGAATAGGTATGGCTTTATATAAAATATTTAAATAAAAGCCAAAAGGAACAATGTGATCTATGTGAAATAACTAGTTGTAAATAACATCACCGTGACAGGCAGGTCAGGGGTCAGCAGACGGCAGAGCATGTTCAGTGGGGTGTGTAAAATAGAGGACACGAGACGCTGAGCTCAGCTCAACTGACCAGACACAGAGAAGACTCCCTTCTAACCGGACAGAGTCCACAGGAAACAAAACATTTAAACAATGCAGAAATAAAGCACAACCAGACAGAGCACAACCAAGCTGCATTTAAGGCAGCTTATGAATGACATTGGTGCTAATAATTGTGGGTGAAAAGCTGTGACATAAGCACTTGAATATACCAGTACATTTTTGTTTTCTCACAGTAAAAGGAAACAGTTATGGCTTGGGGGGCATAAGTATGGGCCAATGTATGTGCATGTGTGAACAAGAGATATTGTTTCTGTGCGTCAGACTTTTTTGTGATAACATTGATTAGACAAAAAAAAGAAAACATAACATTGGACCAAGACAACACAGTGCACAGATGCTGATATTCTATCACAGTGGACACATATTGACTGGGACTCTGAAAGTAGTCACTCACTCATCAGTGTAAGGCAGGCTGATTGAGTTGCCAGCAGCCAGTAAATGAGGCTTCCATCCACTGTGGGTCGAAATGAACTGCAATCTTTTCAGGCCTCGTTGTTTGGCCAGCAGAAAAACATTTTTAACCCAGGAGGATTCTAAATAAGTTTATTGAAAGAGAGAGAGAGAGGGAGAGAAGAAAAGAAGGAACAAGCACAAAGAGAATAGACATGGCTAAAGTATAGGCCTGTTCTCCCCATGCAGACAGTAGCCTGTATGTTTTATAGGGGTAATATATGTTGATTAGGTCTATTACTACAATACTATTCAACAATACTGCACATTTTGAAATCCACCCACAACAATGTTTAAGAGCACCTGACTGGAATAGGACAATGTTGTATTGGTCCCGGTGGGATCATGGTAAATATATAACAAAGTATGTGGACACCCCATCAAATTAGTGGATTTGGCTATTTCAGCCACACACGTTGGTGACAGGTGTATAAAATCGAGCACAGAGCCATGCAGTCTACATAGACAAACATTGAAAGTAGAATGGCCTTACTGAAGAGCTCAGTGAAATTCAACGTGGCACTGTCATAGGATAGCACCTTTCCAACAAGTCAGTTCGTCAAATTTCTGCCCTGCTAGAGCTGCCCCGATCAACTGTAAGTGCTGTTATTGTGAGTTGGAAACATCTAGGAGCAACAGCCGTAAAGTGATAGGCCACACAAGCTCACAGAACAGGACTGCCGAGTGCTGAAGCGCATAGCACATACAAATCTTCTGTCCTCAGTTGCAACACTCACTACTGAGTTCCAAACTGCCTCTGAAAGCAACTTCAGCACAAGAACTGTTCGTCAGGAGCTTCAAGAAATGGGTTTCATGGCCGAGCAGCCGCACACAAGCTTAAGTTCACCATGCGCAATGCCAAGTGTAAGCTGGAGTGGTGTAAAGCTCGTCGCCAATGTACTCTGGAGCAGTGGAAATGCGTTCTCTGGAGTGATGAATTGTAATTCACCATATGGCAGTCCGACAGATGAATCTGGGTTTGGCAAATGTCAGGAGAAAGCTACCTTCCCAAATGCATAGTGTCAACTGTAAAGTTTGGTGGATGAGGAATAATTGTCTGGGGCTGATTTTCATCATTCGGGCTAGGCCCTTTAGTTCCAGTAAAGGGAAATCTTAACACCAGCATATAATGGCATTCTAGACGATTCTGTGCTTCCAACTATGTTGCAAAAGTTTGGGGAAGCCCCTTTCCTGTTCCAGCATGACAATGCCTTTGTGCACAAAGCGAGACCTATACAGAAATGGTTTGTTGAGATCGGTGTGGAAGAACTTGACTGGCCTGCACAGAGCCCCGACCTCAACCCCATCAAACACCTTTGGGATGAATTGGAACACCGACTGCGAGCCAGATCTAATCGCCCAACATCAGTGCCCGACATCACTAATGCTCTTGTGGCTGAACGGAAGCAAACAATGTTCCAACATCTAGTGGAAAGTCTTCTCAGAAGAGTGGAGGCTGTTAAAGTAGCAAACGAGGGACCAACTCCATATTAATGCCCATGATTTTGGAATGAGATGTTCGACGAGCAGGTGTCCACATACTTTTAGTCATTTAGTGTATCTCTTCAAGTATCTCTTCAAAGATCCAAATACCAGCTTAACTATATCACTCCTTTTTGATGTGAAAGTGTATTATGATGTTATCAATGTTATCACTATGCAGCCTGGTTGAGTATCCAACACGTTTACATTCCCTTCCAAGCCTCTCCTCCTCAATACAGACTTATATGCTGATGGTCGAAGAAGGACAGAAAGCATGCAGTTAATTATAGCTAATGAAAGCTCGTTTGAGCGGAGAAGGAGGGGTGTACATTAGGGGAGGGAGTCAAGCAGCTTGAACCAGGTTCCACGCACAATTTGTTTGAACCTGGGTCCTCCTCACACTCTGCATGTTAATTTACCTTGGGGCTGCACCGCCTGTTTTTAAATATCCTTAATTGACTTAAGAGCTCATCAGCGTGCTTCGTCTTCATTAGGTTAATGAAAAGGCCCCATGTTTATCTTTTTATAACAGATTGTGGAAATGGCATAATCTAATTGGTTACTTCCACTTTCTGAAGAATTGAGTTTCCCTGACACGTGCCATTGCAACCATTCGAATGCTATGTGTTTGTGTATGTCTGTCTGTGTCAGGGGAGAGATGGGGTTAGGAATTAGAATAAGCCCATTTAGCCCTTGGCATGAAAGTATGTTACACTTCTCTAATCGACAGTGTGAACTAACAAGAACATAATGGTAGCTGTATGGGTTGTTGGGGATGTGTCGGGAGAGGGAGGGTGTGCCCCTGAAAATGGGAGGAGGGAGTGTGGATTTGTCTCTTTAAACCTAATGGAGAGAAATAAATCAGTTACGATCTTGAAGCGGCCACGGCCGTGACCCTGACCCTGACCCATGGGCTTTATAAAAATCTGACAAGCAGCATAATAACTAAACAACAAAATGCTATGTAAACTGTCTAAATTATAGGACACTATATAAAGGAATATTATTGAAAACTGGACTTATACCACAAATCATATATCTGACAATACACTCCTTTCTTTTAGAGCAAATCCATTTTCCTGCCCACGTTCAGCTGTTTCAAATTTACTCTATCAGTTTCTATTAGCAACAGAATCAACAGGAGAAAGACAAATCAATACTGACATAAGCAACTTCATTAAGAAGTTGAGAGATAATTGTGACATGCCCAGAATTCCTGTGACTCCTGTCACCTTATTCTAATGCATCCAGTGACACAACCTGAATTTAAATGTAGCTACAGATCCTACATTTTAAGCTTGGTAGATAAAAACATTACTTTCTCCTAATTGTCAACCCTTAGTTAAGAATTGTTAGCTAGCTGATTTGAAGTACTATGTGATTCCACAGCCTGACACATTTATCCTTATTTGCA
Organism: Salmo trutta; assembly: GCF_901001165.1. Taxonomy (NCBI): domain Eukaryota; kingdom Metazoa; phylum Chordata; class Actinopteri; order Salmoniformes; family Salmonidae; genus Salmo; species Salmo trutta. The sequence continues at coordinate 21,416,066 of NC_042983.1, read as the reverse complement.
TTCTTCTCTTTGGGCAGCATTGAGACATGAATGTCTCACATCCTAAAAAGGCATGAACCTTGTATGGATAAATACAGAGAGCCAGGAGGAGCACACAGTGAGTCCATTTGTCTGAGTTGCCGTAATGCTTGCCAGGGAAAGCTGTGCACTTATAGTGCTGTCTGATATTCCTCCTGAGGATGGTAACATTTGAGGCAGGTTCTCGTGGTGTGGCCCATAAAGAGGGACGTGATGTGGTGGTCAAATAAATCAGGCCTCCTTGCCCCCCTCTTAACTGTCTGAGCTGGGCTGGCTACCCATTGGAAGGCAGCAACAGCTCATCAGTGAGCTCTTGAGAATCCTCCTAGGGGCTGTTCTGGGTTCAGTTCAGCCTCTCTACACCATAAACGGTGCTCCGTGCAGTTAGGTTCATCACTAACTGTTTTCCTCCCCTTTTCCTCACTGTCCATCCATGCACTCCCTCTCTGTACGACCAACAGCAGACGTTTTCAATTAATCATTTTGCAGCCCCCTCCTCTCGGTCCATGTCCGTCACCTCCTGTCTGTCCCCGAGACGATGCGTTGTCCTGAAGTCGCTTAAATAAAAAGATTGCAGTGGGAGACTAAATGTGTTAAAGTAATACGATGGTCTCCGGCAGGTCACAGCCCCTCTCCCTGCTCCAGTTCTCTTGCTGAGGCTCTTTGAGATAATGGGCTGTGGTCAGTGCACTGGTAGGCCATAAAGGCTGCACTCCACCACACAAACCCACTCCAAACTGTGAATCCTCAAAAAGCCACTCACTGGCCCATCTAGATAACGGCACACCCAGCACTATTTCCACAGCGCATCTGACACTCTGTATACCTGTAAATCACTTGTATTTATCATCTCTTGTTTTACCTCTTCTCGCTGTCTGCCATTATAACTGCCCTTCAAAGTAATCTCTAGGTAGCTTTCATAGCCAGCCCGTTTCCTGAATTGCCATCATGAGTCCTTTTGGAAGCTTTTTTCCATCTGAATTCCCTTGTTTGGTTTCCTACCACAACATTTTTGGGACTCAAGTGAATCATGAAAGATCCCTTTTTCTATGCATTTTGTATTTGCATTGTTCTGCTTTAGCCTACATTTCAACAGTGTTGGGGAGTAGTGAACTAAATTTAGTTCAAATAGTAATGAAATTACATGTTGCAGTAACTTGGTGGTAGTTGAACTAAATTCAGATATTGGTAGCGTTTTCAGTAGTTAATAACTTTTTTGCCATGTAGTGGTGTACTGTAGCTAACTACTAGAACTACACACTACTTTTTTTTCTCAAAAATAAAATACAGGTGAGGTAGGCAAGAATTTACTTTCTTTTTTTGCATCAGACCTGCCTAATTCTCACTTTAAATACTTTTTGGGTGCCTAATTCTCACTTTTTGTGTTTAATTGGCTAAACTACACATTCTGTTAACATCTGACTCCAAAGTGATCTGTTCTTGCAATTTGTAGTCTATGTCATTTCAGATTTAGATATGATCATTTTTCACAAAGTAGTTTGAATGTAGTCAACTACTTTTTCTAAGTAATTTAATTTAAGTATGCTTTGTTTTCTTAAGGGTAGTTTTAGTGTAGCTTAACTTCTTCCAGTGTGAAGTAATTGGTAGCTTGGTGAACTATATGTGACTCGATTTTTTATCAAAATGCATTTTTTGGCAGAAATGCCTTCTCGAACATGTGAACTTTCATGTGCCTTAATAACAAACTTGTATGCCATCGGTAAAAACGAACAAAATTGTTAAATTACGAGCCTTGTTGGTTACGCCACAGAAAAAGCTAGCAACCTTCCCACTAGCCATGATTGGCTAAAATAATGAGTGGGCTGGACATGCCAAGAGAGGAGTTCAGATTGGTCTGGCATATAGAAGACTTCTGTCTATTTGATCTGGTCAATCTGTGTTTGTAATCCTGTCGAATGCGTCTTTTTAAAAAATGTATTGTGTAGTGGAGCTGCATAAGTGTTGTTCTCCACTTTCTGGAGGATCAAGTTTTGAGTATGTTAGCTAAAGAGATGGAGAAAACACCTCTCCGAATTACATCTTCAAACTAAGGGCAACTGTGGCATGGCATTCGTGACCGGATGCATGATGACGTATACAGGTAAGATAGCCTAGCATTAGCTAGCTACATTTTCACATATTACACATTTCTAATATTGACAGAAAGTGGTTTAATTTCAAGCTAAATTGTACTGTTAGCTAGCTAGCTAACATTAGCTAACTGGCTGCCTAGCTGACGTTATTATTCGTATCCCAGAGTTGTTTGCTTTTATAGTTAGAGCCTAATGTTAGCTAGCTAACATTGAACCTTGTTGGTTAGCTCCCAGTATATTTATGCAGGGTAGTAACGACATGATTTGTCACTGTGTTCATTGTTGTTAAACTAGCTAATGTTAGCTGGCTGGCTCGTTAGCTAACGTTACGTGACGTGTGTGATCTTACACGTTGTTTACCTAGCTAGGTTCATTGTTTACCTAGCTAGCTACATGTCTTAAGCTAAAGTGTACAACACCCGTTGAATATGGATGGTGTCAGTAAACATCTGCAAAAAAGCGTAATGACATTTTTGCCAGCAGAGCTGGTTAGGCTGTTTTCATGTTATCCATAGGTAAACAAATCATCGGCAAGAGCGTTAAGTGTGCACTTTGAACGCTCCGAGAGCGAAACAAGTTGGGTGGGGCTAAAGCTTAAGAACGATGCCGAATGGGTGTAGACAAAGAAGAGTTCTTCACAAGATACCAAAACATTCAAAGGCCATTTTCTCATAAGTGAGTTTACAAGTTTATCAACGTTCAAAGCAGAATTACTTTCCCATTGTTCCTCAAAAATGCAGTGCCTGATATACCATTTTGTAGCTCTGAGTCTCTGCTTTTATCCAATGTAAAAAAAACACAATTTCAAATTTTGCTACATAAGACCGAATACAGGTGGTGAGTCACATATTTACAGAGTAGCTTCCCCAACACTGCATTTCAAGTCTATATCAACTGATAGGCCAATCTATTTATGACTGTTTTCAAGCAAACACATCGTCATCACGGAAAACAAAACATTGTGTCAGCTTAGAAAGACAGCTTGCATGTTACAGTCCACCTCCTGGAATTAGAGCAGACTATTTTCACACCAGTGGAGACCCCAAATTAGACATAGTACATTTGCAATCGATCTGAGACCACCTCGTACTGGTGAAGGTGTGATCTATGGTACACACTCAGATGCGGAAACTACATTTGAGCCTGTCAAAACAAAATCAAAGTAAACACATCCTGATCCAAAACAACCCTTCCAATGAACCAGGTTTGAAAGCCACCTGAAACCCAGTCGCAGATTGGTCTTCAATGCCTGGCTAATTTCACAGAGGTCCATTCTGATGGCTGAACTGGGGATGCGGCATTGAGAAGCGGAAAGGAGAGAAGAGGAGCGATTGACCGTTAATGAATGTAGCTTGAGGGATTAATGAAAATAAGCAGAGGACGTGTCATGGAGAAGTGTTTTCCCCTCATGACGACGGGACCGCAGCCCTGTGCCTCTTCACTTACTGTGATTACAAGTGAACCCCTGTCACAGGATATAAGTGGTTTTATGAAATTGTATTAAATTCCATTGTTAATGCTTCACTTTTCACTTGGTGCTCAATCGCCTTACGTTTTGGTTTGTTGTTTTTTGACGCATGTACGTTTAACATGGTTAATTTTCTTTTCACTTTAGCATGTTAATACAAATTAGCATGTTAATACAAATTAGCATTTTTTTTCTTTTGCCAGATTCATGTTACCTTTCATTACAATTTAAAGTTTTTTGTCCATTGAAATACTTCTGCATGTGTGGCTTGGATGGCTCTCACCAGTAACTGTGTGGAACTGGCTGAAGCAGCAGTTGAATTTACCACTGTGAAACCTTTACTAAAAGAGTTTCTGTTCAGTTAAGCCTGAACAACTATCCAATTGTCAGCTTCCTGGTGACAAGCTCTGAAGCCGAGGCAGAATGAAGACCTACACTAATATATCTAATGTGAGACACAGTCCAGCCACACCAGTGGGCTGCCAGAGTAATAACCGTCTAATATAAGGCTGGGAACAACAAAAGGCATTTACACCCCATCTCTCTGTTCCAAATAGCTTAGCCTACAGTGTTAGACAAAAACCTTCCTCTCATAACTTAAGTCATAGTATATTTCAGGACAGATATTCCTAGATGATAAACTAAGACAGATGAGAGAGACAGTTGTGATCTGCCTTTGTCTACGCACTCATAACTTTGTTTGTTGATATACAATGGAAATGTCATGTATTTCATGCCAGTAAATGTGGTGAAATGCTCTCAGATTGACTGTCTTTGTTTGACTCAATAGCAAAAACTAATACATTCATTGATTTGTGCATTTCATCATCAAATGCTTAATTGTTAATATTCATTGAACATAATCAGTGCGCATCGGCATGTCATCCGTGGAGTAGGTGAAACTGTCATCTTGAGAAAAGAAACCAATATGTCCATAATGACACATTGCCATCGACCTGTCTCTCCTCTGTATGGAGCCCATGTACTTCATCACTGTGCTCTCAAATTGATCTGGAACAATCAAACCATGAGCTGTACAATTTAAACTTCTCACCTTTAAAACCATGTCATCCTTTTTCAACACCCATCTTTTGTGTAGAGAGTGGAGTCATGTTGCTCATTTTACTTTTAAAAATCCAGTCTCTACAAGAGTATCTCTTGCTCTCGCACTCGCTCTCTCGCTCTCTCTCGCTCTCTCTCTCACATACACACACACAAACAAACACACATGCACATACTCACACACACACACGCACGGACACACACTCCTTCACACACTGTCCTCTTTCCAGGATAGCTATAATAACCTCCCAATGTTGGGGCTGACTCTCTGAGAGATATCCTTGAGCCTCACCTCCATCTCTCTAACAGGTCACGCCAAGACGAGATTCAGGAGATAGTGAGCTATAGTTAAGGTCCAGATCTACTATCTGGACTTGAATGATGGAGGAAACCATGCAGGGACATGTTTATTGTCACCCAGATGGTCCACAATGCAGTCGCCTGGCGAGCCACATCCATCCCTAATATAATTAATGGGGTGACAACATTGTAAGGTGACTGATAAGGCCTTCACTTTGGCCTGTGCTGGTCACTTGTCTCAAGGAGACTCCAAAGAAACTTCACTCTGTACAAATGGTGGCCAAAATATCTCATCCCACGTAGGGTTGCACTTTTAGTGCTAAAAACGGTGGAGAGGTTACAGCATTGAGAAAGACCATTTATAACCAGAGAATTCTCCATTTACCATTTTGGTTCCTACAAAGGTATCTTTTAGAAAACATTGTACTGTTGTTTCAACAGAGGGTATACTATAACCAAGTAAAATGTGTGGACCCCTCTCAGGAGAGTGTTATGAGCATTGATCATGCAAATCAGAGATGATCAAACTTGTGTTGATCACAAACTTGTGTTGACTCCTCATATCTGTTTTCCATCAAACAGTGAAGGGTCTTGCTCTCCAGAGAACACCCCTGACAAGGAAAATGCATTACAGCATTACAAGCAGTTTAGTAATCTGTTCCAGTAATTACAAGTGGCATGCAGACTTGTAGCTTATGTGATAATCATGAACCATTGTGTAATGTTTCACTTTTATCTTTGGGAAAATGAAAGGTTGGTCTTGAATGTGGAAAATGAATCCTCAAGGACCATGGCCAGGAGCTTTATTGTGTATGCAGTGTGTGGCCAGGTTCAAATTGGCAATCAATTATCCAATTAAGACTGACAGAAATGTACATCAGGAATTCCAGCCCATCAGTCCAGGCTTCTGATTGGAACACGATTAGAGGGACTTAATTAAACCCTAGGTGCTGGGTGTTTAAACATAATTTGTGTGGCGTCAGAGGGGTTACAAAATAGAAATCTGGACTCTTTGGATTCTCCACACACACATGCTATGTCTGTCTTGGGGGAAAAGTCACTCCCATCCTGTGGTAAATCTTGTAGATGTATGTAACTGTGTATTTAACAGTACAGGAAGCATTGCATTTCACAGTAAAAAAAAAATCTTACCCTCAGGCGTAGATAAGAAGCAAGAGATAAACATTCAGTAAAAATCTCACAATGCCCCACAATAACAATACTGTCAATGATATTGCTTTACATCAGTCTTAGAACATTTCCCATTGTTTTCTTGGTTTGAATAATTCAAGGGCATCGTCCAATATCCATAATACCATACTATGAAAAACACTACCCACTGGGCAAAAACTGGTTGAATCAACGTTGTTTCCACATCATTTCAACCCCCAAAAATAAATGTGATGACTTTGAATCAACGTGGGAAACGAATTGGATTTGCCAAAAGTAATCAACGTAAGGGCATTTTGTCTTTTTTCACCCAACTTTGAACCTAAATCCAATGACAAGGTGATTTGTTTGTTGATGTCACGTTGAATTCACGTTAGTTGACAACTCAACCAAATGTAAATCAAAACTTGACGTTGAACTGACATCTGTGCCCAGTGGGTATGTGGGACATATGGAATACAAATGCACCATGACTCTTATATTCTTACAGATATTTTCATATGGTGTGCACTTGCGTCACCTCCCTTCTCCTGAGCGGTTGTTTGGTGTCCATATTGATTTCTGAGCTGTGTCTTCCTGTATGTCAGACAGTGTGAAATGGAAGGCACTGCATTTTAATTTGGGATTGTGAATTAATCATTTCCCCTGATAGCACATCTCAGCTCAGTCCCTGTAGGAGAACACCTTATCACAGCAAATAGGATTCAAAGGAAGAGGGGGGGGGGGTATAATCCACAGATAATTGGATGAAATGGCTCTGCACTTTCCCTCCTTCCAGTGGCTGGCGTCCACACAGCCCCATCCACAGGGACCTTGGAGCCACTGAAGAGGTTATTACAGTGTGTCCTTAGGGAGCATTAATACCTTAGCCCTTGTTCAGACATGCAAATAATCTAATTCAAGGTCTACCTAATTATCAACTCAGCTACAGTAAAGATAAAGAGGCTCAATAATAAGCATGGGCTTCTTTTTTGGAGGGAAATACACCACCACCTCCTTGAGTTACGCCATAGTCACAATATCAAAGAAGGGGGCTATGAATAACCCTTACGTAATGATATTATAACTGCATCTTTAAAAAAGAACAGTTGTATGAACAACAACAAAATATAAATATAAAAAATAAATAAATCAATGGCACAATATGAACTATGTATGGTTGTCTTTATTGATTCATTTCTCCATTATGTATTAGCCCTGTAAGAGTAGCATGGTCAAACACTACTGAAAATCTATAGAGCGGAAATGTTCTTACTCTTGGGATTTACTTATATATAACTATAAACTAGTTGACGTATCATTTCAGTCAAAGATTTGATTTCTATGTGTTAATTGTTTTGACACCTAGCATGCTTAGGACTAATAAGAGTTTCTCCTTGAGTGGTCATGGAGCATCCTGTGGCCATTCATTTGAATAGCCTCTGTAGGCTGTTGTCTCATAATGCACAAGGAAAATGGAACATGTTTTAAGGCATCTCCGACTTTTCCCGGGTAAAATGTTAATCCAGCTTTAGCAAGGTTGCATGGTCAAGGTTGCCAAATTACCGACAGGCACTAATCACACTTGCCTCGGAGCGAGTCTGGCTCAGAAGCAAACCCTTTGGAACCATCGCTCCCAGCCCCCTCTGCAATGCCTCGCCAATCTACCAGCCACACTCCTTTCCTGTTTCTGAAATTGTGATTTACTACCTCAATTTACATCTGCCAATACCCAATAACCTTTCCTTAAATACTTGTAGTTTCTGGTCGGAAGAGGGGTGAGTTTTTCCTTTGAGGAGATTTCTCTGAGATGTGCGTTAAGCCATACATATTGAAGCTGTATCAGAATCAGACTTAATAAACATCAACATGATAATTGACCTTTGAAAATACAAGGACTGACCATTACCATTACCATTAACAGAAAATTAACAACAACGAACAATGAAGGAATATTCCACAGTATCTGAAAAAAAAGTATAATAATAAAATTCATTACTTTATTTATTGTTGATTCTATATTAAATTATTCATGTTAACTGGCCTGACATTTTACTCATCTGGAATAAAATATTTGACATTTAGGAGGGGAGAAGTAAAGGCAAACATGTTTGAGTAAACTGACCACTGATCTCATGACTTATGATGCATAACATAACTAATGGTTTCTGAGTGCAAATAAAGAGTTCTGATACACTATAGTGTACAGAGTATGTTGCAAGAGCATAGTAATGTTTTACAGAACCGAAGAGACTGTTTTATGTGTTTACTGGTCTGGTTAGGGTGAGTGGAGTTAGGGCACAGGAGACAAATTACTAAAACAGACGGCCGTTAAATTGTTTTCCTCTCATCCATGATAGTTTTAAGAGAGTAAGAAAGGCATTTTAATGTACAGTTAAGTTAAATATTTCGAACAAACTGAGAGCATTCAAAAATGTACAGTACAGACAACAAAGACAGTCACAGAACACGGCACATATAGTCTGGCTAGGCTTAAACTGCTGTCGACGAAGACAGGGAGAGTTTGAAGTTCCCCCCAACCTCACATCAATCTGTTTGAACACCTCCGCATGCCGCTTTGCATCTCTCTTAGCAAAACTCATTACATAAGGGTGGAGAGAGCATGCAACATTTTTCTTAATGATGGTTTAACATAAAATATGGTATACTACGTCTTAGGGTTCAATCACTCTTTTTAATAGCTTCGTGGAGGCCAGAAAATAAACTGTTCATGAAGATTGAGGAAGATGATCCTGTGAACTTCAATTTAATTGGTGCAAATTAAAACAATCCATCTTTTCCAGCTGTCCATCTCTCTGCTATCACCACTTCATTGCTCGTCCTGCACCTTGATTACAATTATCTTTTAATAGCAAAACTTGTCAGCAATTTCTTCCCCTTCTGATTTACGCCACCTCAACAGAGTGTGGATTCGCAAACATAATTCATGTTTTACTGTTATTCAGAGTAAACCTCCACTGGGAAGACATAAGATATATTGACACCATCACCTCATGTTCCATGACATATGACAACATGACACTCTACAGTCTTACAGGCAATCCTTTACCCATTCAAACACAGTGAGCGAAGGGGACATTTGCATGCTTGGAACTCTGTTCCTATGGAGTGAGGCCCTTCCACAGATTAAGAAATAACTGTACATGCAGACATGATTTTTTGCAGTGTCCAATAATGGTTCCAGGCAATTAGAGCAGAGGATGACATGCTGACTTTTAAATTGGGACAAAGTGATCTCTCCCTCTCATAACCATCTCTCTTTCATCCTCCCTTGCCTCCCACCTGCAATGCTGAGGTAACAACTTTGAAAAGATACATCGTCTTTATTTTATCATGAAATGGGATCTTGCTATTTCTGCTCTTCATCCTGACAGTAAGTTAAAATGCTCATTGTAAGTGACTGTAGATTGGGTAGACGACGCTACATGTGTCTCTGGGATTGGAACACATCAATAGCTGTTGAGCTAAGCAGAAAGCATCCACATAACTAATTTAAAAAGGTTTGCAGTCAAAAATAATGAAAGTTCAGTTTAAAAAAGTATTTTGATTATGGCAAAAAAAGAAAAAATACTTTTGAGAGCATACACACTTGAGATTCAATTTCATAAAGACATTATGCATGTTTCTTTCCAAGTATTAACAACAGACTCACATTGCTGCACTTATAAAATGGATTCAACTACCAAGTAAACAATACTAGAAACAAGGCATATTGCTAAATGAGCCATACCTGGGTCCTTCATTATCACAGCAGAGTAGCATAACAATCATGGGAAAACTATACCAGAATTGATATGGACATATGGAGATTTTCCCTTATTATAGATACAGTATATTCAACTTCTATGAGATGAACAGTGGAGAGTGCATGGCCCTAGTCTAGAACATGAATTAATCTACATTAATAAATACTTCCAATTCTGCTCTAACATGTCCACGTCTCACCAACAACAGGTCAACCCTAATGGCGAAAGCTGATGTATCTCACAGTCACAGTGGCTACACTAGGTTATGGGCTGCTTGGTTACAAGTGATCTCCTCAGATGGACTACATTTTTGTCTAAACTCTATATTACATTTGAAAAAAATCAGTCTGACTGCAATTCCCACCCAATATGAATTGTGTAGGCATTCCTGGCAAAAATATTTCATTTTTTCAGGACCAATCAATCAATGTAAAGGAAGTTGTGCTAATCTATGTCTAAATGGTGAAATTCTAAACAAGTCCTTCTGCTGTAGTGGTCTTTAAAAAAAAGCCTATAGGTTCTTTGGGGAACAGGTCCGACCATTTTCACTCTGTCCTAAATATATGTGGATGTTCTCCATCCATCAGGTGACTACATAGAGAGCTGACCTGTCATAAATTCACTCTGTGGGGATGATGACAGGGCCGGAGCCAATCTTCATGAAAAAAATAAAATAAAATGGCACTGGCTCCCTCCTACCTTCCCTCATTCCCTAAGCCCCATCCCCCCCTCCCTAACCCCAGCTCACCCTTTACCCTCAACTAGAGCTCCCTCTCCCCCTCTCTTTTTCCTCTGTCTCTATCTCTCTCTTTCCCCATCTTCCCCCTTCCTCTCTCCCTCTGTCTCTCTCTCACTCCCTCTCTCCCTCCCTCTCCCCTTTTCCCTCCATGGGTAAGCAGGTAATCATGAGCTGTCACAGAAAGGTGACCCATTAATGTGATGGATACGGTGTGAAAAACAAATGGTGTGAAACGTGTGGATTGCTGTCCTTACTGCACCTTGGCCTTTTGTTCTGTCATATCAATATCCACACAGGGCCTCATTACACCGCTGCACTACACAATGAGTGGAGCGCCAGGGTCAGGCCTGCACCACGCTCCCTTTGACTTGCTCCGACTGGGCTTTTCAGCTAAACCTTGCCCCATAGGACTCCCAGGTAAACAGGAAGAGGGGAGCCCCTAGAGCTGCAGACAGAACACATCAACACAGGCTGAATGGGAACCACAAAACAGCCATATTTCTGGAGAGGAGCCATCACTGTTGCCAAAGGGCTCCCTGTCTCAAAACAAAACCAGTATGTCCGAGATAAGCAGATGCAATGGATTCTTTGTTGATGTTGGACACTTGTGTTTCCCCTTTTGTTTGGGTTGAATTGAATTCAACCGGAACAGAGAGCATTTCTCGGAGAGATTGGAGCATGTCTTTGTGGTCATTGTGTATGTGTGTGTGTTCAGGCTTATACATACACATTTCTACTTCTGTGTCGGTGTGTGTTTATTTCACGACAGCAAAAATGGTGTTTGTCACAAATTATTGAATACCTGAAATATTATTGTACATGATCTGGTGTTAGGTGCTCATAGCTTACACTGCATTCACCCCAGCCCCCAGGACATCTTATCCACTACATACAGCAACAATAAACTTCCCACACATTCTGCATAAGAGGGGAGCACTTCCTACAATTGATGAATAGTTATATAATACCATTATGAAACACACACACTTCATAATTAAGCATTAAGGCCCAGGGAGGTGTGGTATATGGCCAATATACCACGGCTAAGGGCTATTCTTATACACGATTCAACGTGTAGTGCATGAATTCAGCCATTAGCCGTGGTATATTGGCCATATACCACAAACCCCCGAGATGCCTTACTGCTATTATAAAGTGTTTACCAACATAAATATAACAGTAAACAAGTATTTTTCCGTCATACCCGTGGTATATTATCTGATATACCACGGCTTTCAGCCAATCAGAATCCAGGACTCTAAATACCCACTTCATAATATTTCATAATGGTTTTAGTCAACAGGTTCTCCATGCTAGAATCACAGAGGACCATGCAAATATTGTACTAATTCAACACTTTATACATAAATGTAGGCTGTACCTGTACCATTTCTAAACTATATTCTTAACAGGTTGGTGCATTTTGAAGGGATCAATGAACCAGCCATATACTGTACTATAATACTATATGAACAGCTATTGTTTCTGGCTCACTGCAGGATGTGCAGTTTTTAAAGAGACATCCTGCCACTCAAGGTCACGAGGACAGGCAGAGAGGAGCTATTCCAGTCCTGGGCTAACAGTCCACTGTTCATGACACTTCTCCACTGGATGGTCAAGCTCTTATTAAAGACCAGGGCTAAGTTCGCAGCCAGGACATGTGATCCACAAAGTAACTGCTAATCACCAATTAAGAAATATTCTGGATTACAATCCATTGATTTTAAGTGCAGAATCCAGGTATAAGATCTGTGAAGAGACCTGGAGGGAAATACTGTACAAGGCTCAACTGTTTTACATGCCGGTTAGTCTCACACTTGATAACAGAAGTGGGACCAAGTCATTGTTTTACAAGTCACAAGTAAGTCTCAAGTCTTAGCACTCAAGTCCCAAGTCAAGACAGGCAAGTCCGAGTCAAGTCTCAAGTCAAGACCGTCAAGTCTCAAGTCCTAAACTTTGAGTTTCGAGTCCTAAACTAGTCATAATGTGCTCTTCTCCAAATGTAATACCATTTCATATTTTTAACAGGAGTAATAGTTAGTATATGTAACGGTTGTCGTCGGGAACGGAGGACCAAAACGCAGCAGGAATGTGGATGCTCATCTTGTATTTATTTTAAAATAAAGAGAACACCAAAATGAAGAACGCACGAACAACAAAACAGTCTTGTCATGCGCACACAGGCAAAACAAGAAACAAACTCCCACAAACACTTAGCCAAACAATTACCCATATATATAGGACTCTCAATCAGAGGCAACGAGAAAGCACCTGCCTCCAATTGAGAGTCCAACCCACCATCAACCTAAACATAGACATACAACAAACCAGAAAGAACATAGAAATACAAAACATAGAACATAGACCAAAACCCTGAAATAATAAATCAAACACCCTACTACATAAATCACCACCCCGAACCACATAAACAAAATACCCTCTGCCACGTCCTGACCAAACTACAATAACAAATAACCCTTATACTGGTCAGGACGTGACAGTATATTACATTTACGCAAATCATGAATGCTTTTAAAAATATCTCTATATTTATTACTTCGCAATCGGGCGATGTAGGCTTGTACACAATCGCCCAACCTTAACACACACACACACACACTCTGTGTGGTTACAGTAGGCTAATGTATGACATCAGGCAGGATTTAGGCTACCAACTGCCTAGCCAGTTGTAGCTCAATCTTGGGTGCAATGATCACGTTCCCACACTGACTGACTGTGTGTAGGCTCATTGATTTAATGTTACGTTTGCCTACATGATACACTAGTAAAGTAATAAAATATATAGCTGTCGGCTATATTAGCCACGACTTACCGTTCTTTGTGCAGCTTCAAATGTTGAACAAAGTTGGAAATTGTTGCGTCTCCGTCTGTAATTTTCTTCCCGCGTGTTTTGCAAGATGCAATCCGTTTTTTGCTGATACAGCGTTGTCTTTATATCTGAACATAATCATTTTGGGTATCATCTTTCCAAGGGCTCCATCTGAATTCACCCGCCGACGTTCCTCTGCACTGACATGCACAACTTTTCTCAGCTGGCACAATTTGATTGGCTGCTGTCCGATTCAAACTGTAATCCGTTAAACGAAGAGTTGATGCGCTGCACACTTTTTTTTATTAGGATCATTTTTAATATTTGGGCTTGGGGAGGGTATCAAGTCAGGCCGAGTCATAAGGCTCAAGTCCAAGTCAAGTCACGAGTCATTGGTGTTAAAGTCAAAGTTGAGTTGCAAGTCATCATATTTGTGACTCGAGTCTGATTCGAGTCCAAGTCATGTGACTCGAGTCCCCACCTCTGCTTGATGACCCATGAAATGGTACTGAAGTCGAAAAATGCTTATGACAGCATCTTCCAAATATCCAGAGAAAAAGGTAACTTTTTTTTCTTCTATAAAAAGACAACTGTAAATGACCATAGTTCCTTGGCTTTCATCACAGACAGTAAGTGCTAGACTATTCTGTAACAGTGTCTCCCCACGAGTGAGCACAACTCATGTTAATACACACAGCCGTGTTCCCCGAAGTCTCCAGTGGTGGTCTCGTGGACACCTCACATGAAACGGTGGAGACTCTATTAAGGACAGTGGTTACAGGCCACAGACTAATCTAGTATGACAAACTGGAGGTGTCCTGTTATTTCCAGACCGGGTGATGAATAGATAGACGTAGTCCCCGATGCTGTCAAGTCAGGGTGAAACAGATTGAGAGGGTCCGGACAGACAGCAGATTGATGCTCTGGGCCCCCTCTTTCTCTCTTCTAAAACCCACAGAATCAGTCCATTAACCCTCCTCCTATTTGCCTATCATCTTACACTGTTGGCTGCCAACACATTCAAATGTATCACTGGGATTTACTAAGAGCAAGCATAAAAACAGACCAATCCCTGCTCTTGTCCTTTAATGTGGCAAGAGCGCCTTAATGTAGATGAACTACATGATAGTAGGACTACTTGTAAGCAATACAAAATGTAGTGTACAGTAATAGTTTTGCAAATGATTTGAAACCATTAATCATCTAATAGTTTTTTTAGTGACCGGAGAATGTTTTTTCCTCTAGAAGATTGGCAGCCATGTTTCTGAAATTCATATTCAGTCATATTCAAAATGACCCCATATTGTCATGCACAATTGATTGTTATAGATTTGGTTAAACATATGGATTAGATGATGAGCTTTAATAATCTATGTTTGATTGTTCCTCTCTGATGAAGCACTTTAAATACTGTAGTTAACCCAGGCCTCATAGGCCCAGTGGTTTTATATTTTAACCTGTTGCTATTATAAATGAGCCATGCAAGGACAGACCTTAATTTAACTGGTCAAACAACACTACCTCCACCCTTATTCACTCATTTATCAATCAAAACCATTGAGTGAACAGCAGCTATTTCACAGTTGAATTCATAGCATGTTTGACATACATTACAGTACTACAGTATTAACACTGGTGCTCCAGAGCACCCATGGCCAGCAGGTAAACCTTAACGTCTTTCTGTAGCCATGAGCAGCACTAATGGGGGAATGATGACAATGACATCTCTCCCTGTACTCACGGTGAGCCCTGGTGTGTCTGTCTTGTATGTACTCCCCCATGTACACTCACTCCCCCCTCACCACCCCTCCCTGCAATGAACACGTCCCCACTGTAATGTACCTGTGTGTGTGTGTGTGTGTGTGTGTGTGTGTGTGTGTGTGTGTGTGTGTGTGTGTGTGTGTGTGTGTGTGTGTGTGTGTGTGTGTGTGTGTGTGAAGGACATCCCGGCAGGGTGGCAGGGCTATCACAGACACAATCTCACAGCACTTTAATAACTTTGAGAGCGGTCAGCACCCTGCGCTTTAATAACACTCCCTGTCAGCTCGCCCTGCACACCGCAAAATTGTCTCGTTGGAATTCTTTATGGTGGAGGCCAAAGAACTGTGGTGATGGGGATGGAACATAGCCACACTCAAGCCATTCTGCCTCCAGATGGGTTTTCCAAGAGCACGCTTTTATCTGTGGGTCAAAACAAAACAGGAGAAAATAAATGTACATGCTCCGTGATGCAGCAATAAGCTTCTAAAATCAGTGTTGTCATCTTTGAAGGAGGACCAAGTGATTTTCTGAGAGCTTCTCCTTAAGCTCAGTACACTTGCCCATGTGATAAAATGACACAGTTGACAAAAGGCCCCTAAGTACATACACAGAATTAGATGCATTCTAATATCTGTATCTGTTGTTCAGACTGAACTATGAGGGTGCCCCAAGGCCTTTCCTCATCATATGCAAACATTGAATGTGTCTGTTAGGGAAGATTAGAGACAGTGGATTTAAAATGCATCATGTTTTTTTTCCCATAAAGAGAGAGCACATCACATCAAATCAAATCAAATCAAATTGTATTGTATTGGTCACATACACATGTTTAGCAGATGTTATTGCGGGTGTAGCCAAATGCTTGTGTTCCTAGCTCCAACAGTGCAGTAGGATCTAACAATTCACAGCAATACACACAAATCTAAAAGTCAAATAATTGAATTAAGAAATACATAAATATTAGGACGAGCATATAAATATTAGGAATTAGTCTGAAAACATGAAGGGTCAATCAGCTTGCTTGGCCAAACAAATTCTGTGTTTCAGGGCTAATGATGAGTTTGGGGTGTGTCTGTGATTATAGTCTATCCAGCATCAGTTGTGGTACACTCCTGGTCATCACTGCCTCCTAGTACTACTTATTAACATAATCAGCCAGCGTTAGTTATTCATGTGATGTGCAGAAGTGCTCTGGGGGTCAAATCTTTGTTCCGTCTAATAACCTGTGTTAAATTTGAAAGAACACGGCCTGACTGATTTACATGCCTCTCATTCTGCATTTTAGGGAACTGACTTCAGGCCTGTTTCAAATCAAAATCAAATCAAATCAAATTGTATTTGTCACATGTAAAGCTCTGAACCAATGTGATATACTAGAATATGCTGAAAATGCATTGCTTTGAAGAGTATATTGAAATTCAATATTCATAGACCATGATAATGTACATTAGATAATAATGGATAACATATGTAAATGTTTCCATGTCCAGTCACTGACTGGTCACTGCCTCACAGCAGACAGGCGATCAGTGTATTGGGAAAGAGGCCTGTGTACTGTACGTGTATGAGGCTTTTCCACTTGGCTTCATCTGCCTGTCTGAGAATAAGGAGCCCACTGGGCATGCATGGCTCTCTGCGTCCTTATGCCCCCGACTCTTGATTAAGGACAATGAACGTAGAGGCTTGCCAAGCGTTGAGCGGAGAGGGGGAGACCCAGGGCCAGAAAGAAGGAGGCTGCTGCTGTGAACCCTGAGGAGGTCATTAGCAGACCAGTGACCTCACTGGTACAGCGCTCTGACAAGCCACCCACTGGCATGATGTCATACTTCACATGTCATCACTCATCACGGCCACACACTGAAGGACCCCAAAATTATATTTCATATGTGGTATCTTTACCTTTGTTACTATTAAAAGGAATCATACACGATTCTCCCCTAAAAAAGACTCTTACTTTATATTCTCCATACAATAGAAAATTACATAAACTGATTCAGCAGCAATGCAATATAATGTAGCATTAGATTTCCAAACATGATACCATATTGGCATAAGCTGTAAGTATACAGTACACTGAGTATACACAACATTAAGAACACTTGCTCTTTCCATGACATAGACTGACCAGGTGAATCCAGGTGAAAGCTATGATCCCTTATTGATGTCACTTGTTAAGTCCACTTTCATCAGTGTAGATGAAGGGGAGGAGACAGGTTAAAGAATGATTTTTAAGTCTTGAGATAATTGGGTATGTGTATCATTCAGAGGGTTAAAGGGCAAGACAAAAACATTTAAGTGCCTTTGAACGGGGTATGGTAGTAGGTGCCAGGTGCACCGGTTTGTGTCAAGAACGGCATTGCTGCTGGATTTTTTTCCTGTGTGTATCAAGAATGATCCACCACCCAAAGGACATCTAGCCAGTTTGACACAACTGTGGGAAGCATTGGAGTCCATACCCCAATTAATTGAGGGAAAAAGAGAGGGGGTGCAACGCAATATTAGGAAAGTGTTCCTAATGTTTGGTATGCTCTGTGTAATCTACTGAAGCCGTAAAAAGAGTAAAGAGGAGGGTCCTCATTAACAACTTTAAGTCTGAATTTGAACGGATGCACTATTTATCACATATATTCCCCACACCCTGTAGGACCAGGAAGGCCAAGCATGTAGACTAATGACCTGGAAACAGTCCTCTAGGCTTCCCTCTGTAATGATGCAGCTACTTGGGATTTCTTTTTTAATTTGGTCCTTAAGAAAATAACAATCCTCCTTGGTGCTGCTCATTACTGTATGGCCGCGATGACCATTAGGAAACGGAAATAACCTTGTTCATTTATAGAAAGCAAAGCATTTTAGCCAAAGGCCTCAAGGCCAAGAGTTTGAGTAAAGAATTCAATTTCCAAATATACCAATACAGCTAGCTCTAAGGTAACTAGTCTCCAATGTGAAGAAATGTGCTTCTACATCTTGCAAAGTTGGATCTTCTGACCAAATTAATTCCTGAATGTTTGGACATCTAAATATATTGATTGTGTTATTTATCAGTGAATAAGAGATGTATGTTGTAGTCTATCAAAAACCAGAGATAAAATGAAATATTTCACGATCTCATGAATTACTAATAATGCTTTCTATGAATCATTTGTGTAATGAATAACAAACACTGCATTACTGTAGCTATATGTAACAGTGTAGGTTCCGTCCCTCTCTTCGCCAAAACCCGGGCTCGAATCAGGGACCCTTGCACACATTACATATATTACATATATACAATTACATATATTACATATATACATATATACAATATTATTTTATGAGGCGTTATAAGTTGTTATGAAGACTTATAGCATGTCTTAAAGGCACAATTTATAATAGTTTTACATACAGGTGGTTCATAGAAAGTGTCACCCAGATGTTGACATTATCATAAAGAGTTGTGATCTCTTCAGAATCATCACTCTGAAATCATATCTTTGAACTTGATTGATTTTTGAAAGATTTTTTTCTATTGTGTTATTGACTGTACGTTTGTTTATGTGTAACTCTGTGTTGTTGTTTTTGTTGCACTGCTTTGCTTTATCTTGGCCAGGTCGCAGTTGTAAATGAGAACTTGTTCTCAACTGGTCTACCTGGTTAAATAAAGGTGAAATAATTATCTTTTTTTATCTACAGTCAAACAATAACTTTCACAGAACTTGCTCTGAAAGTAAAAAGCAGAGGGTAATTCTTTCATAACAGACAAACTATTGTACACATATTTCAATTATATAGTTTCACAACAGAGTATAACCCAAATATAAATGCACTAGAATGGTACCCAAAAGTAATTGGGTGAGACCAATGTCCAGTGGTCGCTAGATGGATGGGTTACAATATTGCATCGAGTACACCCTCAGATCCAAGGTGGACTGTTTAAATCAAGCAGTGGTCACACTTGGTGTGTACATCACCACTCAGGCATGGTGAGCAATGAGACACTTGTACAAGGCCCCTGCCTGCCCATTGCAGGGCTGGCCTGCTGAGGCCCGTGGGCTGCCTAATCAAATCTGAAACCATCACATTCACTTGGCTTTCAGGCAGCTATGCATGCAAAAGAAAAACATAGCCTAGGCTACATAACCAATCACACCCCCATGGCCCTTAAAGACAGCCATTAGAGAAGCATTATAAACAATACATGGATGGATCATATATTACCATATTTATTTTAGTTTCCCTCTATAACCATGCTTGCAGTTACTATTGAGCTGAGGGAGGTTAGAACATTTCAAATGCTGACTCATCTGAACAGTTAAAGAAAAAGCTCATGCTGATGTACAACAAAACAAAACCATGTGTTACATAAATGTGGAGCAACTATAGTCTCCAACTATATCATATGCCACACACCCTGAACATAATATTGATAATAATAATACCAATAGTGCTGATTTTGCTCAACCAACCTATAATGGAGCTGTTATTGCCAGGTCTGAAGGGGAAAGATGTAAGCCTCTCATGCATTACCTTGCAAGATAGTGGTTTCCTTTGATGGAGATTTTGGCCGTACAAACTTAATTAGGCAAGCTTGAGCACTGATCACAATAAAGTGCAGAGTACTAATTAAAACACTTCAGCATTACAGCGTTTTAAACATGACAATAAACATAACAGGAGTTCCCACATGTACCACACGCTATAGATGGCAGACTTCCAGAGGAACTGTACGGTAATGAAAATATGTCTGAATGAATGAGATACAGCGTGAAACAGGGGCCAACTGTACTGTGTAACAATCTTTTTACTGTACCTTAATCCTAATCCTATTAGATTGTTAGAAGTTTGTTTATGTAAATGCTGGTCATAGAGTAAATTAAAAGTATTTGAATTATTCTTTGAATTCAATTGAACAGATAAGTGTTCCACACAAATCTCCGTTAATGAAGAAAAAGGATATACATTGTTGCATTGGCCTCCAGAAACCCGGTATCACTTACTTTTATCTTTTGAACTGGGTTGTACCTGGTTTATATCTACTCTGCTCATTTTGTGAATATGTTCAGTCTGTTTGGGGTCTTTCTCTAGATCGATAACAACAATAAATTGTAACTCAATGTAACAAAACACTTTATACATACACAGTTAAATTCATACCATTAGTTATACAGGTTTTAGAAATACATGTAGTCAAAGAGAACTTTGTTTTACCCAATGGTTTGACCTTGTCTTTTTCCTTCATAAAACATGTCCATAAAGACCCAGTCAACATTCCACACCAAAATACGATATCAGCATATTACTGTATTCATTTCTAGCCTCTCCAATCATTTAATGCATGTACTGTGGCACCTTCTAAAAGGATTTGTTTCTCCGAAGATCAAAATAAAAGAGGGTTTTAGATTGAGGAAAGGCATTGCTTTTTTTTTAAAGACAGTCTCCTGAGAGGAGCATTGATTCCTTAATGAATGCAAGGGCAGAGAAAATGGATTTCTTCCTTTAGATGTGTCTCTATATCTATCCTTTAACATCCCTGCAGCACCTCATTGCATTTGATTACACCTTGGATAGGAAATCTTTGCATCTCTTGAAAATATGCATTTGAGTGGATGTGAAACAGTGGTCTGTGGATGGTTTCTGGACTTGGGGATGGGGAAAATCCTTCAAGATTTGGTGGATTGAAAGGATGGAAACAAATAATGGATTTAGTGGTAATAGGGAGAGGGAATTATGTGATTTTTCTCCCTAAAAAATATGAGCAGTTTTATAGTAATCGCATGGCCACTGAAGTTGTTCTGCAACATCCTGTTGTGTTTGGAGGCAGATTTATTCTCTTTAATAATCCGCTCATGAAAAAGGGTGCAGTGAGAAATCCACTGGAGTGTATATGTGCAGCTACTTACCATATTCTTGAAATTGCTGTACGATTATAAAAGCCTTAGGGAAGTTAAACTGAAGCTATATTCAATTCTATTGTGAAAAAATACAGAGAAATCATTCATTTATCCACGTTACTAATTTTCTCATTCCCAAAACTTTGCCTTGTGTCTCCAAATTCACAAATTAAAACACATTTTCAGTAAAAATAGACATCATCACAAATTGATTTTAATGCCTGGCTTTTAACGTGCCTTAATATGTCTTAATTGGGTAAAAATGAAGATGGATTGTTAAATGCAAAATGTAATACAATTCATTTGGAGTTTCCAGTCAATGGCCATAACTAAAAGGATTCATGTTTACATCATCTGACAAAGTTTGTGATTGGATAGTGAAAGATGTATTGTATTGTCTCCAGGGTATGGGTCTACTTAATGGTAAAACATTATTCTAGTATTGATATATGTGACCCGTTTCAAGAAGTTAGGAGTTTGTCGCACATTACTACTTCACAGGAGAGGTATTGTAATGTTATTTTTTTTTACATTTTATAAATGCGTTTTTTGACAGAAATGGCGTCTGGAACATGTGAACTTTCATGTGCCTTAAATAAAAACTTGTATGCCATCTGTAAATACGAATACAATTGTTAAATTACTAGCCTAGTTGGTTTAGCCATGGAAAAAGGCAGGAACCTTCCTACTAGCCATGATTGGCTGAGATAATGGATGGGCTGGACATGCCGAGAGATTAGTTTGGATTGGTCTGCCATGTAGCAGGCTTCTGTCTATAACATGAACTTCTCAGTACGTGTAGATAATCCTTGCTACTGTGGCTTTTTTGAAATATGTATTGTTAGCCATGGACAACTGCAAAGTGTTGCTACTGCTCTCAACAACATTGCTGACCAAAATTTATCAGGCACTATCAACAAAGATCAGTGGGAAAAAGTTGTGATGGACTACTTTCTGCACACGGTCAGTGTTACCCGGAGTGACTTGACACAACAACGGGCCAAACAAGCTGTAGCTAGCTACAAACCAAACAGAAAACACATTGCCGTGAAGCATTCATCCATGTATACAGATAAGAGTCTAGCTACATTTTCCAATATTATAGCTACGCTTCAAATTTTGTCCGAAAGTCATTTTCATTGCAAGTTAAAGCATACTGTTCGCTAGCTAGCGAAAGTTAGCTTGCCGGCTCGCTAGCTGACATTACATGTATGATCTTTGTGGTAATAGAATTGGGTCCTAGGAATCCAACCTAGTTGGTTAGCTTTATCTACTCGCAGATTCATACTCCAGCATTTCATGCATGGTGACTAGCTATGACAATCTGTTTGTACTGTAGCTAGGTTGGGATTATGGTTAACTGTTTAGCTAGCTAGCTCATTAGCTATATGTCTCTACAAAAGATTGATTACATGACCCATCAAGTCAGCCAGGTGTGTCTGGGGGTGATTACGGCCATCTATTGTATTTCATGAACATGTGTACATGTCTAGACAACAGTGACCCATCCACTTAGCTAGATGTGCCTGGGGGGTGGTTATAGCATTTCTTTCACATGACCCATCAATTTAGAGTGTCTGGGTAAGCATTATCTAATAATTATTTATAAGAAACTGGCTTGCCTAGTTAAATAAAGGTTAAATAAATTATTTAATTAAAAAAAAAATATTATAGCATATTTATACAATATCTTTAGCATGACACTTTCCTACACCTATTGTAGGCTACTACTTAATAAGGACAGACGTTCCGCTAGCGGAACGCCTCACTAATATCCAATGGTAGAGTGTTGCGCGAAATACAAATACATAAAAATGCTATAACTTCAATTTCTCAAACATATGACTATTTTACACCATTTTAAAGACAAGACTCTCGTTAATCTAACCACATTGTCCGATTTCAAAAAGGCTTTACAGTGAAAGCAAAACATTAGATTATGTCAGGAGAGTACCCTGCCAAAAATAATCACACAGCCATTTTCAAAGCAAGCATATATGTCACAAAAACCAAAACTACAGCTAAATGCAGCGCTAACCTTTGATGATCTTCATCAGATGACACTCCTAGGACATTATGTTATACAATACATGCATGTTTTGTTCAATCAAGTTCATATTTATATCAAAACCAGCTTTTTACATTAGCATGTGACGTTCAGAACTAGCATACCCACCGCAAACTTCCGGTGAATTTACTAAATTACTCATGATAAACGTTCACAAAAAGCATAACAATTATTTTAAGAATTATAGATACAGAACTCCTTTACGCAATCGCGGTGTCAGATTTTAAAATAGCTTTTCGGCACATTTTGCAATATTCTGAGTACATAGCCCGGCCATCACGGCTAGCTATTTTGACACCCACCAAGTTTGGGGCTCACCAAACTCAGAATTACTATTAGAAAAATTGGATTACCTTTGCTGTTCTTCGTCAGAATACACTCCCAGGACTTCTACTTCAACAACAAATGTTGTTTTGGTTCCAAATAATCCATAGTTATATTCAAATAGCTCCGTTTTGTTTGTGCGTTCAGGTCACTATCCGAAGAGTGACGCGCGAGCGCATTTCGTGACAGAAAATGTCCAAATATTCCATTACCGTACTTCGAAGCATGTCAAACGCTGTTTAAAATAAATTTTTATGCTATTTTTCTCGTAAAATAGCGATAATATTCCAACCGGGCGACGTTGTATTCATTCAAAGGCTGAAAGAAAAAAATTGAGAATTGTCGTGAATGCGCCTCTCAGTCTCACTGTCCCCAGGCTGACCACTCACAAATTCTCCTGCTGTTCGTCGCCCAGAGACAGCAGACACCCCATTCCACTTTCTGGCGCCTTCTGGGAGCCAATGGAAGCCTTAGAAAATGTCATGATACAGCAGAGATGCTGTATTTTCGATAGAGATGCAACAGAAGGACAACAAATTGTCAGACAGGGCACTTCCTGTATGGAATCTTCTCAGGTTTTGGCCTGCCATATGAGTTCTGTTATACTCACAGACACCATTCAAACAATTTTAGAAACGTTTGAGTGTTTTCTATCCAACTCTACTAATTATATGCATATTCTAGTTTCTGGGCAGGAGTAGTAACCAGATTAAATCGGGTACATTTTTTATCCGGCCGTGAAAATACTGCCCCCTATCCCAAACAGGTTAAACTACCTTTAGTCTTCAAATCTTTGGCTGTTTACTACACTACCTTACTCACTCTGTTTAGTACATGGCCTCACATGTGATTTCTTAAAGAGATGGGTGGGGCTTAGACTCAAGAGGGATGCTGAATAGGTGTAGACTAAGAAGAGCTCTCCAGTAGGTGTACCAAAACAAAGTGGGGTTACAAGTTTATCAACTTTCAAAGCAGAATTACTTTTCCATTGTTCCTCAACTGCAGTGTACGATATCTCTAAAATTAACCAATGTAAAAACACAATTAAAAATGTTGCTACATAGGTCCGAATCGAGGCGGTCGGTGACAAAGTGATTGTGCTACTTTTAAATTTGATTGATTATCTGTATCATCCCATTGTTATTCATCATTATCTTCACAAATTGAAAGACATGAGACATTATATTAACTAATATTTCAGGTCTCAGGACTGGACTAACTCACTACATATAATTTCAAGTTTTATATGAAACTTCCATTCTTTAATTTTATAAGTAAATGATTAGACAGGATAAGGTGCAACGGTCGCTCACTATTAAAACGTTGTAGTTTTATTAGGCAAGTTTAAAAGATTGACATTTCAGGCTTCAATGGCCTTCTTCAGAATCAAGTAAATAATTACGCAATAATTCCACAATAAATAAATTGGTTTCCTGACATGTTTCACTTTGCTCTATGATTAGTATGAACTTTTGAACACATAGAACTTTTTTGGATTGTGTTTAGGGTTTGTAGAGTGCCAGAAGGTGTCACTGTTCATGCAACACTACCAGAAAGTTTATGCATCAGATGAGGATGGAATCATTCTCTCATACGAGTATGTGGTCCAGTTGATCATGTTGTACACTCTCAATTAATAGTCAGGAAATAAATCCTAACTCAATTCATACGTACAGTATAGGTAAATATATAGCAGATGACACAAAACTCAGAAATGACTGTTGAAATAAATAATGAGAAATAGTCAATGAGGAAGAGTTTGCTTATGAATGTGCAGTAATTCAGAATCCTTTTAAACTAAATGAATGGGATATCCTACTGCATTTCAGTGTGAATATTGTGTAAATCATAGCGATCATGGTATTAATCATGCCGACATGGGAACCACAGGGCTGTCTCTCAGGCAGGGTGGTGTGGGCTGGAGAGACAGGAACAATGTGCACATAGAGAGTGAGAGCTGGAGATTGTCAAAGGAATAATACTGCTTGCTTGGTATCTTCAAAACTGACTAGATGACAAACATGTCTGTCAGAGCTGTGCCAATATAGTTTAGGGCCTCTCGTGATGGGGCACACACCCAATGACAGAAGCAGGTCATTTCCGCTGCCTGGCGCCATAAATCCAGCGTCTGGCCCCTGTCCGGGTGCTGATGCTGCAGAATACCACACGCAGAGGGCCTGTCTTGACCACATCAGCTACAGTCCGTACATCCTCTCTCTCTCTCTCTCATTCTCTCTCTCTCTCTCTCTCTCTCTCGCTCTCTTTCTCTCTCTCTCTTTCTCTTTCATGCTCTCTCAACAGCTATCACATTAACACCTGTGTAATGCATTGGCAGAAAAATCTAAATGTTTTCACAAACTATAGTGCTTGCTATCACTGAAACCTTTTGAATATTCTGTGTCAGTAGAGGCTGTTTGGTACTTAATGCTGGATATGGTAGTTATATGGTAGTATGGTAGTTATATGGTAGTTATACAGTGTCAACAAATGTTGTACAACCCATTGTGTGGAAATATACACCTTAGCTATGACAAACATATCTCGCCAGGGGTACAGTAGTATGTAACAATATTTCACTGTACATCCATAGTCTAGATTTCCTGGAATTCTGTGCTTGTGCCTGTGACGTGAGCTGTCTTCTGTGTTGGCAGTGAGGCTAAGCAGCTACCACATTGCAGCATGTCAGAAAGGAAGTATGGAACATAGTGGAGGGGTGAGGGATACTGTCTGTAATATATTCATGTTTGTTAAAACCTATGCTCACCAATAGAGGAAAAATAAAAGATAAATAAGGAAATATTTTCACAACCTTCCACTGCCCAACCCCTTTACTCTTTTATCTTACAGATATAAATGCAAATAGCCCTTTGGGTTTCACCCATCTTATGCCCTAACATGCATTGACAGAGTCTTTATATTCCCACCATAAAAATATAGGCAGCAGTTTTGTTTAATATGAAACGGTATTAATGTTTCAGTATGTATAGGTAGGGATCAAATCTGTGCTTTAGGATGCATGGCCAGGAGTTGAGTGGAATGCTAAATGCCATACATCCTCAAGGTTATCTCTGCAGACAGGAATCCACCTCTGCTTTATTTTCTTCAGTGCATGCAACAAGTCAACCAAGATTGTTGTACAGAGAAGATGAAGGTGACTTTTAAAACAAGCCAAATCCTCCCTTTCTACATGTATTAAATTAGGTTCACACCTTGCTGTTACCACAATGAATGATAATAATTTGGAGGGTCCAGTTGTGCTCTCCCAAAGCTGTGTGTGGGGTTGGTTTGGCTTGGGGGTGAGATGAGGCAGAGATAGAGTAACCGAGGGGTTATTACAAAGCACTGACACATGAAAAGTGCCATTTCCCCCAACGAGTGCCCAGCCGAAAATTAAAATGAGGTCATCAGTACAGCACAGGCCCATTTTTGCCCTCATAGATCACTGCTGCCCTTGCAACCAAGATCTCATTATGCCATAATGGGTCAATAAGCAATTAACATACAGTAATTCCAAGATGGCGTAGCAGTCGGACGTGTGTTTTTGTCTTGCCTCGTGTATATATCATTTTCTTCAAATATATTTAATATATATTTTAATCTCATTTTCCATCTACAGACTGAATATACTCTCCTGCAACCCACCTCACCCAATGTAGTACGGATCTGCTATTTTTATGCTTTAGAACCGGAACCCCCATCCGAAGCTAGCCAGCCAGCCTCAGCCCGGACATCAGCCAGCCTCAGCCCAGTCAATTCCTGCCAGTCTGCACAGCGCAATATCAACCCAAAGCATATCGGATTGCTTTTTCTCTACCACATCTCCGGATTCCTACCGCAAGCTCTGAACCTTTACACCGGATCATCGCAGCTAGCTAGCTGCTATCCGAGTGGCTACTCCTGGCTAACGTATCTGTCCTGAAACAAGCACCAGTTAGCCTGAGCTAGCCTCGAGCTAGGCCCATCTCCCAGCTAGCCAAAGAGGTCCATCAGCCAATTCTTGGGCTACAAAAACCTATTTTGCCAATTGGCCTGGACTCTTTACTGCCAACACGGAGCCCCGCCGATCCGTCCGACGTGGTTTCAACAGGCTCCTCCATTGCGACGTTGCCTGAGGCCCATCTGCTAGCCCCGGCCCGCTAGCTGTCTGAATCGCCATGTCTCCAGCTCGCCTAGTGTAGTAGCGACTGCTGAATTCGCTCCGACTCATCTATTGCTCTCACTGGACCCTATGATCACAGGGCTACACATGCCTCTCTCTAATGTCAATATGCCTTGTCTATTGCTGTTATGGTTAGTGATTATTGCCTTATTTCACTGTAGAGTCCCCAGCCCTGCCCAATATGCCTTAGATAGCCCTTTTGTTCCACCCCCCACACATGCAGTGACCTCCCCTGGCTTAACTGGTGCCCCTAGAGACAAAACCTCTCTCATCGTCACTCAATGCCTAGGTTTACCTCCACTGTACTCACATCCTACCATACCCTTGTCTGTACATTATGCCCTGAATCTAATCTTCTGCGCCCAGAAATCTGCACCTTATACTCTCTGTTGCGAATGCACTAGACGACCAGTTCTTATAACCTTGAGCCATACCCTTATCCTAGTCCTCCTCTGTTCCTCTGTTGATGTAGAGGTTAACCCAGGCCCTGCAGCCCCCAGCACTACTCCCATTCCCCAGGCGCTCTCAATTGTTGAGTTCTGTAACCGTAAAAGCCTTGGTTTAAATGCATGTCAACATTAGAAGCTTCCTCCCTAAATTTGTTTTATTCACTGCATTAGCACACTCCACCAACCCTGATGTCCTAGCCGTGTCTGAATCTTGGCTTAGGAAGGCCACCAAAAATCCAGAAATTTCCATCCCTAACTATAACATTTTCCGACAAGATAGAACTGCCAAAGGGGGCAGAGTTGCAATCTAACTGCAGAGATAGCCTGCAGAGTTCTGTCATACTATTCAGGTCTGTGCCAAAACTATTTGATCTTCTACTTTTAAATATCCACCTTTCCAGAAACAAGTCTCTCACTGTTGCCGCTTGTTATAGACCCCCTTTAGCCCCCAGCTGTGCCCTGGACACCATATGTGAATTGATTGCCCCCCATCTATCTTCAGAGTTTGTACTGTTAGGTGACCTAAACTGGGACATGC
Organism: Salmo trutta; assembly: GCF_901001165.1. Lineage (NCBI taxonomy): Eukaryota > Metazoa > Chordata > Actinopteri > Salmoniformes > Salmonidae > Salmo > Salmo trutta. The sequence continues at coordinate 21,387,474 of NC_042983.1, read as the reverse complement.
TTAACACCCCGGCCGTCCTACAATCTAAGCTAGATGCCCTCAATCTCACACATATTATCAAGGAACCTACCAGGTACAACCCTAAATCCGTAACCATAGGCACCCTCTTAGATATCTTCCTGACCAACTTGCCCTCTAAAAAAACTTCCTCTGTCTTCAACCAAGATCTTAGCGATCACTGCCTCATTGACAGCGTGCGTAATGGGTCCGCGGTCAAACGACCACCCCTCATCACTGTCAAACGCTCCCTAAAACACTTCAGCGAGAAGGCCTTTCTAATCGACCTGGCCCGGGTATCCAGGAAGGATATTGACCTCATCCCGTTGGTAGAGGATGCCTGGTTGCTCTTTAAAAGTGCTTTCCTCACCATCTTAAATAAACATGCCGCATTCAAAAAATGTAGAACTAAGAACAGATATAGCCCTTGGTTCACCCCAGACTTGACTGCCTTTGACCAGTACAAAAACATCCTGTGGCGTTCTGAATTAGCATTGAATAGCCCCCGCGATATGCAACTTTTCAGGGAAGTCAGGAACCAGAAATTTGCATTCTAATTCGAAAAAGTTTTTGGACTGTCATAGGGGTTGTTGAATGGAGACCAAGGCACAGCGTGTATAGTGCTCATTCATAGATTTTAATGAAAACACTTCAACATCAAAACAACAAAAATGACCAACAACAGTCCCGTCAGGTACACTAGAATAAACGGAAACAACTACCCACAAACCCCAAAGGAAAACAGGCTGCCTAAGTATGGCTTCCAATCAGAGACAACGATAGACAGCTGCCTCTGATTGGAAACCATACCTGGCCACAACATAGAAAATGACAACATAGAATGAAACTCTAGACAACCCACATAGAAAACAGAAAACCCAAAACACATGGACAAAACACCCCCCTGTCATGCCCTGCCCAATCTACTAGGGAAAAATGACCTCATACCAGGGTCAGGACGTGACAGGGACACTGTAAAGTCCATGGAAAATAAGAGTACATCCTCCCAGCTGCCCACAGCCCTGAGGCTAGGAAACACTGTCTCCACTGATTAATCTACGATAATCGATCATTTCAATAAGCATTTGTCTACGGCTGGCCATGCTTTCCACCTGGCTAACCCTACCCCGGCCAACAGCTCAGCACCCCCTGCAGTTACTTGCCCAAGCCCCCTCGCTTCTCCTTCACCCAAATCCAGACAGCTGATGTTCTGAAAGAGCTGCAAAATCTGGATCCCTACAAATCAGCTGGGCTAGACAATCTGGTCCCTCTCTAAAATTATCTGCAGAAATTGTTGCAACCCCTATTACTAGCCTGTTCAACCTCTCTTTCGTATTGTCTGAGATCCCCAAAGATTGGAATGCAGCCGCGGTCATCCCCCTCTTCAAAATGGGGGAGACACTCTAGACCCAAACTGTTATAGACCTATCTATCAACATGTTAAAATCTAGATAACCTGTACTCCACACACAGAGACGCATACAAAGCTCTCCCTCGCCCTCCATTTGGTAAATCCGACCACAACTCTATCCTCCTGATTCCTGCTTACAAGCAAAAATTAAAGCAGGAAGCACCAGTGACTCGGTCTATAAAAATGTGGTCAGATGAAGCAGATGCTAAACTACAGGAATGTTTTGCTATCACAGACTGGAACATGTTCCGGGATTCTTCCGATGGCATTGAGGAGTACACCAAATCAGTCAATGGCTTTATCAATATGTGCATCGAGGACGTTGCCCCCACAGTGACTGTATGTAGATACCCCAACCAGAAGCCATGGATTACAGGCAGCATTTGCACTGAGCTAAAGGGTAGAGCTGCCGCTTTCAAGGTGCGGGACTCTAGCCCGGAGGCTTACAAGAAATCCTGCTATGCCCTGCGACGAACCATCAAACAGGCAAAACGTCAATACAGGGCTAAGATTGAAGCATACTACACCGGCTCCGACGCTCAGCTTATGTGGCAGGGCTTGCAAACTATTACAGACTACAAAGGGAAGCACAGCCGCGAGCTGCCCAGTGACACGAGCCTACCAGATGAGCTAAATCACTTCTATGCTCGCTTCGAGGCAAGCAACACTGAGGCATGCATGAGAGCATCAGCTGTTCCAGAAGACTGTGTGATCACGCTCTCCGTAGCCGACGTGAGTAAGACCTTTAAACAGGTCAGCATACACAAGGCTGCGTGGCCAGACGGATTACCAGGATGTGTGCTCCGGGCATGTGCTGACCAACTGGCAGGGGTCTTCACTGACATTTTCAACATGTCCCTGATTGAGTCTGTAATACCAACATGTTTCAAGCAGACCACCATAGTCCCTGTGCCCAAGAACACAAAGGCAACCTGCCTAAATGACTACAGACCCGTAGCACTCACATCCATAGCCATGAAGTGCTTTGAAAGGTTGGTAATGGCTCACATCAACACCATTATCCCAGAAACCCTAGACCCACTCCAATTTGCATGCCACCCAAACAGATCCACAGATGATGCTATCTCTATTGCACTCCACACTGCTCTTTCCCACCTGGACTAAAGGAACACTTATGTGAGAAGGCTATTCATTGACTACAGCTCCATAGTACCCTCAAAGTTCATCACTAAGCTAAGGATCCTGGGACTAAACACCTCCCTCTGCAACTGGATCCTGGACTTCCTGACGGGCCGCCCCCAGGTGGTGAGGGTAGGTAGCAACACATCTGCCACGCTAATCCTCAACACTGGAGCACCATAGGGGTGCATGCTCATTCCCGTCTTGAACTCCCTGTTCACCCAAGACTGCATGGCCAGGCACGACTCCAACACCATCATTAAGTTTGCAGACGACACAACAGTGGTAGGCCTGATCACCGACAATGACGAGACAGCCTTTAGGGAGGAGGTCAGAGACCTGGACGGGTGGTGCCAGAATAACAACCTATCCCTCAATGTAACCAAGACTAAGGAGATGATTGTGGACTACAGGAAAAGGAGGACCGAGCATGCCCCCATTCCAAACGACAGGGCTGTAGTGGAGCAGGTTGAGAGGTTCAAGTTCCTTGGCGTCCATTTCACCAACAAACTAACATGGTCCAAGCACACCAAGACAGTCGTGAAGAGGGCACGACAAAATCTATTCCCCCTCAGGAAACTAAAAAGATTTGGCATGGGTCCTGATATCCTCAAAAGGTTCTACAGCTGCAACATCGAGAGCATCCTGATCACTGCCTGGTACGGCAATTGCTCGGCCTCTCAGGGCCGAATCTTTACTCTGTATATATCAATGATGTCGCTCTTGCTGCTGGTGATTCTCTGATCCACCTCTACACAGATGACACCAATCTGTATACATCGGGCCCTTCTTTGGACACTGTGTTAAACAGCGTTTGACATGCTTCGAAGTACGGTAAAGGAAAAAATTGTATTTTTTTGTCTCGAAATGCGCTCACACGTTACCCTTTGGATAGTGACCTGAACGGACGAACAAAACGGAGGTATCTGGACATAACTACGGATTATTTGGAACAAAAACAACATTTGTTGTTGAAGTAGCAGTCCTGGGAGTGCATTCTGACGAAGATCAGCAAAGGTAATACCATTTTTCTAGTGAGTTTAGTGAGCCCCGAACTTGGCGGGTGTCAAAATAGCTAGCCGTGATGGCTGAGATATGTACTCAGAATATTGCAAAATGTGCTTTCGCCGAAAAGCTATTTTAAAATCTGACATAGCGATTGCATAAAGGAGTTCTGTATCTATAATTCTTAAAATAATTGTTATGTATTTTGTCAATGTTTATGATGAGTAATTTAGTAAATTCACCGGAAGTTTTGGGTGGGAATGCATGTTCTGAACATCACATGCTGATGTAAAAAGCTGTTTTTGGATATAAATATGAACTTGATTGAAGAAAACATGCATGTATTGTATAACATAATGTCCTAGGAGTGTCATCTGATGAAGATCATCAAAGGTTAGTGCTTCATTTAGCTGTGTTTTGGGTTTTTGTGACATATATGCTTGCCTGGAAAATGGCTGTGTGTCACGATCGTCGTAGTAATTGGACCAACGCGCAGCGGGGCGAGTGCTCATCATAACTTTATTTGTGAACACTTAATAAACAAAACAAGAAATGAACTAACAGTCTTGCAGGCTAAATACAGCAGTGCATAGAACAACCTCCCACAATACCCATAACAAACATACTCCTAAATATAGGACCTTCAATCAGAGGCAACGATAACCAGCTGCCTCCAATTGAAGGCCCCAATCCCAATTACCTAAACATAGATCTAAATACCCTAGAACAGACATAGATCTATACAACATAGAACTAAACCAAAATTCCCGGAATACATAAATCAAATGCCCCTCTACATAAACACACACTCAAAACCATATAAAACAAATACCCCCTGCCACGTCCTGACCAAACTATAATAACAAATAACCCCTTTACTGGTCAGGACGTGACACTGTGTGATTGTTTTTGGCTATGTACTCTCCTAACATAATCTAAGGTTTTGCTTTCGCTGTAAAGCCTTTTTGAAATCGGACAATGTGGTTAGATTAACGAGTCTTGTCTTTAAAATGGTGTAAAATAGTCGTATGTTTGAAAAATTTAAATTATTGCATTTTTTAGTTTTTTGTATTTCGCGCCACGTTCTTCCATTGGATATTGGCGAGGCGTTCCGCTAGCGGAACCCCTAGATGTAAGAACAAACCTCCAAACTAGCGTCAATGCCATACAACACTCCTTCCGTGGACTCCAACTGCTTTTAAATGCTAGTAAAACTAAATGCATGCTCTTCAACCGATTGCTGCCCACACCCACCCGCCCGACTAGCATCACTACTTTGGACGGTTCTGACCGAGAGTATGTGGACATCTACAAATACCTTGGTGTCTGGTTAGACTGTAAACTTTCCTTCCAGACTCACATTAAACATCTCCAATCCAAAATTAAATCTAGAATTGGCTTCCTATTTCGCAACGAAGTCTCCTTCACTCATGCTGACAAACATACCCTCGTAAAACGGATTATCCTACCGATCCTTGACTTCGGCGATGTCATTTACAAAATAGCCCCCAACACTCTACTCAGCAAACTGGATGCAGTCTATCACAATGCCATCCGTTTTGTCACCAAAGTCCCATATACTACCCACCACTGCGACCTTTATGCTCTCGTTGGCTGGCCCTCTCTACATATTCGTCGCCAAACCCACTGGCTCCAGGTCATCTATAAGTCTTTGCTAGGTAAAGCCCCACCTTATGTCAGCTCACTGGTCACCATAGCAACACCCACCCGAGGCACGCACTCCAGCAGGCATACTTCACTGGTCATCCATCCCCAAAGCCAACACTTCCTTTGGCCGCCTTTCCTTCCAGTTCTCTGCTGCCAATGACTGGAACGAATTGCAAAAATCACTGAAGCTGGAGTCTTATATCTCCCTCTCTAACTGTAAGCATCAGCTGTCAGAGCAGCTTACCAATCACTGTACCTGTACACAGCCAATCTGTAAATAGCACACCCAACTACCTCGTCCCCATATTGTTATTTATCCTCTTGCTCTTTTGCACCCCAGTATCTCCACTTGCACATCATCATCTGCACATCTATCACTCCAGTGTTAACGCTAAATGTATCATTATTTCACCTCTATAGCCTATTTATTGCCTTACCTCCCTACTCTTCTACATTTGCACACACTGTACATAGATTTTTCTATTGTCTTATTGACTGTACGTTTGTTTATGTGTAATTCTCTGTTGTTGTTTTTGTCTCACTGCTTTGATTTATCTTGGCCAGGTCGCAGTTGTAAATGAGAACTTGTTCTCAACTGGCCTACCTGGTTAAATAAAGGTGAAATAAAAATAAAAAGTAGACAATGTGTAATTTTAACATGGACTAAGATAATGTTTCCATGCTTTCTGACTGTTTTTGTTTGTGTTGGTTCCAAGGCAGTCAGGCCCCTATCAAACAATCATGCAGAGCAGAGGAAGTAAAAAAAGACCTGGAAAAACAGACTTGGATTCAATGACAAACCTGCTTTAAAAAAATTGTATATTTTGATCTCAATTCAGGCATAACAACAATATGTAAGGTAAGTGTCACTTGCTGGCCTAAAATAAACCTAAGCATCTTTTGGACTCCTGTACTCCCTTAATTGAATATGTGCTGCAGAACTTTGTTTATAGAGAGGCCTTTTTTTCAGCATCAGTTTTGTCGTATGATTTTCATTTGGAGGAAGCTATGCTGCATAACAAACAGCGCCTTAAGGTACTACTCTCTGGTTAAACAACCACAGGCTATTTCCCCCTTGCTGTATTACATTGAACATTCTGTGTAGAATAACAATACACTCATAAAAATATGTATTTCACAAAAGTTTGATCCCTCCCAACAAATGTGTTTATAAAAGGCTAGATATGACAGATAAAAGGCCATTACATTTATTGTTAACACTATAATACTGCATAGTTATATCCTATACACAGGTACAGATGTTATGTAGTGATGTGTCATTTTATACTGCCACAGTAAAACTGATGCCTCTTAATGATATCCCTCATAATTCATACTTGCGGAGTACCTTTACAAATAGGACAATACCTATACTTAAATGGTGCCCCGTGTGAGGACGATTTCCTACAACTATGTCAAGTTAACATGTATGTAAAGTTTACATGTCAATTATTAGATGAGATGTGCTAACAAGAGGTAATATCAAATTCACCTATGCATTATAACACATGAGCAAAGGAACAAGTAGATAATGTAATTTATCATACCTGCATTTGAGTTATTGTTTTGGTTGCTAAAACTTCACAATTGCCTTCAAATGACCAGGAGAATCAACATTCTCTGTAACAGAACAAAGCATGGCTCACAGCTGTAATATAAATGGGGGAAATTATTGTCACAGCCCATGTTTCTCTCTGCTTTAACATAGTTACATGACTGTACTAGGACATTTATGGACTGCTTGATCCAGTGGTGGTACATTAAAACAAAATCTAGCAAACTGGTTTGAACAACCTTCGCGAAGGAGTCTCACTGCATACTATGCAATAAATAACATATTATGAACACTGAAGCGTTGTTATAGTTTATTTTCCTTTTCTGATTTAATCTATTTTCCTCAATTTTTTTCTTGAGTACCTTCTTCCTGCTTGTGAAAATGAGGTTTGTATTGATGAGCTGGGCCCAATATTGATTTCCCATCATTCCTGGTGTGGACATTTTCTTGTCTATTATACTACAGTCGCAGCATATTCCCCTAGCAGCCGTAAAGTGGATATATGGACAACCTGACCTTGGCAATATGGAGATAATGAAATATCCTTAATGACCCTTCCTGAAAGATTTTACAGGCCCGACTATAGACTGCCAACCCATGTACAATAATAGTTAGTGGTGGGGGATTTTAAAGGCCTACCTAAATATATAGCTTGCTAAACGTATTGGTGGAACTGTTAACTCTTCTATTTGGCAAAAGTAATGTAACCATTAAGGACAGATGGGTACATATTAGGCGCTAAAACATGAAACATGACCAGTGAGTGAAGTTTATTTTGAAGGGTACTGTTAGATGTGGAATATGCAGGGAGAGTATTGGAAGAGTTACCTCTTGGCTTGCACTGGTTAGCATTGGTAACCACAACCTTTGTTTAGTGGTGCTTTCGTGTAACTTTAATTCAATGAATACCTAAGAAAATGTTTTACTAAGAGGAGAAATATGAACACTGATGTTAATGACCTAACCCACAATCATATAAATATACCCCAGTGGCATACTAGTTTCGGTTTAGACCTAAGCTGAGCATACAGCATGCAGGTGAATACTGTAGATCATTATTCACTCTACTATCTGACAGGCATTTCAGCGATAGGTAGTGATAGAAGATAATCATGCACAGAGCTGAGCAACAATGAACTCCACTATCTTGAGGAGAGCACTTCAAACATGTTTCACATCAAACACAAAAGCAGCCATCTCCTTTGATGTCATTGTCAAATAATGAGTTTTTGCTCCATCACATTTAAACTCTACCTCTCCCACTGGGAGAAGAGGTACATCTGACATGTAGGTAAGAGATGTGCTAGAAACAGATTTTGAACATGAAAAGAGCAGCTGTGTTGTCTGATGCAGCCCTCCATCCAGAGGCAATCATACAAATAATGTACATCACTTCTAACATAGTCACCATAGGATAATATGAGCCTAACTATCATTATACATTAATCATTTAATAGCTGTTGATGAAAGTGCTAATGTAATTATGTGAAGCAAGAGTTGTGTTACATATTTGTAAAATGACTGTTATACTTGTATTCATTGAGTTTGAACCCCTTTAAGAGTCGACTTCTGATTGAAATAAGGTCCTAACCACAAGTGTTATGGCTTTTCTGGGCCTAACTTGAGGAGGTGGTTGCAGAGGCAGGTGGCTGAGCATGGCTGGTTCAGATGAAATCTTGCCATAGACACGGCTGGTACGTAATGACTATAATCACAGCAGATAAGCAACTGGTGCAAAGGAAAGAGGGAGGGTATGAGGGGTGAGGGAGATAAAAAGAGAAAGAGTAATTGAATCTTTTGGACTCATATGTATGACATCTGTGGGGTTTCTGGGAGATGAATTTCATTGAATGACATTTAGATTACAGAGGCGCCCCTGCTCACACCACTGTCAATACCCCTCTCTCCACAATAGAGGTTCTGATACTCAGCAACACCATTCTCAGAATAAAGCCTGTAAGCATTATATATGGACATGATCAGGATTTAGGATGAATGAGAAGAACATACATTACAGTGGAATCTATGTTTTTTATCTATTTCAAATCCATTGCACTCACATTGAAGGTTGTTTAGCAAAGCATGGTGTATTTGATCGTTAAAAACATGAAACGCTAATGTACTGTGCAATTCTGTATTACATCAGCTGTACAGTGGGTTTATGGGCAATTTGAACCACAGTGTAGAGGCCAAAACGTGCATTTGGTAGAGAATGCCATCTTCATAATAATAATAATGATCATAATCATCATCATAATTGTCTTCGTCATCTTCACCATCATTATAATCATCATTTAACTATTCTCCTCAATGTAAGACACAACAACTTAGTCCTTTGCGCCTTCTCTGTTTCCTGGTGTTGACATAAAACAGGATATTCACTAATATTAGAGAGATCACATGTTGCACTGCTGACATATTTCAAATGTATCTCAGATTAATGATATATCATGGTAAGGGATCTACAAAAACCATTAGTAAGCCTGACACTTTGACGTCAGATTTTTAAAAATCCCCAAGTAATCTTTTTGATTTATGAAAATGTGTCCAGGTTCATCGAGAGTGATTTCAGATTTATCACATCCTGGTTAGAATTATTAATGATTTTCAATTTGTAAATCTGATGCTGCCATGTTCTGAAGTGCTCCACAGAATCACCAAAGGCTGATATCAGGGTCTCGAGCTTGTTCCTGGAACCATGATTACTTTATCAAAATATCGCTACCTACAGTATGAGTTACATTTCACTTATTTTCCTCTCTTGCACTCTCCACCCGTTCATTTCTTTCTCGTCACTTATAAGTGTTAAACACATTTTTCAAAAAGTGCCTCAAAACACCACAGCCACAATTTATTTTATTGCTCGGATAATCTTTTCAGGTAAATTAAACATGCCTTTTATATTACCGCTGACTACATTAACTTATTTGACCTTCATTGCCTCAATAAGATTTTACACCACTAATTTGCAGTCGGAGAGATATGCCACAAAGCTTGCATAAAAATGAGAATGACAGATCAAATATTAGACAATTATGAGTTACCTTTCTGTTTATGCCTCAAATGTATTGTTATTACCATGTACGATTAAGATAAACAAACAAGCCAAGTTAAGTTCCTGACACATGCACTTTTCCACACATGCCAAACTTTGAAGTGTAACATGCGGACACCTGTACAATGCAATCTTTGTAACAATGCTGATAAGCAGCAAAGCTAGATCATCACTTTTGAGATGGTGGACAATGTCTTAGTGTTGAAGTTTACTAGATTTTGATGGCTATGACATGTCAACACGTTCACACATCCCTTTCACTCTCGCATTCTCATGACAGCAACTCAGAGCTGTACTCACTTGTTATGAAGGCTCTGTGGCATTCTGTTCACAATATGCCCATGACAGACATGAATAAGAATGGCACTTTGTGAGTTGGCAGTATTACAACACAAACATGTATTGTTGTGACACCTCTGCTGAAATGTGCTGTTTCAAAAGAGTCATTTGTAGCTAACGGAGGCCAAGATTGCTCTTACCTGTCACAATGTCCATTTTAAGGCCCTTTTGGTTTGCTTTATTACGCAGTAATTTTTGCTGCATGTTATCTGTATAGTCACCAGAGGAGGCTGGTAGGAGGAGCTATAAGAGGATAGGCTCAAACATGTGGTTTCCATATGCTTGATGTGTTTGATACCGTTCCATTTATTCCCTTCCAGCCATTACAGTAAGCTCCCATAGCTCATCCGATCAATTTAAGATGAAGTCGTCAACCCTGTTATAGTCAAGGCTGTTACTTTATTTGGCACTTAATAGATGGGAATTTTTTTAATTATTAAGTTGAACATAATTTTTTTAACAAGTTACACTACTCAAAAGGCACCTAATTGTTGAAACGACCCTACTATAACCTTGATGTAAATAGTGAATAGTACAGAAACGGTGCCCCATGTGAAGAGAATCCACTACACTTTGCTGTCTGACTTTTTCTTGTTCCTCTGTTGCAGGAATTTGCCAGTTGGTAAGTCAGTGTGATACAGTGTTTATTGCTTTTAGTAAAGAGCCTAGGGGAGTTTGTGTGTCCTAGTGGTTGGTGATTAACAAACATGGAGGGGTGGAGGGAAACAACTGCGGGCAGGGGCGGACTGGGACCATAAATCGTCCCTGGCATTTCTAACACACAACCCATTTTTTCTCGAGGCCCTCATTTTGTTAATTGAAGCCCTATTTTTTGCCAGATAATGATCAATTCGCAAATAAAATAATTTAGACAGGCCCCTGGTAGCCTAGTGGTTAGAGTGTTCGGCCAGTAACTGGAAGGTTGCTGGATCAAATCCCCAACCTGACAAGGTAAAAATCTGTCATTCTACCCCCGAGCAAGGCAGTTAACCCACTGTTCCTGCGCACTGAAGACATGGATGTCAATTAAGGCAGCCCTGCACACCTCTCTGATTCAGAGAAGAAGACATGTTGAAGGCATTCAGTTATACAACTGACTATGTATCTCCCTTCACTAGGCTAAAACTGACCAGCCCATCTGGCATTTGCCCAAAAGCCAGATGGCCAGTCTGACTGTGGGAGTTTACACAGGCAGTCCAATTCTGATCTTGTTTCACTAATTGGTCTTTTTACCAATTTTTTTCGGAGCTGATTAGTCAAAATACCAACTAGTGAAAAAAATATAATAATTGCGCTGCCTGTCTAAATGCAGCCTTAATGATGGCCTATCTCCCTCTCTAAATGACAACCCCATCTAAGACACGACATTTACTTCTCTATAAGATACTATTGTCACACCCTGATCGGTTTCACCTGTCTTGTGCTTGTCTCCACACCCCACCAGGTGTCTCCCATTTCCCCCCATTATCCCCTGTGTACTTATACCTGCGTTTTCTGTTGGTCTTGTCAAGGCTTAACAGCATGTTCTCCTGTTTTCCAGTATTTCTGTTTTCTGTTTTCTAGTCCTCCAGGTTCTGACCATTCTGCCTGCCCTGACCCTGAGCCTGCCTGCCGTTCTGTCCCTGTTTGACGCTGTCTTGGATTACTGACCTCTGCCTGCCCTGACCCTGAGCCTGCCTGCCGTTCTGTCCCTCATTGACGCTGTCTTGGATTACCGACCTCTGCCTGCTTTGGACCTGTCATTTGCCTGCCCCGTTTTGTAATAAACACCTGAGATTCGAACTGTCTGACTCCTGTGTTTACATCTGGGTCTTATGCTAGTATGAACTGGCTGTAGCTGACCCGGCAGACTTGGACCAGCTCTACAACGCTGTCTCCTCCCAAGGTGCCACCATTGGAAGACACAAGGAGTTACTTCAAAATCTTATGGAAGGATTTCAGACCTTGGTAGAATGCCATGACTGCACTTTCAATACATTGCTGGAGCAATTCCGCAGATTGTCTATTAGGCAGCCAGTCACAACAGTAACCTCCCAGCCTCTCATTAACCCTGCTGTCAGCAACGTGTCTACCCAGCCCACTCCAGCTTCCCGAGAACCCCGCTTACCTCCTCCAGGGCACTACGCTGGAGATTCAGGAACCTGTCAGGCTTTTCTCTCCCAGTGCTCCCTCTTCTTTTCCCTTGGACTGCTCGAAGATCACATACCTTAAAACGCTGGTATCCGGGTGGGTTCTCGCCTGGGCTACGGCGATGTGGAAGCAACAATCCACTGTGTGCTTCATTCTGGAGGAGTTCATGGTGGAGGTAAAAAAAGGTGTTTGATTCTCCATTGTCCGGAAGAGAGGCTACCTCGAAGCTACTCTTACTACGTCAACACTCCCATAGTGTGGCAGACTATGCGGTTGATTTCCGGACGTTGGCCGCCGAGAGTGCCTGGAACCCGGAATCCCTGTTTGACACGTTCCTTAATGGATTATTGGAGGATGTTAAAGAGAGCTCGCAGCCCGGGAGCACCCCATGGATCTCAACTCTCTCATTGCCTTGACCATACGAATCGATGGGCAGCTACGGGAACGTAGGAAGGAGAGGAGGTCTGTTCCCAGTCACACTTGCTCTGCCAAGGATCCCACCTCGCCTCCGAGGAATCCCGGAAGTCCCCAGCGTCTACATTGCCAGAGAGAATCCGAAGTTCCCCAAGTTCCCCCGGGAATCACTGAAGTCTGCCGACTCGCCTACTCCGGAGCCTATGCAACTTGGCAGAGCTAGATTGTCTCCTGCCAAACGTTTACGCAGACTGAACACCTAGAGCTGTCTTTATTGCGGTTCTACCAGTCATTTCATTTCTCCGGTCCATTAAAAGACCTGGCTAATCAGTAGGTACAAATACACTGGTGGGTATATTGCAAATTTCCAATCTCCCAGTATTTGTACCCTTCTCCATGCCATCCTGCTATGGGGTAACCAGTCAAGATCTCTCCGGGTACTCATTGACTCTGGGGCCGTCGAGAGTTTTATGGACACTACCCTGGTGTTAGAGCTGGGAATCCCTACTCAACCCCTCTCCATTCCCATAGACTTCAGAGCGCTTGATGGGCACTCTATTGGCAGAGTCATCCACAATATGGTTCCTATCAACCTGCGAGTGTCAGGTAACCACAGTGAGTCCATGCAATTTCTGGTGATCGAATCTCCTCAGGTACACATGGATTTGGGTTTTTCACGGCTCCAGAGGCACAATCCCCTTATCGACTGGACTGTTAGTTCTATCAAGGGTTGGAGCCCGTTCTGCCACGCTCATTGCCTGAAGTCGGTGGAGCCCGCCCCGGGACATCTTCCTACGGGTTTGGGAAAAGCCTTGTACCTCTCCGCCATTCTCGCAGAGTACCAGGACCTCTGGGAGGTTTTCAACAAGGTCCGTGCCACATCATTCCCCCCTGGCCCTACGACTGTCACGCCCTGACCTTAGAGAGAGCCGCTTTAGAGAGCCGCTTTATTTCTCTATTTGGTTAGGTCAGGGTGTGTTGTGGGGTGGGCGTTCTATGTTATCTATTTCTTTGTTTTGGCTGAGTAGGGTTCCCAATCAGAGGCAGCTGTCTATCGTTGTCTCTGATTGGGAATCATACTTAGGCAGCCTTTTCCCACCTGTGTTTGTGGGTAGTTGTTTTCTCTTTTGTTATTCTGTACCCGACAGAACTGTGCGCTTTCGTTTTTCCCTTACGTTATTTGTTTGAGTGTTTTTTGATAATAAAAATTATGAACACTTACCACGCTGCGCTTTGGTCCACTCCTTCCGACGAAAACCGTTACAACGACTGCATTATCGACCTACTCCCGGGCACTACGCCACCTCAGGAGCAGCTTTATTCCCTGTAGGGTCTGGAGACAAAGTCTTTGGAAAGGTACATTGAGGACTCCCTGGCTGCAGGGATAATCCGACTAACTGGATTATTGTCCCGGACTCTTCCCATTCCCCGGTCCTGGAATGGGCTCCTTCCTCCAGACTTGCCTGCCATCCTGGCTCCCGTCGGACCCTGGCCTTTGTACGACAATGTTTTTTGTGGACCACCATGGTTCCTGATGTCTCCACGTTAGTCGCTACCTGCACTTTGTGTGCTCAGAATAAGACCCAGCAGCAAGCTCCAGCTGGCCTCCTTCAACCACTCCCTGTTCCTCACCGCACTAGGTCCCATATATCTCTGGACTTCGTCACTGGTTTCCCTTCATCAGATGGCAACACCACTATCCTTATGGTGGTGGATTTCCAAAGCCGGCCATTTCATTCCCCTTCCAAAGTTACACTCAGCCAAGGAGACGGCCCAGCTCATGGTGCAGTAGGTCTTCCGGATCCATGGACTTCCGGTGGACACAGTCTCCGATCATGGTCCTCAGTTGGCTCGTCGGCCAGCCTGTCCTCCAGTTTTCACCCCCAGCCCAACAGCCAGTCAGAGCGAGCCAATCAGGACCTGGAGACGGCTCTTCGTTGCCTCTTCTCTGCCAACCCCACCAACTGGAGCCAGCAACTCGTGTGGATGGAATACGCCCGCAACACCCTTCCCTTCTCGGCCACTAGTCTCTCGCCTTTCGAGTGTTCCATGGGATATCAGCCCCCGCTCTTCCCTGAGCTAGAGGAAGAGGCCAACATACCCTCCGCCCAGATATCCGTCCTCCGCTGTCGCCGTACCTGGAAGAGAGCCTGGTCCGCTCTTCTCAAGACCACCTCCAGATATCGGAGACAGGCGGACCTCCACCGGACCCTTGCTCCCCGCTATCATCTCGGGCAGAGGGTATGGCTGTCCACTCTGGATCTTCCCCTCCGGGTGGAGAGAGGCAGATCCCCATCTTTCCCCATCTCTAAGATTCTTAGCCCCTCTGCTGTTCATCTTCTGTTGCCCCGCACCCTCCGTATACATCCCACTTTTCATGTGTCTAGGATCAAACCTCTGTATCACAGCCCTTTGTCTCCTGAGAATCGAAATGTCTGCATCTGGGTCTTATCCTGAGTCGTGTTAAACTGATCAGAGGACCAATTTGTGTTTATGAATTCAACAGTTCAGTCTTCTGAAAACGTACTAATAATGAATGTGTGATATCATTAATCAATGCAGGATATCACCTTCACTCCATTAACCTGAATAAATAGTGTGTTTATTTTAGCTACAATGCATTAATTGTAAAAAAAAATTGTTTAATATTACCAGATTTTAATTGTGAAGGTCTTACTATAATAATAATAATATAATATATATGTTATTTGGATAGCTCTAGCGTCACTCTGTCCCTGTACCAGCTCCCTCTGTGGTGGGGATGGAGAAGGACTTGTATTCCCCACCCTCTCATCCCATTTCCATTCATTGTGCTTGCCTGGGGACATAAGGCCACGTACCCTCCAGAGCAGTCGGCTCTTTCTGTTAATGAGGGTCTGGTGCTACGACAAATGCTGTCGTCCATATTGCTCAGCTTCTCTGTGTTAGATTTTAAGGTGATTTAGGCAATCTGAAGAGAGATGGGGTTGAAGAGAGATGGGGTGTCTGATCATTACCTTTATTGCAAAAAGAAAATTCCTCGCTTACACAGCTAATACACTGAAAATACGTGAACATTCCTTTGTGTGTGTGTTTTATGGGTTTGAAGTTGCACACTAAATACAGATAAGCTGAACAATCCCATTTTCAAACAACATCCTGACTCTCTCATTCAGACATGCTGGTTATTTTCTCATAAGAAATCAATAGGAGGATGGAGAGTGAACAGAGATGCGTAGATGTGAAAAGCAGCTGCTCTGAGAGGACACAGAGACAGGCTGATTTCTCTAGGGGGAGAGAGAGGAAAAGCGAAAATGTGTTCCATACCCCTAGCTAGACACCGTTTGGAAATGGAGTTGGAATGCAAAACCCTCCATTGCCCCAGCTCCTCTCTGAGCTTTGAATTCTCATTGGTTAAAAACCTGTCTGTGCTAATTTGGTTTGAGTCTGTATGGTTTGAGTCTGCCTTAGTCTGTATGCCTACCTCCCTCTTTGGTCATGTTTCCCACAGGGACTGCAAAGGTCAAGGGTGACAGACAGTACTACTAGTGGGATTGTATATTTAATTCATAGCTGTAGGTGCTAATTAGAGAACTGTCCTGGAGGCGTTTTGAGGTTGAAAAAGTCAAGCGAAGGATCAGTATGTGAGTAACCATCCACCCACTTCCAACCAGCCCCTGCTGCCCTGACATACTGTGACAAAGAGAGCTGTAAACGAACAGGCTGCCCCTCGCTATAGACTTGAAAACAGCAGTCTCTGACAACCTAACAAATTAAGGATGGCTTATGATGAAGTATTGTGGTCTGAGAGGGTAGACTGCAAGTGCCAGGACTTCATTTGTGTCAGACTAGCAATGATGGTAATGAATTCCTGTGGTTGGGCCGGACACTGTGCCAGGTTTGGTATTCATGCCATGAAGATACGAGACACAGATTCTGGACAGGCCATGCTGTCATTTCAAGGTGCATCACTCCCTAAATGTATTCTCCTCATATCCATACATGTGGATGAGACCTTCGATTTTAAGTCCAGACCAATTTTTGCACACAACAAACAATAGCATTTGAACCACAACTTAAAACCACAAAGTGCAAATTCATTTGATTCTTCATGTAGTAAAGCGCCTCAGACGTCTATAAGGCTGTGGGCCTGAGTATTTTATAGATTCTGTAAATATCCTTTTATTGAGAATGTCGATGAGGAGATCTGGTTACCGATCCTGGGCTTAATTGCGCCCAGAGAGTTCTGTCTGAGGACTTTTTAGACCTCCAACTACTTCACATTTTCTTCATTTGTGTGGCGACGACCTTCCTCTAGTCAAGACTGAAATCAGGCTGGTGTCATTTCATGTCGACCGGTCTCCTGAGAGTCATGCATCAGTGATTCTCTAACCTACTGACTGTATTTACTCCATTTTGAATTCACATTGTTCCCCAGTAAAGAAATATACATTCATGTCAAGACAATGAGCCAAATATTTTTTGGTGTTTTGAAAATAAAAATCATATTAATTTTTAAATGATTAGATGCCTTTTAGTCATTTTCTTATTCTGTAACTGAACAGTAGTATCTTCACTCCTGTATTTGACTCATTTCTTCTGTACTTTTGTATAAAATAAATACAAATAAACATGGTTGAGGGAGCTGAGGACAGAAAGAGCTGTTTCTCTTAAGTGTACTTTTGCTAATTGTATTACATCAAGGAAAAAGAGGAACTGCAGCCAGCATAAAAAATGGAAATAATAAAAACAATAATAGCGCTCAACTGAGCCGCCTGCCATTAGCAAGATGAATTAGTTGGGTCCATACTAGTGACAACAGCTACAGAGGGAAAATGATCCTGGTGCCTTGAAGACCTGAGCTCCCAGACACCACCAGGAAGCAGACAAAGGGCCAGGCAGACCGCTGAGACCAAGTGGACAAACACACACATGCACGCACACACAGAAACATAGTTGGCACAGAAAAGAAAAGTGCCTACAGGCAATGAAAAATCTTAGAAATTGAATACAATAGAAAATTATATATTTATTTTTGCAATAATACTTGCAGGAACTTCAAGTATTACTTTTCATACACCATATGAAAAGTGGTCACTTTGGTACTTTGACAAATGAAATAATGAACACAAAGAAAAAAAGCATACTATACCGAATAAAAATATAAATGCAACATGCAACAATTAGTTACTGTTCATATAAGGAAATGCGGCCGTGCATTATCGTGTTGAAACAAATTACATGACAAATTACGGACAAATTACATGACAATGGGCCTCGGGATCTCGTTAACAGTATCTCCGTGCATTCAAATTTCCATCGATAAAATACAATTGAGTTCGTTGTCTGCAGCTTATGCCTGCCCATACCATAATCCCACTGAG
The DNA here is from genome assembly GCF_901001165.1 of Salmo trutta. Lineage (NCBI taxonomy): Eukaryota > Metazoa > Chordata > Actinopteri > Salmoniformes > Salmonidae > Salmo > Salmo trutta. The sequence continues at coordinate 21,369,397 of NC_042983.1, read as the reverse complement.
ACCATGGGGCACTCTGTTCACAACGTTGACATCATCAAACCGCTCACCCATACAACAGCATACACGTGGTTCTCGGTTTTGAGGCTGGTTGGACGTACTGCCAAATTGCAGTTGTGAGGCAGGTTGGACGTACTGCCAAATTCTGAGAAATTCTCTGGCAAATGCTCTGGTTGACATTCCCACAGTCAAATCAAATCAAATCAAAGTTTATTTGTCACATGCGCCAAATACAACAGGTGTAGACCTTACAGTGAAATACATACTAAAAAGGCTCTAATCAATATTGCGAAAAAAAGGTGTGTGTGTGTGTGTGTGTGTGTGTGTGTGTGTGTGTGTGTGTGTGTGTGTGTGTGTGTGTGTGTGTGCACAATGCAAATAGTCCAGGTAACCATTTGGTTACCTGTTCAGGAGTCTTATGGCTTGGGGGTAAAAACTGTTGAGAAGCCTTTTTGTCCTAGACTTGGCAGTCCAGTACCACTTGCCATGAGGTAGTAGAGAGAACAGTCTATGACTAGGGTGGCTGGGGTCTTTGACAATATTTAGGGCCTTCCTCTGACACCGCCTGGTGTAGAGGTCCTGGATGGCAGGCAGCTTTGCCCCAGTGATGTACTGGGCTGTACGCACTACCCTCTGAAGTGCCTTGCGGTCGGAGGCCGAGCAATTGCCGTACCAGGCAGTGATGCAACCAGACAGGATGCTCTCGATGTTGCAGCTTTAGAACCTTTTGAAGATCTCAGGACCCATGCCAAATCTTTTTAGTTTCCTGAGGGGGAATAGGCTTTGTCGTGCCCTCTTCACGACTGTCTTGGTGTGTTTGGACCATTCTAGTTTGTTGTTGATGTGTACACCAAGGAACTTGAAGCTCTCAACCTGGTCCACTACAGCCCCGTTGATGAGAATAGGGGCGTGCTCGGTCCTCCTTTTCCTGTAGTCCACAATCATCTCCTTAGTCTTGGTTACGTTGAGGGATAGCTTGTTATTCTGGCACCACCTGTCCAGGTCTCTGACCTCCTCCCTATAGTCTGTCTCGTCGTTGTCGGTGAACAGGCCAACCACTGTTGTGTCGTCTGCAAACTTAATGATGGTGTTGGAGTCGTGCCTGGCCATGCAGTCATGGGTGAACAGGGACGACAGGAGGGGACTGAGCACGCAACCCTGGGGAGCTCCAGTGTTGAGGATCAGCATGGCAGATGTGTTGCTACCTACCCTCACCACCTGGGGGCTGCCCGTCAGGAAGTCCAGGATCCAGTTGCAGAGGGAATTGTTTAGTCCCAGGTTCCTTAGCTTACTGATGAGCTTTGAGGGTACTATGGTGTTGAACTCTGAGCTGTAGTCAATTAATAGCATTCTCACATAGGTGTTTATTTTGTCCAGGTGGGAAAGGGCAGTGTGGAGTGCAATAGAGATTGCATCATCTGTGGATCTGTTTGGGTGGTATGTAAATTACCAACCTTTCAAAGCATTTCATGGCTACGGACGTGAGTGCTACGGGTCTGTAGTCATTTAGGCAGGTTGCCTTTGTGTTCTTGGGCACACGGCCTATGGTGGTCTGCTTGAAACATGTTGGTATTACAGACTCAATCAGGGACATGTTGAAAATGTCAGTGAAGACCCCTGCCAGTTGGTCAGCACATGCCCGGAGCACACGTCCTGGTAATCCATCTGGCCTTGTGTATGTTGACCTGTTTAAAGGTCTTACTCACGTCAGCTACGGAAATCATGATCACACAGTCTTCTGGAACAGCTGCTGTTCTCATGCATGCCTCAGTGTTGCTTGCCTCGAAGCGAGCTTAGAAGTGATTTAGCTCGTCTGGTAGGCTCGTGTCACTGGACAGCTCACGTCTGTGCTTCCCTTTGTAGTCTGTAATAGTTTGCAAGCCCTGCCACATCCAACGAGCGTCGGAGCCGGTGTAGTATGATTCAATTTTAGCACTGTATTGACGCTTTGCCTGTTTGATGGTTCGTCACAGGGCATAGCGGGATTTCTTGTAAGCTACCGGGTTAGATTCCCGCACCTTGAAAGCGGAAGCTCTACCCTTTAGTTCAGTGCTAATGTTGTCTATAATCCATGGCTTCTGGTTGGGGTATGTACATTCAGTCACTATGGGGACGACGTCTTCGATGCACTAATTGATAAAGACAGTGACTGATGTGGTGTATTCCTCAATGTCATCGGAAGAATCCCGGAATATGTTCCAGTATGTGATAGCAAAACAGTCCTGTAGTTTAGCATCTGCTTCATCTGACCACTTTTTTATAGACCGAGTCACTGTAGCTTCCTGCTTAATTTTAGTTTGTAAGCAGGAATCAGGAGGATAGAGTTGTGGTCGGATTTACCAAATGGAGGGCGAAGGAGAGCTTTGTACGTGTCTCTGTGTGTGGAGTACAGGTGATCTAGAATAGTTTTCTTTATGGTTTCACATTTAACATGTTAATAGAGATTTGGTAGAACTGATTTAAGTTTCCCTGCATTAAAGTCTCCAGCCACTAGGAGCGCCACCTCTGGATGAGTGGTTTTCTGTTTGCTTATTTCCTTATACAGCTGACTGTGTGCGGTCTTAGTGCCAGCATCTGTTTCTGATGGTAAATAAACAGCCACGAAAGTATAGCTGTATAAGTATAACTCTCTAGGCAAGTAGTGTGGCCTGCAATTTATCACAATATACTCTACTTTAGGCGAGCAAAATCTAGAGACTTCCTTAGATTTCGTGCACCAGCTGTTGTTTACAAATATGCACAGACCGCCCCCTGTTGTCTTGCTGTTCTATCCTGCCGGTGCAGCGTATATCCAGCTAGCTGAATATCCATGTCATCCTTCAGCCACGATTCCGTGAAACATAGGATATTACAGTTTTTGATATCCCATTGGTAGGATATTCATGATCGTACCTCGTCTAATTTATTGTCCAATGATTGCACGTTGGCGAGTAATATTGACGGTAACGGCAGCTTTCTTACTCGCCTTCTGCGGGTCCTGACGAGGCATCCGGCTCTTCGTCCTCTGTACCTGCGTTGCTTCCTCTTGCGAATAACTGGGATATCGGCCCTGCCGGGTGTTTGGAGGATATCATGTGAGTCTTGCTTGTTGTTGAAAAAATCTTTGTCTAATCCGAGGTGAGTGATCGCTGTCCTGATATCCAGAAGCTCTTTTCTGCCGTAAGACACGATTGCAGAAACATTATGTACAAAATAAGTTACAAATAACGCGTAAACAAACACATAATAGCACAATTGGTTGGGCGCCCGTAAAACTGCTGCAATTTCTTCCACCGCCATTTTAGCATGCCAATTGCACGCTCCCTCAAACCATGAGAAATCTGTGGTATTGTGTTGTGTGACAAAACTGCACATTTTAGAGTGGCTTTTTGTTGTCCCCAGCACAAGGTGCATCTGTATAATGATTATGCTGCTCTTGGTATGCCACACCTGTCAGGTGGAGGGCTTATCTTGGCAAAGAAGGAATGCTTACTAACAAGGATGTAAACAAATTTGTGCACAAAATTTGAGAGAAACAATATTTTTTTGCATTTGAAAAAAAAAAATCTGAATTTCACATTAACACGTTTGTTTGTCATGATAGTATGAATGGTCAGTATCTATGCTCGTCATTGTTAGTGCCAGCGGTGCTGGGATGAGTGATGACATGTGAAGTATGACATCATGCCAGTGGTCACTGGTCTCCTAACAACCTCCTCAGGGTTCACAACACAACCTCCTTCTGTCCGGTCCTGGGTCTCCTCTTATCCACCCCACCCTGGCCAGCACAACGCTTGGCTAGCTTCTACGCTCATTGTCAAAGTTGATACTGTGGATCTGCCTTTGTGATAGCATAACATCTTTCCTGCTACCTCATACTATTGGGAATAATGTATGTATTTAGGCACCTGAGCTTTACCCGGTCAGGTCACAAACAACTCCTGTACTTCAAGGCTGGGGTCAAATCGAATTGAAGGCAGTCAATTCAGGAAGTAAACTCAGGAAGTAAATAACAATTCAGAATTTGAAAAAACACCATCAATTGTTTTTGACTCCTGAATAAACTGAGGAGTAGAAGGTATTTATTGATAAGAAAAATACAAAATCACTTCCTAAATTAATTTCTGGAATTCAGGGCTCATCTGTAAAAGAGACCTTGGTCTAGGGCATCAATCCTTGATAAAATAAAGGGTAAATAAAATAAAAATATGTATTCTCACAAGTCCTGTGCCATGGTTATCCTTCCTAGAAAGAGCTACTGTATAGCCTTTATGGTGGTCACTAAAGGTGTTGTTGTCACACAAACATTGCCTCTAGCCATCGCCACTAGCCACAGCCTCATATTTGTATTTCTTCTGCTATGAATCATAGGTGGCCCAAAGCTGTCTTGATAAATAGCTACTCCAGGCAAGTATGGAGTATGCTCTCTGACACTATAGGTCACATAACCTTGTTGTCGGGACTAAGACTAATGCAATGTGAAGTGTCAAGTTATTATACTGAAACTAGACTGAGGAATCTGAGCTAGTCTGGTGATAGAAAATAGGTGAAACAAGGCAAGGTGAATGTAGAAAGGTCACAGAACAAAGAGATAGTGAGGAGCAAATGAGAGCGTACAGTCGGGGAAGTATTACACATTAACGGTGGCCTGTTAGAGTTAAGGGGCAATGGGGGTACTTGCTAGTTGATATGAATAATAATTGGCTGCACAGAACAGTTGAACACATGACTTGGTAGCACACAATGTTTGTAAGGAACTTGTTTGTTTATTTCAAGACTAAATAATGCAATAATAATTCAACTCACTGTGTCTCTTGAGCAAATTCCTCAGCACCTGTCAGAGATTTCGGTATGGTGCCTATTGAGAGAGATGCTATATGAAAACATGCTATTATAACAAAGCCAAGTAAACTCAAAGTAATTGTCTACAGATGGTGAAAACAAGCTGCAGCTGTTAATACTGTGTGAAACATGAGATATAAAATATGAATGTAGCAGCAAGGGATTGAGAACACACAGCACCAGACCCAAAGCTAATGACTTCCCATTACAGAATATAACCTACTGATCTGACTGTGCTCTAGGTACATAGAGCATTTAAAGAGAACAGTCTATGACCTGCTCGTAATGGTGGTGGTGGGGGGGAGAAAGAGAGAGAGAGAAAGAGAGAATGTGCCTTTTTCCCTCTTCTATTTTTGGGACTTGATGTCAGTGTACTTTACCAGCACAAAGGCATCCCATGCTTGCTGACATGCCTCTGCTGAGAGGTAAAGAGAACATCTGTCTCCTGTCACAAGCCTTCACAGGTCTGCCATTACCCAACAAGGTAAGATAAGCCACCATCAATTTTGGGAGGAGGCTACTTGAAACCTTGTTGCAATCCTCATATAACAGCATATGTTGTACCAGCTCTAGGAGGAAAAGATGGTTGTAATGTGTTCAGTGGGCTTTGAAATGGAATTGAGAATGAACATCATAGATGCAAGGATAGGTGGGATCAAATGTTAATTAACTGAACTGTTTAAAGCTCAAAGGCCACTCAGGACTCATCTCTTTATAGAAATCAGCACTCCAGATCTACTCAGTATAGCGAGTCCATGGCCCATTATGCTCACACTCAATAAATCAAACTAGTCTATAGCTTGTGCGCTATGTATGACAAAACAAGTTCTGACAAAGTAAGAGGAGTGTATTATAATAAAACCATATCCACTGAAGGCAAGCTGCAGTTTTGTTAATGAGTGTTGACTACATCCAGACTAGCTACATTTGCTCCATAAATATTAACTGAATTCTGTATAACTATCCCATTATCAAAATGCAAGAATATTGCAAAATACATGGTTTTAAAATAATATTATGACAATTCTTTCAAAAGTCTTTACCTACTAGTAAGGGTGGTGGGTAAGCCTACTGAAGATTATTTGGTGAGATATGGCAATTTTAAACAACAGAATAAGCCTACACAATGCTAACATACTCAACCTAGGTAATTTACATATACACAAAACCAAACAAAAAACAGCAATACTTTTTCATCTTCATTGCTATTTTCCTGCAATGGAGATGTCTGTGCACATTGTTAATAAAATGTGTGGTGTAAAAGCAATGCATTTGTCTATACATCACCCACCAAGCAGAGAGAGGCAGGCCCTGTGTTGTAATGGGAGTGTGGTACTTCAATGAAATATTAAAGGATCCTAATGAAAAATAGGAAGATTGCCTTTCTCTGCACACTTTCAAATGTGTTTATTAATTTATGTTTTAAATTATACCAATTTCATTTGGTGAGTAGAGCCAAGCATACAAGAGCAGTTTACATTTTAACGTATAAACATTGTCCCCTATTGAAATGTAACATGGGTCTTTGAACAACGTACTAGCAGCAATAAATCAAAAAGAGTAGAACATTGCATTTCACATTTACATTTAACAGAATATCAACTCTACCTTGATAAAATACATGATATCTTTCTTTAATTTAATAGGCACCATCTCAGATCTTGCCGATTGCTAATATAATTCAGGATTTCCATATTTAATGATGCATGATTTTCATTGTAAATTTTACTTGGAAAATGTTGTCTTTAATGAACCTTAAAGAAAACTCTAGTAGGCATTTCTGTGACAAATATTATTTCTAAAGGTGTTTTGGTCATTTTGATTATTTTAACACAAAAGCCCAATGAATAATATTTGAACAATAAAGACAGGCTTAAATGTGTGTTATTTATTTATGTTACATACCACATAGGGTTCCTACGGTATGTGCAGTACTCATTCAGAGTTTTGTAACATTACTATTGAGCTATATAATATCAATACAACAGTAGCAAATTATCTATTTTCACGCTTGGGTCATACTGCCTGATGTACAGTGCAGGTGTGGCTACAGTAGCTAGCTTGTCAGGTGCTAGCCTAAATTAAATAATGCCATATGTTTTACATTTGTGGTATTTAATCCATCCATTACTGCTGAAACTGAGATTTCATAGTAAATTGATTTCTTGGTGTACAAGAATGAGAGCTAGCTCTCATTCACCAAAGAGGGCTCCCTCTTTGGTTCTCAGTTGAAGCATTGATGACGGCGTGTACAACAGTCCCGGCGCTCGTGATACGGTTTTGGAAACCTTTGGACTGTACTTTCATATAATCGAGAAAGAATTTTAATGAAACAAAAGGTAGAATTACTACCCCCCCCCACACATTTCCATGTTACCGCTTGTTTACGGAAGAGAGAGGCAACCACCTGTTCTAATTAGCAATCTAGCGTCTCCAAACACCTGTGTATAAGAGAAGAAGGACACGAGAAAACTGTTGTAAGTGAGAAATACTGTTGACTACAACTGTGTTAAAACCATGTACAGTAAGTGTAAATTTGACAATTGTAAAATTACTTTGATGTGAAATTAAAGTAAAGGGCTATGTTTCTAGAACCGTGTCGCAATTGAGTATTTGGCAGTTTTGGCTGCCAGATCCAGTTTACAGTGAGGGAAAAAAGTATTTGATCCCCTGCTGATTTTGTACGTTTGCCCACTGACAAAGAAATGATCAGTCTATAATTTTAATGGTAGGTTTATTTGAACCGTGAGAGACAGAATAACAACAACAAAATCCTGAAAAACGCATGTCAAAAACGTTATAAATTGATTAGCATTTTAATGAGGGAAATAAGTATTTGACCCCTCTGCAAAACATGACTAAGTACTTGGTGGCAAAACCCTTGTTGGCAATCACAGAGGTCAGACGTTTCTTGTAGTTGGCCACCAGGTTTGCACACATCTCAGGAGGGATTTTGTCCCACTCCACTTTGCAGATCTTCTCCAAGTCATTAAGGTTTCGAGGCTGACGTTTGGCAACTCGAACCTTCAGGCCACTCCAGGACCTTAATGTGCTTCTTCTTGAGCCACTCCTTTGTTGCCTTGGCCATGTGTTTTGGGTCATTTTCATGCTGGAATACCCATCCACGACCCATTTTCAATGCCCTGGCTGAGGGAAGGAGGTTCTCACCCAAGACTTGACGGTACATGGCCCCGTCCATCGTCCCTTTGATGCGGTGAAGTTGTCCTGTCCCCTTAGCAGAAAAACACCCCCAAAGCATAATGTTTCCACCTCCATGTTTGACAGTGGGGATGATGTTCTTGGGGTCATAGGCAGCATTCCTCCTCCCCCAAACACGGTGAGTTGAGTTGATGCCAAAGAGCTCCATTTTGGTCTCATCTGACCACAACACTTTCACCCAGTTGTCCTCTGAATCATTCAGATGTTCATTGGCAAACTTCAGACGGGAATGTATATGTGCTTTCTTGAGCAGGGGAACCTTGCCGGCACTGCAGGATTTCAGTCCTTCACGGCGTAGTGTTGTTTTCTTGGTGACTATGGTCCCAGCTGCCTTGAGATCATTAACAAGATCCTCCAGTGGAGTTCTGGGCTGATTCCTCACCGTTCTCATGATCATTGCAACTCCACGAGGTGAGATCTTGCATGGAGCCCCAGGCCGGGGGAGATCGACAGTTCTTTTGTGTTTCTTCCATTTGCGAATAATCGCACCAACTGTTGTCACCTTCTTACCAAGCTGCTTGGCGATGGTCTTGTAGCCCATTCCAGCCTTGTGTAGGTGTACAATCTTGTCCCTGACATCCTTGGAGAGCTCTTTGGTCTTGGCCATGGTGGAGAGTTTGGAATCTGATTGATTGATTGCTTCTGTGGACAGGTGTCTTTTATACAGATAACAAACTGAGATTAGGAGCACTAAGAGTGTGCTCCTAATCTCAGCTCGTTACCTGTATAAAAGAAACCTGGGAGACAGAAATCTTTCTGATTGAGAGGGGGTCAAATACTTATTTCCCTCATTAAAATGCAAATCAATTTCTAACATTTTTTACATGCGTTTTTCAGGATTTTTTTGTTGTTATTCTGTCTCTCACTGTTCAAATAAACCTACCATTAAAATTATAGACTGATCATTTCTTTGTCAGTGGGCAAAAGTACACAATCAGCGGGGGATCAAATACTTTTTTCCCTCACTGTACCTCTGAACATAACATGTAAGGTCCCTGGGCGTTAAAGGAGTAGCATACACTCCTTAACAGCACATCTTGGATTAGCTCTTAGCTAGTGTTACTAAAATGGAACACATTGCTTCAGGGGTTCATACTATAAACACAGCCCTTACATAGCTGCATGCTTCCCTTTTCAGTCACAGTGAATGCATGGTTCATTTTCAAGGAGTCTGCTACGAAAATAGAAAATAGGAGTGTCAATTGCCATTTTATATTGGTAACCAAGGACCCATTGAGACAGCCTTTCTACCACAGACAGAAAGAATAACTGGAATTATAAGTGCCTGACATTTCAGTTAATTGCAGAAAGCATGCTGGCTAAGGAGTAACCTCAGAACCAGGTTCAATGAAGTCTTCACCTTCCAGCCACAGTTTCAAATGAGAGTAAAGGGCGCTTAAACAGTCCTATGAAATAAGAGGTGTACTGTATGATATTGGGTAGCAGTCTTCTGAGACAAGTTCCTGTAGGAAAACCACATTGGGTCATTGGATTTTGTACACTCAATTCTGTCTCTGATCATCAATTTTCTGATGTTCTATTAGACAGGTGATTGTGTCTATTTATTCACTCTAATCTTCACACTAATCTTCATAATTGGCAGGCTCTACAATACCCAACTCATTGCATCTAAATGCATTTCCATGCAGACCTTCATGAAAAGCTTACTTCATTGTCCAATGGTTTACATAATAATAATCCAGGATTTGGGATAATCCCAGATCTCCAAACAGCCTAATTACTTGAGGTAATTAATTTAGTTGCATTTGTCAGAGGGCTCAGGCAACAATTAGCACTATTAATATGATCTTGTCACATGTCATCCTACCACATGTAACGGCAAGCTGTTCGTCGTATTTCTATCAAAGCAAATGCCTGAAATGGGCCCTGAAGTCTTTGACGCAGGCATGGCCCTGTGGATAAACCATGCTTTCTTTCAGGGAAAGGCTGAATTCACTCAGAAATCCTACCATGGTCTAGTGTGATATTTCAGCATAGTAATTCTTCGTGAGATAATTTTTATAAAGATGAATTCCATTAAAAATGATTGGTTGTTTGATATTTATTTAGTGCCACAATAGAATGAAGTACCTTATTACTTTTCACTGTACTCGTTTATGTAATGCATTCTGGTCATGACAAAGTCAAAGAAACTGAAATGATCTACACTAAGAGTACAAAACATTAAGAAAACCAGATTTTTCCATGACATACACTTACCAGGTGAATCCAGGTGAACACTATGATCCCTTACTGATGTCACTTGTTAAATCCACCTCAATCAGTGTAGATGATGATGATTTTTAAGCCTTGAGACAACTGAGACTGGATTGTGTACAGTATGTGTGCCATTCAGAGTGTGGGGGGGTGCAACAATATTAGGAAGGTGTTCCTAATGTTTGTTATACTCAGTGTACATGGGGAAAGACTGTAGTAGTAATGAATATATGTATAAACGAATAATAATAAGAGGAATTTCCGTCTTGAAAGCAAAAAGTTTATTCATGTTTGAAATTACACATAACTACCACAAGGAAGACTTTTCAGTCCAGGGTGTAGTCTGGTTAGAAAGAAACACTAAACATTTGTAATACATTAGAATCACTGCCACAAATCATTTGTCATGACTTTATCTGTTTCAGAATCACATACAATACAAAAAAGACAAAGAAAGTTTGAACCCTGTCAAACAGAGCTTGAAATGTACAGTTCAGAATACTGAAACCTCTATGCATTACAGTTTTAATAATGTTTTTTTTGTGTGAATTAGTAACAAGATGAGAAACATTCAAAATGTTCTTCAGTATTTACAACAGTTTTACTGTTTGGTGTTAATTAATGACCAACATTCTCCTAGCCCCTCCCTCAAAATCCACCAACCAACAATTTTGCACCTCTCCCTCTTATTTTTTTATTGAATTTTTTCACTATTCTTAGTATTAATATTATTGTTAACATCTTCAATGTTCTTGTTTTTGTGTTTTTTACAGTTGCAACAAAGCAACTTTGTTTTCTTAAAAGATTAAAATATACATTAGATTACATGAAAAACAAAGAGTTAATTACAAGATATAATCAAAACAACTAAATAAAAATGTTAAATAAAAAGACAAAAACGATGGTCGTGATATTGTTTAGAGGTAGTAAGTGAGCACTCTAAGCTATAGAAATGTTGAAAATCTATTGGTTTCTATGATTTTGAATGAGGTAATAAAGCTGTGTATTGATTTCGTGGGATGTATAAATACTCTTAAGCTATATTATATACAACATATTTTGAGTGACTGGTATCTTGTCACATGCCAAAAGGAAGTGCTATAACTGGTTGGATTTACGGTTAGACCCATGACTATTTCAACCCATAGCAAAAACAAAAACATATTTAAATATCACATGACTTTCATGCTTTTCTATGTTTGACAATCACTCCAGTCTTTTATGATTTTTTTGTTGATAACTGTCAAATATGTTGCAAGTTTGTAAAATACAGAGTTATCCCATTAGCATTGTCAATGAACTTCTACTGTCAATTACTTCTAACGCATTTCAAACTGGTGGTTGTAAAGCAAAACTAATATTGAAAGTAACTCTCCCAAGCTGCCATAGAGTTTACAATGGGAGCCTTATTTAGTTTTCTGTACAACATTACAGACAAACATCACTCCTGGCATTCAGTGATAGAACCGCTATGTTGTTAGTCAATATATGGAAAGAGACCAAGAAACAAGGTAATTGATTGATCGACAAACAAAAAAATAGATAGGAAATATATACAGTACCAGTCAAAAGTTTGGACACAACACAACTGATTGGCTCAAACGCATTAAGAAGGAAATAAATTCCACAAATCAAGGTACACCTGTTAATTGAAATGCATTCCAGGTGACTACCTCATGAAGCTGGTTGAGAGAATGCCAAGAGTGGGTAAAGCTGTCATCAAGGCAAAGGGTGGCTACTTTGAAGAATCTCAAATTTAAAATATATATTTGTTTAACGCTTTTCTGTTACTACATGATTCCATATGTGTTATTTCATAGTTTTCATGTCTTCACTATTATTCTACAATGTAGAAAATAGTAAAAATGAAGAAAAACCCTGGAATGAGTGGGTGTGTCCAAACATTTGACTTGTACTGTATATATATTGCATTTCAAAACCAAAACGTTTTAGAATACCTATGACAACACATAATGTCATACACTCAGCACTGGGAATAATTTCAGCTTGGGAAAGATCATTCTTAAATCAATTGTCAATTGAAATGAATGTTGCACAATAAAGATCTGGGTCTTGTTTGATTTGTACAGTACGTGCTTACCCCTTCAAATGACAAACATAACTATAGCAATGGTGAATTATAATCATGAGACTGATGAAGTTTGAGTGATGACTTCACTGAACTACCAAGAAAACATCAGGTGTCCATATTGTAGAAAGTCATTGCGAGGGGAGTTGAGGACTCTGGTAGATGCAGCAGACAATTAGTTCTGAAAAAAAAGTTTTGTTTATCCTCTCTGGTTGGTCAGTCAGTGAAAGTTCAGGCTTTACAGCTTGGGGATCAGATGCATCGATAACAGAGATCAATTTGAGGTATCAGAGTGCACACTTCCAGGTCCTTCTGTTGGGGAGATTACAGCAGATGGAGTAGTTGTATCGTGCCATCCCCCATTAGCCTAGGAAGGAAGCAGAAGAGAAGGGATCACAATTAAACACTTAGTAATATAATATCTCACTACAAATGAAGAAGTCCATGTTAACAACCTAATGCTTTTGTAAGGAGCCTCTATTTGTAATCAAGACCAGTTATTATTCCCCAAAAGACATTTTCATGTGAGGGAGAATAAGATATCTCTGTACAATAAAATATATTTAGTAGAATAAAGATAACCAAAACATAAGGTATAATAGTCATTCTCATTGTGTACACAGTATGTGTGTGTACATATGCTCATTTACTAATTCACTTATAAAAATAGGCTGGGCGATATGGCTTAAAAATCATAGCTACATTTTTACACACTTGGGCGATTCACGATGTATATGGGCAATTTTCTAAATAAGCTTTGTTGTACAATTAAAGGTCAATACACTGCATTTTAAACAGTCAGCAGTAAACTAATGAATTCCTGGCTTGTGAAATTATACCTACAATAGGCTAAATATAAACCTTGCAAAACCAAAAGAGGCAGTAATAATTGTATTATTTCATCAAAATAGTTTAACCTGGGATTTGTTTTTGCAATAATCAGTGATCTGGCTTTCAAGTCTGTTTATGAAAATGCACTTGTATTACTCGTGTTACATATTTTTTATTATTATTATTTTAAACATAGTTTGGAATTCCTCGTAAGCAAGCACTTCACGGTAAAGTCAACACCAGTTGTATTCGGTGCATGTGACAAATACAATTTCATTTGATTTTGATTTGACTAACTTCTTGCAGCAGGCATGATAGAAAATGAACACAGGTCTCATAAACAATCAGTCAAGCACAAGCCTACATTTCAGTGAGTAGCCAGATAATCTTAATATTTAAAGTTTAGCAAAATTCTATCTATTTGCTAGTTAACAAGGTTGAATTGTTATGAACACACCTTTCTGTCCGTCTCCAACTGTTTGAACAGCATGCTAGCCTGTCCACTTTGTTCAGATGTTGAAATCAAGTGGCCTACCTTATTTCTCAGAATGAGAACGAGTTGCCAATTCTTTATATAATTGTGTTTTATGTTTATTGCATATTTATAAAACACAAACTAGACAACTAGTATAACTGCTGCTAGCGGGACAAACTGAGCATATATTTTCCACAATCATGTTCATTGATACTCCTGTTTTAGTAACGTCTGCTCTGCGCACAATGAGGAGTTGAGACACAAAAAGTGTATCGTTAGAAAGGTTAACTTCTCTATTACAGTAAAATGTCTCAGTGTGTTTCTGTGTCCATATGACTGATTCTGTTGGACCAAACCTCAAATGCAAATGGCGAGTTGAAACCGCTTGTCAGAGAGGAAGAAGTGCTCTCTCATCTTTGTTGTTGTGAGTGGCAGGGGGAGGGGCTTGGTGTGTGTGTGTAAACAGAGAGGAAGAGGCGAAGCAAGAAGTTTCACTCTCACTAAAATCTGTCCAAAATAAGCCCAATGCATTTCTATGTGTTTATTTTGGACCTAAGCTTGTCACATGCCTTCCCGCCTTTGGCACAACAACTCCCATTGTTAGGACGGAGACATGAGCATCTCGTCATTAGATATAGATCTCAGATGTAAATGGGAAGGTGCACACAGCACAGAGGAGCAAAAGACACAAGACCAAAAATACATCATGAGAACAAGCGGAAATAAACGTTCATAAAAATATATATTTTTTATTATTATTGCCATACAGGTATTTGGAATATTGCGCAAAAAGATACATTAGAATTCATTGACTTAATTTGATATCTCCCATCCATAGTCTCCTTTGATATAGTATAACTGCCAAGCAAATGGGCATTATCTGCGTTATATTAGCATTAGCAATGAGACTCCTTGAAACAAATTGGCCTCATGTCTCAGCCAATGGGAGCGAACTCTGAAATCAATGTCCCATCAGATTTCAGCAGCTTGTTGCTACATATTCTTCTGTCAGTCAGGAAGAGGGAAGGCTGGGGCTGGGTGAGGTGGAAGTGAGTGGAAGTGACAGGGCAGGCCCTTTCCAAGAGAGCCAGTCTGAGCCAGCCTTACTTGGCTTGGCTCGCGGCAGGGACTAGCCTTTGCTGGATCACCTCTGTCATATCAACAAAACAAAAGGTTAGCGTATGCTCATTTACCTATGATGCACTTCATTATCAAAACAATTTGTCTGCATTACCGTAAACTGGGAGCTCTAGTACTCATGTGGCTTATTGGCGGAATTAGTATTTAGATGATTTAGATCGCCTGGAATAGGTCAATACATAGCTATATCTGGTCTGCTTTGTCACAATGTCGGTACTGCATTGAAATAAGAGTGTTGCTGGATGAGAAGGCCTCTCCATCTCTTGAAATTAATTATCTAAAGCATGTTTTTTTGTTGCCTGGATATTTCTCTTTTCGCAGGTGCTCTTATTGGATGTGTTGACTTGTCAATAATGTTGGATTTCAGAGCATATTCTCATGTGGTGATTAAGTGAGCTCTGGCTTAAACAGTGAAGGAAAGTGAGAAACCTTGTGGGAGAGTGTGAAACACTTCAGTTGAGCCTGCTAGAGGTTGACACTTCTTCTAAAGGCCTGCAGGCTAAAGGGTGCTCAACAAAACCAAAATGACAGCAAGCTCTGTCTGAGAACACTAATGACAGCCTGTGTTATAGTTTAGCAAGAGAGTGCTTGCTTACATTGTAAACACCACAAAAAAACGGTGTGCTCATTTAATGTTCTTCCAAATACAGTTGAAGTCGGAAGTTTACATACACCTTAGCCAAATACATTTAAAGTCTGTTTTTCACAATTCCTGACATTTAATCATAAAATGCCCTGTCATAGGTCAGTTAGAATCACCACTTAATTTTAAGAATATGAAATGTCAGAAAAATAGCAGAGAGAATGATTCATTTCAGCTTTTATTTCTTTCATCACATTCCCAGTGGGTCAGAAGTTTACATACACTCAATTAGTATTTGGTAGCATTGCCTTGAAATTGTTTAACTTGGGTCAAACGTTTCGGGTAGCCTTCCATAAGCTTCCCACAATAAGTTGGGTGAATTTTGGCCCATTCCTCCTGACAGGGCTGGTGTAACTGAGTCAGGTTTGTAGGCCTCCTTGCTCGCACAAGCTTTTTCAGTTCTGCCCACAAATTTTCTATGGGATTGAAGTCAGGGCTTTGTGATGGTCAATCCAATACCTTGACTTTGTTGTCCTTAAGCCATTTTGCCACAACTTTGGAAGTATGCTTGGGGTCATTGTCCATTTGGAAGACCCATTTGCAACCAAGCTTTAACTTCCTGACTGATGTCTTGAGATGTTGCTTCAATATATCCACATAATTTTCCTGCCTCATGATGCCATCTATTTTGTGAAGTGCACCAGTCACTCCTGCAGCAAAGCACCCCCACAACATGATGCTGCCACCCCCGTGCTTCACGGTTGGGATGGTGTTCTTCGGCTTGCAAGCCTCCCCCTTTTTCCTCCAAACATAATGATGGTCATTATGGCCAAACAGTTCTATTTTTGTTTCATCAGACCAGAGGACATTTCTCCAAAAAGTATGATCTTTGTCCCCATGTGCAGTTGCAAACCATAGTGTTTTTTTTATGGCGGTTTTGAAGCAGTGGCTCCTTCCTTGCTGTCGATATAGGACTCGTTTTACTGTGGATATAGATACTTTTGTACCTGTTTCCTCCAGCATCTTCACAGGGTCCTTTGCTGTTGTTCTGGGATTGATTTGCACTTTTCACACCAAAGTATGTTCAACTCTAGGAGACAGAACGTGTCTCCTTCCTGAGCGGTATGACGGCTGTGTGGTCCCATGGTGTTTATACTTGCGTACTATTGTTTGTACAGATGAACGTGGTACCATCAGGCGTTTGGAATCTTGACTGATTTCTTTTGATTTTCCCATGATGTCAAGCAAAGAGGCACTGAGTTTGAAGGTAGGCCTTGAAATACATCCACAGGTACACCTCCAATTGACTCTAATTATGTCAATTAGCCTATCAGAAGCTTCTAAAGCCATGACATAATTTTCTGGAATTTTCCAAGCTGTTTAAAGGCACAGTCAACTTAGTGTATGTAAACTTCTGACCCACTGGAATTGTGATACAGTGAATTATAAGTGAAATAATCTGTCTGTAAACAATTATTGGAAAAATTAAAAGTAGATGTCCTAACCAACTTGCCAAAACTATAGTTTGTTAACAAGATATTTGTGGAGTGGTTGAAAAATGAATTTTAATGACTCCAACGTAAGTGTATGTAAACTTCTGACTTCAACAGCATGTATCCAACTTTTATACAATGAATTGGGACTGGAGTGATTTTCAAGTTTGAAGAAAAAAATTATAATCGAAATGATTGACCAAGGTTCATAATGTCGAAAGTATTCGGATTATCTCTTTGTATTACTGAAAATGTCTAACTTTTATATGATTATTTTAGACTGTACATATAAGCTCATGATATTCAAATGCCTCTCAATAACAATAGCTGTCATGATGGGAAGCTGAAGATAACTGAGCCTTCACTGTCCCAACCATGGCAACATAAAGACAACAAATGGTAATATTTTCTCTCTGATATTGCTAAGGGAAATATGTCAGTAGCCATTTCTCATCCTCCCTCTGCTTCTCTTTTCTTGCTCTCTCTCATCAAATAAATTAATCTTTACTCTGATGGCTTCAGATTATGCACTGTATTACAAAAAAGCACCATATCAGGCCTCATCAAGGAAGATGGAATTCACGTCTGTAAAAGGCTGCAGGCGATCTCACTTTCATATTTTATCATGATGATAAGGATATGGCAATGTCTCTGAAGCATTTAAAAAAAGCTAAATCAAACATAGATACACAACTAAAAGCCTACTCATTTCATTTTGGTTTCAGTCACATAAGATATTACAAGATGTTTATAAAAGCAAAAACAGGGGGATTTTATTACACCTGCACTATGATCTATGTGTGCTTTATTAAACTATGCTTTTATCCTCCTGCAATGAAAATGTGTCAACATACCTACAATCTCTAATCTCCTATGTCACATGTTCGCTTCATCCTTTAAGAAGCTCAATCATTTGCTATGGCAGTGCGGAATGGAGTTTCTCACTTCCCTGGCTCACTGAGCTCAGATTAGCCATCTATTCTTACTATGTTCCTGACAGCCTAGATTTCCATAAAACCTTTTCTAGTAACATTCAAAACTTTGTTCTGAGAAAAGGAAATTTATAACTGGTCAAGAAAGAAAATAAATGAGTGCAATTAATTTGCCTAAGCTTTCACTTTTATCACACAGTGGGAAGCAAGGCAAGGTGAACTGTATCCGAGCTTACTACTAACATACTGTGACTAATGTTTACAGTAGAATGGATCCAGTTTGGAAAAGGTCTGTTCAAGGTATAACCACTATCTCCAGAATGGTACCTAGAGGAAGAGGAAGCAGAGACACTTACATTCAAGCCGTGTGGACTGTACATAGTGTTCCCCCCTAGAGCTTCACTGTATCCTGCCGTCTGACTGATAACATGGCGCAGGGTATCCACCTGATGGGAGAGAGAGGGTGGGCATGGCTGTCAACTCACTATGGCATGGGGTTTTACATTAACACACATGCTCAATGCCATGTTTCAAAACATACAAAACTTACTCCATGTGGGAAGGGACTATGAGACACAGACAACACGTTAACCAGACTAATCTCTCCATGATGTTATGATTGGTGTGTGCACTTTATGAAACCATGGCAGCTGGAAGATGGGTTGGGGGTGCTGTTGTTGGGAGGGGGGGTACCCTCAGCACCCCTACTTCCTGCGACTATGTCCAAAACCATTAATCTCTAGTTCTAATGGGGGCATCTGACATGTTTATGGATATGTTTCTCTTTGCCAGAAAATACTGACCCTACCGTTACACTTGTTTACACTGAGCTGCATTGGGGTCGGAACACAATCATGGTTACATTAAGACACCATGGAGCCGGCGCAAGATACTGGTCGGAAAATGTACCTCAATGCAGGGATGGGATATTCCACTGTACTAAAAATGTTACCTTTATCCACACTGCTCCATATAGAAGATTGGAATTACAACCAGTTTTCCCGGAAACCTGCCCTTTTTGTTCTCATGCTAGCTAGCATTAGCCACATTTTGGAATGGCAGTGTCAGCCAATCCGCTCCTTTGTTGTTCAACGCCACATGCCATTCAATAATGGCTGATGTGGCTAATGCTAGCTAGCATGAGAACAAAAAGGGCAGGTTTCCGGGAAAACTGGTTGTAATTCCAATCTTCTATATGGAGCAGTGTGGATAAAGGTAACATTTTTAGTACAGTGGAATATCCCATCCCTGCATTGAGGTACATTTTCCAACCCATATCTCACGACGGCTCCATGGTGTCTTAATGTAACCATGATTGTGTTTCGACCCCAGTGCAGTTCAGTATAAACAAGTGTAACGGTAGGGTCAGTATCTTCTGGCAATGTTTCTCTATGTCTGTCTCTAAACCTGAAGAAATAACATAATGGATGACAACAACAACAACAAAATGTAACACAACCAAAATGAGACAAAGACAGGAAAGAATACAAGACAGGACTGTAGGAGGAATACAATACCATAAAACCCAACACCAACCCAAGAGCTCAAGTCAAAGCCAAATGCATTCACAAAATGGGAATCTTCAATCGAGTCAGTTACAGAGATTAAATAAATACATTTTCTGGAGTCTTTTAGAAATAATTGTTGATAGCAATGGGGTGTGATATTTTTAGGTAGGCCAGAATATTCCATCCAAAGCGAATTACAGTCAGTAAACACTGTCAATGTTCTCAAAATAGACAATGGAGCCCACATTGTCACTTTTACAGTAGAGACTGTGACACTGTGGGAATCTGAGCTGGCCCAATGTGGGAAGCATGTCTTAGTTACTGTACTTCAAGACTGCACTGTGGATGGCTCAGCACACAGGCAAAACTGGGACGGCTCTGAGCATTTGCACATAAGACCTGTCCCTGTTTGTGGCTCCTACCTGTGACTGCACATTGGCTCCGACTTGTGCCCCTTGGTAAGAATCCCCATTCAGAGACTGCATGCTCAAGAACATGTCCCCAGAGTTTGGGAGGTTAAAAGAACCTGAAGAACCTGGAAAGGGAAGATGTAAGTAGCTGAATAACTATATAGAAGGCTACGAGGAAAGAGTACATACTAACTAAACACACACACATAAGCACACAGAGACACACAAACACACTCTACTGTACATACACAACACTCAATACTACACTCGGTTACTAGATTCCCAAAAAGCAAGCAACTACAAAAGGAAGGGAAGCAAGGAAACACATGATAAAGGAGAGGATAGTGATCATGTCATAATTCTGAGGAGGGTATTCAGATTGTCCACAAAAAAGAGAGGCAAAACAAATTCAATAAAAATCACATGAAACAAACAGTGATCCAACATGTGGCTGATCGCTTTAAGCTCCCAATTTGTTCCACATCCCTAACTTCCTATCTACTGTTAGTGGGGAAATATCATATACCAATGACAAGGACAATAAGAAGCTTATGAAAAGAGCAGTACCAGTAAACATGTTGGTTAAAAGAGTGTTTTTGCTCTCTGCAGAGTCCAGCTGAAATTCTTCATCTTTCATCTGGAATCCTGGGTGCAAGAAAAAGGGGACCACTTCAAATAGCTATCGCTTACCAGATCACATCCCCTTGTCAGGTCAGCCAAGTCCAAAATCACAGTCATTCTCCTGGACTATACATTCTGTTGGATGTCTTTGTACTGTCATTTGTGAGTCCCATTATTCATTAACAATTGTGTGCATTGCTGTTGTTATTTCACATTGGTGTAACCTATACAGTCTACTCTAACTGCTCCCAGCTATTATTTTCAATCTCTCTTAGAATAAAATGCACTACCATACAGTGGAGCTACAGTTTGACAAATTAGAGGGGGGGCTGAGGAAAAGTCAAGGGAAAACAAAACCTCAGTGACATCATTTTGAATTGTCTTTTTGTCAGATATACATCTGTTCTCGGTTCACAAACCAAGAATGCACTCTTTATGCATGAGTTTGCCTGTCTTATTTGGCATCGACTGTATCAGACAGGAGACTCTGTGATCCCAAGGCTGGGAGCAGTGCCTGTCACTCCTGCCTGTGTGAATGGTGCGTGAGTGGGGGTTAAGCATGGGGGGCTGGGGACTGAGGGCTGGGGGTGGATGGCAGAGTTAGGGCCTGCACAGGGGTGCCTACCGGAGTTGGGTGTGGTAGGGGAGTTGGTCTGGCTGTTCTGCACTGCGGCGGCCACTGCATGCGCTGCTGTTACTGCAGTCTTAGCAGCGTACAGGTTAGCTTCTTCCTGGAACTTGCCTATGTTCTTCTTGTACCGGATTCTCTTGTTGCCGAACCAGTTGGATACCTGGGGGAGAGAGCAGAGGGAGAGCCGAGGTGTCAGACGTCAAGCAGCCAAGGCACTGTGCACTGAGCAGTGTGATTGTTTCAAGATGTCACGTTTGGGTCCATCAAGTACTCAATTCCCAGCCCCTGCAATAATGTCCACTGGGTATGCAGGCTAATTAAGCAATAATCAGGAATCACTTGTGCGTTATCATAGAAAGGAGCATGACATGCTCTCTGTTTGTCTCTTGACAAAACCAACACACAAGGGGCTGCTTCCCTCCCAAAACACACACTGAACATTTCTCAGATTGTAAATAAGTTCAGACATTTTATGTGTAGACTTATTTGCTACTGCACTGGTGGTAGAACTTGCTTAACAGATACACAGATGAATATTAATGAAGATGATTTCTTAGTCCACCAGTGCAGAGCATCAAACCCATGTCTGGCCACTGCACATTCAGTCAGCCAGGCTGCATAATACAGGCATTGTGGTGCTATGGTGAGGTCAACGAGTAACAGTGAGGCCTACAACACAACGTTCATGAGGAACTTTTGTGTCCATATGAAACACAATCTCAGGGCAAAATGTTTGCTGTGTCTCTATTAATTGAAACGCTATCATCACAGTTTAGCTATCACTTCAACAATAATAAATGCCAACATTAAAAACTGTAAAAAGTATAGCTTCTATAATTAAAAAGTGCAGTTTCTATATTTCTATTTCTAAATGCTTATATTTGTATTATATCATTATGACTAATACTACAGTATTACAGCACAGTGACAGAAATAAATCCTTCCAAACTCATGGTAGAAAGAAAGAAAGAAAGAAAGAAAGAAAGAAAGAAAGAAAAAAAGGAAAATAAATAAAGAAATAAATGTCCCAGGTTGTGAGGGCTGGCTCTGCAATAAGAGTGGAATAATAAAGAGATTAGGGTTGTGTTTTAATAGGCCTATAAATTAGAGTGGCCTGTCGCCGTGCTATGGCTCCTCTCAGCTCCTGCAGCCTGCTGCCGGACCAGCCAAAGAGCAGCTGCCCCTAATGAAGCTTTATTTAATTTCCACCCCTGCGCTTACATTTTAATATCTCCAGCAGCCCGCCAATGCTGCAGCATGCGCAAACCAACTGGATTTGCATGACATCAGATCGTTTCTATCCTGCGTGTCTCTGTGCTTCTAAATCTTTAATATCTAGGCAATTAAAATGAATGACCATTCAGGCGATGCCACTGTTGGCAGGGTTTCCTTGACATCAATTGTTTAATGTGTTTACCTAGAGGTTAAACTAACAAGCAAGGTTTAATTGGAAGCAATGAAAGCCCTAGCCATCATCCTTTTTACTTAACCTGCTTACAGTGGATGTTAAGGGCAGTGAGGATGCAGGCAGTCTCAACCTTTGAGCCAGATCACCAACACCACTGCAGAGCATAAAAACCTCTCTCTGAGTGGTATCATTATTGGGATATTACTGTATATATATATATTTACAGTAACATCCCAGTAATGATACCACTCAGAGAGAGGTTTTTATGCACTTTTATATAGGTTTATATATATATATATATATATATATATTACTGTATATATTTAACTGGAAATAAAAACACATTACCATGCTTTGAGAAATCACTTTAAGACAAATACAATGGCATTCTTATATTTCACAAAATGCAGAACTATAATGCAGTTAATATCAGTAATGATTCTGAGGTACAGTACTTGGGCTAACATTTAAGAGAGCTAAAACAAAGCATAGGTAAAAAGAAGCCTCCAGACAGCTCTCTAAAGCCTCTGGCCTGTTTCATCTAATAGTAACGGCTGAGCTGAGCTGCCTGTCTGTCTGTCTATGTGTGTGTGTGTGCTGCTGGGTAATGGCTGTAGCTACCTTTAATCGATTCTTTATGAAATCACATGGAGGACCGAGCCCGTACCTGTCTGCTTCAATGGCATCTATGGGCCTCACAGCGCATCATAAAGAAGTCACTTATCAGCAGCGCTGTTTTAACACAACATAATGAAAACTACCTAGCCACACCACAGCCAGACACTTTTATGAATGCCATCTACATGGCATTATAGTGCATAATAAACACAACGATAATGACAATGAGCTTGGATTAGCAATATATGAGAGGCCTTTGAAAAATGGTTATAATGTTAATCACCATGGTGACTATCACTGGTTTTGGTTTCGCTATAGTTCTAGTGGGGTTATAGTTCTAGTGGGGCTATAGTCTACTGGGGTTATAGTTCTACTGGGGCTATAGATCTACTGGGGCTGTAGTTCTAGTGGGGCTATAGTTCTACTGGGGTTGTAGTTCTACTGGGGTTATAGTTCTACAGGGGTTATAGTTCTACTGGGGCTGTAGTTCTACTGGGGCTATAGTTCTACTGGGGTTGTAGTTCTACTGGGGTTGTAGTTCTACTGGGGTTATAGTTCTAATGGGGTTGTAGTTCTACTGGGGCTGTAGTTCTACTGGGGTTATAGTTCTACTGGGGTTATAGTTCTACTGGGGCTGTAGTTCTACTGGGGCTATAGTTCTACTGGGGTTGTAGTTCTAGTGGGGCTGTAGTTCTACTGGGGTTATAGTTCTACTGGGGTTGTAGTTCTACTGGGGTTGTAGTTCTACTGGGGCTGTAGTTCTACTGGGGTTATAGTTCTAATGGGGTTGTAGTTCTACTGGGGCTGTAGTTCTACTGGGGCTGTAGTTCTACTGGGGTTATAGTTCTACTGGGGCTGTAGTTCTACTGGGGCTATAGTTCTACTGGGGTTATAGTTCTACTGGGGTTATAGTTCTAGTGGGGCTGTAGTTCTACTGGGGTTATAGTTCTACTGGGGTTATAGTTCTACTGGGGCTATAGATCTACTGGGGTTGTAGTTCTACTGGGGCTGTAGTTCTACTGGGGCTGGGGTTATAGTTCTACTGGGGCTGTAGTTCTACTGGGGCTGGGGTTCTACTGGGGTTATAGTTCTACTGGGGTTGTAGTTCTACTGGGGCTGTAGTTCTACTGGGGCTGTAGTTCTACTGGGGTTATAGTTCTACTGGGGTTATAGTTCTACTGGGGTTATAAATCTACTGGGGCTGTAGTTCTACTGGGGTTATGGTTCTACTGGGGCTGTAGATCTACTGGGGCTACAGTTCTACTGGGGCTACAGTTCTACTGGGGCTACAGTTCTACTGGGGCCATAGTTCCACTGGGGTTATAGATCTACTGGGGCCATAGTTCCACTGGGGTTATAGTTCTACTTGGGCTGTAGTTCTACTGGGGCTATACTTCTACTGGGGCTACAGTTATACTGGGGTTATAGTTCGACTGGGGCTATAGTTCTATTGGAAACAGTAGTTCTCAAATATATTTGCTTCTGATTATTGATAGAAATAATGAACTCTCCAGTATTCAACATTGTGTTACATGAATGCTTGAAATAGAAAAGTATTACAATCAATTCAAAAACAGAATTGCTTTCGACAGATCATACGATGGGGAAATTCTATTGAATATATCAGTTTGTGAAGACCTGGTCAGTGTTTTCTACACTGCTCAAAAAAATAAAGGGAACACTAAAATAACACATCCTAGATATGAATGAATGAAATATTCTTATTAAATACTTTTTTCTTTACATAGTTGAATGTGCTGACAACAAAATCACACAAAAATAATCAATGGAAATCCATTGTCACACTTAAAATTAAAGTGGAAAACCACACTACAGGCTGATCCAACTTTGATGTAATGTCCTTAAAACAAGTCAAAATGAGGCTCAGTAGTGTGTGTGGCCTCCACGTGCCTGTATGACCTCCCTACAACGCCTGGGCATGCTCCTGATGAGGTGGCGGATGGTCTCCTGAGGGATCTCCTCCCAGACCTGGACTAAAGCATCCGCCAACTCCTGGACAGTCTGTGGTGCAACGTGGCGTTGGTGGATGGAGTGAGACATGATGTCCCAGATGTGCTCAATTGGATTCAGGTCTGGGGAACGGGCGGGCCAGTCCATAGCATCAATGCCTTCCTCTTGCAGGAACTGCTGACACACTCCAGCCACATGAGGTCTAGCATTGTCTTGCATTAGGAGGAACACAGGGCCAACCGCACCAGCATATGGTCTCACAAGGGGTCTGAGGATCTCATCTCGGTACTTAATGGCAGTCAGGCTTCCTCTGGCGAGCACATGGAGGGCTGTGCGGTCCCCCAAAGAAATGCCACCCCACACCATGACTGACCCACCGCCAAACCGGTCATGCAGGAGGATGTTGCAGGCAGCAGAATGTTCTCCACGGCGTCTCCAGACTCTGTCACGTCTGCCACATGTGCTCAGTGTGAACCTGCTTTCATCTGTGAAGAGCACAGGGCGCCAGTGGCGAATTTGCCAATCTTGGTGTTCTCTAGCAAATGCCAAACGTCCTGCACGGTGTTGGGCTGTAAGCACAACCCCCACCTGTGGACGTCGGGCCCTCATACCACCCTCATGGAGTCTGTTACTGACCGTTTGAGCAGACACATGCACATTTGTGGCCTGCTGGAGGTCATTTTGCAGGGCTCTGGCAGTGCTCCCCCTGCTCCTCCTTGCACAAAGGCGGAGGTAGCGGTCCTGCTGCTGGGTTGTTGCCCTCCTACGGCCTCCTCCACGTCTCCTGATGTACTGACCTGTCTCCTGGTAGCGCCTCCATGCGCTGGACACTACGCTGACAGACACAGCAAACCTTCTTGCCACAGCTCGCATTGATGTGCCATCCTGGATGAGCTACACTACCTGAGCCACTTGTGTGGGTTGTAGACTCCGTCTCATGCTACCACTAGAGTGAAAGCACCGCCAGCATTCAAAAGTGACCAAAACATCAGCCAGGAAGCATAGGAACTGAGAAGTGGTCTGTGGTCACCACCTGCAGAACCACTCCTTTATTTGGGGTGTCTTGCTAATTGCCTATAATTTCCACCTGTTGTCTATTCCATTTGCACAACAGCATGTGAAATGTATTGTCAATCAGTGTTGCTTCCTAAGTGGACAGTTTGATTTCACAGAAGTGTGATTGACTTGGAGTTACATTGTGTTGTTTAAGTGTTCCCTTTATTTTTTTGAGCAGTATATTATTCAGGACAAGTTGTTATGACTGTGTTTAACCACTGGTGTTGTTAGATTACACAGCCTCAGCAGTGTTAGCATCCTCTACCCTGGGTATTAAGGGGCCACTTCCCCTGGTCACACACATTTTTCTCCTGCCCACTCAACTCTGGCTTTGGTGATTCACAGTTGAGGTAAACATTGTGTAAATGCAGGCACCGTAAGGTAGGGACCACAACCCAATCCACAGAACTAATTCCCTTTTATCTTGTGGCAGACTGTGCATTCAATTGACTTCCCTGTGTAGTGGGAGCCAAGTTGAAAGACTGAATTACCTGACCTCAGCAGCTGCATCAAAAGGAGCGATTGTATAATGGTCATGCAGACTCCTTGCAAGAACACGACACCGAGTTTGTTCTCAGTGACCCACTAGAGAGGGCATGTAAGAGTAGTTAATAATTCACTAACATTTCTACCCCACTCCGGGTCAATACACTGCTCTTGTCATTGAAAGGGAATAGATGATCTTTCCAAGATCTCAATACCACTGGATTTATAAGGTCTTCTTCGGGAGACTCTTTAACGAAACCTCAAACATGGGTCTTAATTATACAGACAAAGGGGTTTCAGTGGCCATCCTGCTGCTAATATTATCAATAATAGAACAG
This sequence comes from Salmo trutta, assembly GCF_901001165.1. Lineage (NCBI taxonomy): Eukaryota > Metazoa > Chordata > Actinopteri > Salmoniformes > Salmonidae > Salmo > Salmo trutta. Next base: position 21,342,553 of record NC_042983.1, on the reverse strand, counting down.
AGAACATGAATACTTAACACCTTAACCCAAGGCATCCCTCGCCTAAATATATAATGACCTGAAATATTGATATGTGTGAAGACTGTGAGCTCTGAAATGGGTAAACACAGATTGTGGTGCTGAAACGGCCCTGTGTTCTGAGCTCTCTCTCTTTTGTCCGTTTAGAGGGCTGCCTGTCCCTGTCTGTGCTCTGGGAGCAGAGTGCCCCCTCACAGCAGCACTGTCTATAGATTATATCAATTATGGCCCCTGGCACATCCATAAACACTGACAGAAACCACTGCCGTCCAATCCCACACCTTTATTGTCACACATGCATACTGACAGAGTGAAATAATACAGTAAGACTGCATCCTGAATGTAGAGGGCCATCGCTTCATGAAGTGAGGTAATATCTTGAACAACAGAATTACAGATGTAGGATCTTAACTTTAACACTCTTTTGGTGCTGAGGATTTTCCTGCACAGCAGGAAATGCAAACTTGTAGTGTATTCAAGGTTTAAAAATGCTTCTAAAGTTTGTAATATCCACTTTAAAATGTCAGACTTGATTTTCCCTAAGGAAAGATTTATCAACCACTACAAAAAATGTCCATGAATTATAATACAAATAATAATTCACATTTCTTGTTGATGCAGGATTATTTTCCTGCTGTAGCAAACTGGCTCAAATTATACTGAACAAAAATACAAACGGAACACGTACTATCAAGATGCATCTGTATAATGATCATGCTGTTTAATCAGCTTCTTGATATGCCACACCAGTCAGGTGGATGGATTATCTTGACAAAGTAGAAATGCTCACTAACAGGGATGTAAACACATTTGAGCACAACATTTTTGAGCAATAACCTTTTTGTGAGTATGGAACATTTCTGGGATCTATTATTTCAGCTCATGAAACATGGGACCAACACTTTACATGTTGCATTTAAAGTTTTGTTCAGTATATGCTCATGCAATGAAACACACACTCAGTTGGCATTGTGTAATGTCCACCTAAACCTACTTAGTCAATCCATAAATCAAAGCAGTAGATTCCACCTAGACATATGTGATAACCATCAGACTGATATCTAATGCTTATTGATTCACATATTTATACTACAGTCACAAGTGGTGTATATGAAAAGAAAGTTCTATAATGAAGTATACAAAGGTACTGTAATACTGTACATAATGCCTTCCTTAGTGAACAAACCTCACCATTGAGTTTGAGAGTATCTGGAAATACCCAAACACGCCATTACTGCCCATTCTCTGGAGTAACTCTTCTGACTTCACCAGGCTCTCCTATGCTTGGGTAAGACAACAAACTCAGAGAGGACTTGACATAGTCTAACTCACTAAGACTGAGCCAAAGCACTACAAAGTAGTCAATAGGAGTGGCTGCAGTGGACTAGGCTTGTCAAGGAGAACCCTGCTAATGGGGCTTGAGATGAGTTCAAGTGAATTCTTAAAAGGCCTCTTATTTCTGGACTGATTTGTCCTCCTGGGAACTCCTACAGTGCCCTGTTAAGTCAAGCACTCAGAACAGAGAATTGTTCCACTTGTGAGGGTCAATGCCCACTCCTTCAACTAACATGAACCACACTGGCAGAAAGCAGAACATTAGACATACACTGCATGTTCCAAAACCAAGAGGGACATAACTAGCAGATGATCTACAACTAACAAAAAATGCATACTGTGTAGAAAACAAATGATTTGTGTTATAGAAATAACAAAAAAGTAAAATGATATGACATGAGACATCAAAACCAAAAATATAATGTGGTGGTATGGTTGTTGTCTTTAAATGGTATTTAGCAATCATAAATAATGATCAAAAGTGTGCTGAAAATACAATGAAAATGTTGTATGATACCTAGCCTTGGCGTACGATCTGCTCACCCAATATTGTGTGATATTCAACAGAAAAATAACAGACATTCTATGTATCACAGTGGAACTTGCTTGGTGCCAAACGTACAGTAAAGCTGTAAGCATGGTACGCCTACATTAAAATAGCATCAGACTGATTTTGAATGCCAGGATATCAGTCCATTTGTGTGAGGAAGGGGATCTGTGTGCAGTGGTAGACTGTGAAGGTGCACATACAGAAACCAAGAAAATATACAAAAGAATGAAAACAACAACAGTGGATCAGGAGAAGTCATGACATACCTGTGATACTGTGATGGTGCTTCCCACCCCCTGAAGGCAAAAAAGAATGGGCTTTTACAGTATCTGACTCTGCATGACTACACTCAATATACCCCTCCACACCCCCTCCCCACAGACAAGAGAGAACATTGCAAATCAGTGTTTATTGTATAGGTAATTCTCAAATTGGAACAACCATGGATTAACATCTGAACTAGAATACACAAATCTAAATGAGCCAACTTTTAACAATAGTAGCAGAACAGAGTGAAGGAGGATAACAATGCTGAATTGGTTTGGGTGTGGGGGTTGGGTGTGAGAGATTATATTGCCTTCAGGTTAACCCATCTATTAGCCTAAAGGTAAAGTGGGAAAGTCACATAAATTGTTTGTAAAAACAAAATGTTTATTGGGTGAAGCAGTGTCGTCTGCATGTACAAGCCTAAGCCTGAGCACTGTGACTTCACATGTACTTTAAACATCATATGGATTAACTGGATAACCTATACAGGTTGACATCCAGCCACCTGGACTGATCGAGCAGACAGAGAGAATGACAAAGAAAATGGCAGGAGACCCAGAGTGGACATCTACGGAGGACTAACAGGCCCAGAGAGGACAACTGTGGAGAACTAACAGGCCCAGAAAGGACATCTACGGAGGACTAACAGGCCCAGAGAGGACAACTGTGGAGGACTAACAGGCCCAGAGAGGACATCTATGGAGGACTAACAGGTCCAGTGTGGACATATATGAAGGACTAACAGGCCCAGAGAGGACATCTATGGAGGACTAACAGGCCCAGAGAGGACATATATGAAGGACTAACAGGCCCAGAGTGGACATCTATGGAGGACTAACAGGCCCAGAGTGGACATATATGAAGGACTAACAGGCCCAGAGTGGACATCTATGGAGGACTAACAGGCCCAGAGAGGACATCTATGGAGGACTAACAGGTCCAGAGTGGACATATATGAAGGACTAACAGGCCCAGAGAGGACATCTATGGAGGACTAACAGGCCCAGAGAGGACATATATGAAGGACTAACAGGCCCAGAGTGGACATCTATGGAGGACTAACAGGCCCAGAGTGGACATATATGAAGGACTAACAGGCCCAGAGTGGACATCTATGGAGGACTAACAGGCCCAGAGAGGACATCTATGGAGGACTAACAGGTCCAGAGTGGACATATATGAAGGACTAACAGGCCCAGAGAGGACATCTATGGAGGACTAACAGGCCCAGAGAGGACATATATGAAGGACTAACAGGCCCAGAGTGGACATCTATGGAGGACTAACAGGCCCAGAGAGGACATCTATGGAGGACTAACAGGCCCAGAGAGGACATATATGAAGGACTAACAGGCCCAGAGTGGACATCTATGGAGGACTAACAGGCCCAGAGAGGACATATATGAAGGACTAACAGGCCCAGAGTGGACATATATGAAGGACTAACAGGCCCAGAGTGGACATCTATGGAGGACTAACAGGCCCAGAGTGGACATATATGGAGGACTAACAGGCCCAGAGTGGACATATATGGAGGACTAACAGGCCAAGAGTGGAAATGTATGGAGGAATAACAGGCCCAGAGAGGACATATATGGAGGGCTTACCCACTGTAGGCCTCTGATTGCAGCCAATATTAGGACACTGACCTCCCCTCCCCGTGGCCACTGCTGTGATAGGCCGAACCTGCCCTAGCTGAGGTGTCATTAGGCTCAATGTCAAGGTAAGATAAGGACATTGTTCTCTGATAGTGTGGCCTAGCCGTCCTTCCAGAATGGTCTTGAGTTGCAGCCAGGGGCCTCGTATACTGCCTTTTCTCCCCTGAATACCCACCAGCCACTGCGTCTGAGATAAGGAAGCTGCACCCACCTGGGATACTGTAATGCTGCACTTTTTGGCCAACTCCTCTTTGGCTTCTTCACTGGGATATGGGTTGCTGAGGTGCGAGTAGAAATACTCGTTCAAGATTTCCGTCGCCTGCTTGCTGAAGTTTCTCCTTTTCCGCCTGAATAGTGAACAAAATGAGAGAAAGGCCAAGGAAGCTCATTAGCAAAACCAGCATTAACTCATCCATTTGGATCGAACAAATAGCACAAATCAATCTCACACATAAATGGTGAAAATAATGAGGAATGGGGGTCTCAGGAGCGGAATATTGTGTCCTCCTTTCACCACCATCCTCATCAACACACACCAAGCCATCCTCCAACCGCTAAACCCACAAACACACACAACACACACAGAAACACAGAAACACATACATAGCTTCATTTGGTCTGTTGGTCTCTGATCTCCAGGCCAAGCATGTAATGTGTAGTGTTTAGCACAGCAGATGGGCAGGCTTGGTGATGGAGTGCTAGGCCCAGTTGCATCTCGGTACATTATAGAAATCAAGACATGCTCAGCTGAGCATTGTTCCTGGAATGCCATGGCCCCAGGGAACTTCAGTGGGAACAAATCCCCTCTAACTAGATCTGGGTCTCCTTTACCCCCCTAGGGCACTACTTATCATATTATTGAGTATTTGCTGCTTATTTTACCTTGTTTAATACACTTCACACAAGCAAATGGGCAGCAACTGTGCATCTGCTTGGTTTCTGCTTCCTCCCACTCTCCTTAGAGCTCCACTCCACAACAGGGAACTCCAGTGGGAACAAACCAACTCTAACTAGATCTGGGTCCCCTTCTTCCCCCCAGGGAACTACTTATCATGTTATTTAGCATTTGCTGCTTATTTTGCCTTGTTTACTGCACTTCACACAAGCAATGGGCAGCAAATGTGCTTCTACTTGGTTTCTGCTTCCTCCCACTCTCCTTAGAGCTCCACTCCACAAACGGTTTGTGATTACAGTAATCCAGAACACCAGCTGATTACATATGACTTTGTTCCCACTTCATTTAATCTAAAATGCTTTCAGGTGATCGCGGATGATTATCTTGAAAGATGGCTATAACACATAACACGTGCGCTTTATGGCAATATCATCTATGAATATTTGCAGTGTACTGTTTGTTTTTCGCAGATATAGAAGTACATTTTCTAGGAAGTATTGTTATTACGATCATATGTCTCCATATAGTTCTGTCTCTGAGTGCCTTCCTACTGTATGCTCCAGGATAGAAACATTGGTTTTGTGGGTCTAGAAACATTGGTTTTGTGGGTCTAGAAAACATTGATTTTGTGGGTCATGGTCTAACAAAGGTTTTGGAACACAGAGACACACAGTAACACACATGCACGTCATATATACACACTGACCTGGCATCAAGGAATCTGGAGCGCAGGATCATGACGGCCTCACAGGTGCTCTGCTTGAGCTGCATCTGGATGGAGCTGAACTTGCGGTGGATGATGCCCACCATGCGTTCTATCTCTTTGGGAGAGATAGGTCGCGTGCGGGACTGCTCCCTCAGCAGGTTCATCACATGGGTGGTGAACTCGTTACACGCCTGCAGAGAAATCACAGAGCCCAACACAGCCCTGTTAGTACCCTCCTGGCTAGTATCCTTTGGTTAGGAACAACTTTCAGTAGCTGAATGTGTTTATGAGCCTTCTCCCTTAGTTAAAAGTATCTTCACTGATCGTGCTTTTGAAAAACACAGCCCAGTATTTATACGACTGCTGAGCACTTCAATTACTTAGTTGGTGAAGTCATCTATAAATGCAAATGCCGATTTGCAATTTGGCTTTGGCCCAGCACAGAGAGAATTTAAACAGCTTTTCGTTAAACCAGTAGTTCATACATGATTAATTAGAATAACTCATTTACGTAGTGCACACTTTAGCTCATTACTCTGAGTAAAATTCGTTAAGTATTTACATTTAGATAATTAAAACCTGGAAACACCCCTAAGAAAGATGTATTCACTCCAGGCAAAGTGTTGTGTGTCCTCTTCTCCCCTCCCTCCTCTCCTCTCCTCCCTCACTCCTCTCCTCTCAGAGTGCCGGGAGTAAATTAGTCTAATTCACCTCACTGCATTGCTGAGGCATCAGTGTTCCACCTTTCATTTTCTCTTCTCTATTGCTGAAGCTCAACATGGCACCTGAATGAGTTGATCATATTCTCATTTTACTGAGATGACTACATTACTTAGACTACACTACTTCCCAGACTTAGTTAACTTAGACTACACTACTTCCCAGACTTAGTTAACTTAGACTTAGACTACACTACTTCCCAGATTTAGTTGACTTAGACTACATAACTCCCCAGACTTAGTTAACCTAGTTACCTTAGACTTAGATGACACTACTCCCCAGACTTAGTTAGCTTACTTAGACTACACTACTCCCCAGACTTAGTTAACTTAGACTACACTGGGCCTCTCGAGTGGCCGGCCGCGACCGGGAAATCCATGGGTGCACAATTGGCCCAGCATCGTCCGGGTTAGGGGAGGGTTTGGCCAGCAGGGATGTTCTTGTACCATCGTGTTCTAGTTACTCCTGTGGCAGGCCGGGCGCAATGCACGCTGACACAGTCACCAGGTGCACGGTGTTTCCTCCAACACATTGGTGCGGCTGGCTTCCAGGTTAAGCGAGCATTGTGTCAAGAATCAGTGCGGCCTGGCTGGGTTGTGTTTCGGAGGACACACGGCTCTTGACCTTCGCCTCTCCCGAGTCCGTACGGGAGTTGCAGCGATGGGACAAGACTGTAACTACCAATTGGATACCATGAAAAAGAGGTTAAAACATTTCTAATAAATTAGAAAAAAAGAAAAAAACTTAGACACTACTTCCCAGACTTAGTTAACTTAGACTTTCGCTACACTACTCCAGAGACTTAGTTAACTTAGACTTAGTTAACGAACCACAAAATATGTACGTTTCCAATATTACAACAAATATTTTGTTCCTGGTTTTGTACTCTAATAATACGTCTATGAAGCTTAAAGGTGTGATGTGAAGGTGGTTAAAGGTGTGACTCACACCAACCTGTTCGTATTTCTCCAGCTCTGTGTGGTAGATCTGTCTGATCTGGGTGAGTTTGGCTCTGTAGTCGGAGTGTTCGATGGAGTTGTCTGAGGCCCCTCCCGAAGCTGCGGCTGCAGCGGCGGCAGCGGCGGATCCACCCCCTTTCTCTGGTCCTGACACACCCTCCGCCAGCAGCATGTTGTCCAGGCGCATGAGCTGGGGGTCGGGAGGGTCCTCCTCCTGGGCACCACGGATGCTGAGGCCTGAGAGACATCAGAGAGAGAGAGAGAGTGACAGTTAGACATGAGGACGTCCAGACCTCCAGATATGACACAGATACAAAGGAGTTTGATACTGTTCTTTTTTTGATAGGGCAGAACCTCCATGGTAACTGAATAATCATTTGTAATTTGTTTAGTGTTCATTCTATACCAGAGGGTGGGTTTGATGGTCTGACCAAGAACCACACCTAGACACACTCTTAAACTGACTCCTCCATGGCTGACTGGCTGATTTCCATGAGGGTAAAAAACATAGAACAGCCCAGATTATGCAGTGCCAGCCTCACAAGTATTGTCTTGTACAGTATCCTGAGCAGTGAGCCGCTAAAGCCAAAATTATTTTCTATAGGTACCTTTCCCTGGATGTCTGTCATATAGCCAAAGTGCAGTGTGGGTAATCCCCTGTGGGAATGGATTGGGTACCTCCTGTGTACGTGCTGTGTTCCTGTCGCCTAAAGCCCGGGCCTGCCTTATTTTATCTACACACTGCACTGCACACTGTGTGTACAGGGAGGCTTACATGACAGCAACATCCATAAACTGACAAATGCTCAACTGCGAGGTGGCACTTCTATTCTCCGAAAGGATGCTAAACAGAGGAATAAACCTCAAGCATGTGTCTGCGTTTTCTGCATGATGCAAAGCCTGAAATCACCACTGTCTGTTGGTTTTCTGTGATTAAAAACAGAGCCAGGGTTCTTCCACACTCTTAACGTTACCATTTTTAGCATTATTCTACTTCATTTACAACTACTCATAGACAATATTTTGCCTTTTTCTCTTCTAAATTGTGCACTTGATTACTGTGCAACTCTAAGATACCTCAGGGCTCGCACGCACAAACACACGCACTCACGCATGCACATACACACACACAAACAAATCATTGAGTGCTGACTTTTGCTATTGTTATCGGGACCCGCTGTTTCTTTTTCTCTTTTCATTCTTTCCTATACATTTCAATCCTAATTAGCCATCAGTCAGCATAGGAGTACACCTGCATGCATAGAGAATGTTGTCATGTGACTGCAGCCGATCAGAATTACCAGCCAAATAAATCTGCATTATTCAGTCCAATAAATTAATAAAAAGGGCACCCAATCTGCAGTAAACACTGAGTGCCCACTTAGACGTTATGATTACCAGGGCTATCTCTATTCAATAATCTGCCAGATATGTAGGGATTTAACAGTTTCTTAAGGCTTCATTAAGATATGGTGAGCCCTTGAATTTTAAATAAGAAGATTAGTAATTCTATTGTGTGAGGCAGTAGCCTAGCAATCAGAGAGGGGCTATACCAGGCACTGACTGTGACCCAGCACACCCAGTGAGTGCTCTCTCTCGCTCTCTGAGACACACATACATAACCACATGTACACGACATTGAAACAGTGATACTATATGGATATTTAAAGTAACATACTGTCACCTCTCTCTCATCACATACCCCATTAACAATCCCCATCGACATTGGTGTGTGTCTCAGATGTGGAGATGCTACTGCAAGACACAAATTTGTGTCTATCTGTGGATCTATTGGCTGGATGTTTGTCTTGTAGTTGTAATGGTGTTAAAGTAGAGGATGCATGTGGCCATTTGTGTTGGAGACATTGATGCTGGAAGAGTTATAGCATCAGGCATGCCAAGCCAAATCACCCATGTGAACAATATGCCATTACTCCACTAACTTTAACCCCATCACCATCATGTCTGTAAAGATGCTGAGCTATTAGTATAGTACCTCTGGTGGTTGTAATATCTGCAGGTTGATTGAGCAAACCGTTTTGCTCAGTGTAGTACTTTTGCCTACCCTTTGCTGCAGACACAAGCTCAAGTCCGCACTTTCCTTTGTGCTGGAGGTGATAGTAAGTAGTTAGGCATGTTTTTCATGTCAGGTATATTAACTAGAACTCTGAGAGCAGCAGTTCACATTTCCACACCAAACCCATGTTGTCACTTTTACTCCACTCACTCTTTATCCAGGGGAAGCACAGCTGGGGGATTTACAGGGTTTCATTCAAACCAAATAATCACAGGCCATAAAGAGCTACTTGTCTCACCATATATTACAGTAAAGTTCCTTTGAGCAATAATGTGTCCATTCAGAGCACGGGCAAACAGAGCGAGACATTAGGAAGTGACGTGCAATCCTATTAGGAAGCTAACGTGTGGAGTGGCCATGACATTTTTATCATACATGTCCATTTCTATTTGGGAAATCAGCGGGATAAAAATGATTACTCCACTGGTCTGAGATTGTTCCACCCCTCCAGCAGCCCACTAGCGTGTGTTTGTGCCAGAGCAGCTATCGAGGCCCATCCATAACAAACAGGTTTGGAAACGCTTCCCCCCTCCACCTGCCTCAACATACAGCAGGGAGCAGCTCCCAGCCAAAAGACCAAGTGCTGTGATTTTCCATCTTCTACTGGATTTCTCTCTACTTGGATTTTTGTTTTTCTCTCATTAAAATCTGTGTTCATATTGTTTACCTAATTTCTACTCAAGGGTTGAAAGGAAGTCGACATTGTGATTAATACATTCATATCAGTGAGGTGTGGTTTTACTTATTATTTTTACATGTTTCAATGTCATATCTGATCCGATGAAATAACACAACTGACAGATGAAGACAAAGCAGGCCTTTCTCTCCCCTCCACTGTTTAGAATCATTTCCGGTTTAGTGCCATTGTCTCGTTTATCACCCCTGCTTGAAGTTCTGACAGTGATCTGAGCAATGCCTCTGGCCACTCTCCTTTCCTCCCACCTCTTTCCCCCTGTGCCTTCTTTTATTCTGGGGGCTTAGCTGACCTTTGGCCCAGCGTTTGTTTACTCTCATCACTGAAGTGTGAGCAGGAGAGTCATAAAGGCAGAGCCCTGCTGGGGTAATGTGAGCTGCTAAGGAGAGGAGCAGGATCAGGGGCTGGAGGAGGGTTATCCACCAGATCATACTGCAGTACTACACTGTCACAGAGAGAAGACCATAACACCTCAGTACATCACAAAGGAAAAGTGAGATATATTTTTATTTAGTGAGATGATTTTCCCTTTTTACATTACTTTGTTTGAATATTTGTTCCACAGATTTAATTATATACCTAATTATTTTCTCTCTACCGCATTTGGTTATATAGAGGGATAAAAACATGGAAAAATACAAACTGCACAATAGTGTGTTGCAAATTGATTGTGAACCATGTGCGTTGTTGTATTTGAAAGAACACATTGTATCTCTGTTACTTCCACTGCTTTCAAAATATCCTGTTCGATACACCTAACCCTGACCCCCTGCAGTTCCTTTCCTGCTCAATGCTCCAACCAAAAGGCCCAGTGCATATCGACACACTGTGCATCTAATTGCATTGATCCACAAAGGTCTCCTAAAGCTAACTAATCGAAACCAAATTTATTTTCTGTCAATATTTGCAAAGGTCATCTCTCTTAGAGCAGGATTCAATCCCAAGCGATACAGACACAGGCAGGCCGTGGCTCTCCTCTCAGCCTGCTGAACAGATCCCACCGAGGTGGCCCCTCTCTGGGTGAGTATTAGTGAGAATCCCTGAACCTTAACCCACCATGTGATTAGAACACAATGCCAAAGCAACACACAAGAGACAACAGAACACAAAGAACACTGTGTCACTACAGACTTGTTTCCATGTCTCTTTTGACTTAATTAATATCATCTCGTTTTCAAAGCCTCCAGATTAGTGGCTCTCGCTTTAGAAGCAGAGAAATGCATCAAATTACCATTGGAAATCTTTTGTTCTGGCCAATAAAACATAAAGATTCTCTTTCATTGATGTCCTTAAAGTCTTTTTTAAGCTTGGCCTATATCCACATGGCACAGAGAATCTGGGAGAATGCCTTCGGGCTCTCTCAAGCATGTACAGTAATTAACACATTAATACACATTAGCTATTCCCAATGTTAATGGTAGGGTAATTACCATACCTGATACCACACTGAGGAAAAGCTAGCACGCATTAGCCACATTTTGTTTCACTTTCTTTCTTACCATAAAAAAGCTGAAAAGGATCCTGTCTAATTCAGGGGCTAAATCATTATATTTCCCCACAGACAGAAACGGTGAATTTGACAGTTCCCTACACATCTGTCAATGCGCGCTCACGCTTTCTCTTTCAAACTGCATCAATAGGAAAAGATACACACCTTACATTACTATTCCATCTCTATAAAAAGAGACTTCAAAGCATTTGAGTTCTTGTTGTATCCACTGTAAACCGCAGAGGGTTTGACTTTAGAGTTGAGGCAGGCAGAGATACTGTAGGGATGAACAAGTGAGCATGCAGATAGATTAAATACAGAGTAATAGAGGGCAGGGAAAGGACCCTAAACTGGGGAATCCCTGTCTAGCATGATGATGTATTTCCTCCCAGTGCGGTGATTGATAAGGCCCATTGACAGTGAAGTGTTACAGCCCCCTGGTACTGGGTCAAGACTTCTCTCATCATACGCCACCAGCACACTTTAAACGGACAGCACAGGGGGCGGGGAAGAAAACGTGACAAAAAGTGGCTCCGGTCAAAGAAGATCCCTGTCAGTTCAGGTAGCCTTTGTCCTTCGATGATGATGCTCTCCTCTCCCAAAGGCTTTGACAAGAGAATGGGGAGAGGGGATGGGTTAGGGGGTGGGAAAAGATAACCCAAACAAACATCTTGTAGACATTTTGCCGAACACACCAAAATGAATCACTGTCCCATTGTGGCATTGACATTTGTGGAAAGTGACACACGGCATGACAGACCACAGGGAGAGGATGGGAGACAACTGAGGGAGGGACACTGGGTAAACAAGGCCTACTGTCACTTGCTGTGTCCGTGTGTCCGTGTCCGAGTCCGTGTGTGTGTGTGTGTGTGTGTGTGTGTGTGTGTGTGTGTGTGTGTGTGTGTGTGTGTGTGTGTGTGTGTGTGTGTGTGTGTGTGTGTGTGTGTGTGTGTTTGTCCACTCTGGATGTTGCCCTCTCAGACTTTGAGTGGGCAGGTGGCCAAGTGGCGCAGTGATGGCTGACCAGGCCTGGCTGTGGCGGCCGCACGCAGCGGTCAGGGAGACTGGCCAAATGAGTGGACAGGACCTCCTCTACAGATCATCACACTGACTGACCCTACAGAACACATACAGCATGGGGCTCAAGCACAGGGCTGCACTAGCAGCCCAGAATCAGCACCAATCATTAACTGCCTGTTAAAGCATTTACCATCAATACTCACATAAACCTAGAATACAAATATACCTTAAATGGTACCTTGATCTAATTATTTAGTAACAAAGAAAATGAGATTTACAGTAAAGTAGTATTATAGCATTTCAAGATAACTAACAGCATTTGCTGCTTTTTCCTCTCTTATTTCATTTCATATCTGATATACTTTTGGTTTTTAGCTACTAGCCTCAATATACTGCAAATGTACCCTAATTCTTTATTCAGACCCCAAGCACATAATGCAAATGTGGCACTGAAAGCCAGTTATGAAATACCCAAAGGCAACTAATCTTTCCTCCCTTTGCAGCCTTCTCTGCAGCTCCCTAATTAGAAGATGGAGATTGCACGAAACCAGGTCACACAGCAGGTCCTGTACACACAGACAACCAGGCACATATAGATACCACTTCATCTAAATATAATGTGTATGAAGCCATGCATACATTACTCTAAAGGCTAAGGGTGAAACAAATAATACTCCTTCTGTCATTAATCCCATGTTTTTACTGTATTCCTCTAAATAAATGGTTTCGGCTTGAGGCATTTGTGTGTGTGTGTGTGTGGTGTGTGTTTGTGTGCATGAGTCCACGCATGCGTGCAAGCTTGTGTGTGTGTGTGTGTGTGTGTGTGTGTGTGTGTGTGTGTGTGTGTGTGTGTGTGTGTGTACTCATGAACTATAAAGCAGCATTGGGAACATACAGCAGACCATGATCCAGTGCCAGACACAATATTCTTTGCAATGGCATTTCTACACGAGAGATGACAGTCCATCATTTAGATTTTGTTTCAGTGAATCCACGGGAGAGCCTGCACTGCCTGAAAAAGAGGGGAGCTGTTTCCCTCTGAAGAGTGCATTTTATAGGGAAGAATATGACTCGAAATTATAGATTAACATTCTCTTCCCAGACGAGCTAACATATATAGCCCCAATTGCAGGTGGAGGCAGAGGCTGTACCGTTGGAAATGGGTGTCTTTGACAGCCATCATACTGCTGAGCGGTGAGACATGTTGAGATGCTCACCAATGAGAACACATATACATTTGTTTTTTACAGTGTTTATAACCTAAGGTAAATAGTGGCTGTGATTTGGAGGGACAGAATGTTCAGCCAAAGTCTCATGTACCTGAAAAGGAGCATCACGGCTGCTGGCGTATTGTTGTGCCTGATGCTGCAGGTTGCTATGGTCTGTACAGTGACAGTGAGGAGGAGCTAGTCAGATCAACGTACAGTGCCAACAACACCATGTGACAGATGCAGGACAGAGAGGATGGACATTAGAACAGAGACTACCAGGAAGGCTGCCAATCTACTCTTAATTAGCTCCCCTTTTACTCAACGCATCACATCATATCCATCGCAAGAACTGTGACAGTACTAAAGTGATATTGTGGTTTAATATAAACTATTATAATAGTGATTTACAATAAAATAACCATTTGAAATAATCATTTCAACAAAAAATTGCTATCGGGAAAAACCCTTTGAAGTTTGTGTTATGATGGTGCTACTCCTTGTTGTCTAATATGCAATGGACAAGGTAAAAAATATGATTTGTTTCTAATTATTCTCAGAGTGTATTTTACACACCATTTAATGAGTTCGTCTGGAGACATGGCCATGGGCTGTGACTTCCTTCCCCAGTTATCCATGATGAACTGTGCAGTCTCCACCACGTCACCCCCATCAAGTGAATCAAGTCCCTATCCCCACTCAATTCCCTACAAAGGGCTTCACCGGAGCAGAGAAGACACACAACTGAAGCAGCACAACAGCTACCGTGCCATTTTGTCTCGACATACCAGGAGAGAGGGAGGTGGGGGGGACAGAGCGAGGGGCTCGCTCCCATAATTACAGTAATTAACAGTTGCAGATTTAATTGGAAGGGAAGGCATTAACGGGAGGAACATTGCAGCGGCGTGTGCAGAGGGAACCTTTGCGGCACGGGGCTTTTGTCTGGTACACACCTAATGGAGCCCTGGCTTGCTGGCTGGGCTGCGGTTGCGCTGCATCCCACTGCTGACACAACAAGCGTTGGGTTCAGACGCCGGGGCTTGTCACGACTCAGACTGGAGGCAGATAATTAGGTGCCAGGTTAATGAGAGCATGGGCTCTTGATGGCATTTGGTTACTGTATGTGGGCAGTTAATGATTTTGTTTTTGTGTTTTTTGTTGCGCACTTGTGTGGAAAATATAGCCCATTACTCACCTCGGCCTCTGAGTTGAATGTAGTGATGGAGTGGCAAAGGGCTGTAGCTATGAGCCTTTTTAAAATGGCTAACGTTGAATACCTCCAGACAACCTAGAATTTTATAACAGATGTGTGGAAACATACATTTAATCTCAATTTCCTTGAAGCAACCTGCTGACCTTTTCAGACTGTATTGCCCTATGTCACCGCTTTCTATGTACAAAATCCCTATAGACATCAAGCAGACCATGAGGTTCCAGGTCAAATGCAGTATATTGCCATGCACACACAAGAACAAAGAAAACTGGGCACAAAGAAACCCCAAGTGTTAATATATGGTATCGACTTTCATAATGTGTTTGTGAAATCCAATACCCCTTTGAAAAGCACTGCTTTTACATTCATAGGATTAATTGGCAATAAATCCACAGAGACATCCTCTTTCTCATGCAAACGGCTCCACACCTTCTATTTTGGAGTGTGTTGTTGTCTTGCCTGTGGTGGCTAATTAGTGGTATTCCATAAATGTGCACCTATAAGCTTTGGTTAAGATGGCATCTGTGTGAAAGTTAGGCTCGGCCCTAATGTATGTGCTCTCTGTCACCGGCCGCATGGCAAATGACTCGACAAAACACAAGACAATGTCCAAGGACCAGTCAGACCTTCCCCCGTCAAGGGGCCAAAATATATTTCTCTCTCAACAGTATCCAGAGAATTGGCAATTGGAATGTGTGTTAGTGATGCTAAGGCATCCATGTTTGATATAAAGTGCATTCAGAAAGTATTCAGGCTCCTTGACTTTTACAACCTTATTCTAAAATGGATTTAATCGGTTTTTTCCCTCATCAATCTACACACAATACCCCATTATGACAAACCCAAAACAGGTTTTTAGATTTTTTTGCAAATGTATAATAATAATAAAAAAACTGAAATATCACATTTAGATAAGTATTCCAAACCTTTACTCAGTACTTTGTTGAAGCACCTTTGGCAGTGATTACAGCCTTGAGTCTTCTTGGGTATGACACTACAAGCTTGGCACACCTGTATTTGGGAGTTTCTCCCATTGTTCTCTGCAGATCCTCTCAAGCTCTGTCAGGTTGGATGGGGAGCGTTGCTGCACAGCTATTTTCAGATCTCTCCAGAGATGTTCGATCAGGTTCAAGTCCGGGCTCTGGCTAGGCCACTCAAGGACATTCAGAGACTTGTCCCGGAGCCACTTCTGCATTGTCTTGGCTATGTGCTTGGGGTCGTTGTCCTGTTGGAAGGTGAACCTTTGCCCCAGGCTAAGGTCCTGAGCGCTATGGACCAGGTTTTCATCAAGGATCTCTATGTACTTTGCTCCATTCATCTTTCCCTCGATCCTGACTAGTCTCCCAGTCCCTGCCGCTAAAAAACATCCCCACAGCATGATGCTGCTACCACCATGCTTCACCGTAGGGATGGTGCCATATTTCCTACAAATGTGATGCTTGGCATTCAGGCCAAAGAGTTCAATCTTGGTTTTATCAGACCAGAGAATTTTGTTTCTCATGGTCTGAGAGTCTTTAGGTGCCTTTTGTCAAACTCCAAGCGGGCTGTCATGCCTTGTACTGAGGAGTGGCTTCTGTCCCGTGTGGCTCAGTTGGTAGAGCATGGTGTTTGCAACGCCAGGGTTGTGGGTTCGATTCCCACGGGGGACCAGTACGGAGAAAAAGTACAGAGAAAAAGTACGGAGAAAAAGAAAAAAAATAATGTATGAAATGTATGCATTCACTACTGTAAGTTGCTCTGGATAAGAGTGTCTGCTAAATGACTAAAATGTAAAAATGTAAAAAATGTCTGGCCACTCTACCATAAAGGCCTGATTGGTGGAGTGCTGTAGAGATGGTTGTCCTTCTGGAAGTTTCTCCCATCTCCACAGAGCAACTCTTGAGCTCTGTCAGAGTGACAATTGGGTTCTTCTTCCATTTAAAAATGATGGAGGCCACTGTGTTCTTTTGGAGGTTCAATGCTGCAGAAATGTTTTGGTAACCTTCTGCAGATCTGTGGCTCGACACAATCCTGTCTCTGAGCTCTACGGACATTTCCTTCAACCTTTGGCTTGGTTTTTGCTCTGGCATGCACTGTCAACTGTGGGACCTTATATAGTAAGGGGTGTGCCTTTCCAAATCATGTCCAATCAATTATATTTACCACAGGTGGACTCCAATTAAGTTGTAGAGAGTCTGAAAACTTATGTGAATAAGGTATTTCTGTTTTTATTTTTAATACACCCTTCCTGTCTCAGCCTCCAGTATTTATACTGCAATAGTTTATGTGTCGGGGGGCTAGGATCAGTCTGTTATATTTCTCCTGTCTTATCCGGTGTCCTGTGTGAATTTAAGTATGCTCCCTCTAACTCTCTCTCTCTTTCTCTCTTCTCTCGGAGGACCTGAGCCCTAGGACCATGCCTCAGGACTACCTGGCCTGATGACTCCTTGCTGTCTCCAGTCCACCTGCTGTCCCCAGTCCACCCCAGTCCACCTGCAGCTGCTCCAGTTTCAACTGTTCTGTCTACCCTGACCTGTTCACCGGACGTGCTACCTTGTCCCGGACCTGCTGTTTTCGACTCTCTCTCTCTACCACACCTGCTGTCTCTAACTCTGAATGATCGGCTATGAAAAGCCAACTGACATTTACTCCTGAGGTGCTGACCTGTTGCACCCTCTACAACCACTGTGATTATTATTACTTGACCCTGCTGGTCATCTATGAACGTTTGAACATCTTGGCCATGTACTGTTATAATCTCCACCCGGCACAGCCAGAAGAGGACTGGCCACCTGTCAGAGCCTGTTTCCTCTATAGGTTTCTTCCTAGGTTCCTGCCTTTCTAGGGAGTTTTTCCTAGCCACCGTGCTTCTACATATGCATTGCTTGCTGTTTGATGTTTTAGGCTGGGTTTCTGTATAAGCACTTTGTGACATCGGCTGATTTAAAAAGGGCTTTATAAATACATCTGATTGATTGATGATTTGATTGATTGATTGATGAGGAAAATGTTTTATTTCATCAATTTTAGAATGAGGCAGTAACATAACAAAATGTGGGAAAAGTAAAGGGGTCTGAATACTTTCCGAATGCACTGTATATCTGAAACTTGTCCCCTGAGGAGAACTCTTGACGCTATCTACATGGATGTATGATCTCTGTGGTAACTTGTAACTGTACAGGGTAACTAAACCACTCTATGCAAAGGGATTTTAGTGTCTTTAGGAATTCTGCCTTATCTGGTCTCACTCCCCCACACAAACCTTTATTTAGATGCTGTGACATCCTGTGGAGATTGACTGATTAGATTACTGTAACTTGGTTTAGTTTGATTGGTCAATGGTGGTTGGTTTCGGTTTTAAAGAGTCACATATTCAGATGCTATAAATGGAATGAAATGCCTTTGTTCTACCTCTTGCTCCTGTTATCCACTCCGCAGAAAGGTTGTATGAACATTTTTCTCTTGTAGGCCTGTAATGTTTTTTATGCTTTACTTTGTAACTCTGGGATCTTCATGCCTAGATTGTGAATGCCTTGTGATGCTAGTATTGCCTTGTAACTTAAGCTTTATGGCTTGTATGTGATTCCATCCATTTTACAATGTAATTCAATATCTGCCTTTGATATAGACAATTCTTAGACCTTTCTCGACCTTCCAATTCCAGTAACTCAACTATAGTCTCTACATATTGCTAAATTATCTTTATGGAGTCAAATAATTCATTTAATAGGCATATAGTCTTATTACAGGTCACATGTGAGGTATATACAGTATAATACACATATCAAATATTACCCCACTACAAAAGGTTTCAATATCCTCACAGCGGGAAATAAAAGGGGTTTATTCAGAAATAAAAAATCATGTAAATAATGTCTGAGGGTTTAGGCTGGGATAGGGATCATCACATCCACTGTGACTCTGGTGTTCATATTCATTATCA
The DNA here is from genome assembly GCF_901001165.1 of Salmo trutta. Lineage (NCBI taxonomy): Eukaryota > Metazoa > Chordata > Actinopteri > Salmoniformes > Salmonidae > Salmo > Salmo trutta. Next base: position 21,323,822 of record NC_042983.1, on the reverse strand, counting down.
TTTATTGCCCAACATATTGGACGTGTTAGTTCTGCAGATTAGCCAGGGAGAGATGATGTTTAGAGCTTTTCCAAATCTTTACTTCTATTACTCAGACGCATGTGCAAATAATATATATTCAACTACAATGTACAATCCTAAAAAAAATAATGTAAAGAGCTTCAAATGTTTCCTTATTTGTGCATATTTAATGCATGGGCAAAATCATGGATTAAAATAAATATAAAATCATATAAAAAAAACTCTACTAACTACTATAGTAGTATAGAATATGTAGCTATGTAGCATTTATGTATGGTTAATGTGTAGCCTGTAACATACTGTACAGTGCATGGCGGTATGATAAAGTGCTTCTGAGAATATTTGCCGGGCTCCCATATACAGTGAGGGAAAAAAGTATTTACATAGAAAATCTGTGGAGGGAGCTGAAGGTTCGAGTTGCCAAACGTCAGCCTCGAAACCTTAATTACTTGGAGAAGATCTGCAAAGAGGAGTGGGACAAAATCCCTCCTGAGATGTGTGCAAACCTGGTGGCCAACTACAAGAAATGTCTGACCTCTGTGATTGCCAACAAGGGTTTTGCCACCAAGTACTAAGTCATGTTTTCAGAGGGGTCAAATACTTATTTCCCTCATTAAAATGCAAATCAATTTATAACATTTTTGACATGCGTTTTTCTGGATTTTTTTGTTGTTATTCTGTCTCTCACTGTTCAAATAAACCTACCATTAAAATTATAGACTGATCATTTCTTTGTCAATGGGAAAATGTACAAAATCAGCAGGGGACCAAATACTTTTTTCCCTCACTGTATGTGTGAAGTGCGCATACCCGCTCTGGCCTGCGGACATGCCCTTGTATATGTGTGTGTAACTCAGCCAGGAATAATGTAAATGTCTAGAGAGTCTTAAGACTGAGCAGGCCCGTATAAAAGTGCCCTGTTTAAGGCTAGTAAAACAAGTCAATAAATACAGGAAGCCCGAGCTGTCTGCTGCGACTCTCCTGAACGAAAACAGGTGAAAAGCTTAATTTCAACATGACACTACTGGATGACAGCAGCATTATGAGCCCTCATACATTCTGACTATCACTCGCCACTAGCTACACATACAGTACCAGTCAAAAGTTTGGACACACCTACTCATTCAAGGGTTTTTCTTAATTTGTATTATTTTCTACATTATAGAATAATATTGAAGACATCAAAACTATGAAATAACACATATGGAATCATGTGGTAACCAAAAATGTGTTAAACAAATCTAAATATATTTTAGATTCTTCAAAGTAGCCAACCTTTGCCTTGATGACAGCTTTGCATTCTCTCAACCAGCTTCATGAGGTAGTCACCTGGAATGCATTTCAATTAACTTCTTAAAAGTTAATTTGTGGATTTCTTTTCTTCTTAATGTGTTTGAGCCAATCAGTTGTGTTGTGACAAGGTAGGGGTGGTATATAGAAGATAGGCAAGAACAGCTCAAATAAGCAAAGAGAAACGACAGCCCATCATTACTTTAAGACATGAAGGTCTCGCAATCCAGAAAATGTCAAGAACTTTGAACGTTTCTTCAAGTGCAGTCGCAAAAACCATCAAGCGCTATGATGAAACTGGATCTCATGAGGACCGCCACAGGAAAGGTAGACCCAGAGTTAGCTCGGCTGTAGAGGATACGTTCATTAGAGTTAACTGCACCCAAGATTGCAGCCCAAATAAATGCTTCACAAAGTTCAAGTAACAGACACTTCTCAACATCAACTGTTCAGAGGAGACTGTGTGTATTAGGCCTTCATGATCAAATTGCTGCAAAGAAACCACTACTAAAGAAGACCAACAATAAGAAGAGACTTGCTTGGGTCAAGAAACACGAGCAATGGACATTAGACTGGTGGAAAACTGTCCTTTGGTCTGATGTATCCAAATTTGAGATGTTTGGTTCCAACCACCGTGTCTTTGTGAGAAGCAGAGTAGGTGAATGGATGATTTCTGCATGTGCAGTTCCCACAGTGAAGCATGGAGGAGGAGGTGTGATGCTGTGCTTTGCTGGTGACACTGTCGGTGATTTATTTTGAATTCAAGGCACACTTAATCAGCATGGCTACCACAGCATTCTGCAGTGATACGCCATCCAATCTGGTTTGCGCTTAGTGGGACTATCATTTGTTTTTCAACAGGACAATGACCCAACACAGGGCTATTTGACCAATAAGGAGAGTGATAGAGTGCTGCATCTGATGACCTGGCCTCCACAATCACCTGACCTCAACCAAATTGAGATGGTTTGGGATGAGTTGGACTGCAGAGTGAAGGAAAAGCAAGCAACAAGTGCTCAGCATATGTGGGAACTCCTTCAAGACTGTTGGAAAAGAATTCCAGGTGAAGTTTTTTGATTACTGCATGATTCCATATATATTTTTTCATAGTTGATGTCTTCACTATTATTCTACAATGTAGAAAATAGTAAAAATAAAGAAAAACCCTTGAATGAATAGTTGTGTCCAAACTTTTGACTGGTACTGTATCTGTCAACAGTACACTAGCCTGCATCCTAGGAGTAAACAAAGCATCCACTTCCACAGAGTGGACTGTCAGTCCACAGCTGGTTGTGTTGGGCAGTGATGCTGCCTAGTTACTGACCCAGGCCGTGAACTTTCTCTCCATCTCTCTCTCCCTACCCTTTTTCATTTATTCTCTCATAAGGCCCAGCAGCATGAGACAGCACAGGTAGGAAGGTATAGTTCCCTTCCCGTTTGCTCTCCAAATGGGAGGGGGATGACACAGACTCACCTAAATCGAAACACCATTACGAAGGCAAACACTACACTATAAAAACTGTTATCTGATTACAGGTGAGAACAAACCATGGCTTTCTATTTTTTACATTATGCCAACACTGCAGAAAAGCAAATATTCTTAGGTCTAGTCCATTTGGTGTTCTTTCCCTCGTCTCCATAGCTGCAAGCCACACAGGATATGTTTACCAATGGGAAGAGTTCCGCTGCAAACAGGCTACAGGACTGTATGTTTCATATTTCTGACTTTATTTATGAATACACACAGGTCGTATATGACATTGAGGCCAACCTCAGTCCTTTAAAAACCCACCTGATATTCAATCGCTGTATGTGTTTACCAATTTCCATTTCTTTTGCAGGTTTTTAGGGGGGATTATGTATGAAGTATCATGGCTGCATGTACTGCACACGTCTGCACAACAATGCAACATCTACCTCTATGGAAATGTATGGAGTGGGAGATGCCATAAGACAAATCTACAGGAACAAATATTAGGTATTTTTTCCCCTCAGACAATACCACCACCGGTACTATACACCAAATGTGGCAAGCCTACAATCCTGCGGTAAGCGATACAAATCCCCTGGACAAAATGAAATGTATTAAACATGTGGATTTCATAAATCTAGCCTCCCTCGCTTTGGGTCAGAGGTAGAGTCACTATAGAGCCCAGCATGCAGTTTCTCTGAGGTCTGTTACTCAAAGTCAGAAGTGCTCTGTCAGCTATTAAACTGAACACCAGCAAAAGCAGCAAGTGTATGACAATCAGGAGAAGCCTATAAATCATGCATCTCAGTCCAGGAGTTGTTGTCTTACAAACAGGGAACATTGACTTAGTAGGATGTTACAGGGTAACTATTATAGGTTCCAATGGTAGTGACTCTAGAGCAGTAGCTGTAACCTGCCCATTTTGCACTGGGAATGGCAGTAATGATGTTGTTTGCTCTTTTCTAGCTCCCATATTGATGGTTGATGAGAAATCTGAATAAAAACCATCTAATTCAGACCCAAAGACAAATAGTTCACCCGGAAATAGGAGGGAGATATTCCTCAAGGTCCAGCACCCGGCAGCATTGCTCTTCTTGTTCAAGATAGCTAGTATTAGTGTTGTCCCGGGTCCAAGCCGTATGCAGTGTTAAACACCCAACTGGGATCCTTTTAACCTTGAGCAGCATACCAAAGGTAGAGGCAGCCTGGGGCTATGGGGGGACTGAGTTCCACAACTCCCAGTGCCATGCTGCTCCACAGTGGGGGCCCAACATAGCCAGATTGGTAGAGAGGCCTTGTGGTAATAGGGCTGAACAGGGAGGAGGTGGGGGCTAGGTGGGAGGTGGGGGCACCAAACCCATTCATCTGGACCAGTGGTACTACATTCATTTGAATTGTTTCATTATTTATTGTCTGGCCATCTCACTAAGCAGGGATACAGGAGGAAATTGCAAACACATTCACCTTGGTAGAAACAGTGGTGCTATTTGAGCATCTGCTCCCAGTCTGTTCACAAGACATTTAGGGTAATTATTTCTCTAGCTTGATGGATAATCTGTGATCACTGAAGATCAGAACGAGCTAAGAAAAGACAGACAGTAATTGTCATTGTTCTGTGACTCTCCCTGATAGTTGAATGACTTTTGAGTATCTCGTAAGTCAACTGTAAAACTTGTTTTAAGGAAACAAACACAGAAATCTTCAGATTCAGTCAGATCCTTGGCAACAAGCTCACACTAACAAATGCAAACTATTTCCTACTAAAATCTCTCATTGGAGACATGGCATCTGCCATGTTGACTACAACTCGGATCTGAATACTTTAAAGACATTTTTGAAACAGACGCTGTCTATAAGGGGGGTTCATAACAAAAAGGGGCATAGTAGAAAATACCACAAATGTCACATCAGTGACTAGACTGCCATGTACATGCCATTACTAGCTAGCATGTTCTTTGCTAAAATTGCAAGCCAATAGCATTTGTGTCAAAGTAGGGAAAAGAAAGGAAACAATAAGGAATGTGTGGAAAAACTGTAGGTTAGGGCAGAAGTGCAGTGGGCTAATAGATGCCCAGTACAGTAGTCCTATGAACTCCATTACTTTGATTTCCTGTGTCCCTCCCTACCAGGCTGTCCTTAGAGCACACTGAGATTCCTAGCACAGCCAGAGTGTATGACGGTAATTTGGAAGCCGACTGTACATGTGGGCAGAGTGGATATAATAAACTAGTCAGAGTTCAGGTGGGCCTTCGCGCTTCAGCAAACAAAGGAAATGAGGGGTGCTCAACAACAATGACAAAAATCATTAGAAGGGCTTACCAAGAAAAACTTCCAAAAGGACTAATTAAGGCTGAAAGGAGTTGGAGCACTCAACAAAAAAAGCAGAGATTGATTTATTTTAGCTCACTTTATTCCTTTGTACAGGATGTGAATAGGTGACTGACGTTTTGACGTCAAGCTGACATCTTCCTCAGAGTGACCTGACCATTGGGTATATGTTGTGTATTGGGTATATGTTATGAAATTGTTAGATATTACTTGTTAGATATTACTGCACTGTCGGAGCTAGAAACACAAGCATTTCGCTACACCCGCATTAACATCTGCTAAACACGTGTATGTATGTGACCAATAAAATTTGATTTGAACATTGCACTTAGCTCCTATTTATAGCCTAGTGGCCCATTGAGACACAACAATGTAAGAAAATAATAACTATTATATGTTTCAAGGTAAATGGCAAATTGTCGCACAAAATAATACTAATAATAAGATAAATAATGTGTCTCGTTAATCAATAGGCCATGTCAAAATATACATAGATGATAGTTGGTTGTCTGTGAATCCGGAAACACAGCAACCCCAGAAATCTAAGCAACAACATTATAGAAACGAGGACAGTGAAAAATCATTGTTTAGCCCCTTAGGAGCCACAGTGTCTTATGAGTTTCTACCTCAAATTAGTTATTTAGGACGTTTTTCTTAGTAAGCTCTTCTCATAACAAATTTGTATTTGAACCAAGTAGATATTTTTTTCACTCAAGCTCATATTATTAGTTGTGCAAAAACAAATACAGTGCCTTCAGTATCCACACCCCTTGACTTTTTACACATTTTGTTTTGTTACAAAGTGGGATTAAAATCGATTGAATTGTCATTTTTTTGTCAACGGTCTACATAAAATACTCTGTAATGTCAAAGTGGATGAAAAATTCTAACATTTGTAAACAAAAAAATAACTAAAATGTAAAACGAATATACCGTAATTGATTAGATAAGTAATCAACCCCCAGTATCGAGTCAATACATTTTAGAATCACCTTAGGCAGCGATCACAGCTGTGAGTCTTTCTGGGTAAGTCTCTAAGAGCTTTACACACCAGGATTGTACAATATTTGCACACTATTATTTTTTTCATTCTTCAAGCTCTGTTAAGTTGGTTGTTGATCATTGCTAGACAGCCATTTTCAAGCCATAGATTTGCAAGCCAATTTAAGTCAAAACTGTAACTAGGCCACTTAGGAACATTCAATGTCGTCTTGGTAAGCAACTCCAGTGCATATTTGGCCTTGTGTTTTAGGTTATTGTCCTGCTGAAAGGTGAATTTGTCTCACACTATCTGTTGGAAAGCAGACTGAAAAAAGTTTTTCTCCAGGATTTTGCCTGTGCTTAGCTATATTTGGTTTATTTTTATCATTAAAAAAAATCCCTTGCAGATGACAAGAATACCCATAACATGACGCAGCCACCACCATGCTTGAAAATATGAAGCATGGTGGTACTCATTGATGTCTTGTGTTGGATTTGCCCCAAACATAACGCTTTGTATTCAGGACATAACGTTCATTTATTTGCCACATTTTTTGCAGTTTTACTTTAGTGCCTTGTTGCAAACAGGATGCATGTTTTGGAATATTATTATTATGTACAGGCTTTCGTCTTTTCACTCTGTCAATTAGGTTAGTATTATGGAGTAACTACAATGTTGTTGATCCATCCTCAGTTTTCAACTATCACAGCCATTAAACTCTGTAACTGAAAGTCACTAAATTCATTATTGCCTCATGGTGAAATCCCTGAGCAGTTTCCTTCCTCTCCGGCAACTGATTAAGAAAGGACGCCTGTATCTTTGTAGTGACTGGGTGTATTGATACACCATCCAAAGTGTAATTAATAACTTTACCATACTCAAAGGGATATACAACGTCTGATTTTTTTATTTTTACCCATCTACTAATAGGTGTCCTTCTTTGCGAGGCATTGGAAAACCTCCCTGGTCTTTGTGGTTGAATCTGTGTTTGAAATTCTCCTTACAGATAATTGTATGTGTGGGGTACAGAGATGAGGTAGTCATTCAAAAATCATGTTAAACACTTATTGCACACACAGTCCATGCAATTTATTATGTGACTTGTTAAGCGCATTTTTACTCTTGAACTTACTTAGGCTTGCCCTAACTAAGAGGTTTAATACTTATTCACTCAAGACATTTCAGCTTTTCAATTTTTATTAATTTGTAAACATTTCGAAAAACATAATTCCACTGATATTATGGGGTATGATGACAAACAAATCGCAATGTAATCCATTTTAACTTCAGGCTGTAACACAACACAATTTGGAAAAAGTCAAGGGGTGTGAATACTTTCTGAAGGCACTATACAGCCCACACCCGTTGAATCATTCAATTCCTATTTCCAAGTATAATTTTAAAGGAAAATTGTGACAGCTGATGATTACTTCATCACAGAGTAATGACAGATTCCAAAGTTTTCTAATGAAATATTTAGGAGTACTGCAGGCAGCTGTGAATTTTCTAAGGAATAACACAGATTGGAGAAGAAACCTATATGCATATTTTATGCCATAGAGAACTAATCCATATTTTATGCCATAGGGAACGAATACATATATTTTCCTCCAGGCCACCTACTTTGTAATAAAGGACTGGGAGTCTATAGATGTGCTAATGTCGCTGAGCAGAATTAATATGGGAGAGAAATTGCTTTCACACAATGATGTCAAAAGGAATATGTCACTGTATGATCATGTGGAATAAAGATAAGATTTTTTTCTCCATGAGTGAGTATTTTGTTAATGGGTTCATTATTCCCTTTAAGAATAAAGAAACCAGTCATTTTTATGAACCTTGAATCAGCTTCTATTGAAAGTGGTTAAAAGCATTTTATTTTTCAACAGGGATATTCAGTTGAAAATGTAACAGCTTTCTTATAAATTTAACAAAGAGTAACTGACAAGTGACAGTTATGGTATGGCAATTTTTGCGAGATGAGTTTTTGTAGAAGTACAAAGCCTGGATGCAAGAGGGTTAAGTCTTTATATAGACAGCAGGGTGGTCCTGTTACACAGCCAACATCATTGATTCTAGGAAACAATTCCTGATCAATACCCACATACAAGCCTCCTCCTAACAAAGACCTGCATGCAGACTTCATGTGCAGTATCATATCTCAAAAACAGATAGTTCTGGATAAATACAGTAAGACTCATTCCACAAGCATACTGCAATAGCACATACTGTACCCACTGTAACTCTGTAACTCTCCACTGTAACTCTTCTGGGTGCTATTATTCAACAGTAGCACAATACTGTTTTCTTCTGACCTATGGTCATCTTTAGTTGTAATTTGTTTGTTTTGTCTTTCACAAGCTTTTCCTTTCAGTAACTGTTACTCAGACTCACTCTCATTTCCATACACACTTCCTCATGCAATAAGCATCATTGTCACAGTTCCTTCCCTTCCAAATGGCTCTGCCTCCACCATCTGCAGGCATTCCCAGAAACACTGCTTTGAATCTGCCATAATGATGCATGACTAACTACAGTTAAAGTGCTGCAGTCTGTTGGCAAAAAGCAGTCAAGCACTTTGCCAGTGTCACTACGGATATGTGAGACAGTTGAAGGTTGACATTGAATAAAAGGCAGTGACAGGTGCTCTGTGTGTGTGTGATTGTGTGTGTGTGAGTTAATGTGTACACTGCATTTATGAGTGTGTATGTGTGTGTGTGTGTGTGTGGACCATGGCCCAACAGCTTTGAGTGTGTTTTTCAGTGGCACATGAGATGAGGATGGACACACAGTAAAGAAGTGCTGCACTGGGGTATATTAAATCTGGGACATGGTTTAAAATTAGCACCTTTGCCAGGGAGTGTGGCCACAGTGCTGCCAGTGCAGCTTGGTCACGCCACTGCCACTGGCTCAGTACAGCAGCTGGGCATCTCCCTCCACACAGGTGGCAGGACCCAGGCACCACTGGCACCGTCTCTTAGGCAACCACAACACCTCTGATGATGCTGGACTAGAGCTACTGCTCACACACTCCGGTGAAGGAAGTGCATTGTGTAAACACTTGGTAATATAATTGAAACTCTATCACATTTATAACATAAGACATCTATTGGAGAAGGCAACGTTACTCTACTGTTACTCTAATGCCAGCACAGAGTGCCCCATCACTTTCAGTAAGACTGTGAAGAAAGTGCAGCTTTTCCAGTGCACTCCTCATTAATGCAGTTTATTTGGCTTCTTACGCTGGGCTGTGAGAGATGGTCTCTTTGGTGAGTCTATGGAGCAGCTGAGGCCTGCTCTGTTTGACAAAGCAATCAGAGGGCTGGAGGTTCACTCAGAGCAGGGATTCTCTTTCTCTCTCTCCATTGCCCTGCTTCTGCCACAAGATATTCAACTTACAGTCAATGAAAAGCAGACAAAGAAACACCCGTTCCCCTCTCTTTTGCCTGGGGTTTAGTGACTACAGTAAATGCTGCATAGACTCACTCGCTCCTTTACCAATTGTAATGCCTCTGCTGCTTTCATGTAAATGATCTTGAATGCTATTTTTTAGGAATGCTTTTTAGTAGAAACGCTCATTCTGCCTCTTCATTCTGTCACAGACCCTTTCCCTATCCCTCTTTCTCCTTTCCTCTCTCTCCTTTCCTCTCTCTTTCCTCTCTCTTTCCTCTCTCTTTCCTCTCTCTTTCCTCTCTCTTTCCTCTCTCTTTCCTCTCTCTTTCCTCTCTCTTTCCTCTCTCTTTCCTCTCTCTTTCCTCTCTCTTTCCTCTCTGCCGCCACAGACTACATAATTGATGCAAATGCTGTCACCTGTGTCAGGAGTGGAGGTTCTTCTGGTTTACTTCTGTGCAACACTTTATCTAGGAATATTAACTAGAGAATGCAGTCTGGCGCCAGGGATGGAAAATCAGCTTGTCAGGGGTCTCATTCAAGCAGCCATTCAAGAGGCTCCTTCAGGATTGTTTCATCCAGGTGATTGAGAACAAAAAAAGTACTGAAGCAAATTCCAGCTTATGTTTAGGAGCCTCAGCACACACATTACACTGGCCCACCCTAGCCTCTCCACCTTCAGAATACATCACTGTCTGACTGTCAAATAGTTCTCCAGGTTTCATCCTATTTAAGCTATATCCTTTTCACATCAGGCCCGCCTAACCATTAGGCACAGACAGCCTGCTTTTTGTGTGTGACACAGACCTGGAATTATGAATTGCTGCTTTCATGTGGGAGCAGTTGGGGCTTGATGGGAAGTCTCTCATGATTGGTGAACGACAGGGATGCAGTCAGAGACACAAACCAAGTTCCATCTCACAGAACAATGTTGGAGGAATATTGTATTCATGCCTGTTTGTAAAGGGGTATACATTGTTTTCATTTATGCAATTACCAGTATTGAGATTCAGTATATTCTTATGTGTATGTAAAAAATGTAGCAGCTTAAAACTGGTTAGGAAAGATAGCTGAGAGCCAGACATTTGCAGTTCTCTAGTCTGCACATTGGGCTGCTCCCTCCGACCTTCAGCAGTGCCGTGCTTGTCTGCTCCTGCCTCTCTCTCTCTCTCTCTCTCTCTCTCTCTCTCTCTCTTTCTCTCCCTTGTCCTCTGTTTCTGACCCTGGCCTGTGCTACAGATTAAGTGACTTGATCCTGCAAACATCTGAGGAATTCAGTTGCACAAAGGGGTCAGAGCGAGGCCAGGGGATAGCCTTACAGATCCTGGTCCATTAGCAGATCAGCAGAGGTGTCATCTGCACGGCTCTACCGGCAGGGCAGGAAGTAGGCCTCTTACAGGCTACCATTCAACAACACTCATTATCATTACAACCATAACTTCAGGGTGCTCACACACATGATCACACAGATTGAAGAGGAAATGAATTAGATCCACACAATAGTGTTTCTTCTGTAACACGTGTGTAGCTTTATCTTTTGTATTTAAGAAGCATACCTTTGGAGATAATACTTTAGTAATTGAAATGACATAGTTTTGAAAAGTGAACAATGAAATATTGCAATATTTTTCTTATTAAGAGTTCTTATTATTCAACTGCACAACTCAAACTCACTAGGCTGCTAACTGGTTCTTTGCAGGTGCTTCTTGATATAAACACATATAAATACCCTATATTTCGGGGTAATAACGTTCACAAAGAATATCTGGGCCTCCTAGAAAAACATTTCAACCATAATAAGCTTTCTCCATGAGAGGCTCAAACGCTTCAGAGAGATTCTTTGAAGCTCTCACTGTGTTGACTGTTCATTCATAGACGGCTCTTGGAAAGCCTGAGCACCATATCGCTGTAACCTCTCACTGTTACTGAATTCATATTTGATTGGCAATGTGAGTAAACACCACTGTAGATACAAGAATGCCCCTAGCCACACACACACACACACAAGCCCGCGGGCATGCACGCACGCACACACTCCCTCTTAAAGCGATAGACTCAACAAATTTGGTTATGCCTGTGCATACATGCCAATGTTGCAAAGATACTGTGTACAGACTAATTGTACCAAGCTAATTTTACATATATTGTGGTAAGCAATTTAGGTACGCTATTTAGCTTGCTTGTTTTAGGGCATTTACATTGCTCGTGATTGGCTCTGTGGCAAAGCTTATGGGTGAAAACATGCCAGCATGGAGAAATGCAGTTAAGGACGCGAGGGCCATCTCTGATTCACAAAGCTTTTCTCAGGACCCCTGCATAGTCTGACCTGCTCAGGAGGAGATTTGGAAGCATTGCTCCTGTGCAGTTACCCTGTAGCTTACGGGCGACATGCTGTGAGTTTACGGCTAACACAGCCTAATTTATTTGATTTATAGAGAGAACCCTGGGCATGTTCTGTAGAACATGCTGACCTTGTCGTTCTGGGGGTAGGCTGGCTATCCTCCCTAGGCTGCAGGAGGCTGTTGGTGCTAAGGTACTGCTACCCATCCTCCCTCTGGTCCATCACAACACAACAAAAAGGAGACAGAATTTTTGTGTAACAGCAGAAAAGATGTCTGTTGTAGGGTTAGGCATAACTAGCCTTGTTGTATAGTAAGATAACATGTTGGTCTTAGCATTATATCAGATGACTAGGACATAATGGGGTATGTGTGGTTTTGAAAGAAGATAAATATTTCCTTATACATATGCTGAGTATAAGAGAACCTAAGCATACATTACATTAGTCTTAAAGGTGCTTTAAAATGATACCAATGAGCCTTAAGGAGAGAGGAGGATGTGTGGCTGTAAGTCAGGAGCAAGGAGAGCATCTCTTAGCGCCCTATACATCCTTATTATTTCAAATAGCATTTTTGAAGGCAGCCACTGACAGACACAGCCAAGTACTATGGGTTAATGTAATATCACAGTTGGATGCCTCCCCATGCCACTTAAACTCCCTATTAGTAAAACAGTCCTTCTATGCACAAAAAAGGAGAGCAGTAACATTGTCTAGGCTACTTCAGGGAGTAGACATATAGGGAGTAGATAAGGGAGAAACAATGCACACTCAGTTTCGATTGTAACAAACATTATATGAAAAAACAAATGTACAATGCATGTAATAATACTGAGGTTGGTAAAACAGTTTGTAAAAATAATCACATTTACATATACACTAAAGTTCTAGCTTTATTCTTTACTAACTGAGATATTCATAAACCCAATTTTGGTCATAGGAGGAAGTTAAACAAAGTAGCCAATGGAAAAATGGAGTGTAAAAAAGCTATGGTTCATCTAGTGGGACTGGCATATCAATTAGGATTCTGAATAAGAGTGTAATTGGAAGCAACAGGAGCAGAAAGAAGCGGAAATGCATCAAGGCAAGCACGGTAAAGCACAAATGGGTTCTGAACAAAACGTAGAGAGCCGCTCCTCCACTCCCCTACTCAGTCTTTGCCAATAATAAAATCACCTACTATCTCCAATGCTTACCAAACAATTAAATCAGCAACCAGAAACCGGTCTTGTTTAGTGGTTTCCTTCCCTGAACAGTCATTGGAGAGTTAATGGTTTTGCAGCAAATATTGGTGAATTATTTCAGAACCCTTGGTCCTTCAAGCCATCAACTGAAATTAAACTGGGTCTTAATAGCAAACTTGGCATTCAAGTTTTATAGCTCAGGTGCTCCACCAAGTTGTAAATTCAGTTTTTATAAAAATAAGATAAAAGGGAGTAAATTAATCTAATGACTGTCTGATCCTGATTGGAGCAGCTCTCAGCATCTCTCCCTCGAAATAGGGCAATGTCATTTTGTAAAAACTGAAAATGTTATGTGGTGTTCCAGGGTGTTTTGTAGGTAGGTGGGTTTTATGGGGTGAGTGTGGTGGTAGACACACACACACACACACACACACACACACACATAGACACACACAGCCAATGAGCCCTTTACTTGTGCTTGCAGAGCAGGACTGGCTGCCCGGTGACAGAGGCCCACTGCCTAGGAGCATCTGTGTCTCCACACGCCCTGCCCCTGCTGCCAAACAGGCACACTGGTGAAAGCTCAATGTGCCACGGCTCCACTGTCACTAAATGGCACGTTCGCTCAGCCCCAGTCCTCCCTTTTCCAAGGCACAGGCTTCTCCAGCTGCAGCTTAATTTCCTGTGACTTGCCTAATTACTGTAATTAAGGATTAATTGCCATTAATTATTCACACATAAGCTCATCGCAAATCATGGGGTAAATGTCTTATGAAAGCTGCCATACAAGCAATGTATAAACACACTAGGATGCTCCAGGCTTCTGACTCGATCACTCAGCCCTCCAGCAAATATCCACGCCACACTTAAGAAAACAGTGATAACTCTCCCCAAAGTCAACAGCCTATCCAGGTAATGGAGGAATCAATCCAAATGCTTTATTTGTCTCTGTTTCAATTCATTTATTTCCAATGGTGCATCCAAACATCTAAAACATCCAACAGATATATGTTCCAGAAAGTGTTACTTAAACACAACCGTAAACGTTGGTGTAACAACGTTTTGGTTAACTAGTGAGACGTGGTCAGAGATGATGCATGATGGTACTAAACACAGGAAAGCTACGTCTGCAGAAAGCACAGACTAGAGAAACCAAGAGGAGAGATATAAAGTCAATGTGTGAGAATAAACATGAGCATATGAAAGGGCTAATTTAGCTTCAAACTCTGCTTCTCATCCTCTCCCTCCAGGTCAACAGCATGAGGATGGTTTATTCACTGCTATCAAAAAAAGAGAGATGCATGAAACACTGGGAGAATTTACACCATTCTGTCATGTTCAAGGTTATTCCCTGAAAACTGGCAGAATTTATCTTTGTGTGGCACATGGGGAGAATTAAATCAGTTTCATTTTTTTCCGAAGGTTTCAGGGAGTCCGCTAGGAGAAAGAGATGGGGGTCATGCAGCAACAACCTCTCTCACTCTTTTACTGAGATGGCTTTTAGTCATGAGCTCCTCTTCAGTGGGGTGTCTGTTTGGCTTCGGTCAGAGCTACACAGACATAGACAAAGATTTACACCGGTCGGTGCGGAGCCTGAGATATCCCCATGCACTTTTAAAGCAATAGTTTTAAACGCTCATGGTTCATAAAATCATAATAATGGCCATAATGTAAATCTGCTGAATATGAAATGTCTTCCAGGGGGTGGCATGCAAACAGTATTTAAAATCAGACACTTTTACTAGCACTTAAATCAGTCGTTCCAGTTTGGCCCAACTAGCTATGTGGCGAGCCTTCTGTGTGTTGAGAGAGAGAAATAAAGATAAACTCTCTAGTCCTTTACAGCAGCTCTGCACAACCTCACAGCAACCCGACAAACTCAGTCATAATATACAAGTCTGACAATTATTTTCAGATTCCTGGAGTGGTGTCTGGCAAAGATGCTGCTTCAGCAGTGACATGGCACTCCAAATCTGCTGTCCCAGGTAGTTTCTACATCAGGAGACCACCTCCTTTTGTTGTTGTTTTTTTCTGGGGGGACTCAGTCAGGGTCTCAACTTACTGTTGTGAGTTAGAATAGTAGAACACACAAGGTGAAATTTTTACATTTGGTATTGCATCAGCAGTTTTTCTCTTGTTTTGTCAGTCACTGACAGTCACTCAATTAGCCTATGTCAGCTGAAATGTTTCAGATAGGTAAATTAGTCTAGCCAGCTATCTAATCATGGTCAATTTATCGACCGGGGGGCCCCCATTGATTTTGTTTGTCAGTCTCACTCAGATATCGTATTAAATACTGCAAACATTTCTCCTCAACCTATCACAAAATATGTAGAATTGTAGGAAATTAGCTGTAAAACTGCACATTTTTCTCTCTCCCCATGGCAAAGTTTGTAGAATTCCAGAAAATTAACTCTAAAATGTTTTGATCACAAGGTGGGGGGACCACATTTCACTTAGGGCCCCTAAAAGGTTAGGGCTATGTGGGTATGGACGTAGGTATGCAGTTCCGCAAGCCACTGCAGGCCCTCATGACGAGTACATATTTTCTGTGGCCCCACCCCATCAAAGTAGCCCATTCCTGTTTTACATAAACCCTACTGGTACTACTGAATGAACACTGGGTGGGGTGAGTGTGGGAGGGGTGGCAGAGGGGGCACTAATTGTTAGGCTGGTGCCGTCTGTGCCAGATTAATGCAGGGAACATTTTCATTTGGGTATATAAGTTTGTTTGTCTGATTTAAACATTTATGTTAATGGCCTTCTGGCAGCTCTTTAATGCTTTACACACTCTTGTAAACAACTCCTTAGCAGATCCATCATTTAGCCATCCTTTCCATGCTATCCTGCTAAACCCGGGTATTGTAGAGAAAAGAGAGCAGATAGAACAGCATTTGAGATTGAGAAACGTGGATAACAAGACTTCCTAACAGAGCTGCCTGGAGCCAACACTTGCAGAATTTCATAAGATCAGCATTATTGCAACCAGTGTTTAATTTATAGAGCGGACCCAGGCCTGTTTCATGCGTTTACTAGATTAATGTACAGAGCCATACTTTTTTACTGCTGTGGTCTTTGATCAAGTTCAATTTATTGGGATTAACCTGCGGTTCAAGCTTGGTCTGTGATCCATTCAAAATCATTATAAGAAGTCACTATTTTTTCCTCTCTATGATTAAGTCTGCAAAGCACAGTTATTATATAGAAACAAACTGTCAGGTTGTCTGTCAAGCCACTATGAAAACCTCCCCATAAGGCTATTACTGTACATTTTGAACAAATAAAATAAATCCAAGATAATCGTAATAAAAAGTGAATCTTTGTAGGTTGAATGCGTTACTTTACGTGACTAGGTGCTAATCCTTACACACGTAGACATGATCACCTAAAACAACACCTTAAAAAAGTGTCTGGGGTAACGTGCTGTTAAAGCAGCAAAGGGATGTGCAGCCAGTGTGTCATCACCACTACACAGTATGTCAATGTGTGAGCTGCAGGAACCCCACAGCCTCTGTTTATAGCTAGCTATCTGTAGACCCCTCTGCCCCCTCACTCCTCACTCCTACCTCCTCACTCCTCACTCCTACCTCCACCCCACGCATGACACCTCCCAGCACGCACATGCATCACCGTCACTGCTTCTACTTAATTGATAGTTCCCTATTTATCGTCACCTTCCTTCTTTGTCAGCTGGCTAGGTTCTCCATGTCGCTTTGCATTTATGGACTCCCAACTGCCGTGATCTGGGTAATTAGAGTTTATGTGTTAATTGATGTAAATACAAAGATGGGAGTTGCAGCAGACGAACATTTCACATTGCCAGCTATAAATTGTGGCTCTGATAAGTGTGGGCTGTCTTTTTGGAGGGACAGCAGAAGTGTTTACAAAGGAACAGAGTGAGATTTCTGTTGCAGATTTTAGATCTTCTCCTTCCAACTGCAGCAACAAACTTACATTTACATTTACGTAATTTAGCAGACGCTCTTATCCAGAGCGACTTACAAATTGGTGCATTCACCTTAAGATATCCATTGGAACAACCACTTTACAATAGTACATCTATATCTTTTTTTGGGGGGGGTAGAAGGATTACTATATCCTATCCCAGGTGATGTGATTGTCACAAAGTGTTTCTAACAATCCATATGTATGAACACATGGTGAGTGGTGTTTAATATCTACATTACCTTCTTAATATAATCATCATATATTGTAAATGTAATATAAGATTTTTGGTATTTCTGTACAAGAAAATGGACAATGATTAGCAGAGAAGCAAATAAAACAAATAAAAACAAGGGAAAAGCAAACACCATAAAATGTTTGAAAGCTATCAATTAAATAAGAAAAGAATAAGAAAATAACATGATCAGACATAATATACAGCTCAATCACACAACTTGGAGCTGATTACAAACGTGCAGGTTGACCTTAATTGTCTTGAGTCTTGTCCTGGAGGCAGAACTGAGTGATTTCCCCTTAAAAATGGGCTATGTTATAAAAAAGAATGAAAACAAAACATTTGTTTTTTGGTCTTAATTTAAGGTTAGGGTTAGGCATTAGGGTTAGTAGTGTGGTTACGGTTAGGGTTAAGGTTAGGTTTAACCTCTACGGGCCACGGTGGCAGTATTGAGAATTTTGAAAAAATATGTGCCCATTTTTAACTGCCTCCTACACCAACTCAGAAGCTAGGATATGCATATTATTAAGACATTCGGATAGAAAACACTCTGAATTTTCTAAAACAGTTTGAATGGTGTCTGTAAGTATAACAAAACTCATATTGCAGGCAAAAACCTGAGAAAAATGTATTAAAAAAAAATGAGAATTTTGTGGCTGTACTATTTAGTGTCATTGTTTATTAGATACCATAGTGAGAAAGGATTCAGTTCGCAACTCCTACGGATTCCACTAGATGTCAGCGATCTTTAAAAGGTTGTTTGAAGCTTCTATGACTAACAGGGAGCAAATTAGAATGCATTGAAGTTGACGTCCGTGGAATGTCGTCACTTCCATTATGGCCTGCACCTGCGCAATCATGAGACACGAGACATTTTTAAAAAACGTTTTTCTAGACACAGGTGAGGTCGGGTTGAAACATTACTGATGTTTCACGTTAAAAATGGCTCTAAAGATTGATGCTAAACAACGTTTGACATGTTTGAACAAACATAAATAGATTATTTTTGTAACTTTTTTAACTTTTCGCCGTGACTTCACACACCCCCCCCCCCCCGCGCTACTTTTTAGTAGCCACCGAAGCGCTAACAACATGGAACAACTTGGAGTTATTTGGACATCAATTATGAACTTTGTCAAAAGAAACCACATTTGTTGTGGACCTGGAATTCCTGGAACTGCCAATGGATGAAGATAATCAAAGGTAATGGATTATTGACAATAGTATTATTGATATTACATGGTTACAAGATGATGCTAAGCTAATTAGGCTAGCTTATTGTTCTTAGCACAGCACCCGGTTTATTGCAACTTGTGATTTCCCAGTAAAGTTATTTTGAAATCTGGCAAGACAGTATCATTTACGAAATGTTAAACTATAATTATTTGAATGACAATATTATAATTTACCAATGTTTTCGAATAGTAATTTTGAAAATTGTAACGTTGTTCACCGGAAGCATTTCAGAGAAGAAAAAAATCAGAATTTCACCGCTACTGTAAAATGCGGTTTTTGGATATAAATATGAACTTGATGGAACAAAAAATGCATGTATTGTATAACATAATGTCCTAGGAGTGTCATCTGATGGAGATTGTCAAAGGTTGGTGCATAATTTTAGCTGGTTTCTGCTTTTGGTGACGCCTGACCTTGAATTGAAAATGGATGTTTGTACTTTTGTGGCTATGTACTGTCCTAACATAATCTAACTTTATGATTTTGCCGTAAAGCCTCTTTGAAAATCGAACAATGTGGTTAGATTAAGGAGATGTTTATCTTTTAAATGGTGTAAAATAGTTGATTGTTTGAGAAATTGAAATTATTAGATTTTTGATGTTTTGAATTTCCAGCCTTGCTAGCAATCCCGTCTCAGGGTTCATTGCTAACCCGTGGCCTCAACAGGTTCAGATTTTATGACTTTGTGGCAGTGCTATCTAGTGACCACTGCAGAGCTCCCCCCAGAAAAAGAAGAATGACAAAAAACACTAACCTGCTACAAAGGTGGCCCAAGTAATGTGGCCCATGCCTGTGCTTTTCACATGCAAAAACACAGATGGATGTTTCTTTTCACCCCCTTTTCATTCTCAACTTGGTTCATTTTAAACTCTGTGTTGTCAGCAGATGTTCTTCTAACGGAGACAAAGAAAATGAGAAGGGGCTGGATATATTCAGCATAGGAATGAGGCTCCTCTTACTGCCCCCTCTAAGGCACAGCCACAGCACCGCTCCAGCCACTGCACTACCTTTCAACTTGCAAATGACAGTGTCACCAAATGCTATCCTTCCATCAATCAAGTCGGGGGGGTCATGAATATACAAAAGGAAAAGCGGAGACTGGCTGCCTCCCGCCGCTCTACTTGGCCCAATTATACAGGCTCAGCTTTCTCCTCTGCGCCCTCACTTTTTCTTGCAGTTTAAAGGGTACAGTCCTAGGCAGCCCTGGGCTTAATCAAGGTAGGTCATGCATACTGGCCCTCTCAAGTGGACTGCAAATGCAAGTTAAATGTGGACACCAAATGTCATATTTCATTTACATCATTAGTGCTAGGGGGCAAAGACAGGAGGGGACAGTTGTGCACCCCTTACCCAGACACATCCCATATACCACAGTCCTCCTCTTACACCAGAACCACACCAAAATCCTACACCTCCCATCGTCCCCCGTCTCTGAAGCCACCCCCTTTCTGCCCCTTTCTCTGGCCCAGCTGTCAGATCATAGTAGAGAATTAACATTCTAACGGATGCACTGCAATCCAGGGATGAATTAGCGCACTGGGCTAACTAATGACCTCCCTACTGAAAGTGGAACTGATAGTCAATGGTACTGCTGATCAATACCCAATCCTCAGCTCTCCCTTTCTTGTTAATCTTTTTGTTGATTTCCCAGCCTCATAAGACACAGTAGATGCATCTTCAATACAAAGATAAAATCCTTTGTTATCATGGGAGTCATAAGCAAGAAACAAGAGGGAGAGAAATTGAAGATGATCAGGGCTGTGTAATCAAGAAACCTATAGAAACTATTTGTGACTTGTTTCAGGAAACTAGCGTATGTCCCGCGTTTCACAGGAGAAGCATTTGAACGTAAATATGTTTTTTTTTATCAAAATGCGTTTTTTGGAAGAAATGCCTTCTGGAATGTGAATTTTCATGTGCTTTAATAACAAACTTTTATTCCATCCGTAAATACGAATAAAATTGTTAAATTACAAGCCTAGTTGGTTTAGCCACGGAAAAAGTCAGGAACCTTCCCGCTAGCCATGATTGGCTGAGATAATGGATGGGTTGGACATGCCAGGAGATGAGTTTGAATTGGTCTGCCATGTAGCATGCTTCTGTCTGTAATGTGAGCTGCTCAGTATGTGTTGATAGTGTTTTCTACCACGCCATTTTTTTAAGATATCACGAAGAACTGCAAAAGTGTTGCTAAGGCTCTCTACTTTCTGGAGGACCGAGTTTTGAAATCAGTGGAATGCCCAGTGGAAGCAGAGTATGATAGCTAAGGAGATGGAGAAAATTAAAGTGTTTGACTGCAAAGAGAACACATGCTGTTGTATAAAACACCTGTCTCCGGATTATATCTTCAAACTAAGGGCAACCATGGCATCTGTGACAGAGAGGGAGAAGTTTTTATCCATGTAAACGGGTAAGAGAGTTTAGCTAGCTACATTTTCAGATATTATATGTTTCTAATTTTGTCAGAATGTTGTTTTCATTGCAAGTTAAAGCGTACTGTTAGCTAACTAACTAACATTAGCTGGCTGGCTCGCTAGATAATGTTACATGTATGATCTGTGTAGTAATATTATTCGTATCTTGGAGCCATTTGCATTGCTAGTTATAACCTAATATTAGCTAGCTAGCTAACATTGAACCTACTTGGTTAGCTTTAGCTACATGTAGATTCATGCAGGGTAGTAACGTTATGAGTAGGGATTATGATTCATTGTTTAGCTAGCTACATGTCTAAACAAAATACTCCATTATGCAAGTAACCAATTCCCTCTACTGTAAGGATTTCACTGTACACCTTCTGTATCCTGTGCATGTGACAAATAAACTTAGATTTTATTTCATATAGTGTGTGTTTACCAGAGATGGTAACACAAAGAACAACATGACCTGCACCAAAGTCAAATTAGGATATAACGCTAGGCCAACGAGACAGTGTCCAAGTTTTACAATTCTCCAGTAGAACGCCCTGCTTTTATTTCGTCACACTCACAACCGTAAGCTATATTTCTGTAATTAGCTCGCCATTAACTTGTAAATAATGATCGTGTTGTGAGTTTATTTTCCTGTAATAATGAATACAAATTAGATAGCATGGCTAATAGAGTACAAGACATCAATCACCGAATACAGCAAGAATTTATGTACTGCATTGACAAAGTTGTAGTCTGAGATGAGTAATTTATCATCTTATTAAAAGTGATGGCTCTAATTGCTTTGATTAGTGCAGCTCGGAAACAAAGGTTAAGGCCCTTTCTTTGGGCTCAGCCCAGAGTGGCTGATGTGCTACAGTATGTCGGAATTTGACACGTACATTTGTGCTTTACTGATGGAGGGGGAGTAGATGTTCCTCAGCGTCTGACCTAGTAGGCTACGCTTTGTTCTGACATGACCATGACCACTCCCTGACCTTAGTCAGTTTGGCATTTCTTTGAGAAGTTTGCACTCCCTTTCTCAGATCACTCAGACAGACAATGCTATCGAGAAAAACATAAAAGCATATTTATACTGTTAAAGGAGGAGGATTACACCAGTATTTCTCCATCTTCACAACAGGCCGTCTTAAAAAAATCGAGATAGTGAGCGTCTGAAATATATTTGACAGGGTCTCTTTTGAATTAGCTTTGATCATCTTTTTGTATGTGTTAATGTGGCAGCAGCACCCTGGTAATTAACACACAGACAGAGTCCCACAGAAGAATGAGAAAGCACACAGTTAACGTGGGCCCACGGCTGAGAAAATAAATTACTTTAAATATGTAAGTGGACATTGGAATTACCCCTGCAAGAGCGGAGTGGGTTTGGGTAAACCAACTGTCTGTCTCCAGTAATTTATAGACAGCTATGATAAATACTATTTGTCCATGACAGTCACATGAAATAATAAACCTTGTCTTGCTATAAACATTACCAAATCCTGACACTATTGATTTATAATGTCTAACAGTGACATCAAACCAAACAACTGACAGAAACAATGCCAGGGCTTTAGGAGCAGTTTGTCAACTATTAATTCTGTCAAATGGGGTTTCGCTCTAAACTGGAAGAGCTTTTCTTGCAGTTGTCAATCCCTGTACTGAGAATGAGTGCAGTACGTCCGCGGGTAAGGGCCCAAGGCACTGCTTCGTTAGCCCTAATTACCCACAGTCCTGCCTTGGCAACCACAGGGCCAGCCTCTGTTAAAAATGCATGTTAATTATGCAAATGATTAATTTGGCTGGTGCTTGAGGATTTGTGTTTATGCCCGGATTACAGGTAATAACTGTATCAAGCTGCATTTTAAACCTGACCTATGACAAGTCATGCAATATTTTCCAATACATTACCTTCTCTTCTCTTCCAAGTCCATTCCCCATTACTACGAGCTGAATAAATGGCATACGCATTTTCCAACATAGTGGAAGGAAACATGGTATGAATACCCTCCTGAAATGCTATAGTAAGTACATTAGTTCTTAGGAATAAGTAGCTCATATTGTGTAATATTACCTATAATTTGTATAGTTTATCAAAAGCCAGATGTTTATTTCATGTGCACATGCATGCACACACAGGCATTCTAGAAGAGGTCCTATTTCATGGCTGTCCAGGATTAGCTGTCAGGCTAATTGCACACACCTGTGTCGGGGACCACACATGCCCTGTCACCACCTGCCATAGGGAGCAGGCTGAGTGCACGCTGTAATCCCCTCACTATCAAAGTCCTGCCACCCAGCCCCAACCCCAGCTCCAATTCTCAACGTCTGTAATGGAGTCCTATGAAAGCAGACGTATGTCCCTCTTATTCCATACCCAACCTACAGGCCCACTCCAAAACTCTCAACATCAGTCCTGTGTCCCCTGATTCTGACTTTCCCAACTGCAGCTCAAGCTCTCCTGTGCCAGTATGCCAGTATGAAAACTAGTGCCCCGGCCGTCAATGTTGAGCAAGAATACAATAGGGCAAAGTTATGTCCTATGTCATAGTGAGCATGGTTTTGACTACACTCTTAGAAAAAAAGGTGCTATCCAGAACCTAAAAGGTTCTTCGGCTGTCCCCATAGGAAAGCACTTTGAAGAACACTTTTTGGTTTCCACAGAGATTTCTACATGGAACTCAAAAGGGTCCTACCTGGAACCAAAAATGGTTCTACCTGAAACCAAAAAGGGTTCTCCTATGGGGACAGCCGAACAACCCTTTTGGAACCCTTTTTCTATGAGTGTAGCATACCTTAATCCTGGCAATGACTCACTCACACAGATCTTGCTGGAGCTTGCACGACCCTTGGGATGGGGTTTCCTGGTTGAGGTTAAAGCGTGATTTGGTGTGCAGACATTCATGCATGAGTGAGAAAGTGCTACACAATACCCAAGAGCTATGAAAAGAATATCCTCGACCAAAACCTTGACATTAGGGGGATCTTCAGTGAGCCAGGACACCATAGCAAGACATTTAACCCAATCATTCAAAAACACATACATAATAACAGCCAGAAGCCATTATCTGATGTTAAATAAGAAAGCATTGTCAAATGTACAGATACTTAATGGCATTACTTCACAGCAATATGGGTTTCACGCATTCCTGACAAATCTATTAACCCGAGTTAGCTAGCTAACACAGAGGCCTATGCAAGGGAGGAAGCAGTACGACTAGCCCAAAGGAGAGTTGCAATGCTGTTGAGATTGCATACTGTAGATGAACACACTGAGAGTCACAGTGTGTGTACTGTTCCTTGGTTCAAGTGCCAGCTGGCCAGCAATAAGCAGCAGTTCCTCTAGTTGCTGCCAGCGCTGAAATGGTTAAGAGAGCATTAAGCCATTTTGCTCAATGGCCCTTGACCAATAAAGAAATACTGGATTGCATGTCCTGATTTATGCCCTGTGAACACATGCCTATGCATGCATACAAACACAAACAAACACTTTGCTCCAAAAGCCTCGTTATAACACACTAAAATTGTTAGAAGCTCATAAGAAGGAAAACAAAGGACTGAAATGTTAAAATCAACCTTCCTAAGGACTTGTGTTAGATCACATTTGAATTAGGATTCTAACCATTCGCTCAATGGATTTAAATTATGGTTAGATTAGAGCCTAGTAGAAGCCTACTGTAAATCCTACTCTCCTTTAATGTTTGCCGCAATTCCTCTCAAATAGTCAATATTGATCAACGTGATTTCCCTGGGTACCCCAGGAGCCAGAGCCAGGCAGAGCGAGTGAGATACATTATTTAAGGGACATGGAGCCAAAACGTAGAGTAGTAGAGGGGATGTTTATGCAGACGATTTATACATCCCAACACTCCTGTCAACAAGACGACAGATGACAAGCATAATTGCCTCATATTATATGTGCTGTATGTGTTGTGAATTTGCAACAGGCAACAGGGACTGTTGGCTACACTGGCTCTAGCTCAACATCTAATGGATGCGATAGGAAAAGCTATTATATTCTTCCTTCTAAACTGTGGAGAGGAATCTGCCATTATTTGCACTAGATCAAAGCATGTGATCCTGTTTTAGAAATCAATCATTGCAATTCTGTTTGAGTTGCCTGTTTTTCTTGTCTGAAAGAGAGTGGAGGGGCTTTAGCTGGTCAGGTATAGGGCATGCATCACTGCCTGGGAACCAGTGGGTTGTGATTTCATGTTGGTTTTTCATTATTAATTTGAGACACACAAGGTCATTGGGGCCTGATAGTCCTGGGAACTGGTTGTTATCTTAACACAGTTGTCAACCTGTATTGACTGATATGACACTGATTGATAACACAGGGCTGTGCAGCGCTTCTGGATAATCTTTGGTGATCTCTGAAATGTAAATGCCAGACATTTTGGTCTAAAAACAAAAACACAAAAGTCATTTTTTTAATAGTGAAAACAAATGTTTATTCAGTCTGCTTGATGGCAAACTGCCAGAACTTAACATACAGTATTTCCCCCTTAAATGTAGCTTAAACAGAAATGGAAAGGGAATATTGTCAAAACATCTGTCCAATTGGAAGAGAAAGCACGTTTATTGTTAGAAAAAAAAATCGAATCAGAAAATAAACATTGTAAAAACCTGTGAAATCTTGAACAAAAGGGTTGAATTCTGAGCAGCTGGCATGAAATGAACTATTCTGGAAAGGGAATGCCAGTTTCCGAGCGCCCCGAGCATCGATTTAGAGCCAAGGCAGTAAACAGCTTTTATCAGCAATAATGATGGCATAATCCCAGCTAAAGAGGAAAGTAGCATATGGCATCAGGCTTACAACTGCAATTCCATCTAAGTGTGTGTGTGTGTGTGTGTGTGTGTGTGTGTGTGTGTGTGTGTGTGTGTGTGTGTGTGTGTGTGTGTGTGTGTGTGTGTGTGTGTGTGTGTGTGTGTGTGTGTGTGTGTGTGTGGTGGGGGGGTATCACAACGTCCACTTGAATGATATTCAGCCAATACTATTGTTTTAATTGCACAGGTTATCATCAACACTGTCAGAGATTAACCTGACTAATGGGAATGTACAGGTACTGAGGATCTTTTTTTGTCCTGATTTGAATCTGGGATAATAAAACCCATAAAGATCATGTCAACATACATCACAAGAGCGTAATACTGCAACATAAGCGCTATAATGCACCATGGCACCATATGGTTAATAGATTACAACTGGCACAAGTGGGGAAGTATCCATGTTACCCATCCTACCATGTAATACAACTTGTCACAATGTTTCAGTAAAATAAATACTTTGATAGATAAAAATTATATAGAAAAGTATAAAACCTCAACATTGCAATGATGGCTGTTGCCCCTGCACTGACAAGCTACAGTACTATATGTTTACGCAGAGCAAAAGCTGCCTCTTAACTTCCACTAAGCAGCCAATTAAGACGTATTATCAATCAGGCCTACTGCATTGCTGGGGCTTGCACAGAAGTAGAAAAGCACTGTGCTGCAATATCTATATTTCTGTTGTCAGTTGAATAGTATCTCCCTTCATTAAACCTATCAAGTGTTCCCTTTGATCATGCAACCAAGGCCAGAAGACAGATCTGTTCCTGGAACAGTGTGCGCCTGCCAAGTTGCTCTCGAGACCGGCTTCAACCTCCTCCATTGATTTTCCACCAAGCTGCGACCATTCATTGTTTGTGACATTCTCCTGTCGCCTCTTTAACACCCTTCAACCAAATCAATTTCATATTTTTGTCAATGCCTTGCAAGAGGATGAGCCCAATGGAAAGGGACTTCACATGATTTAGCATTTCGATTTTCTGCAACAGTTTTATCTGCAGTTTTTACAAGACTTATAAAGCTGGCACTACGTGTTCATTTAAGGACATATAATAGAGAGGAGGAAAAATGTGCTGTCGTTTGCCACAAGCTACCCATAGTCCTCTAAACCACCTCTCTAAAGAAATGGTTAATGGAAAAAGGTGATTAAAAACATGTCAATTCTACGAGACACATTATTTGTGTATGTGGAACCGAAAAACAACTAATGTTTTATTTAATAATTTAAAAAACAAATAGTCCTAGATTTGAACCAAAATGCTAATTAACAAACTAGCTGAAGGTAATAAATACTTGTATTATGACTAGAATGCACTTATGTTGTATGCTTTACATTGTAGGAATTGTTTTTTATCTTCAGTTTTTCTCCCTCATCTCAGCGTATGCCATATCGCTTTGTCCTCTATTCTAGTATTGATACCAGAGTCAAAATGACGACAATAATAACAAAACTGACCTTGACTTTCAGCATTAATTTTAAGAGTACTATTTGATAACAATATTAACTGCAGCCATAATGAGATGAATATTCCCTATTTAGCGTGGACAGCATTAGGACAAATTCCGAGGGGAGAGCTGCCTGCTCCAGATACATGCTGGTCACTCTTAGTTGTCAAAGCTGATTTATTGCCTCCTAGCTATTCAGTTTCCCATTTTGTCCTCGTCATATCCCCGACTCATGATCATTCTGCGCTGACCCTTGTAGGGCAGGAAGGGAATATTGATAAAACAATTATCATTTGATTTTCCATTTCAATTACGGATTGGAGAAGGCAAAAAGAAAAAGATTGCAGCATTGATTTTTTTCCCTACCTTACAACAGGAAAGAGCCTGGCTTTGATGGGATGCTTTGTTGACATGAGCTTTCTACATCTCCTTTTCTGTTGCAGTTGTAAAGGCTATACTTCATGGCCTGTTCACAAATTAGGTACAAAGGTTTCATAGGGACCAGTGATGGTCTTTTAAAATGCAACAGGGTGGCAATCATAAAGGTACAGAGCGGTTACACGTTTACCATTTGAAAATCTCAAACAAAATCTATACCCAATTTCTGTCCTACTCTATAGGCAACGGGTTTGATGGCTACCTTCTCCACCAGCAGATTCTGCCTGCGATGGGATGAGCTGCTCTCCATGAGGGAGCACCATGTTCACACCACTGCTGACCTGAGGTGAATCTGTGCCTGGTTCTCTGGAGGCCAGGGGCCCTAGAGGTCAGGGCACTTTGTCAGTGACACCATTCCCTCCTCTCCCCCATCCTGATTGTCTGCCAGTGAGTATTTGTCACTCAGAAATGACAACACAGCTGCATCATACTAGTATTCCCCATGGCACTGACACAATACCTCCTCAACATGGGGCTGAGCTATGGTTGAGAGGCTACACTGTGAACAGACCAGACAAGAGAGCCTAATGTATTCCAATAAGAACTAAACAAATAAAGGCTGTAGGCTGCTGCAGGCATTTGAGTGCAAATTATGAATGACTGAATCTTCTGTCATACATAATGTAAATGTACAGTACCAGACAAAAGTTTGGACACTTACTCATTAAAGGGTTTTTCTTTATATTTACTATTTTCTACATTGTAGACTAATAGTGAAGAGATAAAAACAATGAAATAACACATATGGAATCATGTCGTAACCAAAAAAGTGTTAAACAAATGAAAATATATTTTAGATTTTAGATTCTTCAAAGTAGACACCCTTTCCTTGATGACAGCTTTGTACACTTTTGGCATTCTCTCAACCAGCTTCATGAGGAAGGCTTTTCCAACAGTCTTGAAGGAGTTCCCACATATGCTGAGCACTTATTGGCTTCTTTTGTTTCCCTCTGCGGTCCGGTGGGTTGAGGTTGGGTGATTGTGGAGGACAGCTCATCTGATGCAGCATGCCATCACTCTTCTCCTTGGTCAAATAGCCCTTACACAGCCTGGAGGTGCGTTTTGAGTCCTTTTCCTGTTGAAAAACAAATGATAGTCCCACTAAGCACAAACCAGATGGGATGGAGTATCACTGCAGAATGCTGGGGTAGCCATGCTGGTTAAGTGTGCCTTGAATTCAAAATAAATCCCAGACAGCGTCATCAGCAAAACACCTCCACACATCTCACCTCCTCCTCCATGCTTCACGGTGGGAACTGCACATGCGGAGATCATCTGTTCACCTACTTTGCGTCTCACAAAGACACGGTGGTTGGAACCGAAAATCTCAAATTTGGAGTCATCAGACCAAAGGACAGATTTCCACTGGTCTAATGTCCAATGTTGCTCATGTTTCTTGGCCCAAGCAAGTCTCTTCTTATTAGTGGTGACCTTTAAGAGTGGTTTCTTTGCACAATTCAACCATGAAAGCCTGATTCACACAGTCTCCTCTGAACAGTTGATGTTGAGATGTGTGTTACTCGAACTCCGTAAAGCACTTATTTGGGCTGCAATCTGAGGTGCAATTAATAACCGATTTCTGAGGATGCTAACTCTAATGAACTTCTCTCCTGTAGCAAAGGTAACTGGGTCTTCCATTCCTGTGGCAGTACTCATGAGAGCCAGTTTCATCATAGCGCTTGATGGTTATTGTGACTGCACTTGAAGAAACATTAAAAGTTATTGAAATGTTCCGTATTGACTGACCTTCATCTGTACAAACAATAGTACGCAAGTATAAACACCATGGGACCATGCAGCCGTCACACCGCTTAGGAAGGAGACGCGTTCTGTCTCTTAAAGATGAACATACTTTGATGCGAAAAGTGCAAATCCATCCCAGAACAACAGCAAAGGACCTTGTGAAGATGCAGGAGGAAACAGGTACAAAAGTATCTATTTCCACAATAAAACGAGTCCTATATCGACAGCAAGGAAGAAGCCACTGCTCAAAAACCGCCATAAAAAAGCCAGACTACGGTTTGCAACTGCACATGGGGACAAAGATCGTACTTTTTGGAGAAATGTCCTCTGGTCTGATGAAACAAAAATAGAACTGTTTGGCCATAATGACCATCGTTATGTTTGGAGGAAAAAGGGGGAGGCTTGCAAGCCAAAGAACACCATCCCAACCATGAAGCACGGGGGTGGCAGCATCATGTTGTGTGGTGTGTTTTGCTGCAGGAGGGAATGGTGCACTTCACAAAATAAATGGCATCATGAGGGAAGAAAATTATGTGAATATATTGAAGCAACATTTCAAGACATCAGTCAGGAAGTTAAAGCTTGGTCGCAAATGGGTCTTCCAATGACCCCAAGAATACTTCCAAAGTTGTGGCAAAATGGCTTAAGGACAACAAAGTCAAGGTATTGGAGTGGCCATCACAAAGCCCTGACCTCAATCTCATAGAAATTTGTGGGCAGAACTGAAAAAGTGTGTGTGAGCAAGGAGGCCTACAAACCTGACTCAGTTACACCAGCTCTGTCAGGAGGAATGGGCCAAAATTCACCCAACTTGTTGTGGGAAGCTTGTGGAAGGCTACCCAAAACGTATGACCCAAGTTAAACAATTTAAAGTCAATGCTACTGAATACTAATTGAGTGTATGTTTTGTAAGTCGCTCTGGATAAGAGCGTCTGCTAAATGACTTAAATGTAAATGTAAACTTCTGACCCACAAGGACTGTGATGAAAGAAATAAAAGCTGAAATAAATCACGCTCTCTACTAATATTCTGACATTTCACATTCTTAAAATAAAGTGGTGATCCTAACTGACCTAAGACAGGGAATTTTTTCTCTGATTAAATGTCAGGAATTGTGAAAAACTGAGTTTAAATGTATTTGGCTAAGGTGTATGTAAACTTCCGACTTCAACTGTTAACTTCTGACTTCAACTGTATGTGTTATTTCATAGTTTCCATGTCTTCACTATTATTCTACAATGTAAAAAATGTAATAAATAAAAACCCTGGAATGATTAGGTGTGTCCAAACTTTTGACTGGTACCGTATATAAAATGTCATAAAATTCAACAGAAAAGCATGAAGTACATACAGAAGAAATGGGTGACACAGGTATGAAATGCTGACTTTCATGTGCATTGAGCAAGCCATGTCAAATGAATGAATTACCATATAAAGTAAATAGATCACTCCGTAAATTATTTGGAACATTGGTAATGGGTTAAGACCTAATGGGAATCCTGGTAAAATAGCCTTCAGGGAGTCTGGGAAAATATGCCTCAGTGAAGTGGCCGGCACCAGGCCAAAACTCTGTGTAGAGTGGAAGGGGAGGAGCAGAGCAGACTTCACAGAGATGGCAGGAGAGTGTGAGAGAAAAAAGGGGGACTGGAGAGAGAGAGAGAGAGAGAGAGAGAGAGAGCGAGAGAGAGAGAGAGAGAGAGAAAGAGAGAAAGAGAGAGTGGAAGAGAGTGAGGGCGAGAGACTGTTCTAAGAATCTTCACCCATGGATGATGTTAAGTTCCAGTGTTGAGCATAATCGTGTAAAAACGCTGAAGACTTGAAAGGTGATGATAATGCTATTGCTGGCCGGTGATCCAGCACGGTCACAGGCAGCAGCAGCAAGGCACCCAGTGCTCTACAACCTCCTATACTGCAGTTCGCTTCAGCGCACACAGTAGCTCCAGGGGAATTCACATGGCTAACCTTAAGGAAGTTTGGCTTTGATCAAAGTTTAGCGTTAGCATGATTGGGCTGCCTCCTGCAGATCCGGCCAGGGGATCAGGGGATGAAGCCTGGGCTAAGATCTGTTCCCAAAGCTCCAGTGCACCCTTCCAAAACAGGATTATGTTTGGCAATTAAGGTAATGAACTGGATAACGTAAGAGCGCATAATGATCCACTTTATCCCGATCCATTGCGGTGCCTCTCCTACTTCTTCCAACACGTTTACCACTCTATCACAACTGATACTAGGAGGGCTTGACATGTCTCTAACTAAGGACTTCCCTATCCTGTACTACACAGTATTCATCAAACTATGATCATCGTAATTGGTATTCTCACTTATGACACACAGAATTATATCACAAGTGCTGAAACACAAACATTGTCCAGCGTGAGCATCTATAAAATAACACTTCCTTGTAGACTGTGTTCATCAGCAGGGGTGAAACACAGCAGCCCTTGTTCAGAGAGCGGCCAACAAGGAAAGGCCATGGAGAGAGCAGAGGGGCAGACAGAAGAGACAGAGGAGAAAGAAAAGAAGACCTCCAGTAGGGAGAGAGGTAGTGCTTCCAGGGCATACGATGTGTGTGTGTGTGCATTAGTGTGAAAGATAGAGCCCTGTGTCCATCTGTGTCACTGAGAGTGCCCATGCTCTCGTTCCCCAATTCAACCTCCCACCTCATCAATGCACAACTTGTCTGATCGCTCCCTTTTCATTTGAACACATTATCTAGCCCCAAATTTCACTTCAATCTCACCTCATCTCTCCATACTACATTAACCCCTGGCAATTGCCTTCCAAATGACCCCATTAGGCTGTAATTGCCTCAGCAGGCCTGCTCCCTCGCTTGTAATTCTGTGCAGCTCACCCACCAGACGTTACCCAGGCATTGTTTCATGTTCTGGCTCCCATCAGCGAGTTCAGCCGCTGACCCCCCTCCATCGGGGCCGGAGCCGCCGCTCTACTCACCGACCGCTAGCTAACAGTGGCACTGTCAGACGACTACTACTACCCCCACCACGCCACAGTGAGCTCACTCACACTGGAGGCGCCATGCAGTCACTTCCTCCTCAATGACCAGACTCACAGCCAATTTCACAACCTTGCAGACAATACAGGAGCCACTAATACAGGGCCAATGAATCTGAACTTCAACTTAGACTACCTCATACTCATTAACTATTTCAGTATTATACTCCATTTATGATACCTGGCGATGGAAATATGCTATGGAAGTGTGATGTAATCTCTTTTCGAATCAAATCAAATTGTATTTGTCACATGCTTCGTAAACAACAGGTGTAGACAGCGAAATGCTTACTGATGGCCCCTCCCAACAATGCAGAGACAAAGAACATGGAGAAATAATAGAAAAATATAACAAAAGTAATAATAAATACACAATGAGTAACGATAACTTGGCAATGTACAAGGTGTACCAGTACCGAGTCAATGTGCAGGGTACAACGTTACATCTGTGCCTATATCAGCTATATGGAAGATGGAAATCAAGAAACAAAGCCCAGATATTCATGCGATGTGTTCAGTATTAAACATAGAAGGTGAATGGTGTGGTATTTGTGCATTAACAGCCAATGAGCTAACAATCCATTTTTGCCTTCAGTATTAATCAGGTTTGTGTTGGGAGAGAGTGCAGCCAGCAGTGACACCCGCCATGGCACCTCCCAACATCGCATCACCTTTCATGTTCCCACCAGGGAGCTTGTGTCAGGACTGCTCAACTTTTTTGACGAGGGCCTCCATGGGTAACTAACGTGCAAATGCAGATGGGTGGTGAAAGCGATCCTGACAGTGATGTATTGCAACTGGTTGCAGGTGTCAAAAAGAAGAGAGAGTCTTTGCCAGCCATTGGCTGTATATGTGTGTGTGTGTGTGTGTGTGTGTGTGTGTGTGTGTGTGTGTGTGTAGAAGGGGTTATGGTGGAGTAGGACTGATACCCTATTTACCATCCCCTCCCCTCTTAGCCACCATGTCCACACTGCCTCCCATAACTGGTTCATTACCCCATCACAGCCCTCCTCTCCTCCCATCACAAACCCCTCTCTCCTATGCTCTCTCTCTCTGTGGAAAGATACTGCACTGTTACCTGCTGTCTCACTATGCTTGTTAACAGCACTACTCAGCTAACAGCCTATTTCACCTCAATATCCATATATTTGCCTTTTGAATACTGAAAACAGAGAATGACAAATAAATACTTCAGGACTGTTGTAAAAAGCAATATAGCCTCACTGTAGAGGCTATACACCACAGGTGTCAAACTCAATCCACGGGGGGCCGAGTGTCTGCGGGTTTTCGCTCCTCCCTTGTACTTGATTGATGAATTAACATCACTAATTAGTTAGGAACTCCCCACACCTGGTTGTCTAGGGCTTTATTGAAAGGAAAAAACAAAAACCTGCAGACACTAGACCCTCCGTGGAATGAGTTTGACACCCCTGCTATACACTATAACATATTGTGGTGAAGTTCTACATAAGTATATTCAACCAATCCACCCAATACACTACACAGCACACACATTCATACAGTGTAAACACACAAACATTCACAAGTCGTTTATATCCATTTCATTGTTTCTGTTTTCAAATAGCTCATTTAATTTCATTCGTTTCCTTAGCAAACTGTTCCCTCGGAATATCAAGGTGTTTTTTGTTGCAAAGCTCTAACTGATCCAGGGGGATTTGGTTCCAACAGCCTGTCTCTCCCTGGCCTTTCAACACAAAACTCTGTGCTCCAATCAAAATGAACCACCAGGGACCCCCCTCCCCTCCCCCCCGAGCTATGCCTGCTCCAACTGCTGTGATACCAGCCTCTCTGCCATTGATCGCAGAGTATCGCAAAGAGCATGCATGCTAGTATTAGCAGAGAACAAAGGCCTGTGCTGCCTTGTAAAACTACTGCACACGATAAGTGCATCTAAGTTCTCAAATGTTTATCTCTTCTCCAAAGAATAAAAGAAACAGATGACTATTAAAGAGGTTACCTATGTTTTCACACTAGTCACAACTAATCTTTTTACTGAAAAAATTTGTGAAATTTTTATGGTTTATAATTGACTTGTCATATATGATAATAATGTGTATATACAGTATGTAATACATATAAAATGTTTTTGTGTGATGACATTGTATGCACTGTAATTGCTTTTATTATGCACAATGTAATTTCAGGCACTGAATACATGAAATTAAATACAGTTTTATTGATCTATAAACTGACACAAATCAAGGAAATCTAATAAATTATAATTGGGATAAATCACAATTAACCCATGGCAAACTCAGTTACTGGTCCACCACTGACATAATGCTAATTACTTTTGAAAAACGGTGTAATTCTTCCTGGAAAAGTTTAAAAATAACTCTTCTATAAATACAGTATGTGCTCGTTTATTTAATCAAAGGCTAATTTACTTCTGACAGAGAGTAAATTCCACTATTTTCTGTGAGCCTCTTAAAAATTGCCATCATTTTTAATTAATTCTTAATTAAAATATATTACACCACAGCTTCTACCCATCTCTCTTGATATTCTAACATAATCAATTCAGAACCATTTACATATCATTAATTAAAAGCTTTCCTCTCTCATCCTTAAAATCATAATGAGGGCCTATTCCACATGAACAACATATAAGGTAGAACATAACAATGCTGTGTAGGATGGATGTCAGATTCAACAATGTGTCCTCCATCTCTGGTTTTCTGGAGAGCTTTTTCTCATTCTAAAGTTAACTAAAATGTTATAGCGTACATTTAAAGCACTGGAGACCTATGAGTAAAACATCATAATGTTTATAAATCACTATCAGAATTGTCCAAAAAGTAAACCCATTGCTCCCAATTTTGCAATTCAAAGAAAGGGGAGATGAAACTAATTACATATATTTATAATGCAAAAAGAATTGACAGCTCAATATCAGTAGTCCGGCATTTTACTGTATAATGAATTGTGCAGTAAAAAAACTGCAGTGTATTCATTAGCCAGGCTTTAAAAACGCTGCCACATTTCACATATCTCTCCATCTTGAGCTCTCTCTTCAGGAAGAGTAATAATATGCCGAGGATCAGGCATATCCTGAATTTTATCGTCAGTCTCTCACAGGTGCTCCAGCATTACTTGTCACGACTGCATGTCTGGGTCTTCTGCACGTCAGATAAAAATTGCTGCACTTGGTGTTTCGGCAGCCTGACAGCAATTTATTTGAATGTTTTGTCACAATGGTCGGTGGTGCATTTTGTGATGGGCTGCCTGCACACTAGAATGGCAACAGCTCATACCATTCTGACACACACATGCCCGTGTGCACCACACACACACACACACGTACACTGTAGTGCTCTCACAAGTCCTGTCAAATGAGCCAAATGGCCAGTGAGGAGGTGACACCGTTTTTAATGACTTATCCACAACCCACACTCCGGTATGTCTTATATCCAACCATCAAAACCACAAAAATGACAGATTTGTGCAAAATAAATTGAGTCAAAGACACATTGACATGTTCTACCAATGTAAGGCTATGAGACAATAATCAACACAAGAATGTTTGTGTGTTATATAGCCTCAGTCATTGTTGAATAGTAGTATTGAGCAGCTCTAGCAGGTGAAGATCATCAGTCTCTCTGCACCTCTGGGTTGTACAAACACCTTTACCCTCATAAGTATAGGCCCATGCTCAATTACATGTCTGTAAAGTCATACCCATGAAGAGAATTATAAACAAAACATACTGCAGTCTCACCCTCACACACTCTTAACAACACATGCCCAAAGCAAGGTAGCTGGCACACACATGCACACACACACAGACATATACAGCCAGCTTGAACATTGCTGTACAGCAATCTGAAACCACAAACTCAAGTCTCTAAGAGCAATAAACAGAGTAGGTTGAATGTAATTGGCATTTCGTTCCACCATGTGAACTGTTCTTGGCTTACAGCCTGGTCAAACACGGTGGCTTTATGTAAATAGAAAAGAATGATCATTTTCAAGAATTAGAAACAATATATGTGGAGATGAAGTTGTTGTGGCTAGTAAAAAACAAGAAAGGATGCATGTCATTAAACTATTATGTATTGGATTCACACCTAAATGAAATATTTAACTTACTTTACATTACAACTTGAAAGCCAAAATAGTTTAACACAAGACTGTCACCAAATGTCAAGATCGTTGTTGACTTGGAAACTGACATGAATATGTTGTCTCTATTTTAGGATAGGTACTTATCTTTCACTTGCCAGAATAGCCCTGTGTCATAGGCTGGCTGTGCCTACAACTACATCATGTAAATCAAATGAATCTTATGATTATGGAATAAAAAATGAGCACACACAGGATAGTCAGTAAGTTAATGAAATCCTCTGAAAGACAGGAACTCTATTTTAACACTGTGATAATTAAAGTACTGCACAGTTGTAATTTACAGCCCTCGCTTAATTGCATAGGAAAAGTAAAATGGGAAAGGTCTATGAGGAGATTAAAATGGTGTGTGTGTGTGTGCAAGCGTGCATGCGTGTGTATTTCTGCTCTTGATGCCAGGCTGTAGCCTTAACAAGGGATTTCCATGCACCTAAACAACAAGATTATATATTTTAGCATCATGGAATCAATCAAAGATTAGGTAATGAAATATGTACTGTCCTATTTTTTTCTGCTACCAGGCCCTTTGACAAATCGAGTACAATCCAAAATCTCCATAAATCACTATTACAGACAAGTATATCATCACCACCGCATATATCTTCCCCAGCCTGACCCGTAGAGTAATGAGAAAAGGCCTAGACTATCTTGTCTGATTAATTAATTCAAAATGTCGGCTGTTATTCAAATGTGAGGCTGCTATTTGAATAAGACTTGACAGCAATGTCTGAAGAAATCATTTCTGGTTTGTGAGGCTGCTGCTGCATTACTGATGATGGCTTATGAAAATGTTAGAAGCAGGGAGTATTTTCTCCCTCTACGCCGCTTCTCTCCCCCTCTCTCTCACCTCTTTAGTCATGATAGCTCGGAGAAGTATGTCATTACTTCAACCCGTTCACAATTAGGGCTCTTAGCACTTATTTTCACAGTCCTCAGTGTTTTTGCATTCCCTCCCACAGCCAGTCCAGATCTACAGGGCAGTGCTTTGGCTCCACAAGAGACATGCTGGCAGAGAGCGAGGGCATGGTTTTTACAACCGCAGCTCCCCCACTGCTGACAGCCACTGCTGCCAAAGTGACACACACTGTTTGGCTTTCCCACGTTCATACAGATCTTCATCTTGATCACACAACTAATCACAATTACTCCTCATTCGGATTTCCCAGCATCGCTCGCTTTAGCTCACCATACTAAATTATAGATGAGGTACACTACTAAATTATCACAGGTGTACAGCCAAGAATTGTAAAACGCCTCACTCTATGGCATGGTTTTTCCCTAAGCCTTGTTTCTGATCTTTACTGAAGGTTTGGGGAAAGCGGCGGAGACAGATAGAGTGGGGGTGGGGAGGAGAGAGGATGGAGGAATCGGAGCCCGTGGGTCTACGTGCATGAGGCTGGTGCACACCACTCTATCGCTTCTCTCATCAAGCAAGGATTCTAATCAGGGCTCGGGAGATATAAGACGCTCAGTCATTAAATAAATTAACTCTGCCACTCCATGCTCTCCTTCAGCACCCGGGAGGCCAGGCCATGCTCGGCATACTTACAGACAGAGGCACCAAGCGCCCTCGAAACCAAGCCTTCACACCGGGACCTGACAGGCTGGCTGACTCGCGCACACGCACCCACACACGCACACACCATGTTAGGGTTTATTTTTCATTATTTAGAGAAAGAGGGGAACCACGCCTTCTGTCCTAACACAGCTATGTTTACCCACGCATGGGAGGCCTCTCAATTTACATAATTATCTTCAAAGTCCAAAAGCAAAATGGGGACATTACAGTACAAAATACAGACTGACATGTGCAGCAACTTACTATATAGAAAGGTAAAAGGGGATACCTAGTCAGTTGTACAACTGAATGCATTCAACTGAAATGGTGTCTTCCGCATTTAACCCAACCCCTCTGAATCAGAGAGGTGCGGGGGGCTGCCTTAATCGACATCCACGTCTTAGGCGCCCGGGGAACACTGGGTTAACTGCCTTGCTCAGGGGCAGAACGACATATTTTTCCCTTGTCAGCTCGGGGATTCGATCCAACAACCTTTTAGTTACTGTGCCAAGGTTTAAATAGTCAACAAACCCCTGCAACTATGCTGATTCATTGACTTTATGAGATCTTGTTGATGTGGGCTTTGAGTCTTAGTACACTGCAGTACAAATCATCAACAGGAAACAACTGAAATGATGAATGGTGAGACAGTAACTGTTCAGATCACTGAGAACCAAAATAAAAGCTGACATTGTCTTCCTACACACCCATCTGAGAGCAGAGATAGACCCTTATGAGGCTTAGTGATTGACTGTTTAAAACGTTGATGTTTCTGCTGCTTGCATAAACTCCTACCTTCCACAGTAGTACGAGGGGAAAAAAGGCTACCTAAATATGTATCAATCATTCTGAAAGAGCTAGTGTTTATTTGAGAAGCAGAAGTGAGAGAAATACTCTGTGTCAGCAAAATGTCTGTTGTCAAAACTTGCTCTTTGAATTTTCACTGCAATGTGCAGATGCACATGTACTTAGAAATCGGTTACAAGGCGCCTGGTATCATCCTAATGCATGCTTTAATTCCACTTCACTTAGAAATGAAATACCTAGGAAGGTGGACAAGACATTAGTGAAAGTAAGGCCTGAAAAGAAGGGTCTGGGGATCTCTTTGGCAGACAGGATTAAATATTAATGTGTCTCCTGCTAGGACACAACAGATACTCATATCATGGCTACTGCACATCAGTTCATTGTGTTCACACATTGGGCCCTGAATCGTTCACTTTCAGAAAAGCCTCAATGTTGAAGATGTTAAAGGCCCAGTGCAGTCAAAAATGTGATTTCCTGTGTTTTATATATATTTCCACACTATGAGGTTGGAATGATACTGTCCAATTGTAAAAGTGTTGATAATGGCATTTTAGTGTATGAGCTGTTTGAAAAGACCGCTTGAAATTTCAGCCTGTTCTGGTGGGATGGAGTTTTGGCAGTAAAAAGTGAATAGACCAACAAGAAAGACAGTTCATACTCTTTGCAAATAACAGCTAGTTTTCTGTTTTTCCCTACCCACTCAGACCTATCCGCGACAGTACTAGCTACATTCTTGTTTGAGAAAATGTTCTTCGCCAAGAAGCAATTTTTTAAAACCATTTTAATTGAACACAATCACAGTAAGATACGCAATTGTTACCCAGAAATAATTTGAGATAAAAATGGCTGCATCGGACCTTTAAATAAAATGTATGTTGGTAATTTCAAAAACACAGATACTATGAAAAAGCACATTGTCATCATTATTTTTTTACAACATTGAATATATCTTATTTTAGTTTTCTGTTCCTTTTCCAAGTGCACAGACATCATAAATAATTTTGATATATGGATATAGGTTGCCAACATGTCATTTAACTTGTTTATAATATCTATAGACATATAGTAAAGATGTTAAGTGAATCTGATAATCAAATGAAACATACATTTGTGAATAACTGTTAGATTGTAATATTAGTAATTATCTATATCAGTAGGTGCTTTTCGTTTCCTATGTACTTCCTAACAGCGATAACTCCAAGGAAGACTGAGTACTCCCACCAGCTTGCTACTGGACAGGATAGGTCCACTCCCAAATCAGGGGAGCGGACCCATCCTAAATTCATTAGGAGGGACCATCCAATCCCCCACCGCCTTCCTCTTGTGGAAAAACGGGAAAGAAAAACAGCAGTAATGTACTCTGGGTGACATCCACTTTCTAAAGAGAAGAGAAACCAGCCTCTTTTGCTTTTCAATCCCCATCAAAGTGGAGTAAGAGGAGGGACAGCGTTCCCCGACTCGCCGTCATTAATCATGACTTTCTGGGAGCAAGCGCGTATTAATTTCTGTCATCCCAAACATCATTGCATATTGTTATGGCACGGCTTAGTCCTCATTCACCACCAGACGTTACCCGCTTGTCCTGGCTGAGGGAAGACTATGACGGTGTGGCTATGTTCAGAGCAAGAGGCCTTTATCCTTGGGGCTCTGACACCAATTAAGCCATTTCACCAAGAGAGGAAAACAGGACCTGCCGTTTCACTTTAACATGAGCCATCACCTAGCCTTTGGCCACTTGCCATCTTTCCGTTGCTTCAGCCCACAAAAATGAACTTCAAGGAAGAAAAGGAAAGGTACATTTAGAGTAGTCTTATACATTCACCAACCCATAAGAAAATATGATGATAGAAGTGGAGGGGTTTTCAGTCCCATGTATATTGTTTTAGGAGTAAAGATAGTAAATCTGAATCACTCAATAATATAAGGTTTCTCTGTGTTCAACACCAGGAGCCAATAAGTTGCCTTTAAAAACACAAATACAAGGCCATCAAGGAGTTTCAGTGAAATGATTGATGCTCTGTTCTATCTGACCTGGCAAATATTCGAAATGTTCTATTCTCATTTTAATGTTAAGTAAAAAAGACTATCAATTGATAAACAATCTCTGTCCCTAATAATAGTTAATAATGCAAGGTAGTACCATTTAGTGATGACTTCAAAACTGGCCATACAGATGCCTTCAGACATTTACATCTGCTTTTAAGTTTTTAATGTTGCCTTTTGGCAGGCAGCAGAGTGGGGCTTGTCAGGGCAGGGGCAGAATAATGCAAGGTTTGGTATGAATTAAATATTAGAAATCTTAACACAGCAGCCAATAAGAATTATTTGCCTTATTAAAGCAGCAGAAGACGCTGATTAAATTTTCATTGCATTGCAGTCTTTTTCCCATTTCTGCCTTCAATATATCATTGTAATGTATGAACCGTGTGGAACAATGGCTTGTGGAACAATAGAAAAAGGGACTTAATTTCAGATGAACAAATAGAGAACTTTAGAAAACATCTTTTGTGAAAACAATACATGTGATAAGGGCAGAAATAGACAACAACAACACATTGTTCTGTTTTCTAGAATAGCTACATAACGTTATTCAACATTGTGTAGTGTGTGTGTGATAACATGGATAATGATCTGAAGCCTTGCAATGTTGAAATGTTAGAACTGTTCAAATAAAATCTGTAAATCTAATAATCTAGATGAAATTGAAAATGCCAACACTTCTCTGAATGATAAATGATCACCTGTAAGAGTTCCATTCACTATACCCTGTTATGTATTACATGGATAATATGATATGTATCATCAAACCTCTAAAGATGAGTCAGTCAATCATAAAATAGATCAACACCAAAACAAATAACATCAAAATTTATTTCCTGGAAACAGCAGAGGGGCCCCTCTTTACTAAAAAAACATTCTGCCATGTTGGTTGTCCACATTTAATGTGTATGGGGAGTAAATGAACATCAGGCATCTATTGCCCCATGAGAAAATATCTTCTCTGAAACACTGGAGCTAATGAAATGGGGACCTATAAATAGCAGTATCATTACCGAGAGAGGACTTGCTTTGTACCAGTCTCTCCATCTGACACTCTTTATACTAATAACGCTCTATGGTAATATTGTTCCACCATCTAATGATACTGCGTTAAAACATTAAGACCAGGATTGGACTCAGATAATGAAACTCTATAGGAAACATCCGGTAACCAAACCTTTGCTCTGTTTCTAGTTGTATCATTCTTATTACTGTGTAACAGTCTGCCCATTGCATTGGTCCAGTGTCTCTGTTACCTGACCTGATCTGTGATTAGCTCTTACTCAATCAATATCACTTATCGCTCCTTAAGATACATTCAGACCATTCCTCAATGGGCTTGAACTAAATAGTACCTACACAAATCTAGCATACTAATGTATACTTATGAAAACGTCAATAAATAAACATAAAACTAATTGATTTAACAGAATTACTCGCTGTCAAATCTATATCAGACAGGAACCGTCCAACGAGGTGAGCATATTTTGCTGTAGTACATATGGGACATAAACACCATGGTGGTTGGATGGCTTTTCAAGCTTTTATGCTTTCTGACAAAATTATTGATGACAACACATCACAAATAGTACTTATGTCATATACATGTCAGGGGAAAAGCATAAAATATTGAAAACAGCTGTGGCTGGCTTAACATTCACTTCTTTGAATGAAAATGTAATGTTTCATACTGAGCACAATTTGGTTAACCTGCAAAGAATAGCTGACAAGTCAAAGGTGATATCGAATTCATCAGCCGGTCTCTTTCTGGTCTGAAGGGCCCACAACTCCGGTAATATATTAGAGGAGACGCCTTGCTAACAGATGCCAGGGCCCTGATGGAGAACAAGCTACCTCCATGTTCCAAAAATGTCTCCAACATGAACATAAAGCACCAGGTGGCCCACGGGGGAAACATTATGACATCTGACCTCTGGAGAGGAGGGCCTAGCTTTAAGCAACGATCACAGGGAAATAAATGTGTTCAAAAATAAATGATGATCAGCTCTACAGGGGTTGAACATCTTGAATTAACTAACACGACAGACAAACGTATTCCCATTGACAAAAATAAGTTTAGTAGCCAACTGAATTAATAAACTCCAATGAAATTCCAATAACAGAATTCTGTCTATCAGGTAATATTCTACATGTTCATATTCACTGTATTTTCTTGAATAACAAAGAATGGAGCAAACCGAACGATCTGAGGTAGAAGGTAATTAAATGAAACATGAGCTCATCTCCAGAGTTGGGGGTGGGGGTGCAGGGACCACATTTGTTAAATGAGATTAGCAAATATAAGACAATGTCATTGATACCCAGACTGGGTCAATGTGGGAGGAGCCTTTCTTCCTGATGGATGAGGCTGAACAATACTGAGGAGGATCTGAGAGATTTATTCTAATTTTCTTTTCTATTATTCA
The DNA here is from genome assembly GCF_901001165.1 of Salmo trutta. Taxonomy (NCBI): domain Eukaryota; kingdom Metazoa; phylum Chordata; class Actinopteri; order Salmoniformes; family Salmonidae; genus Salmo; species Salmo trutta. Next base: position 21,280,545 of record NC_042983.1, on the reverse strand, counting down.
TCACGCTTCAGCAGCATGTTGGTTCAGGTGGGATACTCTGTTTGGTTAGCTGAGAGAGGGACCAGAACACTGAGGATAATGGAGTGCACAGAAAGCAAGCAAGGGCCATGCTGCTCCAAGCTTTACCGATGTCAAACGTTTCAATCAAGCCTTCCCTTTTGCATCCCAAGCAGCCTCTCCTGGCTGCCACCGCCTGAAGATAACTATTTCACCAACTTTGTCATGCCTAATTAACAACTACTCAGATGTACAATTGAGAAATGTTGCAATTAACCTACTAAAATATTGTTGGAGGATGCACATTTGTGTGCCAGTTGCCATAAAGACTAATTTGTATAATGTATGGGCAAAAATACAATTATGGGCTGCTGTTCGCACAGGAGCCCACAGAAAACGCTTCCAGCTATAGAAGAGGTAGCGAGAGAGGCAAGCATAAGATGGGGTCTGTGTGAGTACAGATGGAGGGTCATCACCACCAGCAGGTTATCGTACCAAAGCACCTCATTCAGATCAGAATTAGATTCAGGTGCTGCTACACTGTAGCAGTCAGGAAAACAAAATACGACAAATACTGGGAGAATGTGAACATATGGCATTCCAGATTTCCCTCCCCATCGATACTGATACGCACCCCACTTTTTCTATTTTCTCTCTTTATCATATGCTTTTTTTCTCTGCTGTTAGGAGAAAGCAGGGGATTTGGGAGCTGCTTAGATAACCTCCCCATCTTCCCAATCCCCTGCCCGCTGCAGAGGAAGCACAAGTAGCCCTGCCATTGAGACGGCCAGGAACCCAGCTGTGAGCGAGCCATTCTGCCGAGCGCTATCTAGTCACTGCAGCCGCATCACTGAGGCACTCTCGAACAAAAAGCATCCAAAGTCAATTGTCTGTCTGTTGAAAGGCTTTCTGTTCCACGGCATACATTGACTGTGGTATTTTGCACAAATCAACACTATAAAAAGCAAAGGGTAAAGAACAAGGCAGTCTTCACAAATATTGACTTTTGATCTTGGGCCATGGTAAGGATTGTAACATTGCTAACTTCATTGTTTTCTCAATTTAATATAACTATAATCATAATATTCATAATAATCATAATGGCATGTCAAATTAACAACAAACTAGATTTAGGGGTCTCATTAACTCTTTATCAGGGAGCCTTAAAATGAATGTTCCCTAAAGGTTTGACAAATGTTTACACCCTCAATCCTAACTATATTTACTCAAGGTAATGCTTTTAGTCAGCCTTGCACGTGGTTAATTACAACCTCAATCTGAAATTTACTCAGCCAGTCCACTGTTCATAACCACAGCGTGCACATAGATGAACTAACAGACAAATACTGTGGCATGTTCAGCAGTGGCATCAGCAGTGTGAGGAGGCTAACATGTAGGCTAACGCTACCCCCCTAGTCAGATACTGTAACTAGTCTCTCTAATCCACTGCTCTACACACTAGATCTGGGCATTTATCAGCCTGAGCCTCTTGCAATCTCCTACCTCTCCAGACCAGACCTCCCATTTCTGAACTTGATGAGTCAAAGGTCATGAAAACAACAAGTCAATATACAGCCAGGAGGAGTGCAGTGCAGCTGAGAGAGCTGTGGAGAGGACTAAGCCTCTGTGGCGCGCTGTGATTTAGCCTGTAATAGTTTTCTGTAATCTCTTTCTATTGATTAAACCTCACATCAAAGAGGAATGCTTTTGCAGAACCTTTCCTTTTCCTGGTCAGAAATACCATATGGAGGTAATCTTTCACCTTTGTTATTCTTGCTGCTCCCGCTGCTGATGCGAGCCTCTCTTCCAGGGCAAGAGAGAGGAGAGGAGAGGAGAGAAAACAAACCCAGCACAGAGAAACAACTGCAAAACCCATCTGATTAGCACTGAGATCTCATGCCCGATGCACTGTATGTCTTCCTCAAGCTACAGTAAAAAAAAAAAAAAAGTCAGCAAACGTATCTTTTTAGAGTTTACTTTTCTTTATCTACCCCTGACATGCTGGGCACAATTCAGAAGAGGTGTGGACAAAAGGAATGTGTCGAAGAACAAACAAGTGTCATCATTTGCAGATTGCTGGTATCAAACATGACGAGTGAGAGAGAAAATAAACAATGGACAATAAAAAGGTAAAGAATTGTAGCAGTTTCAGCAATATCTCACATTCAGCTCATTGAAATGCAAAAACAAGAGAAAGTGAAAAGACAAACCCCTCCTGCTAAAAAACACTCAATTTACTGACAGGCAAATGACTTCATGCTGCCACTTAATCTAATGTCTTGCATAATGCCCCCTAATTAGCATATCAAAGTGAATTAATATTTCTAGGGCATTAGCAATGAGGAAATCTGCTTTGGGTCTACAATAAGAGTAAGAAGAGTGCCAAAAATCCTCTGAACACTACAAATAATCTGTTTACCAGTCAAGTGCATCCCACTTTCTTTCCCAACCACACAACACGGGCTACTGAGCCCCCCCCCACCGCCATGCACCAAGTTCCCTAGTGAGTTTCTGAGATTCTAGGTGGGTTAAAATGGCCTTCTTATTTCTAACATACATATGAATGTAAAAAAAACAGAATGCTCTGCACAGTATTGAAGCATATACTGTAAACATAAAGTAGTTACAGCCGTAGTTGAATTGCTGCACTGCTGTCAAATTCATGGTTGGATATGGTTTTCCCCGGATGGGATCATTGGGTGGCTAAATGACATTGAGATTATGTGCCAGTGAACAGACATGAAAGGAGCAAACAATCCCTCTGTATGATGCCACGGGGGCATGTGAATGACCCACAGTGGGAGAGAAAAACTGTTTGGTTATGAAGGCCACCAGACCAGCTGAGCTCTGTCAATGGCTAAGAGGGGGAAGGCTGTGAATCCAAACCGCAGATTAACCACATGCACACTCACAGATACACACACACGCACACAGACACACTCTCTCACACACACAGAGATATATACACATACACACACACAGACAGACACACACATCACCCATTACCTCTTCAAACAGATGTAAATCCAAGTATGTTTGCTGTCATTGTTTACATGGCTACAATACAAACACTTCAGGTTTGATTTAGCCTGTTTCTATTTACACCTGGTACAATGTGATCCAAGAATAATAATAAGCATTTTATATTTTCGAAGATTTCTCTCTCCTTACATGTACATTGTATTAATTACATTTAATTGTATTATGAAACTACTGATACAGTTTTATTATGTATCTATTGATATAGTATAATCAAATAAAGCACTGATTACAATGAGATCAATAATGTCCATATGTCAAAAAACACACACACACATCTCAATTCCAAACTAAAACTGGATTTAAATTCTCAATAGTAAAAACAAAGACTTTACAGCTACTCCCAGACTTCACACAGCACACAAAACACATACTGATCAGAGGGACTAGGATAGAGAAAATCCAGCATTGCTACACACAGGCTTTTCCAAATTGAGTGCTCAAACAAAGTAGCACAGAAGCACAGTATATTGTTTACTGGTTTAGTTCTTGTGGAAAATGACAATGAAACAAAGACCATCAAAGGGATTAAAGAAGATTACAACAACTGGAATAGTAAACAAGCTCATTTAAATAATTAGCATATTTAGAGACTCTATTTCTTATGCATAATTAATTAGATATTTCATGTAATATAAAATATAAAAATGTCAAAAGTAATCCAATATGTGCCCACGGAAATAAGTTCTACAGGTGGGGTTTAGATCTGAAAGCGTGTAGGGATACATGCATATCGTGTGTGTTGATACTAATGCATGGATTAATCTATGATGCACACTCATACAGTATAAAACATACAGTATACTCACAGTCGCTCACACATCGTTACATAGAGCTAAAACATCCAGTGATCATGTTTCCCCTTTTTCTTACACAATCACTCTCTCACTTTCCCACTTTCTTCTCGACAGGCATAAAGAATACCTCAAGTAGGCTAGGCAGCCAAGAGGGCCCTTCTCCTGCCCCTGCGGACACCTCCTGTGGCCGAGAAGTTCATTAAGTTTTATGATCTCACCCAAGTCACTTCTGGTTATAAGCCACATAAAGGCCATGAATCTGACACCTCGTCACTATTTTAAAGCAGTAGCAAATTAATGTCATTTAAGGGGTTTCTGTATGATAGGCAACTTTCAACTGGGTTTAAGAGTTTACCGGTATTTGACAACTGTCATCCCTCTCTCTCTCACTCTTTTAAAGGATACCAAAATGCAAAACGTGGACATGACCAACATGTAGGGGAAAATGCCAAACACTTGCACCACTGTTGTAATCCTGTCTTTTGTAGTCATAAACGACTGGAACTTGACATAGTATGATTTACCATTGGTATCGAAGATCACTATTCACTAGCGAGAGTAAAGTGGACAGCTTATAATGCTTCTGCAACAGCTTGATATAGAATAAAACATTTCCATAACTTGAAATGATTTAAATGTTAAATGCATAAAATAAAGTCTTAAGGAAATAGTTAAATATTGTGGACAAAAATAAAGAGCCTCTGCCTATTACACTGTATAAAGTATCCCCCAGAAAGTCAGCCACACACCCTTTAGCAATGAATCAACAGCCATATTATTAATAGGTTTTCATATAGGCCGTCAATGTAAATAAGAATTTGTTCTTAACTGACTTGCCTAGTTAAATAAAGGTTACATTAAATATTACAAATATATACACTTGCAATACTGAAAATGTTAATTTTGTATATTGCATTGCAGTACAAACACATCTTTGTAATAGGTTTATATGTGAGAAGTTGACTAGCACTAACCTCCTTTTGGCTCGTCAACATTTTCAGAAGTATCCTATCCACAAAAAATACCTTCTCCAATAGCGTGGGCGTAAAATCATAGTATTTGGTGCCATATCCAAAAGTGATATATTTATTAGGACCATATGATATGCATCTGGCCTTGCAACGACTGGTCTAGGCTACCTACCCTAACAAAAGCGTATTCAAGATGCACACCATCACATCACTGACTGTAGCATGTGGTTCGTGTCTTCTTATGAGCTTATCCTTTTGGCAAAACTCTCAGGCCCACTAGAAAGACTTTGGGCAAAAAAACAGAAATGAAAATGTGCATTATAATAAAATAGTGTTCAATCGATGTATGGTGTTTGATTTGCTGTGATGTCAGGATTGCATGGCATTGCGACGCACAAGAACGATGCATAAGACAGGTTGCACAATTAGTATGCTAACCTTAGTAGCTTGTGGATTTATCATGGTTAGAATTTGAAAAAGGTTATCTTAAAGTAGCATTGTTCCACAATTGTTCACTCATGCGCTCGCGCAGACTGGCATGCACAAACTCTCTCACACAGCCTATACACACAATAGGGTTGTTTGGGGGAAGCCTATTTAACTTTTTGAGTTTAACTCATCATCTTGTAGGCTACTAAGGATGACCAAACCAATCTTCTGTTCTAAAAAATATACCAATCTTAAATCATGTCCTATTTTCTAACAATATATTAACCCTCATACAGTTACTCCTTCGTAGGCTACCCATTTGTATTAGGAAATTAATATTAATGTGGGCAAGAGACTGGTTCTAAAATCTGTGTCCCCACATGCTGGGCAGATATTTGAATATTATGTTTTCTACTAGGCTACACAATGCTCTTATATATACTTTCCACAGTTTCATTGCACTTAGCTTGTCACGTTAGAAACGGCTGGCTCTATTGATCGTCTGAATGCTTTATGTGCGTTACAGAAGGCAACAATGGTTAGACTCGTGCCAATAATGCCAATAGTGATCCATCCTGTGGACAGCAAACCTCATTAAGCACGAGATTACGATCTAACTGACTAAATATAGGATTAATAATTACCATCACTGTTGGCTATACTTTCCATTTTAATAAAACACGAGATTCATGGCGCAGAAACGGCTCATATAATGCGCATGGTGTGGTGTAGCCTAATAAGACCAAAGCCAGTGAATGTCCTTTATTTATGATAAGATATGGAGGAATGTTATGCACCTCATTGTCCATTCCATCCCTATGTAACCATCGGATAACAACCCTATATTAATTTTTACATGAGAGCACCGATACCTTTTTGCGGAGATCTGCAGATGCTTCTCAAAGGCTGTAACGTTAACCTGAATTTTCCCATTTAAAATGTCCTAACAGACGGGAGCTGATTCTGTCTCCCGCTTGATAACTTCGGATAAGGCTGCCTACGGGGAGAGTAAAGATGGCGGTGTGCAAATGCGTTGGGGCTCAGCAATGTTGCCTATTGATACAGTCCTCCTGTTGTTAAATCTTCCACTTTAATGTGAAGTCTTACCTGTTTTCTCTTTGATCTCGCAGAGGACGCTGAAGAGTGCAGGTTTCATTCTGTGGCAGTTCAGTCCATGTTTCCTGTTTCAGTTTGAGACAAGAACCAACATTGAAATATAGTCACTATAACACCTCAGTTGTTAGAACTTTTAAGATAATGTGTCTTTGTTCTTTACAATAACTTCGAGGTCTTGCTCATTTTGCACATGTTGACATGCATCTCAAAGTTGTAGCATAAACAGTGATTTGTCAACACGAATGACGATGGATGCATTGTTTGTTGAAATGCTAACTATTTTGCAAGACTTCAAAGTTTGTTTAAAAAAAGTTTATTTGTAGAAAATTCACAATTTACACTAAGAGTGTAGGCCTACATTCAAAATTGTTGCTATTGGTAAAGAATTTACCATGGAATTAAATGTGGACATTAGCCAACGTTATTTTTAAATATCAGGAGTTACTGTGAAACAGTACTTTACAAATACGCATCAATGTTTACAAGAGCCCCAACCTACCAATTCGCAACATTATATGTAAATGCAATGTAAAGCCTGCACTTTGCACATAAAAGTTTTTTTTGCCTCCACACAGCCAGAAGCAAGTTTCAAAACTATTAGAATTACTGGATGACAGGTGTTAACTTTTTAATCTACATTGGCCGCTGCAAATAATTTTGACCATGGGATTGCCATATGGATCAGCATTTTATAGACAGCCTTTTATTACATGGATGTTAATGTTAATTAGCTATAGTGAGTAATGGTGCGTAAAGTGTTTTGTAAAGAAAACATATAAATGAACCAACTTTGCTTGCGCCTCGTCCAGACTTTGGTCAGTAATGGTCATTATTTGATGCAGAATGTCACCGATATCTTGTTTTCTCCCATCATCTATCCCATCGTGTCCATGTGGAGGCGGCAGTGCCATGCCTCCTTGTATCGAGTGGCCAGCCAAGCTGACACCGCCGAGAGCCTGCATGATCCGGGCTTGTTCGTCCATAGTCAGCCGAAACAGAATCAATGCACGAAGCCACAGAAATGGAAACTTGGCTTGAAAAACTCACATACAAAAAAACAACTACAACGTGTGTTGCGTTAGAGAGCTGTATATTGGTGATATTGCGTTTACGCGTAGCCTATAAGAAAAAAATAATAGGCTAACGTTAGCTGAGTACCAGTAATGATATCAATATCGCGTGTCCAAGTAATCACTTTCTTGCAATCTTCCTTCTTTATGCACGGTCCGAAGTGTGAGTATCTATAAATGTTTTTGTCCGAAAATGCATAAGCTATAATTGTTCAAAACTTATTTGTCAAAATGACAGCCGCTGTCCCTCGTATCCTGCAGGGGTCCTCTTGTCAAATCGTCTTTCTCTTTTGAGTTGACGACTTGTGTATGATTGCTCCTTGCTGATCTGTAATTTATTAGTCGTCTTCTTTTGATTATGTTTCCTCGTACAATTCCTCTTGAAAATGTTCAAATCCCCATTATTGTCAGCAGGAAACAAAATATCCAGTGAAAATTAAATATAAACATGTGAATGAAAATATAAAAAAAATAAGACTTAGGTAGTAAATTAGTAGGCCTACCTGCTACCTGTAAATGTATTGCAATTATTTAAAAAAATGTTTTGCATTAGTGGAAAAATTATAGAAAAAAATAAGAGCGAGAAATTAATTAGGCTACACGCTGTAAAGCGATGCGCAAAAATATCTGCCTGCTGAAATTTATGAGCGCGAGCCTCTGCCTCTGTGTGCTTTATGTTGTTTGATGGCAGAGGTAGTGAGCGATTGAAAGTGTGCCAATGCCACTCACTCAGTGCAAACGTGTCAGAACAAGAGCTGGAGAAAAAAAAGACAACATCGAAATACAAATGCACGCTCCGCCCATCAGAGGAGGGGTCTATATTCTTGTCACTTCTCTGGAACCCCGAAAGCTAAAATTCAAGTGCATTGCTTGAGATGGTGATTATAATGACCAAATAACGGTGTAGTTCCACTTGTCTTATGCCTCACGAGTGCACGTGCACCAAAGTACTGTCATTCCACACATAATAAAAATGTGCATGTTACAAACAAAATAAAATGCATAGGCCTAATCAGATGTTTATATAGTTTAATACAGAACTGATAATGAACTGCACAGACTTTTTGCTTTTCATGGCTATGGTATAGTCATCTCTACCAAGCCGAGGCTCATAGGGTAGGCAAACAGTAAACATGTTTATAATATTGGAAATAAACCACTTCGACCAATCAATGCTGTGTTTGAATGCGACTGACGACCAGAGTGTCCTATTGCTGGCAGATGCATGGTCCTGAAAGCCCACCCATCATATCCTCTACTTTCACTGTGCTTGAACAAAATGATAGAAACTTCTGATTGGTCGTTGCTATGGGTGACATGCATTGCACAGGCAGGCAGCACTGCTCAGCGCTCCCCTGCAGTTGCTATGGCAGCAGACAAGTTGTTGAGCTGGATGCAAGGCTACAACATTTAAGCGTCATATACCTACACACCATTCATATAATACTGTTTCATTGAAATCATACAAACACCCCAGAATAGCAAGTGTGGGATGACTATATAATATACAGTGCATATGGAAAATATTCAGACCCCTTGACCTTTTCCACAGTTTATTACCTTACAGCCTAATTCTGAAATGGAATACGTACTTTTTTTCCTCATCAATCTACACACAATGCCCCATAATGACAAAGCGAAAACAGGTTTTTAGAAATTTTTGCAAATGTATAAATAAAATAAGTATTCAGACCCTTTGCTATGAGACTCCAAATTGAGCTCAGGTGTGTACTATTTCCATTTATCAACTTTATTGGAGTCTACCTGTGGTAAATTCAATTGATTGGACATGATTTGGAAAGGCACACACCTGTCTATATACAGTGAGGGAAAAAAGTATTTGATCCCCTGCTGATTTTGTATGTTTGCCCACTGACAAAGAAATGATCATTTTAATGGTAGGTTTATTTGAACAGTGGGAGACAGAATAACAACAGAAAAACGCATGTCAAAAATGTTATAAAATTATTTGCATTTTAATGAGGGAAATAAGTATTTGACCCCTCTGCAAAACATGACTTAGTACTTGGTGGCAAAACCCTTGTTGGCAATCACAGAGGTCAGACGTTTCTTGTAGTTGGCCACCAGGTTTGCACACATCTCAGGAGGGATTTTGTCCCACTCCACTTTGCAGATCTTCTCCAAGTCATTAAGGTTTCGAGGCTGACGTTTGGCAACTCGAACCTTCAGCTCCCTCCACAGATTTTCTATGGGATTAAGGTCTGGAGACTGGCTAGGCCACTCCAGGACCTTAATGTGCTTCTTCTTGAGCCACTCCTTCGTTGCCTTGGCCGTGTGTTTTGGGTCATTGTCATGCTGGAATGCCCATCCACGACCCATTTTCAATGCCTTGGTTGAGGGAAGGAGGTTCTCACCCAAGATTTGACGGTACATGGCCCCGTCTATCGTCCCTTTGATGCAGTGAAGTTGTCCTGTCCCCTTAGCAGAAAAACACCCCCAAAGCATAATGTTTCCACCTCCATGTTTGACGGTGGGGATGGTGTTCTTGGGGTCATAGGCAGCATTCCTCCTGCTCCAAACACGGCAAGTTGAGTTGATGCCAAAGAGCTTCATTTTGGTCTCATCTGACCACAACACTTTCACCCAGTTGTCCTCTGAATCATTCAGATGTTCATTGGCAAAACTTCAGACGGGCATGTATATGTGCTTTCTTGAGCAGGGGGACCTTGCGGGCGCTGCAGGATTTCAGTCCTTCACGGCGTAATGTGTTACCAATTGTTTTCTTGGTGACTATGGTCCCAGCTGCTTTGAGATCATTGACAAGATCCTCCCGTGTAGTTCTGGGCTGATTCCTCACCGTTCTCATGATCATTCCAACTCCACGAGGTGAGATCTTGCATGGAGCCCCAGGAGATTGACAGTTCTTTTGTGTTTCTTCCATTTGGAAATAATCGCACCAACTGTTGTCACCTTCTCACCAAGCTGCTTGGCAATGGTCTTGTAGCCCATTCCAGCCTTGTGTAGGTCTACAATCTTGTCCCTGACATCCTTGGAGAGCTCTTTGGTCTTGGCCATGGTGGAGAGTTTGGAATCTGATTGATTGATTGCTTCTGTGAACAGGTGTCTTTTATACAGGTAACAAGCTGAGATTAGGAGCACTCCCTTTAAGAGTGTGCTCCTAATCTCAGGTAACGAGTGCTCCTAATCTCAGCTCGTTACCTGTATAAAATACACCTGGGAGCCAGAAATCTTTCTGATTGAGAGGGGGTCAAATACTTATTTCCCTCATTAAAATGTTAATCAATTTATAACATTTTTGACATCCGGTTTTCTTGATATTTTTGTTGTTATTCTGTCTCTCACTGTTCAAATAAACCTACCATTAAAATTAATTATTACAATTTCTTTGTCAGTGGGCAAACGTACAAAATCAGCAGGGGATCAAATACTTTTTTCCCTCACTGTAAGGTCCCACAGTTGACAGTGCATGTCAGAGCAAAAACCAAGCCATGAGGTCGAAAGAATTGTTCGTAGAGCTCCGAGACAAGATTGTGTCGAGGCACAATCAGCATTGAAGGTCCCCAATTAGAAAAACATAAAGAGTAACTTTAAAATCTATAAGTTCTGTACAGCCTTTTTGTGAGGGACATGGCTCGGGTTGCAATGTCTGCAGCATTGAAGGTCCCTAATAACTCAGTGGCTCATGTTCAACATTCTCTGGTCTGATGAAACCAAGAATGAACTCTTTGGCCTGAATGCCTAGCGTCAAGTCTGGAGGAAACTTGTCACCATCCCTACGGTGAAGCATGGTGGTGGCAGAATTATGGTGTGGGGATGTTTTTCAGCAGTAGAGACTGGGAGACTAGTCAGGATCGAGGGAAAGATGAATAGAGCAAAGTACAGAGTGATCATTGATGAAAACCTGTTCCAGAGCGCTGGGACAAAGGGCCACCTTCCAACAGGACACCGACCCTAAGCACAAAGCCAAGACAACGCAGGAGTGGCTTTGGGACAAGTCGTTGAATGTCCTTGAGAGGCCCAGCCCGAGCCCGGACTTGAACCCGATCGAACATCTCTGGAGAGACCTGAAAATAGCTCGGTAGCGACGCTCCCCATCCAACCTGACAGAGCTTTAGAGGATCTACAGAGAAGAATGGGAGAAACTCCCCAAATACAGGGTTGCCAAGCTTGTAGAGGTCTACACGGACAAGTTCTTGGTCTACACGGACAAGTTCTGGCCTGGTTTAGATCTTATCTGTCAGAAAGATATCAGTTTGTCTCTGTGAATGGTTTGTCCTCTGACAAATCAACTGTACATTTCAGTGTTCCTCAAGGTTCTGTTTTAGGACCACTATTGTTTTCACTATATATTTTACCTCTTGGGGATATCATTCGAAAACATAATGTTAAATTTCACTGCTATGCTGATGACACACAGCTGTACATTTCAATGAAACATGGTGAAGCCCCAAAATTGCCCTCGCTAGAAGCCTGTGTTTCAGACATAAGGAAGTGGATGGCTGAAAACCTTCTACTTTTAAACTCGGACAAAACAGAGATGCTTGTTCTAGGTCCCAAGAAACAAAGAGATCTTCTGTTAAATCTGACAATTAATCTTGATGGTTGTACAGTCGTCTCAAATAAAACTGTGAAGGACCTCGGCGATACTTTGGACTCTGATCTCTCTTTTGAAGAACATATCAAGACTGTTTCAAGGACAGCTTTTTCCATCTACGTAACATTGCAAAAATCAGAAACTTTCTGTCCAAAAATGATGCAGAAAAATGAATCCATGCTTTTGTTACTTCTAGGTTGGACTACCGCAATGCTCTACTTTCCGGCTACCCGGATAAAGCACTAAATAAACTTCAGTTAGTGCTAAATACGGCTGCTAGAATTCTGACTAGAACCAAAAAATGTGATCATATTACTCCAGTGCTAGCCTCCCTATACTGGCTTCCTGTTAAGGCAAGGGCTGATTTCAAGGTTTTACTGCTAACCTACAAAGCATTACATGGGCTTGCTCCTACCTATCTTTCCCATTTGGTCCTGCCGTACATACCTACACGTACGCTATGGTCACAAGACGCAGGCCTCCTAATTGTCCCTAGAATTTCTAAGCAAACAGCTGGAGGCAGGGCTTTCTCCTATAGAGCTCCATTTTTATGGAATGGTCTGCCTACCCATGTGAGAGATGCAGACTCGGTCTCAACCTTTAAGTCTTTACTGAAGACTCATCTCTTCAGTGGGTCCTATGATTGAGTGTAGTCTGGCCCAGGAGTGTGAAGGTGAATGGAAAGGCTCTGGAGCAACGAACCGCCCTTGCTGTCTCTGCCTGGCCGGTTCCCCTCTCTCCACTGGGATTCTCTGCCTCTAACCCTATTACAGGGGCTGAGTTACTGGCTTATTGGTGTTCTTCCATGCCATCCCTAGGAGGGGTGCGTCACTTGAGTGGGTTGAGTCACTGACGTGGTCTTCCTGTCTGGGTTGGCGCCCCCCCTTGGGTTGTGCCGTGGCGGAGATCTTTGTGGGCTATACTCGGCCTTGTCTCAGGATGGTAAGTTGGTGGATGAAGATATCCCTCTAGTGGTGTGGGGGCTGTGCTTTGGCAAAGTGGGTGGGGTTATATCCTTCCTGTTTGGCCCTGTCCGGGGGTATCATCGGATGGGGCCACAGTGTCTCCTGACCCCTCCTGTCTCAGCCTCCAATATTTATGCTGCAGTAGTTTATGTGTCGGGGGGCTAGGGTCAGTCTGTTATATCTGGAGTATTTCTCCTGTCTTATCCGGTGTCCTGTGTGAATTTAAGTATGCTCTCTCTAATTCTCTCTTTCTCTCTTTCTTTCTCTCTCTCGGAGGACCTGAGCCCTAGGACCATGCCTCAGGACTACCTGACATGATGACTTCTTGCTGTCCCCAGTTCACCTGGTCGTGCTGCTGCTCCAGTTTCAACTGTTCTGCCTGCGGCTATGGAACCCTGACCTGTTCACCGGACGTGCTACCTGTTCCAGACCTGCTGTTTTCAACTCTCTAGAGACAGCAGGAGCGGTAGAGATACTCTCAATGATCGGCTATGAAAAGCCAACTGACATTTACTCTTGAGGTGCTGACTTGTTGCACCCTCGACAACTACTGTGATTATTATTATTTGACCATGCTGGTCATTTATGAACATTTGAACATCTTGGCCATGTTCTGTTATAATCTCCACCCGGCACAGCCACAAGAGTACTGGCCACCCCTCATAGCGTGGTTCCTCTCTAGGTTTCTTCCTAGGTTTTTTGCCTTTCTAGGGAGTTTTTCCTAGCCACCGTGCTTCTACACCTGCATTGCTTTCTGTTTGGGGTTTTAGGCTGGGTTTCTGTACAGCACTTTGAGATATCAGCTGATGTAAGAAGGGCTATATAAATCAATTTGATTTGATTTGATTTAGAGTCATAACTAAGAAGACTTGAGGCTGTAATCGCTACCAAAGGTGTTTCAACAATGTACTGAGTAAAGGGTAATCAGAGGGTTGATATAAATGCTATGCATGCCATTCTCTCTTGGCTAAGAGATGAGGAGAGACTAACTGCATTACTTCTTCTTTTTGTAAGAAACGTTAATGTGTCGAAAATCCCAAATTGTTTGCAGAGTCAACTTACACACAGCTCTGACACACACACTTATCCCACCAGACGTGCCACCAGGGGTCTTTTCACAATCCCCAAATACAGAACAAATTCAAGAAAGCGTACAGTATTATATAGAGCCCTTATTGCATGGAACTTCCTTCCATCTCATATTGCTCAAATAAACAGCGAACCTGGTTTCAAAAAACAGATAAGGCAACACCTCACGGCACAACGCCTCTATTTGACCTAGATAGTTTGTGTATATGCATTGATATGTAGGCTATGTGCACCTTTTTAAAAAAATTATGTAGTTCTGTCCTTGAGCTGTTCTTGTCTATTGATGTTCTGTATTATGTCATTGTGTATTATGTTTCATGTTTTGTGTGGACCCCAGGAAGAGTAGCTGCTGCTTTTGCAACAGCTAATGGGGATCCTAATAAAAAACCAATATCAATACTTAAGTAAATTTAATATTTCAGTATTTAATTTTTTATACATTTGCAAACGTTTATAAAAACCTGTTTTTGCTTTGTCATTATGGGGTATTGAGTGTAGATTGATGAGGGAAAAAAAACAATCTCATCCATTTTAGAATAAGGCTGTAATGTAACAAAAGTCAAGGGGTCTGAATATTTTACGAATGCTCTGTATGTCATTAGCAGACACTTTTATCCAAAGTGACTTACAGTCATGCATGCATAGATTTTACGTATGGGTGGTCGCGGGAATCGAACCCACTACCCTGGTGTTACAAGCCCCATTCTGAACTACAAAGGACCACACCCTACTTTGGTGTAAAATAGACAGAGAGCTCAACATGTTGGTGATAGTGAAGTTCACACAAACTCTGTCCTGGTGGCACCATACGAACCATCACATAACATGTTATATTATCTTAATTCATTGTAAAACTGAATTAAAGAGGCCATACAGAAATTTTGCCTCTGGAGGTGCTCTTGAGCCAAAAGTGGTCCCTTAAATGGACAGATATTCGCCAGAAATTACCTCATTAGACAGAAAGGGCCTCATCCATGCCAATGAGCAAAAGCCCTGTTAGCCTAAAAGACAAGATTGTATGGTTTCATTAGTTAAGAAATGTATTTACTGTTTTGAGGTAAAACAGTAACTAAACTTACAGCCTCTTTAATGAAAACTGAAGGGCACCACTCTTGACTCAAGAGCATTCCCAGAGGCATTCAAAACTCTTGAGATAACTGTTCTTGGATCAAACGACCATCATTGGACATGGACAAAAGGGGTTTTGTGTTGTTATCAGAATGGAACACCAATTATTTTTGCATCACTGCATTGAACACCGTGCAGATACATTTATTTTGAAAGAAATCATGAAATACATTTAAGAGAGATTTGGTTCTAGACTCAATCAAGAACCTAAAAGGTCTGAGGGTTGAGATCGCGGCTAGCAGCTTCTACCAAGTCAAAAAGCAAATGAGATTCTCTTCTTTAGCGAACTGTGTGGTTCCGCTCTTTCTTATTCACTTGACCTTGAAGTATCAGCTCAACACACTCTTGAGTTTAGTGAATAGGGAGTCCCAGGACTACTGCATTTATCATTGAAATACTGAGCTGTCAAGTCAGACTGCATACCTGTCAAGGAGGGCTCAAAGGTACAGCTCGAGCTCCTCTCCTCTGTTGCAGTGCATGATTCTTCATTGCATTGCATAGCATGACTTTTCACCATTGTTCTCAGCCATATGTCAACATAATTCATTTTCGTACTATGACAGCCCCCTGCAAAAAGACACAGTAGCACTGTAAGTTCACCACACAGTTTACATAACCAGGAGCGCATTATTGTCATAAAACTATGATTTCAATTCTGAAACCATATTATTAATCTAAAATGAATAATTTCTTCTTCTTCTATTAATTAAGCAGGAAACCACTGCTTCTGAGGCATACAAAAAAGCACCTTTTAATGCATTTGTAATTCCACTTCAGTTGGTTGAAAGCAGAGTTAGTCATAACTGAAAGTTCATTATACTGTATACCTGCTTTTGGTTGATCTGGATTCATTGAAACAAGCCCCACTTCTATAAAGAAAAGTTGAACATTTGAAATAAATGATTGCTGTTACAGCTACACCACTTGAGTCCAGGGCAAGAAATCTACGCATCGCATTGCATAATTAAATATTCTGATGATCTATGATTTACCTTCTGTGGACTTTGTTGGGAATGGGCATGGTATAGTTGGAAAGGATGTGTGGTATAAAATGTTTAAGGACTTTAAATTACTGAGCCTAATTAACTCATCACTACTAATGAAATTAGGACTTTTAACACAGAGAATGCTAGTCTGTTTGAACTACACATGAGTGTGCATATACAACACTTCGTCATCTGTTCAAATTGATATTATGCTTCATCTGTTCAAATGTATATTATGCTTTTCAATGTGACATCTGAAAAGACCCACAGGTGCCATAGAAAGCAGTGACTGTGTTGACATATTTCATTTAGGCATCCTTCTGCAAAGCTGTAATTGCCTAATTAGCTTGTTAATTAGGAGATTAGCATGCACTGATATAATGGCTTGCTCTGTTGTGATGGGAGGATAACGTTTAAGTGAGGATGTTATGGGTGTATGATTTTAGAAGCCTGTTGTCTGCAAGGGGTCAGGGAATACTAAAGAGTTTCAAAAAAAAAGAAACATGACAATTCTGTAAATGCTGTTGAACACAAAACGACTGAATTCAAGAACATTTCCAAATGAATTATGTCAAAATGATAGGAATTAACAATGTATAATTTGTTATTATGACTCAATCTTTGTATATTCAAAAGGAAGTAGAACTACTGGTGATGTGTCCACCTCTGACCGACGGTCGTAAGGAGACTGTGAGGTGGATCCTGGTCTGAGTGGTGGCTCTGTGATCCCCTTGCTGAGGGAGATTTGAGTAAATGACCAAGCTGACGGTTCCAGAGAAATTACTAACCAAATTATGAACAGTATTTTCTTTGGTTTGTGTACGTTGTTCATTTATTTCATGGTATTTATCCCACTGGAGAGCTAGGCCCAGACAATCAGAGTAAGTTTTTCCCCACAAAAGGGCTTTATTTCAAACAGAAATACTGCTCGGCAAAGGAGAAATGCTCATTAACAGGGATGTAAACAAATTTGTGCACAAAATTGTAGAAGAACATTTCTGGGATCTTTTAATTCAGCTCATGGAACATGGGACCAACACTTTACATGTTGTGTTGATACTTTTGTTCAGCATACATATAAAGTGGGCAAAGTAGTATGTAAACATTATTAAAGTGACCAGTGTTCAATGATTCTATGTAAATAGGGCAGCAGTCTCTTAGGTGCAGGGTTGAGTACCGGGTTGTAGCCTGCTAGTAACATTGGCTAAAGTTCAGGGCAGTGTACTGGGTGGAGCCTAGCTAGTGATGACTGTTTAACAGTCTGATGGCCTGGTGATAGAAGCTGTTTATAAGTCTCTTGGTCCCAGCTTTGATGCACCTGTACTGTCTCCGCTTTCTAGAGGCCGTGGCTCGGGTGGCTGAAGAGGCACTGTTGCACCACTGTCTGTGTAAACACACTACAGTGCCTTGCAGAAGTATTCATCCCCCTTGGCATTTTTCCTATTTTGTTGCATTACAACCTGTAATTTAAATGGATTTTTATTTGGATTTCATGTAATGGGCATACACAAAATAGTCCAAATTGGTGAAGTGAAATTAAAATAATAACTTGTTGCAAAATGTAAAAAATTAAATGTAAACGGAAAAGTGGTGCGTGCATATGTATTCACCCCCTTTGCTATGAAGCCACGAAATAAGATCTGGTGCAACCAATTACCTTCAGAAGTCCCACAATTAGTTAAATAAAGTCCACCTGTGTGCAATCTAAGTGTCACATAATCTGTCACATGATCTCAGTATATATACACCTGTTCTGAAAGGCTCCAGAGTCTGCAACACCACTAAGTAAGGGGCACCACCAAGAAAGCGGCACTATGAAGACCAAGGAGCTCTCCAAACAGGCCAGGGACAAAGTTGTGGAGAAGTACAGATCAGGGTTGGGTTATAAAAAAATATCTGAAACTTTGAACATCCCACAGAGCACCATTAAATCCATTATTAAAAAACGGAATATGGCATCACAACAAACCTGCCAAGAGAGGGCCGCCCACCAAAACTCATGGACCAGGCAAGGAGGGCATTAATCAGAGAGGCAACAAAGAGACCAAAGATAACCCTGAAGGAGCTGCATTTTTCCTTTCGCAAGCCGCTGTATGTGAAACATTTGAGTAAATTAGGGATAAAAAGAATATTGAAAGCAGGTGCTTCCACAAAGGTGTGTATTCTGAGTTGATTAAGCAATTAACATCCCATCATGCTTAGGGTCATGTATAAATTGCCCACTTGACAATTATTTTGTGTGTGTGTGTGTGTGTGTGTGTGTGTGTGTGTGTGTGTGTGTGTGTGTGTGTGTGTGTGCGCGTGTGTGTGTGTGTGTGTGTGTGTGTGTGTGTGTGTGTGTGTGTGTGTGTGTGTGTGTGTGTGAGTAATCAGATCTCAATTCAATTGAACGTTTATGGGAGATTCTGGAGCGGCGTCTGAGACAGCATTTCCCACCACCATCAACAAAACACCAAATTATAGAATTTCTCGTGGGAGAATGTTGTCGCATCCTTCCAATAGAGTTCCAAACACTTGTAGAATCTATGCCAAGGCTCATTGAAGCTGTTCTCAAATCAAATCAAGGTTTATTTGTCACGTGCACCGAATACAACAGGTGTAGACTTTACAGTGAAATGCTTACTTACAGGCTCTAACCAATAGTGCAAAAAAGGTGTTAGGTGAACAATAGGTAAGTAAAGAAATAAAACAACAGTAAAAAGACAGGCTATATACAGTAGCGAGGCTATAAAAGTAGCGAGGCTACATACAGACACCGGTTAGTCAGGCTGATTGAGGTAGTATGTACATGTAGATATGGTTAAAGTGACTATGCATATATGATGAACAGAGAGTAGCAGTAGCGTAAAAGAGGGGTTGGAGGGTGGCGGGTGGCGGGTGGCGGGACACAATGCAGATAGCCCGGTTAGCCAATATGCGGGAGCACTGGTTGGTCGGCCCAATTTTTTAAACATTTTTTAATTTCACCTTTATTTAACCAGGTAGGCTAGTTGAGAACAAGTTCTCATTTACAACTGTGAGCTGGCCAAGATAAAGCAAAGCAGTTCGACACATAAAACAACACAGAGTTACACATGGAATAAACAAACATACCGTCAACAATACAGTTGAAAAAGTCTATATACAGTGTGTGTAAATGAGGCAGGATAAGGGAGGTAAGGCAATAAATAGGCCATGGTGGCGAAGTAATATGAGTCTCCAGCTTCAGTGATTTTTGCAGTTTGTTCCAGTCATTGGCAGCAGAGAAATGGAAGGAAAGGTGGCCAAAGGAAGAATTGGCTTTGGGGGTGACCAGTGAGATATACCTGCTGGAGCTGGTGCTACGGGTGGGTGCTGCTATGGTGACCAGTGAGCTGAGATAAGGCTGGGCTTTACCTAGCAGAGACTTGTAGATGACCTGGAGCCAGTGGGTTTGGCGGTGAGTATGAAGCGAGGGCCAGCCAACGAGAGCATACAGGTCGCAGTGGTGGGTAGTATATGGGGCTTTGGTGACAAAACGGATGGCACTGTGATAGACTGCATCCAATTTTTTGAGTAGAGTGTTGGAGGCTATATAGTAAATGACATCACCAAAGTCGAGCATCGGTAGGATGGTCAGTTTTACGAGGGTATGTTTGGCAGCATTAGTCAAGGATGCTTTGTTGTGAAATAGGAAGCCGGTTCTAGATTTAATTTTGGATTGGAGATGCTTAATGTGAGTCTGGAAGGAGAGTTTACAGTCTAACCAGACACCTAGGTATTTGTAGTTGTCCACATATTCTAAGTCAGAACCATCCAGAGTAGTGATGCTGGACGGGCGGGCAGGTGTGGGCAGCGATCGGTTGAATAGCATGCATTTAGTTTTACTTGCATTTAAGAGCAGTTGGAGGCCACGGAAGAAGAGTTGTATTGAAGCTTGTCTGGAGGTTAGTTAACACAGTGTCCAAAGAAGGGCCAGAGGTATACAGAATGGTGTCGTCTGCATAGATGTGGATCAGAGAATCACCAGCAGCAAGAGCGACATCATTGATGTATACAGAGAAGAGAGTCGGCCCGAAAATTGAACTGTGGCACCCCCATAGAGACTGCCAGAGGTCCGAACAACAGGCCCTCCGATTTGACACACTGAACTCTATCAGAGAAGTAGTTGGTGAACAAGGCGAGGCAATCATTTGAGAAACCAAGGCTGTTTATAGGCAATCATTTGCGAGGCAATCATTTGAGAAACCAAGGCTGCCGTTAAGAATGTGGTGATTGACAGAGTCGAAAGCTTTGGCCAGGTCGATGAATACGGCTGCACAGTAATGTCTCTTATCGATGGCAGTAATGATATCGTTTAGGACCTTGAGCGTGGCTGAGCAGAGAAGGTACGGTGGGATTCGAAATGGTCAGTAAGTAATCTGTTTGTTAACTTGGCTTTCGAAGACCTTAGAAAGGCAGCGTAGGATAGATATAGGTCTATAGCAGTTTGGGTCTAGAGTGTCTCCCCCTTTGAAAAGGGGGATGACCACGGCAGCTTTCCAATCTTTGGGAATCTCAGACGATACGAAAGAGAGGTTGAGCAGGCTAGTAATAGGGGTTGCAACAATTTCGGCAGATAATTTTAGAAAGAGAGGGTCCAGATTGTCTAGCCCGGCTGATTTGTAGGGGTCCAGATTTTGCAGCTCTTTCAGAATATCAGCTATCTGGATTTGGGTGAAGGAGAAATGGGGGAGGCTTCGGCGAGTTGCTGTGGGGGGTGCAGGGCTGTTGATCAGGGTAGTGGTAGCCAGGTGGAAAGCATGGCCAGCCGTAGAAAAATGCTTATTGAAATTCTCAATTATAGTGGATTTATCGGTGGTGACAGTGTTTCCTAGCCTCAGAGCAGTGAGCAGCTGGGAGGAGGTGCTCTTATTCTCCATAGACTTTACAGTGTCCCAGAACTTTTTTGAGTTTGTGCTACAGGATGAATATTTCTGCTTGAAAAAGCTAGCCTTATCTTTCCTAACTGCCTGTGCATATTGGTTCCTATTGAGGTAGTATGTACAATTGAGTACAATTGAGGTAGTATGTACATGAATGTATAGTTAAAGTGACTATGCATATATGATAAACAGAGAGTAGCAGCAGTGTAAAAAGAGGGGTTGCGGAGGGAAGGGGGGTTTCGGGGGGCACACAATGCAAATAGTCCTGGTAGCTATTTTATTACCTGTTCAGGAGTCTTATGGCTTGGGGGTAAAAACTGTTGACAAGCCTTTTTGTCCTAGACTTGGCACTCCGGTACCGCTTGCCATGTGGTAGTAGAGAGAACAGTCTATGACTGGGGTGGCTGGCATCTTTGACAATTTTTAGGGCCTCCCCCTGACACCGCCTGGTGTAGAGGTCCTGGATGGCAGGCAGCTTAGCCCCACTTAAGTACTGGGCCGTACGTACTACCCTCTGAAGTGCCTTGCGGTCAGAGGCCGAGCAATTGCCGTACCAGGCTGTGTTGCAACCAGTCAGGATGCTCTCGATGTTGCAGCTGTAGAACCTTTTGAGGGTCTCAGGACCCATGCCAAATCTTTTTAGTTTCCTGAGGGGGAATAGGCTTTGTCGTGCCCTCTTCACGACTGTCTTGGTGTGTTTGGACCATTCTAGTTTGTTGTTGATGTGGACACCAAGGAACTTGAAGCTCTCAACCTGCTCCACTACATCCCCTTCGATGAGAATGGGGGCGTGCTCGGTCCTCCTTTTCCTGTAGTCCACAATCATCTCCTTAGTCTTGGTTACGTTGAGGGATAGGTTGTTATTCTGGCACCACACGGCCAGGTCTCTGACCTCCTCCCTATAGGCTGTCTCGTCATTGTCGGTGATCAGGCCTACCACTGTTGTGGTCGTCTGCAAACTTAATGATGGTGTTGGAGTTGTGCCTGGCCATGCAGTTCGGGACACTTTATGTTGATGTTTCCTTCATTTTGGCAGTTATCTGTACATTTTTATGAAATTAAACATGCAATATGGGATTGTGTATTGAAATCCGAAATGAATCTATGTGTCATGTCCTGACCATAGAAAGCTGTTATTTTCTATGGTAGAGTAGGTCAGGGCGTGACAGGTTTTTTTTCTAGTTTAGTTTTTCTATGTTGCGATGTTCTGGTGTTGTATTTCTATGTTGGGCTTTGTATGGGATGATCTCCAATTAGAGGCAGCTGGTCATCGTTGTCTCTAATTGGAGATCATACTTAAGTAGGTGTTTTTCCCACCTGGGTTTGTGGGAGATTGATTTGGAGTACGTGTATGTTAACTCTTTGTCACGGTTTGTTGTTTTTGTTCAGTCAGTTTATTTTGTATGTATTGCATAATTTTACAGTGAAAATAAAATGTGGAACGACACACACGCTGCACTTTGGTCCGCTGTCTCATACGACAACCGGGACAGAATCTCCCACCACCAAAGGAGCAAGCAGCGTGGAATGGACCAGTGGACTTGGGAGGAGATACTGGACGGGAAAGGACCCTGGAGGCAGGCTGTGGAGTATCGCCGTCCTAAAGAGGAGATTGAGGCAGCGAAAGCGGAGCGGCGATATTACGAGGCACTATACCAACCACAAGACTAGTGTGAGTGGCAGCCCCAAAACATTTTCGGGGGCACACGGGGAGATTGGCAGAGTCAGGGTGGAGACCTGAGCCAACTCCCCGTGCTTACCGTGGGGAGCGAGTGACGAAGCAAGCACCATGTTATGCGGTGATGAGCACTGTGTCACCAGTGCACATTCACAGCCCGGTGCGATCTGTGCCCGCGCCCCACATTTGTCGAGCTAGGTTGAGCATTCAGCCAGGAAGGGTGGTGCCAGCTCAGCGCTCCTGGTCTCCAGTTCGCCTTCTCGGTCCAGGATATCCTGCGCCGGCTCTGCGCACTGTGTCACCAGTGCGTATTCACAGCCCAGTATGTCCTGTGCCAGCGCCCCGCGTTTGCCGGGCGAAAGTAAGCATCCAGCCAGGACGGGTTGTGCCAGCTCTACGCTCGAGACCTCCAGTGCGCCTCCACGGCCCAGTATATCCTATGCCTGCCCCACTTACCCGGCCTCCAGTGAGTCTATCCAGCCTGGTACGCCCTGTGCCTGCTCCTTGCACTTGCCCTGAGGTGCGTCTCACCAGTCTGGCGCCACCTGTGCCAGCCCCACGCATCAGGCCTCCAGTGCACCTGCCCAGTCCGGGGTGTTCTGTTCCTGCTTCCCGCACTCGCCCTGAGGTGAGTGTTCCCAGTCTGGCGCCACCTGTGCCAGCCCCACGAATCAGGCCTCCAGTGCGCATTCCCAGTCCAGAGCTTCCGGCAACAGTTCCCAGTCCAGAGCTTCCAGCGACAGTCCCCAGCCCGGAGCGTCCGGCGACAGTCCCCAGCCCGGAGATTCCGGCGACAGTCCCCAGCCCGGAACCTCCTGACACGTTCCGCAGCCCGGAACCTCCTGAGACGTTCCGCAGTCCAGAGTCTCCAGCGGCGGTCCGCAGTCCAGAGTCTCCAGCGGCGGTCCGCAGTCCAGAACCTCCAGCGGCGGTATGCAGTCCAGAACCTCCGGTGATGATCCGCGGTCCGGGTCCTTCGGCGACGATCCAGGGTCCGGTGACACAAAAGCGGAGGGATCAGCGGGCAGAGCGGGAGTTACGCCTCGAAACAGAGCCGCCTCCTCTGCTGGAGAATCCGCGGGATGAGAAGGTTCTGCGTACTGCACCAGAGCCCCCATAGATATTAGTCACCCTCCCTAACCCTCCCTTTTTTTTGTTGGTTGGCTTATTCTTGTTGTTGTTTAGGTGTGTTCGGAGTCCGCACCTTTGGGGGGGCGGGGTACTGTCACGTCCTGACCATAGAAAGCTGTTATTTTCTATGGTAGAGTAGGTCAGGGCGTAACAGGTTTTTTTTCTAGTTTAGTTTTTCTATGTTGTGATGTTCTAGTTTTGTATTTCTATGTTGGGCTTTGTATGGGATGATCTCCAATTAGAGGCAGCTGGTCATTGTTGTCTCTAATTGGAGATCATACTTAAGTAGGTGTTTTTCCCACCTGGGTTTGTGGGAGATTGATTTGGAGTACGTGTATGTTAACTCTTTGTCACGGTTTGTTGTTTTTGTTCAGTCAGTTTATTTTGTATGTATTGCATAGTTTTACAGCGAAAATAAAATGTGGAACAACACACACACGCTGCACTTTGGTCCGCTCCCTCCTACGACAACCGTGACACTATGAAATGGTCTCATTCATGTAAAGGAGTAACCTGCAAAGAAAATATTCCATGTTGCCTACTTTAATGTTGATTATCTACAAGTCCATGTATGCTCTTTGCAAAGGTAGATAAATATGTTTAATATACTGCATCTGCCATTGTCTGTTGTTAACTCCCACTGTAGTCATTAATTCATTTCAAGTGCAATCTTAGTGTAGGAGGTAAATTAACAAACCATTAAGAATGTTATAAATGCACAATTAGCATACCGACATTTATACGACATATTCATAAGACAGCAGTAATTTTTGAGAGGGAATTTGCAGACCCTTTTCTAACACCATCTAGTTTGCAGTCTGTTTGAAAAATAGGTCTCAAGATGTGCCCTGATTTAATGGGTCATTAGAAATGAGTAACCACCCAATAGATTTGGGTTTGAGCATGTGCATTTCACCCCTCACTTCTTTATCTTTGGTCATTCCTGCTTTGTAGACCATGGCTGTTTACACCGCTCCTCCGTAGACTCCTCTAAAGGCCATGATACTGTATATTGGAAACCACTAATTTTAAAATAAGATGAGGGCACTATGGTTTTTGTGATTTGACATGGTTGCTGGGTTTTATGACAGGTTTTACAATTGAAGCTTGAGAATTTGAAGCTTGAGAATTTGAACATTCAGTTTGAGGTGCATTGAACATTTTGCAGAATTGTTTCAACACAGCCTGACAATTTGATGTTTTACATTTTTGGGCAAACTCTTGCGAATCGGTTACCATAACGCTAACCCTAACCCTGAACCTGACCCTAATCCTTACCCTTACCTTAACCTACTGTAACCCTAAAACTAACGCTAAACAATACAACATGTACAATTTAAAATACTGGAAATCACAAAACTATGGTTTGAATGTCTTGTCCCTAACCCCAAGGTTCCTCTCACCCATAAAAACAGAGTTAGGAATGTAACTGTGAGAGGTATCCTGGGGGACTGTTTCTTTTGGAAGTCAAGACAGATGTGAGAGATCAGAAGCAGGCAATAAGCACGAGGGGAAGGTGAGAGGTACACAGCTATACTGCTCCCAATGATCAATCATACTCTACTTGTCCTCCCTAGACTCCAGCTGTTACACCGTCTCCACTGAAGGCACTGGTCTCTTTGCTTAAAATTATTACACAGACCATAAACCCTGAGAGTGAGGAGTCCATGTAGTCGTCGCAGTAAGCTTTAAGATTGGCCAGTGGTGGGATGGACACAGGCAATATTTCCCGTCCAATACAGGATCAAGGTTTGACTTGAGGAACCATTTTAAGGTCTTTCCCTTTAATTGCCATTCGCTGACTGTTTACTGCAGTTTCATTGATTATCTTATGACTACATTGGACTCAGGCCTTTATTTCAAGGCTGCACTGGAAAGCAAATAAAAAATGTCTGGCATTGTAAAACCGATCATGAAATATTGGAGGAAATTGGATTGCACTGTTGATTAAGTAATTATGCATAGAATTAGCCTAACATGACAGTATTTTCCCATCAAACAATGCATTATAAATCAATGAGTAATCAATATTCCAGATATGATTCACAAGCAAGTTTTGTGAGATCATTGTTGTGTATTTATCATAGAAGAAGCTGTGAGAATGCTAACTAGCAATAATGATAATCGTGAGAAGGGTGTGAGTTCTAGTTATTCTGTCAAACGGTGGGTGTAGCTGGTGCATGGAAGTCAGGCGCAGGAGAGCAGAGATGAGTGGACAAAGCACTTTACTGAGGCAATTATTTGAACAGAACGCAACCGCGTCACAAAAACAAATGCCCAAAGAACAAGTGAGGCAGCACAAAGTACAACAACCAAGTACAAAGTACCAGCTGCCACAAAGCACGGGTGTGAAACAAAACCCGGCGCAAACCAGCCGGAAGTGTGCCAACCTGACAATAAACAATTTCACACACAGACATGGGGGGAACAGAGGATTATATACACAACAAGTAATGAGGGAATGTAAACCCGGTGTGTGGGAAAACAAGACAAAACAAATGGAAAATGAAAGGTGGATCGGCGATGGCTAGAAGACCGGTGACGTCGACCTCTGAACGCCGCCCGAACAAGGAGAGGAACTGACTTCGGCGGAAGTCATGACATATTCAGTTGTTATAATTGTTTGGTATGTGTGTTAGGGTGACATGATAGGTTTTGATTAGGCCTAAAGTATCTTCCCGTCAAGAATAAAAGTTGTTTGCCTAGTCAGTGATGTGCTGTAGCCTATAATTATGTGAAACATTCTGATAACAGTGTATTATTCAATATACTCTGTTAACAGCTTGGAACGTAAACTTTGAATATCCATCATCTTATTCAAATATCATCAGACAGATATCTAAAAGATTAGAACATTTGGATGACTATGATAAATAAAACAAATTGTGTTACCTGAATGATACACCCACAATTCATACCAAAAGTGTGATCACTCTCTCCGCAGCCGATGTGAGTAAGAACTTTAAACAGGTGAACATTCACAAGGATGCAGGGCCAGACGGATTACCAGGACGTGTACTCCGAGAATGCTCTGACCAACTGCCAAGTGTCTTCACTGACATTTTCAACCTCTCCCTGTCTGAGTCTGTAATACCAACATGTTTCAAGCAGACCACCATTGTTCCTGTGCCCAAGAACACTAAGGTAACCTGCCCAAATGACTACCGACCAGTAGCACTCACGTCTATAGCCATGAAGTGCTTTGAAAGACTGGTCATGGCTCACATCATGGCTCACAGAAACCCTAGACCCACTCCAATTTGCATACCGCCCTAACAGATCCACAGATGATGCAATCTCTATTGCACTCCACGCTACCCTTTCCCACCTGGACAAAAGGAACACCTCCCTCTGCAACTGGATCCTGGACTTCCTGATGGGCCGCCCCCAGGTGGTAAGGGTAGGTAACAACATGTGATGTGACGCAAGGACAATAACCTCTCCCTCAATGTGATCAAGACAAAGGAGATGATTGTGGACTACAGAAAAAGGAGGACCGAGCATGCCCCCATTCTCATCAACGGGGCTATACTGGAATAGGTTGAGAGCTTCAAGTTCCTTGGTGTCCACATCACCAACAAACTGGTCCAAGCACACCAAGACAGTCGTGAAGAGGGCACGACAAAATATATTCCCCCTCAGGAGACTGAAAAGATTTGACATGAGTCCTCAGATCCTCAAAAGGATCTACAGCTGCACCATTGAGAGCATCCTGACTGATGGGATCACTGCCTCTTTTACGCTGCTGCTACTCTTTGTTATTATCTATGCATAGTCACTTTAATAACTCTACCTACATGTACATATTACCTCAACGAACCGGTGCCCCCGCACATTTACTCTGTTACCGGTACCCCCTGTATATGGCCTTGCTATTGTTATTTTACTGCTGCTCTTTAATTATTTGGTACTTTTATTTGTTATTCTTATTTTTTGTAGGTATTTATTTTAGTATAAAAAAAATGTAACTGCATTGTTGGTTAGGGCTTGTAAGTAAGCATTTCACTGTAAGGTCTACACCTGTTGTATACGGCACATGTGACAAATACGAATTGATTCAATTTAAAATGCTACAGCATTTTTTTTCCTGCTACATGAATTAAACATTGTGCAAAGGTCATAGAACATTGTGTCTAAATCACTGTAGCCAGGCTGCCCTCAACTCTACTTGAGTATTGACATCATGCCAGATATGACACCATAACTCAACCCACTGCGATGGTCATTTGATAAATTGTACCATACATTTTTGACAAAACAATTTGTGATGTATTATGTTACCGATGATTTGTACTGCTTATCAAATCAAGTAATCTGGCAGGGCGCTCCATTCATCAGTGTAATGCAAGCAGTTGTTTGGGTGGGATAGAGACAACTTTCCTGTCCAGTGGACATAAAGCCCCACAGTGGAGGTGTCATAATACCCATAAAACCTAGCGGTCAAACAGGGAAATGGTTGCAATCATTTTTCCACCATTCCTTTTTCCCATAGGGAATATTAGAAACACTTAAAATAAGGTCTGTGTCTCGTGTAGGCTTACCCTGGTGTGACGTTTTGATAAGCATGTTAATCTCCCTTGGACAAGGTGACTTTTATCAATATATTCGGATCTATTTACTCTCAGATTCGAAAATGCTAATTAGCCTCAAAGTAGATATCATGCAAGACTACAAATCCCTGCAACTCCTGCACGTCATCTCTAGCTGACACCTTTGCCAACAGGTATTGTGTCAATTTTAAACTTGCACAAGACAGTTCACAGAATTGTCAATTTAAAGAAATGTAGGCAATTTATTAATTACAACATTTTGCTTACATTAGATAGTAAAGATTCTTACCTTTGCTTCGATTCGGCAGTCTCGTCCAGATCATCATGGCATTTGTAGTTCTTATAATAGCCACATTAGCAGCTAATTAGCATTTTAGTTTTTGGGGGTAAATACATGAGATTTACACAGTTATCAAAACGTCACGACAGGGTAAGCTTACACAAAACACAGCCCTCATTTTAAGTGTTTCTAAAATCCCCTAAAATCCCCTGGAAAAATGAATGGTGTAAAAACGATTGGAACCATTTCCTTATTTGAACGCTAGGTTTTATGGGTATTATGACTCATACTGTGGTACTCTTTACAGATCTTCTTTGACGGATTGGCCAAATTTTGTAATCATATTTTTCATATTTCATTTTTTTCTAAAACAATAGGTTCAGTTAGAACAGAGGAATACAAGAAACCTGTATTTTTGTTAATTATAATATGTCTTTTTTTAA
Organism: Salmo trutta; assembly: GCF_901001165.1. Classification (NCBI taxonomy): domain Eukaryota; kingdom Metazoa; phylum Chordata; class Actinopteri; order Salmoniformes; family Salmonidae; genus Salmo; species Salmo trutta. Next base: position 21,251,417 of record NC_042983.1, on the reverse strand, counting down.
TACTTCAGCGTATAAAGACAAATTTGATGACATATTTTTCCCTGCTGTTGTTTTTATTATGCTATGTGGCGAATCATCACTTCTAATGTATTCTTCAGGACTTTTACTATACTGTATACTCTAGGTCTAGGACTTGGATTTGGCTGTTATTGTAAGACTGTTTCTCTCGCTGGACTGGCAATGTTAAGCAGTAGACAGATTCACTTCATTTTACCCATATCACCAGTCATCTTTCCTGAGAAATGCCACAGATGCCACAAAAGCACACTTTTTATTTCACAATTGATGAAAAATAGTTGATTAATGTTGGACAGTACTGTGTGATAATTTCCATCACTTTTGGTTTCTAGTCTTTCTTTTGTGTCCTCGTCTAAAAGCTCAAAGACATAAAAAGCAAAAAGGCAGGCAATAGAAAGGTAACAGTGACTGAAAAAGAAACAGCTTGTCCAAATGAGGTGTCTGTGCATTCAGGTACACTTACAGTATCATACATGTTAAAAGCAATCCCCTTATTTTTTGTTCCCATCAACAGAATCAAACAATTGAAAATGCTTTCTATTGTTTATATACTTCAAACTCCTTTGTTGAGCATGTCTGTCAGTATCATCATTGTGACTGATTTCTCTGTTGGCTACTCATTAATGTGAAACGTGAACAATAGTAGAGCTACACTAAAGCCATTCAGCCCATGCAATAGTTCGTTTGAAAAAATGAAATAATTTATCGTAAAACAATGTCATTCCTCAATTGCGGTTGCATTTTCTTGATCAAGAAAAATGTCTGCATAACGTCTCTTCATCATGTCTTTGATGGAAGTCGGCTGTCCATTCTCTCATATATAATGTGCAGTATCTGCTCGGCTGACAGTGGTTGACCTGTGGGCTTCAAAGACACATTGTTCAGCAAATAATCTGTCTATCATGGAGACTGGCAATAATCACACGATTTATCCAAAACATCTCAACGACCTGTCTACTGTTGGCAAAATTAATTCAGATTTTCATCATGGCTACATTTTCAACTAGCCTCTACCTTTTCTTCCTGCATGCTCTATAACCTGGTTAATCTTTGACTTTGTTTTAATGCAATCTTGTGTGAAAAAGTGATCAGATGATCTCCTGACCTGTACTTATTAGTGTCCAGCAAAAAGGGCCAGGGGATTTATGAAAGATTTCATAATGACACCCATAAGTCTTACTTAGGCCTCGAGTTAAAATCACACAACCTTGAGAGCGAGCGAAACAGATTGCTCAAAAAAAAGTTCACGCAGTGCATTCTGCCTAGATTAATGAATAAGGCAATTACAGTACATTTTTTAAGTAGACAAATAAAAATGGAAGTTTAGATTAATGTGTTCTTTTCACTATATCTTCAACATTAAGGTAATTTTCCCTTTAGCTTGTGGAATATGTGTAATTTGTTAGGTGGTGATATCATCATGGCTATTATTATTTTTCTTCCTGTATTATGTGATTGAGAGAAAATTGATTATTTGAAAGCTTTGTGGTCTGCCAGTGAGAGCATCTTTAAATGCTGTAACTAAGCCCAGCTGTCAGTCTCTGGAGGAAACGGAGGGGTGGAGGGAGTAAAGTGGGGCTAGGGATGGGATAGGGGGTGGTGTGGTTGGAAGTTGCAGACATTGGTGTTCTTCCTTCACAATGAGGAGCGAGTTAGGCATCCATTTGCAGATCTGGCCTGTGGCGACTCTGGGCAGACCTCGTTTTAATATCTCTTACAAGACTTTGAGGAAGTTCTCACTTAGAGTGAGAATACTAGGCTTTTAAACTATGAACAGTTTCCTAGTTACCAAACATTTCTGACCACAATATGGCAATCAAAATGAGGGGATTCGAATAAACTGGCCTGGCAAAGCCGATGAGGGAGGCACGCCCTGCTCAAATCGACCAGTAATCTGAACCGCTCTGTCATTTTGTCAACAAGGCAGCATGATGCATACATCTCTTTCCATAAAATATATGTTCACATTTTCAAACTAGGTTTTATCAAAAACAATCATTTTTGCATATAAAAACATAGAATCCTACGCATTACTCCACGTACTTAACGTCACTTTTGTTTTAAGCCGACTTCGACGTCAGCCAGAACGGGGCGCCTGGCTCACACCCGGAACGCAGCCCGGTTCCGCCCAACCCAGGCACCCCGGGCCAGCTTAATCAAATTCCCTAAATGGCTTCTCCCCTTCCTGTCAAACCCACTCCCTATTTCTGTCAAACCAGGAAGTCACTCTTAGCCACCACTACTGTATATCACTTCCTGGTTTCACCATAGGTTCTAGTGGGTTTTTTTTAGCCTCTTTGTCCCTAAAGTCAAAGTAATGCATAACACATTCCATAAGAACATGTAAAGTGTTCTGCAGCTTCTTGTTAAAAACCACAAACATTTGATTTGTTGTCAAGCAAACCTTGAATACCAATGTGATGTAAAAGCCCTTGTGCTGGCCTTTTATACAGCCATTCTTGGAATTAGGCTTTTACCTCTTGAAATAGTGCCAGAGATGAAGAGGCCAGCTTTAAGTGCTCTTAAAGTCTGTGAGAAGAAGATAACATAGTTCAACAGAAGGATAATACAGTAGTATGGTGATGACAGTAATGATCATTGAATTCATTTTATTTCAAAAATAATAATTATTATAATAATTATTTATTGTTATTATTATTATTATTATCTCTTTTAGTCCTCATTTGGACTAATCTTCCAAGAGTCCTTGAAAATAAAAATACAATTTATAATGCGATCACATTTTCACATATAACAAACTGTTACAAACAGACATAATACACTGAAATATTGACCAGATAAATACTTTGGAGAGTTGAATCAAGCAGGCTGATAACAGTTTGATGGGTGCCCCCTGTCATTTCAGTGCTCCACATACTAATGCATGTGCTGCAAATGTGGTATAGAGACCTGGGGCACAGGTCGTAACTGTACTGTAGGAATCATTGAAGCTCTGTAGAAAATCAATAAAAATACATTTTATTGTCACATGCACCGGATAGGTGTAGTGAAATGTGTTGTTTTACAGGGTCAGCCATAGTAGTATGAAGCAAATTAGGTTTGAAGCAAATTAGGTTTAAGTGCCTTGCTCAAGGGCACATTAACAGATTTTTTACCTCGGGTATTCAGACCAGAAACATTTTGGTTACTAGCCCAACACTCTAACCGCTAGGCTACCTGCTGCCCAATTTGACCATTACTACTTAAAGTTGCCCACAACTTTGTTGAACAGGCATTCATAGCTTTAAATAATCTTCTTCAGATAGGATATAATAATGAATGCTATTGAATCTAAATTATGTCTACGTATTTGACATTGAGGTTTTTAAAGATAGGAAGTAAAAAAATGAGGGACATTTGTACCCTTTTTTCTCTTTCTCATTTATCGGGAGTGTCGTTTAAGAAGTAGGCTTTGACTGATTCAGACAGAACATCTGAGACTCAATTCCATTGTTTAAAAATAATGTTCCTCGTTTCCCATTTTTGATATTGGGGAGGATGTAACTGAATTCCTTCAAGATGAGTTTCTTTAGTGTTAGAGGAGGACATTATCCTTGTGAAAAGAGATTGCATAGGTCTGTTGACCATGAATACTTTTTTTGGACAATTTTGTTACTCTGGCATATCCTTCACTAGGCGTTCAGCATTAAATTAGAATTGTACCAGTTTCCAATAGTAATTAACTTGAGTATATCAGGAGGCCATTATTCACACTAAAGTAACCTTTTAATAGCTGAGCCTTTAACTCTACTGCAGGTAATGACTCTAAAGAGCGCTTATTAAAAGTGAAATGGTAATGAGCTTTAATAAAGCAGAACAACTTTGAAATGAAGAGCAGTTTTCAATAGAAAAGGATGGAGGGATAGGGCCCATGATTTTATTAAGGAGACTAATGATTCTTTATCAGCCCTCTTATGTGTTCATGGAGTTAACATTAACCGTGATTGAGGATGAATCTACATGAAAATGGCCAAGGACTGATAACACAACTCACATGACCTAGAACTAGTAGTTTAACAAAAATCTCTTTCAGTAGTTACATGGACTGTCACAATACAGTACTTCTGTAAATGGTATAATTATAAAATGAATCTCTTCATTATTTGGAATATTTTCCAAATAAAAAGAAGTGGATTAAGCAAGTGTGTCAAAGGGTTTCCCATTAAGGTTTAAGGAAGGTGAAGTAGATCTTGGCTATCACACATATGTCATTTGCTGCTATGATTTATTCTACAGGAAACCAATGTGCATTGTTAATTCTATAAACCATTTATTCAAATCTGGTTTGAACAATGAAAACATGTACATTTTGTATAGCATTATACAATATTGTTGTAATACTGCGTACTTAGCGAATGTAACATGTATAAAGGTATAGGGATACACACTTTAAAAACATTATGATAAAGAAAATACATACTGCATGCATTGACATGCTGACTGTTTGGTTACACTTTACATTCAGTTGATCTATACCTGTGTTATAACACCGTAATTACTACAGTTCTACAACATGCACAATATTCCGTAACTATGCATACATTACAGTGATTTGGATACAGGTGTTTTGAAGACCCAAGGAAAGTATCGAAGTAGACGAACAATAGACAGAACGAGAGAGCAAAAGAAAGACTGAAAGAAAGTAGACAAAGAATTAAGGAAAATAAGGAGAGGACAGAAATAATGGAAATAATTAAATTAATCTGTGTGAGCAGCTGGATTCCAGCTGACACCAGCACCTGGGTGTGCTCAGGCTGCCTGGAGCTGGTGAAGGACCCCCCCCCCCCCCTCCCCAGCTCCCCTACAGCTCCCCTATGCCTGCTGGAGCTCTGGCTGCCGCCGCCCCCCCCCCCCCCCCCCCCCTCACGCAGCCTCAGATAGAGGTAGCACCGCCACTGTGACGTTCACAGACTAATTAAAGGGATGATTTGTGAAACACCTTTTTTATTGAATTAATCACCAACACAAAGCCATAAAACCCATCATTTAGAAATATTCTTCTTAGTTTGCCATGTGCCTAATAGATGATGGTACATTAAAGATGTGACATGATGATGTATTTTAAAATGTGGCGCCTGAAAAGGTTGGCAAACTTCCCAATATTTTGAGGCCCTGTCAATCCGTTTGGTGTGTCAGCATTAACGAAACAATACAAATGCTTCGGTCTACCTATTAGTGACGACTGCGTGCTCTGTGTTAAGAACATCACTTTTTATTTCTCTGTAAGTTACAGAAGACGAACATACATCTAAATGAATGACTATGCAATTTGCAAACAATGCTTTCCTCCTTCAACGTTCCTCTTCCCCACAGGGAAAAGACGTCAGTTCAACGTCTATTCCACGTTGGTTCAACGTAATTTCAACCAGTGTGTGCCCAGGAGTCCCCTCGACATATATTAATTAGTCATGAAAAATGAGTTCATTTGGGAGATAAATAACATGAGCTATGTATGTCTGTGTTTTTATGGCAGAGCTAAAGATGTGTACATCTCAGGGGTGTTTTTCTCTGCATGGGCTTTTTCAGGAAAATAATTGAGAGACTTAATTTGCATATACCTCATGAAGTTTCCGTTAGGCTCTATTTTACAGTCTGTTATTTACCTGGTATTCAGAAATGTAATAATTTAGTAATGACCTATACTTACTCCCTTGTTTCTCTGTTCATTCTAACAAGCACCACAACCTACCATTTTGTACCAGGTAAGTTACCCATGGTTACCACAAACTTCCTTAATAAATAGCGGGAAAATATTAGCTGAAACAGGACTGTAAAGTAAAGTGTTACCACAATTTGTATTCTGATAAAGTGTTTGTTCATTGTTTCAATGAAAAAGTGTATTAACATGATAAAGTGATTAGTTGCCTTTTAGTGAACTATCATCTACCATTTGACAATTAAGAGTTGAAATAAAACATGTGAATATGGAGTCGACACATGGGGGATGTCTACAATCAGGGAGTATGTGGAGAGAAAGGTAATTCATGTTATTAATGGTATCATTACTGTGATGTGTCTACCGAGGTACTGGTCAGTGAAACGACGAGTTGAACTCATTGTGTAAATAGACTTCCAGATACAATGCATAGCACTCGTCTCTGCTGTGTCTGTGTGACATTTAAAACAACTAGTGACTCTCAACTGTCAACTCATTTTTATGTAACATGTCTTATCACACATCCATAATTACCATAGGTACCAGAAATGTACAATAAACATTTGTTCAGCACTTTTGATGAACAATGTGTGAGCTAAAGTAATTTAGTATCTAGCCTATCAAGATGAATTAACTCAGGAACATGATGAATGCAATGGCAGACAATACTCCGATGCATCAGTGTCATTCCAGCCGCTTCTCTAAGATTTCTCCTGGAAGTTGAGCGTTTCCAAGATTAAGTGCAGTATTAGTCATTGTTTTGGAAGAGGACTTGTTCACTAATTTACAGAAGGAGTGACAGTCTGTGGGGGAGTTTCCATTAGCCATGACAATGAACTAAAGATATAAAGTAAGAGTGGGAAAATGTGATTATCACCCCTCTCTAAAACAGTAACTCATTTCACTGCAGGTTGGGAAAGTAAGTCCACACTTGCAGGAACATATTACAGCTCTTTTGTCAACATCAGTCTCTCTCTTCAGCAGGAGTTTTGTCATGCTACACTGAAAGCGACCAATGACAGTAGAGGATGAATGATGTGCTGTTTATGGAAGTTGACTAAACAGGTAAGTGTAGGGTGCATGAGCTAACAGAAATATACACTATCTGAACAACAATATCAAAAGTGAGCTATTTGTTTTTGAATTTAGAAACGCATTAAGTCTCCCTTCCTTCGAGCAGTATAATGTGCCATATATTACCTGCGTGGCGATGATAGAGCAAAATTGTTTTCAAACAAATGACAAAAACATGCCTGCAGCAAACATGGAAAGTAGGGTAAAGCATGTTAGCGAAATGAGATTTTCTGATTAAAATCTGTATCATTATCTCCCTATGATCTCATCCACCGTGACTTCAATAAATGGATAAAGGAAATACTAAGAAGAAAATATGTTAGTTGTCTTTGTGATTGCAGGATTGACCTCTCACTGAGAAAATGTCTGTTATTTCTTCTTTCCTAGGTGGCATTCCTATTGAGATGCTCTGAATGATACACAGTGGCAAACTGCTATCAGTACTGATACTTACTTCCCTTGGAAAATATGATGTTGAAATACTCCCCAAGCAGATAAGTGTCTTTACACATGAACGCCAGATTTGATTGCCTTCTGTAGAGAAGTGTGTTTGGATTAGACCTCAACGCGTGCCACAATACTCACTGTATCTCTATATACCTCTCACAGACCCTCCATCTGAATTGGAATGGTTCTTTCATGCTTGGCTGTTTCAGAGGGGGAAATAGAATGCACACTGAATTGGTTACGGTTGTTTGGTTTGCACAGGGGTATTCACTCCTTACCTTCTCATCGTAACCGAACTTGTGACCTTTACATGATAGATGTCTGCTTATTTGTATGACAAATGTTTTTTCCATGTATTCATTGTGCACTCAGAATGGCAGTCTCCTTTTAACTTAACATGTGTTGCCACTCTAATATCAGATAGTATAGCTAGTTGCAAAACACAGTTGTCTGCCACTATTAAAATAGTCATGCATAGTATATGTGATGTACTGTATAGGAGACATGTATATGTTATGCATAGTATATATGATGTACTGTATAGGATACATGTATATGCATACAGTATTGAATGTATGTGGTAGGGGAGTGTTACTGTATGTTGTCATGTGGATTCAGTAGCAGACTTGATTGTAGCCTCTCCACACAACTGTAAAATAGTACATTTTGGGCTATGGGGCTCTGGCATTGTGTTGCGCTCAGTATAATTAAACGGTGCATTAGAAAAAGGGCTGGAATAAAACATGAGTATGTAAATGCAGCCTGGAGCTGATGTTGTAGTGATTATTACAATGCAGATAACGCATTTCTCATAACTGCTTGTGTCTACTGAAGCCTCCAAAAACATCTGGACCTTTTAATTGAAAAATGGCATGGTGCTCTGCTGTGTTGGTACTTCTGCTAAGTGAAGTCAACAATTAAGACAAAATGTAATTGATAAAATTGCATTATTTGGTGTTCCAGTCACATGAGACAATTGAATTATCACTGTTTATGGGTTACAGAAAAAGGGGCAACAATTGTTCCCAGTCACTAAAGAATGAAAATATATTTACAGATAATACTCAAAACTCCAACAATATCTGTAATGCAAGATAGCTAGTGGAATTTCTGTATTTTGGTTAATCATTTTCAATTAGAATGAATTTGTACTTGATATGGCATGCATAATGATTCAATTCTGTATTCCATTTTGAGGTACATATTCAAATAACCACGAGTCATTGGCCTCACAATTGAGGTCAAAGTTGTACAGTTCACCTGCTTGATCTGACTGTACAGTATAGCAGCAATATTGTCTTACACTTCCAGGTCATAGAACAAAACAATTTGCCTAGGTGTTAACTACTAATGTGATGAACGGTTTCTCCATAGATGCAGCTCCCTACTTTATATTTAATTAAACCTAAACTCTGAGAAGATATAAATCCACATGTCCTTTGGCTGAGTGAGGGGAGCAGCACACCCCAAACATGTCAAATAAGAGCTGCAGTCTGTCCATCTGGTCTGAGGCAGGCAGCGTCACTCCTCTGTCATTGTGATGCCACGTGAACATTCCTTCAGATTTGTGGTCCACGGGCAGTTCATCTGCCAATATTGCACCGCTTTGAGTGATGGGCATGTGCCGATGTCACTAATGATCAGGCCTAATGATTCTCTGACAGGAGAGGAGAGCAATAAAGCGTCACACGGGGAAGCTAAAGAGGTGTCCTAATGATCTATTCACAGACACAGCCAGAGGCCCTCTTATTTCACCCTCGTTCCTCCCAACGTTACTAATCGGGCTCCTCTGCAATGGAGAGGGGCACCATGTTGTCTTAATACTGGCTCACTACGTAAACATCTGTCTCCTCTCTATCTATATTTTAGGCCATTACCTTTTAAGCCTATAGGGTTGAGCACTGTAAGCTTCGGGGAAGTTGATTGCCACAAGCATGATCCTTCAACTGAGGACAGATCAAGTAGTAATCATTGGGTTGTACGCCAGTGTTTTAGCAGCGTATGTCCTATATAGCAACATCCCAAGTGGGCCCATTTCTGTAGGACTCAGCAAAATGAAGAATACCTTACCATGACCTCTATTTTTATCAGATGCTCTGTTACCTGTCTCCCTTTTCTTTTTCAAGTTCTTAACCCCTTTGCAAGTACAGTATGTAGCTGTCAGGCTATAATTAATGAAAAAATATACACACAAGGCTGTCCACAAATTGACTATATATTTGTATACATACCGTGTGCATTACTTCATCCTAGTATGATGATTAGCATGGCTGACTTGGAAAGGGCCGTGTGACATTTTCTATCTTCCTAGACAAACACACATTTTGAGAGACATGGTCAAATTCCAACCATTTTGTAATGTTCGGATTGCTTTGTTCTAATGAAATATTAAATAAGTATGAAAAAGGAAAAAACTGGTTAAGCTTTAATGCTGTTCATAACAAAAAATTACACTGGAATTTTAATCTCTTGAACAGCTAGCCATCTGTACTAACTACAAAAGATTCTCCAATAGTTTTGAATTTCCATGATTTTGACATGGTTTGATAGATAAGTGTGCCACCTGATTTTGATTCATAGCAACATTTCCAACCAGCTTTGCCAGAGAACACTTTCACCCCATCAGTGTATTTAATTATGCCTGGACTAGATACAACGCCCCTCCCCGCAATATTATTTTATCTTATTTAAGGCTGCAAGTATTTTTGTAATTTAAGAGTGTTAATGAGTGGCTGCTAACCTTTCCCAGTTATCCATCATCTGATAATGGAGGAGAGGATCCCTTTTCCAATCTGCTTCATTAAAAACGTTGTATTAAATCTAAATATGACGCCATGTACCGCTGAAATTAATAGAGTTTCCGTATGTGTAATTTATCCTTACGGTGTTGAAATCCTGATGGAACATTTTAACTACATTTATTTTATTATACAAATATGATTTAAGGAGACAGAGGTCCTTAAAGGTGCATCTGAACAATAAAAACGCTCAACTGAAATCAAGTGGCATTTATGTTGCATCATTAGTATAGAATTTGGCATTAACAATATAGATCATCTTGCAGAGTGAATTATTTATGAACTCAATGGTCTCTTGATGCCTGTACTTCATGGGTGATTGAAAAACAAACTATAGTACATTTGTCACTCCTGTTTGAATGTGCCAGGGGTCAAAGGGCACATAGCTGGCACACACAGTGCACTCAATCTCAGCATATAAAGCCGATTAACCTATGGGTACCAACAGGACATGTGATGTCTTCAGTAAAATGAAATACACACTTTTGACTTCAATCTGAAAGCCTTATTGGTTTGTTTATTTGGTTTGTTATTTGGGCTGCCTGTGTACAGCTGCTTCCTGCCAAGTCTGTCCTGACACAGGTGTGTCTGCCAGCCATCAATGCCACAACCCTGTATGGTGCTCTTAATTAACAACTCTCCTTCATTAGGGAAACAACATCTTACCTGTCAGAGTTAGCACAGACAGCAACTGCTTACTCCGAGCTACAATTTGTCTACTTGGATTGTGTCCATTTTTTCTCTCCAGATGGGTCAGAACATTGGGTACGGATAAGAAATGTTACTTAAAGTTATCACAGATCAAGACCCAATTGGAGTTATCAGTACTGAATAACAAATTATTTGTGGCCATTAGTATTACCTAAAGGTTACAATTGTCAAAACTTGACGTTCTGGGGCTGCTCACAGGCAGCTACACAAAAACAAGATCCCACAATCACAGGTGGAAAAAAGGGCTGCCTTAGTATGATTCCCAATCAGAGACAGCGATAGACAGCTGCCTCTGATTAGGAACCATACTCGGCCAAAAACAAAGAAATAAACATAGAATGCCCACCCTACATCACACCCTGACCTAACCAAATAGAGAAATAAAATGGCTCTCTAAGGTCAGGGCGTGACAACAATAAATGGGACCTTTAAATCAATTAGCAAGTTTAGACACAAGCTGCTAATATTGAATGTTTTAAGAACCCAGATTAAAACATTTCAATTAGACACACATGGAAATGTTTAGCTCTGTAGCAGTTTTAAGGTGAGTCTATTATGACAGTCTAATGAAAAGCTTATGTGTAACAGCAGTCGTACATAGTAGACCAAGGCGCAGTGTGCTCATATTTACTTTTATTAGAGACACGTAACAAAAACAAGAAAATGAACGACAAACAGTCTTGCAGGCTACACACAGCAATGCAAAAACAACTTCCCACAAAAGACAGGTGAAAAAAGGGCTAAGTATGACTCCCAATCAGCAACAACGATGTACAGCTGTTCCTGATAGAGAGCCATACCAGGCCATCAAAGAAACACACAACATAGAAAAACCATAGAAATACATAACATAGAACAATACCCAAAACCCCCGGAACACATAAAACAAACACCCCTCTTACATAAGAACATATCCAAACAAACCCCGGACCACATAAAACAAACCCCCCCTGCCACGTCCTGACCAAACTACAATAACAAATAACCCCTTTACTGGTCAGGACGTGACATTTTGTGCGCCTGTGGGAACATCATAAGTATGACTGGCCTTTTGAGCTTTGGGTCATGTTTTCTGGAAGAGGGGGAGATAATAAACTTCTCTGACAGCAGCAACTTGATAATTACCACAGAAGTAATGTTTTGTTTATCTCTAAGATAATATTTTGAGCTTAATTAGAGAAAATGTTGCAGAGGAAACGATTGATCTGACAACACCTCTGATGTGGCAATTATGTGGAGTAGAAGGTTTTACAATTCAGCATCAGATAATTCAAACATCACTAAGCTTGACATGTAGTCCATTAAGCCATGTCTTGTCAAGTTGATCACTTGTGGCAGGTACAATTTAGCATAGAGTTTTATTCTTTAATTTTGAATATGATGCTGCAAAGTCACTAAAAATTCACTCAAAAGTCTTATGTCAATGCCTAGCATAGAGTTAACCCTTTAGACCCCCTATGTACATAACTTGCATTATGTTATAAAGCTTGTACTAAAACACTGGTTGGTAAAATTACTTGAGAATGTCACCTCAATAGATGTTTAAACACATAAACATGCTAATGAATGCATTGCAATGACATTACATTTCTAAACCCAGGGATATTTACACATTAGTGGATGCAATCACATCACATTCACATATAGTCAAAACAACAACATCACCACAGAGAGAGAGAGAAGATATGGAATTGATCTAGCCTCTACCTGGCTTGGTGGCAAGAACTAAACTCAGCAAAAAAAGAAACGTCCCTTTCTCAGGACCCTGTCTTTCAAAGATAATTCGTAAAAATCCAAATAACTTTACAGATCTTCATTGTAAAGGGTTTAAACACTGTTTCCCACGCTTGTTCAATGAACCATAAACAATTGATGAACATGCACCTGTGGAACGGTCGTTTAGACACTAACAGCTTACAAACAGTAGGCGATTAAGGTTACAGTTATGAAAACTTAGGACACTAAAGAGGCCTTTCTACTGACTCTGAAAAACACCAAAAGAAAGTTGTCCAGGGTCCCTGTTCATCTGCGTGAACGTGCCTTAGGCATGCTGCAAGGAGGCATGAGGACTGCAGATGTGGCCAGGGCAATAAATTGCAATGTCCATACTGTGAGACGCCTAAGACAGCGCTACAGGGAGACAGGACGTAAAGCTGATCGTTCTCACAGTGGCAGGCCATGTGTAACAGCGCCTGCACAGGATAGGTACATCTGAACATCACACCAGCGGGACAGGTACAGAATGGCAACAACAACTGCTCGAGTTACACCAGGAACACACAATCCCTACATCAGAGCTCAGACTGCCCGCAATAGGCTAAGAGAGGCTGGACTGAGGGTTTGTAGGCTTGTTGTAAGGCAGGTCCTCACCAGACATCACCGGCAACAATGTCACCTATGGGCACAAACCCACCGTCGCTGGACCAGACAGGACTGGTAAAAAGTGCTCTTCACTGACGAGTCGCGGCTTTGTCTCACCAGAGGTGAAGGTCGGATTCGCGTTTATCGTCGAAGGAATGAGCGTTACACCGAGGCCTGTACTCTGGAGCGGGATCGATTTGGAGGTGGAGGGTCCGTCATGGTCTGGGGTGGTGTGTCACAGCATCATCAGACTGAGCTTGTTGTCATTGCAGGCAATCTCAACACTGTGCATTACAGGGAAGACATCCTCCTCCCGCATGTGCTCATCCTGACATGACCCTCCAGCATGACAATGCCACCAGCCATACTGCTCGTTCTGTGCATGATTTCCTGCAAGACAGGAATTTCAGTGTTCTGCCATGGCCAGCGAAGAGCCCGGGTCTCAGTCCCATTGAGCACGTCTGGGACCTGTTGGAACCTGTTGGAGACCCCAGCCATAGACTGTTCTCTCTACTACCGCATGGCAAGCGGTACCGGAGTGCCAAGTCTAGGACAAAAAGGCATCTCAACAGTTTTTACCCCCAAGCCAGAAGACTCCTGAACAGGTAACCAAATGGTTACCCGGACTATTTGCATTGTGTGCCCTCCCCAACCCCTCTTTTTTTTATTTTTTTATTTCACCTTTATTTAACCAGGTAGGCAAGTTGAGAACAAGTTCTCATTTACAATTGCGACCTTTTACGCTGCTGCTACTCTCTGTTTATCTTATATGCATAGTCACTTTAACTATACATTCATGTACATACTACCTCAATTGGCCCGACCGACCAGTGCTCCCGCACATTGGCTAACCGGGCTATCTGCATTGTGTCCCACCACCCGCCAACCCCTCTTTTTACGCAACTGCTACTCTCTTCATCATATATGCATAGTCACTTTAACCATACCTACATGTACATACTACCTCAATAAGCCTGACTAACCGGTGTCTGTATATAGCCTTGCTACTCTTATTTTCAAATGTCTTTTTACTGTTGTTTTATTTCTTTACTTACCTATCTACACACACACACCTTTTTTTTCGCACTATTGGTTAGAGCCTGTAAGTAAGCATTTCACTGTAAGGTCTACACCTGTTGTATTCGGCGCACGTGACAAATAAACTTTGATTTGATTTGATTAGAGGGTGAGGGTGAGGGCTAGGGCCATTCCCCACAGAAATGTCCAGGAACTTGCAGGTGCCTTGGTGGAGGAGCAAGAACTGGCAAATCTGGTGCAGTCCATGAGGAGGAGATGCACTGCAGTACTTAATGCAGCTGGTGGCCACACCAGATATTGACTTACTTTTGATCCCCCCTTTGTTCAGGGACACATTATTCCATTTCTGTTAGTCACATGTCTGTGGAGCTTGTTCAGTTTATGTCTAAGTTGTTGAATCTTGTTATGTTCATACAAATATTTACACATGTTAAGTTTGCTGAAAATAAACGTAGTTGACAGTGAGAGGACATTTCTTTTTTTGCTGAGTTTAGATCTGAGGTAGCTCCAAGAACAAACTGGCTTCTACTAGAAACTTCTAGAATCAGAATGTATACAATGGCAGCCTACAAATACAGTAGTAACATGGAACACTAGCCTATACATTGCTGTGCTAGCGGGTGAGCAATATAAATACACTGCGGGTGATTGCGCTTAACCTACTTAGGTCTATAGCAAAGGCAATATGGAATAGCATGCACAGGACACATATAAACAATAGTGCTAGCCGCTTGAAGCTAGCAACAACACTGCAAACTTATCTTACAAAATCTCAACCTTATCTTTTTGGCTAAGTACCTGATCACACATTGCACGCTCCAATAATATAATCCAGATCACTTGCACTTGATGCACGGCACTTCAAGATGGCAACAAGTGGAAGTCAGTCAGCTACCCAACTTGTGGTTCCCACTATATGGACAAGCCAAAATTGTCTATATGGTAAAAATGTTCACCCATGCGCCTTTGTTATTGCTTTTGTTTTGTTGATGTAACGGAAGAGGAACAAAAGGAGAGGAGCATGGTAAGCATTGTAGAAACAGTACCTATTCTGCTGTTTTATCGTGCGTGTAATGTGATGTCCGAGGGAAAAAAAAACGGATCATTGTTTGCAGTTCTTCTTTGTTGTTGTAATAACCCAAACCTATATGGCAGTTCCACCAATTAAGGATTCCAGCTTTAAATGAGCTACATGTAAAACAAAAACCCTTTGTGGAAACTAGGCAAATTGCAACAACACTTAGCTTGAAAGCCCCGCAAACTCCTTAAGTTTTGCTTTTTTAAGTCTTTTACTTTCTGGTTTTGTCCAGCAGCTTCAAACAGAAAATACAATATGTTATCGTTATCGTAAAGATATTTCAGAGCGATTTAGATGGTAAAAAGATTCTCTATACTATGCAATGCTTATTGTATGACAAACTGAAATTAGGCGAACAATGCATAATTGTTCACAGTTTATGCCCAAAATAAGCAATTTGCTTAGTGGCTTGCAAAAAGTATTCACCCCCCTTGGCATTTTTCCTATTTTGTTGCCTTACAACCTGGAATTAAAATGGATTTTTTTGGGGGGGTGTATCATTTGATTTATACAACATGCCTACCACTTTGAAGATGCAAATTATTTTTTGGGGTGACACAAACAAGAAATAAGACATTAAAAACAGAAAACTTGAGTGGTCATAACTATTCACCCCCCCAAAGTCAATACTATATAGAGCCACCTTTTTGCTGCAATTACAGCTGCAAGTCTCTTGGGGTATGTCTCCATAAGCTTGGCACATCTAGCCATTGGGATTTTTGCTCATTATTCAAGGCAAAACTGCTCCAGCTCCTTCAAGTTGGATGGGTTCCGCTGGTGTACAGTAATCTTTAAGTCATACCACAGATTCTCAATTGGATTGAGGTCTGGGCTTGACTAGGCCATTCCAAAGACATTTAAATGTTCCCCTTAAAACACTCGAGTGTTGCTTTAGCAGTATGCTTAGGGTCATTGTCCTGCAGGAAGGTAAACCTCCGTCCCAGTCTCAAATCTCTGGAAGACTGAAACAGGTTTCCCTCAAGAATTTCCCTGTATTTAGCGCCATCCATCATTCCTTCAATTCTGACCAGTTTCCCAGTCCCTGCCGATGAAAAACATCCCCACAGCATGATGCTGCCACCACCATGCTTCACTGTGGGGATGGTATTCTCGGGGTGATGAGAGGTGTTGGGTTTTCGCCAGACATAGCGTTTTCTTTGATGACCAAAAAGCTCAAATTTGGTCTCATCTGACCAGAGTACCTTCTTCCATATGTTTGGGGAGTCTCCCTCATGCATTTTGGCAAACACCAAACATGTTTGCTTTTTTTTTTTTTTTAAGCTATGGCTTTTTTTTCTGGCAACTCTTCCATAAAGCGCAGCTTTGTGAAGTTTATGGCTTAAAGTGGTCCTATGGACAGATACTCCAATCTCCGCTGTGGAGCTTTGCAGCTCCTTCAGGATTATCTTTGGTCTCTTTGATGCCTCTCTGATTAATGCCCTCCTTGCCTGGTCTGTGAGTTTTGGTGGGCGGCCCTCTCTTGGCAGGTTTGTTGTGGTGCCATATTATTTCCATTTTTTAATAATGGATTTAATGGTGCTCCGTGGGATGTTCAAAGTTTCTGATATTTTTTTTAACCCAACCCTGATCTGTACTTCTCCACAACTTTGTCTCTGACCTGTTTGAAGAACTCCTTGGTCTTCATGGTGCCGCTTGCATTGTGGTGCGCCTTGCTTAGTGGTGTTGCAGACTCTGGGGCCTTTCAGAACAGGTGTATATATACTGAGATCATGTGACAGATAATGTGACACTTAAATAAAGGCCACCTGTGTGCAATCTAACTAATTATGTGACTTCTCAAGTCCAGGCAATCGTGTGGGTTTGAAAGTTCTTAAATGTTAAAAAGTGTTATATGTTTTAGTAATGACAGCCCACACAATAAAGGCTTTTAAATTTTCCATTACGGAAAATGTTGTTGATTGTCCCAGTGGCCAAGAACAACCGGCCAAAAGAAAATAACAATATATGGACTGTAGCCCTGACATCTGTACCTATGAAATGCTTTGAGAAAATAATTCAAAAACATATTTTCTCTGGTGTCTCATCCCTCCTAGACCCAAACAAATTAGCCTATCGTGCCTCTGGGGGCATTGAGGATGCGCTACTGGTCATAAAATCTCTGGTGGACAGATTGACGTAAACATAACTGGTAACATAGAATATGTGGAGAAGGAATGGGATGAGTGGGATAATGAGCAGCAGTAGTTCCGGCGTAGGGGTTTTTCATCATTGGTTATTTGGACAATTCATGATTTCACAGGTGTTAGCATCTTTCAAATTTCGAAAAGGGAGGGGACATTCGGCATGTAACTTGCAACAAGAGAGGGTGGGGCTCCTCATTCTAGCATCTCTTCATCTCTTCTCTTAACACATATGGAGCTTAATTGAGAACTTAATTAAGCAGCTGACCAATTATGCAAGACTTTAGTTCTATCTAAGTGGAAATTGTGTACATTCAACCCCATCTTCTGGGTGTCAACTTTTGACTGGTGAAATCCAGCTTTTATCTTCTTTTTCTTTCTGTTTTGATGAAAAATGGTGTTTCAGGGGACAAGTTGTTTTACATATTGTAATACATATTTTCTTCCAAATCTTATTGTTCACAATGCATATTATTGTCTACCATTGATCTTGTCATCTATGTGAGTATCAAAAATATTGTGAAAGATTGTCATATTTTTTTGTTCTGTAGCAGTTCAATGAAAGGTGTTCTGAACTGTCTTCATCTCTACCAAAGTACGTTCATCTCTAGGAGACAGAACGCGTCTCCTTCCTGAGTGGTATTACGGCTGAGTGGTCCCATGGTGTTTATACTTGCGTACTATTGTTTCTACAGATGAACGTGGTACCTTCAGGCATTTAGAAATTGCTCCCAAGGATGAACCAGACTTGTGGAGGTCTACAATTGTTTTTCTGAGGTCTTGGCTGATTTCTTTTGATTTTCCCATGATATCAAGCAAAGAGGCACTGAGTTTGAAGGTGGGACTTGAAATAAATCCACAGGTACACCTCCAATTGACTCAAATTATGTCAATTAGCCTATCAGGAGCTTCTAAAGCCATGACATTTTCTGGAATTTTCTAAACTGTTTAAAGGCACAGTCAACTTAGTGTATGTAAACTTCTGAACCACTGGAATTGTGATACAGTGAATTATAAGTTAAGTAATCTGTCTGTAAACAATTGTTAGAAAAATGACTTGTGTTATGCACAAAGTAGATGTCCTAACTGACTTGCCAAAACTATTGTTTGTTAACAAGAAATTTGTGGAGTGGTTGAAAAATAAGTTTTAATGACTCCAACCTAAGTGTATGTAAACTTCCGACTTCAACTGTACATCATTGGGCAGTAAGCAATAGCTATCTTTAGCTAACCGGCTAGCTTCCCAGACTTGGCTATTTACCCAGACAAAATTACATTTACAACAAACAAGTCGATGAGTGTCAATATTGGCAATTAATACTGGCAGGGTCATTTTTTTTGCTAGACATTTCATGAGTTGATGGATTTTCATCTATGAAGCATACAGTATTGTAAAGCCAATCTGGTATGAAGGATGGTTTGTGAGGGGGATCTCAGTAAAATAAAATATCGCTTCTAAACTTTAAAAATAAATAAACGTATAATTAAAAATTCTTAGATTTAGTTTTAGACATTAGAGAAAGGTTATTTAAAGAAGAATTATTTTAAGGACTCTCACAAACCACTTCCCAGTAAATCAAATATTTTGTCACATGCGCCGAATACAAGTGTAGACTTAACCGTGAATGCTTGCTTACGAGGTCTTCCCAACGATGCAGAGTTAAAAATAATACATTCTATAGCTAGAGGTATAGCTACTCCATTCTATAGCTACTCCTGATATCTCCAGGAGTGAATAGTATATTTTTTGGGTCATTATCTGTTGTGGTCTAGTAGTGTCTTTTTGCCAGCTCGGGCCATCTACTTTAAGTGCTGCCTGTCTTCCCAGTGGCCTACTTGGTGTGTGGACTGCTCATCATTTGCAGATAGTTGTTGACACATATACCAGGATCAAGGGACAGGGCAATTTGTGACTTGTTTTGGTAGTCAGAGGCTGTATTGAAGAGGGAGTGGTTTCACCTAGCTACCCAGACAACAGGCTCAATCAACCAATGATCAGCAATTACTATAGGGAGGTGTGCTCTCCACCTCTGCTAGGCAATTAGCAATTAATGTAGTTCTTCAGTCTGCGCTGGTTTCTCAGCAGCAGCTGTAAGCGGTGGTCGTGTCAGTGGTGGTTTTGTGGCAAAACTAAGCCTGTCGCCAAAACAAAGACGGTTCTGCGGAGTTGTTTGAGGAAGGAAAGAGAGGAAGACTCCACACCACTCTCTCACTTGAGTATCTTACCTAGTTATTTACAGATTATCTAATTTATCACTTTTGTAGCTTTGTCAACTATGTGTGTGTTTTCAATACCTGTTCGCACCTCTCCCTGTAGGCTTTAGAGACGCTCCCCACCCCTTGGCTGCAACCCTTCTAATTTAGTGTACCATGCACGCACAACTCATGTGGAATTCTGAGTCTCTGGCAGCGTTTGGAACTGGTCAACTGAAGTCAAGAACGCTGAGTTCATCTCAGCCTATGTTGCTCTTCAGTCCCTTGATTTTTTTGTCCCTGACGGAGACATGTATCACCCCAGAGAACACTGCTACTCCAGCTGCTCTTTCTTCATCTGACTATGTTTTCTCTCATAGTCTGAGAGCATCGGGTTGTCGCGATGGTAGCACAGGGCTACTTATTTCTCCTAAATGGATATTTTCACTTTTCTCCCTCTCTCACCTTCCACCTCCTCATTTGAATTCCATGCTGTCACTGTCACTACCCTATGCCTTGACCTCTTTCTCTCCAGATTATATCCTGTGACTAGTGAGGTCCGCCCGCCCGACCCCCATCCCGTCCTCCCTTCTCCAGACCATCTCTGGAGACCTTCTCCCATTCCTCAATTCCCTCATCTCTGACCACTGGCTGCATCCCCGCCCGAGTTGCTCCCCTCCTCAAGAAACCAACACTCAACTAATCTGACATCAAACTATAGACCTCTATCCCTTCTTTCTTTTCTTTCCAAAACACTTGAGCGTGCTGTCTCTGATCAACTTTCTCGTTATCTCTCTAAGAACAATCTTCTTGACCCTAACCAGTCAGGCTTCAAGACGGGTCACTCAACCTAGACTGTTCTTCTGTGTCACGGAGGCTCTCCACACTGCCAAAGCTGACTCTCTCTCCTCTGTTCTCATCCTCCTAGATCTATCCGCTGCCTTCGACACCGTGAACCATCAGATCCTCCTCTCCACCCTATCAGGCCTGGGCGTCTCAGGCTGTGCACACTCTTGGATTGCATCCTACCTGGCAGGGGGGGGGGTCCTACTAGGTGATAGTGGAGAGGATCTGTGTCTGCACCAATGTACTCTCACTACTGGTGTGCCCCAGGGCTCGGTTCTAGGCCCTCTTCTCTCAATACACCAAATAACTTGGCTCCGTCATTTACTCACATGGTCTATCATTGCTGTACGGATGACACTCAATAACTTTTCTCCTTCCCCCCCTACTGACACTCAGGTGGCGACATGCATCCCTGCGTGTCTGGCAGATATCCAGACTTGGAAGTCAGCCCACCTCATCAAGTTCAACCTTGACAAGACGGAACTGCTCTTCCTCCCGGAGAAGGCATACCCAGTCAAAGACCTCTCCATCACGGTTGACAACGCCATCATGGTATGACCCTATTTCACACAGGAAGGAGTGCAGGTCCTAATCCAGGCACTTGTCATCTCCCGTCTGGACTACTGCAACTCGCTGTTGGCTGGGCTCCCCGCTTCTGCCATCAAACCCCTGCAACTTATCCAGAATGCAGCAGAGTCCCTGCCCATCTTCTGAAAACATCTGAAACCCTACCTCTTCAAACAGTATCTTAAATAATCCTCCTCACCTCGACAAGACGGAACGGAGGATTTTTTTGAGGTCTTTGAGCGGACAGGAAGGCCTTTCCGCTCAAAGACCTCTCCATCACAGTTGACATCTCCACAGTGTCGCCCTGCAAGAGTGCAAAGTACCTTGGTGTGACCCCCCCCCCCCAAAAAAACACACTTAAACGGCACTTGTGCTTGACCTATCCTCCCCCCAGTCCTGACTCTACTAATAGCTATGTTATTGAGGAAAAAAAATACTTTCTATGCTTGTGATATGTGGTCGTCCCAACTAGCTATCTTAAGAGCAATGCGCTAACTGGAGGTCGTTCTGCACAAGAGTGTCTGTTAAATGACTGAAATGTAAAAATAGTAACACAAGAATAGAGCTATATACACAGAGTACCAGATCAATGTGCAGGGGTACGAGGTATTTGAGGTAGATATGTAAAGTGCCTTCTGAAATTATTCAGATCCCTTGACTTTCCACATTTTGTTAGGTTACAGCCTTATTCTAAAATTGAGGGAAAAAAACGACTTAATCAATCTACTGTACACACAATACCTCAGTGACAAAGCAAAAAACAGTTTTTTAGATTTTTTTGTTAACTATCACATTATATAAGTATTCAGACCCTTTACTCAGTACTTTGAAGCACCTTTGGTAGTGATTACAGCCTCAAGTCTTCTTGGGTCTGGCACACCGTTATTTGGGGAGTTTCTCCCATTCTTCTCTGCAGATCCTCAAGCTCTGTCATGTTGGATTGGGAGCGTCGCTGCACAGATATTTTCAGGTCTCTCCAGAGATGTTTGATCGGGTTCAAGTCCGGGCTCTGGCTGGGCCACTCAAGAACATTCAGAGACTTGTCCTGAAGTCACGCCTGCGTTGTCTTGGCTGTGTGCTTAGGGTTGATCTCCTGTTGGAAGGTGAACCTTTACCCCAGTCTGAGGTCATAACCTGCTCCAGAGCGCTCTTCAAGGATCTCACTGTACTTTGCTCCATTCATCTTTGCCTCGATCCTGACTAGTCTCCCAGTCCCTGCCGCTGAAAAACATCCCCACAGCATGATGCTGCCACCACCATGCTTCACTGCAGAGATGGTGCCAGGTTTCCTCCAGATGTGACGCTTGGCATTCAGGCCAAAGAGTTCAATCTTGATTTCATCAGACCAGAAAATATTGTTTCTCATGATCTGAGAGTCTTTAGGTGCCTTTTGGCAAATTCCAAGCAGGCTGTCATGTACCTTTTACGGAGGAGTGGCTTCCGTTTGGCCACTATCATAAAGGCCTGACTGGTGGAGTGCTGCAGAGATGGTTGTCCTTCTGGAAGGTTCTCCCATCTCCACAGAGGAACTCTAGAGCTCTGTCAGTGACTATCGGGTTCTTGGTCACCTCCCTGACCAAGGCCCTTCTCCCCAGATTGTTCAGTTTGGCCGGGTGGCCAGCTCTAGGAAGAGTCTTGGTGGTTGCAAACTTCTTCTATTTAAGAATGATTGAGGTCACTGTGTTCTTGGGGACCTACAATGCTGCAGAAATGTTTTGTACCTTTTCCCAGGTCTGTGGCTCGACACAATCCTGTCTCGGAGGTCTACGGACAATTCCTTCGACCTCATGGCTTGGTTTTTGCTCGGACATTCGCTGTCAACTGTGGGACCTTATATAGCCAGGTGTTTGCCTTTCCAAATCATGTCCAATCAATTTAATTTACCACAGGTGGACTCCAATCAAGTTGTAGGAACATCTCATGGATGATCAATGGAAACAGGATGCACTTGAGCACAATTTTGAGTCTCATAGCAAAGGGTCTGAATACTTATGTAAATAAGGTATTTATTTTTTTGCAAAAATGTCTAGAAACCTGTTTTTGCTTTGTCATTATGGGGTATTGTGTGTAGATTGCTGAGGATAATAAAAAAATATATATTTTAGAATAAGGCTGTAACGCATGTTTTTGGGAAAAAGTCAATGAGTCTGAATACTTTCCGAAGGCACTGTACATAAAGGCAAAGTAAAGTGAATCGGCATCAGGATAGATAATAATACGAGTAAAATAAAGAACAGAGTAGCAGTAGTGTGTGTGTGTGTGTGTGTGTGTGTGTGTGTGTGTGTACAGTATAGAGTCAGTGCAATGTAGGGTTGATGCAGATAGTCCGGGTAACCATTTAATCAACTATTTAGCAGTCTTATGGCTATTTAGCGCTCTTATGGCTTGGGGTAGAAGCTGTCTCGGACCCTGTTGGTCCAAGAGCAGATACTCCGGTACCGTTTGCCGGACAGTAGCAGAGTGAACGGTCAATGGCTTGGGTGGCTGGAGTCTTTGTCAATTTTTTGGGTCTTCCTCTGACACCGCCTGATAGATCTCCGGGTGGCGCTGCCGCAGTGACGTAATGGGCTCTCCGCACCACCCTCTGTATAGCTTTGCAGTCGAGGGTGGTGCATTTGCCATACCAAGCGGTAATGCAGCCAGTCGATATGCTCTCGATGGTGCAGCTGTAGAACTTTTTGTGGATCTGAGGGCCCATGCCAAGTCTCTTCAGCCTCCTGAGGGGTGTTGTGCCCTCTTCACGACGGGTGTGTATGGAACACCAAGGAACTTAAAGCTCTCGACCTGCTCCGTTACAGCCTCATCAAATCAAATCAAATCAAATTTATTTATATAGCCCTTCGTACATCAGCTGAAATCTCAAAGTGCTGTACAGAAACCCAGCCTAAAACCCCAAACAGCAAGCAATGCATGTGAAAGAAGCACGGTGGCTGGGAAAAACTCCCTAGGAAAAACTCCTGAGAAAGGCCAAAAACCTAGGAAGAAACCTAGAGAGGAACCAGGCTATGAGGGGTGGCCAGTCCTCTTCTGGCTGTGCCGGGTGGATATTATAACAGAACATGGTCAAGATGTTAAAATGTTCGTAAATGACCAGCATGGTCAAATAATAATAATCATAGTAATTGTCGAGGGTGCAACAAGCACGTCCGGTGAACAGGTCAGGGTTCCGTAGCCGCAGGCAGAACAGTTGAAACTGGAGCAGCAGCATGGCCAGGTGGACTGGGGACAGCAAGGAGTCATCATGCCAGGTAGTCCTAGGGCTCAGGTCCTCCGAGAGAAAGAAAGAAAGAAAGAAAGAAAGAGAGAATTAGAGAGAGCATATTTACATTCACACAGGACACTGGATAAGACAAGAGAATACTCCAGATGTAACAGACTGACCCTAGCCCCCCGACACATAAACTACTGCAGCATAAATACTGGAGGCTGAGACAGGAGGGATCAGAAGACACTGTGGCCCCATCCGATGATACCCCCGGACAGGGCCAAACAGGCAGGATATAACCCCACCCACTTTGCCAAAGCACAGCCCCCACACCACTAGAGGGATATCTACAACCACCAACTTACCGTCCGAAGACAAGGCCGAGTATAGCCCACAAAGATGTCTGCCACGGCACAACCCAAGGGGGGGGGCGCCAACCCAGACAGGAAGACCACGTCAGTGGCTCAACCTACTCAAGTGACGCACCCCTCCCATGGACGGCATGGAAGAACACCAGTAAGTCAGTGACTCAGCCCCTGTAAAAGGGTTAGAGGCAGAGAATCCCAGTGGGAAGAGGGGAACCGACAAGGCAGAGACAGCAAGGGCGGTTCATTGCTCCAGCCTTTCCCTCCACCTTCACACTCCTGGGCCAGACTATACTTACGTGGCGGTGGTCTTTAGCTGACGAGGGTGACGTGGCGGTGACGTGGCGGTGGTCTTTAGCTTCACTCTTTCTCCTGTAGTCCATGATCAGCTTCTTGGTCTTACTGACGTTGAGGGAGAAGTTGTTGTCATGGCACCACACTGCCAAGTCTCTGACCTCCTCCATGTAGCACTCTGGATGGCCAGAGAGGGATTCAGATGGCAGACGTTGTATGTAGATCTACATCTAGCCAGATGTGTGCTGTTGCTTTGTCAATTAAATGCCCCCCAACCCTTCTTAGACTGAATGGACAGGAGTGGGAGGCCCAATGGCAAATGGTGAAGTCAGAGAGTGCCCACTTACCCCCTTGTCATAAATCATGCTTGGCAGCACAGAATAAGCTACTGGCACTACCCATCGCAATTCCTAACCTAACAGAAACCACAAATAGCCAAGCAAAAACCGCACCTCCACCTCTGACTCCTACCATCACTACCACCGCACTGAGTGCATTTCTCTGCCAGCCTAGCATTCCATTTATTTGCTACTCTACCATAGTGGCAGATATGCCTGTCTCAATCCTTTGCCATGTGTCTTCCCAAATCACAGAATACCTTTTTTCGATTGCTGTGAGAAGGATTTCGAGACCAGTACTTCACTCGACTGTGCCATATCAAGTCTTAGATTTATTTTATAAACCCAGTGAGATCAACAATAAGACAAACAGAAACCTGGTGGATTGATGTTGAGGCGGGACCAACCAGAAGTGCATAGCAGTGTGATGATGTCTTGGGATACCTGAGACACCTCTGCAGGGGGGATGTATGGGTCTCACTACAAATTAGCAAACTTTAACTTGCACCTAAAATGACTGCTGTTTGTCATTTTCCCCAAATAGAGCTGACGGCCATGGCAGTAATGGCGCTGGTGAATGCCAGAATAAACAGACGGCGGGAGACAAGACAAAGAAGAAGATGAATGTGTCCGACAGTAGAATTCTTGGCAGTTCAGAATCCGGACTAAATCTGGGATTCATAATCTATTCACTGAAAGACTTTATGATGGGTATGACAGCATACATGAGGTTCTCAATCACCCAGCCATATTGCAACTACTGTAGGCCTATGGTGTTCCTGTGAGATCCTGTCTCTTTTTTTTCTTTATCCTCAAACATCTGCTTTTGTGTACTGTCATGAAGAAGAGGCAGGTACATGCAGTGAACAATGGCGCTCCTCACAGCTTCTGTCCTGGTGATAAAAACTTGCATGATTTCAAAGAACTTCAAGAGCAGACTGCATTTTTTTTTCAACCCCCGTCTCATGAGTTCTCACCCATTACGTAAGAAGGGAGTAACGAGGTCCACTCTTAATATCCTTATCAGCGAGAGGAATGTCTCCAGTATCATTGTATCTCAATTAAGTGAGGTGTGGAGATGCACACATTTGATACTGTTCAAATAGTTTAATTTCCGGGAAGACATTCTGAGTTCAGAGGAGCGAAACCATAGTGAAACGGATTTAGCAGTTCTGAACACACACACAGGACATGTCTGTGATCAAAGTACTGGGAAGCCTTGAGCCCAGACACAGCTAGTCATTAGTCCCTACACTTCATCATAGCTCCACACTCTCCCTGGCACCAGCACTTGGTGAGCTCTCTCTGGGGAGGAGTTGTATGGGGGCAATGGCGCCTTACTTTGCCAACATTATTGCACTGCTGACTGATCCAGGCCGGTCTTTGGCGGGTGAGGGATGCCTGCGGGGGGGGGGGGGGGGCATGACGGAAATGGCAGCCTGTGTCTCCCAGGCAGGGGGCAGATGTGTGGTGCCAGGGCTGGACATAGGTGCTGCTGGTTTGTACTGGGACTTTGCCATGTTAGTACAGTGTATGGAAGAGGCCTTCTGGGCCCTATTTCCCTCCTTCTGTTCCATCATGGATTATTCTTCTGCGAGGGGCCAACGGCTTTCAGTGCTTATCCGCACAGCGTCTTAAAACCCTGCAGTAAATCAGTGCCAGGGAAAGTGCAATGAAAAAAAATCTTGTTAGTTTTATCGGCTTAGAGCCTTGTAAACAAATATTGAAATATGCCTTAATGCATACCGAGTTATAAGCCTTTAAAAGGGTTTTGGAGCAGTTTGTCATTCTTTTTGCTGAGCTTTTTGTCTCTTTGGTCATTCTGGAGAGTGAGCAATAAAAAGCAGCATTTTCCTCATTTAAAAAGGACTGTTGTATCTTAAGTAATTGTAGGGGTTTATGGAAGAAGACCTTAACAATTAGAAGTATTCATGAAAAATGCACTTGCCTAGACATGAAGCTTCTCTTTTTATAGAAAGGAAGACCTTACCTGTGGCTTGAAGACAGACAAACTTTATTCTCATCAGATACTTGACCTTACCAAAGACCTCCACATTAATCTGCACTTGAAATGTGAAATTTAAATGGATTTACAATGACAAATGCTCTGCGTTTCCATAAAGCCAGCCCTTATGAGAATTTACAGTTGGCATTAATATTAATGCATCATTATCACCTGTCTGGTTTCATAAATAAGTGCAGTTGTGTCAGGTCTGGTATAGATCACCTGGATAGGGCGCACTTTGCAAAACCACTCTTTAAAGAGCTTTGTGAATTAATTGGGGGAATTGCAAATCAGGTAGTCGGCCAAATAACTCATTGTCACATTTAATCAATAAACTTTGTAAATCAACTCATTTAATTTATAAATGATCTTATGTAGATCAAGCGACCAATTAAACAATTAGCATACATTCAGCAATTAATTAATTTAACCATTAATCACACCATTACAGTTCAAATCAAAGCCAGCAAGTTTGGGAACAGGCAGCCAGGCAGGCTGTCATTGAGGCAGTACGTCATGTCATTGAGTGCAGCTTGTGACACAGCTAGATTTACTGTGCTAAAAAGCAATGCAATTAGGAGAGAGGTTGGGAGGCAGGACTGGGGTTCAGCATATATCCCCTGGTTTCAGAGGAGAGGGAGCTAAGGAGAAATTTGACAAGCACACTCACACTCTCTCTCTCTCTCTTACACTTTCTTCTGATGGGAAGTAAAAAATAGGACCTTGGTTAAAACACACAAGTTAATTTGATAAGCAGTACATTGCTTACATTGCACATGTACATATACATTTGCAAGATCATATATACAGTAGAGGACACACTAGTGTCAAAATCGTATAATAATAGATCTGATATAGATCACTGAAGGTCATAAAAATAAGTTGTTTTGTAATGATTACAAAATAATGTAATATTTCAACTAATTAGACACTGAGTAGGTATTTTGACGTACAGTATCAGTCTGCTTTATGTGAGGCAGTGTTGATGAATCCAGGTAGTGCTCTGCTCTGGCGCTGTCCAGTCCTTGAGGTGCTGATTGCCTTATTTGTCTTAGCTCAGTCAGCGGGCGGTGACAGCCGACCTCTCCCTGATACCCACTGACCACTGGGCTTGGCATGCTCTCTACCCACCTGCCCTCTCCCCTCCTACCCACCTGCCCTCTCCCGACTCCCCGTTCCTTCATTCACATGTTTCTCTTTGCCTTTGCAGCAGGAACGGGGACAACTGCCCTGGTGCTGGAGAAGAGAAAGTCAAGGCGAACTAAAATCTTTCTGACTATGGACTCCTGTCTATCAATATGGCTTTGGCTCTGGAGAAACCCTTTTCTTTCAGTCTGGTAATGA
The DNA here is from genome assembly GCF_901001165.1 of Salmo trutta. Classification (NCBI taxonomy): domain Eukaryota; kingdom Metazoa; phylum Chordata; class Actinopteri; order Salmoniformes; family Salmonidae; genus Salmo; species Salmo trutta. The sequence goes on along the minus strand of NC_042983.1, from coordinate 21,222,938 downwards.
ATGTAAGTTGCCCACCTGGGTATCTTCTTATGAATTACAGTTAAACGATTTACTGTTTGCTAGCTGCATGAACCTTCTTGTACATGCACTAAAATGTTTTGGGTTGAAAGTTCCTTATCGAAAGTTATGTTAACTGTTTTCTGGCTTGAAATATGTTCTTACACATTTTCCTCTTTCTTTAATTTACTCTTACATCATTCCATGTAATCTCTTTTTGTGTTTACTACTAAATTAGAGACATTATTGGAGTGTAAGTGGGAAGAGTTTCCCCCATTGTTGTTCATGTTATGCCAGCAAGCTTCCATTGTCACAGATGGATCCATTTCTAAAGGCTCTATCAGGTCAACTCAGTGTGTCACTATGTTTCTGTGCTTAGTCATGGTAGACCTCTGTGAATGACCATATGTCTTCCCCTGGTCTTCCTGTCTAATGAGTACCCATTGCAAAAAGATTATGGTGTGGTCAATAACTATCCCCATTACATGGAACAAGTTTAATTCTTAAATTCTGTAGTTCAAGATTTGGAAAGTATCCATTGTCACCACATAGTTTCTCAGTAAATACCAGGCAAATATCAGCTGAAAGGACTGTAAAATAATGCATTGATAACTTTTCAAATATTATTATTTAAGTCTGTGAAAATTAAATTAATAGGTTGTTTGATTATTTTCAAATTCTACATTCTGAATTGGTATCCTTTTTGGAAAGGTTCTGGGTGTATTCAGGGTTTTGTTATGCCTCCCACTTCCTCCCCAGAAACTTTATTTAATTTTAGACTTTAAATAGTGACAAAAACAGGACCATCAGGGATAACAGATACGTGTAGATGAACAGTGTCAGGTAAAGTGCTGTGAAAGACGTGTTTTATATCTGTGTGTCTGAATTATCCAGGAGCACTTGAATCACTCAGTGTTAACCAAATACGCTGTAATGAGACTTGCCTCTTCTCATATGAAGACACATGTCTTTCTGCTGTCACTCAGGCTAACACAAAGGGGGAAAAAAGGCTTGAAAAGGCTTTCAAGTCTTGTAAGGCACTCTCCCTTTATGATAGTAATGCACTATACATTAGGAATTGGCCCTCCAGGATTATTTCATGTCTCTAGAATGAGGGCTGGGGTCACAGTTCTCTCTTCGCTCATTCAAACAAGGATGAAAATGTGTGAAAAGGTATGCACGCAAGTAGCTCTGGATAAGAGCATCTGCTAAATGTAGTTCCACAAGACTAAATGAATAAATGAAACAGAATTCTGAGACTGAAATATTGTGATTTACGGTATATTTGTTTCTGGCCACTTGGTTTCACTGGGGAGATACGGAGGTAAAACAATGCAGAACTTGGTATTTTTCATGTACTTCAAATCCAATTTTATTTGTCACATGCACCAAATACAAAAGGTGCAGACTTTAATGTGAAATGCTTACCTACAAGCCCTTTCAATTGCTGTTGTTTCCTTTGTTATCTTTGTGGTTATGGTGCATCAGCTCTGATTTTTAATGCTACCCACAACTGCCTTGCTGTGAAATATACTACAGTACATGTTTTGTATTCTCTTTGTGAGCATTATCTGCCAGTATTGCCTGCTGTGATCCAACCTGACTGGTATGATCTGCCATATTCTGTAATAACCTCCCAATCCCTCTGCCTCATGCTTTGGCTGTTCTCTTCCAGCTAGTCGAGGCAGCCTGGCCCGACAGTGGAAGGTCTGGTTTGGGACTATGTTTTCAGCAGGACGTATGTGAGGGGAGTGTCTGTTTGGGAAACTTTGCATTGCTACTGTCGTTGCCAACACAAACTGTTACCCACCTAGGATGGTAAGCAGTACCCAGTGGTATCAACTGGGAATGGGCTCACATGGTTGTTTTCTGGAGGGTTGATGGGTTGGGGTTCTGGAGGGGGTGGGCACAGCATGCAAGCATCCTTTCGGTTGTCACAACTGGTAAAGAATTGACTTTGAGCGGGGAGAGATCTCTAATTATCCCCACCTGTGCCCAGCTGCAATGGGAGGGTTGAGATGAAGCCATTAGCTGTCTCTACACTGGCACCACCAAGACTTTGTATACATCTGTGTCTTATTTTATTTTCTGGCACAATCAGTCCAGCAAGCTAAGCAGGCATGACTGGATTTGGCAAGTTCCAAGGACTGGCAAAGTTATGAGAAAGAGGCTGAGAGGGGGGGGGGGGGTTGACGGGGGACTTGTGTTAGTTTTCTCCCTTGTCTGTTACTTTAGTTGTGTTGCTTGGAGATGCTGTTGTGTTGCTGAAAACAATCGGATAGACTGTTGGAAGAGAGAAATGGGGAAGAAATTGAAAATACTCTGAGGGAGGGTGCTCACCAAAATGAGATGTATCTCAGAGGAAATCAAAATGAAAGCCCAAACTTACAAGATTTATGAATGACACTGATGTAGGAGACACTGTGCACTAGCAACAGATAGTGTACAAGCAGACTCACCATGCCTTGAGGAAACTACTATACAGCAGACCGAACAGTAGGAGGGTATTGAAGCTTTTACAACTTAAGGTACAGTATGTGTGTAAAATGTTAAGCAACCAATTACACCATTATGCACTCAGATACAGTAAGGCCAAGATTACTTAAATAAACAACTAGGCAGTGTTAATTCCATCAATAAAAGTAGTAACAAACATTTGTCAGACCTATTTTTCAGTAGTAACTGACTAAATAGACTATTTTCTTCTTCATTTCAGTTGACTAAAACAAGAAGAGACTAAATTATATCTTTGACAAAATCTGACTAATAAGTGGACTGGACAATAGTTTTTGGAGCAATTTAGAGCTTTTCAGTGATAAGCATAAATAATATTAGCAGCACAGATACACAAGGCAGTTCTGTTCAGCTTTTGAAAGGATGTGCCACACCCTACATCAGCCTGTGAGCAGCAGGGGAGCAAGTATGAGTGTGGGCAGACAGGCTACATCTGCAATTATACATTTTTTTTTTTTTACATTTTAGTCATTTAGCAGATGCTCTTATCCAGAGCGACTTACAGTAGTGAGTGCATATATTTCATACGGTTTTTATTTTTTTGGTACTTGTCCCCCGTGGGAATCGAACCCACAACCCTGGCATTGCAAACACCATGCTCTATCAACTGAGCCACACGGGACATCGTGCAGGCGGTTCTCTTGCTTTCCCATAGCCAACCAGTCACCACCAGCCTTCTAGTTAGCTACCCTTTGCCTGGTTAAGAAACACAAGCTGCTTTACTAAATTAAAGACAATAGCAGCATTTGAGTTTAATAGTAAAGCAACATTCTAGCTATATTTTTCTCTTCCTTATAGAATAGAAAAGTAGCCTGTCTTTGAATTTGTAGTCTCACTCAACCCTCCCACGTTCCCCACTACATTTCATAGTCAGGTTCTGTAGCCAAGTCTCTTCTTTTTCCTCCGAGACAACTGCTTTGAGAGATTGTCGTTCAAAAGATAGCGCCAGTATTACGAGTCATATGTTTTTTTCTTTCTGTCGTGCATTGGCAGGCTGCATTTTACATTCATAAAGCATATCGCGGGCTGTTTTAAAACTAGGCTATTTGCGGACTGGACCGTTAACCATTTGTGTAGTCCTTGTTCAGTCATGTTACCTCATTAGCTAACTATAGCCAACATTTCGGGGCACATTCCGTTCAGTAGGATGCAACGTTTTGGAACGCTCGTATAGAAATATGCTATGTAGAACAAACATGTCCCTCTGACATGTTGAAAAAGTAATACCGTAGGTTCTATTCATGGAATTTCTATCTGCAACGTTCGAGAACGTTTTGCAACTGAACATGGCCCTAACATTACTTGTAGCCTATGTAAATATTTGGTGGCACAGAAAGAAAGAATGGCAAACAATTTAATGACTGAATTCGTTGCCACTACACTATATCTGACTGGGTAAATAACTTAATTTTGAATATATGTGGACCCAGTGACTCAGACTTGAGCACTTGGACCAGGACTCAAGCACTGGGACTCGGACTTCAGCCATAGGTACTCGTAATTCAACTCGTGACTCGACTATTTGTGACTCGGACTCGGACAAGAGCACTTGGGACTCGATTCAGACTTGAGGTTTCGTGATTCCACTACATCACTGGGCAAACCAGTCATTAGCTCCATTTCAAAGTGATTAGCCCCCATTCTACTTTTGGACATCAATGTGGCTGAGGTGTCTGTGGAACGTTGATAACAATGGCACGACCGAGTGACAGAGGTGCAACCCATACTTCTTTGCCAATACTTTGCGGCACCATCTGGTGATTGTGCTACTCTCCTTTCTCTTTCTCTCTATCACTCTCTCTGCACTTGTATGTGTCTGTTTTTGTTTTTTATTTAATGTGCAATATCTATGTAGGCTGAGTTAGGAATTTACATGGCCAGATAATTCTTATATGTTTGTCATATTTCTGCTGTTGGGAAGAGAATAGGATGTTATGAAGAAAAATATGTTGGTAGGACATTGAACCCACTGGGCACACACTAGATGAATCACCATTGTTTTCACGTCATATCAATGAAATTACATTGAACCAACATTTCTTCATGATTTTGACAATACCTAGACTAAATAATTATTCAAATGACAAAATGTTGACTGAGACTAGACTAACCCCCCCCCCAAAGTGCCAAAATTAACACTGCAACTAGGTCTATGCAAAATAATTGTAGCAATCATGTGTTCCATATAACAATGGAGTAAATAGGAGTAAACTACTATTCTTTCTAGCTCACATTTGTCAATGATTTTTGTATGCCCAACATTCAACAAAGTATTATAAGACTGGTTAGTCCTATTGACAATCAATTTCAAATAAAGAGTAATAGGAAAAAACTCATTTCATGCATTCAATATTGTCAGTTTTCAGGTTTAACTTGTTTCAGTCCCAGTAAATGTGCAGGTTGTCATAACCATTTACGGCAATGACCTGATATGAGCCACAGACTTGTGTGTTCATGTAAATGGCCACATCTGTCTAAAACCACCTGTGCCTCAAGCAACTTAAGTTGTTCTCTCCATACCACATGTTTACCACACCATAAGGGTTGTAAAGTAAATATTCTGTATATAGGATTAGCTCACACAATTTTTGATCTGAGTTGTCCCTTAACCAACAATGCAGTTTTAACACTTATTTTTCTTATAAAATGGATAAGTAAAAAATTCAAACAACAAATAATTAAAGAGCAGAAGTAAAATAACAGTAGCAAGGCTATATACAGGGGGTAGCGGTACAGAGTCAATGTGCGGGGGCACAGGTTAGGTTAGATCACAGGTTATTTTGTGAAGTACAGGTGTAGGCTCTTAATTTGATCACCCTGTTGCAGGAAGTTTTGAACTTGTAGTGTATTTTAAGGTTTAAAAATGCTTTGATTTTTCCATTCCGAAAAATGCATCAACCCCTACAAAAATGTCCATTAAAATCCACATACTGTAATAATTCACATTTCCTGTTGCTGCAGGATTCTTTTCCTGCTGTAGCAAAATGGCTCAAATTTTGATCCTACATCTGTAGAAGAAAGTATAGTAAACATTTCCATCCAACCACTAAACACCAGACATCTCCAACAATTATCTGTGGTTTTGATCCTCCCAACACCATTAGAGTGCATGTGCATTCATTTATATGGATTTTCTTTTTCTCTGGTCGATGCTACCTTAATTTATTTATATCCTTACCTTAAGTGTTTGTTTTCATTTTAGTCCCTTGAACCTTGCCATCTTGTGTGTGACACGCAGGCTGTGAGGGAAGATGGAGAGGCGGACTGGTTCAGAATGATCACTATCATTAACATTCATATGGGGTTCACTTATCATCCCTGACTGGAGGGACATGGTAACCATTATGAGACGTCCGCAGGTGGAGCGCTATGATACATATCGCATTGTGCGACAATAGATTTATGTATTCGGTAACAAAAGAAAAGTCTAATGAAAAAATAAAGAAGGCAATCCTTTATTCCTCGCTCCACTTCAAGTAAGGCCATGATGTCCTGCGACGAGGAGGAGGAGCATGGGGAATTCCGCAACTGTGCACTGTACTGTCACTCAGGCTCTGTGTGAGGGACCACACCACACAAAACCTGGGCTTTTATTGGGGCTTGCCTGTCTGCTCTCAGGGCTCCTTTAGGACACTGGCAACAGAAGGGACACTGCAGTCTCACACCAGGCAAAGTCAGCTGTACTGTAATAGGCTCTCTGAATGATTCTGCATTAATGTCCAGCAATAATATTTCCTAATTCTTCCTGATTGTGCTATTTTTGTAGTTCAAGTAAGTAGTTTCATCACAAACTCTATTATGAGACAAATTAATTAGACTTTCATACACATAAATCAAATTCAATTCGGGGCACACAAATTGTGTGTGCAAAATGTTAGAAGAAAATGATCTGGTTGACAGTTATCTTAGATGAGAAACCATGATTTTAGGTTTTAATTCCAATGTTTACTTGAAAATGAAGGAAACCTCCCAAAGCAGTAATAACCTAATTGGTATGAAGCCTCTACCTGGTGCTGCACCTCTGTGGAGCAGTATAAATAGAGTCTATAATGGACTGGAGTGTGACGCCATCATTCATCTCTCCTCATTTTCCTAATGATGCTCTTGTTTTAGGTATGTTTTCAGTTTAAGGTTTGCAGGATCCCATCTTAATGGATACTATTTATCAAAGGCCTGTGTACCCAAGTCCAGTATACCCAGCAAAGTTGGGTGACAAAACAAACTGCCAAATTGGCTTATTTTTCAAATCAATAGGTAAATGGAGAAAAAAGAAACCACGGTCCCCCTCCACTGCCTCTCCACCAGAGCCTTAACATGGTCTGCTCTTCTCCCACAGATACTAACTACTGGGATTGTATATGGATTGCAGCATCATTGACAAAGACATTCAGTTATTTAGCTCATTTCCTTACATGGCCATGTGAAGCTCTTTAATTCTGTATGTTAATTGACTTGAGGAAGGTTTTCTGTGCCAGAGAGCATTGCCACTCAACAATGGGAGTTTTTCAAAACTGTTGTCTTTGTGGAAAATATCCCAGACTGTAGCCCCCGGTTATGCCATGCCTTTATACGGTAGATTACTCCCTGGCCCTGGCCCAAAGAAGCCTGCTTTTTAACCACTGCTCCTCCCACTTGCCTGGGACGCTCATGGGCTGGCAGGGTGCACAACACATTACCATCCTGCAGCAGTTCTTAAAACACATTTTAGCCCTGGAAAACAGCTGGCATCTTGGCTAGCGATGCACTCTTGAGCAGGAAAGGACCAAATGAGGGGAAAAATAAATCAAATGGAATCCAGATGAAATAATGTGCATCGATCAATCACAATCTGTGTACCCGTGATATCTAGTCTCTTCGGACCAATGTACTGTATATTGTTTGGCGCTCACAGCTTTTAGTCCCTGGAGGACTGACTGTTTGATCATTTTGTTGGTCCTTAGGACAGACATGATTGTGCATTATTTTTGACGGAGTGGCTTCGGTTCCGGATTTTCTGGAATCTGACTGAGGTTGTGACTAGAGGGAGTATAGCTACGACTAGAAGTGACTTTTCATATCAGGTTAGGAGAGCATTTTAGCTAATCCTAACCCTTTTCCCAACCTTAACCTAAATCTCCAAACATGCCACGTTAATTATCCTAACCTGCTGTGTCAATTCTCCTAATCTGCTATGAAAAAGTAACTTCCGGTCATAGCTGTACTCCCTCTAGTCAGAACCGTCCGACTTGCTGTTACTAAAAATCCTGAGGCGTGCAGAACGTGATTCGAATCCTTAGATTTGAGAAAGATGTTTCTAGAGGGGTGGGGTAGGGGCAAAAATGCAGTATTCATAGCCTCTGTCTATTTTTTATGAACAAGAAAGTATACCGTTGAACATGGAGGACAATGTAAAAATTGTGCACTCTCCTCAAACAATAGCATGGTAATCTTTCACTGTAATAGCTACTGTAAATTGGACAGTGCAGTTAGATTTACAATAATTTAAGCTTTCTGCCAATATCAGACATGTCTCTGTCCTGGGGAATTTTCTTGTTACTTACAACCTCATGCTAATCGCATTAGCCTACGTTAGCTCAACTGTCCCATGGACGGGACACCGATCCCGAAGAAGTTTTAAGAAACTGTACCTTTGTGTGCATGTGTGTGAACTGTATGTGTGCTCTTGAAGCCATGCCAAACTCTGTGGAGTAATGTGTATCTCGACATCACTGACAGCCAACAGGCCTGTCTGAAGCCTTTGGTTTTCAATCTCATGCTTCACGTCCACTGCACCTCCATCATGCTCTCTTATTTACAGGCTGGACCCTGAGTCAATCCCTAGCCTGCATGCCATCCTGTCCCATCTAGTCACTCTGGGGAATAGGACTGTAGTGCTCTATATTCAATGCAGTGCACTTCTGGGCTGCTGTTTGATAGCCACTGTAAACCCAGGCAGTTCTTAGTGTGGCCACTCCTCATCCTTCTGTGGCAGTGTAGCATGATTTGTTTTATCAGGTTCTTTGATTATGGATGGGTATATATGAGCTATTTCCGTTTAAGAAATCACACTCAATTCAGTGCTATCACAACAGTGTGTGTTATTTATCTGTATAATATAATTATTGGCATTGATTGATTTTTATTGCATATTTCTGAGCCAGTGTGCTTTTATTTAACAGAGCGTACACATCATTTGAGTGAAAGGGTTCAGTAGGTCTGCTCCATATTCTCTCTTTTTAAATGCATCATAAATAGCATCCTATCTTTAAAAGGGGCCAAAATGAAATGTGCAGACAGTAAATATGAGCCATCCGGTGGCTGCTTCTCTCGTCCATAACATCCAGACAAGGGCTATCAAAGCTTCTGGGATAACTAATTGTGTCGGGCTGGTCCTGAATAAAACTGGATGGTCCAGTTTTAATCTTTAATGATAATACTACGTATGCCCCTCCACACACACGTGCGCATGCGTGCACGGCTGCGTGCACACACACACTACATTATCAAGACTAAAACAGACCGTTGTCAAATTCTACCCCACACTCCATAAAAGCTGTCAGGGATTTATTTTCATATAGTATGAAGGTGACTACTGTAACTTTGGATATTAGGGGGCTCTTAAACAGAGGGCATAAAAATGGAATGGACATAATATTATGCTTAGTTACAATTTCTGCATTTTACATTTACATTTTAGCAGATGCTCTTATCCAGAGTGACTTACAGTACATTTAATTTCATGCATTTTTTAAAAAATTGTAACATTTTTTGTACTGGCCCCCCGTGGGAATCGAACCCACAACCTTGGCGTTGCAAACACCACGCTCTACCAACTGAGCCACAGGGAACCTGCATGATCCACAATTGTTGAAAAGGTGTTGTGCATTGACCATAGGTACATTTTTATTAATCAACAATTACTAAAATGTAATCAACTTCAAGATCCTTATGGATCCTCCTGTGCGTATATCATAGTTTGCTATAGCAGCCCAATGTGGCAAGGTAAAGGTGAATATACCACAATGCAACGGCCCGCAACCTCCTATTGTCTTGATAGGGGAGAGATGTACACTGGCCTCGTGGAGCTGGCATCTGGTGCCCAATTTGTCATGCCTGAATTACCCAGAAGCTGATAAAGGCTGAAGTTTTAATAACAATTGGGTGTAGCAGATAGCAGAGTGAAGGACACTGATAAAGTGTCTTGGGGCCTATTTCCAACTACAGATAAGAACCTAAAGAGAGCGAGGTGGGTCGAAGGGGTCTAGAGCACGGTGATAATACGCTGATGTGTAGAAAATTAAAAAGTGCAGTTGAAAAGCAACACCCATAATAGAAAAAAATCATAAATAAGCAAATAAATAATGATGATGATCTAAACGAGGAGAAGCCGGGGTGGAGGCAGCGGAGTCCTGAAGCGTCTCTCCCTGTAATTTGGACGCCCGCCAGCAGCCATTGCTCACCCTCAGCTGCGGCGGCAAGCTCCAGATGTGCCAATGGCACGTTTCGGATTTTGCCAGCTGACTGCACCGTTTGATAGCCCGCTCTCTGGATGCCCATCACAGGCCACAGAGATAGAATTAAATGATGATGATCTTCCCACAAGTTGGGTGAGGAAACAACGCATATAAATCTTGATTTCATCTCAGCGTGAGAAGTCTTTATCCATCATCACTCTTAATGAACAAGTCATTAGCCACGATGAATGGCGCTCTGCATTCCCGCTCGCCACTGCTGCTTTTGTTTGCAGCTTTCAGGGGCAACTTCCTGTGCCCTTTGATAGGGTCAAATTCACCTCTCCAGATGTGGGGTAACCTCTTCACTCCTGGGGTGGCTGCACACCCATGTAGTAAACAGGACTGGGAAAAATGAATAAATACAAAGATTTTTGGTTTTGTTTTGCTTGATTGTCTGTTCCTCCCTGAAGCTCTCCACATCCCATCATCCAGACAGCCACATTAGCAGTCTCAGTGGCCGTCTATTATGGTAATTTTATGTGCACAATTCCCCACTTGATTCAAGCTTGCAATGTAAATATAAATTGGCTTTTTGTACTAATAACAAACTCCAGAGGAGCTGTGAAATCACACTGTTATTCCAGTGAGATCCCCTCTTTAAAATACACTCTATGTTGAAGACCACCAAAGAGGTTTGTAGTATTTGTTTTTAATTTCACTCAGTTGGTTGTCTATCTTTTATTCCAAGAAGAATGTTATGTTTCTGATACGGTTCGAAGGGTTTTATATGTGAACATAAGAACTGCCTTTGTTTGAGCAAGACATGATAGAGGGCTTCTATTTCATAACTTAAACGGCTTCTTGAGAGTCTTTTATTTTGAATCTCTGTGTAACTAAAAGCCTTCTTAAAGAACAGAACAGCAGGCAGTGTATACCCCCAGGCTAGCAAAAGCAGAATATCTACCACCTACTTCAAATTTCAATGAAACTGTTGTGATGTCCTTTTCCCCTCTCTGAAGTAAAAACAATGCTTATTTTATATGAAAAGAGGCAGCATCAATCTAATTGGACTATGCAACTGTGTGAGTGAAAATAATAAAAGTTGACACAGTATAATTGAAGGTAACGTGTTATAATGTAGTAGTGCATGTGTTTGTATTTGAACACAAAGGTGAGGACTGGCACATTACTCTCCCTGTTAGTGACAGCTGCCATGTTCTCCAGTCAGCTGGGACACAGTCTTCCACTGACTCGCAGCTCTAAAGCTCCTCACATCCCCCTGAGAGCCATCTCTATTGGAATGTTTGATAATTCCCTTCACTCTAGACTGTATAATAGTACCAGTAGAAGCCTTTCAGATATGGCTGCCTTTGAATGGTTTTACAGGACTTTTCTGTGCATTGAAGATCCAGATGCATCAATATTGTATCAGAAATTACATTTCTAGTTTTAGATTTAGTATACTTTACATTTTTACAATTAACCATTTCGGTTTCTCATAAAAGCAACATGGCGACCAATTTGTTTCGATTCTAAATGTGAACAAATCGAATTCAACTTCAACATCGCAAATACAATATACAGTACATTGTTTCCGTTGCGTTGACACACAAACATTGCCTCAATTAATTTGAGGTCCACCACTGATGATCAGTCTAAAGCTACAGTTAAAATTGAAATGAACTGACGTTGTGGATACACACCATATGCATCCGTGTTTCTTGTCTGTGAACACTCCCAATATATGTGCAGAAGAAGTGAAACCCCCATTACTGCGTGTGTCAGCGTCATAAACAACAGTGTGGACTCCTCGGACGAAGGCAGAGTGGTAATGGAGGCACTGCATCAATGTTCAGCGCAAGGTCTGCACTTCACACCAGGAGAACACTCACCTGAGCATCGGGAACACAACGAGGAACAGACATTAGGGGAAAGAGATTATCGGAGGAGGAAACAGAAGATTTTGTAAACATTTTGCAATCCAAACAACTTGGGTTCGTGGTTAGAAAATATTGACATTGATCTTTATAGGGTTGTGGAACTATTGTTTGAGGAGGATATCTCCAGGATTCCTCTAGATGTGTTTTTGTTTACGTTTACACCGCTGTTCCTTACAGGCTGTAGAATGATGGTGATGCCAGATGTTCAGTGTTATCACCAGGCACTCTAGTCTTCAGTATGTATATGAACACAACAAGTCTGTCTTCCTTTGTGATGGTGAATTTAAGAGGACATAATTCTTCTTCTTGGGGTTCTAGTCTATAAAGCAATTCCAACACCGATCTCTTATGACCAGTAATGTGATAGTGACTCAATTAGTTGAAAACACAGGCACTGCTGTTCCCCAGACTTTGCAGACAAGGCCCCTAAATCTACAGAGAATACTCAGATAAATGTATCTCTGTTTTGAATGGTACATATCATTATTTTTAACCGTAGCTAACGTTTTTAACCTAATAGGGCTAGGCCCATTTCTTTTCTCAATTTCCGCCTGAATGACATGCCCAAAGTAAACTGCCTGTTGCTCAGGCCCTGAAGCCAGGATATGCATAGAATTGGTACCATTGGAATGAAAACACTTTGACGTTTGTAGAAATGTAAAAATAATGTAGGAGAATATAACACAATAGATATGGTAGGAGAAAATCCAAAGAGAGACCATAAGGTCATACTGAAAATTAGCTCCCTTCCACGGGGTGTCAGCAGTCTATGTTCAAGGTTTCAGGCTTGTAACTTCAAAAACTAAGAAGAAATAACAGTTTTAGTAGAAGGACACAGTCTTGGAAATTCATGTTTGTGTGCGCCATGAAGAGAGGATGCACCTGCTAAAATCGGTTTCCTATTAAACATACTACTTTCCTTAAGAAATAATATAGTTTGATTACATTTTAGGGTATATGAGGAGTAATTAGAAACGTATTTTGACTTGTTGAACCAAAGTTTAGGGGTAGATTTTTAGATTCCTTTCTCTGCATGTTGAACGAGTGGATTACTCAAATCGATGGCGCCAACTAACTGAGTTTTTGGGATATAAGAAGGATTTTATCTAACAAAACCACACTACATGTTATAGCTGGGACACTTTGGATGACAAATCAGAGGAAGACTTTCAAAAAGTAAGTGAATATTTCATCGCTATTTGTGAATTTATAAAACCTGTGCCGGTGGAAAAATATTTTGATGTGGGGCGTCATCCTCAAACAATCGCATGGCATGTTTTTGCTGTAATAGCTACTGTAAATCAGACAGTGCAGTTAGATTAACAAGAATGTAAGCTTTCAACCGATATACGACACTTATATGTACCTCAATGTTTAATATCCATCATTTTTATAATTATTTATTTGAATTGCGCACCCTCCAGTTTCACCGGAAGTTGTCACACTAACGGGACACCTAGCCCTAACATTAGCAACCTAGCCACCTAGCTAGAATTTGTAACATGTCATACATTTAGCAAATTCATAACATATTGTACATTTTGCAAATTCGTAACATATTGTACGTTTTGCAAATTAACATATTGTAATTTGTAACATATACGAAATGGGTGATGGACATCTACAAATGAATACATACCATACCATACGAAACGTAACATATAATTCTGAAACTGGAGTGTCTCATATCTGAGACCAGGTTGCAAGAACAGCAAGTGAAAATGACTCATGCTTTTTGGAGGTTTACATACTTTTGCAGGTTGTCTGTGCCTGTCTATAAACATCGACCAATTGAAAAGGTTCCCAATGACTGTTAGTTTTATTGAGATTGAAAAGCAGTAAATATCATTGGTGCAATGGCTGACCTTCTCTGTAATGTTTGCCCCAAGACATTACGTAAACTGGGACAGAAGTAGCAGCATGCATAGCAAACTAGTGTAATTTGTAGCTAAAGAAAGAGGAACACACTGATTTAAAAAAAGAAGTCTATAGCTTGAATGAATAATGTACCTTTCTCTGATTCTCCACAGAGCTGTAATCTGTGAGTATGAGGTCTGAGGTAAGGCAGGCATTCAGAGGTGTTATTAGAGAGAGAGAGAGAGGGAGAGGGAGACGTAGAGGATACTGTGATGACTGTGGCCTTGTCAGTAACTCTGCAGATCAGATAAGACTTCAATAGGGGAGCCAGAGTGTTGGGTAAAATTTGGAAATTGAGTTGACAACACCAACGATAAAGGCATTATGGTCTGTGGAAATTGGTCTTTAAATGGCTGCCGATTCAGTTGTAAAGCAATACGCTGGTGAGAGACTTGCACAGAGCTCAGTAACTAAGGCTGCGGGGGAAAAGGAAAAAAACACTAACAATGAGAAAGTAAGATGTTTTGGAGTCAAAGGTCACAAAGGTAGGTTTGATAAAGTCAACATTGTTTCTTAATTTGCATAGTAAAAAGTGGTCTTTGTTGTTGTTGTAAGTAAAAAAAAAAGACTGCTAAAAGAACCTAGTTGTAAACACGGAGACTCAAATCCATAGATGGCAGAGGTCACAGGCCAGCTTGTGCTGTCTTTATAATCCCAATAACATGGACAATAGCTCTAATACAAGAAGTCAAAATGAAGTGCATGCACACCCAGATTGTTTTCAACAACAAGCCTGAAATGTTGAGTTTGGGATGAAGCAAGCCTTTTGAGAGGGGTGAATAATACCTTGGATTCAAATGAAAACAGCTGTGAATAACATTAAGAGTTGAAAAATACTGTCAAAATGTCTGTTTTTCCTGTGGTTTTTTATCCTTGGTTGTGTGAATTTTGAGTTCAAAATGGGTTGGGGAATCATCTGCAAATCCCCCTTAAGCGGATTAAACTGAGGCAATTTCAAGTGCTGGCTAAATTGCTTAGATATCAATGTGTCAAATATTGTTTGAAGCCCATTTAGTTGTTTTCATGATCACCCTTACTATGCTCTTGCTGTCCCTCCGTCCTCAGTCCATCAGCACATGTTTTTAATCATACAATTTAAGCATATATTCATAATTGGTAATTTAACGTCAAAGGTATGAACATACTGTATGTGCCATGTATTGATGACAGAATCCACCCGGAGAGTATAATGTACACTTGCGTTTGTGTCTCATTGTTCCATATGGCTCAGAGGCAGCTGGGAAGCATTTCACACCTATTGAGAGTTGCGATTATCAAAAGGGATTATTTCATTTTCTGAAGAATCCCTTTATGTTTCCAAACTTGTCTCCTTAACACACATTTCAGAGGGCTGTCGGCTTATGGCATATTAGCTGGATGGGCCTGTGTCCCATGGGACCGGGGAGGTTAGCTGCTGGGGCTCCCATGAAGGTAATGGAAGAGACACAATATGCGTAATACTTTGCAATGTCATTCCAAATCAACACATAAAGGAACACTTCTTGGCTGAATATAATGCTTTTTCTTCAGATGTACATTTGTCATTAATTGCATTGAAATGTAATTCTTACAATTCTTATTTAGGGCACTGCACATTTTTTTCACTTTATTCTCAATATGATTGCAATCCATATAGTAACTTTAATCTGGTCCATAGTATTGGCATTCAACTTTTTTATATACCCATTCCCTGAGGCATACCAACTCATGGTTATAACCTCTCCCAGCATCTTGAGTGTCAATGGTATAGCAGCGTCTTCCCTCATACATTCCCCTTGCACTTCTCATGAATTTGACAGTTTTTCTCTGAGATAACAGGTTTCTTCTAATAATGCTGTGTACCTTACTGATTCCTTGCTGTGTTCAATAGTGATGTAGAAAACAATGCAGACCCACACAACACCTTGGGCAGATGTTCAAGCAGGCTTGATTCCTGTCCCCTCTCCGCTCTGATCAGCCCCTCTATGGAGAAGAGTAGGAGCGGAGCCACAGCAGGGAGCAATGGAGAGCGACAGGGGATGGAGCTGACAGGTCCCTGGCAGATGTTTACAGATGTTGACATTTGCTTAGTCCCTCCAAGCTCCAGCCAAATGTCTACTGGATCTAAAACTTGGGCTTTTGGATGGAATTGTCCCCAATTGTTTCCTCTTCTAGTACACCTAATTACAATCTGTAATGGTATTGTATCACAAGAGAAATCACAATGGAATAGAAATGGAAAATGGAAAAGATAATTGAATCAGACAGTGTCCTCTAAATATAAAGGACATGTTTGGTGGAAACGGCAACTGATAATTTGACATGGAATACAATTTAACAATGAATTTCCTTCTGTCCCTTCTTTTAAATTGAAGCTATTTGGCAGACAGGTATCCTCGACCTCCCTAATCCCATTGCCCTTTCCCGGTGTCACTTAACTGCATTGCAAAATTGGTTTGAACTCCAACTATTTTACAGCCATGCATCCAAATGTCAGTGGGGCTTTGAGATCCCTTGCAGAGATGTCACTCTGGGTTTAGAACCCTGTCCAGTCTAAAGACAAGCTTCTGCCACTCCAAACTCCAGCACTGGACTACACACTAGAGTTTAGACCAGCAGCAGACTGGACTCTCCACTGTGCTCAATAGCATTTCACTTTCTGTGCACCTGACACCATCTAGATTAGAAAATAAATATGAATGAATTTGAAATTACCATTTATAGTAAAATGTATGGTGCATGTGTTTCTCCAAGTGTTTTATATTACTTTTGTATTTTCAGTAAAACATTTGTAGCAGTAGGTGGGTCCTTCCACCAATTCAGTTCCCTTTGAGATGTGCAACTTGGTGGAAAGAAACCTTTGGTTTCACCTCATTTTAACATTCTGTCATAGAGAGCGCATGTTCAACTTGATAAAAAAAACATGTTTTCCATAAACACAATACTATAGTAAATGCCTATTAAGTGCCAAATAAAGTAACAGGATTGACCGTAACAGGGTTGGCGATTTCATCTTAAATCAGCAATGATCCCATTGCGACATTGGAACTGGAAGCTTGTTGTGTTACCCATCCCGACAGCCGAGCTCCAATTTTAAAGCTTCTGGAAGCACCATCTCAGTGAGAAAATAAACACACTAGTACACCACAGAGTACATGTAATATCTGTACAATGTAAATACTAAGTGTTACACAAGATTTAGCTAGTTAAAATGAAGTGTATCTTGCGGTGTACTTACTTACCTACAAAGTACATTACCCATTCTGACAATCTAATCATCAGCTTCTGAAAGCACCATCCAAGTGAGAAAATAAACACACTAATACACCACAGAGTACCTATCTGTAATATCTGCATAAGTAAAATGTTGTCGCTAGTTGTTGCACAGGGTTTAGCTATTTAAAGTGAAGTGTAACTTTATAGTTACCTATGAGTAATTTCCATATACAGTAAATACTTATTACCAAGTGAAAATACCTAGAAACAAAAGGTGAGCTTATACTTAGTAAACTTTATTGCAACATGTAAAAATACCTTACAAAATAACAAGGATTTTTATTGTTAGATTAATATTTTGATTAATCATATTAAACAAATACGTCCTACTCAATAACAAAAAAATATACTATTCTAATAGTGGCTCAAATCTGTAGCCTGTAGTATGGTGATTAGCCTAGATAAAGTGCCTTCAGAAAGTATTCACACCCATTGACTTTTTCAACATGTTACAGCCTGAATTTAAAATGGTTTACTTGAGATTTCGTGTCACTGATCTAACACAATACCCCATAATGTCAAAGTGTAATTTGATTTTAGATTTTTTTTAAAACAAATGAATACAAAATGAAAAGCAGAAATGTCTTATGAGTCAATAAGTATTCAACCCATTGCTTATGGCAACCCTAAATAAATTCAGGAGTAAAAATGTGCTTAACAAATCACGTCATAAGTTTCATGGACTCATTCTGTTCAATAATAGTGGTTAACATGATTTTTTTAATGACTACCCCATCTCTGTACCTCACATACACAATTACCCATGCTTACCGTGGGGGTCGAGTGATCGAGCAAGCACCATGTTATGCGGGGGTGCGCACTGTATCGCCAGTGCGCAGCTACAGCCCGGTGCGCTCGGTGCAAGCTCCCCACAGTTGCTGTGCTAGAGTTGGCATTCAGCCAGGAAGGAGTGTGCCTGCTCAGCGTTCTTTTCGGCCCAGGTTATCCTGCGCCAGCTCTACGCACGGTACCCCCAGTTCGCCAACACAAACCTGTGCGACCTGTCACAACGCCTCGCGCTTGCCGGGCTACGGGGGTTATCCAGCCAGGACGGGTTGTTCCAGCCATAAGCTCCAGACCTCCAGACCATGTGCCTGCTCTGCGCACCCGGCCTCCAGCGACGTTCCCTAGTCCAGAACTCCCAGCGACGTTCCCTAGTCCGGTGAGACCTATTCCAGCTCCACGAAAGAAGCCTCCAGTGATGATCTATGGTCTGAAGCCTGTAGAGATGATCCATGGCACGAAGCCTCCAGTGATGATCCATGGCCCGGAGCCTGTAGGGATGATCCATGGCACGAAGCCTCCAGAGAAAATCCATGGCCCGGAGCCTGTAGGGATAATCCATGGCAAGAAGCCTGTAGGGATGATCCATGGCCCGGAGCCTGTAGAGATGATCCATGGCACAAAGCCTTCAGTGATAATCCATGGCCCGGAGCCTCCAGTGATGATCCATGGCGCGGAACCTGTAGTGATGATCCATGGCACGGAGCCTGCAGCAACGGTCCCCAGTCTGGAACCTCCAGCGACGCTCCCTAGTCCGGAACCTCCAGCGACGCACCCTAGTCCGGAGCCTCCAACGCCGCTCCCCAGTCCGGAGCCTCCAGCGATGCTGGAGGATAGGTTACGTGGACTGCAATAGAGCCGCCATAAACAGTATTACCCACCCTACCCTCCATTTTTTGTTTTTGTTTAGTAGGTGCATTCGGAGTCTGCACCTTTGGGGGGGAGTACTGTCATGTCCTGACCATAGTAAGATGTTATTTTCTATGGTAGAGTAGGTCAGGGCGTGACAGGGGGTGGTTTGGGTTTTTCTATGTTTTCTATTTCTATGTTTAGTTCTAGTTTTTCTATTTCTATATTTTTGGGGGATGATCTCCAATTAGAGGCAGCTGGTTCTCGTTGTCTCTAATTGGAGATCATATTTAAGTAGGGGTTTTTCCAACTGTTTTTGTGGGTAGTTGTTTCTGTTTAGTCTATGCACCTGACAGTACTGTGAGCTGATCGTTTTCGCTTTTGTTATTTTCTTTAGTGTCCTGTTATAAAATAAAAGTCATTATGAGCACTCAGCATGCTGCGCTTTGGTCCCCTCTCTACGACAGCCGTGACAACTCTTCAACTCTTCAACAATTAATGCATCAGTAAGGAACAGAGCAGGGAAACTAACAAATATATGGGAGATAATAAACAGATGATAAGTGAGTCCAGGTGAGTCCAATATTGCTGAAGCGCATGACGAGGGAAGGCAGGTGTGCGTAATTGATGGCAGGAGTGCGTGATGCAGGGCAGGCTGGCGCCCTCAAGCACCAGGGGAAGGAAAAGCGGGAGCAGACGTGACACCAACAGACATTTGGGAGACGATTTCACCACAAAAACCTAAATCACAATGCCATATCTTTTATTTAATTTTTCTATTTCACCTTTATTTAATCAGGTAGGCTAGTTGAGAACAAGTTTTCATTTACAACTGCGACCTGGCCAAGATAAAGCAAAGCAGTGCGACACAAACACAGAGTTACACATGGAATAAACAAACATACAGTCAATAATACAAAATAAAAAAGTCTATATACAGTGTGTGCAAATGAGGTAGGATAAGGGAGGTAAGGCAATAAATAGGCCATAGTGGCGAAATAATTACAATATAGCAATTAAACACTGGAGTGATAGATGTGCAAGTAGACGAGTGTGAAGATGAGTGTGCAAGTAGACATACTGGTGTGCAAAGGAGCAAAATAAATAACAGTATGGGGATAAGGTATTTGGATAGGCTATTTACAGATGGGCTATGTACAGGTGCAGTGATCTGTGAGCTGCTCTGACAGCTAATGCTTAAAGCTAGTGAGGGAGATATGAGTCTCCAGCTTCAGAGATTTTTGCAATTTGTTCCAGTCATTGGCAGCAGAGAAATGGAAGGAAAGGCGGGTGACCAGTGAAATTTACCCACTGGAGCACATGCTACTGGTGGGTGCTGCATGGTGACCAGTGAGCTGAGATATGGCGGGGCTTTACCTAGCAAAGACTTATAGATGACCTGGAGCCAGTGGCTTTGGCAACGAATATGAAGCAAGGGCCAGCCAATGAGAGCATACAGGTCACTGTGGTGGGTAGTATATGGGGCTTTGGTGACAAAACGGATGGCACTGTGATAGACTGCATCCAATTTGCTGAGTATAGTGTTGGAGGCTATTTTGTTAATGACATCGCCGAAGTCAAGGATTGGTAGGATAGTCAGTTTTACGAGGGTATGTTTGGCAGCATGAGTGAAGGATGCTTTATTGTGAAAAAAGAAGCAGATTCTAGATTTAATTTTGGATTGGAGATGCTTAATGTGAGTCTGGAAGGAGAGTTTACAGTCTAACCAGACACCTAGGTATTTGTAGTTGTCCAAATATTCTAAGTCAGAACCGTCCAGAAAAGTGATGCTGGACGGGTGGGCAAGTGTGGGCAGTGATCGGTTGAAGAGCATGCATTTAGTTTTACTTGCATTTAAGAGCAGTTGGAGGCCACGGAAGGAGAGTTGTATGGCATTGTATGGCTCGTCTGGAGGTTGGTTAACACAGTGTCCAAAGAAGGGCCAGAAGTATACAGAATGGTGACGTCTGCATAGAGGTGGATCAGAGAATCACCAGCAGCAAGAGCGACATCATTAATGTATACAGAGAAAAGAGTCGCCCGAGGATTGAACCCTGTGGCACCTCCATAGAGACTGCCAGAGGTCCAGACAACAGGTCTAGCAATCTACACTTGAGTTGCTAACCAAGATGACATTGAATGTTCCTGAGTGGCCTAGTTACTGTTTTGAATTAAATCGGCTTGGAAATCTATGGCAAGATTTGAAAATGGCTGTCTAGCAATGATCAACATCCAACTTGGCAGAGCTTAAAGATTTTTGAAAAGAATAATGTGCAAATATTGCACAATCCAGGTGTGCAAAGCTCTTAGAGACATACCCAGAAAGACTTACAGCTGTAATTGCTGCCAAAGGTGTTTCTAACATGTATTGACTCGGGGGGGTTGAATACTTATCAAATAAAGATAGTGTTTTATTTTCATATATTTTTTATAAATGTGAAATGTTTCTTCAACTTTGACATTAGAGTATCCAATTTAACCCCACTTTGTAACACAACACAATGTGGGGAAAAATCAAGGGGTGTGAATACTTACGGAAGGCACTGTAGCTTTTTAGAAAAATGGGATTGTCTTTTTCTTCCCTTTTTAACATAACATTATTAGTAACAATGATTCGGTCTTCATCTGTAAGCATTTTTGCTTCCTGGAGTATGAGACCTTGTGGGAATCTGTGGCAGAGAAGTACAGTATGAATGACAATTTAGCATTAACACTCTACATTACCCCTAGTTATCGTCATCATGATTTTCTATAGTTTAGGCATATAGCTAGCAACCTAGCTAGTTGTTGTCTTATCCAGCTAGCAATAAGTTAACTAGTGTTTGGCTACATTGAAACGGAACTAACGGTACTCATAGTGTGTTGACACAAGTAGTAATTGACCCATTGTCAAATGTACCGTTAAATTATTTTACAATTTAAAGTATTTTTTGATGTGAACCGTTGTGAACCCGTATGTGCCATTGGGCCTGGGCATCAGACTCCAGAGATCTTTATTGCAGAGATGTGTCAATGGGTTGGTCAGCTTTAAATTGTCGCATGGTTTGTGCAAGCTGAAATATGGTTCATTTTTGGGATGCCTTCGGAAACTTTAACATTTGTAACAAGCATGGTAACAAGCATTCATTGATACACCCCTGTTACACCCCTGTAAGACTCCTGAACAGGTAATCAAATTGCTACCCAGACTATTTGCATTGTGTGCCCCCCCAACCCTTCTTTTTACGCTGCTGCTACTCTCTGTTTATCATATATGCATAGTCACTTTAACTATACATTCATGTGCATACTACCTCAATTGGCCCGACCAACCAGTGCTCCCGCACAGTGGCTAACCGGGCTATCTGCATTGTGTCCCACCACCCACCACCCACCAACCCCTCTTTACGCTACTGCTACTCTCTGTTCATCATATATGCATAGTCACTTTAACTATACATTCATGTACATACTACCTCAATTGGGCCGACCAACCAGTGCTCCCGCACAGTGGCTATCCGGGCTATCTGCATTGTGTCCCACCACCCGCCAACCCTTCTTTTACACTACTGCTACTCTGTTCATCATATATGCATAGTCACTTTAACCATACCTACATGTACATACTACCTCAATCAGCCTGACTAACCGGTGTCTGTATGTAGCCTCGCTAATTTATAGCCTCGCTACTGTATATAGCCTGTCTTTTTACTGTTGTTTTATTTCTTTACTTACCTATTGTTCACCTAACACCTTTTTTTGCACTATTGGTTAGAGCCTGTAAGTAAGCATTTCACTGTAAGGTCTACTCCTGTTGTATTCGGCGCATGTGACAAATAAACTTTGATTTGATTTGATTTAATTACAGACTGCAATTACCACCAGTTACATGTTGTTATTACAGTGTAACTATGAATTATTACAATTAATGACAATACTTGTTATAAGTTAAAAGGACCCCTTAAAATTGAGAGTTACCCTTTTTTTAAGGAATAGTTTCAGCATATTGAAACAAGAGTTCAGTTCACGTAACAGGGTTTTTCAGAAATTAGCTTGTCAAAGCAACTAGGGTTTTACAATGGTGGTGAAAACTTGGAGAAATGTTGGGGTTAAGTGGATTACAATCTTCCTAGAAGTCACAGAGGGTGCACAGAGGGACATTCCAATTTTGTCAAAATTATGAATTTTGGTGCTTTAGCACGTCTTTATTCATATAGAAAATCTGATTTATTGAATTCTCTACGTGTCTATATTAAAGGGCACCTCATTGAATATAACAGGTTTTTAAAATTCAATAATAGTGCACAATTTATGCTTAAAATATCAAAGGAATGCAAAAGGCCCTCATTTCATGGAATGACCCAGGTCATGCTGTTATCTTTCACATTGGAGTTTGACAATGCTGATGGAGTGGAGTAAAACAACTTCTTCCACGCTACTTTCCCTCATGGACTCAGAAAACTCAAAATCAATACTGCATGCATTTCAAGCAGGGAAATTCTGTTATTGAATATACTGCTACATAATAGCTTCCATTATTGACATCCATGAGTTATGAAATAAAACCTAATGCAATGAAGATGAGGAAAACAATATTTGAGCGTTTTATTAGATCAATTGTGAGCCTGACCTGTACATTCTGCGAGATTAAAGAAATGCAGAGGCATCCACAAATTTTACATAAAACGTAATCAAACTACATGCTACTCTTTGGAACTGCAGTATTGGGAGTGCAGGCTCACTGAACTGTGTTGATCTCGGGTGACCCTTTTACTTTCCTTTTTTTTCTTTCTTATCCATTACATGGGAGCTGAATGATGGTGATTTGGTTGAGGCCCAGTGAGTGCCTGTGGAAAATTGGTTGGTTGATAAAAACCCTCCTATCAAAGGGGGCCACTTTCTCATTTACATTTAGATGAGTATTGATTATTTATTTACTCAGTGGAGTGGAATTCTTTTCCAATCTTATCTCTCGTCTGTGCTTGTCACCTGGAAAAAAAGAGATAGAGTTCTTGACACCACACCAAGATAACAGCATTTTGCAGAACAGATAAAACTTAGAATGGTGCTCTCTCCTCTTCTTCTCGCTTTTCCCAAAAATGTTGACTGGAAGAGAACGTTTTGGAAATTAAAACTGATGGCCCCATTGGATAGGTGAAGGAATCTCCATTTGCAGGGGTAACCAGTCAAATTGGCTATCCAGAAATGGTCTGAATGCTTCTACTGGGGGGTAGTCTTGTTTAGGTTGTCTAAATCATTCAGGAATTTTATTAAAATGTACCCTTACAAAAAAAACACATCAAATTTGCGTTTTCACATGTGAAAGCATATTTTCACATGTATTAAGTGTACAGTTCACATGTTAACACCACCTTACTTTTCACATGTGAGAAGAAAAACACATTTTCACTTCACGTGAATTGCAGGTGTATATGTGAAATTTGCGGTTTCACATTGGATATGCAGTTTTCACACGTGAAAATTTTACGTTCAAATGTGGAATTACATTTTCGCAGATGTAAAAATCACATTTTCAGTAACACATGTAAGAAAACTCCACATGTGAAAATCTTACTTTCACATGTGGAATTGCAAGTTCACATGTGGTGATGAAATAGTGTTATTCTCCTCACATGTGAAATGTGGTGTTAACATGTTGCCTTAGCAAAGTCTCCACATGGGGAATTGCAAATTCTGTAATGCCATTTTGTTAAAAGGTAACTTAGCCTACCTGAGTATAATAATTATTACAATTATTTCTTGTTTCTGAACTACCCATTTGCATGACTGCTGCAGGCGCATGCCTCTCTTCTTCATACGTTGGTAAGTGACATTTTTCACATGTGATTTGTTCACACATTTGGTCAAACCACTTGTTTTTTCACATGATTTTTTTGTAAGGGTACTGTTTTATGAAAGCAAAAAGTATAATTGGGGAACAGTTCATCATGCACATTGACATACAGTAGGCTATGTATCAATCTCACCTGGATTCCACAATATATCATTTTCTCTGCAAATGAATCCCTGGATGGTATTCATAAAGAGGCATATACAGTATCTAAACAAGCCTTTTTGCCTTGAAGGGTCCTCTATTGATGCTATAAGCATTGCGTCATAACCATATAAGAAGAATGTTGTGAATGTTGAAGGTATAACAGAGAGGTGTGCATGTCTCTCAGGCTAAGTGCTGAATTCAGTGACGTTCGGTGTGATAGCTGAGCTGGGGATTGGGCATGTATTGCCAATGAGGCTGGCTGGAGGTGTGTGGCGGAGTTGGGAGCGTTGTGGATGTGACTAGAGGTGTTTAAGGTGGGCGGTACAGCGTGCGGAAGCTCTGTAGGAATGGGGGACCCCTGACAGACCCTGCCTCTTCTCCTCAGCTCTTTGACGGGGAGTGAGGTGTCTCCTGAGGTGGCCTCTGTCAGCTCTATTTCTCCTCAAAGCAGATATATGCCTCCAATAGAGGGCTGTCTCTCCATTCTCACCCTTCACCCCTGGGCCTGACTGCCTGCATGGGACACTCCCATCCTTTCATGGACAATTTAATATGTAGGCCTACACTGTCCTTCTGTTCAGAAAACATGTAAGACATGTTGTTGTCTTTTCTACCATCCTTTTTGGTGATTGTAACATAAGTATTTTGGTAGCTTCTTTTATTTCAATATAATGTCATGGGTTTTTAACAATCTACTGTACAGATTGGTGCAACTGGAACAGCATGGGCAATGACTATAGACGGGATAGCTGACAACGTCACTAAATGATGCAGGTGATTAAGTGGGGCAGAAGTCTGTGTGTTGTTGTGATTCTGGATGGTCAGATAGCTAGCAACAACGACAAGAAGCTGCCATGTGGGGAATCGTAGGGGGCTTGTTTCAGCTAGATTTATCTTGTTCTTGGTGCCATGTTTTGTTTTGAGGTCTTTTGACTGATGTCGCGTCTATGCTAATATGGCTCAAATTCAATAACCAACAATTGTAACAATGTATTTGAGAGACAACAAGTGCTCATTGTGCAAATTCTTTGTGTTCAATAAACATTGGAGACTAAATACAGCTTACACGTTGTCAACAAAGTTACCAACCCCATCTGTTTTGCCCCATAGTTGCGCACGCGTCAGTTTTGTTGCTAAACAATCAAACGTCTATACAACACTGCCTCACAGAAGGTGACTTACGTTGCTGTTCAGAATGGGAACCAATTTTTCTTTGTTAGCCAATCAGTCATTAGCCTAGTTACACATCTGGATCCCCACAGCAATATAAGAATATGGAATGTTCTTTCAAAAAAAAAAGAATTAGCCCAACTGGAGAGGAGCATCTTGTTTGCCTATCCCCCTTAATGGATTGGACCAAGGTCTTTTGAAATGCAAACTTATCAAGGAGACATAGTGAAAGCCACCTCCCCCTCATAACCCAGAGAACCCCTATTCCCTCAATCCTGTCTGTCCTTTGGAGCTAATGCAATTTCAAACAGTATATATTTTTGCTCTGTCAGATTTTGTCCATATTTAAACGCAAAGCAGTTTTATTTTATCACTTATATTCATATGGAATTGTTTCATTCACACTATGAATGATGAACAAAAAGGATATTTCCACAGATGAATAGACTTTTACATCAAAGCTCAAATTGACTTCTGCACGTAAAGGTCACTACTCCCTGTTTGCATTATAATTGTGTTTTTTACTTATTGACTCCACATTTTTGTTTAATGTTCTCCAAGTATCTTTAGTCTGTATCCATTGCTTTTCTTCTCTGTTTAGAAAAGATTAAACGTATTGTATCACCATTGGCCTCAGGGTCAGAGGCATTTCTTCCAGTAACCTTTCCTCCTCAGACTTGACTCAGTAACTGGTGACATTTGGAAAATGGGTAAAAAGTATTTGCCCTATACCCTGCATTAACTTTATAATGTTCAGCGTATAAAGAGTTTTGAGGTGACCAGAAATAGAGGGATGATTTGAATGATGTTCCATGATGTTCTATAAAAATGTTATATCATCATGTTCCATTTAAACCTTGGCATTTGGTGTATAGGTCACAAAAATGGTTCCTTATTACTGTTATGTTTAAAAGGTTGAGACTCTAATTGGACTTGCAGTTACTGTCTTCAGCTCTTTGCCATGATCTTTGCCATGATCTTCATATCCAGATAACTAGATATAGAGAGCCAGAAACACTCATTGAAAACTAGTCAGATTTGGTCTGATCCATCAGAAAAGGCATTGCCTAACCTGAGGTGATCAGTAATATATAAATCAAATCAAATTTTTGTTGTCACATACACATGGTTAGCAGATGTTAATGTGAGTGTAGCAAAATGCTTGTGCTTCTAGTTCCGACACTGCAGTAGTATCTAACAAGTAATGGAACAATTCCCCAACAACTACCTAATACACACAAATCTAAAGGGGTGAATGAGAACATGTACATGTTAGCATATGAATGAGCGATGGGGTTCCCACCAACTTTGATGTTGTTTTTAATTAATTTCCTGCAATGTTTTCAGATTTCCTTGCCATATTAAAACACTATACAGTCGTGGCCAAAAGTTTTGAAAATGACACAAATATTAATTTCCACAAAGTTTGCTGCTTCAGTGTCTTTAGATATATTTGTCAGATGTTACTATGGAATTCTGAAGTATAATTACAAGCATTTCATAAGTGTCAAATGCTTTTATTGACAATTACATGAAGTTGATGCAGAGTCAATATTTGCAGTGTTGACTCTTCTTTTTCAAGACCTCTGCAATCCGCCCTGGCATGCTGTCAATTAACTTCTGGGCCACATCCTGACTGATGGCAGCCCATTCTTGCATAATCAATGCTTGGAGTTTGTCAGAATTTGTGGGTTTTTGTTTGTCCCCCCGCCTCTTGAGGATTGACCACAAGTTCTCAATGGGATTAAGTTCTGGGGAGTTTCCTGGCCATGGACCCAAAATATCAATGTTTTGTTCCCCGAGCCACTTAGTTATACATTTTTGCCTTATGGCAAGGTGCTCCATCATCCTAGGAAAGGCATTGTTCGTCACCAAACTGTTCCTGGATGGTTGGGAGAAGTTGCCCTTGGAGGATGTGTTGGTACCATTCTTTATTCATGGCTGTGTTCTTAGGCAAAATTGTGAGTGAGCCCACTCCCTTGGCTGAGAAGCAACCCCACACATGAATGGTCTCAGGATGCTTTACTGTTGGCATGACACAGGGCTGATGGTAGCGCTCACCTTGTCTTCTCCGGACAAGCTTTTTTCCAGATGCCCCAAACAATCGGAAAGGGGATTCATCAGAGAAAATGACTTTACCCCAGTCCTCAGCAGTCCCATCCCTGTACCTTTTGCAGAATATCAGTCTGTCCCTGATGTTTTTCCTGGAGAGAAGTGGCTTCTTTGCTGCACTTCTTGACACCAGGCCATCCTCCAAAAGTCTTTGCCTCACTGTGCGTGCAGATGCATTCACACCTGCCTTGCTGCCATTCCTGAGCAAGCTCTGTACTGGTGGTGCCCTGATCCCGCAGCTGAATCAACTTTAGGAGACGGTCCTGGCACTTGCTGGACTTTCTTGAGCGCCCTGAAGCCATCTTCACAACAATTGAACCGCTCTCCTTGAAGTTCTTGATGATCCGATAAATGGTTGATTTAGGTGCAATCTTACTGGCAGCAATATCCTTGCCTGTGAAGCCCTTTTTGTGCAAAGTAATGATGACGGCACGTGTTTCCTTGCAGGTAAGCATGGTTCACAGAGGAAGAACAATGATTCCAAGCACCACCCTCCTTTTGAAGCTTCCAGTCTGTTATTCGAACTCAATCAGCATGACAGAGTGATCTCCAGCCTTGTCCTCATAAACACTCACACCTGTGTTTACAAGAGAATCACTGACATGATGTCAACTGGTCCTTTTGTGGCAGGGCTTTTTTGGGGATTCAGGTCATTTGCATGGCAAAGAGGGACTTTGCAATTAATTGTAATTCATCTGATCACTCTTCATAACATTCTGGAGTATATGCAAATTGCCATCATACAAACTGAGGCAGCAGACTTTGTGAAAATTAATATTTGTGTCATTCTCACAAATATGTATATTATGTATCTAAGAGAGGGGGATGGGCACTGGCTCATCTTGAGATTGTCATATCAGCTGAGATACATTATATTGATAAAATTGCTACCTGAACTTCACTAATCAGCATTTGTAGTATTATGCTTTTTCCACTGTGTGTTTATGTAATTTAGCCTATCCACAATATAATAAAAGTCAAGTACTCAGTGAAAAATCAACTAGAATTGCTTGCACCCACAAATACCTCTAAGATTAAACAATATTTGCATACACAATTTGGTAATTGTTTATTTTTACAGTTGCAGGCCCTCTTCCACCTCAAGAATATGAATGCAGCATGTTGGGATGGAAAAACAATGAGCTCCTCCTACCCACCTGCTCTCGTCAGAGGAAAACGTCTTAAAAATATATTCCTCTACTGTAGAATATGTTGATCTGTCACTCTAACACAGAGGCCGAGTCTAATGAAGAATAATTCACCCCGTGGACACTAGGCCAGCATCATCTTCTCCCTTCTCACACAGAAATGAGTAAACAGCACCAGTGCCTCCTGTTACCAAGCGACATTAGGCTACACACTGAACTGAACTGCCCCTCAGGAAGACCAGGACATGAGAATGGAGCACTATGAGATGTCATCTTGTCAGAACTCGGATGTCAAAGACTTGTGGTGACCAAAGTAATTGACAGATGTGTAATAAATTTGTAAGCACACTAATCTTCTTGAAAAATTAGATGCTGCTAACCATTCAAATGTGATTGACATCTTCTAATGTTGATTTAAGGTTGTGTGATGGTTGAAGTTTGCTGTTTTTGACAGACAAATTCATGTATGTCAGAGAATACAAATGTATTATGCAGAGAACCTCTGTATACAACTTCAGTATAAAGCTTCTTCAATAACAAAGCTTTGACTTATGCTCTCTTACTGACTGTCAATAGATTTTTCCCTTGAACTTTGGGGTATATTCCTGGTTCAGGAAGATGTGAGACACTCAAAACATGTTGGCAGACATCTAGGTGGGACACTCACCCTTGGACTTGGACACCAACTGCCAGCTTTGAAAAGTGGCATGATTAACAAGAGGGCTCTCTTGAACTCACCTTCAGTTGGAACACCCATCAACCTATGCCTATGTAGAGGAACGGGGACAGGGGTTGAGTAGAGGAACTGTCTGAGGCATCGCTACACCCATGTCTCATGACAAGAAATTCAGAAGCCTCCTTCCAGCTGTCCGATGATGTTGAGATTTATGTGGTGGTATAGGCAGAGGCTGGGCCAGTGTGCCAGGCGGTGTGACTGTTTCTTTTTAAGCTGACAGTTGTGTGTGATAGTTGGCTTCCAATGAAGTTTGACTCAGTGTATCTGGAAGCTGTCATGAGGAAAAGCTTAAAAGGGTCAGGACATATCAGAGAAGATACATGGTGAATGGGGAGGACAGCTGTTTGGAGGGAACACAAACAGTTCAACAAGCTGGAGCGGACCAGAGACGATCCCCCTGTCCTGATACAAACAGGAGCAGAGCCTGATCCACCATGGTGCCTGCTTGTAGCTATGGAGATGGATTGAGACCATGTCCTCTGCTCTGAGACTTGCCTTTCCAACTCTGTTAAGGCCAGACACCATTCAGGGAGGGTAGCATAATGCCCTAATCGAGGCAAATTATAAAAACTAGCCTTGGGGTTTTTACAATGTCTTCTGTTTAATAAAGCTCATTAACTGTGGTGTGGAAAACAAATGGGCAGAATTATCGGTATGCTTATTGGCAATGTGTCATTTCTGGTTAGAGCAGGAAGAAGTCACTCACTCCGGGTCCTGCCTTCCACCTCTCAGGAGGGAAACCACTAATGGCTTCTGAAAGCAGGGATCGAAGGCACTCATAAAGGCCTCAAGGAGATGGGAAAGGAATATGTTATCTCAATCCTTTATAATCTGAATGCTTGATGTACTGTACAACACAGCCTCACAGCAGGATATTAGCATCATGTTGCAATATGGTAGCTGATTCCAGCTGGACTGATATTTGTCAAAAGCATCTCTCTGACAGACTATCTTAGAGTCTTCTAATACACCACAAGGGAGCTCAGGGGAGATCAATGCCTATAGCACAACTAACCCTGGACTGAGCCTTTCATACTTCAATCTGTTAATCACAACCACATATTGTTGTACTGATGCTTATGTCAAGTTTGATTAACAATTTTGATCTGTGAGGTTTTTCTAACTTGCTATACTGTACATTCTCAAAACATCATTCTATGTTTTGCATGATGTGTATTGTACTACATCCTGGTAAATTCCTTGAGTTCATTAAACAGCAAAACATTGAGAAGTAACTTGAATGTTCAAAAGGGTATAAAGAAAAATTGTATCCGTCATGTTTTACATCTGTGACAAACACAAACATGATGTATTATTTTTGCCCCATAGTAAACCTAGTTTTATTATTCAAACTTTACTATCCCTGTAAAAGTTTTAGAGGCACTTTGTGATGAATGTAACACATCGTTCATGTCCATCTCCACAGCTTGTGAACCGCCTGCTAGGCCTCCTACTGTATGTTACTGTAGCTTGGTATCCCTGGCTTTACAACTCAATCAGCTGGCCATGATCTCCCTACCTCATCAATGCTCCCTCTCACCATAATATATGATAGAGCCATGATTTATAGCCCATGCTCAGAAGAAACAGCATAAATTACTCTTATTTACTCTGCAGGTGATAAAGATCCCGTCAAATAATGCCCCCTGAGCATAATTTTTATAGAACAAATGAAACTTGTTATTAGGGAAAAGCTGGTCAAGTTCATCAATTAAAATTCTTATTTTTTTATCCCTCTGTAACGGTCCAGTATAGGGAAAGTGCTATTTAAAATGATTGATTTTATTATTTCTTCATCTATTAAAGTACGAGACATTTTAGCACAAGTAATCAGGACTACAAATATTGAGTCAGCGTAAATGTCTAATCCTGGCAGCATACAACTTCAAAATTCATCTTCTCAATGTTTTCTATTTAAATGCACTCTGCTGGGGCTGTACTATGGCTTCAGATATGGGCAAGTAACTCAAACGTTATACGAACCAGAGAAAGAAAGTAATTATGGTGACAAGTGATGTAATGTCCATGACAATAATGAGGTACAACTACTTTGAAAATATTGTTTTAACAGAAGCATGCCATTTCAATACTTGAAAATGCCCAAACTCACAACTTAAATAATTAATAAAAACCATCACAGTGTCCAAATGTATTTATTATTGTCAGGAAATGAGTATGATGAATAATGTAGAGGGTATTGAATTGAATTAATGTAATTGACTCCAATCCTTTACAATATTGTCCATAATTCACCAATGTATGTACTATACATCAGTATTTTCCAAACTGTGCCCGAGGTGTACCATGGGGTCTGCTGGGGGAGGGGGCATGGGGGCATAACTTGTCAGAAATGCCCAGATCAACTAGGCCATGTCAGCTAACATTTTTTTATTTAGGTTTTTTAGTCACTCAAATATCGCATGAATACACATTAGACATGGCAAAATGTCTAGAATTGCAAGAACATTTACTTTAAAATTGAAACCTTTTCTTTGCACCCCATGACAAAATGTGTAGAATTGCAGGAAATAAACTATAAACCTGCAAACGTCTCTCCACCAACAAGAGGGGTGTGAACAGTTTGTGTCATGAACAGTGCTTGTGCCCATAAAAAACGACGTGGGGGGTGCGCACACACACAGGGGCGGCTCGGGATGTTCCCCAATGCTGGTGGGGGGCCCCGAGTGAAAAGGTTTGGGAACCCCTGCTGTACATGTATCATGTTACATTTCTAGTACTGTGTCATGTTACATATCTAGTACTGTGTCATGTTACATTTCTAGTACTGTGTCATGTTACATATCTAGTACTGTGTCATGTTACATTTCTAGTACTGTGTCATGTTACATTTCTAGTACTGTGTCATGTTACATATCTAGTACTGTGTCATGTTACATTTCTAGTACTGTGTCACATATCTGCAGAGAGTGGGTACTTCTTAATGCTTATGCTCAAAATATCATATTTTCAGTGATATACTAGCCTATATGAAATAGCATTTCACTTGAATCCTTCTGATTGTATCCATTGTTCCCCTGGTGCTCCACCAAAATGAAGAGTCCCTGCAGAATCTAGAACAGAAAGAGTTCAAATCTATGATCCTCGGAGCAATTTGTCCACAGAAAATGAATGAGGTTCAAGAAATGTTTTAAAGATAAAAAAAAAGAATCAGGAGAATGAGGGAAAGAATAGAAGTTGAATATATATTTCACATGATAAGAGAAAGATGAAGCGCAGGAAAAAGGATTCTATTACAGCCACCGACAGTTACAGAACTGCTGCTGTGTGAAGTAGCGTCTTTTGAAAAGATTGATGCAATAAGGACTGACCTTGGAGCAGGAGCAGGAGTTGGTGATGTATGTATGAGCATCTCCTTGCTAAATGGACCCAGATTTGTGGCACTAATATACAAGGAATCCGAGTACCAAACTCACCATAGCTATACATCAACAGCCACTTTGGGTGTCATTTCTGGTTTATATTTTACTATTGTTGTATTGCTTTTAATTCATGTCACTCTCTATGGTTCATGTGGAACAGTTGTATTTATTTTTGCTGTGTGGAGATACCATGCAGATGACTCCCATCAAATGTAACTGTGTGGATTAACAGTGTTGAGTAAACCCCATACAGCATATAAAATCTAGATAGTCGGTTAAATTTGAGCCAATTTAGATTTCCTATGTTTTTGCTCTCCAAAAGAAAAAGGGATGTGGGGAGATAGAGCTTGTGTGCTCTAGATCTTGCGTTAATTTGTTGTTCTCAAATCAGTCGCACTATATAATAACTATACTGTTATCTACAAATTATTTATAAATGATGTTTCGAAATATTGTTCCGTGATATTCTCTGGTATTATTTAACATTCATATTCAGGTTGTAGTCTTTGTTGCCCTTGTTGTGCGGGGGAAAGACATGGTGTTGGGGTATGGCTAGAAAGGTTAGTTTTTACACTTTTATACATGCCTCCTGATTTAATTAATTATGTTTTGGTAAAGGTGAAGGATGATTGTGGATATAGGACCAAGCATGTACACTATATATACAAAAGTATGTGGACACTCTTTCAAATTAGTGGATTCGGCCATTTCAGTCACACCCGTTGCTGACAGGTGTATAAAAATCGAGCACACAGCCATGCAATGTCCAAAAACGAACATTGGCAGTAGAATGACCTTGCTGAAGAGCTCAGTGACGTTCAACGTAGCACCGTCATAGGATGCCATCTTTCCAACAAGTCAGTTTGTCAAATTATGCCCCGGTCAATTATAAATGCTGTAATTGGGAAGTGCAAACGTCTAGGAGCAACAACGGCTCAGCCGCGGAGTGGTAGGCCACACAAGCTCACAGAACGGGACTGCCGAGTGCTGAAGTGTGTAGCGCATAAAAATCATCTGTCCTCGGTTGCAACACTCACTATCGAGTTCCAAACTGCCTCTGGAAGCAACGTCTACACAATAACTATTTGTTGGGAGCTTCATGAAAGGGGTTTCCATGGCAGAGCTGCTGCTCACAAGTCTAAGATCACCATGTACAATGCCAAGTGTTGGCTGGAGTGATGTAAAGCTCTCTGCCATTGGACTCTGGAGCAGTGGAAACAAGTTCTCTCGAGTGATGAATCACACTTCACCATCTGTCAGTCCAACAGACGAATATGGGTTTGGCGGATGCCAGGAGAACTCTACATGCTCGAATGCATAGTGCCAACTGTAAAGTTTGGTGGAGTGGAAATAATGGTCTGGGGCTGTTTTTCATGGTTAGGTCTAGGCGCCTTAATTCCAGTGAAGAGAAATCTTAACGCTACAGCATCCAATTACATTGTAGATTATTCTGTGCTTCCAACTTCGTGGCAACAGTTTGGGGAAGGCCCTTTCCTCTTTCACCGTGCGCAAAGCGAGGTCCATACAGAAATGGTCGGTCGAGATCGGTGTAGAAGAACTTGACTGGCCTGCACAGAGCCCTGACCTCAAACACACCTTTGGGAGGAATTGGAACGCCGAGTGTGAGCTTGGCCTAATCACCCAACATCAGTGCCCAACCACACTAATGCTGTTGTGGCTGAATGGAATCAAGTCCCCTCAGCAATGTTCCAACATCTAGTGGAAAGCCTCCCCAGAAGAGGGGAGTCTGTTATAGCAGCAATGGGGGGGACCATCTCCATATTAATGCCCATGATTTTGGAATGAGATGTTTGACGAGCAGGTGTCCACATACTTTTGGTCATGTAGTGTACATTCTGTTGTGTCTCTAGTGGTGCACTGTATACATTGCAGGTCTTGCCTGTATACTTTTTACGGTGCCAATTACCTTACAATGACCTAACAATGACCTAACAATGACCTAAATAGCAATAACTTGAAATTATTTAAAATCAACTATGTTTTTGTAAATGTGTAATTTATAATGCATATTGTATAACAGGAGTCTGATTATGGCTAAGAAGAATATTGTGGTGTGTACTGTAAATTAACCAATTACACTGAGTATACAAAACATTAATTAAGAACACCTTTCTAGTATTGAGTTTGCCCTCAGAACAGCCTCAATTTATCAGGGCATGGACTCTACAAGGTGTCGAAAGCCTTCCACAGGGATGCAGGCTCATGTTGACTCCAGTGCTTCCCACGGTTGTGTCAAGTTGGCTGGATGTCCTTTGTGTGGTAGACCATTCTTGATACACACAGAAAACTGTTGAGTGTGAAAAACCCAGCAGCGTTGCAGTTCTTGACGCAAACTGGTGCGCCTGGCACCTACTACCATACCCCATTCAAAGGAACTTAAATCTTTTGTCTTACCCATTCACCCTCAATGGCACACATACGCAATCCATGTTTCAATTGTCTCAAGGCATAAAAACCTTTCTTTAACCTGTCTCCTCCCCTTCATCTACATTGATTGAAGTTGATTTAAACCTGTTACGGCTAGACGTTCCACTAGCCGGTGAAATTGCAGAGCGCGAAATTCTAATTAAATTATTAGAAATATTTAACTTTCATAAAATCACAAGTGCAATGCACCAAAATAAAGCTTACCTTCTTGTTAATCCAGCCACCATGTCAGATTTCAAAAAGGCTTTACGGTGAAAGCAAACCATGTGATTATCTGAGGACAGCACCCCATCATACAAACACATGAAAATCATATTTCAACCAAGCAGGTGCGACATGAAAGTCAGAAATAACGATATAATTAATGCCTTACCTTTGAAGATCTTCTTCTGTTGGTACTCCAATATGTCCCAGTAACATCACAAATTATCATTTTGTTCGATAAACTGCTTCTTTATATCCCCAAAATGTCCATTTATTTGGTGCGTTTGATTCAGAAAAACACCGGTTCCAACTCGCCCACCATGACTACAAATTATCTAATAAGTTACCTGTAAACTTGGTCCAAACATTTCAAACAACTTTCCTAATCCAACTTTAGGTATCCTAAAACGTAAATAATCGCTAAAATTTAAGACGGAATATACTGTGTTCAATAGCGAATAAAATCAAAGTGGAGCGAGCTACAGGTCGTGCGCACCAAACAAAAGAGTCCACTTGGCTTGACAATCATACTGAATAGCCGTACTTCTTCATTTCTCAAAGGAAAAACATCAACCAATTTCTAAAGACTGTTGACATCTAGTGGAGGCCATAGGAACTGCAACCAGGTGCCTCATAAATCTAGTTTCCCATAGAAATCCAATGGAAAACACAGTGAACTCAACAACAAAAGAAAATCCTGGATGGTTTGTCCTCGGGGTTTCGCCTGCCAAATAAGTTCTGTTCTACTCACAGACATTATTTTAACAGTTTTAGAAACTTTAGAGTGTTTTCTATCCAAATCTATCCAAACCAATTATATGCATATCCTAGCTTCTGGGCCTGAGTAGCAGGCAGTTTACTTTGGGCATGCTTTTCATCCGGACGTGAAAATACTGCCCCCTATCCCAAAGAGGTTTTAACAAGTGACATCAATAAGGGATATTAGCTTTCACCTGGATTCACCTGGGCAGTCTATGTCATGGGAAGTGCAGGTGTTCCTACTGTTTTGTAGACTTAGTGTATGTAGCAGCTTAGTACACTTTAATGAACACTTACAGGACAGTAAAAAATAAGTGTTGTCCTACATTTTATAAAAATAAAAGTCCTTCATGCTGTAGCCCCAGGCTAGTAGCACGTGCCTAAGCAGGGATGAGCAGTTACCATCCTCCCTTGGACCTAGTTTAGGCACTCCAACTTAAACGTGTCTTTCAATTGTATATTTCATAAGAGATAGATTGGTCCATTCATCGTCAGGGGCTGACACCTGAAGTGAACTCTCCCTGTTCTGGCATTTGTAATGTAATGAGACTCAACAGCTGTGTAAAACTACTGATAGTCACAAGTGATCCCAATAAAGGTAATGGTTTGCCCTGATGTTGTATCTACAGGCGGTACCTTAAGCATTAAACTGATCTATCTTGTATATGGAGAATCCTCTGTTAAGTATAGGGTTTACGTGACTTAACCAATATGTAGAATTATCAGGTGGTGGTGCTGTATGTTAATTGCTGTTAACAATGTTAAGTCTCTCTTCCTGTAACCGGCCCTGTCATCCAGCCATGTGTATAGTGTACCTAATGACAGAAAGTGGAGATGGACTGTATGACTGATCAAATGGCCATTACTAAACTGGATTAGACAGAGGTCCACTTCAATTAATCCTGACCTCATCTGCACCTGTGCCATTAAGGCGGAGAGGAGGCCAGGTGTTGCCATCTCCCAGTACAGGTCCCAATACAGTTGTCTCAAGACTCCATTTAGATTTAGTTTAGAATATTTAATTCAGTGCCTATAGGAATTTAGTATATTATCCATAATCTAGGAGTAGAAACCTTCTCCGGGTGTGAATTGGTGTGAATTGGTAATCATTTAAAGTGACAGGTACAGTGTGTAAAAGTGAATGCATATCACTACACGTTGCACTACTGGTCAGTACAATGTAATCAAATATTTTCCTCCAATATCTCCACGTCCCGTTTTATTCAATTCCTCATATATCCAATATATATATATATATTTTGGTCTTTGTATAGCTGTGAAATGCATTGACACAGAGGTCAGAAAATGTTGTCTTTGTTTCTTTTAAGTCCCTACCAGCATTACATTTTGTATTAAATAGTTGTACATCATTTTAAAGTTAAAATCATCCCCTGGTGCCTGTAATGAAGCCCTGATAAGTCCCCTTTCATCCCTGTGCTGCTTCAATTTTATTGTGCCACAGAAGTTATTTAATCAGTGTTACAGTCTCCCATTCACAGTGTATTACCAATTCTGTCTGTGATCTTTATCAGTGCAGTGATGTATGTATGAGGCAGATGTTCCAGGAGGAAGGAATCCGAGGCCATGAATGAATGAATTATTGGATTCAGGAATGGGAGCAAAAGATATGGAATTTTGAGCCCTGTAATATGTTTGCTTTCTATTCCTTATCTTGCCAGACTAAAATATACCTTATCTTAGACTGCTTAGAACTGTGTGAATGAGAAGAACCATCCAGATCTTTCTCCTATTCAATTGATTTATATGTGTGTGCAGTTGTTGTTGTTTTCAGAAATGAATGACTTGAAATGTGTACGTCCAGTATTCAAATAAATGAACGTTCTCGCCTTTCAATTTTTGAAATTGGTATGACAGCATGTACAGTTGTACTGTGCAATAACCTGCTTAAATGACAGCTTCCCTCTCTCTCTCTCTCTCTCTCTCTCTCTCTCTCTCTCTCTCTCTCTCTCTCTCTCTCTCTCTCTCTCTCTCTCTCTCTCTCTCTCTCTCTCTCTCTCTCTCTCTCTCTCTCTCTCTCTCTCTCTCTCTGCGATGGACAAAACTAAGGGCTGACAGACATTGGCAGGTATAGATGTCAAGTGTTTCCCCTTCATCTTGTTTGAAATGTGAGTTTCCAGTGAGAGTGTGGACAGTGAAGACAGGGCCACAATACAACATGCAGCCGCAAGCCTCAAATTACAGGAAGATATTGGATAATGAGGGTGGACGTGGCGGATTCATCACTTCAGATCACAATAATATTATCCCTTTCCCCACTCCCCTAGCATCTTCTATGACGGTGTGATATTTCCATTTTACTTTAGTTTAATCATGGTCCTCTAAATAAAACCATAGCCTGCAGGCACTCCCCAGTCAGACCAAGCCCTATTTTAATCACATGGAATTAAATAACTGCAGTTTAGCACTGCACTGGTTCTGACAGCAGTCATGACAAGTAGATTGCACAGTAACTCCCCCCAGTCAAATAAAGAGTACAAATGAAACATATGGAGACTGTAGAGATTCTGAAATGGAGAAAAAAAACAAGCAAATAGTGACTCAAGCTTATTTGGGGGATATTATTATAGAACAATGTAATAATTTATGATATGACCTTATTTGCTCGCCTTCTTTTGTGACACAGGATTTTGTAAATCAAATATCAAAACTCTTTCAAGGTTTATGCCCTCAGCTACACTGTAAAAAGTGAAATCAAAGCAAGCCGAAATATGTCATATTGAGTCATAATTAACTTCAAATTTGTTTTTTTCTTGTTTTGTCTTACCAAGCTAAATCAAATCAAATCAAATACCTGACTATAATATATAATGTAGGATATAGATGTCTCTTATCGTATATCTTCTGAAAGGTAAGCATCTGATATACAGATAGAAAAAGAGATACACTGCAAAAAGGGAAATCCAAGCAAGCCTTAATATCATATATTGAGTGATAATTCCGTTTTTTTTTTTACCAAGCTAAATTTAATGTCATTGTCAGATAATTTAGCTTAAGGCTTAATACAAGTAATTTATTTACATTTTAGTCATTTAGCAGACGCTCTTATCCAGAGCGACTTACAGTAGCGAATGCATACATTTCATACATTTTTTCCGTACTGGTCCCCCGTGGGAATCGAACCCACAACCCTGGCGTTGCAAACACCATGCTCTACCAACTGAGCCACACGGGACAAGCAGCACACGGGACTTATCCTATTTCATTATATAGATATTTTACCTTAATAAGACGTTTATGGTGATATATTACTTGTATTAAGAGTTTTTTAGGTTCAAATAAGCAAAATTATCTGCCAATGACGCTCTATAAAAAAACTGTGAATTATCAGTCAATATATGATATTAAGGTTTGCTTGCATTTCCTTTTTTGCAGTGTATGCCTTTTTCTCTCTGTATATCAGATATTTACCTTTCAGAAGATATACGATAAGAGACATCTATATCCTACATTATATATTATAGTCAGGTATTTTTGTGGAGCAAAATATTTTGAGAGCTGACACTGGATGGTATGATATATTATCATATTTCTATTGGCAACTTTGAGTTTTGATGTTGTGTTTACGGGTCACAAAATAATATCCTATTTTTCTTCCTATTTTTCTGTCCATTCTAATGGTCTGTATTGCTCCCTGCAACCCAGATCTCCTCCAAGATCTCATTCCTTTGTTGCACTGGGGCTGAAAACTATGTTAACCTAGTAATTGGCACTGGGCCTTCCCCATTATACGGCTTTCTATTGAGCCGTTCTACATGACTAGTTAAAGAAGATGGCATGAAGATTAATGATGGCCATCTAATACAGGAGGGGGTACCTCTCCAACACTTCCACTGAGGAGATATCAGAGCCCAACAACAGCCTGCTACTTGCCTCTCTCTCTCTCTCCCTTTTTTCTTTACCTTTTTGATATTGCCTGCTTTAACCTGTGAACTCTGGACCTTCCACTTCTGTTGCTAGCCGCCATGGCGTCCTGCCTTTGATTGATGTCACTACACCAGTCAGTCTTTTCCCTTTGAATTGAAGGGGCTACTGCTCCAAAATAGATTTTCCAGCTCAATTCACGACGGCTGCCACTAGATAGAATGGCAGGGCAACCCTTTATGCAGTTTCATTGTTCATTCACTGTTGGCAGTGCTACTTTGGATGAGGTCCACCCCCTGGATTCTGCTTCATATTGTCTATGGGGGCTTTTATTTCAAGCCACATGTCACCAAAGATGTTGAATTGATCAAACTGAAAGTAACCTCAGTATTACCACTAGAGATTGGATTTACTGTTCCAGTGAGATGGATTTAAATTGAAAACACATGTAACTACAATGATAACCCTATAGTTAATAGCTACCCTTCCTCAGACATTGTCCAGCTTACAAATGTGGAATCAGAATGTGGAACCTCCTTTGTATTGAGAAGTAAATGTTATACTCTAATGGATTTTATCTGATGCGATGTTTGAGATTTGAGATGTTGAGTGCAGCGTGTTCTTGGGGCGCTCTTGTAATCAGATAAATTAGCTAAAGCAATCAAAAGATTGCAATAACACTTAGCATTGCTATAAACCTGAGTGCTGCAACTGTGGCGGGTGGCTTTATGACAGACGTCAGTTGAGCTTTGCGATTTATCTGTGCACCCCTGTCCTATCGATCGGCTCTAAGGAGACCTCACACTGCCTCTCAGGAGGGACCCCCTTAAGACATGTTCAACAGCACACTCACTGTCTAAAATCCAACACACACACAAGGATGAGACAGGGAGACAGTTTGTGTGTGCGAGTGTGTGTGCATCTGCGTGTGTAACATTAGTACATAAGGAAAGAATGCAGTTAATGAAATTAAATAGAAAGCATGTGTGACTACAAAAGTGACCCATGTTTCATTTGTGCATGTAATCAATACTATACCTCGGCCTCTCTGGGTTGTTACTTTAATCAGGAACAAGCTCTACCCCTCTTAATCGCTTAGTCCCAGGATGAATGTTTTGCAAATGTAGCTGAACATAGGCTTTGATATATCCATTTGATTATACTGTAGGCATATGTATGGGATATATGAGGCTTCTTTTTCAATGGGTTTTCTGAATGTTATAATTTCAACTTGGATAGCAAATTATATCAATTATTCTGATAATTTACTAAAGCTTTTTTGTCTGACAAAGACACCTTTTGTCTTATTAATCATGAACGAAAAGTATGACACATAAGGGCGCCCAATCATATGGTGCATATTTCCTCATCCTTTTAACAAATATGTTTCATAGCCCTATTAAAAGGGGTCTTCATCTGTCCTGTCAAAAGGCAGCCTAGCAGGGTTTTTTTAGTTTAATTACACTATCCAATTAAAAAAAAACTCTGCCGCATTCTGATTTTCCTCTCCTTGGGTTTGAGTAGATATGACATTTACAAGGCTCACCTTTCAAGCAGACAATGGTGTGATTGATGAGGTGCAGACGCTATGAAGGAGGCGATTGCCATGTGGAAGCAGTGCTTAGTGCACTTTGATTTATTTATCATCTGTTTCTGAAACAAGGCTGCCTGTTCCCGGCCTCACACTGCTAGGTGATGGTGTAAAGGTGTGTTGTAGCCTTGGTGCACAGGGCGTGGAGTTCAAATAGCAGCTTGTACAGAGGTTAGAGCATGTAGGCTAGGCCGTATTGCTCTTTATTGTCAGGAATTGGCTTCCTATGTGTGATAGAGTGAGTACCTCTAGAGGTGTTTCTGTATTACATTTAGCTCATGTTTTGTTAGTGTCGTGTCCAGTTGATATTTTCATAATTGACGTTGACTGGCTCTAGGCTACCAGCAGGGGCCTCTTGTTAGCTGACTCTTGCTGTTTTGTTTGTTTAGCGAGTGATTAATTCACTCTGAACACAGAAAATGGGTGATTGAAAGTGGATCAACCCAAAATGCAAAAACGTAAGGCTCTATTCAATCTGTATCGCTGAAGCGTTTAAAGAAATGTAAAGGCAATTTCCTATTGGACCAACATCTGTAGTGTTTACCGGGAATGCAGTTTCCGCTAACGCAGGAACATAGCCTTTAAATTTCCCTCACACTGTAACGCTGAATTTCAGCGATACGGATTGAATAGAGCCCGTCGTTGGGATTTTTAGAGGTTGAGAGATACTAAAGGATATTTGTCTTGAGAACAATTACCATGCATCTATTAGAAATGTGATGACATTAATTTTCATCTCCAGCACATTCATATTACTAAACTCCAAAACTGAAATGATACTGTACAGGTTGCACTATACCTCACATTCTAAAGTCCTTATTTTTTTAACTGAAATTGCTTAAAGGGTCGATTATAATTCTACTTTACAATGAACCTGAGTGATTATCTTGAACAAAAAGACAACTTATATGCAATTAATCACTTTGAAGGTTCACATCACAGGCATAAATGACTGCACAATGCTATCTTTGTAGCCTTTTGTTGTGCATCATTGGTCCATTTTAACACAATTTTAAACTTCATTTTCAAAAGGTAACATCTTGATTGGAACATCTTGAAAAGCACAGCTGCATTGAGACCCAGTGAGGCGTGTGCGCTTGCTGCACTACTGAAACATGCCTCATCAGAATCCACTGATGAACGTAGCCTCTGACATCTCTTTTGTCTTAGCATTTGTACAGCACCAGAGTGAGCTACTATGGAAATTATTTGAATCACCTAAACTTAAAGTACCAGAGAACGTCAACCTGTTTCAATTAAAATGCTCCAATTCTGAGAATGAATCATTTGATGTTTAAATCAAATGTTATTTTTCTGTCCTTCCTCTGCTCCAACTCAGCTAACCAAAGCCAAGGGTAGAGGTGATGGT
Organism: Salmo trutta; assembly: GCF_901001165.1. Lineage (NCBI taxonomy): Eukaryota > Metazoa > Chordata > Actinopteri > Salmoniformes > Salmonidae > Salmo > Salmo trutta. The sequence goes on along the minus strand of NC_042983.1, from coordinate 21,179,474 downwards.
TGGCATTGTGAACTTAGAGAGGAGATGACGGTCAGCCCTTGGAGAGGTAGGGTGAGCAACCTTTGTTGTTTAACAGTTGCCTCCCTGACAGCCTCCCCCACACAGTACTGAGAATGGCTGGGGGAGTCAGGAGACAGATGCTTAACGACTCCCCTGAGGCCCCGGCTCTGGCCCTTATCTCATTCCCAGTTTGTGCAGGTTGCTATAGAAACCGACCTGAACACTTGAAGGGATGAGCAACACTGCGTTAGCCTTACAAGCTATTAGCTGAATTTAGTGGACATGTCACCTTCTGAAAACACTCAATGTTGAGGGCCAAATAATGTGTTTGAAATGACTGTATGTCTAGGTATTCCATAATTTTTTATTTATTTAACTAGGCAAGTCAGTTAAGAACACATTCTTATTTACAATGATGGCCTAACGGGGAACAGTGGGTTAACTGCCTTGTTCAGGAGCAGAACAACAGATTTTTACCTTGTCAACTCGGGGATTCGATCCAGCAACCCTTCAGTTACTGGCCCAACACTCTAACCACTGCCTAACCACCTGCCGCCCCATATTGAACCTTGAACATGGACAAAAATGGAAATGTGAGGTTTCTTTTGTTGAAAGATTTATTCAATGTTGTTTTATATACTCTTCAAAACCCAGATGAAATCACTGCACTGCTTTTCAAGCGTGTTGATCAGACAGGTGTTCTGACATCTCCCTCTCTCCTCCTCAGAGTAACATTTGGAATGACTGCCACAACTGTAACATTACAGTACAGGCTGTCAGTAACCTACACATGCACAAGGAGACAAATGCCCTTACACACTTCAAAAGTAATAACTCTATGCATGTAGTATATCATTCACCTTCAAACTTATGTTTCCAAACTGATGCTAAAATGTAATAAAAATGGCTGCATGATCAAATTAAGCAAAGTAACATACTTTAGAAACAATTTACTATATACGTACATACATTACTGTATTGAGAGAATGACCAGATATCAGTGATTTCAGGTCTTGATTGTTAATGGTAACCAAGCTTGCTAAATGCAAAGATAATGCAGGAAGCTCTGGCAATGATAGTGTTAACAAAGTACATTTACCATCATGAATTTGACAAAAAAGGGTGCTTACTTTTAGTACGTCAAAAGGACAAATTCATGTACGAACTGTGATGAACAATTACTTAAATAATTGGTCTTTCAATTAAAAGATTGATTGTGTAAAAGCTGTTTTCTGTGGAGAATCCATTAGTGAAAACAATTTTTCTGCACTTGTGACATATTGTGTTTTAATCATTTATATTCCCAAAGATGCATGATTCTTAGGTTCTTTGCTGCTTGGTCTTTGTCCTCTATGAAAAACTGTGCAGTTAAGGAAAAATGCATCACAGTAACCACTTCTGCAACCGATTAAAGCCAATTTAATGAATATAGGAATACTGAGGTCTCCATTTTGAAATGATCTGCTTGTGTCTTAAGCACTCCTTTCGATAAACATTAAAGGAACAGTTCACTTCCAAATCAAACTTGGTCAACTGTTTTAAGATCACATAGCATTACAGGGTTAGTTAATCAGTTTCATTGACCCTAGATTTTACAGAAGGTACATACAAACTATAAGAGGCAGGGTTGCAGCTCCGCTATAAGGTGTTTTCTCCTTTTCATCTTCGGGTTTCAGAAGGCAACATGGAGTCCTCTTAACATTTTCCAAGCTTAATTAGCACCTATACAAACTTCTCACACTGGGAGGAGAGGGGAAGCCTAGGATGCCAGTGGAGGTTATCTCAGAGGCAAGCAGCTCAGATGATGCAGGCTCATTCACAGACTACCACAGGCAACACTGAGCAGGTTATCCTCTGTCATCCCAAACCTGTTTGGGTTTTATCCCACAAATTTTAAAACATCCCCTTAACTAGACTTTCTCTCTGTTTTCGGATATGAGAGGGGGTTCTGCCCTTGAGTATGACATGGATAGGCTAAGTACCTAGATGATTGATTCAGCATCTCCAACATTGTGATGAGGGGTTGGGGGGTTGAAAGTTATTAAAAACGTATCGAGCTGCCTTGATGATGAGGCGTCTCCCTGAACACAGCTCATGCGAGAGGCCTGTCGCCATCTTGAGTCCCCCGTCTGTTGTGCTGAAGGGACAGGGCTGATGCCATCTGTTTCCCATCCTCCCCACCCTTGGCCATGGACTCTGATGCCCCCTCATCCAGCAGGCTCACATTGTCTTTCTCTTCTCCTTGTAGGTCATGCAATATTTAAGCACATATCTCAGCAGTCATGACTATAGGCCTTTGAATTTCATGCTGCCATTGTCAATGAGATAGCACTGAAGGTGAGTAATGAGGAGAGGAGGAACCGCTGCTGCGTCTTCTAGCTCTTGAGTAGTCCTGCATCTTTACATTTATGAACATAGACTATGTGGTACGTATAGACATTAACTAAATTTAGATGAAGCTGCCTCCATAGAGAAGTCATAGACAAAAGTTGATACTTCACTGCTATGTGGCCCAGTTATGGTTAGACCTTGAAGTTGACAAGATGGCTGCATTCTGTTTTGTTTGTTTGCTAATCTAAGGCAAGAGGCAGGTGTAATGGTTTTGTATCTTTAATTATCTGGGGTACTGTTTCAATCAGCCAGTCCCTCTCTCCGTTCCTCCCTCCCTCTGGGACCAGTAGCTGTGCCCCAGGGCAGTCTGGTCCTCCTGTGACTGACATCCACCATCACTGCCCCCCGCCATGATGTTTCACACACAACCTGGAGGGCCCATGTAGAATTAGCTTCAAAAGTACGCCACAGATAATTGTCTGGACAGGGAAGTGTATCAGCACTTTGTCATGTTCAAGTTCTTGCCAATCAACCTCTGTCTAATCCAGAAGACTACCCCCATGTCTGCTTATTTCAGTTGCTTCTCTCAGTTGGTATGTGCTAATGTAGTCCTCTGTCCAAACCATATGAACATAATTCATATGTATTAAAGGTGAAGAAAGCGCAGAAAGGAGGCGTTTGTGATTAATCGTTTCTCTGCGGCAGCTTTAGCGTATTAATAAACAGGGGGATTAAGAAGGTCAGGAATGACCTGGTGAACGTAAAAAAATCTTACAACAATACACATATCTGACAGTAAAAAGACAGTAAGCATACACACACCGGCTCACGCATGAGCATGAATATAAATTACTCACATGGCGTTACACAAACCAAATCTGGAAAGTGTGCTGGGATATCATTAATAATAAGGAGGCAGGACCTCATTTATTAGAATAGTGAGAAGTCATGTTTTCTCTGAAGTGGCCTATTTAAAAGTGAGTCTGTGGGAATAGAGAGGCGCAGCATGCCTCTGTCTGACTCTGAGCAGGTCCTGCAGCACTCTACTGGGAGGAGACGAGGGACAGCTCCATAGCAGCTGCACACAGGCCTCATTCTGCTGGGACAGAGAGCAGAGAAAGGAGAGAAGAACACAGGAAATATATTTGTCTGAAGCTTTGCATAAACTAGATTTGCTTTGGATTGCGATTTCCCTCTCCCTATCATGTGAGGATCAAGGATTTTATTAGCCATGAAAATGTTCTGTATATTTTTATGTCTAAAGCTATAAAATGTAATGAAAGGGGAACACCCAACGGTGCATAAAAAATGTTAAGACTTTAGCACTTCAGTATAGGACCCAGCTGATACAAGGCCAAAGGGTTCATTTTTATCTTTTGATTCTCACATTAACCTTCCATTAAAAATTATCTAGGTTATCATCACCTCAGTTTTAAGCTAATAAATTCCAGCTTTATGAGCCGTCTTAGAGGAGAATTATCATGATGTTATAGTTTAAGTAACATATGTTCCAATTTAGTGACATCTACCGGATTTGCTGCGGCATCAGCCATCCATACACATCATCATCATTTCATGGCACTAAATTCCCTGCAATAAGTCGCCCATGGATGTTGGTTATCAAGCAGCACATGGATCTGGAAATGAGCAGCCTGCGGCTTTGGGAGCAAGAGACATCCAAATCTTCTTGTTTCCAAAACTCTCATTGGGACTCTGCTTTTGGACTTTTGGTACTGCAGAGACACATTTCGAGAACTATTACAATTATAAGTGTTATTACAGTCTTATTACAATGTTTTTACAGTGTTGCTATTGTTATTATTATTGACAGACAGACAGAGCAAGAGAGCAACAGCTTACTAAAGGAGTCTGAGGTGGTAAGAAAGTGGACAAATCACTGTGCCACATAGCTACTCCAACTATCAATTCACACATTGTATTCACTCAGGGGAACCAATGCACCTCCACTACTGTCAAACCATATTGTTTAACCATTGAGTCACTCCAGTGGCCTTGATTCGTTTCACATATACAATAAGTTGAATAATACTTGAAATACTTTGGGTTTTAGCCCATAGTGAGAAGGGACTCAAGGCGCTATAAGCTTGACAGTGTGTGGGCTGATATTTTATATTTCAGAGTTATGGGAGTGACTTGAGCAACAGCATTGAGGGATTAGGTATAATGTTACATGACTGTGTATTGATGTTTGATTAATAACATCAGCCAAATAATGAGATATTTTCTGAGACCATAGGGTTTTAAGTCTCTGTAGTGTATATTGTCAGATTTACCTCAATCCAACTGTAAATCCAATTTCCAAAGGTTAATGCTGTAGAGAATTCCAATTCATAAACAAGGACTTAAATGTATATGATATTTTTTTTTCCTAGCACATAACAAACAAGTCGGTTCGCCACAGTAGCATTTGACTCATTTAACAGTGTGTATATACACACACTGTTTCATGATTCGTTTTTAAAGGTGATTATCTGAAGAATGTCAAGTTGTTTGAAGTTAAATTAGTTATTTTTCTCACATTCTGTGGAACGGTCATCTCAGAGTGACTAATTACAACTTTAATATGAGGTTTTGTTATGACTCTTCAGTCATAAATGTGTAACAGAATTCTTAGGAAAATGGAACAGAGCCTAATGTCATAGACTCACAAAGGGAAAGCGAGTCTCTATCCGGTGTGTTCAGTCTTGTGGGTGTGAGGTTTGGAGGAGAGGGTGGGTTGGAGGTGGGTGGGGGTGGATGGGAGGACGGAAATGAACCCTCTCTGGACAGCTGCTGCAATAACCTGAATAGATGTCGTCCCTAGTGCAATTAAACCCACCCTGATTACGCCTCTCTGGCTATCGATTGGAAACTTTCACTTAATAACCACTACCATGGTCTCTTATCTTAACCCCAAGGTCCAGCCTTCAAGAACTGGCTGGCCAGAGATTTATGTCCAATGCCTTACCGACTCCTCGGGGAGTTTGTGTCATTTCTTTATTCCAAAGTGTGGAGAGGTCTGCTGGCTGCTTGTTACACCACATTATTAAAGATGCCACCTCTTTAGTTGACAGGGCACATTTTCAATACATTCACCTTTCTTCAGATGTATCTGTGAGGTGGGGTGAAGATATTGGTAGTTAGGCAAGATCGGTAGCTAGAGTTGTCAGTGCAGGCAAATAGAAGTGTCTTCCAAACCTGCTGTGATTTGTTGGGTCTTGGACCTTGTGACAACAACAAAATGTCTAAATGAACAGAAAGCACTGGTTTTGCAACATTATAGAACTAGAAGATATCCAACACTTTCAAAAGAATCAAACGAGTGGAGGTTTACTGTCAGAACATTTAGCCAGGTTTTAATAATACATTTTGAGATTCAAGTAAATGGATGTGATCTCTCAATGAGTAAAGATGGAAGAATACAAGTCACCTTGCCTTTGATAAACATGTATTATGTTCCTTGATAACAATAAGAGCATAGCTTGGCTTATGAGGAGAAAGCCACAACGCATGTAAACGCTTCCTGGGACAGCTCCATGTCACTGTTCACTCCAAAAGCAACATTGCCTTGTGTAAGAAATTCACCCTTCACAGCTTGCCTCGCCAATCATACACCTGTTTGGTTCAACGTGCCAGTCTCCCTCACTCGCTCCCTGTTCAGCCATGTGAACAGAGCACAGGTTGTCCACAGCACTGCCCTCAGGCTCCGCAATGTGTTTACAGCCCGGCTTATGAGCATGGCCTTATTTCTAATACAGCATATTGGATGATTGTCATTCATATTCCATTCAACCGGCTCAATGTAGTAACATCGATAGGTTTAGGCTACCTTGAAATTTTCCCTATGCCCATCATGAGGTTACTACAGCCTAGCCTATGAATTAAAGTTTACAACGTAGGTGCACTGGTCGAGAGGCATTTTTTTGTAATCTTGGTGACATACAGTGACATATTAAATAACGCCTTGCACACTTTTGCCAGATCTAGCTGATCTAGGGTGTAATCACGAGTTCAACAGTTTCAAACTAGAGTTTCTATTGGACAAATTCAGGTATGTTTATGCCTGTTTCATTCCATTTGCTTCCGTTTAAGAAACACGAGCTGTCTGTGACCAGGCAAAAAACTTTCCAAGCAAAACCTTCATATCACAACCGCTAACATTTACAAACAGCCTACATCGTTGTCACCATATTCGCTAACATGTATAATAAATCAATTGAATATACACTGTCGTGGAAATTCTACACATGGGACTCGAAGTCAATCTTAAATTAATTATTCTTTATTATGAGCGCACTGGAGAGGTTCCAACCAACTCAATGCACCAACTACACATGTCGATCAGGTGCTCCGTCGGGGCAGTCCCGTTAGATCTCTTATATACAGACAAGTTATATTTGGATGATTTAGCTTATTCATCATTCATAATAAATTCATCATTGACGTTTGCTTTTTCATTTGACCGACCAATACTGGGTCATGCATGTGACAGACCAATACCTCACGAGGCTTCTTCTCTCTAAGCTGAGACCTTGAAACTGAAATATCTTTCATTCTCAAAACAAAACCTTATCCTAATCCTCCTCTGTTCATCTGGTGATGTAGAGGTTAATCCTGGCCCTGCAGAACCTAGCTCCACTCCCATTCTCCAGGCGCTCTCTTTTGTTGACTTCTGTAACCGTAAAAGCCTTGGTTTCATGCATGTTAACATTAGAAGCCTCCTCCCTAAGTTTGTTTTATTCACTGCTTTAGCACACACTGCCAACCCGGATGTCTGAATCCTGGCTTAGGAAGACCACCAAAAATCCTGAAATTTCCATCCTTAACTATAACATTTTCCGACAAGATAGAACTGCCAAAGGGGGCGGAGTTGCAATCTACTGCAGAGATAACCTGCAGAGTTCTGTCATACTATCCAGGTCTGTGCCCAAACAATTCAAGCTTCTACTTCTTAAAATCCACCTTTCCAGACACAAATCTCTCACCGTTGCCGTTTGTCATAGACCCCCTTCAGCACCCAGCTGTGCCCTGGACACCATATGTGAATTGATTGCCCCCCATCTATCTTCATAGCTCGTACTGTTAGGTGACCTAAACTGGGACATGCTTAACACCCCGGCCATCCTACAATCTAAGCTAGCTGCCCTCAATCTCACACAAATTATCAAGGAACCTACCAGGTACAACCCCAAATCCGCAAACACAGGCACCCTCAAAGATGTCATCCTGACAAACCTGCCCTCTAAATACACCTCTGCTGTCTTCAATCAGGATCTCATTGATCACTGCCTCAGTGCCTGCGTCCGTAATGGGTCTGTGGTCAAACGACCACCCCTCATCACTGTCAAACACTCCCTAAAACACTTCAGCGAGGGCAGGCCTTTCTAATCGACCTGGCCCAGGTATCCTGGAAGGATATTGAGCTCATTCCGTCAGTAGAGGATGCCTGGTTATTCTTTAAAAGTGCTTTCCTCACCATCTTAAATAAGCATGTCCCATTCAAAAAAATTGAACCAGGAACAGATATAGCCCTTGGTTCACTCCAGATCTGACTGCCCTTGACCAGCACAAAAACATCCTGTAGCGTACTGCATTAGCATCAAATAGCCCCCGCGATATGCAACTTTTCAGGGAAGTCAGGAACCAATATACAGAGGCAGATAGGAAAGCAAAGGCTAGCTTTTTCAAACAGAAATTTGCATTCTATAGCAAAAACTCCCAAAAGTTCTGGGACACTGTAAAGTCCATGGAGAATAAGAGCACATCCTCCCAGCTGCCCACTGCACTGAGGCTAGGAAACACTGTCACAACCGATAAATCCAAGATAATTGAACATTTCAATAAGCATTTATCTACAGCTGGCCACGCTTTCCACCTCGCTACCCCTACCCCAGTCAAAAGCCCTGCACCCCCCACAGCAACTTTCCCAAACCTCCCCCATTTCTCCTTCACCAAAATCCAGATAGCGGATGTTCTGAAAGAGTAACAAAATCTGGACCCCTACAAATCAGCTGGGCTAGACAATACGGACCCTCTCTTTCTAAAATAATCTGCCAAAATTGTTGCAACCTCCATTACTAGCCTATTCAACCTCTCTTTCGTATCGTCTGAGATCCCCAAAGATTGGAAAGCTGCCACAGTCACCCCCCTCTTCAAAGGGGAGACACTCTAGACCAAAACTGTTATAGACCTATATCCATCCTGCCCTGCCTTTCTAAAATCTTCAAAAGCCAAGTTAATAAACAGATCACCGACCATACCTTCTCCACTATGCAATATGGTTTCCGAGCTGGTCATGGGTGCACCTCAGCCATGTTCAAGGTCCGAAACGATATCATAACCACCATCAATAAAAAACAGTACTGGCCAAGGCTTTCGACTCTGTCAATCACCACATTCTTATCGGTAGACTCAATAGCCTTGGCTTCTCAAATGACTTCCGCGCCTGGTTCACCAAGTACTTCTCAGATAGAGTTCAGTGTGTCAAATCGGAGGGCCTGTTGTCCGGACCTCTGGCAGTCTCTATGGGGGTGCCACAGGGTTCAATTCTCGGGCCGACTCTTTTCTCTGTATATATCAATGATGTCGCTCTTGCTGCTGGTGATTCTCTGATCCACCTCTATGCAGACGACACCATTCTGTATACATCTGGCCCTTTTTTGGACACTGAGCTAACAAACCTCCAAATGAGCTTCAACGCCATACAACACTCCTTCCTCCAACTGCTTTTAAATGCTTGAACTAAATGCATGCTCTTCAATCGATTGCTGCCAGCACCCTCCCGCCCGACTAGCATCACTTCTCAGGACGGTTCTTACCTAGAATATGTGAACAACTACAAATACCAAGGTGTCTGGTTAGACTGTAAACTCTCCTTACAGACTCACATTAAACATCTCCAATCCAAAATTAAATCTAGAATCGGCTTCCTATTTCGCAAAAAAAGCCTCCTTCACTCATGCCGCCAAACATACCCTCGTAAAACTGACTATCCTACCGATCCTTTAATTCGGTGATGCCATTTACAACATAGCCCCCAACACTCTACCCAGCAAACTGGATGTAGTCTATCACTGTGCCATCCATTTTATCACCAAAGGCCCATATACTACCCACCACTGCGACCTGTATGCTCTCGTTGGCTGGCCCTCACTACATATCCGTCGCCAAACACACTGGCTCCAGGTCATCTATAAGTCTTTGCTAGGTAAAGCCCCGCCTTATCTCAGCTCACTGGTCACCATAGTAACACCCACACGTAGCACGCGCTCCAGCAGGTATATTGCACTGGTCATCCCCAAGCCAACACTTACTTTGGCCGCCTTTCCTTCCAGTTCTCTGCTGCCAATGACTGGAACGAATTGCAAAAGTCTCTGAAGCTGGAGTCTTATATCCCCCTCTCTAACTTTAAGCATCAGTTGTCAGAGCAGCTTACCGATCACTGTACCTGTACACAGCCAATCTGTAAATAACACACCTGACTACCTTATCCCCATATTATTACTTACCCACTTGCTCGTTTGCACCCCAGTATCTCAACTTGCACATCATCATCTGCACATCTAGCACTCCAGTATTAATGCTAAATTGTAATTACGTTTGCCTCTATGGCCTATGTATTGCCTCTATGTATTGCCTCTATGGCCTATGTATTTGCACACACTGTACATTGATTTTTCTATTTTTATTTTATTTTGTGTTATTGACTGTACGTTTGTTTATGTGTATCTCTGTGTTGTTGTTTTTGTCACACTGCTTTGCTTTATCTTTGCCAGGTCGCAGTTGTAAATGAGAACTTGTTCTCAACTGGCCTGCCTGGTTAAATAAAGGTGAAATAAAAATAAATAAAACATTTGGGAGCTCCTTCAACAGCTGGATCTGAGCACCTGTACACTGTACAGTACACAGTCTCAATAACTGCTCTCCTAAGGCACCTGCCTCAGGAAGCCCCTCAATTTTATTTATAAATAAAAAGCTGTATTTAAGCAGGCAAGTCAGTTAAGAACAGATTCTTATTTACAATGACGGCCTACCCCAGACAATGCTGGGCCAACTGTGCACCGCCTTACAGGACTCCCAATCGCAACCAGATGTGATGCAGCCTGGATTTGAACCAAGTACTGCAGTCATGCCTCTTGCACTGAGATGCAGTGTTTTAGACCACTGCACCACTCAAAGGTAGAGACACAGAACCATTGGCAAACATATTTAAAAAAACTTGTTAGCAGTCCTGGAAGAAAGAAAATAAAGATCTTAATCAGTCTTAAAAAAATCCTAATCTTAGTGGAGTTTACTACATATTGGGCAGGACGTTTTGATGAACCAATGCGCATACAGAATTATACTTCAGACACATCAGATGATACAGTGTCCCGTCAAGCTGAATGGGCACCTTCTAAAGTAAACAATCCCCCAGAGCCCCACTCTTGTAATCTTAATCTGTTTAACCTGTTGCATTGACATACAGTTCCATACTAACCATCCCTGGGACATAAACTAGTCAAAATAGGAAACCTGTTGTTTAACAAATCTGCGAGGATCTTCAGAAAGTTGGTGCTGGCTTATCAGCTCAATATTCACTACTAAAAACATTTACTTGGATCTACTTATTCTGGACACTGTTCCACGTAATGGAAACAGATTATTGTTTTAGATGACATTACTTACTTAAATCACTGGTGCTACCCAAACTATTGAATTGATTAATAATAATTAGAAATGGTCAAAAACGTTATTCAATTATTCATGCCTCTATCCCAAATTTCCCCAATGTGTCCCTTACAGCCCTTGTCAAAAACATCTCTTATTCAATTATTCATACCTCCGTCCCAAATTTCAATCAATCAGCTTATTATCCAAATTTCAATCAGCTTAACACATCCTTTCCACACGCACACAACTTTCACATCCACATTCACTCAGTACTATTCCCAAACAGACTCAGTCATCTCCCTTAAAACTTCTTGGGGCTATGTGGGACGTTAGCGTGCCACCCGTGGCGCACCCTATCAACAGCAGGTGCATTTCAAGAGCGGCAAATTTGAAACCAAATAAATGTCAAAATTCAAGTTTTTCAAACATACAACTATCTGGCACCCTTTGAAAGATAAACATCTCCTTAATCTAACCACGTTTTCCGATTTCAAAAAGGTTTTACGGCGAAAGCATAAAGTTAGGTTATGTTAGGAGAGTACATTGACAATAGCTGTGTGTATTGTATTGTCAATTCAAAGACAGGCGTCACCAAAACCATAAAATCAGCTAAAATTATGCACTAACCTTTTACAATCTCCATCAGATGACACTCCTAGGACATTATGTTAGACAATGCATGCATTTTTAGTTCTATCAAGTTCATATTTATATCTAAAAACAGTGTTTTACTATGGCGTTGATGTTCAGGAAATCGTTTCCCTCCAATACCGGCAGTCAAGTCATCACAACAAAATAATTAATTAATATTAGAAAACATTGGTAAAATATTATATTGTCATTCAAAGAATTATAGATTTACATCTCTTGAACGCAATGGACTTGCCAGATTTAAAATTAACCTTACTGGGAAATCACACTTTGCAATAATCTGAGCACTGCGCCCAGAAAAATACGCATTGCGATACAGACTAACCGCCATGTTGGAGAGATCTAAAATCGAAAATACTATGTAAATAATCCATTACCTTTGATTCTCTTCATCAGATGTCACTTCCAAAGAATCCCAGGTCCATAACGAATGTAGTTTTGTTCAAAAAAGCTCATAATTTATGTCCAAAAACCTCCGTGTTGTAGCACATGATCTAAGCCAGCCGGACTTCACTTCACTTCAAGAACGGAAAAAATATATTTTCGTTCGTTCAAACATGTCAAACGTTGTATCGCATAAATCATTAGGGCCTTTTTTAACCAGAACATGAATAAAATTCAAGGCGGACCATTGGGTTCTCTTTTAAAACGTAAAAGAGTACCCACCATCAACTCGCACGCCAGGTGTCTAATGGGCCATCGCCGTTCCAACGCTCTTCTTCAGTCAGATCTCACTGTAGAAGACTCAAAACACTTTGTAAAGGCTGGGGACATCTTGTGGAAGCAATAGGAAGTGCCAAAATATTCCTCCTTCCCTTTGTTTTTCAATGGTATAGGCTTAAAGTCAATTCAACACATCAGGTATCCACTTCCTGTCAGAATCTGTCTCAGGGTTTTGCCTGCCAAATGAGTTCTGTTATACTCACAGACACCATTCAAACAGTTTTTGAAACTTTAGGGTGTTTTCTATCCATATATAATAAGTATATGCATATTGTAGTTACTGGGTAGGATTAGTAACCAGATTAAATCGGGTACATTTTTTTATCCAGCCGTGAAAATACTGCCCCCTATACCCTAACAGGTTAATACTCCATGTGCATCTTCAACAATTCTCCTGTCGTTACTTTCATATGTATCTTTCTATACATTTAGAATAGCACTACTCTCTTCTTTCATATCTCCATAGAGGATCCCTCTATAATATTATAAATCTTTAGTTATTCACATACACACCACCAGCAACGATCACAGCGCAGCAGCCCGAGAGATACACATATCATGTTCTCGAGGAAATCTCATTGTCCGGGGGCATCAATGAACGTTGTTACAGCCCTTACCCATCTCATATGTTACCCTCTCAAACTTTTCAAGTCAGTGTTCACTGCCTGTAGATTGGTGGGCGGTGAGGGACACCATATGTATCTTCAACAGTTCCCAGTGGTTCTCGAGCATGTAGACACTTCTCTTATAAATGCCTACAGACAATTGTCAGTGGGGCCTCTCTGCCCTCACTCTAGCCTTCTCTAAGAGTAGCCAGTGGTTCTCAGACCAGGTAGACACTTCTTATAAGTTCCTATAGACAATTGACGGCGGGGCCTCCCACTCTCAATCTAGCCTTCTTCTAAGACTAGCTTGCCGCTACTTCATATACATATATAATAACTGTAGATAGCATTATAGATCAAAATACTCAACTAACAGAACTGGTTGGGGTATTCATTGAAACACTTGAAGTCAATTAAATTAAATTAATAATTATTTATTATCAGCACGCTGGAGAGGTTCCAACCAACTCAATGCACCAAGTACACATGTCAATCAGGAGCTCCATTGGGGCAGTCCCGTTAGATCTCTTATATACAGACAAGCTATATTTGGATGATATAGCTTATTCATCATTCATAATTAATTAATCATTAAAGTTTGCTTCATTCATGTGACCGACAAATACTGGGTCATGCATGTGACAGACCAATACTTCACAAGGCTTCTTCTCTCTAAGCTGAGACCTTGAAACTGAGATATCTTTCATTCTCAAAACAAGAGTCTGGGCATACTGCCAAATTGAAGATACTGATAGTAAGGATTTGATCAATCAGTCACTTGCATGAAGACAGGAATTGGTTATTAGAGAAGCACAAACATAGACCACAGAAATTGGTTAATAGAAAAGCACAAACATAAAATGTTCCATCACAACACCATCACAATAAATCCATTAATTATTTGGCAGGTCTAAAGAAACATTATGATTTGAAGAAAATGTATTTCAGAAGAGCAGAATATGAGTTGGCCTACTGTATGTTATCTGGCAATGCACCATGCCATAGGCTGTTGGCTTGTTCATTTAACAGACAAGCTATGCTTATAAGTCTTGTGCCATTATTTTATATTATATGATTTTATAGTAAGAAGAATATAATTGAACTTAGCTGAATAAAATAGAGAGGATATTTTTCCCATTCAGGAGTGAGTGTGCTCCTATGAAGTGCCGATTTTGAACTAAAAGTGATCATTTAAAACAGGTCCTATATGACAGGTAATATTCTACCCAAACTCAGTATGCCATGGCCTCTCTAAACCCGTTCCTGCAGCTACCCAGTGATTAATTTGGGAAACCAAGTGAAATCTGTTCAGGAACATCGATAGTATCATGTTTTCACAACTAAACATATTTCATTAAACTGTTGACAGCCCCTCTCTCTGCGCTCTGGAGAAAGGAATGAAGGAGAGGGGAGGAGATGGAAACATACAGTGGTGTGATATTCTGTAGCTAAAGGTAACGTGTCAGCCTATTAATTATGATAATATGAAAAATTCTGAATCAAATAGAAATTCACTGTACACTTACTCTGAATGTGTTTAATTTAGGCTAGACCAATTATGTACCAAATATATTTTAAATTAGTATTTTTTGTATATTCTTCTTCTGTGTGTAATATACTTTTAAGCTGTGCATTGTATAACGACACACTCGTTATTTTAATTTGAAAAAAAATTGGGCTTGGGCTCATTGGCCTATGCATATGCATAATATGCATATGGTTGTTTTGAATGAATCATCATCTTAGAAAGCGCTGTCCATTTTGCTTTGAAGCAACATCCACAAAGACCATGTTTTCCATTCAGTTTCAACCTGTTGTTGAACTTTTTTCTTCAAATTGATCAATTACAGTGAAGTGAGTTTTAAAAGCACATACTCTTTTGATGATAAGTGTTTGATGTGATTTTCGATTGCATTTGCGTGGATGTCAGAGTGGTTAGAGAAACAATAGAGCCCTGAGTATCAGGCCATGAGGGACCTGATGATCATTAGTGAGTTGGGTAATACTAACGCATCCAGAGTGCATAAGAGATTACCGTGACTCAACAGTCATGTCAAATTTTACTGCGGTTATGACTCATGACTGCTGGTGTGGCGGTAATACGGTCACCGCAACAGCCCTAGTCATAATTACTGTGTAAGTATATCGAAGCGGGTGAGAACCATGAGCCTTCTAGGTTTTGTTTTGAAGTCAATGTACCCAGAGGAGGATGTAAACTAGCTGTCCTCCGACTAAACCATGGTGCTACCCTACAGAGTGCTGCTGAGGCTACTGTAGACTTTTATTGCAAAACAGTGTTATTAATCAATTATTTGGTGGTGTGAATATATTTAGTATAGTTTTATCTAAAAATAATAACTTTTTTAATGTTTCACTATTTTAATTTTTATGAAATTCACTGAGGATATGGTCCTCCCTTTCCTCCTCTGAGGAGCCTCCACTGGTGCACAGGGAAAGAGGGATGGAAGGATGGAGGGAGAATTAGATAAATAATGCTGGGGCCTTTCTCTGGATAAGTAAGAGAGGGGAAGAATAGTCTTAATGTGGCAGACATGGTGTCCTTTAATCACACTCTTCGCAGTAACACGAAGCATACTGTATAAGGATGATGGTATTTGCTGTGGAGAACTGCTGAAACAGACTCTTCATATGATCAAAGAGGGTAAACTTAATATGCTTAAGATATTAATGGCTTATGGAGACGTAAAACAAATACTGTCGCATTATTTGCATAAACTCGCTGACTGAACCAAATTCTCTATTTGGATTTCCAATGTCTCATGACCACATTCAAAATAAAAACACCTGATATTAGGCACCCTTAATCAGTAGGGTGCCTGTGTATATAATTGTGGATATAATTCAGCACTGTCTATATGGCGCAGTGTGTGGGTTTCTTGGTGTTTAATCTATGTTTTTCCTGTGGTGGTTATGCTTCTCTTAACGGAATGATCTTAAGGCAACTGCTGCATTTACTGTATAAAAGGGATGGTCAGACAAAGAGAGAGAGAGACAACAGCTAATGAGTAGGAGCCCCCCGTTGGGCCGCTGCTCCACACAATAAAACAACATCTGTGCAGCTGAGTGCTGCTGTGTGCTGTTGTGTGCCGATTCAGGGGCGTCCCCAGAGTGGGATGATGGGGGAGGGGCAGGGGGGTTGCTGTCCTGGGCTTAAGGTGACTTAAGGTGTCTGCATGCTTCCCAAAACAGTTTGGGCATATATTATGATGACATTTTGTGACGTTTTGTACGTTTTGGTCTTCAGCAAGGGTTTTTACGGCTGTTTGTTCACGGCAAGCCGATGTTCGGTAGCCGAAGTCTACGCCCATTCGTCAGTGATCGGTCAACAGTAGTGATTCTTCAATGATTTGTTTGTTGTCATTCAATGAGAGAAGACTAGTCTGAATGCACATTTTTCCCCTTAAGAAATACTGCACCAAATATCTTAGTTAGATGTGAAATTGCGCGACTTAGACCTCCTTGGCAAAAACTTCTAAATGTATTACAGATTTCTTGAGTGATCTTAAATTAAAGCAGACTATTTTGAGGAAGTGTATACTTGCTACCACGTCTCAAGAGGGACAAGCATTACTATTGCCGCTTTTTTCCCATTTTTCAAGCGAAGGTATATTAAGAGAGTATGCAAGGCACAGATGTTCATTTTGCCTAGCGAGTTCTGCTAGGAACAAACCAAGCCTTATATCCAGACGCCTTTACAGACATCCTCTCCTTCAACCTTTCTCATCCCGCTTCTGAATGGGAACTTGACACATTGGAGGGTATGGATGGGTCAAATCCATAAAATACTTTTCACCAAGGTCACCACACTTGCTCAAAACGGAAATCGCAGAACAGGAACATTTAAAGTGTCAAGTAGTTTTGAGTTAGTGTTCAGTGAGAGAGGAGCGATGAGTTTTCCAGAGAAGGGAAGAACCGGGAGGTGGACCTCCCTTTTGTTGGAGCTCCTCAAGGGGAGGGTTAGCACGGTCAAACTGGATGGATGCTCCCCCGTTGCATATGTCTGGAATGTACACATGATTCAGTGGCGGAAAAGTAATCACAATACAGACGTCTACCTCTCACACATATGCAAGTTGGGGAATATGGAATAGTTGCAGGCCATCCATATACAGTGAGGGAAAAAAGTATTTGATCCCCTGCTGATTTTGTACGTTTGCCCACTGACAAAGAAATGATCAGTCTATAATTTTAATGGTAGGTTTATTTGAACAGCGAGAGACAGAATAACAACAACAAAAATCCTGAAAAACGCATGTCAAAAATGTTATAAATTGATTTGCATTTTAATGAGGGAAATAAGAATTTTACCCCTCTGCAAAACATGACTTAGTACTTGGTGGCAAAACACTTGTTGGCAATCACAGAGGTCAGACGTTTCTTGTAGTTGGCCACCAGGTTTGTACAGATCTCAGGAGGGATTTTGTCCCACTCCTCTTTGCAGATCTTCTCCAAGTCATTAAGGTTTCGAGGCTGACGTTTGGCAACTCGAACCTTCAGCTCCCTCCACAGATTTTCTATGGGATTAAGGTCTGGAGACTGGCTAGGCCACTCCAGGATCTTAATGTGCTTCTTCTTGAGCCACTCCTTTGTTGCCTTGGCCGTGTGTTTTGGGTCATTGTCATGCTGGAATACCCATCCATGACCCATTTTCAATGCCCTGGCTGAGGGAAGGAGGTTCTCACCCAAGATTTGACGGTACATGGCCCCATCCATCATCCCTTTGATGCGGTGAAGTTGTCCTGGCCCCTTAGCAGAAAAACACCCCCAAAGCATAATGTTTCCACCTCCATGTTTGACGGTGAGGATGGTGTTCTTGGGGTCATAGGCAGCATTCCTCCTCCTCCAAACACGGCGAGTTGAGTTGATGCCAAAGAGCTCCATTTTGGTCTCATCTGACCACAACACTTTCACCAGTTGTCCTCTGAGTCATTCAGAAGTTCATTGGCAAACTTCAGACGGGCATGTATATGTGCTTTCTTGAGCAGGGGGACCTTGCGGGCGCTGCAGGATTTCAGTCCTTCACGGCGTAGTGTGTTAGCAATTGTTTTCTTGGTGACTATGGTCCCAGCTGCCTTGAGATCATTGACAAGATCCTCCCGTGTAGTTCTGGGCTGATACCTCACCGTTCTCATGATCATCGCAACTCCATGAGGTGAGATCTTGCATGGAGCCCCAGGCCGAGAGAGATTGACAGTTCTTTTGTGTTTCTTCCATTTGCGAATAATCGCACCAACTGTTGTCACCTTCTCACCAAGCTGCTTGGTGATGGTCTTGTAGCCCATTCCAGCCTTGTGTAGGTCTACAATCTTGTCCCTGACATCCTTGGAGAGCTCTTTGGTCTTGGCCATGGTGGAGCGTTTGGAATCTGATTGATTGATTGCTTCTGTGGACAGGTGTCTTTTATACAGGTAAAAAACTGAGATTAGGAGCACTCCCTTTAAGAGTGTGCTCCTAATCTCAGCTTGTTACCTATATAAAAGACACCTGTATAAAAGACACTTGGGAGCCAGAAATCTTTCTGATTGAGAGGGGGTCAAATACTTATTTCCCTCATTAAAATGCAAATCAATTCATAACATTTTCGACATGCATTTTTTCTGGATTTTTTGTTGTGGTTATTCTGTCTCTCGCTGTTCAAATAAACCTACCATTAAAATTATAGACTGATCATTTCTTTGTCAGTGGGCAAACTTACAAAATCAGCAGGGGATCAAATACTTTTTTCCCTCACTGTACTAGGACATCTCCATGTAAGGTAGTCACTTGTGAAGTAACTTTTAGAGCTTGTAGCTCAACTGTGGACAGCGGTGGGGACAGACAATGGGACTGAACACACAGGGACGTACATGGACACAGACACAAACATAGGCTGTGACCCATCAGGAGGACAAAGCGTACCTGGTAATTAAAATGCAATCTCTGCTGCTGTGCCCCCTGGAGTGGCGGTGGCACTGGACTCACCCAGGAGCCTGAGGGCGAGAGTTGCCACCTGCACTGCCACACCACCTGCGCCCACCGCCTCCCTTCATTAAGCTAGGTATTTATACCAGCGCCTGCCCCCCAACAGTCCTGGTCTTCATGGACCCTGGTAAAGCAGCGCTTTATTAGAATTAATGTGGCACTTCAGAGGAGAGTGTCAGTGTGCCTGGTACCGCGGTGCCGGGAGAAAGAGTCCCCAGCCCTTCTCTGTCACATCGCATAAAGGCACCAAGGCAAGCCGAGCACGGAGATGAGCGTGGACAGCACATGACAGAACTGTTTTCGAGGGCCAAGGGAAACCAAAGTATTCTTTATTCAATCTGCAATCATGTTTACAGCATGAGCCATTATATGAACATGGAGAAGATCAAAGGCTTGAACTTAATGCATGCTGGTAGACGGTAAATTGTTGGACATGCTCAATATGATCCATTTCTTGACTAAGCTCAATGTCAAACAAACATTTGTGGTGTTGAATGTATAAAGCCAAATGAACAGAACCCTGTTGACTACTAAGTTTGATATATATATATATATATGAGTCCTCTAGTGCTTCCCATACTTTTACAATGCTTGAATATGAGATCATGTTGAATTGTTAGAATTGATTATGTCTATTATCAACATGCTATATTGAGGCAGCATCCAACGTATCTGTCAGTAGGGGCACCTGTGGTCATTTCAATAAGGGTTGGCGAGTGAGGGAGCATCTGAGCTGATGTTGCTCATAGTCAGGCAGCAGGGGAAGGAATTAAAGCCTAGTTTGCATCACTCAGTGCCTCCAATTAAACACAAATAACCAGATACAACTTTCTGTCTTCTGTGTTTTATGAGGTCCCATGTAGCAGGGGGATTCAGCATAATATACAGTACTCTACCCGCAGTTTGCAATCTCTACTGCACGACTCAGTTCATTAGTGTTAAAAATGGAAAGCATTTTAGAGGCAGATGTACTTTTCAAGTCTTATTCACTTCATGTAATGTTGTTTAAAGGGCATATGAGGCTCCCAATTACAGCAGTGAAAAACTAAAACAAAACAGTTTCTCTCTTTTTTTCTGCAGTGTTGGATGCAACTTTTTCTCCTCAAGCCATAACTGTTAACGCCATCCTTATCAAGGAGAGACATCAAAAGGGTTCCTCTATACAATATTATCACCAATGTTCTTGAGATTAGATCACAAGATCATTTATACTACAAGAAAATAAACAAAATCATTCCTGGAAGATATTTTACTTTTCAAGTATTGAAACCAAGACTATATTTGTACATTGGACAACATCATGGACTAATCATCTATAGTACTATACTAAATACTACCTATAGGCCAACTATAGGTAAACATCTAGAGGTACAAACATATTGTTAAACATCTATAGGTAAATATATATATATAAGTAAACATCTATATGTAAACATACACTATATACACAAAAGTATGTGGACACCCATTGAAATGAGTGGATTCGTCTATTTCACCTGCACCCGTTGCTGACAGGTGTATAAAATCAGGCAAACAGCCTTGCAGTCTCCATAGACAAACATTGGCAGTAGAATGGCTTTACTGAAGAGCTCAGTGACTTTCAACGTGGCACTGTCATAGGATGCCACCTTTCCAAGAAGTAATTTAGTCAAATTTCTACCCTGCTAGAGCTGCCCTGGTCAACTGTAAGTGCTGTTATTGTGAAGTGGAAATGTCTAAGAGCAACAACTGTTCAGCTGTGAAGTGGTAGACCACATAAACTCACAGAACGGGACCACCAAGTGCTGAAGTGTGTAGCGCGTAAAAATCAACTGTCCTCTGCTGCAAGCTGGAGTGGTGTAAAGCTCTCCGCCATTGGACTTTGGAGCAGTGGAAACGTGTTCTCTGGAATGACCAATCACACTTCACCCTCTGGCAGTTTAGGAGAACACTACCTGCCCGAATGCATCGTGTCAACTGTAAAGTTTGGTGGAGGAGAAATAATGGTTCGTGCTAGGCTCCTTAGTTCCAGTGAAGGAAAATCTTAACGCTACAGCATATGACATTCTAGACTATTCTGTGTTTCCAACTTTGTGGCAACAGTTTGGGGAAGGCCCTCTCTTGTTTCAGCATGACAATGCCACTGTGAACAAAGTGAGGTCCATACAGAAATGGTTTGTTGAGATCGGTGTGGATGAACTTGACTGGCCTGCACAGAGCCCTGACCTCAACCCCATCAAACTCCTTTGGGAGGAATTGGAATGGTGACTGTGAGCCAGGCCTAATCGCCCAACATCAGTGCCCGATCTCACTAATACTCTTGTGGCTGAATGGAAGGAAGTCCCCACGGAAATGTTCCAACATCTAGTGGAAAGCCTTCCCAAAAGAGTAGAGGCTGTTATAGCAGCAAAGGGGGGACCAACTCAATATTAATGCCTATGATTTTGGAATGAGATGTTCAACAAGCAGGTGTCCACATACTTTTGGTCATGTAGTGTAAATAGGTAAACAAATATATGTAAACATCATAGGTAAACATCTATAGGTAAACATATACCAGGTGAACATTTACAGTTGAAGTTGGAAGTTTACATACACTTAGGTTGGAGTCATTAAAACTCATTTTTCAACCACTCCACAAATTTCTTGTTAACAAACTAGTTTTGGCAAGTCAGTCAGGACATCTACTTTGTGCATGACACAAGTAATTTTTCCAATTATTATTTACAGACAGATTATTTCACTTATCATTCACTGTATCACAATTCTAGTGGGTCAGAAGTTTACATACACTAAGTTGACTGTGCCTTTAAACAGCTTGGAAAACTCCAGAAAATGATGTCATGGCTTTAGAAGCTTCTAATAGGCTAAGTGACATAATTTGAGTCAATTGGAGGTGTACCTGTGGATGTATTTCAAGGCCTACCTTCAAACTCAGTGCCTCTTTGCTTGACATCATGGGAAAATCAAAAGAAATCAGCCAAGACCTCAGAAAAAAAATTGTAGACCTCCACAAGTCTGGTTCATCCATGGGAGCAATTTCCAAACGCCTGAAGGTACCACGTTCATCTGTACAAACAATAGTATGCAAGTATAAACACCATGGGACCACCAGCCATCATACCGCTCAGGAAGGAGACGCGTCCTGTCTCCAAGAGATGAAAGTACTTTGGTGCGAAAAGTGCAAATCAATCCCAGAACAACAGCAAAAGACCTTGTGAAGATGCTGGAGGAAACAGGTACAAAAGTATCTATATCCACAGTAAAACGAGACCTATATCAACATAACCTGAAAGGCACCTCAGCAAGGAAGAAGCCACTGCTTCAAAACCGCCATAAAAAAGCCAGACTACGGTTTGCAACTGCACATGGGGACAAAGATCGTACTTTTTGGAGAAATGTCCTCTGGTCTGATGAAACAAAAATAGAACTGTTTGGCCATAATGACCGTTATGTTTGGAGGAAAAAGGGGGAGGCTTGCAAGCCGAAGAACACCATCCCAACCGTGAAGCACGGGGGTGGCAGCATCATGTTGTGGGGGTGCTTTGCTGCAGGAGGGACTGGTGCACTTCACAAAATAGATGGCATCATGAGGGAGGAAAAATACGTGGATATATTGAAGCAACATCTCAAGACATCAGTCAGGAAGTTAAAGCTTGGTCGCAAATGGGTCTTCCAAATGGACAATGACCCCAAGCATACTTCCAAAGTTGTGGCAAAATGGCTTAAGGACAACAAAGTCAGGGTATTGGGATGGCCATCACTATATAACATTTTTGGGCAGAACTGAAAAAGCGTGTGTGAGCAAAGAGGCCTACAAACCTGACTCAGTTACACCAGCTCTGTCAGGAGGAATGGGCCAAAATTCACCCAACTTATTGTGGGAAGTTTGTGGAAGGCTACCCAAAACCTTTGACCCAAGTTTAATAATTTAAAGGCAGTGCTGCCAAATACTAATTGAGTGTATGTAAACTTCTGACCCACTGGGAATGTGATAAAATAAATAAAAGCTGAAATAAATCATTCTCTCTACTATTATTCTGACATTTCACATTCTTAAAATAAAGTGGTGATCCTAACTGACCTAAGACAGGGAATTTTTACTAGGATTAAATGTCAGGAATTGTGAAAAACTGAGTTTAAATGTATTTGGCTAAGGTGTATGTAAACTTCTGACTTCAACTGTGTAGTTAAACATATATAGGTAAACATCAATAGGTAAACATATATAGGTGAACATCATTGGCAAACATCTATGGGTAAGCATCTATAGTGAAACATCTATAGGGCGACAAGTAGCCTAGTAGTTAGAGCGTTGGACAAATAAACAAACGGTCGCTGGTCGAATGCCCGAGACTTCAAGGTGAAAAATCTGTTCATACGTCCTTGAGCAAAACACTTAACCCTAATTTGCACCATACTACTATTGCTGACTCTGTAAAACAACACATTTAACTGTAGCTATCCGGTGTATGTGACAATAATATATATGTTTTTATCCACTATAGGTAAACATCTATAGCTACTACCTACAGTGCATTGCAAAAGTATTTGCCCCCCTTGGCATTTCTACTATTTTGTTTCATTACAACCTGTAATTTAAAATGATTTTTATTTGGATTTCATGTAATGGACATACACAAAATAGTCCAAATTGGTGAAGTGAAAAGAAAAAAATAACTTGTTTTGAAAAAATTCTAAAAACATTTAAAAAAGGAAAGGTAGTGCATGCATATGTATTCACCCCCTTTGCTATGAAGCCCCTAAATAAGATCTGGTGAAACCAATTACCTTCAGAAGTCACATAATTAGTCAAATAAAGTCCACCTGTGTGCAATCTAAGTGTCATGTGATCTGTCACATTATCTCAATATATATACACCTGTTCTGAAAGGCCCCAGAGTCTGCAACACCACTAAGCAAGGGGCACTATGAAGACCAAGGAGCTCTCCAAACGGGCCAGGGACAAAGTTGTGAAGAAGTGCAGATCAGGGTTGGGTTATAAAAAAATCTGAAATGTTGAACATCCCACAGAGCACCATTAAATCCATTATTAAAAAAAATGGAAAGAATATGTGCCCACAACAAACCTGCCAAGAGAGGGCCACCCACCAAAACTCACAGACCAGGCAAGGAGGGCATTAATCAGAGAGGCAATAAAGAGACCAATGATAACCCTGAAGGAGCTGCAAAGCTCCACAGCGGAGATTGGAGTATCTGCCCATAGGACCACTTTAAGTCGTACACTCCACAGAGCTGGGATTTACGGAAGAGTGGCCACAAAAAAGCCATTGCTTAAAGAAAAAAATAATCAAACACGCTTGGTGTTCGCCAATAGGCATGTGGGAGACTCCCCAAACATATGGAAGAAGGTACTCTGGTCAGATGAGACTAAAATTGAGCTTTTTGGCCATCAAGGAAAAAGCTATGTCTGGCACAAACCCAACACCTCTCATCCCCCTGAGAACATCATCCCCACAGTTAAGCATGGTGGTGGCAGCATCATACTGTGGGAATGTTTTTAATCAGCAGGGACTGGGAAACTGATCAGAATTGAAGGAATGATGGATGGCGCTAAATACAGGGAAATTCTTGAGGGAAACCTGTTTCCGTCTTCCAGAGATTTGAGACTGGGACGGAGGTTCCCCTTCCTGCAGGACAATGACCATAAGCATACTGCTAAAGCAACACTCGAGTGGTTTAAGGGGAACATTTAAATGTCTTGGAATGGCCTAGTCAAGCCCAGACCTCAATCCAATTAAGAATCTGTGGTATGACTTAAAGATAGCTGTACACCAGCGACACCCATCCAACTTGAAGGAGCTGGAGCAGTTTTACCTTGAAGAATTGGCAAAAATCCCAGTGGCTAGATGTGCCAAGCTTATAGAGACATACCCCCAAGAGACGTTCAGCTGTAATTGCTGCAAACGGTGGCTCTACAAAGTATTGACTTTGGGGGGGTGAACAGTTATGCACACTCAAGTTTTCCGTTTTTTTGTCTTATTTCTTGTTTATTTCACAATAAAAAATATTTATTGTCTTCAAAGTGGTAGGCATGTTATGTAAATCAAATGATACAAATCCCCCAAAAATCCATTTTAATTCCAGGTTGTAAGGCAACAAAATAGAAAAAATGCCAAGGGGGGTGAATCCTTACGCAAGCCACTATATAGGCCTACTCCCCAAAGCAATGTGTATCTTGTGTATCACTCATGATCATTTCGATTCTTGAATAGCAAATTCCATTCATAATGTTGTCCTCTCCAGGGACCCTTAAATACATAATACATAAGTTATTATAAACTGGGTGGTTCGAGCCCTGAATGCTGATTGGCTAAAAGCCTTGCTATATCAGACCGTACACCATGGGTATGACAAAATAATTATTTTTACTGGTCTAATTATGTTGGTAAGCAGTTTATAATAGCAATAAGGCACCTCGGGGGCTTGTGGTATATGGCCAATATACCACAGCTAAGGGCTGTATCCAGGCACTCCGCGTTGCATTGTGCATAAGAACAGCCCTTAGCCTTGGTACATTGGCCATATACCACACCCCCTTGGGCCTTATTGCTTAAATATACTATACATAATACATAAGTTAATAAACCCACATCCAGTTATTGAGACCTCGTCACAAGAGGATATTAAAGATGCTGAGTAGAAGACATTTCCTATTGTTGCAGACATTGTTTCAGACAGAATAATGAGTACAGTAAGTCCATGAACTGTATGAACAACATGACACCATTTCCTTTATTGTTGAAGGGGACCAACTGTCATTCAGGCCAGGTGTAAGTGTTTCAGAGGCAGACCAGGAGGAGGTTGGTGCCTGTGATGGGAGATGTGCTAACTAGGCTCCAGTAGATGTGTCCTATGTGAGCAGCAGCGGAGGTGAGAACAAAGCCTTAGGCATTTCTCAGCCCAGAGAGGTGGCTAGGTTGGGCCGCTGCGCCTCCAATTCGGTTACAGTGCTGTCACTATTCATTGAGGGGGCGCACCTCCTTTAAAGCATCACTACCTCAACAAGGGCATCGCTCATGATAGAAAAGAATGAGCATGATTTGTGAACTCTCGTCATCTTTGTAATTTCATCAGTGAAATGGGATTATATTTTAAATCACCACTTTTTTGTTCATTACACGTTTAAACTCCTCTGACAGACAAAAACTTCAATAAAATGTGCATGTCAACCCTGGTTGACTTCGCCAGCTCTCGTACTTGATTAGACAAACAGAGCACCAGGGCTCCGGAACGGGGGGAAATAATGTGCTAATTTATTCATTTTTCAGACGAGTCACAATAGATTTTTAACGACCAATGTCTGACCTCCCTTAGGTGCTTCATGCTTATGGGGGTTAATAAAGCCTAACACTCTGGCGCTGAAACGCTTCACAGAAGAGCCGGGTGAGAAAAAGCCTGCAATGAAATAAAGACTGGGGCAAATCAAAAGTCTAAGAACACCAGCCCCAACCCAACAGAGAGTGAGAGAGAGAGAGAGAGAGATAGAGAGATGGAGAGCAAGACTGGTATTCCACTTAGATTCCAATTCCACAGGTCTCTAAGGGACAATTAAACCAAGTGAGGAAGAAGTACTCTCTTTTCACAATGCGCTGGGGCGTACATATTATAAGCTTTACCCATGGCAATACACACACAGCAGGACCTGCCAAGACAAGAAGGGGGAAGCCTCTAAAGCGTCCCCTAAACTTAATAACAGTTTATTTCCTGACAGAAAGAAATCTGTCCTTTCAATGATTTAAATGTTCTTAAACCCAGTGTTTATACATTAGAGTTTACACAAACAGAGTACAATAAATGGAGTGGCTGCAGATTTGACTTTTCTGGACCCCTATTCCCGACAGCTAGAACCGAATATAATAAGATAGTATAATGTTACTTTAAGACAAAAAACACAACCTAATTTCTTATGAGATTTTAGGATGATTGTGCGAATGGTCAAATGTTTTGGTCATGTAGCCAAAACTCAACAAAGCCTGCCACTAGGCAAAATATGTAATTTGATTGAAACCTAACACAGGTAGGCAATGCTACAGTTTGTTAACACCTTCTGAACTAATATTCAAAACAACACTGTATAATTCAAGAAGATCAAAATGCATATACCCATGAAACTGATTGAGATCAAATATTCCCAGTCACTATTCACATAATAATAAGGAATTCCCCTCGACCACACCCACAAATTGAGGAAAACCAACATTCTATCCTATTGACATTCAACATTCTACCCCGATTGTAAAAGAGGCAACTTCGTCGTACATTTTCATAAAGAAATAAGAAACCATGCCGAAAAGCTGCTGTGTCGTTCATTGTACATGTAACCAGGTAGAAAATCCCA
Source organism: Salmo trutta (assembly GCF_901001165.1). Taxonomy (NCBI): domain Eukaryota; kingdom Metazoa; phylum Chordata; class Actinopteri; order Salmoniformes; family Salmonidae; genus Salmo; species Salmo trutta. The sequence continues at coordinate 21,152,189 of NC_042983.1, read as the reverse complement.
ATTTAGAGTTACAATGCTCCCATATTGGGAAATAGTGCCTGTTAACCTCTACGGGCCACGGGGGCAGTATTGAGAATTTTGAAAGAAATATGTGCCCATTTTTAACTGCCTCCTACACCAACTCAGAAGCTAGGATATGCATATTATTAACACATTCGGATAGAAAACACTCTGAATTTTCTAAAACAGTTTGAATGGTGTCTGTAAGTATAACAAAACTCATATTGCAGGCAAAAACCTGTGAAAAATAGATTAAAAAAAAAGAGAATTTTGTGACTGTACTATTTAGTGTCATTGTTTTAAAGATACCACAGTGAGAAAGGATTCAGTTCGCAACTCCTACTGCTTCCACTAGATGTCAACGATCTTTAGAAAGTTGTTTGAAGCATCTGTGATAAATACACACCGAATTAGAAAGCTTACAAGTTGACACGTCATCACTTCATTTTTTGCGCCTGCGCATGAATCTGAGAAGAGTGCCTTTGTCATTATCGTTTATTCTAGACACTTGATAGGTTGTGTGAAAATATTACTGATGTTTACTGATGTTTCACGTTAAAAATGGAACAAAAGATTAGTGCTAAACAACGTTTGACATGTTTAAACAAACGTAAATAGATTATTTACTAGGTTTTCTTTAGTTTTTCGACGTGACTTTACACTGCCCACCTCATTTTGTGGGAGCCTACTGAACGCTAACTATTTGGACATAAATTATGAACTTTGTCAAAAGAAACCACATTTGTTCTGGACCTGGGATCTCTGGCAGCGCCTTCTGATGGAGATAATCAAAGGTAAGGGGATATTTAGAATGTTATTATCGATATTAGATGATGCTAATGCTAACGGTATAGCTTAGCTTAGCTTAGCATATAGCTTATTGTTGTTAGCATAGTACCCAGTTTATACAAAATGTGATTTCCCAGTAAAGTTATTTTGAGATCTGGCCCTTCGGTAGCAATTACGAGATGATAATATATTATTCTTTGAATGACAATATTATAATTTACCAATGTTTTCGAATAGTAATTCCGTGATTTGTAATGCTGGATTCACTGGGTGCATTCGAGCCGAAAAAAATTCTGAATTTCACCGCGACTGTAAATGCTGTTTTTGGATATAAATATGAACTTGATGGAACTAAAAATGCATGTATTGTATAACATAATGTCCTATGAGTGTCATCTGATGCAGATTGTCAAAGGTAAGTGCATAATTCTAGCTAGTTTTCTGTCTGTTGATGCCCTTCTTTGAATTGGCTAAACATTACACGCAGCTATTGTCAATGTACTCTCCTCACATAACCTAACTTTATGCATTCTCCGTAATGCCTCTGAAAATCGGACAGCGTGGTTAGATTTAGGAGATATATCTTTCAAATGGAGGAAAATAGTTGATTATTTGATTTTTTGAAATGATTACTCTTGCAGTTTTGAATTCCCCGCCATGGTCACATGACAATGAATCCCAATACTGGGATAAGATCGGGATAAGATCCTCAACAGGCTAGAAAAGCCCTGCGATATGGCTTCAGGCTATTTGGCGTGGGAAATGTGGGGGTAGCCATTTGATTAGCTGTTCAGGAGTCTTATGGCTTGGGGGTATAAGCTATTTAGGAGCCTCTTAGACCAAGACTTTGCGCTACGGTACCGCTTGCTGTGCGGTAGCAGAAAGAACAGTCTATGACAAAGGTGGCTGGAGTCTTTGACATTTTTTTAGGGCCTTCTTCTGACACCGCCTGGTATAGAGGTCCTGGATGGCAGGAAGCTTTGCCCCGGTGATGTACTGGGCCGTCTGCACTACCCTCTGTAGTGCCTTGCAGTCGGAGGCCGAGCAGTTGCCATACCAGGCAGTGATGGAATCCGTCGGGATGCTCTCAATGGTGTAGCTGTAAACCTTTTGAGGATTTGAGGACCCATGCCAAATCTTTTCAGTCTCCTGAGGGGAAACAGATTTTGTCGTGCCCTCTTCACGACTGTCTTGGTGTGCTTGGACAATGTTAGTTTGTTGGTGATGTGGATGCCAAGGAATTTTGGGGTGGCAGGTAGCCTAGTGGTTAGAGCGTTAGGCCAGTAACCAAAAGGTTGCTTGATCAAATTCCTGAGCTAACAAGGTAAAAATCTGTCGTTCTGCCAATGAACAAGGTAGTTAACCCACTGTTCCCCAGTAGGCTGTCATTGTAAATAAGAATTTGTTCTTAACTGACTTGCCTAGTTAAATAAAATAAAAAACTTGAAGCTCTCAACCTGTTCCACTACAGCCCCGTCAATGAGAATGGGGGCATGCTCAGTAATCTTTTTCTGTGGTGCACAATCATCTCCTTTGTCTTGATCACGTTGAGGGAGAGGTTGTTGTCCTGGCACCACATGGCCAGGTCTCTGACCTCCTCCCTATAGGCTGTCTTGTCGTTGTTGGTGATCAGGCCTACCACTATTGCGTCATCGGCAAACTTAATGATGGTGTTGGAGTCGTGCCTGGCCGTGCAGTCATGAGTGAACAGGGAGTACAGGAGGGGACTGAGCACGCACCCCTGAGGGGCCACTGTGTTGAGGATCAGCATGTCGGATATGTTGTTACTTGCCCTTACCACCTGGGGGCGGCCCATCAGGAAGTCCAGGATCTAGTTACAGAGGGAAGTATTTAGTCCCAGAGTCCTTAGCTTAGTGATGAGCATTGTGGGCACTATGGTGTTGAACGCTGAGCTGTAGTCAATGAATAGCATTCTCACATAGGTGTTCCTTTTGTCCAGGTGGGAAAGGGCAGTATGGAGTGCAATAGAGACTGCATCATCTGTGGATCTGTTAGTATGCAAATTGGAGTGGGTATAGGGTTTCTGGGATAATGGTGTTGATGTGAGCCATGACTTGCCTTTCAAAGCACTTCATGACTACAGACGAGTGCTACGGGTTGGTAGTCATTTAGGCAGGTTACCTTAGTGTTCTTCGGCACAGGGACTATGATGGTCTGCTTAAAACATGTTGGTATTACAGACTCAGACAGGGAGAGGTTGTAAATGTCAGTGAAGACACTTACCAGTTGGTCCGCGCATGCTCACATTAGGCATCCTGATAATCGGGAATGTTGTAAATCTTGACCTGATTAAAGGTCTTACTCACATCGGCTGCAGAGCGTGATCACACAGTATTTCCGGAACAGCTGGTGCTCTCATTCATGTTTCAGTATTATTTGCCTCGAAGCAAACATAGAAGTAGTTTAGCTCGTCTGGTAGGCTCGTGTCACTGGGCAGCTCTCGGCTGTGCTTCCCTTTGTAGTCTGTAATGCATTGCAAGCCCTGCCACATCCGACGAGCGTCAGAGCCGGTGTAGTACGATTCGATCGAAGTCCTGTATTGACACTTTGCCTGTTTGATGGTTAGTCGGAGGGCATAGCGGGATTTCTTATAAGCTTCTGGGTTAAAGTCCCGCTATTTGAAAGTGGCAGCTCTAGCCTTTAGCTCAGTGTGAATGTTACCTATAATCCATGGCTTCTGGTTGGGGTATGTACGTATGGTCACTGTGGGGACAACGTCATCGATGCACTTATTGATGAAGCCAATGACTGATGTGGTGTACTCCTCAATGCCAACGGAGGAATCCCGGAACATATTCTTGTCTGTGCTAGCAAAACAATCCTGTAGCTGAGCATCTGCTTCATCTGACCACTTTTTTATTGGTCGAGTCAGCTGTATGTTCTTAATGTCTTCGTCATTCAGCCACGACTCGGTGAAACATAAGATATTACAGTTTTTAATGTCCCGTTGGTAAGATATACATGCTTTCAGTTTGTCCCATTTATTTTCCAGCGATTGAACATTAGCTAGCAGGACGGAAGGCAAGGGCAGATTAGCCATTCGTCGCCTGATCCTCGCAAGACACCCTGATCTTGTTCCACTAAATCTCAGTTTCCTTCTCCAGCGAATCACAGGGATCTAGCCTGGTCAGGTGTCTGTAGTAGTATATCCCTCCCGTCCGACTCATTGAAGAAGAACTCTTCATCCAGTTTGAGGTGAGCAATCGCAGTTCTGATGTCCAGAATCTCTTTTCGGTCATAAGAGACGGTAGCAGCAAAACAAGTTACGAACAACGCGAAAAAATGAACAAAATAGAATGTTTGGCTTTGAGCCGATAAGACGGTAGCCCTCCCCTCCGGCGCCATCGTAAATCTTACAGTAATAGGCCATAAAGAAGAATACAAGTGTATTTAATTACTTTGTAAAACTAATGGATTCACATACAAGGCATAAAGCTTAAATTAAAAGGCATTAACAATCATTACAAGGCATTGTTCTAAGCATGGTCAGAGACAGAGAGATCATAAATGAAAAAGCCATGACCCAAAACTCCATGTGGTGGAGAGAGAAAGAAAGAAAATCTCACCAGAGCAGGTCAGGAACATATAAGATAAAGAAAAATGAAAAGTAATCTTTAGACGTTGTACTTTTCTTAAATGTAGTTTTGTAATTTACTAAAACAAGCAGACATGGGGTAACCTAGGCAAACACAGGTTGTTTTCCCCACAGGCGGGCAGGGCCACAACATTCTATCTAATACCAACTGGGGCTATGGTTGATGTGCAGATGCTGAATGGACGTTTCACCAGTAAAACTTGAAGAATTGTCATTCACGATTGACAATGAGAAATGTGAAGCGATGGTGGCCAAAACCTTTATTTTGTTTAAGATGCACCATTTGCCAAGGTAGACTGTTCTCTATGAGGAGAGCAGAGACTGTGTGTAAAGTAGAGAATCCCGCACATGCACAGAAGCTTCGGGACCTTTAGCTGTCAGGAAGAGGGGTCCAGAAAAGTTGAATCTGCAGCCTGAGCCTACAATAAAAGCAGTCTCTCTTTCTCCAAAGAATATTGAAAACATATACCAGGAAACTCTTGAATCATATAATGTAAACAAAATAATCCATAGTCTGTTTTATACTTTATTTTAATGTCAATCACTTCTCAGTTTCAAAACATGAAATATTCCAAACTTTATCAACCGATTGGCTTTCATGTAGCTAGAAAAAATGTGAAGATTTACGCTTACTTACTGTCCATAGTGAGAAAGGGCCTGTGGTGTGTTGCAATGTTGCCAGAAGACATCCATCTTGTTTCCACACTCAGCACAGTGCTCTATTTGTCTGAATCTGTGTCATTTTAGTTCAGTCAGGTCAATGGCAATTCAACCTCCTCTCGTCACAGGCACTTCAGATTCCTAATGTGATGCATGTAAGATAGGAACCAGCTAAACACTGTCCCTGTCACTGCTCACACATAGCTGCATATAAATTATATACCCTGAGCTCACTTTCTCCATATTTTACTCCTGATTTGGAAATACTGAATGATATGTCCTGTTTCTTTGCTATCTGGTCCATGACCGGCATGCAAGCTCCCCTGTCACACCCACTCAGGTAGAACCTTGTCATGATGTTATATTGTAATCATTCCCCCCTGAAACAGCAGCCATCCCAAGTGTAAGCAATGGTAGGTCAAATCAAATAAAACTTTATTTGTCACATGCGCCGAATACAACATGTGTAGACCTTACCGTGAAATGCTTACTTACAAGCCCTTAACCAACAGTGCAGTTCAAGAAAGAGTTCAGAAAATATTTACCAAATAAATTAAAGTAAAAAATTATAAAAAGTAACACAATAAACAATAACGAGGCTATAAACAGGGGGTACCAAGTCAATGTGCAGGGGTACAGGTTAATCAAGGTAATTTGTACATGTAGGTAGGGGTGAAGTGACTATGCATAGATAATAAACAGAGAGTAGCAGCAGTGTAAAAAACAAATGAGGGGGGGGTGTCAATGTAAATAATCCGGTGACCATTTGGTTAATTGTTCAGCAGTCTTATGGCTTGGGGGTAGAAGCTGTTAAGGAGCCTTTTGGTCCTAGACTTGGAGCTCCGGTACCGCTTGCCATGCAGTAACAGAGAAAACAGTTTATGACTTGGGTGACTGGAGTCTTTGACAATTTTTTGGGCTATCCTCTGACACCGCCTAGTATATAGATCCTGGATGGCAGGATGCTTGGCCCCAGTGATGTACTGGGCCATACTCAGTACCCTCTGTATCAAATCAAATCTAAAAGTATTGTCACATACACATGATTAGCAGATGTTATTGCAGGTGTACCAAAACGCTTGTGCTTCTTGCTCCGACAGTGCAGTAAAACAGTTGAAGTCGGAAGTTTACATACACTTAGGTTGGAGTCATTAAAACTTGTTTTTCAACCACTCCACAAATTTCTTGCTAACAAACTATAGTTTTGGCAAGTCGGTAAGGACATCTACTTTGTGCATGACATAAGTAATTTTTCCAACAATTGTTTACAGACAGATTATTTCACTTATCATTCACTGTATCACAATTCCAGTGGGTCAGAAGTTTACATACACTAAGTTGACTGTGCCTTTAAACAGCTTGGAAAATTCCAGAAAATGTCATTGCTTTAGAAGCTTCTGATAGGCGAATTGACATCATTTGAGTCAATTGGAGGTGTACCTGTGGATGCATTTCAAGGCCTACCTTCAAACTCAGTGCCTCTTTGCTTGACATCATGGGAAAGTCAAAAGAAATCAGCCAAGACCTCAGAAAAAAATTGTAGACCTCCACAAGTCTGGTTCATCCTTGGGAGCAATTTCCAAACGCATGAAAGTACCACGTTCATCTGTACAAACAATAGTACGCAAGTATAAACACCATGGGACCACGCAGCCATCATACCACTCAGGAAGGAGACCCGTTCTGTCTCCTAGAGATGAACGTACTTTGGTGCGAAAAGTGCAAATCAATCCCAGAACAACAGCAAAGGACCTTGTGAAGATGCTGGAGGAAACAGGCACAAAGTATCTATGTCTGTTAGGTGGAGCAGCAGACTCAGACAAAGAAACAGGGATGAATGAACCAATGTATTTATTGTAACACAGGGAGATTTTGAGTGCAGATCTGGGGAAGCTCGGATGAGTAGTAGGAAACTAGATGTGGAGGCTGAGGTTGGAGTGAGCTGGGTTGGAACAGGGTAAACAGGTCTGGAGAGGAATCCAATGGAGTGGTGGTGTGGTGAATCCAGAACAGGGTAGCAGGGTGGTGAGATGTGGAACAGGAGCCAGAGTCAGAGCGGCAAAACTGCAGTGAGAGGATAAATAGCGTCAGGCAGGGAAACAGACACAGCAGGGTAACAGGAGGGCACACTCTTTCATTAGGTGGGACATAAACTCCGTACCTTGGTCTGTCAAGATCTCATTCGGGATGCCCACCCGGCTAAACAGGTGGAACAGATTCCCTTGGATACCGCCGCCCATAGGGGAATGGCCTCAGGATACCAGGTGGCATAATCTACTATCACCAGTATGTACCGGTGTCCTCATGCTGTTTTTACCAGGGGTCCCACTATGTTCATGGCAATGCGTTCAAAGGGCACCCCGATAATCGGTAGGGGGACCAATGGGCTTCAGAGGTGGGCTTTCGGGGCCGTGAATTGACACTCCGGGCAGCTGCGACAGTAGTCTTCCACGGCCCTCCTCATCCCGGGCCAGTGGAACCGAGCGGCGATCCGTTCCCGGGTCTTCTCCATTCCCATGTGCGCCCCCAACAGGTGGGTGTGGGCCAACTGAAGAACGGTTCCCACGTACCGTCGGGGCAGCAACAATACTTCTCGAAGTTCCCCCTGTTGGCGCGACACCTGATACAAAAAGTTATTCTTGATTTGGAAATGGGGGTATCGCCAGTCACTCACCCCTGGAAGTAGCTGTCCATCCACCGCTATCACTTGGGCTTTCAAGTTCGGATCCTCCCACTGGGCCGTCCCGAATTGTCCCCTCCGTTGGCCCCCAGCGGAGGTCTCGACTGGCCCCTCGAAATCGAGGAGGGGGAGGCTGGGCTCTTCCTCCAGGGGTTCCCTAGGTTGTTCGGGTTCCAGTGCCCCCTCTGACTCCGGAGCCGTAGACACCTGCTGGTTAACCGGTTGCTTCAAGGCCGCACAGGTAATTGGTCGTACCCGCTCTCTTCTTCGGCCGGCTCGTACCTTCTTCCTCAACTCGTGCCCCCATAGGGCCGCGAACAGCGGACAATCCTGTCCCACTAGGAGAGGTACTGGCAACTCTGGCACTGCACCCACCGTCATCTGGCAGTTCCTTGTGGCGTCACGATGTTGGTCCATATGGTTGGATACTGCTTTGTGTCACTGTGAACATAGGAAATGGACATCTCTCTACCCCTTCGGTTTCCTGGTTCAGCAGGTTTCCTGGTTCAGCTTACGTCGGTTAGGAGCCATGCCCTGGTGACGCGCAGTAGGTTGCTCATCTGGGCTCGGGGGGATGCATCAGCTACGAACCTCCAGTCGTGTAACTGTTGAGCCCGATGGTCCAGGCTGTACCCGTAGCGGCTGAGTATCTCCCATTTGAGTCCATCGTAATTAGCCGCCTGTTCGTTGTTCAGGTCCTAATACGCCTTTTGGGCATTCCCAGAGAGGAATGGGGCCAGCAGACTGGCCCACTTCAGCCTTGGCCATCCTTCCCGTAGAGCTGTCCGTTCAAACGTACAGAGGTAGGTTTCGACGTCATCGTCTTCCGTTAGTTTGAGTAAAAACTCGTTGGGATGTGATTCAGGAGATGTTCCTCCTTGCAGCTTCCTGATTTCCTCAACGAGGCGGACGTTTTGTAATCGCTGTTCCTCCAGCGTTCGTTCTTGAACTGCCTGTTGTGCTTGTTGGACCCGGACAAACTGAGCTATCAACTCGTCCATGCTGATGCTGCGTAAATGTCAACCCTGATCTGACCACGTTATCAGATTGCCCGCATTCTCCACCACTTGTGGCAGACCAGGGGGTTTGGTCAAGACGTTAACACAGATCAGACACGGACAGAATTTGATTAACCTCTTACATCTAGATGTTCCGCTAGCGGAACGTCTGCTCCAATATCCAATGATGGGCGGGGCGCGAAATACAAACTCCTCTAAAATCCGAAAACTTCCACTTTTCAAACATATGACTATTTTACAGCTATTTAAAGACAAGACTCTCGTTAATCTAACCACACTGTCCGATTTCAAAAAGGCTTTACAGCGAAAGCAAAACATTAGATTATGTCAGCAGAGTACCCAGCCAGAAATAATCAGACACCCATTTTTCAAGCTAGCATATAATGTCACAAAAACCAAAACCACAGCTAAATGCAGCACTAACCTTTGATGATCTTCATCAGATGACACTCCTAGGACATTATGTTATACAATACATGCATGTTTTGTTCAATCAAGTTCATATTTATATCAAAAACCAGCTTTTTACATTAGCATGTGACGTTCAGAACTAGCATACCCACCGCAAACTTCCGGTGAATTTACTAAATTACTCACGATAAACGTTCACAAAAAACATAACAATTATTTTAAGAATTATAGATACAGAACTCCTTTATGCAATCGCTATGTCCGATTTTAAAATAGCTTTTCGGCAAAAGCACATTTTGCAATATTCTGAGTAGATAGCCCAGCCATCACGGGCTAGCTATTTTGACACCCACCAAGTTTGGCCCTCACCAAACTCCGATTTACTATTAGAAAAATTTGATTACCTTTGCTGTTCTTCGTCAGAATGCACTCCCAGGACTTCTACTTCAAAAACAAATGTTGGTTTGGTTCAAAATAATCCATAGTTATGTTCAAATATCCTCTGTTTTGTTCGTGCGTTCAAGACACTATCCGAAGGGTGACGAAGGGTGACGCGCCCGATGCGTTTCGTGACAAAAAAATGCTAAATATTCCATTACCGTACTTCGAAGCATGTCAACCGCTGTTTAAAATCAATTTTTATGCGATTTGTCTCGTAAAAAAGCGATAATATTCCGACCGGGAAACCCTGTTTTCGTTCAAAGACGAAAAAATAAAAACATGGTGTCGCCTCGTGCACGCGCCCCAGTTTCATTGTTCTCTGCGTTTTGCCGCCTTCTGAGAGCCTATGGGAGCCGTAGGAAGTGTCACGTTACAGCAGAGATCCTCAGTTTTCAATAAAGAGAGTGTAGAAGCCCAAGAAATGGTCAGAGAGGGCACTTCCTGTAAGGAATCTTCTCAGGTTTTTGCCTGCCATATGAGTTCTGTTATACTCACAGACACCATTCAACCAGTTTTAGAAACTTTAGGGTGTTTTCTATCCAAAGCCAATAATTATATGCATATTCTAGTTTCTGGGCAGTAGTAATAACCAGATTAAATCGGGTACGTTTTTTATCCGGCCGTGCAAATACTGCCCCCTACCCTAGAGAGGTTAAAAACAATGCAATAAACCTAACAAAATAGCACAGTTGGTTAGACGCATGTAAAATGTCTGCCATCCCCTAGCATACTTTCTGTTCATTCATTCTGATTTCTCCCCTCTACGTTAGTTCAGATCTTTGTCAGGGGCCACATGGGAGAGGAGAAAATTACAGGCTACCTGATAATTATCAAAGTTCAGAGCAAACTAAAATCTGCAGTGCTTTACCAGCGCTCCCAGCGCCCCGCTACTGGCAGCTTTCTCTTAGCAACTAATTAAGTCCGCCCCTGAGGTTCCTGACAGCAACAGTGGTGGATGCTGTAAGAGCAGAATTAAAAAAGAAAAAGACAAGTAGAGGGAAGAAGGGAGAGAGAGAATGAGAGAGAGTGAGTGAGGTTGAGTATTTTCTTCTCTTTTTGTATAGGAGAATAAAAATGACACTGGGGGCTTATTATTGTTTCACTCTTGAATGGATTCAAATAGAAATAACAGTGGTGGTCACCATTATGTGCAGTTGTAAATAGCAAAGTTCCCTCTGTCCGTAATATTATTTAATTATTATAACGTCATTATCCATATCCGGCAATGCTGCATGAAAAAGAAACACCCAGCCCACCGGGTATTAAATATAGGTTTTTAATCTCCTCACAGACCTCACTTTTGAATGAGATCACACCATAAAGAAGGCATTATGAGTGATGCTATCATCATCAGTGCAACACAATATTGGAAACTTTGGGCAGATGCATCACACAAAGCCTTTTCTCTCTAGTAGTATCTGTTGTCTCCCTACATATTAGAATTATCTTGAGCATGATGTTTTTTGTTATGCTCAATTTTTGTATTTTGTTTTGAAATTTTCAAGACAAACACATGCTCTTTCCATGACATAGACTGACCATGTGAATCCAGGTGAAAGCTATGATCCTTTATTAATGTCATTTGTTAATCTTTTTAATGTCATTAATGTCATTTGTTAATCTTACATCCATTTAAATCAGTGTAGATGGATACAGGTGAAAGAAAGACTTTTAAGCCTTGTGACAATTGAGACATGGATTGTGCATGTGTGCAATTCAGAAGATGAATGGGCAAGACAAAATATTTAAGTGATTGTGAACAGGTTATGGTAGTAGGTCCTAGGCACACCAGTTTGTGTCAAGAACTGCAATGCTGCTGTGTGCATCAAGAATGGTCCACCACGCCAAGGACATCCAGCTAACTTGGCACAAAAGCCAACTTGACACAACCTTGTAGAGTCCAGGTATTCCTAATGTTTGGTATACTGTACAGTGCCTTGCAAAAGTATTCACCTCCCTTGGCGTTTTTCCTATTTTGTTGCATTACAACCTGTAATTTAAATGGATTTTTATTTTGATTTTATGTAATGGACATACATACATACATTTGGACATACAGTTCAAATTGGTGAAGTGAAATGAAAAAGAAAAATAATCAATTAAAAATAATTTAAAGTGGTGGGTGCATATATATTCACCCCCTTTGCTATGAAGCCCCTAAATAAGATCTGGTGCAACCAATTACATTCAGAAGTCACATAATTAGTTAAATAAAGTCCACCTGTGTGCTATCTAAGTGTCACATGATCTGTCACATGATCTCAGTATAGATACACCTGTTCTGAAAGCCCCCAGAGTCTGCAACACCACTAAGCAAGGGGCACCACCAAGCAAAGCGGCACTATGAAGACCAAGGAGCTCTCCAAACAGGTCAGGGACAAATTTGTGGAGAACAGATCAGAGTTGGGTCATAAAAAAATATCTGAAACTTTGAACATCCCACGGAGCACCATTAAATCCATTATTAAAAAATGGAAAGAAAATGGCCCCACAACAAACCTGCCAAGAGAGGGCCGCCCACCAAAACTCACGAACCTGGCAAGGAGGGCATTAATCAGAGAGGCAACAAAGAGACCAAAGATAACCCTGAAGGAGCTGCAAAGCTCCACAGCGGAGATTGGAGTATCTGTCCATAGGTTCATTTTAAGCCTTACACTCCACAGAGCTGGGATTTACAGAAGAGTGGCCACAGAGCTGGGATTTACAAAAAAGCCATTGCTTAAAGAAAAAAGTAAGCAAACACATTTGGTGTTCGCCAAAAGGCATGTGGGAGACTCTCCAAACATATGGAAGAAGGTAGTCTGGTCAGATGAGACTAAAATTGAGCTTTTTGGACATCAAGGAAAATGCTATGTCTGGCCAAACCCAACACCTCTCATCACCCCGAGAATACCATCCTCACAGTGAAGCATGGTGGTGGCAGCATCATGCGGTGGGGATGTTTTTCATGGGCAGGGACTGGGAAACTGGTCAGAATTGAAGGAATGATGGATGGCGCTAAATACAGGGAATTTCTTGAGGGAAACCTGTTTCAGTCTTCCAGAGATTTGAGACTGGGACGGAGGTTCACCTTCCAGCAGGACAATGACCCTAAGCATACTGCCAAAGCAAAACTCAAGTGTTTTAAGGGGAAACATTTAAATGTCTTGGAATGGCCTGTCAAGCCCAGACCTCAATCCAATTGAGAATCTGTGGTATGACTTAAAGATAGCTGTACACCAGCGAAACCCATCCAACTTGAAGGAGCTGGAGCAGTTTTGCTTTGAAGAATGGGCAAAAATCCCAACGGCTAGATGTGCCAAGCTTATAGAGACATACCCCCAAGAGACTTTCAGCTGTAATTGCTGCAAACGGTGGCTCTACAAAGTATTGACTTTGGGGGGTGAATAGTTATGCACACTCAAGTTTTCATTTTTTTTGTCTTATTTCTTGTTTGTTTCACAAGAAAAAATATTTTGCATCTTCAAAGTGATAGGCATGTTGTGTAAATCAAATGATACAACCCCCCCAAAAAATCAATTTTAAATCCAGGTTGTAAAGCAACAAAACAGGAAAAATGCCAAGGGGTGAATACTTTCGCAAGCCAATGTACACTGCTCAAAAAAATAAAGGGAACACTAAAATAACACATCCTAGATCTGAATGAATGAAATATTCTTATTAAATACTTTTTTCTTTACATAGTTGAATGTGCTGACAACAAAATCACACAAAAATAATCAATGGAAATCCAATTTATCAACCCATGGAGGTCTGGATTTGGAGTCACACTCAAAATTAAAGTGGAAAACCATACTACAGGCTGATCCAACTTTGATGTAATGTCCTTAAAACAAGTCAAAATGAGGCTCAGTAGTGTGTGTGGCCTCCACGTGCCTGTATAACCTCCCTACAATGCCTGGGCATGCTCCTGATGAGGTGGCGGATGGTCTCCTGAGGGATCTCCTCCCAGACCTGGACTAAAGCATCCGCCAACTCCTGGACAGTCTGTGGTGCAACGTGGCGTTGGTGGATGGAGCGAGACATGATGTCCCAGATGTGCTCAATTGGATTCAGGTCTGGAGAACGGGCGGGCCAGTCCATAGCATCAATGCCTTCCTCTTGCAGGAACTGCTGACACACTCCAGCCACATGAGGTCTAGCATTGTCTTGCATTAGGAGGAACCCAGGGCCAACCGCACCAGCATATGGTCTCACTAGGGGTCTGAGGATCTCATCTCGGTACCTAAGGCAGTCAGGCTACCTCTGGCGAGCACATGGAGGGCTGTGCGGCCCCCCAAAGAATTGCCACCCCACACCATGACTGACCCACCGCCAAACCGGTCATGCTGGAGGATGTTGCAGGCAGCAGAACGTTCTCCACGACGTCTCCAGACTCTGTCACGTCTGTCACATGTGCTCAGTGTGAACCTACTTTCATCTGTGAAGAGCACAGGGCGCCAGTAGCGAATTTGCCAATCTTGGTGTTCTCTGGCAAATGCCAAACGTCCTGCACGGTGTTGGGCTGTAAGCCCAACCCCCACCTGTGGATGTCAGGCCCTCATACCACCCTCATGGAGTCTGTTTCTGACCGTTTGTGCAGACACATGCACATTTGTGGCCTGCTGGAGGTCATTTTGCAGGGCTCTGGCAGTGCTCCTCCTGCTCCTCCGTGCACAAAGGCGGAGGTAGCGGTCCTGCTGCTGGGTTGTTGCCCTCCTACGGCCTCCTCCACGTCTCCTGATGTACTGGCCTGTCTCCTGGTAGCGCCTCCATGCTCTGGACACTACGCTGACAGACACAGCAAACCTTCTTGCCACAGCTCGCATTGATGTGCCATCCTGGATGAGCTGCACTACCTGACCCACTTGTGTGGGTTGTAGACTCCGTCTCATGCTACCACTAGAGTGAAAGCACCGCCAGCATTCAAAAGTGACCAAAACATCAGCCAGAAAGCATAGGAACTGAGAAGTGGTCTGTGGTCACCACCTGCAGAACCACTCCTTTATTGGGGGTGTCTTGCTGATTGCCTATAATTTCCACCTGTTGTCTATTCCATTTGCACAACAGCATGTGAAATCTATTGTCAATCAGTGTTGCTTCCTAAGTGGGCAGTTTGATTTCACAGAAGTGTGATTGACTTGGAGTTACATTGTGTTGTTTAAGTGCTCCCTTTTTTTTGAGCAGTGTATATTTACAGTACACAAGCTACTGTAAATGCAAAAAGTACTCTTGAGTAGCTACTGTACATTAGAACATGAGAGGTATTAGTAAGCAAAGAAAAAGGAAACAACAGACCCCAGGATCCAGTAGGTGGGAAAGAAACAGATACTGGAGCTAATTAATGATAAAACATAAACACCACTTCACTCGTGAAAAAACAACATTGCAGACATTAGAATATAAGCCAATGGTAATCTGTCATAAAGCTAAAGTTAAACACTTTGAAATAAGCACCTCATTAAAAACGTCAGAGCTATTTGGGCCATTTGGATGAACACCACTGCAAATGGAGGATGCTTTAAAAGAGAACAGAGTGGCCTCACTGATAAGGTTCCTGGCTGCACTAAGACTGTATGTGATGCACAATCCATGAGAGACACAGCAACCAGGCAGGCAGTCATTATTTTCTCCACAATTACCTGAAGTCCTTGATAACGAGAAAAAAAGCCACATAATTAGAAAAACACCACAAACACCATTATTGTCAAGAGAACACAACCGCATAATGAAGCAATTATAAATGAGTGCCTTTGTGCTTGTCATTAATTTCTGCTTTTAAGGATGTGGAGATGAAGCATGGCTAAATGTGTGAGCCTAGGAGAGCTGAGGGGATGTTTAAGGTAGGTTAGACTAGCGGGGCCTCTGGAGGGTTTGTCTATAGTCAGACCAGGTCTGGAGAGGAGAGCCTTTGGTGATGACTCCATAGAGCCAGGCAGAGCAAAGAGGGAAGACATGTCTACTGGGACCAATTCAAGATATTACAACCCTTTCTGACACAAGTATTCAATGGCCCCAGTAGGCTGACCTCCCTAGTGTATTACACTAAACGTTAAAGGTCCAATTCAGCCGTTTTTATCTGAATATCAAATCATTTCTGGGTAACAATTAAGTACCTTACTGTGACTGTTTTCAATTCAAATGCTCAAAAATAAACAAAAATAGCTTCTTAGCAAACAAAGAACAATTTCTCAACCAAGAAATTTGCTAGGACTGTCTGGAAGTGGTTTGAGTGGGAAGGGGAAAACTGAACATTTGTTATTGGCAGAGAGGTTTGGAACTCTCTTTCTTATTGGTCTATTAACTCATTTACTGCATCGTTATGTCACCATGGAAGGCCAAAACTCCCTCCCACCGAAACAGGCAGAAAGTTCAGGCGGTGTAAGGACCAACGCTGGAGTAGAGAAGCATGTACAGGGAGTCAAACATTTAATCAGGAACAGACATGAAACAAGACAGGAACAGCGTCAGCACACGAGTATACAAGGACATAAGGCAATCAATGCTGAAGGGGGGAACAGAGCGGGGGAACAGACAGATATAGGGGAGGTAATGACAGAGGTGATTGAGTCCAGGTGAATCCAATAATCGCTGATGCGCGTGACGGGGGATGGCAGGTGTGCGTAATGATGGTGGCAGGAGTGTGTAATGCTGGGGAGCCTGGCGCCCTCGAGCGCCAGAGGGGAAGAGCATGAGCAGGCGTGACAGGCGGTCTTTTAAAATAGTTCTTACACTTAACTCTTACATCTAGATGTTCCGCTAGCGGAACACCTGCTCCAATAGCCAATGATGGGCGTGGCGCGAATTACAAATTCCTCAAAATTACAAAAACTTCAATTTTTCAAACATATGACTATTTTACACCATTTTAAAGACAAGACTCTCCTTTATCTAACCACACTGTCCGATTTCAAAAAGGCTTTACAACGAAAACAAAACATAAGATTATGTCAGCAGAGTACCCAGCCAAAAATAATCAGACACCCATTTTTCAAGCTAGCATATAATGTCACATAAATCCAAACCACAGCTAAATGCAGCACTAACCTTTGATGATCTTCATCCGATGACACCCCTAGGACATTATGTTATACAATACATGCATGTTTTGTTCAATCAAGTTCATATTTATATCAAAAACCAGCTTTTTACATTAGCATGTGACGTTCAGAACTAGCATACCCCCCGCAAACTTCCGGTGAATTTACTAAATTACTCACGATAAACGTTCACAAAAAACATAACAATTATTTTAAGAATTATAGATACAGAACTCCTCTATGCACTCGCCATGTCCGATTTTAAAATAGCTTTTCGGTGAAAGCACATTTTGCAATATTCTCAGTAGAAAGCCCAGCCATCACGGCTAGCTATTTAGACACCCACCAAGTTTAGCACTCACCAAAGTCAGATTTACTATAAGAAAAATGTTATTACCTTTGCTGTTCTTCGTCAGAATGCACTCCCAGGACTTCTACTTCAATAACAAATGTTGGTTTGGTCCCAAATAATCCATAGTTATATCCAAACAGCGGCGTTTTGTTCGTGCGTTCAAGACACTATCCGAAAGGGTAAATAAGGGTTACGCACCCGACGCGTTTCGTGACAAAAAAATTCTAAATATTCCACTACCGTACTTCGAAGCATGTCAACCGCTGTTTAAAATCAATTTTTATGCCATTTTTCTCGTAAAAAAACGATAATATTCCGACCGGGAAAGCGTGTATACGTTCAAAGAGAGAGAAAGTAAAAGCATGGGATCCCCTCGTGCACGAGCCTCAGACTGATGGCCCTCTGATCGACCACCATCCAAACGCGCTAAAGTTTTTCAGCCTGGGACTGGAATTACATCATTCAGCTTTTTCCCGGGTTCTGAGAGCCTATAGGAGCCGTAGGAAGTGTCACGTTACAGCAAAGATCCTAAATTTTCTTTAAACAGAGCCAAGAAGCTCAAGGAATGGTCAGAGAGGGTACTTCCTTTTTGGAATCTTCTCAGGTTTTTGCATGCCATATGAGTTTTGTTATACTCACAGACACCATTCAAACAGTTTTAGAAACTTTAGGGTGTTTTCTATCCAAAGCCAATAATTATATGCATATTCTAGTTTCTGGGCAGGAGTAATAATCAGATTAAATCGGGTACGTTTTTTATCCGGCCGTGTAAATACTGCCCCCTATCCATAACAGGTTTTAAGGTAAGACCCAGATGCAGACAGTGTTGAAGAAACAAAAGTGTATTATTTAAACAGGGGCAGGCAAACGACAGGTCAAGGTAGGCAGGGGTTAATAATCCAGAGAGGTTGTAAGGAATCGGAACAGCAGGCGGGCTCAGGGTCAGGTCAGGCAGAGGTCGGTAATCCAGAGTAGTGGGGCGGAGGTACAGGACGACAGGCAGGCTCAGGGTCAGGGCAATCAGAACAGTCAGAACCAGGAAACTAGAAAACAGGCACAAGGAACAGGCGGGAGCCGGGAAACAAAACGCTGGTAGGTTCTACGAACAAAATGAACTGGCAACAGACAAACAGAGAACACAGGTATAAATACACAAGGGATAATGGGGAAGATGGTTGACACCTGGAGTGGGGTGGAGACAAGCACAAAGACAGGTGAAACAGATCAGGGCGTGACCCTTTACTCAGTACTTTATTGAAGCACCTTTGGCAGCGATTACAGCCTTGAGTCTTCTTGGATTGACACTACAAGCTTGGTGCACCTGCAATTTGGGAGTTTCTTCTGTTCTTCTCTTCAGATCCTCTCCAGCTCTGTCAGGTTGGATGGGGAGCGTCGCTGCACAGCTATTTTCAGTTCACTCCAGAGATGTTCAATAGGGTTCAAGTCCAAGCTCTGGCTGGGCCACTCAAGGACATTCAGAGACTGCGTTGTCTTGGATGTGTGCTTAGGGTCGTTGTCCTGTTGGAAGGTGAACCTTTGCTCCAGTCTGAGGTCCTGAGTGCTCTGGAGCAGGTTTTCATCAAGGATCTTTCTGTACTTTTCTCCGTTCATCTTTCCCACAATCCTGACTGGTCTCCCAGTCCCTGCTGCTGAAAAACATCCCCACAGCATGATGCTGTCACTACCATGCTTCACTGTAGGGATGGTGCCCGGCTACCTCCAGATGTGCCCCTTGGCATTCAGGCCAAAGAGTTCAATCTTGGTTTCATCAGACCAGAGAATCTTGTTTCTCATGGTCTGAGAGTCCTTTAGGTCCCTTTTGGCATACTCCAAGTGGGCTGTCGTGCCTTTTACTGAGGAGTGGCTTCTGTCTGGCCACTCTACCATAAAGGCCTGATTGTTGGAGTGCTGCATAGATGGTTGTCCTTCTGGAAGGTTCTCCCATCTCCACCGAGGAACTCTTGAGCTCTGTCAGAGTGACCATCGGGTTCTTGGTCCCGTCCCTGACCAAGGCCCTTCTCCCCCAATTGCTGTTTGGCTGGGCAGCCAGCTCTAGGAAGAGTCTTGGTGGTTCCTAACTTCTTCCATTTAAGAATGATGGAGGCCACAGTTTTTGTGGGGACCTTCAATGCTGCAGACATTTTTTGGTAACCTTCCCCAGATCTGTGGCTCGACACAATCCTGTCTCGGAGCTCTACGGACAATTCCTTTGACCTCATGGCTTGGTTTTTGCTCTGACATGCATTGTCAACTGTGGGACCTTGTGTGTGCATGTCCAATCAATTGAATTTACCACAAGTGGACTCCAATCAAGTTGTAGAAAACATCTCAAGAAAGATCAATGGAAACAGGATGAAACTGAGCTCAATTTCGGGTCTCATAGCAAAGGTTCTGAATACTTATGTAAATAAGGTATTTATGTTTTTAAATCTTCTTCAGGATAGGGGTGGTATTTTCACGTCCGGATGAAAAGCATGCCCAAAGTTAACTGCCTGTTTCTCAGGCCCAGAAGCTATAATTAGTAGATCTGGATAGAAAATACTCAGAAGTTTCTAAAACTGTTAGAATAATGTCTGTGAGTATAACAGAAGTGATTTGGCAGGCGAAACCCCGAGCACAATCCATCCAGGGAATACATTTTTTGAGCTCATTGTGTTTTCCACTAGGTTTCATTGGGAATCCTGATTTATAAGGGCCCTGGTTGCAGTTCCTATGGCTTCCACTAGATGTCAACAGTCTTTAGATATTGGTTGATGTTTTTCTTTTGAGGATTGAAGAAGTACGGCTGTAAATTGTTCGTGTCACTGTGACTGGCTGAAGTCTTTTATTGTGAGTACACAGGAGCGCGCTCCGTGGTATTTTTCTTCGGTATTGAAAACAGATTATCCCGTCTTAAATTTTATCGATTATTTACGTTTTAGGATACCTGAGGAAGGATTAGGAACGTTGTTTGAAATGTTTTGAACAAGTTTACAGGTAACTTATTAGATACTTTGTAGGCATGTTGGGCGAGTTGAAACCGGTGTATTTCTGAATCAAACGTGCCAAATAAATGGACATTTATGGGACATAAAGAAGGACATTATCGAACAAAAGGACCATTTGTGATGTTTCTGGGACATTTTGGAGTGCCAACAGAAGAAAAGGTAAGGCATATATTATATGGCTATTTCTGACTTTCGTGTCGCAACTCCCTGGTTGAAAATGATTTGTTATGCATTTGTGTGCTGGACGCTGTCCTCAGATAATCGCATGGTTTGCTTTCACCAAAAAAAGCCTTTTTGAAATCTGACACCTTGGCTGGATTAATAACAAGTTTAGCTTTATTTTGATGTATTGCACTTGTGATTTCATAAAATTTTAATATTTATAGTAATTTAATTTGTATTTGGCGCTCTGCCATTTCACTGGATGTTGGCCAGGTGGGACGCTACCATCCAACTGATCTGCAAGAAATAATAAAAAAAGGTTTAAAAAAATTATAATTTTGCTTTGTCATTATGGAGTATTGTGTGTAGATTGATGAGAGAATAAAAAAAAACTTTTTAGAATAAGGCTTTAACTTAAGGGATAGGCGTCCCATCAACGGGACAGTTGTAAATCATGCAGCGCCGTGTGTCACGATCGCAGGTTTTAGAGAAACAGCAAATGTCGGTACATATAAGTGTCTTATATCGCCTGAAAGCTTAAATTCTTGTTACTATAACTGCACTATCCAATTTACAGTAGCTATTACTGCGAAAAAATGCCATGCTATTGTTTGAGGAGAGCTCCTAACAACAAAACACTTTGAAGGTGAAATTTGTACTTACATTCTGAAATCTTGCTCTGATTTATCATCCAAAGGGTCCCAGAGATAACATGAAGTGTTGTTTTGTTAGATAAAATCCTTTTTCATATCCTAAAAAGGTCCATATAGCATGCACAATTGATTTTGTATTTCCACTTGTTCAATTTGCAAAGAAAGGAATCTGAAAATCTAACCCTAAACGTTGTTTCAACCAGTCAAAGCACATTTGTATGTATTCCTCAGAGATCCTAGAATGTAACCAGACTTCACTATATCATTAGGTATATAGTATATCCTATAGAACACCATATTTGGTCAGAGAGCGATGCCTTCATGGCACACCGATGACGCAGGCGGTCTTCACTTGAACAACTCTAACTTTGTCAAATAATCACCAATCGGGGTCAAACAAAGCTAGGTAGATAGCCAATGAGCTGGGCTTTACGGGAGTATTTGGAAACCCTGTATCTGTTATAAAATGTAGCTACTAACCTTGTACGACAGCATGCCTTTTCCTTTTGGACAACAAATATAAGTTATGAAGTTATGAAAACTGGTTGTTTTGCAAATGTTGAACTTATAATATGGCTACTAATACTGGAAAAGCTAAATCAAAGTCCAAGTATACAGATTTGATGATATTCTTGCAGAAAAATATAATATGAATGCAAATGCACGATTTGTCCAAATGTACCTGGGTGACTTCAGAATAAATGTCATGAAGTTCGCTCATACTTCAAGTTATCCATCTGAAACTGTGCACATACACTGCTGCCATCTTGTGGACACCAATGGAATTAGAACCAGAGTGATGGCTGGAAGTGGGACCTTTCTGTTGCATTTCAAAGACGGTGGTAGAAAAAAACGATTGTTTTTTTCTTTGTATTTTCTTCTACCAGATCTATTGTGTTATATTCTCCTACATTCAATTCACATTTCCACAAACTTCAAAGTGTTTCCTTTGACATGGTACCAATAATATGCATTTCCTTGTCATTAAGGCAAAAATTGAAAAAAATGAGTTTTAACAAAATGTAGAAAAAGTGAATGGGGTCTGAATACTTTCTGAATGCACTGTAAGTGCTTTTGAACAGAGTAGGGTAGTAGGTGTCAGACACAGGGCCAAGAACTGGAACGTCAAGAACTGCAACGCTGCTGGGTTTTTCATGTTCAACAGTTTCCTATGTGTATCAAGAATAGTCCACCACCAAAAGGACATCCATCCAACTTGACACAACTGTGGGAGGCATTGGAGTCAACCCAGACCAGAGCTTTCGACACCTTGTAGAGTCCATGCCCAGGGCACATTTAGGCTGTTATGAGGGCAAGGGGGGGGGGGGGGTCTCGTTTTTTCCCACTGGGTCTGTAAACCTTTGAGGCATGCGAGTGGCCTGTAAAACATGTTAAAGATACTAAGGGATACATAACAAGCTTTCACTGCTTGCATGTCGGAACTGGGTGTGTTGGTTTGTATTGCAGGTGGTGTTAGAGGATAGTGATCTGGCTGCAACTGAAAGGTAATGAAGAGAAAGTTTACTGAATGTGGATCATCCAAGAGAGGGATCTCTGCTGGGATCAGATTTCAATAGAGAGAGAAATAAATTACTAATCTGATTTTAAATAGACCCATGTATAGACTTCCCTTTGAAATGCACGCTGTGCTCCTTGTAAAGCCATGCAATTAAGCCTGGAGTTGCATTTTATTAGAGTAGCGTGCTCTTAACCCCCCCACAACTTTTTATTAATGAGCATTTTTTTCTCTTTGATTTTCAGCCCATATTTAGATTAGTAGCGACATGCAGAAATCCCAGGTTCCTCCAGATATGTGAAGTTTCAATGAGCTCAGTTGTTTTGCTGTCTCCTCAAAGGCATCAAACAATATGTGAACAAAGAAGAAAGAGAGAGACTGAGAGGAGCCACTCTGCCTCGTAAACACAGGGAATTGAACTCCAAATAAATTGTCCTCCTCAGTTAGAAATACGCTCTCATTAATAGGCAGACACATGCTACCGGCACACTGCATCATTATTGTCTTGAGAATGCAATTGTACGGTAGGGGCAATTAGGATGGAGAAACCGTGAGTTCACCATTATTTTAGCATTTAATGACAAGGCAATAAGGCAAGAGCTTGATGTAGAAATGAGGGCTGCAATACAAAAATGATGCATAATGTGCACCCCCCCACACTCTCTTCCTTAGCCTTGAATACATTTACATGGAAATGAATATTCCTCTAATTTATTCAGAGAATTATAATATACATTACAAATATTTCCATAGAAGACATTAATGGCATGCAGTTAGGTTTTTAATGACTTCTTTCTTTGTTTTCAAAGGGGGTAGATGGGCTTGTTGCCCTCCCTAAAAAAATATAAAAAATTACCTACGTGTAGAGGTGCGAATAATATTTACTGGATTTATCTTAGATTTTTGTCAGCTGGTTTATTATATATACTGTAATATAATAACGTGAAAAATTACAACGGTTTTAAGGATCATCAAATCCTAAAGCTAGAGGAAAAAGTGTGGTGTATAGGTAGTGTACATACAATAAATACCACAGATGGCTATGTGTAATGGCATGAAGGCAAAATGCATGGGTATGCATGGACGCAACCCTAAAGCATGGAATATTGACATGGATGCTATAGGTCTTTAATAAGCCGCTGTGTCCGTTGTGTGTTCGGGGTCACCATTGCCTACTATAACTATACCTTGTCAAGGCTGCTCCAGCCTCACAATATGTACCTCATGTATATTCTGTCAGCAGGCATAATTCCTGTGTGCTGGCACACCGCTGATTTCTGCATAAGTAATGCAAGCCTTAGGAGCTGGAGTTAGGAGCTGGAGTTTTTTTTACCACTGAAAGATGTTCATCATTCTTGATCCTGCTCTGTCAGGGCCTAGTGTTTTAGTGCCTCTCACGATTAGGCAGAATTGACAGGCCAAGAAGGAAGCGAATAGCAGAAACGTGTGAAATGAAGGGGAGTGTGGTGTAGGGTGGAGGATGAAGTGAACTGTGACCGTCATTTAATCTGCAATTTATCAGTTTAGGCTGCACCATGTAACATCGGGATATTAGATTCCAGAGAGGAGAAGCTCTCCCCTGTATTCTCTCACACACTTCTTAATGTTGTCTACGGGTGGAGGAAGAGAGGGAGGGATTTCTTTATTGTTATTATAATTATTTCTGAAACACTTCATTAATATATAGCATTGTGGACTCCTCTGTGGGGTAGCAGAGGATCGTTGGTGACAGAGTGATGGAGTGAATGAGGTGTGCTGCAGGAAGAGAAAGAGAGAGAGCATCTCCCATGGTTACTGCGTCATTGCCTGTCATGAGACCGAGGTCATACAGTATTGACACAGAAAGACACAGAGACACAGAGAGACGCACACACACACACACACACACACACACACACACACACACACACACACACACACACACACACACACACACACACACACAGACACACAGAGAGACATACAGACACACAGAGAGACATAGAGAAACACACACACACATACAGAGAGAACTGACGCAAACTATATATCTGCACATATCTACTATACATAATGTATGTCTGCACATGACCTCTAACAACATGGATCATGTTTTGGAGTAATCAATGTTTAATTGGTATGTTTTCCATTATTCTGTTCTATTGATGTCTTTTCTAAACCATAAATATGAAGTGGTTGCTAGTTGGTGTTTTATTTCCCACTCTACACTAAAGATATTAATTGATTCAGTAGTTGATTACTTTCACTGTATAACCTTCAGTTCAAATATCTTTACAAAAGAAGAAGCATACTGTACACAAAACATTATTATATTGAAAAAGTCAAATGATCCTGATGTATTATAATTTGATAAGATGTGTGTCTTCCTCAACAGCAGTTCCCTCTGGTAACTGCAATGATGGGAAGCCCAGGGCCATTGTTCCTTTTTGTAGATGCGGAGCTGCGGCCAGTGGGCAAATAAACTCTCTCCTCCAGAGGTGTCACTCAAATTACATCCCAGTAAGTGATCCCCAGCCCAGTGTTTAGTGGACTGTTATAAAGCCAAATCACAGTTAGTGGCAAGGGGCATTGTGCTTCTCTCTCAAAATGGATCCATTTCCACCTTTTTTGGGAGCGCTTAATCCACCTCATGCTTTGCACTGTACAGAATAAATCAAATCAAATTGTATTGGTCACATACACAAGTTTTGCAGATTATTGCAGGTGTAGCAAAATGCTTGTGTTTCTAGCTGCAACAGTGCAGCTTAAACTGTTGCAGCTAGAAACACACACACACATACGATAACATACGGACTATACATACACATGGATTTAGTACTGTAGATATGTGGTAGTGGTGTTGTAGGGGCCTGAGGGCACACAGTGTGTTGTGAAATTTGTGAATGTATTGTAATGTTTTAAAATTGTATAAACTGCCTTAATTTTGCTGGACCCCATGAAGAGTAGCTGCTGCTTTGAGATAGAAGCTGTTTTTCAGTCTCTCGGTCCCAGCTTTGATGCACCTGTACTGACCTTGCCTTCTGGATGATAGCGGGGTGAACAGGCAGTGGCTCGGGTGGTTGTTGTCCTTGATTATCTTTTTGGCCTTCCTGTGACATCGAGTGCTGTAGGTGTCCTGGAGGGTGGGTAGTTTGCCCCCAGTGATGTGTTGGGCAGACCGCACCACCCTCTGGAGAGCCCTGCGGTTGCGGGCGGTGCAGTTGACGTACCAGGCGGTGATACAGCCCGACAGGATGCTCTCAATTGTGCATGTGTAAACGTTTGTGAGGGTTTTAGGTGCCAACCTAAATTTCTTCAGCATCCTGAGATTGAAGAGGCACTGTTGCGCCTTCTTCCCCACACTGTCTGTGTGGGATGACCATTTCAGTTTGTGAGTGATGTGTACGCTGAGGAACTTGAAGCTTTCCACCTTCTCCACTGCGGTCCCGTTGATGTGGATAGGGGGTTGCTCCCTCTGCTGATTCCTGAATTCCACGATCAACTCCTTTGTTTTGTTGACATTGAGTGAGAGGTTATTTACCTGGCACAACACTCCCAGAGCCCTCACCTCCTCCATGTAGGCTGTCTCGTCATTGTTGGTAATCAAGCCTACTACTGTTGTGGCATCTGAAAACTTGATGATTGAGTTGGAGGCGTGTGTGGCCACGCAGTCATGGGTAAAGGGGCGTACAGGAGGGGGCTGAGCACGCACCCTTGTGGGGCCCCAGTCTTGAGGATCAGCGTGGCAGATGTGTTGTTGCCTACCCTTACCACTTGGGGGCGGCCCATCAGGAAGTCCAGGATCCAGTTGCAGAGGGAGGTGTTTAGTCCCAGGTCCTTAGCTTAGTGATGAGCACTGTGGGCACTATGGTGTTGAACGCTGAGCTGTAGTCAATGAACAGTATTCTCACATAGGTGTTCCTTTTGTCCAGGTGGGAAAGGGCAGTGTGGAATGAGATTGCATCATCTGTGGATCTGTTGGGGTTGTTTCGAATTGGAGTGGGTCTAGGGTTTCTGGCATGATGGTGTTGATGTGAGCCATGACCAGCCTTCAAAGCACTTCATGGCTACCGACGTGAGTGCTACGGGTCGGTAATCATTTAGGCAATGTACCTTCACTATCTTGGGCACAGGGACTATGGTGGTCTGTTTGAAACATGTTGGCATTACAGACTCCGCCAGGGAGAGGTTGAAAATGTCAGTGAAGACACTTGCCAGTTGGTCCGCGCATGCTTTGAGTACACGTCCTGGTAATCCGTCTGGCCCCACGGCTTTGTGAATGTTGACCTGTTTAAAGGTCTTGCTCACATCGGCTATGGAGAGTGTGATCTCAAAGTCATCCGGAACAGCTGGTGCTCTCATGCATGCTTCAGTGTTGCTTACCTCAAAATGAGCATAAAAGCTATTTAGCTCATCTGGTAGGCTCGCTTCACTGGGCAGCTCGCGACTGGGTCTCCCTTTGTAGTCCGTAGTAGTTTTCAAGCCCTGCCACATCCGTCGAGCATCAGAGCCGGTGTACTAGGATTCAATCTTAGTCCTATATTGATGTTTTGCCTGTTTGATGGTTCGTCTGAGGGCATAGCGGGATTTCTTATAAACTTCCGGAGTAGTGTCCCGCTCCTTGAAAGTGGCAGCTCTAGCCTTTAGCTCGGTGCGGATGTTGCCTGTAATTCATGGCTTCTGGTTTGGGAAATGTGCATACAGTCACTGTAGGGACGACATCGTCGATGCTCTTATTGAACATATTCCACTCTGTGCTAGCAAAACAGTCCTGTAGCGTCATCTGACCACTTCTGTATTGAGCGAGTGACTGGTACTTCCTGCTTTAGTCTTTGCTTGTAAGCAGGAATCAGGAGGATATAATTATGGTCAGATTTGCCAAATGGAGGGCGAGGGAGAGCTTTGTATGCATCTCTGTGTGTGGAGTAAAGGTGGTCTAGAGTTGTTCAGAGCCCCGGTGCACAACTGAGCAAGAGGACAAGTACATTAGAGTGTCTAGTTTGAGAAACAGATGCCTCACAAGTCCTCAACTGGCAGCTTCATTAAAAAGTACCCACAAAACACCAGTCTCAACGTCAACAGTAAAGAGGCGACTCCGGGATGCTGGGCTTCTAGGAAGAGTTCCAAAGAAAAAGCCATATCTCAGACTGGCCTATAAAAACAAAAAATCAAGATGGGCAAAAGAACAGACACTGGACAGAGGAACTCTGCCTAGAAGGCCAGCATCCCGGAGTTGCCTCTTCACTGTTGATGTTGAGACTGATGTTTTGCGGGTACTATTTAATCTTGGCGCAAAATCGACAACTTCGGGTGAAGCTGGAGTGCACCAAATTCAAATGACAAAATTGTAATATTAAACATTCATGAACATACAAGTGTCCTACATCATTTAACCTGTTGAGGTGTAGGGGGCAGTATTTTCACGGCCGGATGAAAAATGTACCCAAATTCTGGCCCAGAAACTAGAATAAGCATATTATAAATAGATTTCGATAGAAAACACTCTGAAGTTTCTAAAACTGTTTGAATGGTGTCTGTGAGTATAACAGAACTTATATGGCAGGCAAAAACCTGTGAAAAATCCAACCAGGAAGTGGAAAGTCTGAGAATTGTAGTTCTTCTTTTGATTCTCTATCGAAACTACAGTGTCTGTGGGGTCATGTTGCACTTCCTAAGGCTTCCATTGGCTGTCAAAAGCCTTCAGAAAGTTGTTTCATCTGTCTCCTGTTACTGGGCAGATAATAGGAGCTCAGTCACTGAGTGGACTGCCTGGGGACAAAGTAATTGGATATGCGCAATCCCGCGAGCGCGCCATTCCTGCTTTTTCTTCTTGAATGAATATGCTATTGTCCGGTTGGAATACTATCTCAATTTTACGTTAAAAATACCATAAAGATTGATTTTAAATAGCGTTTGACATGCTTCTAAGTACGGTAATGGAATATTTTGACTTTTCGTCTCTGGTACCACGCTCGCGCATTATGCCTTTGGATAGTACTCTGTACGCATGAACAAAACGGAGATATTTGGACATAAATATGGATTATTTCGAACATAAACAACATTTCTTGTGGAAGTAGCAGTCCTGGGAGTGCATTCTGAAGAAGATCAGCAATGGTAAGAGAATATTTATAACACTAATTCTGAGTTTAGGTGACCCCGAACTTGGCGAGTGTCTGTATAGCTTGCTGTGATGGCGAGCTATGTACTCAGAGTATTGAAAAATGTGCTTTCTCCGTAAAGATATTTTAAAATCTGACAGCGGTTGCATCCAGGAGTAGTCTATCTATAATTCTTTAAATAATTTTTATATATTTTGTCAACGTTTATGAGGAGTATTTTTGTAAATTGATGTGCACATTGGTTTTGGTGGGAATACATTTTGGTGGGAATACATTTTCTGAAAATCACACGCCAATGTAAAATGCTGTTTTTGGATATAAATATGAACTTTATCGAACAAAACATACATGTATTGTGTAACATAATGTCCTAGGAGTGTCATCTGATGAAGATCGTCAAAGGTTAGTGCTTCATTTAGCTGTGTTTTGGGTTTTTGTGACACATGTCCTTGCTTGGAAAATGGTTGTGTGATTATTTTTGTCTTTGTACTCTCCTAACATAATCTAATGTTTTTCTTTCGCTGTAAAGCCTTTTTGAAATCGCACAATATGGTTACATCAAGGAGAAGTGTATCTTTAAAATGGTGTAAAATAGTTGTATGTTTGAGAAATTTGAATTATGACATTTTGTTGTTTTGAATTTGCCGCCCTGATATTTCACTGGCTGTGTCCCGCAGGTGGGACGCTAGCGTCCCACATAGCCCATAGAAGTTAAAAGCTCAACTTCTTGTTAATCCAACCGCGTTGTCAGATTTCAAAAAGGCTTTATGGTGAAAGCATACCATGCGATTATCTGAGGACAGCGCCCCACAGCAAAATACTTTTCCAAACCAGCACAGGCGTCACAAAAGTAACAAATAGTGATAAAATAAATCACTTACCTTTGAAGATCTTCCTCTGTTTGCAATCCCAAGGGTACCAGCTACACAACAAATGGTCGTTTTGTTTGATAAAGTCCTTCTTTATATCCCAAAACTGTCCGCGCGCATGATTCAGTAATTCACTCATTCAACATGCATACAAACGAATCCAAAAAGTTACCAGTAAAGTTTGTCCAAACAAGTCTCACAATGTTTCTAATTAATCCTCAGGTACTCTAATATCTAAATAAACAATACAATTTAAGACGGAGAATAGTATGTTCAATAGGGAAGATAAATAACGAAGAGCGCGCACCTCATTCACGTGCGCAACAAGACTACATTTCTAATGAGAGACACCTTGAAAAACTACAACTACTCAATAATTTTTCAAAAAACAAGCCTGAAACCCTTTCTAAAGACTGTTGACGTCTAGTGGAAGCCATAGGAACTGCAATCTGGGAGCTATTTATTTGTATATCCCATAGACAAGCATTGAAATGGACTATGACCTCAGAAAAACATTTTCTGGATGGATTTTCCTCGGGTTTTTGCCTGCCATATCAGTCCTGTTATACTCACAGACATTGTTTTAACAGTTTTAGACACTTCAGAGTGTTTTCTATCCAATGCTACCAATTATATGCATATCCTAGCATCTGGGCTTGAGTAACAGGCAGTTTACTTTGGGCATGTCATTCATCGAAACTTCCGAACACTGCCCCCTAGCCCTAAGAGGTTTTAGTAAAGCTGTTAGTTGAGGACTTGTGAGGCGTCTGTTTCTCAAACTAGAAACTCTAATGTACTTGTCCTCTTACTTCTCTCCAATGACAGATCACTCCTGAAATGTGGCTTGAACCCTTACAAGATGAAGCAATGACATGACATCTTCCGTTCACTTGATGTCAATGATAGGACAGCTCACTTCTAGATCAGGCATGTTGCCAGCCAGTCCTCCCCGGGTCATGAGAGCCAGTCGTCGTCTCATACCATAGGCCAATGACACAGACAATGCCCAGAAAAGCCCATCACCTGTTGCTAACCTGTTAGGGCTAGGGGGCAGTATTTACACGGCCGGATAAAAAACGTACCCGATTTAATCTGGTTACTACTCCTGCCCAGTAGGTAGAATATGCATATAATTATTGGCTTTGGATAGAAAATACCCTAAAGTTTCTAAAACTGTTTGAATGGTGTCTGTGAGTATAACAGAACTCATATGGCAGGCAAAAACCTGAGAAGATTCCTTACAGGAAGTGGCCTGTCTGACCATTCCTTGAGCTTCTTGCCTCTGTTTATTGAAGACTGAGGATCTTTGCTGTAACGTAACATTTCCTACGGCTCCCATAGGCTCTCAGAAGGCGGGAAAAAGCTGAATGATGTCATTCCAGTCCCAGGCTGAAACACACTAGCGCTTTTGGCAAGTGGCCGATCAGAGGACAATGGGCTTAGGCGCGTACACGAGTCGACCCTATGCTTTATTTTCTTTTGTCTTTTTACCTAAACGCAGATTCCCGGTCGGAATATTATCGCTTTCTTACGAGAAAAATGGCATAAAAATGGATTTTAAACAGCGGTTGACATGCTTCGAAGTACGGTAATGGAATATTTAGAATTTTTTTGTCACGAAATGCGTCGTTCTCGTAACCCTTCTTTACCATTCGGATAGTGTCTTGAACGCACAAACCAAACACCGCTGTTTGGATATAACTATGGATTATTTGGGACCAAACCAACATTTGTTATTGAAGTAGAAGTCCTGGGAGTGCATTCTGACGAAGAACACCAAAGGTAATAACATTTTTCTTATAGTAAATCTGAGTTTGGTGAGTGCTAAACTTGCTGGGTGTCTAAATAGCTAGCCCTGTGATGCCGGGCTATCTACTTAGAATATTGCAAAATGTGCTTTCACCGAAAAGCTATTTTAAAATCGGACGTATAGAGTGCATAGAGGAGTTCTATATCTATAATTCTTAAAATAATTGTTATGCTTTTTGTGAACGTTTATCGTGAGTAATTTAGTAATTTTTTTGTAAATTCACCGGAAGTTTGCGGGGGGTATGCTAGTTCTGAACGTCACATGCTAATGTAAAAAGCTGGTTTTTGATATAAATATGAACTTGATTGAACAAAACATGCATGTATTGTATAACATAATGTCCTAGGTGTGTCATCTGATGAAGATCATCGAAGGTTAGTGCTGCATTTAGCTGTGGTTTGGATTTATGTGACATTATATGCTAGCTTGAAAAATGGGTGTCTGATTATTTCTGGCTGGGTACTCTGCTGACATAATCTAATGTTTTGCTTTCGTTGTAAAGCCTTTTTGAAATCGGACAGTGTGGTTAGATTAACGAGAGTCTTGTCTTTAAAATGGTGTAAAATAGTCATATGTTTGAGAAATTGAAGTAATAGCATTTCTAAGGTATTTGAATAACGCGCCACAGGATTCTACTGGCTGTTACGTAGGTGGGACGATTTCGTCCCGCCGACCCTAGAGAGGTTAAGGACAGCATATCCAAAGCAGGTCACACAAGTACAGGGGCAGTACCCAAGCTCTCCTCAGTGAGTGTGGGTGAGGTGATCGTCTAACCAATTTGATGCTCCCAGTCAAGTCCGTGCTCCAGCTCTGAATTTATCCGTGCTATCCAACCTGACAGAGATCAACATAATCAGTAGCAGCATCACATGCTCTGTCAGATCATACTCACTCTGAGGGCCAGTCATTGACACTATGTCCCGCTGGACAGCATGTGTGCCGCAGTAGCTGATGTTTTTGAGTAAATGATTCAGTTTAAAATAGTATGTGGCACTTAGGCTGATAGTGACAGTATTGTGGGACTATGCCTAGTTTATGTAGCTGATTAATGGTACAGTATGTAAAAAAGAAGTATCACTTCTTGACTGAACACACACACACACACACACACACACACACACACACACACACACACACACACACACACACACACACACACACACACACACACACACACACACACACACACACACACGTCATGTGTTCCCTTCCCTTGTTTTTCCCCCAATTGGAGAGCAGCCCCCAATTGGAAACTACCCCTTGGCTGGTCTCCTTGGAGACGGGAGTTGTCCCAGGCCTGCCACACCTGAGCCTGATCAACTAACAATCTATCTGGGCTCCTTAAAAGGAAGCTTCCAGTTCACTCTGGGGTTGCTAGAGGAAGACCACGTCAAAACGGCTGTCATCATCGCCACACAGCGATGACCTTGCAACCAAAGGGTGCTCATGCATGTGAGCGGGGTCGAATACGTCTGCTCAGAATGGCTCCCTGCTCGTGCATTTTTTCTTCTCCCCCCTCTGTCGCCTGCACTGGACTGGACCGTTGGCTGGGTGCCACAGATGCTTTATGACAATCGACGATGAGGAACGACTGCCAAGTGACTACCGAAGAACAAACAAACCAACTGCAGATGAGAGACCGAAGGGGGGTGGTGTTGGCCATTTTAACAACCAGCAACATGGACTATCTCTGGGACTGAATGTATGGTTGGTGTGAACCCAGACATGTGTTACATTACAAACCCTTAACCTTACATTTGTCTGTGTTGGCCTGGGATCAAAATAAACTGTTTTTTGACACACATTATTCACAACTGTATATTGTTACAAACAAGAGTTTTTCTCAAACATCAGTTCAATTAATTTAGAAGCATCAGAAATGTATGCTTCAGGAAATGCCTTGTGGTCTCTCTCTCCAGGGGATTTTTGTCTCCCTAACTATGCTGCTTAATTGCAAGAACAAAGGAAAGTGCCTGTACAGTAATGGCATCACCTTAGTTGCCATTTATGTGAATGCTATGTATGAAAAAGGGATTTGTGCACCTTTTAATTGTTAAGTCCAAAGGGTAATTTTGTTTGTTTTCATTAACATAATGCTGGCTAAGTGCATCTACTTCTTGTTTCCATGGGTGATTACACGTGCATAGAAAGCTTGCTTTAGAGACTGTTAAGTGCAACTTTGAAGTTGCGCTATGCTCTAACCACACAAGGACAGCTGTAATTGACACAATGCCTAATACTATTCAGTGCACAAAGCAACCTACACTACATGACAAAGTATGTGAACACCTGCTCGTTGAACATCTCATTCCAAAATTATGCAACCCCCTTCGCTGTGATAACAGCCTCCACTCTTCTGGGAGGCGGTCCACTAGATGTTGGAACATTGCTGCAGGGACTTGCTTCCATTTAGCCACAAGCATTAGTGAGGCCGGGCACTGATGTTGGGCGATTAGGCCTGGCTCGAAGACGGCATTCAAATTCATCCCAAAGGTGTTCGATGGGGTTGAGGTCAGGGCTCTGAAGGCCAGTCAAGTTCTTCCACAACAATCTTGACAAACCATTTCTGTATTGACCTCGCTTGGTGCACAGGGGCATTGTCATGCTGAAACAGGAAAGGGAATAACCCTAAACAGTTGCCACAAAGTTGGAAGCACAGAATAGTCTAAAATGTCATAAGATTTCCCTTCACTGGAACTAAGGGGCCTAGCGTAAACCATGAAAAACAACCCCAGATCTTTATTCCTCCTCTACCAAACTTTACAGTTGGCACTATGATTTGGGCAGGTAGCGTTCTCCTGGCAATGGCCAAACCCAGATTTGTCCGTCTAACTGCCTGAAGCTCCCAGATCACTGCACCTGTACATAGCCCATCTATAATTTAGCCCAAACTACTACCTCTTCCCCTACTTTATTTATTTATTTAATTTATTTTGCTCCTTTGCACCATATTATTTATATTTTAACTTTGAACTTTCTTCAAATAACAAATCTACCATTCCAGTGTTTACTTGCTATACTTTATTTACTTTGCCACCATGGCCTTTTTTTGCCTTTACCTCCCTTACCTCACATCATTTGCTCTCATTGTATATAGTCTTATTTTTTCTACTGTATTGATTGTATGTTGTTTTACTCCATGTGTAACTCTGTGTTTTTGTATGTTGTCGAACTGCTTTGCTTTATCTTGGCCAGGTCGCAATTGTAAATGAGAACTTGTTCTCAACTTGCCTACCTGGTTAAATAAAGGTGAAGAAAAAAAATTACAAAAAATGGTGAATAGTGATACATCACTCCAGAGAGTCCAATGGCGAGATTTATACCACTCCAGCCAACGCTTGGCATTGTGATCTTAAGCTTGTGTGTGGCTGCTCGCCATAGAAACCCATTTCATGAAGCTCCCCGACAAACAGTTATTGTGCTGACATTGCTTCAAGAGGCAGTTTGGAACTCGGTAGTGAGTTTTTGCAACTGAGGACAGAATTTTTATGCACTTCAGCACGGGGCAGTCACATTCTGTGAGCTTGTTTGGCCTACCATTTTGCATCTGAGCCTCTCTTGCTCCTAGACATTTCCACTTCACAATAATGGCACTTAAAGTTGACCGGGCAGATCTAGAAGGGCAGAAAACTGACTTGTTGGAAAGGGGGCATCCTATGACACTGCCATGTTAAAAGTCACTGAGTTCTTCAGTATGGGCCATTCTACTGCCAATGTTTGTCTATGGAGTTTGAATGGCTGTGTGCTCAATTTTATACACCTGTTAGCAACTAGTGTGGCTGAAATGGCCAAATCCACTAATTTGAAGGGGGTGTCCACATACACTATATATATATATATATATATATATATATATATATATATATATATATATATATATATATATATATATATATATATATATATATACACACACAAAAGTATCAGACATTGACTTTCCAAGTTATATAGGCTACAGCTTTATTTAAACATAAACTTGAACCACTCAAATACTATATGTTTTAATTATTTTCTTGATCATGTTGAAATAAAAAAAAAATATTATACATCAATACCACCGGTTCTGTCATTAGTATGTTCCATGATTGAGTCTATTGACATGAGACAGTGCTGAGCTTTCGACTGTATCCACATCACTAAGGCTCTATCATGGTCCATGCATACACACTGGTCTCTACACACACACGCACACACATGCATACTTACGCCACACAATTTCACCCTCAGCACATATTGCACACTGCTGCTCCTGACTATGATCTATCCTGTTGCCTAGTCACTTACCCCTACCTATATGTACAGTACATACCTCAATTACCTCGTACCCCTGCACATCGACTCAGTACTGGTACTCCCTGCATATAGCCATGTTATTTTCTACTCCCTATACACAGTATAGCCATGTTATTTTTACATATGTGATTAATTATTCACTGTACATTTTTATTCCTTGTGTCACTATTTCTATATATTTTTTTTAAACATAATCTTTAACTCTGCATTGTTGGAAATGGACCCATAAGTAAGCATTTTACTGTTAGTCTACACTGGTTATCTACAAAGCATGTGAAATAACATTTGATTTGATTTTATCATACCAGTGGGAGATCTCCATCACATTGCCGATACATTCCCAGTCTGTATAGTTTGGGTGGGAATTATCATAGAGAAAAAAGCTGAGTTTTATTATTTATGTCTGTTATCACCTCGGGCACAGAGACTGTATCCTCCTGAGTTTTAATCTTCTCGTCTCCAAGCATCCTCCTGGCTATTTCATTTAGGTTATAATGTGTATTTGACATTTTGACATCTAGGTTCCCCTTTCATTTAATTGATTTGCCGCTGCCTTTTGCTGTTTTCTCCTCAGCGAAAGGATTCCTCATGATCACCTGCCTACTTCTCATAGTGGGCCTATTGCTTATTCAATTTCTCTTCACTACATCTCCAGATGTAGAAGTCAGATTAGTATTAGAGAAGAAGGGATGAAAACCTTGCATACGGGGTTTTGACCATTTTAACAAAAATATTAATGGCTACCATTTTGAAACCACACACCCACACTGTCCAATTTCCAATTTATTTGGACAGTGGTGTGCTATGATAAAGAAATCTATAAATGTAAACCTATGGAGTTAGATGGGGAGTTTCGCAATGCCACCGTCGACCATTTGACCATTTGAATGCTTGAATGAAAAGTAGTTAGGAATATGGGAGACTTACGAGACCGTCGACCACAAATGTAGGCCTATGTGTATGCAAATAATTATTGATTCTGTCTGTCCACCCAGTAATTTGAATGTACTGCTTTGTGATGGTAATATGCATTAATTCGAAAATACTGTGGCGATTTTTGTGAGAGTGCAACGCTAATGGTGAGCTGCCCAAATTAATGGGGACGCACACCTTTCATTATTACTATTAGATTAGGTGGCGCCAATTGATGGATTCACTTGTGGCCAAACTAAAAGCATTCCTGCGGTTCGCATCAATTTGGTTTAAGACCAAATACAGGTTTTAATGTTATGGACACTTACTAAGTAGCTTTTTGTCTTTGTCAGTAGTCCATTAATTGTAATAAGTTTTCTATCCTTTCTAGGGACTTTGATAGAATCTTGAATAAGTAGGCTACAAAAAAAAAACATGGGCAACACAACAAAATTAATGTTTTGTTTGTTTAATAAATGAAAACTATAAGTAGAGACAATAATAATATTAGTAGTAGTAATAATAGAGGCTTTCCAAATTTAGTTTAACTTTATAACACTTTTTTTATCCATGGCTTTTGTTGATTATTATTTTATATATATAATCCTTGTTCACTCTCATGGATATAATTTGCATTAACCGACATTCATGTGTCCATAGACTTTTAATGTGGTAATGTTCCATAGGTCCCTGGTGTTCTTTGTCTAAGCTCAGCTCAGGAGACCGTCGTCGGGAATGATGCGTCTGCCATCTGCAGGAGAGCGACGGCACACCACATTAAATGACCATTCCATTGGCCAGAGCCAACACATTCATGTAGCTCTGATTTATAGCATATTACACTATGATAATAAAATATTTTCTTTGATACAGCTTCACGGCTATATGCACCTCTACTTTTCAGACTATTGATTTACCACATGTTGTTAAAAGGCAAGTGCAGTAAGCATGTCCAGTCTACAGTAAGTAAACATCCATTGACCTAAGATCCCATGGTTTGGGTAGGATTATTGTCCATTACAAAAGATTAATGAACACAGTGGATGCCTACCATACAGCATAAATGTGTCTGTCTTTCTCAGAGTGACTGGTGAGATACACTATTGATATCAAGCAAGTTGTGAAAGAAATAATCAAAAAGAGTCTGAATTAACTCTGATCAGAGTTCACTGTCTTCAGAGCTACATGACCAAAACTATTCAGTTAGGTAGCTAGCATTAGCTAGACTAGGGGTTAAGGTTAGGAATCAGGTTAAAGAGTTAGGGGAATAGTTAGCTAAAAGGGTTAAGTTTAGGGGAAGGGTTAGCTAACATGCAAAGTAGTTGCAAACTAGTGAAAAAGTAGGAAGTGGTTGAAAAGTTGCTAACTAACAAAAATTGTCCATGATGAGATTTGAACTTGCAACCCCTGGGTTGCTGGACGTTCGCATTATAAGCCCACCCATTCACTCCAACCAACCACCGTACTTTTGTTTTTTTCCTTATCTTTGTCTTATGTAACCATACCAAACATAACATATTCATTTGAGTGTCCTGGATTTACAATTACTATGTTACATCTAATCTATAAGACCAGGCTGGCTCTTTCTATGACAGAGTGACCAGGTGAATCCAGGTGAAATCTATGATCCCTTATTGATGTTAAATCCACTTCAATCAGTGTAGATGAAGGGGAGGTGACAGGTTCAAGAAGGATTGTTAAGCCTTGAGACATGGATTGTGTGTGTGCCATTCAGAGGGTGAATGGGCAAAATAAAGTATTTAAGTGTCTTAGAACGGGGAATGGTAGTAGGTGCCAGGCACACCGGCTTGAGTGTCAAGAACTGCAACGCTGCTGGGTTTCACATGCTCAACAGTTTCCTGTTTATGAAGAATGGTCCACCACCCAAAGGACATCCAGCCAACTTGACACAACTATGTGTTGGAGTCAACATGGGCCAGCATCCCTGTGGAAAGCATTTGACACCTTGTAGAGTCCATGCCCCGACAAATTGAGGCTGTTCTGAGGGAAAAAGGAAGGTGTTCCTAATGTTTTGTACACTCGTGTAGCTTGATACATTCTGGTAATCAAATTTCAATCAAACATATTTATAAAGCCCTTTTTACATCAGCAGATGTCAAAGTGCTTATACAGAAACCCAGCCTAAAACCTCAAACAGCAAGCAATGCAGATGTAGAAGCACAGTCATTAGGAAAACTCCATAGAAAGGCCAGAACACAGGAAGAAATCTAGAGAGGAACCAGGCTCTGAGGGGTGGCCAGTTCTCTTCTGGCTGTGCCGGGTGGAGATTATAAGTACATGGCCAATAAGGCCAGATTGTTCTTCAAGATGTTCAAATGTTTATTGATGACCAGCAGGGTCAAATAATAATCACAGTGGTTGTAGAGGGTGCAACAGGTCAGTACCTCAGGATTGTTTTCTATAGACCTAACACATTTAGCATTTAACTACTCAAGGTAATATAGTGGAGCGAGTGAGGGGAGATATATGGCATTCTATGGTTCCCCTAGTAGTCATGCACAAGCCCCACTGGACTGATCATCTGTTATTCCAGAGCCATCTGGGCCAGGCTCCAGGGCTGTTTATATCCTCACGCAACAATCTGACATCAATGTGATACAAGAGTTGCGTCAGAGAAGCCCAGTCCACATTTTCTCCACTTCATCCCTCAAACAATAAAACGGCAAGCATCTTTTGCATCAAACTTAAACAAAAATATAGTATATAATGAAATGTAGCTGTTGCCCATACAGCCAGAGCTGTGTAATGCAGGATATGATCACAATGGGATCATGGGCATGCAGTGATTGGGGAAACAAAGACATCATTCTCAGTGTATCTGAAATCAACCATGTATCAGAAACAAAAAGATCCAAACTCTAAAACAGGCCAATTTTGCCATTGGTTAATTAATCCAACTAATTAACTGCACAGAAAATCTGAATTTAAATTAACAATTGAGAGATATCAGGAGATGCAAGCCACTCCGAGGACTTTTTTTTGTAAGAAAGATTACTATTAGAGAAGGCTATGGGTGAAGTGAGTGGAGCTTTTAGATGAGGGAAATCTCCAATTACAAATCTGCCGTACACTTGTCAGCAGTAATTAAATGTTTGGTTAGAGGTTGCTATATGTGGCGCTGCCGAGATAGGATGATTTTGCTCTGTTGCCCTCTCCAACAATTATGTTCCATGCAAAAATACGGTCAACATGTACCATCTATTGTGCAGCCTGAACGTCAGAATTTCTCTGAAGATAAATCTGAATTACAAAGCTACAGTATATCTCCCACAGAATGATATGAAACAGAAGAATGAGACGACATCCCTCCATTAGAGAGCCTTCACACACTATACTTGCATGCAAACAAATAACAGGATACTGAGTCACAGAAAAATGACTGTTTAATAGTTTTAAAGAATTATATAATACATGAATCACATTAAAGACAGATCACCTACCCCTCTGCATATGTCATAATTGTGCAAGCTTACAAATGTCAAATGTATTATTCTGCCTACTCTGTATCGGGACCAGAGCACAGGGAGGATTGTAAAGCTTTGAAGACCAGATTTCATAGGCAAGTGTCTCTTCGTCCACCAACTGTCTACTTGTTTGCATACAATCAATGCTAAAATCAGGCTATAGTACAGAATTCAATGTTAGGATGTGTACCTTAACTTCACAATAAGAGGTATTCTGTCACTGTGTATGAACAGTATCACTCAGGTCAGACACTAAGGCTGGTTGTAGTTCTTTTTAGCTATTAAAAAGAGTCACTGATATGTATAAGGGAACATTGAAACACTAGTCAGGTCCAGATTGTTTCACATTTGGTCTATACAGTACCTCTAAAGTGACACCACAAACACTTATAGATACAGTCTATCTGCATTTGGTGACATAGTACATGGGTGTGTTTTCAAACATGTTACACAGCAGTATCTATTCAGCAGAGGTGTATTTAAAAACAGTAGATGCTGTACACATATTCCTCAAAAACCAGGAACAGAAGTCCGGGAATGGGGAGAAAACACTTTATATCCCAACTTCAGATTTCTTATAAATGTGTGTGTCCTTATGACTAACAGTAAGACCTAGCTAAACTACCCATATAATCATCTCAATTACTGTATTTTAATGTCAGAGGCATTAGTTCAAATGAGTGCGACTCATTACTAAAGAGCAGAGAAGTAGAAAACATGTCAAATGTTCTGCTTGTAGAATGTAGGGCTCAAGCGTCACTAACCTCGTACAAAAAAATCAGAGTAATTTAGCTCTGAACTTTGAAAAATAAATGACATCAGGGTCAAAGTCTCAAAAGAAAACCAAACCTCAATTCTCAACCCTTTCATACCTGGCCTGAGATGGAAAACAGAAGTATTATATAGATTTTTTACCAGCAAGGATTTACTGCTCGTGGAGTAGTACTGTAGCTACAGTAAGAAGACCATCCTATAAGACAGTGCAAGAGGAGAGACCAGACGCACTCGTTTAACAGACCAACCCCTCACACATTCAACGTACAAACCTCTCACGCCCATCACAGCCTTTTTCCAACGGTCAGTAACATGTCAGTGTTCTGACTTCTTTGTTCTTTTTGTTGTGCTGTCTATTCAAGTGATATGAAAGCAGTCATTTAACACATCAAATAAGACAAAACACTTGGCACAATACATAGTGTGTTCCTTCTTTTGTAGCTGCAATGAAAACAGAACAGGAGTTTGAGTTGATGACTTTGGCTGCAAGTGATTTTGAAACAGGGTTTTTTTTCTCATCTTTTTTTCTTTAACCTTTATTTAACTAGGCATGTCAGTTAAGAACAAGTTCTTATTTACAATGACAGCCTACCCCGGCCACACCCTAACGACGCTAGGCCAATTGTGCGCCGCCCTATGGGACTCCAAATCATGGCCGGATGTGATACAGCCTGGAATTGAACCAGGGTCTCTAGCACTGAGATGCAGTGCCTTAGACCACTGTGCCACTCGGGAGCCCCTGACACAGAACAGGCAGAGCAGAAACATGTCTGTAAGTGGAAGAAAATTATGAAACTGGAATATCCCTGCGCTCTAAAATGGTAAAAGAAATAAAATAATCCACGCGCGCAGACGCATGAAGAGTCCCTTTCTTGATCATGTGAGGTAGAGCTAATCCAATCACTAGCCTGTCTGCTCTATGCTGAAACATACATGCATTCAACTACAGAAATACCTAACTTTGTTCGTTTGGAAATGCTTTACTACCTTGAATACCAATGGTTACTTTGACCCGGCTAAAATATAAATATTACATACTAGTATGCTTCATTGTAGCAGGGGAAGATGATGCTATAGAAGCCCCTTGAACAGTGAATACCTGTTCCATTATTCTTTCTATCCAACCAATGTTAAAGACGTGTGCCCAAAAATAAATGGCAGGTTCATTGGTTCTAACTGAGGTAGAATCTTGGATATTCAAGGGCATAACGGTAATGGGAAGGAAATGAGTGCAAAGGGAATTAACTGAAACAACCAGCGGTGTTCCACACACTGCCTGTCCTCAGAGGTCACTCCCAGCATAGAGGTTGGACAGAGGTTTCTTAAAAAGAGGCTGTGGGGCTCATTGGTGATAATGGGATGGGAGAGTAATGCCAATCGTTTACGGAAAACAAAGAGCAGAACCCTCATTCTCAAGAATACATAGAAAACGAATAGACTTACACAAAACGCCCCTCAAGGCACTAATTTTCAGATAAGCAGTGCTACTGACATCTCATCCTGGGGGCTTTTCAGTCAAGGACAACGCTGCTCCTTGTCCTCCTAACACACACATATATATTTTTTGTTGTTGTTGTTTAAAAGCATTAAATAGAATGAAATAAATACATACATTTTATTTCATATATAAATGTGTTGGCCCTTGTGTCAAAATTGCCACATAAAAATAAGTACTTAGGAAAGGATGAACTGAAATGACTACATTTGATGAAAAAAAGATTTCCTATTATCAATGTGCTAGCGTTAAAAATAGAAACATTAGCATTACTATTATGGATTGATCTTATAATGTACTTGAGTCACTAATACTCAGTATCTATTGAGTGTTGTGATCCCCAGGATACGATACATCTGAAGAGCATAAGTATTTCAGGGGAAAGACTGCACAATTTAACAAGGAAAAACTTCCCTCACCTTCTTGAAGTGAAAGGTGAGGGAAGGAAACATGGTCCCCTTTCCTCTGATTAGAAGCTTTTATCAGTCAATTTAACATCAGAATCATAACTTAAGATAGAACACTTCAGATACAGACCCCCACACCTCACCATGACTAAGAAGACCCAAGAGATGAAAAAAAAAAAAAAATCAAATTTGTTTAAGTTCAAAGTTAACATCTGCCATTTTTCCAAGGCCTTTTTCGCCACTGTAAAACCTGGATTTTGCCCACTTAATAATCATATATACTCTCAGTCTCTGACTCTATGTACAGCTATACAAACAGACAGCAGACAGGGTGTGGGCCTGGGTCCTGGTGGCTGTGGGGAGCAGAGAGGGAGCAGTTGGTTGGGAAGTCTCCAAGTCCTGTCTCCTTCACCACGGTCTGCCCATACAGGTGGCTGTTCTGCTTCACTTGCGATCGTCAATGGTCTTAATGAATTCCACTGCCGCGGTGAACTGCATCCACCAATAGCACTCCTCCCCACTCAGCCGGCTGGCGTAGAAATTATTGATGTACTGAATAGTGGACAGCAGGCAAGGCGGGTTTGCCTGGAGGGAGGGGGCTCACATTAACCACGGAGAGAGCCACACGTCCGCCATGTATTATACATGCCGTATGTAAATATGTCCATACAAGTTATCATACAGCAAGATCTTTATGCTACTACACATTTACTATACAGTTGTCTAGGTGAGAAAAAATTGTCAGAAAGTCTGCTAAGGATTCAGTTTAACCCTCTGCATTTTAGGGAGACAAGGGTTATACTTCTAGCAAAGCCTATCATTTTAATAACCATGTTTGTGAAATTAAAGAGAAGATTTAATGAGGTATCAATTTTCATTATCTAAAGTGAATATGACATTGTAAACATCTCAGAGTAACTTGATATCAGTTTGCGATGGATGCTCACCTTTATCAGGACAAAGACGAGCACAGGGACAAAATCGTCAGCTCCGGGGACAGAGTCCTCGTTGGCCAGACTCAGAAGATTCATGATGGTGGAACACATGCGTAAAATACACTGCACTTTGTCCCGAGGGGTCTTGTAGGCACTGATGGTCCGGATCTCTGACTGGGCAGACGGCCAGGGAGCCTCCCTCGCATACACCTGGAGCCACACAGGAAAAAGCATTCAGCATGTCAAATCTGTAGAGCTCCAAAACATCAACACAAAACATCTTAGACTTTGAAGGACAGTTGGGGGATACAAATCTGTGGGGCATTACCTCTGGGATTTGAAGAGCTTTGTGATTCGCTGTCACCACTTTTGAGAGACGTGCTATGTGTTCCTGAAGAAGCCTAGAGGGGGAAAACATGGCTGTAGAGAGCAATAGATACAGTAGCCTAAGATAAACGCATAACATACCAACACAGGGTATTGGTTATTCAAATATGTCAAAGACACTGCTGCTACAGTAGCATCAGAGGAGAGGATTCTGGGTCATTTGATAGCGTCAGGGGTAGCAGCCACACCGAGGCTGGGGCTGTGTGACTGAGGTGAGGTGGCGGCGGTCACCGTTACTCACTGGTCTCTCAGGATGTCCCCGTCCTGGTTGGGGTAGAAGGCCAGCTTGAAGATGCGGTTCATGACGCTGCGCTCGATGGCCATCTGGGCATCCTGCAGCTGATCCTCGCTGGCGTACTGCCAGATGGCATCATGGGCCATGGCGCCGTACAGGTAGCGCAGGAAGTCCTCCACCGCAGCCGTCTTGTCATCTGACGCTGTGCACCCCTGGAAGGCTGGGGGGGGGGGGGGGGGGGGGGGAGACAGATACACTGAGCACTATGCACCCCTGGGAGACTGGGGGAGGAACCTGAGATACAGTATTTTAGAGAGGTTACAGATTGACACACTGCAGTGTGGTGCAGGTAGTTAGGTTGAA
The DNA here is from genome assembly GCF_901001165.1 of Salmo trutta. NCBI lineage: Eukaryota > Metazoa > Chordata > Actinopteri > Salmoniformes > Salmonidae > Salmo > Salmo trutta. The sequence continues at coordinate 21,107,818 of NC_042983.1, read as the reverse complement.
TATCAGTGTCTGTATTTTGAATTCCACTCTATGGCCATTCAGAGAACAATCAACTAGCAGAGACAACATCAGTAGATTCATGGTTACAATATCACAGTGAGTGTGTCAGTAATAAGCAGCAGAGACCTTTGATGAAGTCCAGGGACTTAGCCTCCATGTGTTCCAGTAGGAGGCGAACACAGACTGTGGTGAAGTAGCGGTTAGCCACCTCCTTGTCCCTCAGCACCCTCTGCAGCAGCCTCTCCAGGTGGGCATGGGATGTCTGCAGGCCCTGCCGACACCGCGTCAGATACGCTATGTAGGGTGCCCGCTTCCTACCAGAGGGCACAACAAACACACACACACAGGCATTATGGATTATGCTTATTAACAGTTGTGTTCAGTGACAAAATGATGTTGATCTGAGATGATACCAGTGAAATAAGACAGTACACTCAATATTCATTGACAGTCTACCAAAATGTTTATTTTATCCTTTCAAATAGACATACACAGGTATTTCAAACAAAATATAACCAACTATGCCACAGAACTACGTCCTTGCAGTAGAATAGGTGAATGTGCAGTGCTGGTCCTTCGGCAGCATGTCTGTCTTCCTCCAGTTACCTGTAATCCTCAGCAATGGCAGCCAGCAGCTTCTTGCAGGTGCGTGCGTCGAAGCGGCTGACGCAGCGCGTGGTCTCCTGGATCTGGGCCATCTGGTTCTTATCCTGCAGGTTGATGGCCTCCGCCAGCTGGACCTTCAGGAAGCACACGATCTCGTTGTCTGGGAAGGAGACGGAGGTGGGTCAGATACGCAGGCCCCTCACTGGGAGGAGGGCCTGCCCTGCTCCCCCACCTGACATGTGGATGTGACTGATGACTACAGAGATGGCGTCTTATGGATTTCAAATGTAATCATTTCAAAGGATTGTGTGTGGCCGTGCCCTGATGGTAAACGTGTAGTGGGATGGCTTACTTACAGGAATGAATGTGGCCAGATATAATATGGACAGTGATGATAGAATGTGCACAACAGATTATCAGGGATTTTTTACAGTAGCTCGTCTGGTACCTTCAAAGTCTGTGTGGTCAGGCAGCCCATTGCGCGTGGTGGCAGGAGCCATGAGAGGGAAAGCCACAGACTCTGCTGAACACAAGGCCAGTCTCAACTTCTTCTTTGCATCACTGCAAAATATGAGTAAAAAAATAGCCAAATGTAGATTTGACAGTCTTATCACTCCGTCTTTTGCCTCTGAAGCACTTCTGGCTAATTAAGCATTGCATGAAATGATGCATAAACAAAGATCTTATTATTACTATTATCAAAATCCTAGCTGTGTGATTCCTGTGAGTTGCTGAGCATTGACTGACCTGAATGAGAACTTGTTGGAGTCGTGTTGCTGGGCTGTCTGGCTGGCTGAGTCTGGCAGGTCGTCTGTGGACATGTTCTGCAGAGCTTCGTCTCTGGGGGAGTTGTGCACACACTCCTCTCCACACAACTCTGTGTACAACACATTCACACGCTCAAATTCATTTAACATGCGTGTGTGAGTGGGTGTAGCTGAGCGAGAAAGACACTGACCTGTGGCGTCGTAGGCTGCAGCAGTGGCTCCTTCACTGGGACTGGTCCTCTTGATGTTCCTGTACTTGTCAAGGATGTCTTCTGCTGCCTGGGCCTGGGAGTTCCTGGACAGAGGGTCATCTGACACACACAGGAGACACCACAGACACACACAGGACACATCAGGATTAAACCCACCATGGGAAACATGCCCAATTCCTTTCCCCGTGATTCAACAATATCTGAGTGCAATGACAGTAAATCAGGACAGACCTTGTGGGACACGTTCATGGCCCATATTGTCTTTCTCCTGCTTGTCCCTTTTCCGTAAGGCTGCTATCGGAGCTGTGGAGAGGGCATAATGAGTGAGCTAGGAGAAGTCCAGCTATGCTCTCAACGTCTCTGGACCACAGTCCCATCATGACTCACTTCACACAGCAGTGCTTCATGACAGCATGTGTTTATACAAGGTATTTTCTGACTAACAATGCAGAGGAGAGATGCATACCGTAGCATAGCATCATATCACTGAACAAAACGAAGGAGATTTATCCATCTTTTCACTGAGTGAAAATAGCAAAGGAAAAGAGTGGTAAATAAAACCAACATGGCTGAAATAATACGACTGCCAGACCACAATGGAGAAATAAGATCATACATATATACACCTGATAAAATATCAATATATACAGTAAGTGTATATATTTGTACAAATAAGCAGGTGAGGCTCATCCTAATAACGTGTCAACTAGACAAACAGGATGTGTCCAAATAACAGATGTATCCTACAGGACTGATATTTAAAGGGAGAGAATGTGGAGAGGACTAGCAATGATTAGACTAAATGGGTTGCCATTCTGTGCGCTCCACTAACATTGGCTCACAATGTTGTATCGCAAACAGTACAGTGCAAAAAGAAAAATGGAGACAACCAAAACAAATGCATGAATGCTGAGCCGGAGACATCAACTCAGGTGGCACCATGTCACATCACAGCTTTATTACAAAGGGCCACGTCTACAAGCCTCATGACCTACAGAACTCAGCCACTGGCTTCAGAGCCGCTAGCTCAATGGTGACAGTTACAGTGTCGGGACGTGTTACCTGGGACTTCATTCTCAGCCGTCCAATACAGCACTGTGTGAGGAACACAACAGACAAGGTTGGCCTTTCACGCACTCAGTCTGCCTGGCTGCCACTCTGAGGGGCTACACATCACCATGGTATTCACAGCAGCAGCAGCAAGGCCAGGCCAACAGAAGGGCCTTTATGTGGACGTCACAGGTTTACACTTCTCTTTGCAGATCTGGCTTTATTAATACAACTTTAATGTTCACTAAAGGAACATCATTATCTAAAAGAGTAATACGCAGTCATCTCTTGTAGGCACAGCTCATTATTTCCCTGACACTTCCATGAGAAATGGTTTTGGAGTTTAACTGCAACAAGAGATGTGTAATCTATCCGCGGTGCTGACAGCGAGGTCTATGTAATGACCATTAGGCTGGGGATGACAGGAGTGCTTGGAGGGGTACCACCGCACAATCTACACCTGCTCAAACCCCTCACAAGAATGATTAGTTTCACAAACTAAAAATAAATCTAGCGCAAGTGAGACGTGAGAAAAGACATGTCTGGTGTAACTTTCAACAACAACAAACAGTATTTGAAGGAGAGATCATGCATCATCACTCCCTTTCTCGCGTTACAAACTGTACAGGTCTTAAACACTCCATTTTCTGCAACAGTTGTGATTAAGAGAAGATCGTGAAAGAGTGAAAATAATGTACAATACATAGGAACCATGCAATTCTCTAACGAATTGTAACAATTTTCAACCCACTAAAAACATTTCTTGCAACAGACAGCATGCCAAAATGACATAGTGGGGGAAGAGAGTAGTTGAAGTTATTCTTTACCTTTGGGAATGGCTGACTGAAAGCGTTTCTTCCACCACGGTCTGTTGCGATCAGACTTCTCCTCATCACTGTCCTTTCTCTCCTCAACCTTTGGGAAAACAGACATTCAAGTATGTTTTAGAATTCATAGTGAGATACTGTACGGTAGGACAGGAAAGAAAGGCTTACAGTAGAGTTCATACTTAGACTAATGCTATAGAGCAGGTCTAAAACTAGGCTTGGAGAGCAGCATACAGGACTGACGCACGACACAAGCAACGATGACCAGCAGCTCTCACCTCTCCTTTCAGGGAGTCCTTGCTAGGAGACGAGAACGGCCCCATAAGGAAGGCCCCGACATGGTCCCGCTCTTCGGCTGCAGCCCTGCGGTTCAGGCCCGGGTCGCTGGTGGGTCGGCGGCCTGGGCACACAATGTCAGAGCTGCGGCTGCGTACCAGCCTGTCTGTGTAGGAGTGGCGCTGCTTGGTGTGCTCCAGCTCGGCTTGGGCCAGGCAGTGGGGCGTGAACAGGGAGTAGCGGGGATCTTGTCCCAGGGCACAGGTCTCTGGGATGGGAGGGTCAGGGGGAGGATGAAGGGGCCTGGCGTAATGCACCTTGGGCCTCACAATGGTACCAGTGGAGGAATCTGTGGGGGGGAAAAAACATGGCTTAGTTTGGTTATACAGCTTAATACATAGGGGTGTATCACACTCTCAATTACCCAGATTGTCCAGAAACAAAAGAACAGCAATACAATTAGGAAGTAAGGGACAGTACTAGAGAGGTTGGTGGGAGACAAGCCCTAGGTGTGGGTAGGCCACCTGTTCCAAGGGTAGAATGTCTCTCCTGAAAAGCTTCCAATGGCAGCCTGGTGCCATGAGCACAGTGGGACAAGGGGACTGAGCCAAAGTGCCTGGGGTGAGGTCTCTCAACCTGTCATCCCTTCACCTTGCCACAGACACACAGCCCTGCCACAGCTCCCCTCCCTCTCCAGCCATCTCCTCCTCCACTCACAAAAACCTTTGAGCAAGACAGGGCCACAATTTACCAAGAGCAGAGAGAATAAAGAGCAAACTACAATGGAAATATTATACACCAAATGAGCTAATTGAAATGACATTCCCACGCAGTAGACATTTTTATTGCACTAATGTTTTGTCCAGTAATTGGGGCGAGACTCTTTTGGTTCATTTCTCAGAGCTCAAGCTGTTCTGTGAGCCCACGCCATTAGACAACTTAATGATGCTCATTTCCGGGTTTGATTGGACACTCGACACAGCAAAGACCCCAGAGCATTGTGGAAGCAGAAATTACCTTCGCCGGAGGAGAGGGGATCAAACATGGCCAGTAAGGAGTCAGCCTGAGAGGGCGGAGAGGCCAAACTGTGATGTGCTCCTGAAACAACAAGAAGGGAAATAGAGAATTATGAATGACATTCATACACTAAACAGAGAGCCACTTTCTGCTATAATTGGTCATGTCATTGAAAAACGCATGGGCTATTCTGTGCTTCGTATTATACAAAGAGAGTCATCATCATGTACCTACGCTTTGTATTTGAGCAATATGGTCTAAACATCTTATATGGAAACATAGCAGAAAGACTCCAACAGGGTCAGCAGCATTCTAGTGTAGTGGAGAGGTTGTGGCAGCTCAGCTGTAGAGCAGACAGGGATTGATAGGTCTTGCTGATGACAGTGTAGTGATGGCACAGCCAGGCCAGGGTTGAGGTGACTCTTCCCGCTCTCCTACCGTGGGATGACTCCTCCCCATCTGGACTGGTAACAGAGTCCTTCCCCCCAAAGTCCGAGCTGCACTCTGACCGCAGGTCCTCTGTCTTGTTGGGGATGTCTTCTGATGTCGCTGCACAAGAAAAAATGTCTGTTCAAAAGTCTGCCATCCAGGAGATGTTTACATTTGGTGGAAGACTTGGTTTGGCTGCCTAGCTCTTATTCTGAGGGATTGAATGTGTGACATTTGAAAGGTAGCAGCATGACACCGTACACACTGTATTGAGAGGATATGCCGAATGATCCCACTGGGACCTCTAAATATGGTAGCTGGAGATCCCATGGGTGGGGATGGTGACACAGATAGCTGCAGTAAGAGTGATAATCAGACAGAGCCTATCCATCGGCCCGGCCCCTCTGGGACATGTTCCTATAGGAGCTCAGCCATGGGCACTGGCCCAGTCCTCTTCATCTGGGATGCTACGGCAAGCATGTCAGCACGGCTTGTTCACCTGAGCTACCAGTACAGAGTGCCAGGGCTAACCTCTGTGTCCTTGCCAAACTCTCACACCGACCTGATTGTCCTGGCTATTTAGCATTATTTGACGGTTTTCCAACTAACACAGACAACTCCCAACGTGGTTTTAAACTAACCTGCATGTATTCTATGTAACTGACTGGTTAGGTTGCTTTTACTTGATTTCCCACTATGTGTGTTTTATATGTAATGAAACCTGATGTATAGGGTGTAACCGCACAACTTCAATGAGTGACAGACGCAGGGTACCTGAGACGACACTGAGCCCTGGGGTGCTGGGCCGAGAGCTGACCTCTCTGACCTCTGTGTCATCAGAGGTGCTGCCCACCCCTGAGCAGCTCTCTAGCTCCTGTAGACGCTCCTCCTGCTTCAGGTCTGGGGCTTCTGGAGGGGATTAGGAGGAGGTACAGACACACACAGTCACACCCCGTTATAGTCAGTGGTTAGTTCTTACATACAGTAGGCAGCCTAAAATAGGCCAATGAATGCCAATGTACACCTTGCTGTATGTTTGCTCTCCCTTCTCTGGGAGGACAAAGTAATAGCTAAGAAAAGCTCATATGCACGAAAGAAAACAAACCATCTACAACTGACAGAGAAAAACAGAAAGTCGAGTCCAGCCCATTTTGTGGCTGCCCAATGGAGCTGTTCAGCTTAACCCAGAGGCTCCATAGTAACAGCCATAGTCATTTGCATGCTCATTAGTAATAATGTGTTAGTGAAGTGCTCTTTGGAGTGTAGTTTTCTGCTGCCTAGCCATGAAACAAGCGCTCAACTCCAGGTGAGCGTCAGATAGCCCTATTACAGAGGAGAACAGGGGCAGCAAACGGAACAAAAAGCAATCAAGACACTCACGCATGTCAATTTAACACTGCACATATTGCAACGGTGTACTTCAATTAACAGAGTCCGACAGACAACAGCACTCCTTGCACATTTCCTCACGACTGTTCCTTCACTACAGGTGCAAACACACCTGGAGGTTCCTCTGGGGAAGCCCAGAGCTGCCTTATACTGTCACAGGCAGATGTGCCCTGATAGACAGGCTAGTGCACACAAACATGACAGATTACACCCACTTCCTTGATTTGGAACTGGGGGACGCCACACCTGGCATGTCCGCCCACACACACGGAGATTCATACCGTGCACACACCTACTGGAGTGACTCATGCAGATGCAGTGCATGGAGGAAGACAAGAAAATGAATCTACATAGAAAATGTGTGTAGAAAGTTGTGAAATAGACAGGAGACTCCATTCAGCCCCTATAATCCCCTTCTCCACACTGAACCCACCTGAGTCACTGGGCAGGACCTCCACACTCCAGGCCTCGCTGGTGGTCTCGGAGATGGTGGATCCATATGGGTCTAGCAGCACTGAACCGGAGCCTGGTAGACACAGCAGGCTGCCCAGCATGTTCTCTACAGCCGCCCCTGAGCACACGCACAGACAGACACAGAGAGAGAAAGCCTGGGGTCACGGGCATTTCATGCTGGGCCCAAAGGCACACACACACACACACACTACTGTGCCAAAGGTCAAAGGTTAATGGTAATATCTCACCCCACCGCCGCCTCCTGAGCCATGACTTTGAGCTGTTGATTAAGCCGGGCATTACTCACAACCAAATTACCCCTCACCCACCCTCCCACAAAGTCCTCCACACGACGTCCCTCCATTTCGATTTGGGATGCTGCGGCAGGTTAACAAGGCGGAAGAATGCGGAGGAGGGGAAAGAGCTAGCAGGTGTGAGTGGGAGTATGGTGGCCGGGGTGCGGATCATGAGTCGACCCGTGGTACCCACACTCCCAGGTACGCCATGTTTCCACTTCACAGCACACACACAGGCGCACGTGCGTGACAGCGCCCAAGCAACAGTCTGCAGGGCGGGGGCAGGGCCCTTCCTTGCGGCAGGAGAGCTCTACCCTGCTGTCCATGTTTACAGTCTTCAAGGTAGAGGCACAGAGCGCTTGTCTTTCAGGTGGATGATTAAATGAGTGGCACAACAAGAAGTGAAACAATTAGAATGTCTGCCTCATTATCATGGTAATCTTATCAGTGGGATAATGAGGTATTAATGGATATTTAATGTGCATCTCATAACCCAATCCCTTGGAGAAAACACATAAGGAAACCGTTGTAAATTCACTTAATGATGGAAAAGTCCCCCAACGCCATATTCCGAGCAATGAAAAATGGTGGATGCAAATGAGAAGGAACCAAGGTCAATAAGACTGCAGAGACTGAGTGCATATATGAGAGAGAGGGAGAGAGAAAGAGGTTTGCATGGAATAAAATGAACAATTCTGATGTCTTAAGGCGTCAGCATGCTTCAGTTCGGCTGTTGCCAAGCAGAACTTGGCTAACCGAACAAGTGTGCTCGCAAACTCCCTTAAAAAGGACCTTCTCTTCAAAAACGAAAAGAAAAAAAACAGCAATAGTACTGTTTGGCCATTTTGAAACGCCGTAGCCACTTCTCCAAAATAATCAGAACTAATCTATGTCAAGAAATCTGTCATTAATTTTGACGTTTTTACCGAATACATTTTTTTGCGTGATTTTACATCTAAGATGTTCGGTGCATTATTTTTCAATGAAAACGTGTCGTCTCTCATTGAATGACAAGACTATTGAAGAACCCCTACTGTTGACCAATCACCGATAAAGGGGCGTAGAATTCGACTCCGACCTTCAGCTTGCCTCCAGAACGTTTTTGGTGTGCATGACCAACCCCCCAAAAAAACTCACCGAAGCCCAGAACGTCACAAAATGTTGTCATAATATATGCATGGTTGTATGCATCCAGTTGGATGTACTGCCAAATTATCTAAAACAACATTTGAGGCAGCTTATGGTATAGAAATTCATGTTAAATTCTCTGGAAATAACTTGTGGACATTCCTGCAGTTAGCATGTCAATTGCACACTCCCTCAAAACTTGAGACATCTGTAGCATTGTGTTGTGTGACAAAACTGCACATTTTAGAGCGGCCTTTTGTCCCCAGCACGAGGTGCACCTGTGTAATGATCATGCTGTTTAATCAGTTTCTTGATATGCCACACCAGTCAGGTGAATGGATTATCTTGGCAAAAGAGAAATGCTCACTAACAGGGATGTAAACAAATTTTAGCACAACATTTGAGAGAAATAAGCTTTTTGAGTATATGTAACATTTCTGGGATCTTTTATTTCAGTTCATGAAACCAACACTTCACGTGTTGCATTTATATTTTTGTTCAGTGGAAAAAGAAATGTCTAAGGATTTGGTGTAAACATTATTTGCTGATTTGGGATATTGTTTCACATACATACATCTCCCCCCCCCAGAGGTCCTTAATACACTGAACAAAAAATAAAAATGTTTTTAAATAAATATATATAACACACACGTGGCATATGTTGGAACTCCTTCAAGACTGTTGGAAAAGCATTCCAGGTGAACCTGGTTGAAAGAATGCTGAGAGTGTGCAAAGCTGTCATTCAAGGCAAAGGGTGGCTAGTTTGAAGAATCTCAAATATAAAATACATTTTGATTTGTTTAATACTTTGTTTACGTCATGATTCCATATGTGTTATTTCATAGTTTTGATGTCTTCATAATTATTCTACAATGTAGAACGCAGTAAAAATAAAAACCATGGAATGTGTAGGTGTACAAACTTTTGACTGGTACTGTATGTCTTACCAGCTATTTCCTGCAGTCTATCTTCGTCCATGTTGGGGTCAAAGTCGCTGCCCAGCACGTCTGTGCTCCAGGTCTCACTCACAGTCTCAGAGATATCCCGGTCATCTGTCAAGCCCATCATATCTCGGATCTCAAACTTCCTCAGTTTGTCATCCAGGTTGTCCTGAGTGGTGGCTGGGGGTTAGAAATATTGACAAAGTTAAGGCACGTTTGTCGCAGATGAGCAGGGACCCTGGGCATTTCTTTTGGTGTTTTTCAGAGTCAGTAGAAAGGCCTCTTATTGTCCTAAGTTTTCATAACTGTAACCTTAATTGCCTACCGTCTGTCTGTAAGCTGTTAGTGTCTTAACGACTGTTCCACAGATGCATGTTCATTAATTGTTTATGGTTCATTGAACAAGCATGGGAAACAGTGTTTAAACCCTTTGGAATGAAGATCTGTGAAGAAATTTGGATTTTTACGAATTATCTTTGAATGACAGGGTCCTGAAAAGGGGACTTTACTTTTTTTGCTGATATAGATACATACATACACACACCCTATAAGACAGAGGTCCTAACTACACTGAACAAAAATATAAATGCAACATGTGAAGTGTTGGTCCCATGTTTCATGAACTGATATAAAAGACTCCAGAAATGTTCCACACGCACAAAAAGCTTATTTCGCTCAAATTTGTTCACATCCCTGTTAGTGAGGATTTCTCTTTTGCCAAGATCATTCATCCACCTGACTGGTGTGTCATATCAAGAAACTGATTAAACAGCATGATCATTAGACAGGTGCACCTTGTGCTGGGGACAATAAAAGGCCACTCTAAAATGTGCAATTTTGTCACACAACACAATGCCACAGATGTCTCAAGTTGAGGGAGTGTGCAATTGGCATGCTGACTGCAGGAATGTCCACCAGAGCTGTTGCCAGATAATTTAATGCCAGTTTCCCTTCCATAAGCCAAAACAAAGTAAAAAAAAAATTATATATATATATATATATATATACACATATATACTGGAATGAGTATGGGGTTCTAAAACTTTTGACCGGTAGTGTAGCTGATTTCTCCTCACAACACACCATGTTCATGCTCCAGCAGTTGTAGAGCCTCCACCCCATTGCTCCCCGATGGCCCAGCTCCCAGCTCTGACACAGACTCTCCCTCCAGGTCCAGAGACGACACAGAGTTAGACCGGTTGGACGGACCTGTGCAAAGAAAACAATTACATTGTGACATCTCTAACTACAATGCATCAGATTACAAAGTCCTCTTCTGAATCCTCTTTTTGTCGTACATTAACAGTTACTGTGGTTTACATAAGATACACTATAATAACATATATTATAAACCTAATTCCATGGTCAAACATTGAACACATTCTGTTGTGTTGCTTTAGTAACTACTGAGTTAACAAGGCATGTGGGCCGTTAGCACACTGACCCTCTGAGATACCCTCCAGGTTGTCACTGCAGAGGGAGAAACGCAGGGTTTTGTCTGGTTTGCAATGGTGCTTGGTGTCGTCTGCAGGAGTGTACCCTTGTGCTCCATCAGTCTGCTGCACGGTCAAAACCTGAGAGAGAACAGCACTGGTTACTGCCATCCTGGCTCTTGATGTGGGCTTCCAATAATGACAAATACATTTGTTATATCAAAGTATATGTAAACGTAACTGATCTTTGATTTCCACTATTGTGTGGAACTGTATTACAGCACATCTCCATAATGAACTAATCTTCATGATCCAGGCTCCTTAATTACCTCATTCTCTGACATCATGCCGGGGATGGTCTGCGGGCTGCTTCCTAGTGAGATCACCAGCACCTCTTCTGGCATCACCTCCTGCAGGGACTCCATGGAGCTGGCCTCTGCTTCCCCCTGCTGGGCCAGCTCAGTACGGCTGCGACTGCGGGAGGCTGCTGGGGGAGCAGGAGGACAGACGGGATGAGGCTAACTAAATAACAGAGATTTAGGGATAGCAGGGGACAAGGAGTTACTCTAATATTCACTCATTAACAGAAATTCAGAGAGCGCAAAAGACTGGGTTTCAACTATAAAAATAAAAGCAAAAAGTAGGCAATATACTAACTATAAAACAACCGAAAGTACAGACTCGCATACACACAACTACATAGACTGCTTTGCTAGTTAGATTACCTGTAAGTTGCTCCCAACCTTTCAGTTTTGCATAGTGAAAGAAGTATTGCAGTGAACAGAAATATTGGACTCATGAATATCTCACATTTAAAATAACCTGTGCAGTGTAATACAGGTCAATGACTGCATCCAATCAGGTTCACAAATTACAAGTGCATGCCAAACACAATGATGCAGCCACACTCATCACAATCTGCACATGGCATGCATACCATTCTAATGACCGACCTGATGGATTTCTACAGGATGACAATCTGTTCCTACATTGTGCTCTGTATGTTTTTTTTACATTTATTTTATTTCACCTTTATTTAACAAGGTAGGCCAGTTGAGAACAAGTTCTCATTTACAACTGCGACCTGGCCAAGATAAAGCAAAGCAGTGCGACAAAAACAACACATGGGATAAACAAACATACAGTCAATAACACAATAGAAGAAAACTATGTACAGTGAGGGCAAATGTAGTAAGGTTAGGGAGGTAAGGCAATAAATGGGCCATAACTGGGAAATAATTACAATTTAGCATTAACACTGAAGTGAGATGTGCAAGTAATGATACTGGAGTGCAAAAGAGCAACAAAAAATAACAATATGGGGATGAGGTAGTTGGGTGGGCTATTTACAGATGTGCTGTGTACAGGTGCAGTGATCGGTAAGCTGCTCTGACAGCTGATGCTTACAGTTAGAGGGGGAGATAAGTCTCCAGCTTCAATGATTTTTGCAATTCGTTAAAGTCATTGGCAGCAGAGAACTGGAAGGAAAGGCGGCCGAAGTAGATGTTGGCTTTGGGGATGACCAGTGAAATATACCTGCTGGAGCGCGTGCTATGGGTGGGTGTTGCTATGGTGACCAGTGAAATATACCTGCTGGAGCGCATGCTATGGGTGGGTGTTGCTATGGTGACCAGTGAGCTGAAATAAGGTGAGGCTTTACCTAGCAAAGACTTAGATGACCTGGAGCCAGTGGGTTTGGCGACGAATATGTAGCGAGGGCCAGGCAACGAGAGCATACAGGTCACAGTGGTGGGTAGTATAGGGGGCTTTGGTGACAAAGCAGATGGCACTGTGATAAGACTGCATCCAATTTGCGGAGTAGAGTGCTGGGGGCTACTTTGTAAATTACATCGCCGAAGTCAAGGATCGGTAGGATAGTCAGTTTTACAAGGGTATGTTCGGCAGCATGAGTGAAGGAGGCTTCGTTGCGAAATAGGAAGCTGCTTCTAGATTTAATTTTGGATTGGAGATGCTTAATGTGAGTCTGGAAGGAGAGTTCACAGTCTAACCAGACACCTAGGTATTTGTAGTTGTCCACATATTCTAAGTCAGAACCGTCCAGAGTAGTGATGCTAGTCAGGCGGGCAGGTGCGGGCAGCAATCGGTTGAAGAGCATGCATTTAGTTTTACTAGCATTTAAGAGCAGTTGGAGGCCACGGAAGGAGTGTTGTATGGCATTGAAGCTCGTTTGGAGGTTTGTTAACAGTGTCCAAGGAAGGGCCAGATGTAAACAGAATGGTTATGGTGCAATACTTTCAGAGGGATGCACGATCCCAACATCAGCAACTTCAATATCTCTTTAGCCAAAAGCATGTGCCTGAAAACATTCAGCAGACAACTAGATATAAACGATGTCAACAAGATGAAAGAGCAGGGCGAAGCAGGCATGGTCAAAACAACATGGACAAGAGCACATCTAGCTCTATCTGGTGGTGAAGCAGTGGGACTGCAGCTACATGGCTATAAGCATGGCTGTTACTGTATGTTTATGACTGGCAGTGGTACATGACTGGCAGGGGTACAAACACACGCTTTAGTTCTAGTCAGCCTCACAGGGCTGCCAGGCTACCCACCAAAAGGGGTAACTAATGGAATGTGTGCAGACAGGGTGGTGGTTGTGGAGTCCCAGGACGTTGCTAACTGTTGTCCTGGTCGTTCATTGGCAGCAAAGGCGGAAGGAAGAAGGTTGAGGGTGAAAGAGTATACAGGGCAAATATTTAGTAGCAACAGTATGAAAGTTTAAAATCTGATTAAAAAGGTTCATATTTTAGGGCAGATTGAAGCGGCTTATTTCATGGCAGAGGATGTTGTGCCCTCACATTTAATGAATGTATTTCTAATGGAGGAAGGTATACATTTCTCCATCCATACCAATTAAAAACGGTTCATTTATATTTGGTCATTTAATTGGTTGTCATTTCTGGAATGGAGCTCCAATCTAGAAGCTGCTAATTACCTGTAGAACAGTCCCAGAACCTCATTAGCGTCCTACATAACAGGGGCTTTCTAAGGCAGCCATTACAACTCCAGCAAACTGCTTATTTATTACCATGAATGAAACAACCTATAGTTAGTACATAAATACAGTAAAGCTGGTTGCAGTGTAGATTCAAACTGCACTCTCCAACTGGTGGCATCAGTTTCAGCAAAATACACTATTGAAAAGACATCCTATAATGGGAATGACAAGTACTGGAGATGAACATCGTACATCATTAAGCAGTATGTAATTCTATCTGTCAGAAAGCCAGTGGCTGCACATGCACAGTAACAATAGCTGAGGTAGGTACCTAAGTTCCTGTTCTTCTTGTTGGCGGGGGTGGTGGTTGGGGAAAGCTGGGGGGTGTTGGAGGGGGTGAGCTCCAGACTGTTGCTCTTCACTGTGCGGGACTGGGGCACGTTGGCCATTAGGGTCTCCAGGAGTATGTGCTCCTCCTCCCGGAGGTGGTCCCCTGCCATCACACTCCGTACAAAGTCCACCTGAACACCATATGATTGATTTACTTAATTTAATACTCTCACATCCTAGTCTCTATGTGGAACCTAATTATGATGTTTTTAATAACGCATGAATAGCTGAGCTGGTGGAGAACTTATGCCACAGGTGATAAGTACAGGGCTCTGCTTTACAATGAAACTAAAAGTGGAGCTTGAGACATGCTAATGTGCAGAATACAGCTAGGGTAATTGTTGATTATCACACTGTTATAAGGGAAGGTAGCTAAGGGAGGAGCCACTGTACTGTAACTCCAGGAATATGCGAGACTACTTTGTATACTTGAGTATGGTACATCCCAGTTAGGGTTCCTGCTTATTCCCTCCTGATTCCTGGAATTTTACTAACAGGATTTCTGGAAAACCTGGGACATTTGGGATAGTTACCAGAATTTTGCAACCCTAATACCAGTCCTTAAAACATAACGGCACTCAACAACCTGTGTGAAATGTCTCTTTCTGGTCTGACAAGTTTGGGCATGTCATGTAAATTTTCTGTAACATAGGAATCTCTACTGTTGCCTGTATAAAACATGGGTGTATACAATTCATAGGCTAGGCTAACTATATAACATTCAGACTCTGAGACAGTCAGATCAGCGGTGTACCAGGCAGAGCAGCTGACTGTGTGTCATGTACGCCACAGTCCTGCTGAGGCCTTCAAGTAGGTTCATGGAGGACATGGGCGGCGTCTCCACAGCTCTCCCTCCGATTACCACATCCAGGAAGGCAGCTACGCAGCTCTGAGGTGACACAACCAGACAGTCAACTTCAATAATAAGGCAAGAAGCAAAACATGTATTCAGAATGTAATAAAAGCTACCCCATGGGCAAACCGGTTCTATATTAAGATGTGTGTTTGAGGATATTACCTTATCGAACTTGGCCAAACTGTTTTTCCTCCTGGGGTCTCCATCACCGTCAGCCATTGCCAACTGTTGAAGAAGCTGCCCTACCTACAGGACAAAGATAATGATTAGAATACATACAAAGGTAACAATATTTTGTCTTATTATCTAACAGTTAAAACAGGATTTGTACTCTAAGCTGTCAATATAAGAGTAGTGTGGCTGTATGAATCTGTTGGCTCCTCCACTAACCTGCATGAGGTTGAAGCGAGCCACCTCGTTGATAGGGGCATCTGAGATTATGCCATACTGCTCAGGATTGACTATGGCTGGGCAGATGAAGCAGGTGAGCAGCAGGTCCGTGCACATGGTCCGCACCTCTCCCACCTCCAGCCTCTCCACACACGACAGCGTCTTGTACATCTGAGACACAATCCAGCGCAGGTTGTGGGGGAAGCAGTAGGTGTTCTGCTTCAGGTAGCCGATGAACTTGTTTACCAGGGTCACCAGCTTGGCCTCATTGGCCTCCACAGCAGCCGCCACCTTCTGCCTATAGCCCTCCGAGCCCTTCTCCCCAAACAGGCGCTCCTGCTGCGCCGGCGTGAAGCGCTCTGTCACCTTGGAGGGGTCCGTCTCCAGGTGGTCCTCGTCCTCCACCAGCAGCTGCATGATGGGCTCGTGGAGGGTGGCGGTTAGGAAGAGCTTGGCGGAATACAGCCCCTCAGAGAAGAGCTTGAAGAGGATGCTGAAGGCGCACGTGCCTCGCCGCAGCAGCCGCCGAGGGTTGTCGCTCTCCTTCAGCTCAAACTCCACCAAGTATCGCAGGACCTGGAATTTATAGAAACAGCAGCACTGAAACTAACTGCCTGATCACACTGCCTATGGGGATATGTAATAGTATCAGTAACAGGTGGCTGCTGTGGACTTTGTGAGTGCAACTGACTGGCTGTGTGTGACTAGCATGTTTATAGTGTAAGTGTATAAATCAGAAGATGTCCGGGCTGCTCACCTGCAACAGGTAGCTCTCATCCTCCTGCATGATACAGTTGCCATAGAGTGAGGTGAAGACAGTGTAAATGACCCCCTGTGTGTGCTCCTGGTTCAGCCTCTCCCCAGCCACCAGGCAGGAGGCCACCAGCCGGGGATTCTCCCGCACCCGGCCCAGGAACTCCCCATAGATGCTCTCTTGGAAGCCCAGAGTCTTGTAACCATCCAGGAACTGTGTGTCCTCCAGCACTTTGGCATGCTGGCAGCATTCGGCCGGGGAAGCCTCAGCACTGTAGGAAAGAGAGCTTTAATTACAAGAGCAGAAGGCTCCACAAACCAGGGGCTGGAATTGGGCAACAGTGGGCCACAATGGGCTGTTGATTAGTGGTTGGAGTGACATGTAATTGTATGACATTCTTGCTGATCACAGGACTCCTCTGATTCCTTGCAATTTCCCTTTTGACCTGCTAAACTAAATAATACTCAGCTGGGTCTGGCATGCACCGTGTTTGTATTTGGCAGGATCTACCATAAACAAGATGATCACATCAGGAAGATAAGACAGTTTAATAGTGTGGAATCCTACTTCAGGACTACTAAGTTAATAGTTCATTTAAAAAGGTAACTCGGTCACACGTTGCTGGACAATTTAAAATGCAGGACAATGTGCAGGACAATTTAAATTGTTTCTATTCTACAATTGGATCAATGGGCAATGTCAATGAAGTGCACTGGTGTAACAGTAGCTGTGGGGGCACCATGCTGACCTGGTGAGGATGAGCCGGTCGAGGTTGATCCTCTGCTGCTTGGTGATCCAGGCAGCACGGTACAGCCTCTCAGCAGTCTTCAGCACGTCCCCATTGAGTCGCTGAATCAGCTGCTTCTCTGAGGCCACATACAGCCGCTCCTGCTTCAGGTGATGGGCCAGAGTGTGGATGTCTGGCTTCATCTTTACCAGCTCACGCAGAGAGGCAAAGGACTGCGGAAGAGTGAGAGAAGAGAGGGATCAGTCACACTGGGAAATGAGTCCTAGACATTCAGGACAGAGCTACATACAGGGCAGTTTGGAGTAGATTTATAAGCGTGGACAATGTACCATTTCTATATCTAAGAGGAATTCAGATGAAGAGCAGGAAAGAACCCATTTCCTGTGGATGCATAGCTGGCAGAATCCTAGCTCACACATGGACAGAGGAATTGGATTGTCAGTAGTCAAGAGAAGGTAGAAACACTACTTCCATTGGCTGAGAATGACAGCAAAGAGAGAAGAGGGGTGGGGGGAGCTTCAAGCTATCTTCAGCAGCTGGCCCCATACTGGGACGGCCTTTAAAGAATTGAAATCTCCTACTCTCGCACACACAAGCGTCTGGTAGTATTATTCACAGCACAAAAGAATATGCAAATCTCTTTTTCTTCACACACATACACAAACCAGACAGAACGCATTAAATTTAAATGATTTCCTGGAGCATTCTATAACACAAAAGGCTCTTTGTGGATGGCTGCTCCCGAGGAAAACAGACAAGATTGTAAGGCTGGGAGGCCCGTAAAAGCGGCCCAGAAAACCCTGCCTCTGACAGAAGGCTACGGCTATCAGAGGACACAGCCTACTAGCTAGTAACATACAAGTGCAAATGCTTGATACCATTAAACAGAATTAATTAATGTGGTTTGAGGCATAAATATTGTGTAGAGGTTAGAAGCATTTTTTAACATGCCAAATAAGCAAGGTTATCATCATGGGTAATACACAAGGCAGTCTCTGTGTTTCTTTAGTATGCTAAATCCAATGGACAGTCCACTGTGGAGTTTTCTGGAAACATGAACACTGTGGAATCTCTGCTAAATCAAATTCTGTCAAATGTATATAAGGTTAATCAATAGATTAATGGACGACTAGTATACTTGCCCATGAGATGATGCATATGCCGTATTCTCTTGAAAGAGAGGACTACATTTGTCACAGTCCTGCGGGGAAGAGAAAGGGTATAGGCCTAGGGCCGACAGACAGGTGGTACTGTAGGAACTGTGGCCTGGTACTGGTAGTAAAGCCATTTCTGCGTTAGAGATTTGTTGAGTAGACTTACAGTGCATTCGGAAAGTATTCAGACCCCTTGACTTTTTCCACACTGTTACGTTACAGCCTTAATCTAAATGTATTAAAAGAATCTGAAATATCACATTTATATAAGCTTTCAGACCCTTTACTCAGTACCTTGTTGAAGCACGTTTGGCAGCAATTACAACCTTGTATGACGCTACAAGCTGGGCACACCTGTATTTAGAGAGTTTCTCCCATTCTTCTCTGCAGATCTTCTCTGTCAGGTTGGATGGGGAGCATTGCTGCACAGCTATTTTCAGGTCTTTCCAGGGATGTTCGATTGGGTTCAAGTCCAGGCCTCTCAAGGACATTCAGAGACTTGTCCCGAAGCCACTACTGTACTGTGTTGTCTTGGCTGCGTGCTTAGGATTGTTGTCCTGTTGGAAGGTGAACCTTCGTCACAGTCTGATGTCCTGAACGCTCTGGAGTAGGGTTTCATCAAAGATCTCTGTACTTTGCTCCGTTCATCTTTCCCTCGATCCTGACTAGTCTCCTAGTCCCTGCCGGTGAAAAGCAACCCCACATCATGATGCTGCTGCCACCACCATGCTTCACTGTATGGATGGTGCCAGATTTCCTCCAGACTTGATGCTTGGCATTCAGACCAAAGAGTTCAATCCTGACTTCAGCAGACCAGAGAATCTTGTTTCTCATGGTCAGAGTCTTTTAGGTGCCTTTTGGCAAACTCGGGCTGTCATGATGCTTTTTCTGAGGAGTGGCTCCCGTCTGGCCACTCTACCACAAAGGCCTGATTAGTGGAGTGCTGCAGAGATGGTTGTCCTTCTGGAAGGTTCTCCCATCTCCACAGAGGAACTCTGGAGCTCTATCAGAGTGACTATCTTGTTCTTGGTCACCTCCCTGACCAAGGCCCTTCTCCCCAGATTGCTCAGTTTGACCAGGCGGCTATCTCTAGGAAGTGTCTTGGTGGTTCCAAACTTCTTCCATTTAAGAATGATGGAGACCACTGTGTTCGTGGGGAGCTTCAAAGCTGTAGAAATTATTTGGTACCTTTCCACACATCAGTGCCTCGACACAATCCTGTATCGGAGCTCTACGGACAATTCCTTCGACCTCATGGCTTGGTTTTTACTCTGACATACACTGTCAACTGCGGGACCTTACATAAACAGGTGTGTGTGACTTTCCAAATCATGTCCAATCAATTGAATTCACCACAGGTGGACTCCAATCAAGTTGTAGAAACATCAAGGACGATCAATGTAAACAGTATGCACTTGAGCTCAATTTCAAGTCTCATAGCAAAGAGTCTGAATAGTTATGTAAATAAGGTATTTCTGTTTTTAATAAATGTGCAAAAAAAATCTAAAAACCTGTTTTCGCTTCGTCATTATAGAGTTGTGTGTGTAGATTGATGAGAAAATATTTTATCCATTTTAGAATAAGGCTGTAACGTAACAGAATGTGGAAAAAGTCAAGGGGTCTGAATACTTTCTGAATCCACTGTACCCAATGAGTAAGTAATGGAAAAGGGGAACTCGAAAGCAGAAGAAAACACAGTAGGTGGTGAGGAAAGGGCAAGGTTGGAATGTGTGAGACAGAATGACTGTAGTTACAGGTAGGTAGGCAGGTTAGAAATAGAATTCTCAGTCCAAAGCCACCCCAACCCTCTGTACATGATCCTTAGGCTCAGAACAAGGAAGCACACCATCCATCTGATCAAAACACCATAACAGCACCTGAACCAGTGATGTAGAGTGGTGGTGTTTAGAACCCAACCCAAACATCCCCTCAGTTGAACATACAACACAGGCCAACAGAACAAAGTGCTTTCTAAAGGCACTTGAAAGTCAGCCAAAGTCCCTTTTTCACTTCCCCTCCACATCAGATCAAGTAGGACTGTTTGCATGAGTAAGTTAACAACTTCAGTACACCATAATCTATGGTCCCCACCACACCACTGCTGAGCCGCAGCATCTAGGGCTGTCTCCCTTTGAAACTCGTCAGGCCTTCTTCCATTGGACTGCAGACATTTTACCAGCTCCTGAGTGCAATGCCTTGGGGTGCACACTGCACCTCCCTACAAGCACCTCCTCTCAGAATGAGCTCACACACCAGACACATAGCAAAACTCTACCTAGCCTATTCCAGCAATTTGGGCCCACCACTCCCCATATCCAATTGACAACATAGGATAGTCAGGTACTCTGTTTTAGATGATAAGGAAACTAAAAATATGAAATTAAAACCAGGGTGAGCAGGGTAGCTGAGAGTGTACTTCAGTCAAAACATAGATCTGATAAAAATGGTTACTTCACAGAAGCTCAGGCATACAGCACTCTTTCACTCGTGAGTTCCCAACAGAGGTTGTCCGTCACATCTAGTAGGCCTAGGCCTATGTTTGTCCTACAACAACTTTCATTATTGAGCAAAGCCTCTTGCATATGTCCATGTTTAACAGTACATGTGCCATACACACAATATACTCAACTGCTGTAGCCTGAAGAGGAGGCTCAGCATGTTTATGTTCAGATTATTGATTCTGGGATGGAGGGGTAGAGGGAATCGCACTGACACTGGTGTCTCCCTGGCCACTGAGAGGAGGGGCAATGTTGGGGGAGAATATGCTGTGTGGCATTACAAGCCCAATTGATGTTTTCAGTGAGTAGTTTCACTTGAGTAATTTCAATGCTTGGCTTGCTCTTCTGCTTTCCTAACCATGTTCAGAATAATGCAGTGCAGTACTGTCATAAATGCATAGAAACTTGAGTTAGGCTATCTGAGCCCAGAGATGACAAATTAGTAAATGCTTCCTCTTACAAACACCATAACCAAAGGGGTTCTGTAGGTAAGAGCAGTGCTGGCAGGAAATATCTAGAGACTTCAAGTTCAAAGGTGGGAGCAAAGGAGTAGCGTCCAAATATAGGAAAAGGAGAAATGATATAGGCCTAAATCAACACCTTTACTAACACATTTATGCTCCAAATTTTATTTTACAAAATGTAGGTCGAAATGCTGCCTGCCAGGAAGACAAAGCCTGACAGTGCACTTCAACGCTGAATGAAACATCCTCATCCTCTGGAGTGTTCAACTCCCTAACTTCTGACCTTGCCAAAACACAACTAGTACTGCATGGGCAGAGGCTGTTGAGATTCAATGGAACCAGAATGATATCCAATTTCTGGTAGATCACTATAACTCAAGAATAAATTAAAGAAGCTAGGCGCACACTTCTCATTTGCAGGGATTGAGATGCATGTGTGTTTTGGCTCAAACAATGAACCTAATCAAAATGTCAAGTGCATCCCTGAATCAACATAAATAGTGAACATCCTGTTTAAAAAAAAGACTGAGCCCCTCTTGATACACACATGCCTTTTTCTATGGTTCATCATACTGCCCTACATTCATGGCCCCTGCAGTGGGTGGGGCTCAACTGTACACCTAACTAGGAGATCGGGTGGGAAATGAAAGGGGTGACCACCGTTTGTGTGCCAGCCATGCAGCTGTCTGAAGAGTGATAAAACTGTAGTTGCCCAGCAGCCCAGAACCATATAACAACCCCTCTTTGTCATCCTTAACTTGTAAAATAGTAGCTACAGACCATTTCGGAATTTCTGATTTAAAAATCTATATGATAAATGACATTGAGGTAGTTACAAACTAGCCAGTCCTATGATTTGTCAAGGCCCTAGCTTGTTCACTCTGTTGCAGCACAGTCGACATCTTGCGGAATTTTAGGTTTGTGTGTTAGCATCTCACTGCTAAGGTTTGCAAGCATTATGATAGCAAGCTATAGTAGCTGTTTACAACAGCCCGACCGTACCACCTAGTTAACGTTAGTTGTTGTAAACAGCTAGTTTGCTATCATGATGCTGGCAAACCTTAGCAGTGAGATAGCAAGCATTGGTTAGGTAGGTAGCAATCTAATTACTAACGTTATATCCTTCACAATCAAAATATCAAGCTATCGAAGAGATAATGGCTAACGCGCCAGCTATCAACAACGATAGCGTAACTAACGTTAGCGATCTAACGTAAGTTAGCTAACTTCAAATGTTGGCAGTACTAATACTGTACTAGCCAAACATCGAGTTACGGCGGGACAACTTTATGGGAATACCTACGCCAATGTTGCCGTGGTAGGCCAGTTGTGGCAGCAAACCGGTACAATCACAGAGGACCGTTCGTACTCAAACAGCAAGAAGTAGCTAACAGTTACTACTAGCTAGCCTGCTATCTGTGCAAACTAGCATGGAGGAGGCCATCGAGGAAAACATGCAAATTGCACTATAACACGAATTCAATGACTTACCAAACACGTTTAGTATAACAGTTGTTTACGGATTCCCTATAAGCGTGAAATAATTGCAGTAAGCAATAAGTCGTTAGCTTCTATTCCACAGCGTTTCTGAACTCCCTCTTTCAGGTTACAGCTAACGTTAGCTGTCATAATGAGAAGACGCGCTCCACCCGCATGCGCACTGGGCATAGAATGCTCTTGGACGCGGTCAGCGCTTTCTTGCGTCCTTGGAATGTCTCTTCCCTAAAACCTTACCTTAACTGTTTTACATTTCAACTTCAATGAGGGTGACGTCCGAGTTTGGACTTCCCAATGATGCCGTTTAGACGTTTTCCTCTTGGAGACTCAAGGCTGTTGATGTCAGAAATACTTTAAGAAATTAGCAGGTCAACTCTATTTGATCTGTATTAACGCCCATTACATACTTTCCCCGTGAGTTGTAGGCCATGCGGTGCATTCTGGGTAATTCTGGGACAAGGTAACCAGGGCCTTTTCTCATTTAGAAAAGTCTGTCCTTCACTCTCACTCCTTTATGACCTGGAAATCAATAAGTAGTCAAGGAGACATCAATTCTTTAGTAGGCAAAATTAAGAGTGTCCTCCTCGACATGACGTATTTGATACCGTTTCACTCATTCCGCTTCAGCCATAACCACGAGCCCATCCTCCCCAATTAAGGTGTCACCAACCTCCTCCTACATGAGTCTGCAGAAAAGTTTTGAAATCAGCCACACCCCCATTGAATTAGTTTTTGTTTTGTCGGAGGAGAAAAGCACGCACGTTTCAAAACAATAAGTTAATTATCAATGTATCTATAAAATGTTTTGCACAACTAACTTAGTTAGTTTACACATTTATTTTGAGTTCCCTGTAAACATAATTTGCCTGATGACGCACGGGTGGAGTAGATTTCATACAAGCGCATTTTCGTCCACATTCCCTCTCCTCGCTGCCTCTTGTCGATAACCTTTGACCTTTTTTAAAAAGGAGGCGAGAGAGGACAGAGGATGCAGGAGTTGATCAAACCAGTTGAGAAAATGCCCATGACAAGGAGACTTATGGGGGGTGATAAGGGCCATAATTATCCTCGTGAAGCTACTGATACCTCTCACGAAGTCACCTAACGGCTTCATAGGGCCATAAAATACCGGCATGAATTAACACTGTTAATGGAGACAAGTTTTTTTCTAAGGCGCGTTCACGTCACTTGACACATACACGTCATGTGTCAGTTTGCGTGTAAGTTTATTATGAATGCCTTAAAAACGTCTAGATGTGTTACGCGTCACGTGTTAGTTTGTGTCTGTTTAGTTTATTATTAAAGAGCTCACCATGAATGCCTTACAAACGTCGACATGTACATGATTTTGTAAAAAAATATATTTAATTGCCAGAGTAATCAATTCAATTTCATTTGTCGATTTAGCTAAAATAGGCTGATCACCTTAATACAAAAATGATTAGGCTAGTTGATATCGCAGCCAGCCACCATTACTGTGTAGTTACTGTATGCCTATTTCTCACATCAATACAGACACAGGGGCTTCTTTGTTGGAGATAGCCCTATTCAGAAATAAGACGTAACCTAGGTCTCTAGTGGCGCATTCAAAAGAACTCGGAATTCGGCAATCTCTGACTTTCGACTTCAGTGTGTTCAAGACAACTGGGAACTCAGAAGAGCTCAGACTGGGGAAAATAGTTTTGAACGTCATCAGAGTCAGAAACTGGCATCTTTCTCTGACCTGAAAATCAATGATTTTCAATCGTTTTTTCCCCAGAGTTCCCAGTTTAACAGACACAATCACTGTCACCATGCAATCCTTAGGTTATACATTTCTGTGGAGATGTCTTATGGTTAAAAGCAGGGCTCGAATTGAGGGATATGGGCCTAACTCTTGTTATAGAGATGGGTAAAAAGCATATGCTACCCCTTGTTTGCTTAGCCTTAGAAAAAACAACGGTCCAGATTATGTAAAGCAATCTAGGCTATAACAATGATTACCTCCCCGATTATTCCCGCATAGTCTACTAGCCTATCGAAGGTCCTGCTCAGCCTCAACATGGTTTCTTGGTGGACCAATAGGCTTATGAAAACATTCATTTTTAAATTAAAAGCAAGTGTCACCATCACAGGAAAATATGGTTGAATTAAATACTCTGTAATTTAGAATATTAGTGGTAGGCTATACCTACCACAAAAGACCAAAAAGGTAGAATCGGTATGGGTCTATCCATAGACCAATCAGTTCACCAGAAACACTTTATTACACAGGAGAATCACATTGAATCAGGCTATTCATTTCAGTGCAGTTGCGTTGTTACGCATAACCTTAGTCTAAACGGAACCGAAAACACCCCAGCCTGTTATGGTGACAGATCATGATAAAGCCTGAACATTTCAGCTATATTTGTCATTGATTTAACCCACAATCGCCTACATATTTGATACACATTAAGGCCTTTATTTAGTCTGGATTTGATAAACAATAGATTGACTAGGATACATTGACTTTTCTCCACGTTATATTTGTTCCCAATTAGGAAAATGTAGTCCTATTAATAAGCTTTTGTTTTCCTATTCATTTTCATAGGCTAACCATTGTGATTAATGATATTTACCATCATCTGCTTTTATGAATAAACAGGCATCGGGGTAAAATATGTTGTTTTGATGCCCCCCCACCCCACACACATTACTTACCTTGGATCACAAAGTCAGCTAATTTCCAATCCATTCATACGCAAATACATTTGATTCTTACATTTTAGTCATTTAGCAGACACTCTTTTCCAGAGCAATTAGGGTTAAGTGCTTTGCTCAAGGGCACATCGGCAGATTTTTCACCTAGTCAGCACGCAGATTCAAACCAGCAACCTTTCGGTTACTGGCCTAACTCTCCTAACCGCTAGGCTACCTGCCGCCCATACACTAATTTGTCTGGCTGGCATGTTTTCATTTTAAGCTGGCCTAATTCAGTAATCTTCTATTATGATATAAAAAATGTATACCTCATTAGTAAACCCTTGGGGTTGAATATATATATTGTAGGTCCTAGGATACAACAATGAATAATGTTGAACTAACGAATACCATCAAGGGATACCTTACAATTTACAATAATTAACACCTTGTGAAACAGCTGTGAAAACCAACCTGCCAATATTAAAGATTGAAATATATAAACTTAGATATTTATTTTGGTACAGGTGTGTCAATTTACTATCACAGATTTTCTCTACACTCACATTGCAATAATAGCCTGAAATACTTAATTCTGGTGGATGGAGTCCAGGCACTACTGCTCTGTTTGCTCTGAGTGTTTGTAATGCTAGTGTTTTTAGTTCATCTGTGTATCTCACATGATGTGCCCAGTATGATAGCGCAAGAACATTTCTTAGCAGATAATGACAACATGACAATAACAGTAACTGTACATGATGTAATGAAAAGTTGGAGGGTGGTTGGTAATGGATGACATCAGGTGGATCCATTTCTGGGTGTTAGGCAGAACCCTTAGGTCCTGGAGAACAAGAGCAAAGTAAAGGGAACAGGGCAAGAGACAGAGAAGTAAACAAGCAAACACACAGGTTACAGGTTACAGGTTACAGGTTGAGCAGGTTGATGTGTAAAAATATAGTTACTGAATGATTTAATTGAAATGTTTGACTAGATAGGCAATATTGTTAATGTCAGACAGAAAAGAAAGGATACCCATCTGTAATGTTTTATGTCAGTGGGGTGGATGAGGGAGGTAAGGGATGGTCCCTGGAAAAGATGAGAGAGGTGAGTTGTGAGAGAAACTCTGGGGTGGTGTCATAACCACTTGAGTCATACACCTTAACAGTGGCAGCAGAGGTTAATCATTGTTAATCAGAGGTTAATCATTGTGACTGTCGTGTCTTTGGCATCATTAAAACTGAAGACCTATTTATCAAATAACTCTCTGGAATTATTATTACGCGATTAAACTGATTAATCATGTAACTGTAATTAAATAGGAAGTCGGGGCACCAAGGCAAATATTCCGATTACAAAGTTATAATTTTCCTAATATCCCTTTCAGATATTTTAATATCTGATCAATTAGTCTTCGAATTAATTAATTATTATTTACCTCACGTTAGTCTCGTTCCAAACGTCGTAAATTGTTGGTTATCTGCACGAACCCAGTCTTCACTATGAGTCATCCATACATCAATTGTCTTAAAATCATTTATTTACTAACTAAGTAATTCACAGAAATGCATAACAAACAGTAGATATGTTTACAAGGAAATGATAGGAGAATGTGCCCTAGGGTGCTAAACCGGCATGGCTGCTTGTTAGACAAAAGGGGAGTGGGGGGGTCAACTGAGGAGACACTACAGAGTTGAATATTATAACAATTGAAATGCTAATCCTTTGCACATGAACGCTCACTCATTCGGGAACAATTGCAATCAATATATATATTTACGCTCAGTGTGTCGTCGGGATCTCTGTTGAAAAGTTTGTTTCTGTTGGAGCGTCTGTCCGCCCTCTCTCTCTCTCTGTCATGGTTAGAATGGATAGTTCAGAGTAACATTCATTCATGTCATTATAGAATAGCTGTTTCGGCAGTTGTCGGTCTTCGCGTTCAATGATACCGAATTCCTAGCTGCACACTAGTAATTAATATCAAAGACTTGTTCTTATTCTGTCGGTATCGATAGTCTAAGAGTTTAACCACGTGGTATGGTTAAAAGTTCAGCAAGAGAAATGCATGGTCAAACCTTGGCCCTCTCGTTATCGAGGTAAGCTGGCCTCCTCTCAAACCTTGGCCCTCTCGTTATCGAGGTAAGCTGGTCTGGTGATAGAAAACCTAGGTGGGGGTTTTATTCAGAACATCAAAAAGGCTGTCTCATGACGCCAGGTCCTGTCTGTGCCCCTGGGGGCGTGCCAAGGACTTAGTGAAACTTTAAACAGGAATACAATTCTCTCACATTAACATCATTACATAGCATCCCATCATCTCACAAATAGCTTCATCCTTATTCATTCGGTTTATACAACAATTAGATGTAAGCCTCATAACTGAGGCTATTATATAAACATGGTTATGGTAATGTGGCGGTATTGTCTCTCATGAGTTTCACAAAATTGTACCAAACGGACCAGTTCGTAGCTGGATTCTTCACCGATCTTGTATACATTCTCCAGAACATAAATGTTGTTCGGTTCTCCAGTTCTGTGAGGTGGAAGAAATTCCTTTGTCCTCTCTATGGAAACTCACTCTCTCTCTATACTGTGGCCATGAGGAGATAGTCTCCTCCAGGAATTTACGACCTCTCTGACCACAGCAGCCTGGGTGTAGGAGACAGAGGGAGATGGTGCAGAGGTAGGGGGATGGTGCTCGCTGTGTCCAAAGAGGGCAACGTCATGACAGTGACCCAGTAGTTAGCCTTGAGATTGACTATTTGGAGAAACCCCCGGGCCAATGTTGGTACTGTTGACAGCATGACTTTGCCGCCCACCGTGAGGAGGCAAATGCAAATAGTTATCTGAGATTTTAATATTCACCTTAACGGATGGTGGCCCCAGCTAGGAGCAAAGAGCAGCACGGTTTCCCAGGTTTCGCCTTCCTTTCATCCTTCTTCCAAACCAAATAATTTGCCCGCATGTCAAAGCTCTTGGTTCTCTTACATATTTCTTGGAGGGCCAGAAAATAAATTAACTGTGGACAATAGTTTTTACCTGGTCAAAAACCTCCACATCCTTCTCAGTCTGTGCCTGAAGGTGATCCTTGAAGGGGTTCTGATCTGGTTCGACAACTTCCACCACATCAGGTGGAGTTTCAGTGATCTGAAAGTATGTTATACAAAAATAGCATAATTCAAGCCCCAACATTTGGCTTTGCTTAGTTCGTTAGGTGTCATGCTTTAAAATGGATAACATACATTCTAAAGTGTATTTACCAAATAGACAATTTTATCTCTTTGAGATCATGTCCACATTTGGTGCAGAATATTTTAATTAAAACAAATTCAAGATGTTAGGTTGATGGATTCAATTTAGCTGTTATTATGTGTGTTCAGTTGAAATGTTTGTATGAAATGTATGTGCTTTTCTTTAAAACAGTAAATTGTGGATTAGATGGGCATCCTCTGGCTATTATCTTTCACAATTCAGAGACTTAAGAGTGCTCAAGGTATTTTGGGAAACTGACTTTGCAGTCAATTTGACTTTGTTCAGCACTTTCATTGATGTAAAATGTTCTGTCGGGACTTTCAATTTCATCATCATCTACAAATGTTAGATGTTCTATTCTTCAAAGAAAAACGTTGTGGGTTACTTGAATTTGGGAACCCTATGTCTCCTGTCTTTGAAAATTGAGAGACAACTTCACATTAAGGGAGACTGGGAAACTGACTTCGCAGTCAACTACACATTGTTCAGCACTTTAATTGATGTCAATTGTTCTTTCTGTGTTTTTAATTTAAATTTGATTTGAATCAAATTGAAGCTGAATACATATTACTTTAGATTATAATAATGTGAGATATCATTTTAGAAAAAGTCAAAACAAAAATTACATGTTTGGTGGATTCAATGGTGTTATGATGTTTGTATACTTAATTTCACAATTTATCCACTGTGTTAACTATACAGCAAATTTGACATTGTTCAGCACCTTGTTTTAAAACAATTTATTTGTCATTTTTTTGGCCACAAGTATATGAACCAAACAGATACATATTTGGAATACTACTGCCCACATCCTGTTTTCTACAGTACAAAACAAAATCAACAAAAAATTGCATTTCTTTTTTAGCCACACTCCACTCATCATTGACATCAATTTTCATCAGCAATGACAAAAAAGACACGAGGGCACCCCATACTCATTTTAGATCCAAAGGTGTCTTTATTTTCATGTAATCTCACTCATATCACTATCTACTTTGCCATATTCCATTTATGGTATTTTAACATTGACACAGAAGGGCACATCACTCTCATGTGTTTTCTTGGAACTACATACACACACACACTACTGTAGCATTTTGTTTTCATTTCTCACGTTTTAGGCGTCCAGCTGAGGCCTTGGATGGATCATGTCAAATCAAATCAAATCAAATCACATACACATGGTTAGCAGATGTTATTGCGAGTGTAGCGAAATGCTTCTAGCTCCGACAGTGCAGCAATATCTAACAAGTAATCTAACAATTCCACAACAACTACCTAATACACTCAAATCTAAATGCTTCTAGCTCCGACAGTGCAGCAATATCTAACAAGTAATCTAACAATTCCACAACAACTACCTAATACACTCAAATCTAAGTAAAGGAATGGAATAAGAATATATAAATGTAAATATATGGATGAGCAATGACAGAGCGGCATTGGCAAGATTCAATAGACAGTATAAAATACAGTATATACATATGAGATGAGTAATGCAAGATATGTAAACATTATTAAAGTGGCATTATTAAAGTGACTAGAGATCCATTTATTAAAGTGGCCAATGATTTCAAGTCTGTATGTAGGTAGCAGCCTCTCTGTGTTAGTGATGGCTGTTTAACAGTCTGATGGCCTTGAGATAGAAGCTGTTTTTCAGTCTCTCGGTTCCAGCTTTGATGCATCTGTACTGACCTCGCCTTCTGGATGGTAGCGGGGTGAACAGGCAGTGGCTCGGGTGGTTGTTGTCCTTGATGATCTTTTTGGCCTTCCTGTGACATCGGGTGGTGTAGGAGTCCTGGAGGGCAGGTAGTTTGCCCCCGGTGATGCGTTGTGCAGACCGCACCACCCTCTGGAGAGCCCTGCGGTTGTGGACGGTGCAGTTGCCATACCAGGCGGTGATACAGCCCGACAGGATGCTCTCAATTGTGCATCAGTAAAGGTCTGTGAGGGTTTTAGGTGACAATCCATATTTATTCAGTCTCCTGAGGTTGAAAACGCGTTGTTGCAACTTATTCACCACACTATCTGTGTGGGTGGACCATTTCAGGTTGTGTACACCGAGGAACTTAAAACCTTCCACCTTCTCCACTGCTGTCCCATCGATGTGGATAGGGGGGTGCTCCCTCTGCTGTTTCCTAAAGTCCACGATCATCTCTTTTGTTTTGTTGATGTTGAGTGAGAGGTTGTTTTCCTGACACCACACTCCAACTGCCCTCACCTCCTCCCTGTAGGCTGTCTCATCGTTGTTGGTAATCAAGCCTACTACTGTTGTGTCGTCTGCAAACTTTATGATTGAGTTGGAGGCATGCATGGCCACGCAGTCATGGGTGAACAGGGAGTACAGGAGGGGAGTGAGTATGCACCCCTTGTGGGGCCCCGGTGTTGAGTATCAGTGAAGTGGAGATGTTGTTTCCTACCTTCCTACCGTCAGGAAGTCCAGGACCCAATCTCACAGGGCGGGGTTGAGACCCAGGACCTCAAGCTTAATGATGAGCTTGGAGGGTACTATGGTGTTAAATGCTGAGCTATAGTCAATGAACAGCATGCTTACATAGGTATTCCTCTTGTACAGATGGGATAGGGCAGTGTGCAGTGTGTTGGCGATTGCATCGTCTGTGGACCTATTGGGGCGGTAAGCAAATTGAAGTGGGTCTAGGGTGACAGGTAAGGTGGAGGTGATAAGATCCTTGACTAGTCTCTTAAAGCACTACATGATGACAGAAGTGAGTGCTACAAGGCGATAGTCATTTTGTTCAAATACCTTTGCATTCTTGGGTATAGGAACA
Source organism: Salmo trutta (assembly GCF_901001165.1). Classification (NCBI taxonomy): domain Eukaryota; kingdom Metazoa; phylum Chordata; class Actinopteri; order Salmoniformes; family Salmonidae; genus Salmo; species Salmo trutta. The sequence goes on along the minus strand of NC_042983.1, from coordinate 21,076,588 downwards.
AAATTGAATGGGGGATGCATGTGGGTATAGGAATAATATTGCCTACGTGCTTTCGACAATACGTTATCAACTCATTATCAACAAAAACAAATTATTTTCAAATAAACCAAATTTGCCTTATCAACACCGTAGGCCTAAATATTTCCCAACGATATCACAACTTAAATATAGCCTATTTACTCCTCAATTGGATCAAGGACATCTTGGTAATTACTTTCATCGTCTCTAAGGAAACTATCTGGGGCAGACACTGGAAAATCGCTTCTGCTGCTTGTAAAAAAACCGAACAAATTAATATCTGTGTCACCACCAAGCTCTCAAATACCATGCCCGTCTCTCACTATGAATGGTCACTGCTATTCGGATACCTTAGGACGTCCTTACCCTGAACACTAAACTATAACCCTTAACTAAAACTAAACTTAACCATTTTACATTTATACTTGATTGAGGTAGGATATCCCAAGGATCCCAAATTTCCATCTGGGAAAGCCTATGAACTCCTCCATTCGACTGAAAGCCACGGACACAACTCTTATTGGTTGTCTGATGTAGGCTACGCACCTTATGACTTTCATTAACACGCAGGAGTCACGCAGGTGTTAGTAAGGCGTTGGTATCACGACATGTTAGGTAACGTAACATGCAGGCGACATGCAGATGTTAGTAAGGCAGCCACACAGTGGTATAGTTGCCTGGGCTTAATTTGGGCCCTTATCACCCCCCATAGAGACTCCTTCAATGAGTGAATGGGAGTGAATTGGGCGCTAGCTCAAAAATACAACATTAGAATGAATTACGTGAACAACAAGGACAACATTACTTATAATTTCCGAGATCTGAGATATTTTACTTGTTCTTTGTAATATTGTATCGTTTTGAAATCGTGACAATGCATACTTTTGAGGAAAATAAGCACTTTCTCGACTCATACTGTCACGACTTCCGCCGAGGTCGGTCCCTCTTCTTGTTCGGGCGGCATTCGGCGGTCGACGTCACCGGTCTTCTAGCCATCGCCGATCCACCTTTCATTTTTCATTTGTTTTGTCTTGTTTTCCCGCACACCTGGTTTGCATTCCCTCATTACTCGTCTTGCATATAACCCTCTGTTTCCCCCCATGTCTGTGTGTGGAATTGTTATGTGTAAATGTATGTGTACTCCAGGTTGGTTCGTTCCGGGTTATTGTAACCCGTGTGTGGTTAGTTTTCCGAGTGAGGTGTTTTGTTCGCCTCAATAAAGGGCTCCGTTTGCTACGCATTTCTGCTCTCCTGCGCCTAACTTCCCTGCAGCCAGTTACGCACTCCCTTACACATACCCTGTCTTTTTACAAGGGATTTCGTGACGATTAGTTTAGCAACTGCGTGACCCGATTGGTCGACAGTCTGCTGGGTTGGCCGTTATACATTTCTACATTCATTGACTAATGAGATACCTATCTCCTTATTTCTTAAAGTATTTATGTTGAAGTGAGTCCCTAAAAGGTTCATCTCAAGGCTAAGGCTGGAGAAGCAAAATCTAGAAAATCTTTGTTTATGACAAGCACACCTCATTTATTTATGTTTTTTCACTGTAAATATGTTGGAGGCATCCCTATGGTTCAAATTATGTATACTCCTTGCACAATTAAATAAAGGGGCCAACTGCCTAGTCTAGTCCACCATCTCTCTCTCTCTCTCTCTCTGTTGTGTGTTAATAGACAAAATAGACATATTTACTTTCTTAATTATGATTGAGAGAATAACTATGATCATCATTTCTCCTGATGTGTTCTGCAGGCAATCTTGACTGTGAGTGAAATATGGGTGTGAAAGAAATGTAATATTTCCCCCCCACCTTGTTGAGAACCCCCCTGGGACCCCCTCAAGGACCCATAGGGAACCCTGGACTCCAATTTGGGCCATAGTTGCAGTCTGTGAAGTTCATAAACAATCTGTTTTCAAATGTTAGGATAATAGGCCTACAGTGGCAAAGATACCTCCTGGAGAAAATATAGTGTGTATCTAGTCATAGAATATTTTTCAATATAGAGTGAGTATGAATAAAACAGATTTGTAGGCTATAAGCTACAAACTGTTGTTTTCAAATAATATGAAATACCGTTTTTGACTATTCTGATTTGCCACTTTAGCAATGTCTAGATTTCATCAATAGGTGGTGCTCAAGTTCTATGATTTCATATACACTCTTCAAAATGGCTTTTCTCCAGGTTTTTCTCTCCATCCAGCTCCATTTGAATAGAAAAACAAAGACACAGCACTGTCTAACATAAGAATATTGAGATGTCTATTTTAGGAGCAGAAGTAGTGCTGGTTTCTCACATGTGCCTGCATATTGCACGGTGATGCACTATCGTGTTGGGATAGTGTCTGTTGGCAAATTCAGTCACTATCAACATTTAAGTAATATTGAGATACCATTTAAATAATTATCTGCATTGTCTTGGTCTGTTTAATGGGCTGTAGGCTTTCTGGAGTTCTAGCTTGCGGTGCAGAGAATGGTCTTTAATGTGGCATGGCTGATTTGATTTACAGTTAGTCAATGCATCAGTTAGACGAGGATGTTCGATTTATTCAGTCTTCAAGTAATTCCGACTGTCCTTCAGGGCTATCTGATAGAAGTGTGAATAACTAAAGACTTCCCATATACATAGTGTTTATTTTGGTCCTAAATTGTAAGACCAACAAAAATAAAGGGAAAGACTAAATACCAAGTTGTTATTGTGTGTCCTTCAACTTGGTCTATGCATCACATTGTATGATCATTGTTTTAGTGATTTGTATGGTTTACTCAAGAGCCTTGATATGTCTGAATATAAGGCTCTGCATGGTTTACTCTAGAAGAGAAATGCAAAGAGAAAGGTCAGCCTTTATTTTCAATTTATTATACATGGGTTATAAACATCACAAAATAGAAAATTGGGTGACATCTTGCAGGAGGAAAAAATAGCAACTTTAGATATATCAGGCTCTATCAATGGAAACATAACATGCTTGTTTCAGTGCTGTGTAGATGCATTAGGAGACATTCTGTATAATTTATGTTCAAGTGCAAAATAAGCTCATAGCAGCTCAAAGCTCCAACTTAGCATTACCAATATGTCCTGTTTAAATGTTAAGTTGTTCTTTTGTTTTTTTCTTTTTATTGCATTTGTGTGTTCATTTACAGGTATGAAATACATTGGGCGGAATAGGATATTAATAGATATTCTTAACAAATGTGTTAGTTAAAACATTTTTTCCTCAACCAAAAATAGTAGTACTAATATTTCATATACCTTCGAAAATAATATTCAATTTACAAGCATTGAATGTCAGTTTATTATAACCATTGTCAGTCTTATCATGAGCATAATCAATATTAAAATACCTGAATATAAATAACGTGCTTTAAGCAAAATAAATGTTCATTTGCAATGTCAAGCAAATGCACCACATTAATTTACAGTCAAGAGTCAAGCCTTACAAAACAAATCCACACATTGCTTTCTGTCAAATGCATTTTCTACTGAAGGCCACTATCAAACAAGTTATCAAGCATGTTACAATGAATTTAGCAGTGTAGAATTAGTACAAAATCTAAACAAAGTGATGAAAGAGGGTGCAATTCAAATGCCTAAAACAAAATCAACAACTGGGAAACTCAAGGGGTGAGGGGATTCAGAGCGTAGATGTAGACACCTGATTTTTTTTATCCATACGTAGGCATAATGAAAGTATTATTATCAGCAGTGATATTAATAGTATTAACTACGATTTCTACCCAGACCCTGGCACATCACAGCAATTTCAAGAGATTCTTGATATTCAAATTAGAATAATTTTCTGGATATAATGAAGCATCTGCAGAAATACAACAGTCAGTATTTTTTGATATATTCCAGCTGCTGAGAAAAGCTTCAACAAGTAGAACACTAGTGGAGATTATGCTTTGAAGCTTTAATCTAGTTTACTTTAGAAATGCTCTTAATAGTAGTGTCTCCCTCAGTTATATTCAGTTATATTCAGTTAAATAACGACTTGGAAATACAGTATGACCATTTTACATGCAGATCAAATATTTCAGTGTAACAGGATCAAAACAACGCTACTTCAACCAAAAACTACAATGATAAAGTGTTACATTATAGTTTGTTTGTGTGTGGCACGTCAGTCAACCTTTCCTGCACATTGTTTGTATGAATCACTTCTAAATAATATCTAATTCTTAGTGATTAATATGCAAACATTACTTCTGGTAGTCTTACTAAAGGGATACTTCAGGATTTTGGCAATTAAGCCCTTTATCTACTTCCCCAGAGTCAGATGAACTCATGGATACCCGTTTCTATGTCTCTGCATCCAGTTTGAAGGAAGTTAGAGGTAGTTTCGCGAGATAATGCTAACTAGCATTAGCACGATGAGTGGAAGTCTATGGTATCTACTAGCATGCTGGCAGTTACCATAGACATCCAGTCATTGCGCTAACGCTAGTTAGTAATTGTGCTAGTTAGAGACATAAAATAGTATCCACGATTTCATGTGATAATGGGGAAATAGATAAAGGGCTTCACTGCCAAAATCCTGAAGCATCCCTTTAACAATCTTCCTTTCTGATGTAAAATACATGTGTATCTACAAACATCCATCATAAATATCTGTTAAATCACATGTATATACATGTACATATAGGTGACATCAGAGGTGCACAGGTCAGTACTATATAATATCATCCAGGAGATGGGGGGTGCCCACCCAGTCTAGCGTTCTGGGCTCAGAAGCAGCCATGATCATACACATGAACTGCTTCCCTGTTCTCTTATCTATGGGGTAAATTGTAGTGGGCGTGAATCTCTTGTTGCTCTCCACAAATTCACAGAGTTGACGGTATATTTTGGGATACTCATGACGCAGGAAGACTCCCCTGGTCCTGAGCTCACGTTGGATATTGATAAAGCAGATCTCTCTGGCTTTCATACCCTCCTTTCCCTCTTTGTCAATATCAGGTGTGCCTGGTGGCGGGGTGAGAATGAGTGTCTCCATGTCACTTTCCTTCTTGAAGACCTTTTTATCTGGGCTGGAGGAGGCCAACGAAATCTTTGCATATTTTCGGACTGTTGGTGTTTGGACTCTTGGTGAGGGTCTGTTAGGCACTAGTTCACCAACAGCTATGGATACATTCAAGAGAAAACATTCATTGGGGTCATACTCATTGCCAGCCTGCTGCAGGTCCTTACAGTAATCCCCCAGGTTGTCTTTGAAGCTGTCCAGCTCTCTTAGAGACAGATATGTGGGGGACATGACAAGGCTCTCAAGCCCAACCTTCAGGAAGTTGTCAGCAGTCCCTGGGTTAGCAAAGCCCAGGAAAAGAATGCCTCTCCCTCTGGAAAGGTAGCCAGCTTTGGCAATGCGAGAGAAGGCTTTATGGATCTCAGAGTTCTCTCTGCAGTACTTCAGCATGTGCCTGCACACACTACTGATACGCCCATATAGACAGTTCTCTTTATGGCTGTCCCAGTCGTCCCGACGGCAGTTCCGGGAGCAGTAGAAGGTGTAGCAACTATGACAGGATTTGAAGTAAAGACAGGCATTGAACAGGGTCTCTGTCCGCTTGCACTTCTTGTTGGCACACATCATGGTGTCATCGTCGTCTGTGCTGTGGTCTGGGGAGATCTCCTCTGGACTCCTTTGTATGCTCTGTAAGCCATCACACCCACTGTCTGGGTCTTTGATGGTGTCAGGGCTGGTTTTAGTGGAGGCGATTGGTGAGTTCAGAGTTCCTAGACTCTCTAGGCCTCCTAGACTCTCTAGGCCAGAAGATATTAGCTTTCCTTTTTCATCATCCTCACTAATCAACTGTTTTAGTTGGTTCATTAGATCCTGACTAGGCCGCCTGCTGGTCGAGGGTTTGTAATCAGTGACAAGATCAGCTAGCAGCTCGTCCAGTTGCTCTAGGCTCTGCTGCAGGGAATAATCTTTGTGTTGTCTGTCTTTGGTCAGTTCCGCTGACTCAGATGGCTGCTCTTGATGATGAAGAACATTTAGAGTTGGCAGCTTTTCACAATCCAGTGCATCCCAGGTGGCTGAACGCACATCTTGCTGATTGTGGTTACGTGCGCGTATGTCATTGTCGGTTATTGTGATCTCAGGAGTTACAAACCATAGCCCAGCCTTAGTGTTCCTTCCAGGATTGTTTGGACCTTTCTCTAAGGAGTTTTCAGAGAGGGACAGGGCAGCATAGCGCCTTGGTGAACTAGATAGATTGAGTATAACTGGCTTTGGTGTATCATTAGGAAACAGAGCATGTCTCCCCTGGAATAACAGATTATCATAGCTGCGTCCACATGGCACTGCTTGCTCCCTGTCATGACGAGGATAAAGAATATTGTCCCAGGACTTTGAGTGTTTTCTGACTTCTGCTCCCAGTCTGGTTGGCTCTACATAACTGTTTTCAAACCAGGGGGACATTACTGGCTCTTGTCTTACTCTCTGTGGTGTCAGCTGAGAGGACTGGTTGGAGTATCCAGACATACTTGAACGATACCAGTCATCTGCATAGGCCTGGGACATTTGTGTACGTCGACGGCCTTCTGTGTGATACCCCCTGTAAGGAATATACTGTTCTGCTGGGGGGTTGTACGGCTTGCTGTATAACATCCTGGAGCCATTAGACTGACAGGGATAGCCCCTGGGTTCTTCCCCATAGTACGCTCTTGCCTGTTGTGTTTGAGCAAAGTATGGCCCTGCCTCGCTTGTGGAGTAAGGTCTGGTATGGACAGCCTGCACAGGGTCTCTGCTGGACAAGTGTTGCTCTGTATAATATGGCCGGACTGGGAGAGTGTGAACCCAGCGAGTCTGTGGATCATGCACATACTGACCATTAAGAGTACTGCCTTGGCTGGTGAGGCTGGAATTATCATCCTGATAGTACGCTCTAGCAGAGGAGTGGACAGGGTATCTGGTCGGATCCTCAGTGTAGAAGAATTTAGTGGGTATATTGGGGTTTGAAAGAGTCCTCTGCTCCCTTGACAAGTATTCTCTTGGCATTATAGTGGAGGGCACCCTTCGCATGTCTACTGGCTGGATGTAGCTGGAGGGCCCGCAGGTAGTGTACTGATATGTTTGTCTATAATCGCCACTGTAACAGTCGTTTGGTGTGGGTGTCCGTACCTGCCGTGGCACAGACAGACCTCTGCTCTGACTGAAGTAGGAGTATCTCTGCCAGGGATGTTCAGTTCTCATGCTCTGAGACCTCCTGGCTGTGTGCTGCAGGACCGCTGCATCAGGCTTGATATCCACACGACACCTGACATGAGGAGTGATGGCTGGCTCATCCTGTTTGCTCTCCTCAGAGAAACAGTCTGAGACGTAGAGGGGAGAGTGTGGTTGCAGTTTTATAGGGTGTACCTCGTTCGAAAAAGCCTGGTTAGAGGAGTAAGAGTCCCGGTGTGGTTCAGATGTCCTTAGAGGGGGGTCTGGTACAGCCTGTGGGACATCTCGTCCTCTCCTGGTTACCGGTGGGGAGACTGACATGGGCACAGGGGTAAGGGTGGTCTTGACTCTGGGAGCACTTTTTGATCTTGTCCTCTTCTTTGAATCTGACCTCGTGGCCTGACTGGTTTTGTTTGGGTTGGCATGCTGTGGTGGGGGTAGTCTAGTGTTGAACAGATCAGGGGACGAGAAACGGAGGTGTCCTGGATGATCCAGGCCATTCCAGGTCACCTCTTTATGCACCCCCTGATGCTCAGTCCTCTTGTAAGGATACTCCATTGAGGCAGAAAAGGGCTGTGGGTCGTCCAATGACTCAAGGTAGTCAAAGCTACGGCAGTGTCTTTTGTTAATGGTTTCCGTGTGTCGCTCCAGTTTGTCAATCATTTGCAAGTCGCATTGTTGGAAGGGGCTGAGCGAAACGGAGTCCCCAGTGATGGGATTTAGTTTGATGTCCCGATACAGAGTAGATACCAGTATATCAGAGGGATCTGTGCGTGTCATCTTATAGGGACTCCTCCGATCTCCCCATTCAGATTGATTCAAGATCAATAAGACCTGAGAAAAGAAAGATAGAGAAGCATTTTATATCCATAGTAAAACATACACACATTTATCATCTTTAAAAATTTAGAAGTGGTTCTACACAGACATTAACATGTTATGATCACAGAGATTACCAATATAAATAATCAAATTATTATTTAATTCAGCACTTTTATCTTCCATACTGTAGGCCTATTTCATTCCAGATCCAATGAAAAGAAGGAAAAGTTCACATCTAGTAAAGAATCTTAAACTTGGAGCCTGTAATCTGTGGATTTTCACATAGCTAGAGAAGAAACAGATGAAGGATTTAATTGTATCATGCTGTGATGTGCTTTTCTGCAGTGTGCCACACAAGGTTGTTCTAATTTTAGGAGAATGGGAAATCTCAATTTTACTGCCCATCATATTGCCAAGATGCTTTACACAGCATCTAAATCTAAGATTAACATCTTGCACAGGATCAACACTTGAGAAACACAACACACTCTTAGAAAAAAGGTGTTATCTAGAACCTAAAAGGGTTCTTCATCTGTCCCCAAAGGAGAACCCTTTGAAGAACACTATTTGGATCCAGCTAGAACCCTTCGGTTCCAGGTAGAACCCTTTTGGGTTCCAAGTAAAAGCCTTTCCACAGAGGGTTTTACATGGAAACCAAAAGAGTTCTACCTGGAACCAAAAAGTGTTCTCTTATGGGAACAACCGAAGAACCCCTTTGTAACCCTTTCTTCTAAAAGTGTACTAATATAGGCAAGGCCCATAAATTGACATTTAAAAATAGAGAAACAATTAAAGTAACAAATACTGAAACTGTGGATGTTCCCCTCAAAAAAAGTACTGCATTTCTAAGAGGTAGTAAATTATCAGTATTGTATTGTAATAACAAATCAGACTTAGTCTTAGTGGGATCTTAAATACAAAGTCTGGTCATGAAAATAGTGCAAAACTGTATCTGTACAGATATCTGTATCTGTAATCATTCACTCTAGAGAAAAATAGTCACTAAACCACATTGAATAATTCAATGGTTTGTTTCAAGCACTTTGGGAATGATTGTGTAAGGATCCAAACCTATAGTGGCTTGCGAAAGTATTCACCCCCCTTGGCATTTTTCCTATTTTGTTGCCTTACAACCTGGAATTAAAATTCATTTTTTGGAGGTTTGTATCATTTGATTTACACAACATGCCTACCACTTTGAAGATGACAAATCTTTTTATTGTGAAGCAAACAAGAAATATGACAAAAAAACAGAAAACTTGAGCGTGCATAACTATTCACGCCCCCGAAAGTAAATACTTTGTAGAGCCACCTTTTGCAGCAATTACAGCTGCAAGTCTCTTGGGGTATGTCTCTATAAGGTTGGCACATCTAGCCACTGGGATTTTTGCCCATTCTTCAAGGCAAAACTGCTCCAGCTCCTTCAAGTTGGATGGGTTCTGCTGGTGTACAGCAATCTTTAAGTCATACCACAGATTCTCAATTGTACTGAGGTCTGGGCTTTGACTAGGCCATTCCAAGACATTTAAACCACTCAAGTGTTGCTTTAGCAGTATGCTTAGGGTCATTGTCCTGCTGGAAGGTGAACCTCCATCCCAGTCTCAAATCTCTAGAAGACTGAAACAGGTTTCCCTCAAGAATTTCCCTGTATTTAGCGCCATCCATCATTCCTTCAATTCTAACCAGTTTCCCAGTCCCTGCCGATGATAAACATTCCCACAGCATCATCATGCTGCCACCACCATGCTTCACTGTGGGGATGGTATTCTCTTGGTGATGAGAGGTGTTGGGTTTGCGCCAGACATAGCGCTTTCCTTGATGGCCAAAAAGCTAAACTTTAGTCTTGTTTAACCAGAGTACCTTCTTCCATATGTTTGGGGAGTCTCCCACATGCTTTTTGGCAAACACCAAATGTGTTTGCTTATTTTTTCTTCAAGCAATGTTTTTTTTCTGGCCACTCTTCCGTAAAGCCCAGCTCTGTGGAATGTACAGCTTAAAGTGGTCCTATGGACAGATACTCCAATCTCTGCTGTGGAGCTTTGCAGCTCCTTCAGGGTTATCTTTCGTCTCTTTGTTGCGTCTCTGATTAATGCCCTCCTTGCTTGGTCCATGAGTTTTGGTGGGCGGCCCTCTTTATTTAACTAATTATGTGACTTCTGAAGGTAATTGGTTGCACCAGATCTTATTTAGGGGCTTCATATGAATAAATATGTACGCACCACTTTTCAGTTTTTTTTTATTTTTATTTTTGAAACAAGTTATTTTTTTTCATTTCACTTAACCAATTTTGACTATTTTGTGTATGTCCATTACATGAAATCCAAATAAAAATACATTTCAATTACAGGTTGTAATGCAACGAAATAGGAAAAATGCCAAGGGGGATGAATACTTTTGCAAGGCACTGTATATATGTAACAACACGATGACAAGCAGGTACGGATAGTCAACATTTATTGACCTTCCCTGTAGCTCAGTTGGTAGAGCAGGGTGTTTGCAACACATGGTGTTTGCAACGCCAGGGTTGTGGGTTCAATTCCCACGGGGGGCCAGTACGGGGGAAAAAAAATGTATGAAATGAAATGTATGAAATGTAAGTCGCTCTGGATAAGAGCGTCTGCTAAATGACTAAAATGTAATGATGTAAATGTAATTCAGGAACAGACAGGTAACAAAACAGGAACAGCGTCAGCACACGGGTAAATAACGACAAATTACAATTAATGCTGAAGCAAAGAACAGAGTGGAGAACCAGACAGATATAGGGGAGGTAATGACAGAGGTGATTGAGTCCAGGTGAGTCCAATAATCGCTGAAGCGCATGATGGGGAGAAGGCAGGTGTGTGTAATGATGGTGGCAGGAGTGCGTAGTGCTGGGGAGCCTGGCGCCTATCGAGCACCAGGGAGGGGGAGCGGGAGCAGGTGTGACAGTACCCCCCCTCTAGGGGTGCCACCTGGCGTCCCACCTGGGCGAGTCTGACGTACCGGCTGAGGCACGGGCGCTGGACAAGCCGGCTGGGCGTAAACTCCCGACGAACCGGCAGAGGCATAGGATCCCGACGATCCGGCTGGGGCGTAAAAGCCTGTCAATCCCCCTGAGGCATGGGAGCCCGATGATCCGGCGGAGGCGTAGCAGCCTGACGAGCTGGCTGGGCGTAAAAACCTGACAATCCGGCTGAGGCCTGATGTGGGATGGGCGGCTTCCGAGCCAACCGGGGCAAGAACCTCTCGCACCAGATAGGGCATGACAGCCCGACGAGCTGGCTTAGGCACCCCCTGTTCCATCAGTGGTGCCCCCGGACCCGACATCACCACCAACCGGAACGCCAGCACTCCCCGATGCTTCGTATGAAGGCTTCAGCATTCTGTAACAACCGACGCCGGAGATGAGAAGCAGATATGGAGAGTCAACATTTATTCAGGAACAGACAGGTAACAAAACAGGAACAGCGTCAGCACACAGGTAAACAACAACAAACGACAATTAATGCTGAAGAAGGGAACAGAGCGGGGAACCAGACAGATATAGGGGAGGTAATGAGAGGTGATTGAGTCCAGGTGAGTCCAATCATCGCTGATGCACGTGACGGGGGAAGGCAGTTGTGCGTAATGATGGTGGCAGGAGTGCGTAATGCTGGGGAGCCGAAAGCATCAGTGAGGGGGAGCGGGAGCAGGCGTGACAATATATACAAAAAGTATAATAGTGACTGGCAACTCCTCAGTAAATAAGTCCCTTTCCATTGATTGTAGACGACAGTCAACCCCCCCCCAAAAAAATAAAAAAATTAAAGGCTATGTAAGATGCCAATGGGTTGTTTTCAAGAGTCAAGATCACTGACTCTTTGTTTCACACAATAAATAGATTTTCAACAGAATAGATTCAGTAGCATAGTGGCTTTCAGTACACACAGAGTATTTCATTAGTACATAGCTTGCTATTCATATCTTAAACAACAGTACATTGTAATAAACAAAGGGGTATAGTTGACCACTGTTTATATGAAGAAATGGAATATAAATAATGTGTCTCTGTTTAAAACCAAGAATAAGGGAGTGTCCATGTTTCAAATAGTGCAAACATTTCAATATTTTTGCACATAGACCTTGCTTGTAATGCTTTTTCATTTGACTTTTAAAGCATATTTTCATGACAGAGAGACAAACATAGAGGCTCCCTTGTTGGCTCTCGCCCATGAGCTAACCCTGAGATACCATCTGTTCATCCTGAGGAGAGAGGTCTGACCAAACGTCTCCCCCGTAATGTGTCCACAACACACCTAAATATCATCTACACACAATCATCATAACCTTACCAGACCTACAGATACTATTAAATCATGTACCATGGTTACAGCCACTGACTCATCTTGTAATTACAATTTTCAAACCAGATTTCAACGTACAGCAAATATGTCCTTTTTAAATATTACACCATTGGGTCGGGTGTAACACAATTGATAACTAACAACCTGGTATCAAAATATTTAGAAATGGTGTGTTTGTTTAAATTAACGTCAACAATATAATTATTTGATTATTATTATGTTACTACTATTTTACAATGTTATTTCTAAGGATATACACAATAAATATTGTGGCAGACTGTAAGATGAAGCATAACCAAATATTTTTTGACAAGATAAATGTTTTTAATTATGGCTATTTATTTTTCATTACATTGGTTGCTGTCTAATTGATGGCCACCACTGAAATGCCACTGAAGCATGAATATTCTCTAATCAATCTGACATCTGTGTCAGCCATGCTACCCAAAATAGCAAAGAGGATGGAATTAATTAATAATATACAGTATTACTCAGAAAGTAGGTAAATTGACAACACTGACATTGAAGTGCAGACGTGTGTGTTTGTTTGTGTATGTGTGTATATGTGTGTGTGTGTACAATCATACCCTCTTTCCACCATTATGCAATCCATTATGCTATCGCCCAACAAAACAAAGTCACCTGATTTGATCTCATGCTGATAAAGGCATTGAATGTCCTTTTTAGAGGGTAAGTCATCAGTGACAGCATTTTTTATAAAAGGTCACAAAGGATGCAGATTTATGGCCTTGGTACTGTATGTCCTTTGGTTAAAGAAGGCTATTTATCCAGAGGCTAATAAAATAAGAAAACACATCTTTGAGCTGAACTATGGTGAATCTCTGGAATGTGTAACTTTTTGTCTCTTTTGATGTTGCTGAAATCCAAATATCAGAATTGACATTATATGGCTGAATCATGATAGCCCTACTCTGTTTGCGTTGTCTCATTTGAAAATTAGGAAATCATTGCAATCTGGAGAAAATAGCCATTTACCTGACAGTAATGTCTTCAGTATACAGAGTAGGCGACAGATATCGTTTATTTGGCTTATGCATAGGCCTATACACAATATTAATGCTTGTCCATGATTATGTAGGTCTATATCATCGATGGAAGAGAGACTTGAGTTAAAATAAAATATTTTGCCATAGGCTACAGAAGTGCATCAAGGGGCAGGCGGGACCACTTTCACTTTAACACTGTAAACTAGTACAAATAACATTGGCTACACTCACATACCACATGCCATGTCGCCTGGATACACTCAGCACACACTGAAACATTCAAATAGGCTCGTTTTCAATAGATGCTCGACGGGCCACAGTTATGCACTCTCTCTACGTGAAACGAATCCAACTTAACCTACATAGGCAACCTGTCCATGTCGCAAATTGTCAAATTCCCTCTAAACAATTGATAAGAAAGTAAACAGTTTATCCACAGAGACAACTGTTGGGAAAATGCATTGATGCAATAGGTCTAATATGCGCTATTGTAACAGTGTCATGATTTGATCCGATGGCTGCATTTGAAAGGACAGTTATCATTGAGCTTTTCTATTTTCAAAGGTGTGATTTTGGCACACCAAGATCTGAAGCACACTTTGTCCTCGTTTATTGATGCGGCACGGCATTGCTGACCCAATATATTTGAGCATCGAAGACATCATCCGAGGAGAGGTAATCACGCGCTCAAATAGACCAAAATGTTGTGGCCGTACTCAGAGGAAAAACGGAGAATTTTGAAACACGTCCTTTCATTCCATCATCAAATAGGAGTGGATATCATCTTACCCTTCACGCCAATGATCCGCTTCCATCATATGTAGGCTACATGATCAATCCTTGGCTCCTGTTAGGTGCAGCTTTACTACATCTCTTATACAGTCTTCATAATAATCATGCCATCTTCGCATTTAGTGCTACATGTTGTCCACAACACAGTCAACAGTGATTTAGTGCGCCCTCATGGTTTATGTGAAGCACTCGTAGCAATAAGGGGGTGTGTCTGAGTCTGCGCTTATGGGCGTTAAATGACGCGCTCGCGTGCATTAGCATGTGAGTTCGTATGCTTGCGTGATGAGCGTTTACAAGGGACTGTGTCATGCTTATTAAATACATGTCTGTGAGGAGAATTGCATACTATCTGTGTTCATGAAAGTAGCTGCAGACACAAAAATTAAGGCTAATTTTTCATCACTGTTCATATGGGAAGATAATTCACCAATCATTTTCGCTGAGCTCTCACAGGTAATCCTGTCAATGAAAATTAACTCTTCATTATTTGCTTATTAATGGCATGTTATTTATTAAACTGACATTATTTCCACACCAAAATGTACTATGTGAGATGAGGCATGGCAGCATGTTCAAATGTACACCTAAAAAGCTCCCTGCTGTGTTCACACAAGTTCTTCACTCATTTTGTCACATACGATTAACTCACAATAGTCTCTTGCACAACAGTAGAAAGACTACTGATGATAAAATGGTGGATACATGTCAACATTATTTGGGGCTCTTCAGTGAAGTAAAAAACAAGATAGCAAAGCAAAACCTCTGAAACAGTGACCTCTCATCAGCACAGGGTAATGACTCCAGCTCCCCGCACCTGCTCCTCAATCTCACCTAGACACAGTTTCTGCATTAGTTGAATTGATGATGGTGACAGCACAATGTGGGCCCCAAAGCAGTAGTCACCAGCTGCTGCAGTAAAACTGCTTACTAAAGCAGTCTCACACAGAGAGAGGAGAGAAACACCGTACAGATAGTTCTCATGAAGATTGAAATGATGCCCTCCACATCTCTCTGGACATATAACATACAGTACAGCACCAGACCAGTTTCCCATAGCAATAGAATAGGGAGCATTAACACTGTACTTGCATTTCTTCTCATGCCTGGGCTTACAGTTCTATTGGCAGAGCAAAAACAACTCCTATTGGTGAGCCAGACTCCTCCATCTGTCTCATCCCACATGTATCGTACCAGTCAAAAGTTTGGAAACACCTACTCATTCAAGGACTTTTCTTTAATTTGACTATTTTCTACATTGTAGAATAATAGTTAAGACATCTACACTACTAAATAACACATATGGAATCATGTAGTAACCAAAAAAGTTTTAAACAAATCAAAATATATTTTATATTTCAGATTCTTCAAAGTAGCCACCCTTTTCCTTGATGACAGCTTTGCACACTCTTGGCATTCTCTCAACCAGCTTCACCTGGAATGCTTTCCAAACCGTCTTGAAGGAGTTCCCACATATGCTGAGCACTTGTTGGCTGCTTTTCCTTCACTCTGCAGTCCAACTCATCCCAAACCATCTCAACTGGGTTAAGGTTGAGTGAATGTGGAGGCCAGGTCATCTGATGCAGCAATCCATCACTGTCCTTCTTGGTCAAATAGCCCTTACACAGCCTGGAGGTGTGTTGGGTCATTGTCCTGTTGAAAAACAAATTATAGTCCCACTAAGTGCAAACCAGATGGGATGGCGTATCACTGCAGAATGCTGTGGTAGCTATGCTGGTTAAGTGTGCCTTGAATTCTAAATAAATCACTGACAGTGTCAACAGAAAAGCATCGCCACAACATCCCACCTCCTCCTTCATGCTTCACGGTGGGAACTACACATGCAGAGATCATCTGTTCACCTACACTGCGTCTCACAAAGACATGGCGGTTGGAACCAAAAATCGCAAATTTAGACACATTAGACCAAAGGACAGATTTCCACCGGTTTAATGTCCATTGCTCATGTTTCTTGGCCCAAGCAAGTCTCTTCTTATTATTGGTGTCCTTTGCAGAAATGTAACCATAAAGGCCTGATTCACATAGTCTCCTCTGAACAGTTGATGCTGAGCTGTGTCTGTTACTTGAACTCTGTGAAGCTTTTATTTGGGCTGCAATTTCTGAGGTTGGTAACTCTAATGAACTTATCTTCTGCAGCAGAGATAACTCTGGGTCTTCCTTTGCTGTGGCGGTCCTCACGAGAGCCAGTTTCATCATAGCGCTTGATGGTTTTTGCAACTGCACTTGAAGAAACTTTCAAAGTTATTGACATTTTCCAGATTGACTGACCATGTCTTAAAGTAATGATGGACTGTCGTTTCTCTTTGCTTATTTGAGCTGTTCTTGCCATGATATGGACTTGGTCTTTTACCAAATAGGGCTATCTTCTGTATACCACCCCTACCTTGCCACAACACAACTGATTGGCTCAAATGCATTAAGATGGAAAGAAATTCCACAAATTAACTTTAAATAAGGCACACCTGTTAATTGAAATACATTCCAGGTGACTTCATGATGAAGCTGGTTGAGAGAATGCCAAGAGTGTACAAAGCTGTCATCAAGGCTAAGTGTGGGTACTTTGAATAATCTCAAATATAACATATATTTTGATTTGTTTAACACTTTTTTGGTTACTACATGATTCCATATGTGTTATTTCATCGGTTTGATGTTTTCACTATTATTCTACAATGTAGTAAAAAAAATTGTACAGCTAAAGAAAAACATTGGAATGAGTAGGTGTGTCCAAACGTTTTACTGGTACTGTATAAGATATGATTTAGAATGAGAGCACTGAGAATCTCACTCTGTGATGTGTTTTAGCATCCAATATCCCTGAGAGTGGGATCTAACTGCTCATGGTTGACTCACCTTCTCCTGCCCCACACTCTGGCATTAGATACTGTCAGCTGTTTGTTAGTAGGCATTAATATCTGTCAGCTGTGATAGCAGGTGTCTCTGCCTCTTCAGAGGCCCTTGGGGGAGGAAATCAATGTCCTTGTGTTGATTAGAGCCCCCTGCTAAAGGGATCAATGGAACTGCAAACAGAGCTTGACTCCTGTCCTCTGTCTGTAAACTGGGTCTTGACTTGACTACTTTCAACGTATGCTCTCCAAAGAGCCATATTGCCAAAGTCATCGAGGAAACCTTTGTAAAAGTCTCTAAGTTGATTATGTGCTGCTGGTGGATGAGTGGCCCCCAACATGAACATGTTGATAAGTCTCTGTGTTTCTTATGTAAGAGGGTTAGTTATGTCTCCACTTGCCTCTGCAGAAATGTGTATTTGATGTTTAGGTATTCCTATTGGTTGGATGAATTTACATATCAATAAGGTGTTAGGCTATTGGTTACATTTGCAGATAGGGGAGATGGTGATCATCAAATATTCCCAGTGTGACATTGATATTCAAGTGTTATGTCACGTTCTGAAATACTTTATTCTATTTTGATATTTACAATGTGTACGAGTTCACTATGCACATGTCCTTATATGTATACAGTATATGTGTACAGTACCTGTTAGATATTGAGGGCATCCTGGAATGTGCAATTGTATGTTATTGCTGTAAGAGTGAGTTAGCTATCATGCTCGAGATGTAATGGTCACATTAGCCCCTGCTAATTCACAGTTATTTCTATACTAACCGACTAATCGTGAATCTACAGCCATGAACATACTGTTGTCTTGCACATCTAATGTGCTTCATTGTGTCTATCTTCAGATACTTACATTTATTGTATTTTGTACTATCTCTGTCAGTGTTATGATATTGTCTGATATTGACATGTAAGCGACAAATTATGTATCTACAGCCATCAACATACAGTTGTCCTGCACATCTAATGTGCTCCCTTGTGTCTATCGGCAGAAAATAAACTACCGATCAACTAGGACCGCCACATCTGTTACACTGGTGTCGAGACCAGTCTTGTCTTTGTGGGACATCTGTTACACTGGTGTCGAGACCAGTCTTGTCTTCGTGGGACATCTGTTACACTGGTGTCGAGACCAGTCTTCTTGTCTTCATGGGACATCTGTTACACTGGTGTCGAGACCAGTCTTCTTGTCTTCGTGGGACATCTGTTACACTGGTGTCGAGACCAGTCTTCTTGTCTTCATGGGACATCTGTTACACTGGTGTCGAGACCAGTCTTCTTGTCTTCGTGGGACATCTGTTACACTGGTGTCAAGACCAGTCTTCTTGTCTTTGTGGGACATCTGTTACACTTACATGGATATTTCTATATCCACCATAGATTGTTATACAATTACATAAGAGACAACAGGTCTCAAAGGCATTCAGACCTATTCTTTACAACATTGCCAGCCAATAATAGCAGATTCAGCAGCCCATCAAAAGCAGTCTTTCACCTTGGAGTAAAAATAAAGGAAAAAGGAAAATACGTTAGAGGGGGTTGTTGGGGGTAAATGTAAGCCTATGTGCTTGCAAAAAAAATGTATGCAGTTTGAATGTTTCAAGGGAAATTCTCCAGGGAATCTCAAGATGTTGTCTGTGCTCCCTTGGTGGTTAATATTTTACATACAGATCACAGTCTTGGGTCTTGAATTATGTGTGGATTTTTTTTTTATTACTGTATGTGTGCTATTGTCACGACTTCCGCCAAAGTTGGTGCCTCTCCTTGTTCGGGCAGCGTTCGGTGGTCGTCGTTGCCGGCTTTCTAGCTGCCACCGATCCACATTTCTTTTTCCATTTGTTATGTCTTGATTGTTCACACCTGGTTCCCATTACGTTATTATTATTTCCCTATTTAACCCTCTGGTTCTCATTATGTTTTGTGCGTGATTGTTTCCTGGTTTTTGTGTTAGTCTTTTGTGTTAGGGTTTGTTATCCCTGCGTGGATTTATTGGCTGATTATTTTTATGAGTAATGTACGTTATTTTACTCAGTTCTGTGTCCTGCGCCTGACTCTGTCCTCACCTCTGCACAACTGACACTTGACAGAATCACGCACCTCTTTTATGGAGTCAGCAGGTGCACCCAGTCCTCCGGTACCAGTGGAGGAACGCGTCCAGCAGCACGCAACGATGCTCCAACATCTTGGCACAGCCATGGATCGCGAGCTGCTCACCATGGAGAGATGGGGAAAAAAGAGGTTTTCCCACAACCCCATCTACTTCACTCCAACCAACACCACAACCCACACCGCTGTCCACCCCTCCGTCACCTGGACCCAGTGGGATTCGGCTCTCGCTCCCGAGCGCTTATGATGGGATGGCTGCCGGGTGCTAGGGGTTCCTGCTCTACCTGGCGACCGTCCACCCGGCTCCCTCGGGATACGAGAGCGTGTCTGCCCTCATCTGTCTGTCGGAAGGCGCTTGAGTGGGCCAACGCGGAATGGGGAAGTATAGACGCAACGTTGGTCCGCTATGAGGATTTCACCTGCCGCTTCCGGGCGGTCTTCGATCATCCACCTGAGGGGAGAGCGGCGGGGGAACGTTTGTTCCATCTCAGACAGGGGATGAGGAGCGCACAGGAATTCGCACTGGACTTCAGGACCCTGGCTGCCAGTGCGGGATGGAATGAGAGGGCCTTGATCGACCATTACCGATGTAGTCTACGTGAGGACGTTCGTCGGGAGCTGGCCTGCAGGGACACCACCCTTACCCTTGACCAGCTGGTGGATTTATCCATCCGGCTGGATAACCTGTTGGCCACCCGTGGACGTTCGGATCAGGGTCCGTCCATTCCATCCCCCAGCACCTCCAATCCTACACCTATGGAGCTCGGAGGTGCTGCTCTAAGGGTAACCGGAGGGGGGTCTGTTTCCTGCACTACCTGTGGCCGCAGAGGACACACTGCTGGTCGGTGCTGGAGAGGTTCCCCAAGAAGTCGAGGCAGCAGGCAGGGCACTGGTGGATCATCCCAGGTGAGTATGCACCCAACTCACCCAGAGCTTCCTGTTGTGCACATGTATATATCTATAGAATTTCCTGAGTTTTCCCAGCATACGGTGCTAGTAGATTCAGGCGCAGCTGGGAACTTTATTGACCGTTCGTTTGCTCGTAGATTAGGGATCCCTATTGTTCCTGTTGATGTGCCCTTCCCTGTACATTCCTTAGATAGTTGTCCTTTAGGGTCGGGTCTGATTAGGGAGGTCACAGCTCCACTATGTATGATAACACAGGAGGGTCATGAGGAGAGAATTACTCTTCCTGATAGATTCTCCTGCATTTCCTGTGGTGTTGGTTGGCCCATCATGACCCCACTATTTCGTGGCAACAGACGGCTCTCAAGGGATGGTCAGGTCAGTGTTCAGGGAGGTGTATAGGTGTTTCCATAGGTGCAACTACGGTGGAGAGTCCAAACCAGGTCTCCACCATGCACATCCCCCCTGAATATGCCGATCTGTAAAAAGAAGGCGACTCAACTACCACCCCATCGACGGGGGGACTGTGCGATAAATCTCCTGGTAGACTCAGCATTTCCCAGGAGTCACGTGTATCCTCTGTCACAGGAGGAGACGGTGGCTATAGAAACATATGTCACCAACTCTCTGGGACAGGGATACATTCGGCCTTCCACTTCACCTGCCTCCTTGAGTTTCTTTTTGTGAAGAAGGATGGAAGTTTACGCCTGTGCATTGACTATAGAGGTTTAAATCAGATCACGGTAAAGTATAGTTACCCTCTGCCTCTCATAGCCAGTGTGACCGAGTCATTGCATGGGGCGTGCTTCTTCACCAAATTGGATCTAAGGAGTGCTTACAACCTGGTGCGTATCCAGGAGGGGGATGAGTGGAAGACGGCATTTAGTACCACCTCTGGGCACTATGAGTACCTCGTCATGCCATACGGGTTGATGAATGCTCCATCCGTCTTCCAATCCTTTGTAGACGAGATTTTCAGGGACCTGCACAGGCAGGGTGTAGTGGTGTATATAGATGCCATTCTAACATACTCCGCTACACGCGCCAAACATGTGTCTCTGGTGCGCAAGGTGCTTGGTCGACTGTTGGAGCATGACCTGTACGTTAAGGCTGAGAAATGTCTGTTCTTCCAACAGTCCGTCTCCTTCCTAGGGTATCGCCTGTCCAAGTCAGGGGTGGAGATGGAGAATGACCGCATTTCAGCCGTGCGTAATTGGCCGACTCCAACCACGGTAAAGGAGGTGTAGCGGTTCTTAGGGTTTGCCAACTACTACCGGAGGTTTATCTGGGGCTTTGGTCAGGTAGAGGCTCCCATTACCTCACTGCTGGAGGGGGGACCGTGCGACTGCAGAGGTCAGCTGGGGCGGACAGGGCTTTTGGTCACCTGAAGGCTCTGTTTACCTCGGCTCCTGTGTTGGCTCATCCTGATCCCTCCTTAGCGTTCATAGTAGAGGTGGACGCGTCCGAGGAGCTGTGCTGTCTCAGCGCTCGGGTACGCCACCTAAACTCCGCCCCTGTGCGTTCTTTTCGAAGAAGCTCAGCCCGGCGGAGCGAAACTATGATGTGGGGGACCGGGCGCTGTTGGCTGTTGTCGGGACTCTGAAAGCGTGGAGGCATTGGCTTGAGGGGGCTAAACACCCTTTTCTCATTTGGACTGACCACCGCAATCTGGAGTACATCCGGGTGGCGAGGAGAATGAATCCTTGTCAGGCAAGGTGGGCTATGTTTTTCACCAATTTTGTGTTCACTCTATCCTACAGACCAGGTTCCCAGAACGCCAAGGCAGACTCACTGTCTCGGATGTATGACACAGAGGAGCGGTCCACGGATCCCACTCCCATAATTCCGGCATCTTGCCTGGTGGCACTGACGGTATGGGAGGTTGACGCGGACATCGAGCGGGCGTTGCGTGCGGAGCCCACTCCCACCCAGTGTCCAGTTGGACGTAAGTACGTTCCGTCTGATGTTCGTGATCTGTTGGGCTCATACGTCACCTTCCTCTGGTCATCCTGGCATTGGTCGGACAGTGCGCTGTTTTAGTGGGAAGTACTGGTGGCCCACTTTAGCTAAGGACGTGAGGGTGTATGTTTCCTCCTGCTCGGTGTGCGCCCAGTGCAAGGCACCTAGACACCTGCCCAAAGGGAAATTACAACCCCTACACGTTCCACAACGGCCGTGGTCACACCTATCGGTGGATTTCGTAACGGATCTCCCTCCATCACAAGGAAACACCACGATTCTGGTTGTTGTGGATCGGTTTTCTAAGTCCTGCCGTCTCATTCCTTTGCCCGATCTCCCTACGGCCCTACAGACTGCGGAGGCCCTGTTTACACATGTCTTCCGGCACTACGGGGTGCCTGAGGATATAGTATCTGATCGGGGTCCCCAGTTCACATCAAGGGTCTGGAGGGTGTTCATGGAACGTCTGGGGGTCTCGGTAAGCCTGACCTCAGGGTTTCACCCCGACAGTAATGGGCAGGTGGGGAGAGTTAACCAGGATGTGGGTAGGTTTCTGCGGTCTTATTGCCAGGACCGGCCGGGGGAGTGGTCGGCTTTCATCCCCTGGGCAGAGATGGCCCAAAACTCCCTCCACCACTCCTCCACTAACCTGTCCCCATTTCAGTGTGTACTAGGTTATCAGCCAGTTCTGGCACCGTGGTATCAGAACCAGATCGGTGGATGAATGGTTTCGGCACTCGGAGGAAACGTGGGACGCTGCCCATGTACGCCTGCAATGGGCCATCAGGCGACAGAAGGCGAGCACCGACTGCCACCGTAGTGAGGCCCGGTATATGCACCGGGAGACCGGGTCTGGCTCTGTGGGCCCATTTAAAGTCCTGAGGAGACTGAACGAGGTATGTTATAGGTTTCAACTGTGCCAGTGGAGGACATACTGGACCCTTCCTTAATGCAGGAATTTCACCGTCTCCACCCAGATCGCCCTGCGCCTCGTCCTCCGGGTCGTCGCCGGCGCGCTGCTGGAGCCGCGCGTCGGGGGGGGGGGGGGTACTGTCACGACTTCCGCCGAAGTTGGTGCCTCTCCTTGTTCGGCGTTTGTCGCCGGCTTTCTAGCTGCCACCGATCCACGTTTCTTTTTCCATTTGTTATGTCTTGATTGTTCGCACCTGGTTCCCATTACGTTATTATTTCCCTATTTAACCCTCTGGTTCTCATTATGTTTTGTGTGTGATTGTTTCCTGGTTTTCGTGTTAGTCTTTTGTGTTAGGGTTTGTTAACCCCCCTTGGATTTATTGGCTGATTATTTTTCAGAGTAAAGTACGTTATTTTACTCAGTTCTTTGTCCTGCGCCTGACTCCATCCTCTGCACAGCTGACACTTGACAGCTATCTAAGAGTTCTTACAGTCCATGAAAGTTCATTTATAACATATGTAGATGTGTTAAATCAGGCCAGGCTTTACCCAAAGCTGAGACTCTAGGGATTGAGTGAAGAACAGTGTTGTGAATCTGAGGAATCCTTTGGAGAGTCTTTCTCTAAATCCATTGGTCAAGACTGAGAGGATTAAAAAGTCAACAAATTAAACTAAACTACTAAGGCACATATATCCATCAGCTTTGCCCAAACAGACCTGAGCAACCACGCTGCAATGGGTCAACAGCCTCTGGGCTCAAATGGTCCATGAGTATGGGATGAGGATTTAGACAAGAGTGCAGTAGTGTTAAGTCTTCTGACTAATAGGGAGCTGAAGCCCCCACCATGACACAGAATGTGGGCAGGCCTGGAGGGGAGTGAGTCAGGCTGGCTCATATGCAAACAGGATGATTGGGCTTTTTCATGAGTGACAAACTATTAAATCCACTGAGCTTCTGACCCTTTGGCATCTTTGTCTCGTTTATCCTCATCCCCCTGAATTTTCTTAGGCATTTTGTATGGTGATGAAATATAAAGGCATTTAGTGTAGCAGAGATGTTCTCACGTATCCCTAATTGAAGCAGTTTGAAGTGCTATTGAGTATCACAGTATCACACATGCATTCACAACATAGGCTACATGTTAACATCAAAGACAGTCGATTTATTGCATTTATGTTTTGTAGTTTTGAGAGATATACCACACCAAGAAACTGTACAGTCATAAACAAATGCATGAAGCTAGCTAACAGTTGGGAGCAGTATCTATGGTAACCCATATTGAGTAGGAGCAAAATAAAAGGCTGAATTGATTTCAAAGGGAATGAAGTAAAGTGCTGATTGGAGCTCCCCATAGAGACCATCAAAATCTACTTCAGAATCCGGAGATGAATGAAGGCGAAAATTGGCTGTAAATATGTAACAGTACGTGAGTGGATCCAGGGGGTAAAGCGTTCTACCAAATTTTTGAATGCAATGAGGTAAACAAAATCCAATCACTTCCCCATCCATTCCATATTATCAAGAGTGATCAACGAGAGGTTTATATTATGCCGGATGCTGTGCAATAAGGGGAATATTATGGAACCATACGGTATACTTCCATACTGGATGAAGACTACCAACCAGACCCTTACAGCAGATCCTCAAAGCAGTCTTTAGGGCATACTGTACACTGCTCGTATTGTCAGTACTTATATAATGTAAGAATAGACAATACTATTTGCTACTGTGTTCGGCAAACAGAAACTCTTCTCTGCTAGTCTCCTGAGCGGCAGAGAGACATCCTGGGGAGCGGTTTAATTAAATCTGTGCCACACACTTCAGTCTCTCATTCTTCATCATCTGTCATGTTGGCCAGGGAGACTTAGTGGGCTTAGACCATGTGTGCAAACATGACCCAGACCATCATTTGAAGAATACCCATGAAAACTTCTGACTTCCCACTTCTAGAAAATGATGTATGTTGGCCAAATTTCTGAGCCTAATGGATTCTAAGACACAGAGAAATGCATTGTCATGTGAAGTTTAACTTAAATGTAATTAGAGCTTTTAGATGACACGTAGTCATTTGTTAATTTATTGATTGATTTTTTAAGAGTAAGGATTTCAATGGGAGGTCATTCATGCCGTGCTGTTAAAAAGGCCTAACATGACTTGACAGACAACAAATCTTCAGTGCTTCAGTTAATAGAATCATTGAGCTCTTTCTAATTATGCTTTGGCTCTGCCGTCCACAATAGGACAGCTCCCATCAGTGCTAAAACCACCTAAACAAAGCGATTGTACAAGCCTAAGATAGACCTACATGGTTGAAGAAAGTAAAAAGCAATCACAACTTATGAGATCAAAATTTTTTTTCTTTTCACAGCTGACAAAATATGCAATCACTCTACTTGTAAAATACTATCAAATCTCCAGATTTACTTTCAGAGTGTTTTTATTTCAACAAGAACTGAGTTATACCATGACAGCTAATCTCCCTAAATACAACCGTGAACACTTCGTAGCTTTGACTGAATTTCACATTTCATTACTGTAAAGTCTTGTAAATATCTATGAAGGGCTCAAAACATGCCCAGCCGTCAGTCCTTCCCTAATGTGATATGTCAGCTGATGAGCTGTGCTGTTTGAGGTTGTCATTTTCCATTCTTATCATGTGAATCCTGCTAATTCTTTTGTCTGTCTGGGTTTCAGAGACAGTCAGAACCAGATGCACCTGTGCTCACAGCATCTCAGGGCTGTTTAAGTAGGTCAGCTCTAGAAATATCTCTGTTCAGTGAGAGAAAGAGACATCACGGACCCCATCTCTGCCATCTCTCTCCCTCCCAGTCGGTGACAATGCAAGGCTAATGTTATCACAAAGATGCCTCAATCCTTTATTCATCTCCAGTAAGATAATGAGAGCTGAACTCATTAAGGACATTTCCCTCGATACTACATGGCAGAGTAACAGTACCAGTCAGGGCTTGTGTGGAGCTGTAGACCTAAACTCCTTCCGAAAAGTTTTTAAATATGTTTTCTGTATTTGCTCCTTGAACTAATACACAAAGTTGCACTGGAATGTATGTTATTTTGTCATATTAAAACACTTTTCTTCCTTCTGACAGATTGACAACATCTCATATGTCACTGTCATCATTGGGTTGTCAGTGGCTGCCAGAGCAATTCTCATGTCATATCATATCAACTCGTGGCGTGGCTGGGTAGCAGTAAATGACACTAAGCCATTTGTATGCCAGGAGATCAGAGAGTGATTCCGTGAAAGTACATCACTGTCTAGGTCTTTATTGGTCATCAGATATTTATGAAGATTTATGGTCAGGTTGGAAACAGTTGCACTCTTAGTATCTAGATAAGAAATGCAGGCAGACATAGCTTTAAAATCAAGTGTGACCTTTCAGAACATTTAGCAGCTTTGAAACCATATAACATCCTGTGCAAATTGGATTGTGCACTCCAGACACAGTAGAGTATAACGAAAACTTTCTGGGGAAACTGGGAAAGTGATCGACTGCAAATAAAATATCGAACTCTTCTCCCTCCCTCATCCTTCGCTAAGTATGTCACATCAGGCCCACTATGAACTATTTACTGAAGGCAAAAAACAACAGATCCTTTTATGAGTTTTGACAGAGCTCAGGGACTTTTCTTTGACAAGACCTTTAACATCTTTAAGATCAAGTCACGGCTCAGTGCAGTCAAATACGTGATTTTTCTGTGTTGTATATACACTGAGTGTACAAAACATTATGAACACCTGCTCTTTCCATGACATAGACTGACCAGGTGAATCCAGTTTCCCCCTCCCCACTCAGACCACTCCCAGACAGTTCTAGCAACATTCTTGCTTGAGAAATTGGTCTTTGCTAAGAAACTCATTTTTTTTCACCATTTTAATTGAAAACAATCACAGTAAGGTACTTAATTGTTACCCATAAATAATTTGATATTGAGATGAAAACAGCTGCATTGGACCTTTAACAACCTTTTCTCCAGGCCAAGTCACAGCAAGAGAACTCTAGGGAGGCAGCAGATATTTGGGTGCAATACCAATACTCACACTCTTTGTGTTAGTTTCAATTCTCAGAGAGCATACTTAGATTATTCATATACAAAATAAAGCTAAAAACAAACAAGCAAACAAAAAAAAATGTTGGGCTATGAAGCAAATCCTTTGACGAAAGTAAAGAGACCAAGACGGGGAAGGAGTAATAACAGTCTCCTCTGTATCTCTTTGGCTGGATAGGGTAGATGCTGCCTTTGTCTGGTACAATAGTTCTAACAGTGCCAAGTAGTTTCTATTGACGTTACAGGGCTTGTGTGTTTGGCTGTTGTACTGTATATAAACCTTGAATGAACACATTTGTTGCACAAAAAATAAGATTAATAAAAGGCTTGATCATCTTTGGATATTTTCTATGCATGCTCTGTTTAAATTAATGGGATCACTTCAACATTGGCATTTGTGTGTAGTATTTTGTAGTAAGGCTGGCAGTAAATCTTATTCACCAGATTTTTCCACCTCATGCCATGTTCATTATCCCTTTTGCATAGCTGGCATATTATGCATGAAAGTAGGGTACAATCTTAAAAGATTACCAGACATTTATAATCTACTCTGTAGCTCTTTTGTTACTGCCAGGGCTCACTTGAAAAATAATGTAAATCTCAATGTGACTACTCTGACTTCTCATTCCTTTTAAGGTTGCTCACACCTGTTGTATAATTAGGGCCCTGTGTTCTGTAGAATCATGTGACTTAACAATTTTATCCTGTTTAAGCCTTACACAGAAACAAGAATTATACAAAATAAGTTAAACAATTGTCTGAGGATGGTGCTGGACCATCTGACATAAAATGAAAAGGGAACAGTTTGATGAAAAACTTTAAATTAAAAGGTTAAAATCCAGTCATGTCACATGATCACCGGGCCCTAGGTATAATATGCTGTATCTCTGTAGCTCTTATTACATGTTCTCCAAGCATTAAAACATTATATCTGTCCTTACAACAATATGATAAGAAAGACATTAGAAAATACACCCCTCTACAGTATCCCAAGTTAGGATCCCATGTTGGTGCATTGGTTGCTAGATCGAATCCCGAGCTGACAAGGTAAAAATCTGTCGTTCTGCCCCTGAACAAGGCAGTTAACCCACTGTTCCTAGGCCGACATTGAAAATAATAATTTGTTCTTAACTGACTTGCCTAGTTAAATAAAGGTTAAAATAAAATTCAAACAAAATTGGTGGTTGTGATGTGGTAAAGTTCACAGTAAAGTATACTGTAGAGTCCTTTGAGTCTCCAACTAGTTGGTCAGTCAGACTGCAACCCTGCACATTGGTAGAGCTAAACCTTATTACACCAATAAAGCATAATATGACAGTTGTTCGACTGAATAGCTCCACAATGGCTCATTCTCCAACTCCACAGAGGAAATGAGCCATTGGCCATTCACAGTTTTCCACTGGGCTTGCTGTCATCATATCTACTCAGAAGGTTATTTTTTATCATCATTTGAACATTATGAAGAAAATGGTTCCTCATTGTTACTAATGGTCTTGAACTTTATTGAATATGTGCACATGTTGATAGCATAATTATTTAGGTACATTGCAAATAACATCAAAATAACATCAAATATATTTTTCTACATTTATTTGAATACTCCACAATGATTTACAATATATGTAATATTTATCATTTTTGTCTATTTTAGATACATATAGATTTCTTGTTTTATACATCTGGCAGGCATCAATATTGACCATCAATTTCACAGAAATTCATAGTGCAGATAACAAAATAAAAAATACTTACATCTGCATTTAGGAAAACTACTTAAGCAAAGAAAAAAGGCATACAAATTGTAAACATACATTCAAATCTACCCATGAAAAAGAATGTAAATGAAATAAACATTTCAACCCATGTCTATGAATATCAACAAACAGGATTCACAAAGATTGGAGTGTCATGATAATTGAAACAATGTATAATCCACCAGAGGATTATAACTCCAAATACAGCTAAGATGGTCTCTGATGGATGTTCTCTGTTACAGGCAGTAGCAGAGAGCTGAGTAAAACAATACAAATGTATACCAATCACGTGTTCATCCAGACAAGTCATTTTTTTGTAGCGGGTATCATTTGAGGCTTCTCTGATCCATTCATTCAACGGTATATCCTGACAATTCTGTTTGCTGAGTTATGATTTCCTTTGAGTCCCATGATAACATGTGTAATATACATTTTCAAACGTAGACATGTAATCCTGAATACAAGTGAAACTAAGATTTAAAAAAAAGCTTTTTCAAAAAGTAGAAATAATGCATAATTCATGATAGTGAATGCCAGTACTGAAAAATGGCTTAAGAATTATATAAATGCCAAAAATCCAAAACCCACAAGTATTCATTGCACAAAATATCAACAAGCACAGCCAACAGCAGGGGGGAAATGTGACACATCTGCATCATTCATAGGTCACTATCTGTACAACACTTCTATTTGGTTTTACAAAACAACATTTACACGCTTATGCACCACTTATCACAAGGGGTCACTGTGGATACACTAAGGGTCGATGCGTAGAGGAAGCAGAGGGGTTCTGCAGGGAGATTGGGACTTTCTGAATTCGCTCCAAAAAACAGATTGCCTGGAACACACTCTTTTTGGAAGACATATTCAGTGCCCTAGAAACAGGTTTCAGCTTTGGGCTCAGGGAATATCTAGGGATTGTTTTCTGACCAATGATCAAAGGGGTCATTAATGTTTTGGGGAGAAAGTATTACGTGTAGAAAATCAAACAGAAGTATACTGCGGTGGTACTGTATATCCCACAGGGGACATACCAGTACATTTATTTTACACTGCCTACATGACCCATGGTACATTCCTTGGCTGAGCATTAATTTGGACTAGGTCCCTTGCTCACAAGCTGTGACCCTGCTGGGAGCCAGGGGACAGACAGGACAGGCACCCAAACTCTCCACTCACAGAAACAGCAGCATCCCAGGCCCTTGTGATGGCTGGTAAAATAGAGCACTGAGCTGGCTGTGTCTCTACAATCTGACATTAAAATCTGACATAAAAAATATCGCTTATGTCTTCAAGTATGATTTTGTTATATTTCATGTGCAAATACATTTGAAAGAACAAATACATTCTACCTCAGTAAATACACATGCTTTCATTTGCAGTAGCTCATCATCCTCATTTCAGTGAAACGTTTGGAAGACCTGACCCCTGACACCAGTGTGTCACTTACCAGGACATCCCTGAGACAATACTATCTGACTGAACTCTGTGTCTGTGTAAGGCATGTTTTCCAAATTGAGAGCTATTGAGATTTTGTCTTAATCTAACAGAAGAAGGGAGAGGGAGGCAGCAACGGCATTCTCACAAAAACAACACATACTTTTGTTATGCTAATTACGCTAGCTAATTACGTGACAACACGGTTACAAGCGGCGATGTGAGTGATTGAAATTCCAACCATATCTCCTTTATTGACATGCATCTAAAAAAATCATAACTTAGAATGAATGGGCAACTCAAACAGCTGTAGTGTTGCTTTACTGTAACACTGAACTGCCCTACTGTAGTGTGAACAACACCGTGCCGACAAGTTTAATTTAGCGATGGTTCATTTGAGAGCCAACCAAGACTTGGTCAAATGTGTCACTAGGATCTGACAGTAACAGAAAACTGGGAACACTATCATGACGATTACCAGTGTATTGTTTCAGGTATACGAGCATAAAAACAATTCCAAATGATCAAATCGTGACCAAGTAAATATCGCCCAATACATAAAAACTGTAGCAACATAGGCCACCTACTGAAATGTAATATATAACATAATTTAAAAAGGGACTGATGATTGATGGGGTAAGAATCTTCACCCTTACTTTTATCTGAAATTTAAACACACGTGCAACAACAAGAGAAGTAGGTGTGTACTGTATGTGTGTGTGTTTGTAGGAATCATTTGGAACGTGAAGGTGATGGGGAATGTTTCAGACTGAGAGCAACAAACCTCCCACTGGGCACAGATGTCAGTTCAACATCTAGTTTTGATTTACATTTGGTCGAGTTTTCAAAAAAGAAAAATGTAATTGGATTTAAGTTAAAAGTTGGGTGAAAAAAAGACAAAATGCCCTTACATTGATGACTTTTTTGCAAATCCAATCAGTTTTCTACGTTGATTCAATGTCATCTCGTAGATTTTTCTGGTTGAAATAAAGTGCAAACATGATTTGACCAGTTTTTGCCCAGTGGGCTATCTGTATTATATTCTGTGTGTGGTCTTCAAATGTACAGATGTAGGATCTTAATTTGATCACTCTTTTGTTGTGGAGAATTTTCCTGCACCACAGGAAATGCAGATGAGCTTTGTGATTTACATAAATGCACTGAAAACCCACACTAACACACGGTTTTTAATATTTTATATTTACTTAACCTTTATTTAACTAGGCATGTCAGTTTAGAACAAATCCTTATTTACAACGACGGCCTACACCGGCCAAACCCGGATGACGCTGGGCCAATTGTGTGCCGCCCTATGGGACTCCCAATCACAGCCGGTTGTGATACAGCCTGGGTTATATTAACAGTATTGCACTTTTCACATAGCCTAATTTTGGCCAGCTTAACCATCGATCAAGCAATATTATGGACTTAATGTTAAAATCCTTTTGCTGCAGGATTATTTTGCTGCGACAATACTGGTCAAATTAAGATCCTATGTCTGTATAGGCAGTGGATGTTTTATATGTGCATTTTCACATCAATGTACATCAATGTCCATGATAGGGAGGTGTTAGTCCTATTGGTCCATTGTGTGTTGGGGAGGGGAAGAGGGAGGGTCTGCCTTTCAGTCGGCGTAGGAGGGGGCTTACTCCATCTCTCAGTCTGAGAAGAGACTAGCAAAAGACTTGCGTAGGTTGCGTATGGTCTCAGCCTTCACCTCATCCTGGCTAAGGCTGGCCCGTGGCGTTGGGGTTTCTGGAATGTTGAAGGCATTGGTAAGAGACTGGGATTTGCTATAAAGAGAGGAAATGGCAATAGAGGAGAGGAAGAGGCTATTAAAGTCATGCAGCAAACCCATGTAATGGTAAGAAGTGTAGGGTGTAATGGTAAGAAGTGTAGGGCATGTCTGGAGAAAGAAAGAGAGAGACCATACATAGGGGATAGACAGAGTTCCTTCAGTATGTATGGACATTGAGCTGATCATAGGAACACATGATCAGCTCAACTTTATATGTATACTCAATTATTGATCTGGATGCAAAGGCATGCTTTTTTAATCATCCCCCATCCCCCCTACCCTTGACCAGTGTTCCTTGGTCCATGTTCTGGACTCAAGGGCACAAAGATAAATAAATGTAAGAAATTGCTTGCAGTTGTCTTTCAGTCAGTCAACTTTGGTACAACATACGAGTCGCACTCTCACATCTTCGGTTGAAGGAGCTACAATCACGCCTGACAAGGCCAATGAAATCCACGCCACACTGGAAGCCGTGTCTTCCACAGGTGATAAGTGTGAGGTTCGGATTCATTCCTTCAATTATTCCACTATTTACCTCGGTGTGAACAGGAACAATTCACGCTACTAAAACAAACAATTGGAACACGAGACTGTCTTAAGTCACGTCAACTAAACTGTCCGTTAATGGTAGAGCGTGCTCATCCCCTGGACGTTGTGTGCTGAAGTTTGTACTTTGTTCTCATAAGTTTCCTAATCACAAACAATTAATTAATTATTCTTCAAATGGCTTGGTCTGGCTATAGCAATAACTAAGACAAAACTACTAACAAGCCGGGTTCGAGACCATGCCTGAGTATTTTAAAAGATACTAGTGTTTGTTGTCTTGTATGTCTCGGCGCATGCTCAGGATGCTCTCGCTCAAATCAGTTTGTGTGTGAAACTAAGAGACGGCTGGCACTGTTCCCCAACTAGTCCACGGCTCAGGTTCTCTTGACAATCATGTAGCATTCCTTACGGAACTTGGTGTTTCCAATAGTGACTTCCTCTCCTGGGTGCCCGTACCTTGGCTGAGTCGGAGTTGCGGAACGCAGAGATGGATGCTCGACTAGAATGTCTACCGGCTCCTGTGCGCTCTGTCGACAGTTAAGGGAGCCTACTCAAAGAGAGAGGGCAACCAGGTTCTGTGAATATCCCCCTACCGCCTGTGTCTGCCTTGGTTAAGCACTGCTTGTCTCTCATCGCAGAAGGGTCTGGGTCCCACCTCTGTGATCCGGTTGTATGTAGACTTTTGAGACCAGGCCAGCTAACAAGCGCTGCATAGTGTGCTAGCCAGGTTAGCTAAATTGCCGAGGTGAGCTAGCTACTGCTAGCTATTCCGGCTTCCTAATGGTGGAATTGCTTGGGTAACTCTCTTGTTTAGTATACCTATCTACCATTAAGTCACTTGGTTATTCTAAATGGACGGTGCTACCGCAACCATTGCCGGAGCACCCCGTGTCCATAAGGCTTCATCCAAGGCAATACAGTCACGGAATCACAACTAAGTTTGGAAGCTTGTCAATGTTGAAAGGGACATTTAAAAAATGTTCTACTTCATATTCAGCATCTCCAGCACCACATGTGAAAATGGCACGTTTCTATGTTATGTAGTAAACAAGAAAGAGGAGGATAAGCGTTTCCAATGACATCATCAACCAATTAGTAGACAATTAGTTAGCAATGCCTACGCATAATTGGTTAAAATCACACAATACACACCAATGATGTCATTGAAAACAAGTATCTTCCGCTATCTTTTTTTACTACAAAACATACATTACCGGTCTAAAGTTTTAGAACACCTACTTATTCAAGGGTTTTTCTTAATTTTTACTATTTTCTACATTGTAGAATAATAGTAATGACATCAAAACTATGAAATAAGACATATGGAATCATGTAGTAACCAAAAAAGTGTTAAACAAATCAAAATACATTTTATATTTGAGATTCTTCAAATAGCCACCCTTTGGCAAACTACCTGCCCTCCAGGACATCAACACCTCCCGATGTCACAGGAAGGCCAAAAAGATCATCAAGGACAACAACCACCCGAGCCACTGCCTGTTCACCCCGCAATCATCCAGAAGGCGAGGTCAGTACAGGTGCATCACAAAAACAGCCATCACTAACATTAAGTGGCTGCTGCCAATATACTGACTTAAATCTCTAGCCACTTTAATAATTAAAAACTTTTTATAATGTTTACATACCCTACATTACTCATCTCATATGTATATACCGTACTCTATACCATCTACTGCATCTTTGCCTATGCCGTTCGGCCATCACTCATCCATATATTTATATGTACATATTCTTATTCATTCCTTTACACTTGTGTATAAGGTAGTTGTTGTGAAATTGTTAGATTACTTGTTAGATATTACTGCATGGTCGGAACTAGAAGCACAAGCATTTCGCTACCCTCGCATTAACATTTGCTAACCATGTGTATGTGACCAATAAAATCTGATTTCATATGCCTTGATGACAGCTTTGCACACTCTTGGCATTCTTTCAAACAGCTTCATGAGGTAGTCACCTGGAATGCATTTCAATTAACAGGTGTGCCTTGTTAAAAGTGAATTTTTGGAATTTCTTTCCTTCCTAATGCGTTTGAGCCAATCAGTTGTGTTGTGACAAGGTAGGGGTGGTATACAGAAGATAGCCCTATTTGGTAAAATACCATATTATGGCAAGAACAGCTCAAACAAGCAGAGTGAAACAACAGTCCATCATTACTTTAAGACTTGAATGTCAGTCAATCCGGAAAATTTCAAGAACTTTGAAAGTTTCTTCAAGTGCAGTCGTAAAAACCATCAAGCGCTATGATGAAACTGGATCTCACGAGGACCGCCACAGGAACGGAAGAGCTAGAGTTACCAGCCTCAGAAATGCGCAGTGATTTCTATTTTTCTCGATGAGGGACCCGTGCCCTGTTGGAAATGGACGCTCTGGCACACCAGTGTCTTCGGAACTCCTTTACGCGTTCCGCCAGTGGTTCTGATTCAGCCCACGCTGGAGAGGGTGTGCCGGGAGGGCTTACAATTGGTTCTTGTGGCTATGCGTATAAGTGGTTGGGCTCTGGTGCCAAGATAAAGGGCAGGTTCCTTTTCAGTGCGGGCATTCTCCACTTTAAACGTGTACATGGCCGCTATCCCTGATTGTGTGGTTCCTGAAAAGTGTACTTTTTTGGGGCTTGACGCTGGTTTTGGAGGCAACCCCTTTAAGCCTCTGGAGTCGATGGATCTGAAGATCCTCTCCCACAAAACCTACAGGTCCTTAGCTTTGAGCAATTTCCATTTTCGCCTCCTTCTTTTGCTTCTGAAGAGCAACAGCAGTTACATGCCCTGTGTCCGGTGCAAGCTTTTCGCATGTACATTGAACTGACCTGGAATATCCGGTTATGTGACCAGCTTTTAGTCTGTTTGCTAATCCAGCTCGCAGCAGGACGCTCTCTAAGCAGTGTCTCTTCCACTGGCTTGCGGAGGCTATCACGCTGGCATATAGCAGAAAGTGGCAAGGGTTACCTACCAGGGGTGTGGCTGCGTCTTGGCCGTTGTTTAAAGGGTTGACCGTAGGAGATATTTGTCATGTGGCAAGTTGGGCATCACCACACACTTTTGTGAGGTTTTATCGCTTGGATGTCACTGCTCCCAGTAATGCCCATAGGGTGCTTACCGCTGGGACAGGGGAAAGTCACTATGCAGCGTGCCGTTTGCACAATACCCAGACTGCCACATCTGGTGGGGTCAGGTCTGGGTGGTCTGCCATGGACCGTTTCATTTAGTATCCATCAGGATCAACTTGGGGCGTGATTATATTTCCACATAGTATGTTGAACCGAAGTTGACTGATTGAAAGGGAACATAATGTTAGGATTATAACTACTGTTCCCTGAAGGAGGAAAACGAGGTACAACACTTGTTTGGCCCCGCGCCACCCATTCCTGGGCTCAGTGAAGAGTAGTATTAAATTGAAGGAATTAATCCGAGCCTCGCGCTTATCACCTGTGGAGGCGGTGCATCCAGCGAGGCGCGAATTTCATTGTCAGGCGTGATTGTAGATCCGCGAAGGTTCAACTCCCCATAGTATGTTGTACGTCATTTCCCTCCTTCAGGGAACAGTAATTAAATTCATAACATTACATTTTGACTGTTAATAGCTTGTTAAAGCCATATTTTCTATGCAATATACACTAGAAGCGTACATAATTTACTACATAATGAAACCTGCATAACACTTTCCTTGACCCTTTCCACATTGCCCTCACATGTTCTAAGGAACACTGTTTAGTTGTAAATGATGTAGTTATTTAAACTTTCCTTTCCATGAGTCACTAGAGAATTACCAGGACATTAAACATGGTCAATGGTACTTAATACAATGTCAACCAGCCTTTTGGTGGCCCTAAACGAAAAGTTGTTGGAAAATTGCACCTTGTGTATTCTACTATTCTAATGCTCATCGGTAAGTTGAGACCCTGATTGAGTTACAAAAATATATATTATAATAATTATTTTCGGGTGGTTAGGACACCCTAGCAGCCGTGGGGCCCTAAGCGGTTGTTTATGTCGCATATGCCTAGGGTCGGCCCTGACCAACCTCTCATCCATAAAATCTAGCATTATCCAAAATAACAGTCCTTGTAATTTCAAGTGCAACATGAAAAGTAATAATGAGCAGGACACAAAGTGTGAACATTCCATTGGAATCGTCTTGAAAAGACTTGTTCATGCACACTCAGTCCAAACATTTGGATCAAATAACAAATCGCACTGTAAACATCTGATAACATATCCCATGACAAACTATAGCTACACTGATTTGCAAACTCAATATCTAGCCTACAGTACAGATATAACACCATCATGCACATCAATCCCCTTGACGAGATAAAAATAAATGAAAGCTAAATCTAGAACACAGAATCCTCTCGTCAGTTAATTACTCATCCTTATCTAGAATAAGATAGACAGAGCATCCTGTGTGGCTCACAAAAACTGACAAAAACAATAGGAGGATGTTACATCCAATATTGAGCTATTGAGTAATACAGTTGGGATACACTGAGCAAAAAGTATAATGGCATTGAATGTTTTGGAATACTTTTTGAAAGCTTTGCTTACTTCAGTGGAGGGGTGGCTCCCATAGCAGGAGGGTCCTGGTTGGGCTTCTGTGGGGGCTGGGGCTTCTGCTGCAGAGGAGGTTTCCCTCCTGGGCCTCCCTGGCCCTGGGCACTAGGGCGGGGCTGCTGAGTGGTAGGGGCCCCAGGGTGACCTTGCTGGGCTGGAGCCCTCTGCAGCTGGGGGCCCTGAGGGCCTCCTCCCTGGGACTGCTGCCTGGCAGGCTGGCCTGGCTTCTGCTGGGGCCTCTGCTGGGACTGGCCCCCTGTGGACTTCTGGCCCATGCCTCCAGGGGGGGGGCTCTGCTGCAGCTGGGGACCTGACTGCTGTGGCCTCTGGTTTTGAGGGGAGCCCCCCTGGCTCATGGATCGCTGGGGGGATCCTTGACCAGAGGGGGGTTTCTGCCCCTGCCCTGGGGGACGCGGCTGTGCCCCAGCTCCTGGGTTGGCCTGTCTATCTTTCTGTGATGTCTGGGCAGGGGGGTTCTGGGTGTTGTGGCCTGGGGCAGGGGGTTGGGCTTGTGCAGGGGGCTGGCCTTGGGGAGAGGGGCGCTGCTGGGAGGGGGCTCCTTGGCGTGGGGTGGCAGTGCCGGTGGGTGCCTGTTGTGGGCCACCTGAAGGAGACAGAGCACTGTTTATCCTGTCCCTATCAAGCAATCATTTCAACAACAAAACAAATGTAGCTTTCATATTACCAGCTAATGAACAAAAGCAAGTGTCCATTGGGATTTTTGGGCCTTAATATTACAGAGCCATCTTCTTACCTTGTGGAGAAGAGCGTTGCTGAGCCTGTGGCACTTTGGGTTGTGAGACAGGCTGAGAGGATGCAGCTTTCTACGTGGCCAACATGTTACAATGAGACACAAAGCTAATGGGTTATAAATACAAACCAAATATACTGGCCAATTAACAATAAAGACCACTCATCTAAACATACTCCTTTTGACAAATATTGACTCATTTTAAGTCTATTAGACTGAGTGGTGGTTAGAAATAGTGTCACCTGTGCAGGCTGTGCAGCTGTGGGACGGACAGGAGAGGGACTTGCAGTGCGTGGGACTGTCTGGTTCATTTTGGAGATGACCAGGTCTGCAATTTGAGCACGGTCTTCATCCTGCTGGTCTCCAATCAGGGGCATGGAGCAACCCACCACCTGAGAGAACGAGATGGGGAAACACAAATCAAATTGTATTAGTCACATGCGCCGAATACATCAGGTGTAGACCTTACAGTGAAATGCTTACTTACAAGCTCCTAACCAACAATGCAGTTTAAAAAATACGAATAAGAAATAAAAGTAACAAGTAATTAAAGAGCAGCAGTAAAATAACAATAGCGAGACTATATACAGGGGGTACCGGTACAGAGTCAATGTGCAGGGGCACTGGTTAGTCGAGGTAACTGAGGTAATATGTACACGTAGGTAGAGTTATTAAAGGGACTATGCATAGATAATAAGAGTGTAGCAGCGGCGTAAAAGAGAGGGGGGAGGGGGGGCAATGCAAATAGTCTGGGTAGCCACAAGATATTACAATGTTACCAGTGTAATTACAGTGTTACTACACAGTTTAAGAACGCTTAAATTGCGAGCCTTTCCCAGTAATGCAGTATTAAATATCAAAATACTACGGAGTCCATGAAGCCAAAAGCAAAAAAAATTACTTAGCCTCTTCTTCTTCTCATTTGAATGACTTAGTATCTTGTTTGAACAACTGAGCATCTCGTTTGAATTACTTAATGGTTATTTTGTCAAATTAGACCTCTTTTGTTATGCAGCTTGTCGCACCTGTCACGTCCTGACCAGTAAAAGGGGTTATTTGTTATTGTAGTTTGGTCAGGGCGTGGCAGGGGGTGTTTGTTTTGTGTTTTTTTTTCGGGGTTTTTGGTTTATGTTCTAGGTTATCTATTTCTATGTCCTTATCTAGTTTTTCTGTTTCTATGTTAGTTTTGTCAATGACCTCCAATTAGAGGCAGCTGGCTGTTGTTGTCTCTAATTGGAGGCCATATTTAGTTGTGTTTGTTTTTCACTTGTGTTTGTGGGTGGTTGCTCCTAGTATGGTCTGTGCACCTTACTGGACTGTTTTCGTCGTTTGTTTTGTTTTAGTGTCTTCTCGTTAATAAAGTAAAGAAGATTATCAATATACCCGCTGCATTTTGGTCCACTCCTTACGACGCCCGTGACAGCACCATGTAATGGTTGGTGCAGCCATTCATTCATGATTCTATCCATTGATATGATTATTCATTGACAGTTCTTTGATAGCTTAAAGCAGGGCTGCTTTTGAATGCCAGAGCATGTAAGTGGGCG
This sequence comes from Salmo trutta, assembly GCF_901001165.1. Taxonomy (NCBI): domain Eukaryota; kingdom Metazoa; phylum Chordata; class Actinopteri; order Salmoniformes; family Salmonidae; genus Salmo; species Salmo trutta. The sequence goes on along the minus strand of NC_042983.1, from coordinate 21,037,221 downwards.
AGTGTTGAGTGTGGAGCAGTGTGAAAAAAATGGTGCCTTCTTCTCCTGCTCCAATTTCGTTCTGGTACTGCTCAGCCACAAGCTCTGGGCCTGCCCTGCTTAGCATTTTTTATTTCCTTTATCACTAGTCTTAATTATGCCTATTCGGTTGTAATTATTTAGCCCCTCCCCTTCCACAGTAGCCTATATCTAGTTTATATTCTACTTTCTAACGTTAGGAAATGTCATTTCTATTTTGAAGGACTTCAAATGTATTCACGCATGTTTTTAGGTAGGCAATACATAGGCTACTGTGAAATCTATTTTAGAGTTTCTTGGAATAGAATCAATTTAATTAAGCTAAAATATCTTAAATAAATCGTAAATAATAAAGGCCAGTATCAACTTCTTTTCATTAATAAAAGGGAAGAAATAATCTCAAGCAAACACCAATAAGCTTCTGCATGTGGATTGAACGTGGGAAAGTCGCTCTACAAATTAAATATTATTAATATAAAGACAAAAAAATACACATGTAAAAGCTTAATTACATAAAGGAATATTAGTGGGAATATAGCCATCATATAAACAAGAGAAAGGAGAATGGAATACATTTGAAAAGCCTAAAATGTACAAATACATTGAGACAATGTGCTTTTGTGCTATTTTTATATTTTTTTTGATTGGAGAAAGAAAATAAGTAGGCGGCCAGTATGGTGCAATAAACTTTCGTGAACTATTTACAGAAAAGATATACAAAATAATACATAGGGGCAAATCAGCCTGAATACCAGGACGCACAACAGCAATGCGTTTTGACTACTAATTCATATGCACATTGCATCTGAACCTGTTATTTTTAGGGGTCCATCGACGTTCATTCCGCTGTGGATATGTACTACAGACTGGTGCATAAAGACATATCCAAGCTACAGGTCTTAAATGTCCAGAATGCCCCCTCTAATAGTCATCCGCCTAGCGGACAAGAGGGACGCTGTTACTATACAAGACTACACTGTATAAAAAGCTGAAGTACTCAGGCAACTGAATGATCAGACGTTCTATAAAAGATTCACTACAAAACACCACAAAAAAGCTTCTGTCATTGAGGGCATGCACAATAGTGATATCACCAAAAGAGAACACAGATTGGTGCGTAAAAAACAGCTCCACGCTGGTAATCTGCAGTCCCTAAAATATTCTTTAATTATCTTAATTCCCAAAGGGACAGGACAAATCTTCTTTGCAATTTCAGACCAGGTTTGGCAGCAGGCATGAAGATCTCTACTCAACGTCAAATTCCCTGATTGATAAATATGCCCCTATGTATTGTGACACTTTCGTTTACCAAATACTCCACAATTAGACATTAGTTAAACTAAATCCTGCTAATAAAAACGCAAAATCCATCCATTACGCACAGATCTCCCTCTCAAGCGCTCCTTCTCAGGAGCTTTGCCTTATCACCAAATGAATAGGTTGTTGTCATCGGTGCTATTGAAAATTGGATAGCTTCTTTATGTTTCAGTAAACCATTAGCCAACAATTCAAAGATTAAATTAATTGTCATCATGAAAGTTTATTATCTCTTCATTTTATTTTGGTGATAAAATTTATTTATTTTTTGTTATTGTGAACTGTAGTCTATAACAAGTTACCCCTTTCAATTGAAGCCCTATCAGAGGAGATTCTGATAGGCTAATAAAAGCATGTTTTTCGCAACATAAACCAGCCTATAATTTCTGAATTTCATTCATTTATTGGTGATGGATACTTTAACTGTAAGTTTAGTAATTCTATTGATGGAAAACTTGTTTACCTCTTGTGTCGCACACGTTTAATTCAACATTTGATTATAGCTCACAATCAAGCATAGCCGCAGGAAGTAGGGGTGCTGAAGGTGCTGCATCACCCCCTGCAAAATCTGAATAAAAAATATTTATTAATAAAAATATACAGTTGAAGTCGGAAGTTTACATACACTTAGGTTGGAGTCATTAAAACTAGTTTTTCAACCACTCCACAAAATTATTGCTAACAAACTATAGTTTTGGCAAGTTGGTTAGGACATCTACTTTGTGCATGACAAGTAATTTTCCAACAATTATTTACAGACAGATTATTTCACTTATAATTCACTGTATCACAATTCCAGTGGGTCAGAAGTTTACATAATGTAACGAATATGTTGGAGAAGTAGCGGAGTCAGGCGCAGGACAGAGGGATGAGTGCAAACACTCAAAACCACAATAAACTTCTCCCACAGCAAAATAACAGGGTTGGGAGAAACACCTCCAACAACCACTAAACATGAACAATCACGAACAAGACAAACAGGGAAGCCAGAGGGTTAAATAATGAACATAATCAGGGAATCATAAACAGGTGTGTATAATAAAGACAAAACAAAACGAACAGGGAAACATTGATCGGTGATGACTAGTAAGCCGGTGACGTCGACCGCCGAACGCCGCCCGAACAAGGAGAGGGGCCGACTTCGGCGGAAGTCGTGACACATAAAGTCAACTTAGTGTGCCTTTAAACAGCTTGGAAAAGTCCAGAAAATTATGTAATGGCTTTAGAAGCTTCTGATAGGCTAATTGACATCATTTGAGTCAATTGGAGGTGTACCTGTGGATGCATTTCAAGGCCTACCTTCAAACTCAGTGCCTCTTTGCTTGACGTCATGGGAAAATCAAAAGATCTCACCCAAGACCTCAGAAAAAAAATATTGTAGACCTCCACAAGTCTGGTTCATCCTTGGGAGCAATTTCCAAACGCCTGAAGGTACCACGTTCATCTGTACAAACAATAGTTTGCAAGTATAAACATCATGGGACCACGCAGCCTTCATACCACTCAGGAAGGAGACGCGTCCTGTCTCCTAGAGATGAACGTACTTTGGTGCAAAAAGTGCAAATCAATCCCAGAACAACAGCAAAGGACCTTGTGAAGATGCTGGAGGAAACAGGTACAAAAGTAACTATATCCACAGTAAAACGAGTCCTATATCGACATAACTTGAAAGGCCGCTCAGCAAGGAAGAAGCCACTGCTCCAAAACCGCAATAAAAAAGCCAGACTACGGTTTGCAACTGCACATGGGGACAAAGATCGTACTTTTTGGAGAAATGTCCTCTGGTCTGATGAAACAAAAATGCAGGAGGGATTGGTGCACTTCACTGCAGGTGGGACTGGTGCACTTCACAAAATAGATGGCATCATGAGGAAGGGAAATGATGTGGATATATTGAAGCAACATCTCAAGACATCAGTCAGGAAGTTAAAGCTTGGTCGCAAATGGGTCTTCCAAATGGACAATGACCCCAAGCATACTTCCAAAGTTGTGGCAAAATGGCTTAAGGACAACAAAGTCAGGTATTGGAGTGGCCATCACAAAGCCCTGACCTCAATCCTACAGAAAATGTATGGGCAAAACTGAAAAAGCATGTGGGAGCAAGGAGGCCTACAAACCTGACTCAGTTACACCAGCTCTGTCAGGAGGAATGGGCCAAAATTCACCCAACTTATTGTGGGAAGCTTGTGGAAGGCTACCCAAATGTTTGACCCAAGTTAAACAACTTAAAGGCAATGCTACCAAATACAAATTGAGTATATGTAAACTTCTGACCCACTGGGAATGTGATGAAAGAAATCAAAGATGAAAGAAATAATTCTCTCTACTATTATTTTGACATTTCACATTCTTAAAATAAAGTGGTGATCCTAACTGACCTAAGACAGGGAACTTTTACTAGGATTAAATGTCAGGAATTGTGAAAACTGAGTTTAAATGTAATTGGCTAAGGTGTATGTAAACTTCCGACTTCAACTATATATAAATATTTGACTACAAAATAAGTGCACTGGGCCTTTCACTAGTATTAGCGGACCGATATAGATATAGTTGTTGCCTGTCCCTTTCCCTGCGATTGTCATTCTAATGGTATCCAGAAAGAATAAAACCCTTTCCTCAAACATTTACATCAAAAGTTAAAAAGTTATGGGTAAAGCCACAAAACATCCAAATCAAATTAAATATTTTTATTGATCAAATAACAGGGAAAACAACCACTTTTTGTGCAGTATTAATTGTTTTCTTTCTCCAATCAAACCTAATTCTAGGCTTTTCAAATATATTCCATTCTTCTTTCTCTTGTTTATATTGTGGCTTTATTCCCACTAATATTTATTTATGTAATTAAGCTTTTACATGCATATTTTTCTGTCTTTATAATAATAATAATTCATTTGTAGAGCACATTTCCCTTGCTCAATGCACATGTCAAGTTTATTGGTGTTTGAGATTATTTATTCCCTTTATTTCATTAAAATAAACTGATACTGGCCTTTTATTTATTTTAGCTTAATTAAATGGATTTATATTGTGGTGTTTCTATTCCAAGAAAAATGTGAATACATTGTAGAGTAGCCTATGTATTGCCCACCTAAAACATCTGTGAATACATTAGAAGTTCTTCAAAATAGAAACTACATATCCTAATGTTAGAAAGTAGAATATAAACTAGATATATGCTACTCTGGGTGGGGTAGGCTAAGTAATTACAACCAAATAGACCTAATTAAAATAATACTGATAAAGGAAACAAAAAATGCTAGGCAGAGCATGCCCAGAGCTTGTGGCTGAGCAGTACCAGAGTGAAATTGGAGCGGGAGAGAAGCTGCTCCTTGCTCCACACTCGCCCACTTACATGCTCTGGCCTTCAGCCCTGCTTTAGGCTATCAAAAAACTGTCAATTCATAATCATATCAGTGGATGGAATTAGTGAATGAATGGCTGCAGCAACCATTACACGGTCTGACAAGCTGCATAGCAAATTAGGCCTAATTAGACAAAGGAACAATGAAGTTGTTTCGAACGAGATACTAAAATGTTCAAATAAGATACTCTCTCATTCAAATGAGATAATTCCAAGAGTCTACGTATTATTATTTTGGGGGGTCTTGGGCTTCAGGGCTTCCGTAAAATAGTATAAATATCTTTTTTTATAAAAAAACATGCGAAATAAGAAAGAAAGAAAACTGGCGAGTGTAAGCTATATAATAAATATAAGAGCAAAATTGTTAACAATGCTTCTAATCCTTTTACCTCTATAATGTAATCCTTGCCATCTTTTCCATGCAGAGCCTCCACAGCGCACATATCCAACCCTCCAAACACCTCAGAGCAGGAGTCCACCCACATCCGATACCTACGATGTTGGAGAACACTGCTAGTAACTACTAAACGCACTGCTGTCTGTCTGATGCACAAAAGCCCAGTCTGTGTTAACACTCACCTGTCTGACATGGCTATCTGTTCCAGCATAGCTGAACCAGTGTTGGTTTTCCAGTTCCCTGAAATTGATGTCCGCCTGATAAACAGACAAGATCTACCGTTTAGCATGTTCTCTCTTGATCATCTTATTCACATCAATGTCGGGATATGCAGAATAAATTATATGTAGCCTTTGCTGAATAGCTTGGGGATTTGTCGAATGGATTGACCTCAGTCACCACAACAAGGAGCTTATTTTTTTCACTCACATGTAGGCCTTGTAATTGTCTCCAATCTTCTGGATGCGGACATCATACTTTGCATCGATGAAAGGTTCAGATGTGGCATAGGTCTTGGTCAGGGCAACAACACTGGCAATATCTTGGAAGTCATATTGATTGTCCACTTTCACCTGCAGGGTAAAGTCATGATTGAATAAGATTATGTCAATAGTATTGATTTGTGAAGCATAAACACTAATCCAGGCCTACTTGGTATCATTTAAAACAGTAACAAGAGCAGTCCAGTCCTACCTTCCCAATCCCTGAGTGGGCGTGGCCCATTTTCACCACCACAGGGAAACCAGGAGTGGTAATCTGCAGCAAAAGACAACACAACATCCCCATTGGAAAACGTCCTACTGCACAGGCTCCAGACATGCAGGTAGGTTTGTGGCCAGGTAGATTTGTTTGACTAAAGACAATGTTTAGCACAGCATTTCTTAGTAAATTGCTACTTGAGTAAACTGTAAACTCAAATTGAGCTGCTGTTATTTGCTAAATGTGTCAGGATGCAGTTTAATATCAACGTATCATCACGTTTTAATGTGCATTCGGAAAGTATTAAGACTCCTTCCCTTTTTTCCACATTTTGTTACGTTACACCCTTAATCTAAAAAGGATTAAATTACTTTTTTCTCAATCTACACACAACACCCAATAATCACAAAGCGAAAGCAGTTTTTCGCAAATTATTACAAATAAAAAAACACATACCTTATTTACATAAGTATTCAGACCCTTTGCTATGAGACTCGAAATTGAGCTCAGTTGCATCCTGTTTCCATTGATCATCCTTGAGATGTTTCTACAACTTGATTGGAGTCCACCTGCGGTAAATTCAATTGATTGGGCATGATTTGGAAAGGCACACACCTGTCTATATAAGGTCACACAGTTGACAGTGCATGTCAGAGCAAAAACCAAGCCATGAGGTCGAAGGAAATGTCCGTAGAGCTCTGAGACAGGATTTTGTCGAGACACAGATCTGGGGAAGGGTACCAAAAAAAGTTTGCAGTTCCCAAGAACACAGTGGCCTCCATCATACTTAAATGGAAGAAGTTAAGAACCACCATGACTCTTCCTAGAGCTGGCCGCCCGGACAAACTGAGCAAACGGCGGAGAAGGGCTTTGGTCAGGGAGGTGACCAAGAACCCGATGGTGACTCTGACAGAGCTCCAGAGTTCCTCTGTGGCGATGGGAGAACCGTCCAGAAGGACAACCATCTCTGCAGCACTCCACCAATCAGGCCTTTATGGTAGAGTGGCCAGACTGGAGCCACTCCTCAGTAAAAGGCACATGACAGTCTGCTTGGAGTATTCTCAGACCATGAGAAACATAAGAAACAAAATTATCTGGTCTGATGAAACCAAGATTGAACTCTTTGGCCCTGAATGCCAAGTGTCACGTCTGGAGAAAACCTGGCACCATCCCTAGGGTGAAGCATGGTGGTGGCAGCATCATGCTGTGGGGATGTTTTTCAGCTACAGGGACTAGGAGACTAGTCAGGATTGAGGGAAAGATGAACGGAGCAAAGTACAGCGAGATCCTTGATGAAAACCTGCATCAGAGTGCTCAGGACCTCAGACTGGGGGCGAACATTCACCTTCCAACAGGAGAACAACCTTAAGCACACAGCCAAGACAACACAGGAGTGGCTTCGGGACTAGTCTCTGAATGTTCTTGAGTGGCCCAGCCAGAGCCCGATGGAACATCTCTGGAGAGACCTGAAAATAGCTGTGCAGCGACGCTCCCCATCCAACCTGACAGTGCTGAAGAGGATCTTTAGAGAATGGGATAAACTCCCCAAATACAGGTGTGCCAAGCTTGTAGCGTCATACCCGAGGCTGTAATCTCTGCAAAATGTGCTTCAACAAAGTACTGCGTAAAGGGTATGAATACTTATGTAAATGTATGAATATGTGTGAATATGCTGAGGGCATCATGAGCCCAAACAGCAGCAGTTAAACTTTCAGAGTTATCGAGCGATTCATGTTGATCATTGAGGCGAGCTGCGCCGAGAGCAGGCCAGCGACGGCAGGTGTGGAGGGGGGCAGCACTGCGGCAGCACAGACACTGATCTCAGTGCAGCGCTACTGAGGGGATCCATAGGTCGCAGGAATAATCAAATCCACTCTGCTCTACTGCGACCTGTACACATGAACCCTCAGTCTAATCAGAGACAATATTAAGATTGATTGTTGTGATAGATCTGAGATGGATTATTGATGTGTGCTAGCCACTCCTTTGTCCTTTTCTTACTGGACACAGAAATGTATGTGTTATTCAAACAGAAGGGCCACCTAATAGTCTTTGCTTAGGTCTGTTTAGTGTGAAGACATGGCCATGTCGTGGTGGGGGAGGAGTAGAGGGAAGCAGATGGCAGAACACCCACCATTTCCCTGTGGTTGGGATAGTAAACCTGCTCGATCAGTGGGAATTCCTCTGGTCCCAGTTGCTTGTACAATCTCACCATATTAGCAAACTGAAACGAGACGCGATAATAGACAAAAGAGGTGACTTTTTCAGTTAAATCAAAAGTCATGATCTGTCTAGCAGTCATGGCTGTTTACTTGAATTAGATTAGGCTCAGAAAGCAAACAACAAACAATTGAATCTGCTTTATATTGCCACGCTTACCACCCATGGTTTGTCACAGAAGTTGTAGACAGAGTGTAGAGAGTTTACACCCGTGAGACCAGCATACTGTAACCCAATCACTATGTGTCGGTGGTCTCCATTCTTGGCCATACTGAAGGCATGCTGCCTAATCAGCACAAAGTCTGGACTGAAACACCTTGGAAAATTAAAAAATCACACATTACCAATACATTATATTCAAGCAGACATGTCAGCATTTTATTCTGGCTTTTGCACTTGAAAATTGCAAGAAATCATGCATATCTTGTAACATAAGCAATCAGGACACACTTATGATATTGTCACGCTCTGATCTGTTTCACCTGTTCCTGTGATTGTCTCCACCCCCTCCAGGTGTCGCTTATTTTCCCCAGTGTATTTATCCTTGTGTTTCCTGTCTCTCTGTGCCAGTTTGTCTTGTATGTTAGTCAAGTCAACCAGTGTGTTTTTCCCATTCTCCTTTTGCTATTCTCTATTTGATAGTCTTCCCGGTTTTGACCCCTGCCTGACTCTGGACTACTATCCCGCCTGCCTGATCATCCTACCTTCCCTGACCTTGATTCTGCCTGCCCTCTCGTACCTTTTGGACTCTGAACTGGTTTTGACCCATTTGCCTGTCCACGACCATTCTCTTGCCTTACCCTTTTGGATTAATAAATATTGTAAGACTCCAACCATCTGCCTCCTGTGTCTGCATCTGGGTCTCGCCTTGTGTCATGATAGATATTTGTGTCTGATTATCTTAAACATCACGTAGAACACTGTATTCAAAGGATGTACAGTAGACTTACTTGATGACCTTGGTTCCGTTCCGGATTGCTTCGATATCAACACTATAGCACCCTGTAGCATGCGCTATTAGGTTGATTTCAGAGAAGTCAGCCTGAGTGGACAATATCCGTGTCAATCCCAGTCAAACCTCAATGTGATCATAACAGGGACATTTTAAGGTTATAGTTCACTGCAAAAATCAACGTTTTCCAGGCGTGATGAAATTAGATCTTTTCCATTTCTTTGGAGTTGAGACAGGTGGCTCTACAAAATAGATGGTGTGGAACATTGATTCATCTTCACATTAGCCCACTTAAGAGATCAGAATTATCTGACAGACTTTGATTTTGGAGTGAACTACTGTATTACTTCAATGGCTTTGTCCCCCAAAACTGATGAGACATTCATTGCACAGGGCTCTTCCTGCTGAGACTCATTGGGGTGCATAGTGGAAACACTCTAATGCAACATAAAAGGAGAGGACAGAAATAGGAGACATTGAAAATGCCGGTAGAGAAAATAATCCAGAAGCATTTTCAAGTCTTCATTTACAAAGCACAGCGGGTAGCATTAACTTCATTGTTCTATAAAGTCACCACCAGGTATAAATGTTTTGGGGTCCATGAGATCAGTTTATTTTCCATGGATATTGTTAGCAGATTCAGAGTGACCTATTTCCAACATTATTATCACACTTGATAATTATCCAACTGTCAGTCCGCTTAACATAGTTCAACTATACAGTATGTGCATGTCTTGGTATTTCTTTGATTCATTGTTTATTGCATACAGTAAGTGCAGGTCTGCAGCACCCATGTACACTCCTAGATAAAAGGGTTTCAAAAGGGTTCTTCAGCTGTTCCCTTTGAAAAAAACGTTTTGGTTCCGGGTGTAACTATTTTGGGTTCCATGTAGAACCCTCTGTGTAAAGGGTTTTTACATGGAACCCAAAAAGGTTCTACCTGGAACCAAAAGGGTTCTACCTGGAACCAAAAATGATTTTTAAAAGGGTTCTCCTATGGCGACAGCTGAAGAAGCATTTTAGGTTCTAGATAGCACCTTTTTTTTCTAAGAGTGTAGGTGCAGGGGTTGTCTATCTGTGTGCTTCAATCCCTGTACTCAATAACACCCATCATGAGGTGACCTGTGAGTTTCATTGGCTGTTCTATAACCTCAAATCTCCATCTCCATCTCTGATATAAAATAGACAATTAAAATAACAAAGGTGAACGAGCAACCCACCTGTTCCACCTTAATGTCGAATTCACCATGAACCTTTTTACCTTTGAAGACCTTTACCCTAGAGAAGAAAGGCAAGAGAAAATATTTGAATTGCATAAAAACTAGGCCTACTTTGGAGAGTAGTTTTGTAATGCTATCTCACAAGCATACTCGATGTACAGTGCCTTTAGAAAGTATTCACACCCCTTGACTTTTTTTCACATTTTGTTGTGTTACAGCCTGTTTACAAATTAATACAAAAATGACAAGCTGAAATGTCTTGAGTCAATAAGTATTCAACCCATTTTTTTTGGCAAGCCTAAATAAATTCTGGAGTAAAAATGTGCTTAACAAGTCACATAATAAGTTGCATGGACTCACTCTGTATGCAATAATAAAGTTTGATATTTTTTAATGACTACCTCTTCTCTGTACCCTACACATACAATTACAGTACGTTCAGAAAGTATTCAGACCCCTTGACTTTTTCCACATTTTGTTACGTTACTGCCTTATTCTAAAATAGATCAAATAAAAGATGTTCCTCATCAATCTACACACATTATCCCATAATGACAAAGCGAAAACAGGTTTTTAGAAAGTTTTGCAAATGTATTTAAAATAAAAAACAGTGGCCTCCATCATTCTTAAATGGAAGAAGTTTCGGAACACCAAGACTTCCTTGGTGTTCCAAACCGAGCAATTGGAGGAGAAGGGCCTTGGTCAGGGTGGTGACCAAGAACCTGATGGTCACTCTGACAGAGCTCTAGAGTTCCTATGTGGAGATGGGAGAAACTTCCAGAAGGACAACAATCTCTGCAGCACTCCACCGATCAGGCCTTCATGGTAGAGTGGCCAGACAGAAGCCACTCCTCAGTAAAAGGCACATGACAGCCGCTTGGAGTTTGCCAAAAGGCACCCAAAGGACTCTCAGACCATGAGAAACAAAATTCTCTGGTCTGATGAAACCAATATTGAACTCTGGCCTGAAAGCCAAGTGTCACGTCTGAAGGAAATCTGTCACCATCCCTTCGGTGAAGCATGGTGGTGGCAGCATCATGCTGTGGGGATGCTTTTCAGCGGCAGGGACTGGGAGACTGGTCAGGATTGAGGAGTGACCATCGGGTTCTTGGTCACCTCCCTGACCAAGGCCCTTCTCCTCCAATTGCTCAGTTTGGCCGGGCGACCAGCTCTAGGAAGAGTATTGGTGGTTCGAAACTTCTTCCATTTTAGAATGATGGCTGTAACACAACAAGATGTAAAATAAGTCAAGGGGTATGAATACTTTCTGAAGTAACTGTAGGTATACATGTATTATCAAATAAAACAGACCCAGTTTAACACACTGGAAAGGAACATGAACTATCATGGACCAAGAAATCATCATAGTATCTTACACATTTGGCCTAAGTTAAATACTGAATCATTTGGGGCTCTCATATGGGCTGATAAGTAGACCAAAAAACATTACATTGTGAATGCGTCCTTATTTGGCCTGACAGAACCATTTGAATATGTAGCCTAGTCTAGTTTACCATGCCTGGCACAAGCGAGGCTACCTGCAATGTGCTGGTGGTGCAAAATTGCAATTGCACCATTTGCATTGCCAAGACATCTTCATTATTTCGGTGGCCTATGTAGGTATGATAATAACTGTGGATAACATATGTCTTTGACATATGCACTGATTGTACAAAACATCAAGATCACCTGCTCTTTCCATGACATAGACTGACCAGGTGAATCCAGGTGAAAGCTATGATCCCTTATTGATGTCACTCGTTAAGTCCACTTCAATCAGTGTAGATGATGGGGAGGACACAGGTTAAAGAATGATTTTTAAGCATTGAGACAGTTGCGACATGAATTGTGTATGTGTGCAATTCAGACAGTGAATGGGCAAGACAAAATATGTAAGTGCCTTTGAACGGGGTATGGTAGTAGGTGCCAGGCTGTAATAAGGGTCGTCTAAAGGAGACCAAAATGCGGCGTGTGAAGTGCTCATATTTACTTTTAAATAACAGAACGACCAACAACAGTCCCATCAGGTACAAACAACGAAACAGAAAACAACCACCCACAAAACCCCATGAAAAACAGGCTGCCTAAGTATGGCTTCCAATCAGAGACAACGAAAAACACCTGCCTCTGATTGGAAACCATACCCGGCCACAACATAGAAAATACAACATACAATGACAATCTAGACAACCCACATAGAAAACAGAAAACCCAAAATGCCTGTGTTTTTCGACACCTTGTAGAGACCATTCCCCAACAAATTGAGGCTATTCTGATGGCAAAAGGGGGTGCAACTCAATACTAAGAAGGTGTTCCTAATGTTTATTCACTCAGTGTACACTGTAGTATGCGGCAGTTGGGCGGCAGGTAGCCTGGTGGTTAAGAGCGTTGGGACAGTAACCGAAAGGTCGCAGGTTTGAATCCCTGAGCCGACTAGGTGAAAGGCACTTAACCCTAATTGCTCCTGTAAGTTGCTCTGGATAAGAGCGTCTGCTAAATTAGTAAAATGTAGTCTCGTTGTGTGTGTGTTACTATCCTTGTGGGGACCAAACAATTGATTCACATTCAAAATCCCAACCATAACGCCTAACCTAACCCCACATTCTAACCCTAATTGTAACCCTATCCCTAAACTTAACCCCTAAGCCTAAAATAACCTTTTTCCTTGTGGGGACTGGCGAAATGTCCCCACTTGTCAGAATATTCCTTATTTTACTATCCTTGTGAGGATATGTGTGTGTGTGTTATGACCATAGTAAAGGTGAATTATATCCTAATGAAGTTATGTTTCTTGGTAGCATACTGGCACCCATTTGAGTCTAGACAGGGGCCATAACGTGTAACCTACACAGCACTCTCCTTACCAGTCTGCTTGTTGGTCATCAATTACCAGGAGTATCTTGGCACCAGAGGCAACGCCTGCTTTGTCTGCTACCTCGGTGACTTTCTCAGCAACAGCAGCAGTGGTTTGTTTGACAGCTTTAGTAAAGGAAGATAAAAATCCAGCTCCGGCTCCGCTGCCAGTGCCCTCCGACTGCTGGCTGGTAGACAGACGCCTCTCCGGTGGTCCAGGCGACACTACTGCAGGGTCTTGCTGCGGCGCGTCAGGGCGTTGTAGATCAGTCATGTACCCATTGGGCAAATTGGACATAAAATTGCTGTCCGACAGCCGACGACGCAGGTAATTCATGTTGAACAATTTTGGCTACGAAAAGGTGTATGGTGAATCCTCCTCTTTGATGCAAATCTATGAATTAGCCTACCAATAGCCTATAACACTATTTTGACATTTGAATCGAAGGATCAGTGTGAAATGTATCAACCCTGAGTCGCAGAAGAAAAAAACCAGTTACGTCGTTAAAATAGGTATCTCCATAAAATTATTTTATTTCCAAATCTATAGATGGATTGGCCTGTATCCCCTTCAAGGTTTAGACCTCTTCAATTGACTCGAAGAAGGATTATCGGTCACGGTGAGAAAACACAGTCAACACGAATATCTAAGCTTCGCCTACCTCAACCAATTGTCCAAATTCGAGCCGCATCCATCAAAACATTAGTGAGTGGCTGCGTAAAATAGATAACATGTGAGTCTGGCATCCACCACCACTGACCATAGAAGCCGTGCTTCGGTCTCTTTTCTAGGGAACGGAGGTTCCGTGATTTACACTTGGGTTTCCAGAATTTGTCTTATTGCATCACCCCTATCCAATCTTTCCTTCGAGGTTAAGCGCAGTTTTCCCGTCTATCCTGCGTCACTCCCTTGCATCCCTTTGAGAGGAGAGGGGCAGGTTGGGATGAGGGGTGGTGCTGAGGAGAGACGATTGAGGGGCGTTGCTCTCCTGCCGAGAGAATGACTGCGGGCACCCCCCATACAGGAAATGCGCCATATGTTGCCTATGCTCGTGATGAATTAAAAAAAGTTAATGAAGAAGTAATAGCCTAATAGCCATAGGTTTAGGCAGCTGTTCAGATTTTGATATTCCACGATAGTAGTGGATTTTAGAGAATTGTGTGGTGCATTATCATAGGCTGCACATTTATAGACAAAGCAAAGAGTGATTGTTGCTGAGAGCTGGACTTTTCTAAGCAGCCTGGTCCCATAGACTAGACGTAACATAGTAACGTAATTCCGGGACACCAAATTAGTATGTCATGTTACTATTGGTAATGTTAATTAAGCCAGTAGGGTGGTTGGTCTGGGTAAATGGGTAGGCGTATAACGTGAATGTCTAGCAACCCGATTTCGAATTTCATCACAGACAACTTTAGCATTGTAGCAAATTAGCAACTTTTCAACTACTTACTACGTTTTAGATACTTTTCAACTACTTAGCATGTTAGCTAACCCTTCCCTAAACCTAACCTTAACCATTTTAGCTAACCCTTTCCCTAACCCTTTAACCTAACTCCTGAACTTAATCCTAACCCTAACCCCAAGCCTAGCTAATGTTAGCCAGCTAGGTAACATAGCCACCTAGCTAGAATTTGTAACATATCATACATTTAGAAAATGTTTAACATACAGTTGAAGTCACAAGTTTAGATACACCTTAGCCAAATACATTTAAACTTAGTTTTCACAATTCCTGACATTTAATCCTAGTAAAAATTCCCTGTCTTAGGTCAGTTAGGATCACCACTTTATTTTAAGAATGTGAAATGTCAAAATAATAGTAGAGACAGGGGCGAAAATCTGATATCAACTTTGGAGGGGACAATTACATGACATTTTCTCAAGAGCAATTCCTGAGGGGGACACCAAAAGTAGTGCTGTAACACATAGCCTACATTGTAATATGGTAAATGTATATTGAGGAACCAAAGAAATAAGGTGTTTGCCGTACTCCTAACTACCGGTACCCAAAACTACACAACTAATCACAACAGCAATACCATTGCCTTTAACAAATCTTAGTTCAGTCACCAATTTAAGTTGAGAGTGGGGGTATCCATGGCATTTTCCAATTATGTTCCTATTTTACAAGTCAAAAAAATTGAGAACCTTTCATAATGTTGCCAAACAAAGACTCAACAAACTTACCTGAGACTCCCTGTCTCTGCCAGTCTGTCCCTGCATATCTGTCCACAACTCTGCTGTCTGTGTGCCATCTGTTGCCTGCTCTGCCTAATGACATCATTGTGAAACATTTCCATTAGAATTTAATTTCTTTCTTATGAACATTTTATCAACTAGTCTTTGAGATATTAGGCTACTAGGGTTCTTACTTTGCGTTTTGGTGTACTGAAAAATACTCTGATGTCCGTCTTTCATTTTTCTGCCATTTTTCTACCTGGCTGGCTGGCTACACACACACACACAGTGTGTAGGTTATTTATAGTAGGAGATGGGCTTCTATAATCTTTTATCATTCAATTTGGGCTTCGATCTAAAAGGTAACTAGCAAATGTGAAATGGATTAAAATGACAAGAGTTGACAGTTGTATGAGTTCACCATTTACACAACATATGCTGCAACCTTTTGTAATTTTAATAGTTTGTTTCATATTGGCTGGCTTCCAACAATAGCTGAATTTGCAAAGCTAGTGAGCACCAATTCCGTTTCAGTGGTGTTTGCTATAATCTTTGCTACCCGGGTTAAGTAAAGGTGAAATTAAAATAAATAAATAAAAGTTTCCTTGCGACAATTTAGCTTTTGCAACGAGACCATTAAATATATTTAAGACAATGGTAGAAGAGAGTGTAGTTCTGTTCAGTTTGGACTTCAGTTTAATGCTAACCTTATCACAGGGACTTTGAAGCACTAACTTACATCATCTGCATGCTGATCTTGGAATAAATTGACGATAGCAAAGATTCCATCTTTGACGAGGCCACATAAATTGAATAATTACTAGCTAGCTTAATAGTTAATATTTGCCCGCTAGCTCTGCATATTCAGCTAGTGTGTGTGTGCGATTGACTGGATTAACCTCACGTCAGTTACGTTCATTGAGTGCCTTTCAGACAGTGGATACCACCCCTCTGTTACCTTGCCAACTAAGGAACTGGCAGTGGATCAAACCATTGTGAGGCAAAGGGTGGGGGGGTCGCAATCTTTTGAAACTTAAAAACGCGCTATTAAGTGTCTATAAACAGCACAATTGCTTTCATTGCATATTATTAATATTATTTAAATTACATAGTTATGTTTCAGTGATATATTGGGGGGGACAAATCATATTTTTCCCAGGATGGGGGGGGTCGTGTCCCTGAGTAGAGAGGATGATTTATTTCAGCTTTCATTTCTTTCATCACATTACCAGTGGATCAGAAGTTTACATACACTCTATTAGTATTTGTTGCATTACCTTTAAATTGTTTAACTTGGGTCAAACGTTTCGGGTAGCCTTCCACAAGCTTCCCACAATAAGTTGGGTGAATGTTGGCCCATTCCTCCTGACAGAGCTGGTGTAACTGACTCAGGTTTGTAGGCCTCCTTGCTCACACACGCCTTTTCATTTCTGCCCACAAATCTTCTACAGGATTGAGGTCAAGGCTTTGTGATGTCCACTCCAATACCTTGACTTTTTTGTCCTTAAGCCATTTTGCCACAACTTTGGAAGTATGCTTGGGGTCATTGTCCATTTGGAAGACCCATTTGCGACCAAGCTTTAACTTCCTGACTGATGTCTTGAGATGTTGCTTCAATATTTCCACATCATTTCCCTTCCTCATGAAGCCATCCTTTTTCTGAAGTGCACCAGTCCCTCCTGCAGCAAAGCACCCCCACAACATGATGCTGCCACCCCTGTGCTTCACGGTTGGAATTGTGTTCTTCGGCTTGCAAGCCTCCCCCTTATTCTTCCAAACATAACGATGGTCATTATCGCCAAACAGTTCTATTTTAGTTTCATCAGATCAGAGGACATTTCTGCAAAAAGTACGATCTTTGTCCTCATGTGCAGTTGCAAAACGTAGTCTGGCTTTTTAATGGCGGTTTTGGAGCAGTGGCTTCTTCCTTACTGAGCAGCCTTTCAGGTTATGATGATATAGGGCTCGTTTTACTGTGGATATACATACTTTTGTACCTGTTTCCTCCAGCATCTTCACAAGGTCCTTTGCTGTTGTTCTGGGATTGATTTGCACTTTTCGCACCAAAGTACGTTCATCTGTAGGAGACAGAATGTGTCTCCTTCCAGAGTGGTATGATGGTTGAGTGGTCCCATGGTGTTTATATTTGCATACTATTGTTTGTACAGATGAACGTGGTACCTTCAGGCGTTTGGAAATTGCTCCCAAGGATGAACCAGACTTGTGGAGGTCTACAATTGTTTTTCTGCGGTCTTCGCTGACTTCTTTTGATTTTCCCATGATGTCAAGCAAAGAGGCACTGAGTTTGAAGGTAGGCCTTGCAATGCATCCACAGGTACACCTCCAATTGACTCAAATGATGTCAATTAGCCTATCAGAAGCTTCTAAAGCCATGACATAATTGTATGACATTTTCCAAGCTGTTGAAAGGCACAGTCAACTTAGTGTATGTAAACTTCTGACCCACTGGAATTGTGATACAATGAATTCTAGGTGAAATAATCTGTCTGTAAACAATTGTTGGAAAAATTACTTGTGTCATGCACAAAGTAGATGTCCTAACCAACTTGCCAAAACTATAGTTTGTTAATAACACGAAATTTGTGGATTGGTTGAAAAACTAGTTTTAATGACTCCAACCTAAGTGTATGTAAACTTCCGACTTTAACTGTATTTTACGTTTTGCTAATTCATAACATATAATACGACTTGTCATTTGTTAAATATTGTACAAAATGGGTGATGGATATTCACAAATTAATACATACCATACAAAACGTAACATATCATACTAAATGGGTTGTTTCCAGATTTACATACAGAATAATATGAAATGCGCTGAGACCATGTTGCTCTGAGTTAAATTATTGCCAGCTCAGAACCCTGTACAGCACCCTCACTGCTTCCATTATACTGAGTTCACTGGTTGAACTTCTTAGTGGGGGATTCATGTTATATAAATACAGGTCCAGCAAAGCACTCATTTCCCTGATGTTGTTACTTTCAATTACAGTATTTACTGCGATGCAGCCTCTGCAGATGTCAGGACTTTCATTTCTCTTACGCCTAGTGGAGCAGAGCAGAGGTGTTGTGAAGGAAGTTGTCAAGGAAGTGAGTTTGTGTTTATACTGGACCTCCCGCTCCCACCTACTGTCAACCAATCATGTCAATGCAGAGCTATATGGAACCCTCCGCATTGTTTCAAAATTTGGCAGGCGCACGCCACACGGTACATAGCTCAATTTGGCCTTTGCATGCCTCTGGAGGCTCCGCTCAGCTGTCCTCCCACAAGTCTACAGAAAATGTGTGTTTTGGGACCGAGAGGCACCTTTTCATTATAATGTTGGTGGAAATACGTTTCTAGCGTCCCTTACAAAAATGTACCATGGTACTACTATGGTACTTTCACTTATACCATGGTATAGTCTGAATCAGGGAAATGTACCAGGGTCTTAGTCTTGAAGTACGATGGTACTGTCATTTACCTCAATTATACCAGGGTATTGCCTCATTTTTACCGTGGTATAGGTGTGGATCACAAAAATACAATGGTTTTGACCTGTATTATACATTCTACCATGGAAACGCACAATTATCTACATTAATTGTGTGTTACCAAAGTACAATGGCAGTATAATGTATTTCGTAAATAAACCCCCGTAAGGTAAAAATAGGTTGGTTGGTATTATATTGATTAATTAATTTATAGTTTCTGATAAAGTCAGAGGCAGGCTACAATTGTTGGTCCTAGTTTGTCCGTAACATCAAAGTTAAAGGGAAATAGTTGCTGTGAAAAAGGGATAATACTTTCTGTATTAATAGTACTGTTTTTCGTTCATGTTTAGGTTGAATTGTGGGGTAATGTGAGATATATGGTAGCCTAATCTTTGGCATTTTGTAATCATTTATAGTATTTTTAGTATAGGGGTGTTGTGCTTGTTTCAGCCCGCAGAGGGAGTCGCTTGCTCTAGTGGTTCACACTCTATCACTCTACAGTGGCTCTCACACTAGCCTGCCTAGTCAGTGAGACAGTTGAATGAGAGAGCCAAGCCAACTCAAACTGAATAGAGAAGCGCCAGATGAACAAAACATTTTAAACGTTATCATCACGGTGAGCGAGTTATAAAGCATAGGATATGAAACACCAAGTTAAACGGAGTGTAATTATATCATTGTTGTTATGTATTGATGACGTTTCGATAGTTTAATTAATTTATAAACGTCTGTTAGCATAGAAGCTAACATTGGCTAAAGTTAGCTCCAGTCAAGCTAGCTTGACCTCATGGCACCATGACCAACGAACGTTCACATGGTGTAAACAAAGGGAAACATTGTAACTTGCTGTTTTGAGGGATATGTTGATAATTATATGATGAAAATGTATCTATGCGATATTCATACTTAAAAAGAAAAGTAGAATGTTGGCTATTTAGAATAGTATAAGAGTGGTCAAGTCAGTTTAATGAGTGAGAGCCAGCTAAAAACTGCACTGAAGAGAAAAGCACCACATAACTATTTGAAATCTTCAAGGTTTCAGACTCCCTTTATTCTTCTCGCCATACCCTATCCAGGTCCCAAGGTTTAACAGGGTACACTACACTACTAGACCATGGACTTGGGGCTCCCGAGTGGCACTGTGGTCTAAAGCGCTGCATCTCAGTGCTAGGGGGGTCACTACAGATCCTGGTTCAATTCCAGGCTGTATCACAGCTGGCTGTGATTGGGAGTCCCATAGGGTGGCACACAATTGGCCCAGCATCGTCCGGGTTAGGGTTTGGTCGGTGTAGGCTGTCATTGTAAATAAGAATTTGTTCTTTAACTGACTTGCCTAGATAAATAAAGGTTCATTAGTGTATTGTGGTTTTTCACTATGAGCTAAAGGGGTTTAAGAGGATACTAGGCCTATGCTTTGCCATTGCAGAGCGAGTAGTCAATGTTGCATTATGCCAGTACCATAAATTACTATGTTTTTGGTCACTTTACCTGAAAAACGGTGGGACACAGACCATCATAATACATTGGAAACAACTACCATGCTTTCCTGTTTAACTACATGCTGCTAGTACAAAACCAAGGTATTTCTTTCATTGCACTACCATGGTTCATTTTTGTACCATGGTAGTCTTCCCTGTGGCTCAGTTGGTAGAGCATGGTGTTTGCAACGCCTATGTCGTGACGTTGTATTAGTTAATGTGACGACTGTTGCTCATCGAATGATTAACGGTTTATAATTACGTGATTAAATGAATTAAGCAATGAATCAAGCAATTATTAACTCATTAACCTGGGGCACCATGGGAACATTGTTTTGATTGAGTTTCTATTTCCCAAATTAACTCAAAGGATATCAGAATATCGATTACAACAGTCGCTAAATTAATCAATTTCCTCTACAGTCTCATAATCTGAAAGTCGTATAATCCGGGAATCTGCACGGACCCGGGCTTTACCACTGAATTTACCACACCAATCTTAGTTGATTATTTATTTACTAGCAAGCTAAAATGATGATAAAAATGCACATACACAAAACACAGTCTAGCTATCGATTAGGACTTAGTATAACGGGCCAACACACTATGGCGCTTGTTACCCAAAATGGGGATTTTAAAGAGAGAGAAATAAAGGAAGTACACGAGAGAAATATACATTTGGGTTCATTTGTCAGCCATGCTTATTTAAAATTAGCCTTGCCCCGAACTGCCGCTCTTATGGGTCAGAATATAATGGTGTAATTACGTGTTGGAGTTCTCAGGTGGGAAGCTCCGCGTGGGTCGTTTAGGCTTCTAAATGACGCAGTTCTCCGGCGCAACTCTCTGGTTGTCCTCACGATGTCAGTGTCCTTCTTGGCTAAGTGGTCTGATCCTCACCCTTGATCGGAAAGGGGTCTTCTGAGGACAGACAGCTCTGTAGCTCAGAGCTCACAGCTTCGGCTCGAATGGTGTCGATACCACGATTCAATGGAGAGTGGAGGCTGGGTGGTTCGGCTTGAATTCACCCGCTTAGACACAGATACTCGTCCGTAGCTCGTGTAGAAAATATTTCTTTGTCTTCAACCTTGTGTTTCGTTTTGGGGTTCGTCGACTTTGTTAGACCTTGGCTGCAGCTTGGGGTCAATAGTCTTCTATGTTAATTCTTCACTCTCCTGTCTTATACCCTCGGGTCAGAAGTGGGTGTAACAGCCTTTAGGGCGATTCTCTGGGCGGACCAAGTCAAGGGGGGCAAGGCTTAGATTTGGCTAAAAATCCGATTTTAGACACTAACTTCACATTTCATCTTTATCAAAACATTCTGTTTGATTTGGATATTTTCCAAACAGCGTACAATGTATAAACATCAGGCATATACTGGGAAAACTCTTAAAGGTACAATGTTTTCATAATAACGTCATCTCTTAACCTTTAAAAACAAATACAAAAGTTACATACATTTTAATATTCCACTTTCGTCATAACCACCATTGTGGCTGACGGAAACCATTGTTCCAAAGTCCCTTTATTGCATGTTTAAGGTTCTGAGGCCAGTTCTCCATTGTTAGGACAAAGGAATTTCTCTGTATTATGGGCATGAGGTGTCATAAAACCCCCACATCTTCAGACCCCTAGATCTCTCCTCCTCTGTTGGGGGTTTGGGAGATAATCTGTAGGGTGGTGGTCTCCTGTACCCTGACCTGATCAGGACAGTCATGACACCAGCATGGTGTTTGGAATGCCAGGGTTGTGGGTTCGATTCCCATGGGGGGCCAGTATGAAAAAATAAATACATAAATATGCATGAAATACCACACAACATAAGAGCCAGCTTCATGAGATATGTGACACCCATTCCAACCCTCCTTCACCTGGCAGAGTGGCTTGAGTGAGAGTGCAAGTCGATGGCACGCAGTTCAGTAGCGACCAAAGCAGGGACCACCCTAGCTCACACCGAGATCAGCATAAAGACAATTAATTCCCCAAGACCTCCTCCATGGAGGTGAGCAGAGAAAGGACAAAGCCAAAGTCTCTGCACACAACCAGTCTCCAGAGGAAAGGTCACAGAAGAAGCCAAAGAAATATTGTCTGTTCTGTAACACAGCATTACATGAACCAAAGAACAGAAAGAATCCTGGATCAAGACAAATGAAAGATGTTGGAAGTGTGGATGTGAACACTGAGCAGCTCAGTGTACTCTCAAGCCTAAGTGTGTGAAGAAGCATTGTGAGATTCTCCACGAGGTCAACACTAGCCCGACTGCTATGAAGAACGCTAGCATAAACACTATGAAGACCTCCATCACAAAGGTGCCAGTAGAGAGCATTTGCCTGGTGAGCTCTACTGCAGAGACCTTCTATGTTGCTCAACCTTCCAGCAGCAGCAAGGTGTTGCTGAAGATGAGTTAAGTCATCCTGCAGAGTGGCAACAAGTCACTTGACACGTACGCCCTGTTGGAAGACGGGTCTGAGCACACTATACTTCTACACAGAGCAGCGAGTCGTCGTTGGTAATCCTGAGGACTTGGCACTTTGTACGTGTGTCAAGATATCAGATTCATCCATGGAGCTTCTGTGTCATTCTCTGTTACTCCACAGGTCCTTTGACATCCACAGAGCCTTAACAGCTAACGAGTTGGGCCTTGCACCGCATAGCTACCCTGTTGAATCCCTTCAGAAAAAGTATCAGCACATCAAAGGCTGGATCAGACATTCAACTGCTGGATCAGATGCAGCCGCTACTGCGCATCGGGTCAGACTATCCCCATCTGATCACCCCGACAGAGCCAGTGCATTTGGGTCCCCCTGGCGGACCTGCCGCCATCAAGTCTCAGCACGGATGGACCCTTCAAGACCATTCCTGCAGCAAAGTCTTGCTCCACAACAGTGCCTTCAAGCATTTCGCTACACCCGCAATAACATCTGCTAAATATGTGTGACCAACTCAATTTGATTTGATTTTGATTTGATTCATACATCCCTTGTCTCTCCATCTGCAGAGCTCTTCAGCCATGTAGAGAAGCTCTGGCGGTTGGATACGCTACCATACAGGATTGAGTAGCTCATCACACAGTCCAGACAAGATGTAGAAGCCAATGATATACTGGAGGAGAAGACAGCTAGGGTTGAAGTGGGCAGGATTCAAAGGTACGTCACTCCCCTCTTGTGGAAGAAGAACCTTCCTCCCTTGGAAGCTCCAAAGGAGGTAGTACTGGCTCATCTGTGAGAGATAGATAAGCGTTTTCCAAGGATCCAGAGAAAGCAGCAGTGTACAACGCAGATGTTAACAAGGTTGCGGAGTCTGGCCACATCAGGAAATTACCCCTAGTAGCAGCCTGAAGATTACCAAGGCTGGTACATTCTCCATCCTATGGTCCATCACAATGGGAATAACAGAGTTGTCTTCAACTGTTTTTAGTGGAAATTCTAATCAATAATGAGGAGAGACAAGGTCAATCACCACAGGATATTACTTTATTCAAACCTTATTAATAAGGGAGCATAGAGTAATTGCTTCTACAGTAATGAGGCTGGTCGACTTAACAATCCCAAGGAAGTGCAACTGCCAACACCAGAGTCTGAAGGGATACATTCTAATTACAAGAGTTCAACAGTTGAATCATATAAGCATGTTATGCAGATAAGACATCTTTATTATCTATGTTACCGAGCTAATTCTGATTCTTCCTCCACATTCCCCTCTCAAGGGACTCCGTCCATTCCAGAGACATCAGAACAGTTACATTGTATCTTACTAACATTTGTTGCAGAATATATGAATTCAAAAAAAAAATAGAGAATCAAATCCCTTCGATGTCGTGTACCTTATTTCCATGTAAGCTTTCTCCATTGGGAAACTGAGTTTACAACCTTTATTCCTCAAGACATACTTGCACATGTTTAATCATACAGAATAATACATTGTTGAGGAAAATACAGAAATTAGAAATGCTCCCTGTTACAGGAGAACCAGTGTCTAAACACAGTCCTCATCACAACAGATAGGACAGTCATCCCTCTGACAGCGGGCACAGTGATACGGATCAACATGGTGGAAATGCCCATCAGTTCCCCTGGCCCACCCCTTCCCACACCAATGACAGAGACCCCCCCTGGGCACTTTGTACACACAGTGTGGAACATGAGCTCCACATCTGGGTTCCCATGGTCAGGATTGGGGTCCCCACCGTCAGAGATGTAGTCAGGAATAGAGAATAGGTCAGGGAAATCATTCATATACTGTGAACCCTCTCTATCTGCACTGGCCAATGAGGATACTTCACTAGGTTCACCTGATTGTTGTCCATCAATCTCAGATTCTTCATTTACACCTTCTTCATTTGCAAGCAAGGGCATAGTAAGAACAACATCAACCACCTTACTACACAATTTCTTCACACCAGTGATAATCAGCAACCGAGCAATCAGCAAATTAAACCATAGATGAGCCAGTGGAAGATGGTTGCTCCCCAAGCACCAAACAATGACTGAACCCACCCAAATGGATTCCAGTCGTTGTCAGGCTGGTGTTCCCTTTTGAGAACACCACTAAACTCGTTCAAATGTTCCACTACAATAGTCACATTTTCATCTCCCTGGGTTTAAATGAACAGCAGTGATCTTCTATAATTTGACACCCCCCCACCCCCCCCTTCACGTGCTAGCAACATGTCAAGTGCCACCCTATTTTGTGTGGCCATGAGTAGAGTGCCTTGCAACTCTGGTCTTATAATTGAAAACCCTGAAGTGGTTAAATTTACCAGGGATTCCAAATTATATCCTAGCCGATCCAACTCATGGGCATTCTCCGATGCCCCATACCAGGGGATTAACCCGCGCCATTAACTTTTCCAATTTCGAGGATCGTCGCGAGTCACTGGGGACATCATTTGATTGCAAGATACCCCTCTTAACTCGTCTTAACCTGCTTGGAATGGAGGAGTTCGTTTTATGCATTACCACAAGGGAGATGTTTAGTTTACCAAAAATACAGCACCCTGTCCAATTTGTTGGTAGGTAGAAATAGGCTTTATCACCACAAATCCAATAATGATCAGTAAACATTGCAGAACCAAATTGATGAGGAAAGCGATTGTCAGTTTTCCCGTCAACAATGGTGTGCCCCACCTTCAGTCTAACGGGTCTCCAGCTGCGTGTTCCATTCTTCCAGCTACATCCTATTGGGAAGTAACAATAATTGACACATGTTGACATTCCCAGATAGGATTCATTATATTGTGGTATGGAATTATTGCTTGGGTTGTAACAATGACAGGTTCGGAACGGGGTTCACCGGGGTTGGATTAGAATAGGTTCTAGTACACGGGATCTAGGTTCTAAGATGATTCTGCCGCACCAATGTGAACAATAAAATCTGTCATGCCCTGATCTGTTTCACCTGTCTTTGTGATTGTCTCCACCCACCTCCAGGTGTCTCCTGTTTTCCCCATTAGTCCCCGGTGTATTTATCCCTGTGTTTCCTGTCTCTCTGTGCCAGTTTGTCTTGTTTTGCCAAGTCAACCAGCGTTTCTCCTAGCTCTTATTTTTCCCCAGTCTCTGTTTTTTCCTAGCCCTCCTGGTTTTGACCTTTGCCTGCCCTGACGCCTGCCTGACCACTCTGCCTGTCCTGGCCTTGAGCCTGCCTATCCCCTGGTACTGTTTGGACTCTGACCTGGTTTATGAACTCTCTCTCGCCTGTCCCCGACCTGCCTTTTTCCTACCCCTTGTGGTACAATAAATATCTGAACTCAACCATCTGCCTCCTGTGTCTGCATTTGGGTCTCGTACTTATAAAATCCCCCTCGTAAATTCTTTGTTAATGACAAAGTACCATTAATGCATTTATCCCTCTGTGTTTTATCTAGTCAGGGTTGACCCCATGTGATCTCATTTGACAAGAGCACTTCAGAGCACTTCAGAGATCGCTGAGTGTGGAAACAAACTACATACATAACGGGAAGTATTTTTCTACCATCAGTTCAGTCTTTACTGTATAGATAAGCAGTGACCACCAAGTGTTTCCCTCGTGATTCCTACTGTGATGCTCATCCAGTGGATGCATGGACCTTGTGCTTCTTCCAGTACTGGAGCGGCCATTGTTTGCTGGACTCCTGTCCTGAGCCTGCCGTTGGCTCGAGCTGGAGTGGCTGTTATTTAAGTCCCACCTTTGGACTGAGTGGTCATCAGTCAAGTCCGTACCATTTTGTACTTCTTCCAGGACCGGTTGTCCTTGAGTCACTGTTCATATGGCAACTGTAAGGTACCTTCCTGATTTGGCTGGCGTGGATCCAAGTAGACCTCTCAGCTACACAGCTGTGCGGCACTCCATCGTCCTCGGTAGGCAACAAAGTAGCAGGATTTAACACTGCACCTCTTCAGGGTCACATGAGACATTGTCAGAAGAACATTCTGATAATGGAGCAGTTGAGCTGGTGTTAGATGGGCCGTCTTTGCCTGTGAAATAAGAGCATGTACAGCATGAGGCACGTGTACAGTGAGTTCACACATGGCAACAATGTCTGCACAAGCCAGCACAGCTTCAGTAGCAGCAGCCACAGCTCTCAAACAAAAAAACAGGCCTCTTGACACACTGTCCAGCTGTTTGGAAAAATACCCAACAGGGCGCTGCTTTACTCCATGATCTGCTTTACGCCATTTTTCTCACAAACAAAGAGGTTGAAAGGTTTAGAATGGTCAAGGAGCCCCAAACAGGGAGAGGTAGTCATGAGTTGTTTTAGTCTGGTCAGAGCAGTCAGTCCCTCTGGTGTCCACTTAATTGTGTCATTCATAGCCATTTTGTGGCCATAAATAAGGTCAGAAAGAGGCTGCACCACCTCAGCATAGTTAGGTAACCACGTCCTACAATACCCTATCATATCAGTTAATGACATCATGTGTTGTTCATAACCAGCTGTGCGACAGAGAGAATAGCCTGTATCCTCTCTGTACCCAGCTGCCTGCCATTGGGATTGATGTCATGACCTAGATACTTGACTGTCTGTGAAACCAACTGTAACTTCTTCTTTGAAACTTTGTGGCCATTCTCAGCGAGAAATATCAACAGAGCACGAGTATCAGTTTCACAAGCTTCCATTGAGCTGGAGCACAACAACAAATCATCCACATACTGAATCAGAGTGCTGCGCTCAGGGGCTATAAAACCCTCCAGATTTTGCACTAAAGCCGATGAAAAAATTGGGGGGATAGCACATAGGTGCCACCGTCCACGTAAATCTCTTACTAAGAAACATGAAGGCGAACCAGAACTGAGATTCTGGTGCCACAGGAATACTGAAAAAACGCATTAGCCAAATCAATCATAGAGAACCCCTCTGCTGTGGGTGGTACCGCCCCCAACAGAGTAGCAACATTGGGAACCACAGGGGCACGGGCAAAAACCGCATCATTCACAAGCCTTAAATCCTGGACAAATCTCCAATCACCTGAAGGCTTTTTAACAGGCAAGATAGGGGTGTTACAGGATGATTCTGGACAGGGAATTAAAGTGCCATTAGCTAACAGGGATGCATGAACAGGAGTAATACCTGCTGTTGCCTCCCTACTGAGTGGATACTGTGCTCTAGATGGGCGCCTGGTATCTTTAGGAATGACTACCATTGGCCCTGCTCCCTTCATTCTCCCAAAATCATACTTGTCCCTTGCCCATAGGCATTCAGGGACCCCTCTCAGGAGGGGTGAGTCTTCACTCAACAACATATTGGTAGAAAAATAAACCTGATCAACACCATGCACACCCCTCTCATTTGGCGTTTCCCAACTGAGTGGGTAACAACTTGTCAGTGTGCTGTGTGAATAAGTTGACCCATCAGGGCGCATCTCCCAGTCAATAGCATCAATATCCGCCCATTCTACTCTATCTGATTTTGCCAGGGACACATGGTGCGCTATCCTCAAACATGTAGAGCTCTTTCTGTGCAGGGGTTAGATTAACTCCTAAAGCACAGAAATCACTGCTACAGTATAAACCCTCACACTGCACTGACTCATCCTGTAATGTAGCACACAGCTATTGCTTCTCATAATGGAGATCTCTTGTCAATGGTGAAAAATGGGAGGTGCAATGTAAGCCTGCTTCAGACATGAAACGGCCCTCGTGGCCCCAATGGGTTTTAGTCATTGAGAAAACACAAACAATATTGGGCAACTCATTATCAACGTCCCATGCGTAATATCTGTCACAAGACTCAGACATTAACTTCAATTGCTCCCCCTCTTCCTCCTCCTCATGAATAACGGTTAAACCGGTTTGGCCACATGTTATGTTGATGCCCAGTTTACACAGGATGTCCCTGCCCATCAGTTTGACAGGACAGTGGCCAGAGTAGAGAAATTGATGTTGACACTTCTCCTCACAAAAGAAGACCGGCAGAGGCATAGTTACATGCTCTCTGAATGGGAGGCCTGAAGCCCCTACAGTTTTGACTGTTTCACTAGACATGGGAGGTTTTGTCATAGCCTTGCAGTTAATGACAGACATGGCAGCCCCAGTATCAACAAGAAATATTATTGACTCACCATTGACGCAAGCCTCCACGGTTGGCTCTACTCTGGTAAGGGTGTGACTCTTTAAACAAATGCTCGGGTTGCTCTGACGATTCTACGTCATCTGTCCCTGTCTCTTCATCATGTCAATATTCTTCCTCCTGTTCTTGTCCTGGATTGTACAGGCCCTCCTTGGGGCTCCTCTGCCTCTTGGTCCACCCCTGCCTCTTCCCCTCGGCTGCTGGGCTTGATTTCATTGTGCATCGAAATGGCCTGCCTTGCCACAGGGGAAGCAACTTCCAAGTTTGGGTTTTCCTCCACTTCCACCACCTCCAACTCCAGCAGGCACCTGCCACTGGTAGAATGTTAACTGGGCAGCTTGCAATTTCTGAGGCTTCACTTTTTTTTTTTCTTCCTTCTGAGCACGTTGCTGTCACTCAGCATGTTTGAAAAGTTGTACCACAGTGGCCAGGAGTTCAGTTTCCCAACTGATACAGGTGGTTCTCACCGCTTTCTCCAGGTCTGGTGTCAGGCCCCTTACCAGGGCGTCCTTCAACAGATCTCCATATGTCAGTTCATTAGGTCTGATGCCGCTGTGCAGCCTGAAACAGGTTTCCAGTCTCCTTCGATACGCTTCCAAGCTCTCATCCCCTCCCCACTTATCAGCCATAACCTTTAGGGCCCGTGTTGGGGGATCTGGAATGCCGTGTCCTTTGCTCCCGTGTGGTCCCATGGTTCCTGATCCTTCACTCATACACACTCACAGAAAACACAAACACGGACAAACAGGGGATGAGACAGACAAGAGGAAAAACCGGTTGGCTCTGTTTTTAGATTTCAAACCCTGTCTATATGAACAGGGTAAACCATACCATTATCAAAATTATTGCCTAATTAGTGGTCTCAAAACGGGGTGTTGTCTCCACACTGGGATATTGCCTACTGCGATTACTGTGGTATAGATTCTCTTATGTCTATCCAAATGTTCAAAACTACCTACAGAGTACCTGCTTCTTCTATTTAATTGTGTAACACGATCCTCAAAAATCCAATCTTACCTCGTATATTCTAACCTTCCCCTCCGGTGAAGTGCCGGGAATAACAAACACTCACAATAATATCTAACAATAGTAACCCAGGTCATACCTGTTTACTTTGTTTATCAAAACATTTCATAAAACATTACACGTTATTATTTGAACTTCACCAAGCCAGATGCCCGCAAAAGGCGTCACCTGCACTCTAGTTCCTCTTTCAGTTCATTAACCTCACCAGTCCTACTGTGATCAACCCAGTACCACGGATCTGGACTTTTAGTAGCCCGCAACTGGCTAATTAACAATCGTGTCGAAGGATACCTCACTTAAAAACACTCTTATCAACCCAACTCAGTCCTGCTAGTTACCTCAGCTGTGGCCCTCTTTAGGAAGACTTCGCTCTGAGCGTATCCTCAACAGGGGATTTCGTAATTTTATATCTATATATTTAAAAAATATATTTTTCTTATCTTTTCATCACTTATTTATAGATTGTCCAAGTTCACCTCTCTCATTACTAAGTTCGGGGTCTGGTATCCAACCGTGCACGCTTCCTCTCAGATCTTAAGAGGGTCCAGCTGCTCCTTCGGAATGTGGTTTCCCTGAGATCCCAATTTCAGATCCCCTGTGCACAGTTTACCCAGGTCTTCAGGAGCGGTCAACAGGTGAAGTTGCAGATCACCTCCTTGTCGCCAAAATTGTTGTGGAAATTCTAATGAACAATGAGGAGAGACCAGGTCAATCACCAATCAGGATATTACTTTATTCAAAACTTATTAATAAGGGAGCATAGAGTAATTGCTACTACAATTACTTGTTGTGGCGAGCAGCTCTGACATACAAAGTATACAAAATATATTTTATAGCAAAGATACACCCTCTTAGTCTACATGACAAACAACAGATGTATGGAATGGGTCACAAGGTGACACTTGGTATATGAGAAAGGACTATCTCCCAGCCAGATAGCATTTGTTATGAAGACTGTTCTTATACAGAGTTTGGCCCCTAAGAAGAGGCTCTGATCTCATCCCTAGTACTTCACAGTACAGAAACACCAACTCATTCTATGGCATAAATCAATTGTAAAGTCCTGAGGGGAATGAGCCTCTGGGTCATACACCATCCCAGGATTGGTGCAACATCAGTACAATGGTTTGAGACACTACCCCACACATCTTGTCTCAGACCTTATCTCCCCCAAGGCCAAAGGAGGGAGTGACTGGCGCACAGACATTGTGGAGACAAATAATTGGTTCCCCGTTAATCACGCCATCCCTTCACATGGTTTAAAATGGGTAAAGACACATATTTACATATGAAGACAATGTTCCCTGCTGTCCTCTTCTCTTTCTGATATTCTGCATAGCACCAGGGACATGTGATAGACAAGCCTGACTTCTCCCCTCTCTGGGCCCCAGGTGACTGAAGCCAATATGAGGGAGGAATTGCATCTGCCAACACCAGAGTCTGAAGGGATACATTCTAATAACAGGAGTTCAACAGTCAAATCATCTAAGCATATTATGCAGATAAGACATCTTAATTATCTATGTTACTGAGCTAATTCTGATTCTTCCGCCATGCTGTTCCTTGAACTACAGGGGCATGAGCTTGAACGAACAAGGGTGGCGTGGAACCCCAAGAGTGCACACTTGGATTATGATAGCAATGTCTGTCTGACACTCTCGGCTACAAGCACGGACAAATTAAGAAAGTTTATCCCACCATGCGCAACATATATTGGATTCTTGCCAGCCAGTACGATCCACTCGGTTTCACCATCTCATACCTAGCTGAATATCTTCTCCAAGCGTGGCTTACTTGGGAGAAAGTACTTCTACAGCTATCTCAGGTCACACTGCCAAGGTGTTACGTCAGCACCGACATGGATCTCCCAACCAGCACAAGAAGTGTTCACATCTTCAGTGATGCCTCAGAACATGCGTACGGTGCCGTTGTGTACCTCCATACTGAAGACACCAATGGACGGATCCAAGTAGCATTCCTTGCAGCTAGATCAAGAGTGGCAAACAACAACAATTGATGCCAAGACTCGAGCTCTGCGCTACACTCACCAGTGCCCAGCTGGCTGTGGTCATCAGAAGAGAACTCACCCTGGAAATCCATGAGGTCACATACTGGTCGGATTCTACAACAGTCTTAACCTGGCTCCAGTCAGACTCCTGCAGGCACAAAGTATTTGTAGGCACGAGTCACAGAAATACAGGAGCTCATGCACCCCCAGGCCTGACGTTACGTGGACACAGAGAGAAATCCAGTTGACGATATCACACACGGCAAGACACTGTCTCAGCTTTCAGAACACAACCATTGGAGTCAAGGTCCTCCATTCCTGTG
Source organism: Salmo trutta (assembly GCF_901001165.1). Classification (NCBI taxonomy): domain Eukaryota; kingdom Metazoa; phylum Chordata; class Actinopteri; order Salmoniformes; family Salmonidae; genus Salmo; species Salmo trutta. The sequence continues at coordinate 21,005,130 of NC_042983.1, read as the reverse complement.
GAAGGCCTAGTCATCCTGGTCGAGAAGACCAGACGATGTACTTCCTGATGAAGCAGAGGAGCTGCGGAAGCCTACCTTCTGTGGACTCCTGTCAGTGGACACCAAGTCGTCTCACCCTGATGTTACCCAGTTCAACACTTTCCAGGAGCTGGTGGAAGCTACAGTGCAGTTGTTACAAAGGGCTGCCAGTAGTGCCGAAAGGTTCTGGATTCTGAGAGAGAGGGCAGCTATTTGTCGTCTTCAGCTTGGTTGCGTTGAATGCAGGAAGTGGTGAGGCCAGCCAGATGTGCCTAGGATGGCTGACCAACCTCCAGCCCGAATGCGACTCCACAAGCCCATATTCTATTCTACATGCATGGACTGCTTTGGACCATATTTCATCAAGATTGGCCAAAGAAATGAAAAGAGATGGGGCATCATCTTTATGTGCATGATCACCCGGTCTGTACATGTGAATCTACTGACGAACATGGATTCTGATTCGTTCCTAATGGCATTGAGACACTTCATCTCCTGAAGATGAAATCCCTTAGAGATCCTGTCCGATCAAGGAACAAATTTCAAGGGAGGGGAGCGAGAGCTACAGGAGGCCTTCATGGCTCTCCACCCACAGCTCCAGGAACAGTTAGCCAGTCAGAAGATTCGCTTCATCTTCAACCCACCAAGTCCGCCACACTTTGGAGGATGCTGGTAGAGCGAGATCAGATCCATCGAGACTGCCCTGCAAACCATCCTTGACATGCAGACCATTTCCGAAGAGGTGCTGAGGACTGTCCTAATCGAAATAGAAGGGATCTTGAACTACAAACCCTTGGGATATGTGTCGTCGGACATGATGCATCCGAATCCAATCCCTCCTAACTCTCTTCTCATGGGGCGGCCAGACTCGTTACTACCACAGGTGGTCTACCCAGAGTCTGAACTGTTCAGTCGCAAAATATGGAGACACAGCCAGGTTCTAGCCGACCATTTCTGGCACTGCTTCACTCTGAACTACTTACCTGCACTTCAAAGCTGCCAGAAGTGACACAAGGATAAGCAAGACCTTGTAGTTGGGACCGTTGTGATGATCGTGGACGATCAGGCTCCTACGGCACTCTGGCAAGTTGGAACTGTCAAGTCAGTTATCCCTGGAGCAGAGAGGAAAGTGAGGACAGCAGAGATGCAAGTCAAGGACAGAACCTATGTCAGGTCTGTTGCTCGACTCATACAGCTGCCAGACCTTCCTCAAGAAGCTACTGACCCTTAGCTGGCTTGTCAGTTGGAACAAATATGTACAACACATTTGGGGGCGGCTGTAAAAATGGCCAGCTCAACTCCTTTCCAAGACCCCAGCTTTCTTTTGGTTTTCTTATTGAAATAAGGTCATGCCAATCATCATTATTTTATCAGCAGCCTTTTTTCCCAGGACAGTGTAGGAACCGACCAGGCAGGTCCTCAGTCAGTCTGTAGGTTCCATTCTCAAATAAATTGGTCACATACACATATTTAGCAGATGTTATTGCGGGTGTAGCGAAATGCTTGCGGTGAGGCGAAATGCTTGTAATGAAGACCAACCATTTTTTCCCTTCCTGCTTATTCTACCTCAGAAGAATTTGCTTTTCTTTCTGATGTTTATTGTGCATGCAGCTAAATGAAAGTGCCAAAATCCTGATGTCTTGTTGTTTGGAGGTAAATAGTGTCTGTTGTAAATATGTACCATTTGTGTTAAACTTGTGACCTAGCTAGCTTGCGTACTCCCGCTAGCATTAGCATAGTCATCTGGAATGTATAACTACAGAGCATTCGGAAAGTATTCAGACCCCTTCCCTTTTTCTACGTTTTGTTACGTTACAGCCTTATTCTAAAATTGATTAAATTAATTGCTTTCCTCATCAATACCCCATATTGACAAAGCAAAACAGATTTTTAGTATTTTTTTGCAGATGTATTAAAAATAAAACAAAAATACCTTATTTACATAAGTATTCAGACCCTTCGCTATGAGAGACTAAATTGAGCTCAGGTGCATCCTGTTTCCATTGATCATCCTTGAGAGGTTTCTACACCTTGATTGGAGTCCACCTATGGTAAATTCAATTGATTGGACATGATTTGGAAAGGCGCACACCTGTCTACATAAGGTCTCACAGTTGACAGTGCATGTCAGAGCAAAAACCAAGCCATGAGGTCGTAGGAATTGTCCGTAGAGCTCTGAGATAGGATTGTGTCGAGGCACAGATCTGGGGAAGGGTATCAAAACATTTCTGTAGCATTGAATGTCCCCAAGAACACAGTGGCCTCCATCATTCTTAAATGGAAGAAGTTTGGAACCACCAAGACTCTTTCTAGAGCTGGCCGCCCGGCCAAACTGAGCAATCGGGGGCTCTTGGTCAGGGAGGTGACCAAGAGCCTGATGGTCACTTTGACAGAGCTCCGGAGTTCCTCTGTGGGGATGGGAGCACCTTCCAGAAGTACAACCATCTCTGCAGCACTCCACCAATCAGGCCTTCATGGTAGAGTTTCTAGACGGAAGCCCCTCCTCAGTAAAAGGCACATGATAGCCCGCTTGGAGTTTGCCAAAAGGCACCTAAAGGACTCTCAGACCATGAGAAACAAGATTCTCTGGTCTGATGAAACCAAGATTGAACTCTTTGGCCGAAATGCCAAGTATCATGTCTCGAGGAAACCTGGCACCATCCCTATGGTAAACATGGTGGTGGCAGCATCATGCTGTGGGGATGTTTTCAGCGGCAGGGACTGGATTGATGGAAAGATTAACGGAGCAAAGTACAAAGAGATCCTTGATGAAAACCTGCTCCACAGCGCTCAGGACCTCAGACTGGGGCAACAGTTCACCTTCCAACAGGATAATGACCATAAGCACACAGCCAAGACAATGCAGAAGTGGCTTCGGGACAAGTTTCTGAGTGTCCTTGAGTGGCCCAGCCAGAGCCCGGACTTGAACCTGATCGAACATCTCTGGAGAGACCTGAAAATAGCGGTGTAGCGACGCTCCCCATCCAACCTGACAGAGCTTGAGAGGATCTGCAGAGAAGAATGGGAGACACTCCCCAAATACAGGTGTGCCAAGCTTGTAGCATCATACCCAAGAAGAGTTGAGGCTGTAATCACTGCCAAAGGTGCTTCAACAAAGTACTGAGTAAAGGGTCTGAATACTTACACTACAGTTCAAAAGTTTGGGGTCACTTAGAAATGTCCTTGTTTTTTAAAGAAAAGCAATTTTTCCCCCATTAACATAACATCAAATAGATTTTTATGGAATATCTACATAGGTGTACAGAGGCCTATTATCAGCAACCATCACTCCTGTGTTCCAATGGCATGTTGTGTTAGCTATTCCAAGTTTATCATTTTAAAAGGCTAACTGATCATTAGAAAACCCTTTTGCAATTATGTTAACACAGCTGAAAACTGTTATTCTGATTAAAGAAGCAATAAAACTGGCCTTCTTTAGACTAGTGCAGTATCTGGAGCATCAGCATTTGTGGGTTCCATTACAGGCTCAAAATGGCCAGAAACAAAACATTTTCTTCTGAAACTCGTCAGTCTATTCTTGTTCTGAGAAATTAAGGCTATTCAGTGCAAGAAATTTCCAAGAAACTGAAGATCTCATACAACGCTGTGTCCTACTCCCTTCACAGAACAGCACAAACTGGCTCTAACCAGAATAGAAAGAGGAGTGTGAGGCCCCGGTGCACAATTGAACAAGAGGACAAGTACATTAGAGTGTCTAGTTTTGGAAACAGACGCCTCACAAGTCCTCAACTGGCAGCTTCATTAAATAGTACCCGCAAAACACCAGTCTCAACATCAACAGTGAAGAGGCGACTCCGGGATGCTGGCCTTCTAGGCAGAGTTCCTCTGTCCAGTGTCTGTGTTCTTTTGCCCATCTTAATCTTTTATTTTTATTGGCCAGTCTGAGATATGGCTTTTTCTTTGCAACTCTGCCTAGAAGGCCAACATCCCGGAGTCGCCTCTTCACTCTTGACGTTGAGACTGGTGTTTTGCAGGTACTATTAAATGTTTTTGTTACATGTAATCTTTTGGTTCAACCACAATGCATAATCAGCATCATCAACAGGGGGAACACTATTGGGATTGGGGCTACGCTGATAAGCTGTAGAAAGAATATATTCATTTACAAGACCTGTTCATAGAAAATATAATAGGTAATTTAGGGCCTGAGATCAAAGTCAATATTCAGACCACTAGGGGTCAATGTTTTTAAATAGAATATTGTAGCAGGTTCAAGGGTGTGGGGTTTCCACGTCACCAAGTGCAATAACCAAACACGCACAAGGAGCACAGCTAGAATGCAAATGGGAAGTTTATGATGGAGTTTTGCACACTGGGGAAAAGGGGGGAATTCACCAAACATTTCACAGTCCACCATCCATTCTTGTTGTCCGTTCCGTTCTCCCGGGGTAATTCTAAACCTCGGGTCCTCAGCCAAACCGGTTCGGTACAAAGTGCGAGTAATCAGACAGTCCAGATCACAACGGGTAATCACACAGATATTTCTCTCTCTTCTCACACTCTTCATAACACACTCTTCATAACACACTCTTCATAACACACTCTTCATAACACACTCTTCATAACATACTCTTCATAACATACTCTTCATAACACACTCTTCCCTCTCCATTCTCTGCCCCTTTGTGCAGGCCGCTTCCTCTTTTATCCCAGAGTACTCCCTGGCTTAATGATCCACAGGCTCACCTTGTTGTGGCAGGAAGTCCATATAAGGCTCGGGGGTGGAGCCAGCAAGATATCTCACTTGAATAACCACTCCCCTCACCTCTCCCTGCCGTCTGCCACAATATCCAGTAGGCCTCCCTATATAGTAGTAGGATCTTGATGTTACCTCCTCTCCTTGGTCGAGCAACATGCTCAATGCCTGTGTATTTGAGGGAGGAGATGGTATGGTTAGCTTCAACAATGTGAGCTGCTACTGGATAGTCAGTGTTCTTGCACCTGATTGAGCTGCGGTGTTCAGCTATGTGTTGTTTTAATTGTCTCTTCGTTTGTACTACGTAGGTTTTCCCACATGTACAGGTGATGAGATAGATTACTCCCTTTCTTGCGTGAGATGAAACCCCTAAACAGGGATTTTTCGACCTGTATGTGGGTGACTTGCCTAGTTAAATAAAGGTTAAATTAAAATTTTAAGAATACAGTCTGAAGAAGGATGTTTTAGTAGTGCTATCGCACTGTGCGCATGAGCCACATTTGTAGTTCCCATTTGGAGTGGGTGTCAAGAGTGTCTGAGTGGGCTCGTGGCAGGTCAGATCTTACTAAGCTATTTTTTGTCTGATTGCAGAATATGCCAGTGCTTTCTCAGGATTTCTTTCATTTTCTCCGAACACTTGGTGTACTTAAGTGCAAAACACTTTTGCATTGTTTTACTTCTTTGGTTTAGTTTTTAGCAATTCCTCTCTTGGTTTTTCAGATATTTTCATCATTGCAGCATTAAGAGTTTTGTCCTTGTAGCCTCTCATTTTGAATGTATCTATCATTTTCTTAGCATTGCTGTCAAAATCTGACTGGTGGCCACAGATTCGTTTAACTCTTCAAATTCATAAACACCACATATTTTTCAGTAGTGACCAAAAAAACATTATAACATTACCATCGTCTTTTTTTCATTGTACTACCATGATACGTTTTTTTGTAAGGGATGTGAGGAACGTGTTTGCTGGCCTCATAAATGCTAACCTGCTAGCTAATATTTAGAAAAATGATTTAGCCAGCAAGCGAAGCTAGCTACAGATGTTAGCTGGCTAGTTCGCTACAGTAGTTAGCTACTGCCATCAGTTGTTCTTGTGATATCATATTTTGCCTATTTTACCATTTATAGAATGCATACTGTCATTTGAATATAGCGCGGGAAAGGGAATCCGTACACACTGTGGACACGGTAGACACATTTAAATGTAGGTGTAGATGCATGATGCGTTCGGAATTCCATGATCAGAACCTCATGATTAGAATACTAAAGCTGCATGAACTGTCAAGTCTAGACACGGCCATTGAGAACCGTTGGTCTGCTAAGTACTAGCCCATAGAATCCAATAAATGTTTCCTGAGTGTGAACTACTCACAATGTTGTTTCTATTATCCACACTAAATGATAAGACCTTGTGCATGTTGATTGGTTGACATTATGGCAGGAAATAGTCATAATAAAAAAACATCACTCTGAATACTCTTAACAAATTAATCCTATCATATCATCCTATCCTATCAAATTTTGATAAACCCATGAATTCCTGATCATGAAGGAATGTCAGTTTTACTCTGCACCATCGGTAAGGGACATTCAGCATCAATCTGTCAAGGAAAATATAGTATTCTTTCTAAGAAAGATATCTACATATGTTTCAGGATGTTATGTATCCCTGGAAATAATTAGGATTCATGTTAACATTACAGTTTTGAAAACATAGCTTGTTAAAAAAAAGTGCTGTCTTGCCACAACTTGGGTTAAGTTGAGCTGATGGACAGGGTAAGTTAACCCACCTACAAATATAAGGGCACAAGGTTGAGACCCAGATGCAGACACGGGAGGCAGATGGTTTGAGTCTTTGATATTTATTATAATCCAAAAGGGTAGGCAAGAGAATGGTCGTGGACAGGCAAAAGGTCAAAACCAGTTCAGAGTCCAGGAGGTCAAGGCAGGCAGAATGGTCAGGCAGGCAGGTACAGAGTCCAGAAACAGGCAAGGATCAAAACCGGGAGGACAAGCAAAAAGAAAATAGAAAAAGCAGGCGCACGGGAAAAACACGCTGGTTGACTTGAACATACAAGACGAACTGGCACAGAGAGACAGGAAACAGGGATAAATACACAGGGGAAAATAAGTGACACTTTGAGGGGGTAGAGACAATCACAAGGACAGGTGAAACAGATCAGGGCGTGACAACAAATGTATGTGCTGAATTAAATATTACCACTACCTTTTTTAAACCATATCTATCAAACACAATTCAATACAATCACAATCACTTTTTTGTTTTTTATAATTTTAAGCATATTTTAACATGGGCTCAACACCTAACAAACACTGTACCTTTTAAACACTTTTAACAGGCCAGGCCCTGTTGTTACCTCATACCCCAGCAATAATTCCTTGCATATACACCTGTGAAGAAAACACTTACATTTGCTAAACTTTCCATTGGCTCAACTTACCCCAAGGCAAAGATTTTGACTATGTTGGCCCACACAGCTATAAGGATGCACTTTCAGGCTAGGTTTAGGACCTCATATTGAAGCTTATAAAGACCCCAACTGATGATACAAGCATCATGAAACTTGTAACACAATAAATGAATTACACTTCGTGAAAATAATTTTCTTTTTTTCTTCCTTCACAGACTCCATGAAATTATAACCTCTTCCTAAATATTTTGTCAAATTATTAATTGTGTGTACAACAGAAACAACTACCCACAAAACCCCAAAGGAAAACAGGCTGCCTAAGTATGATTCTTAATCAGAGACAACGATAGACAGCTGCCTCTGATTAGGAACCCTACTCGGCCCAAAACAAAGAAATACAAAAACATAGAAAAAGGAACATAGAATGCCCACCCAATGTAACACCCTGGCCTAACCAAAATAAGAACAAAAAACCCCTCTCTATGGCCAGGGCGTTACAGTACACCCCCCCCCCCCAAAGGTGCGGACTCCAGCTGCAAAACCTGACTCTGAAGGGGATGGTCCGGGTGGGCCTTCCTACGGTGGCGGCTCGGGTGCGGGACGTGGACCCCGTTCCACCCTTGGCTTCGGCCACTTAGGTGGCGCCCCTAGCTGCGCCGGAGGACTGGCGGGCAACCCTGGCTGCGCCCGGTTGGCGGGCGATTCTGGCTGCGCCTGGCTGGCAGGCGACCCTGGCTGCGCCCGGCTGGCGGGCGACCCTGACGGCTCCGGTGGCTCCGGGCTGGCGGCGGCTCCGGCAGCTCCGGGCTGGTGGGCGGCCCTGGCGGCTCCGGGCTGGCGGGCGGCTCTGGCCCAGGATTCACCAGTCTGGGGAGATATGAAGGAGGCCTGGCCCTGGGCGCAGGCACAGGACTCACCAGGCTGGGGAGACATGAAGGAGGCCTGGCCCTGGGCGCAGGCACAGGACTCACCAGGCTGGCGGGCGGCTCTGGGGGCTCCGGACAGGCGGGCGGCTCTGGACAGGCGGGCGGCTCTGGACAGGCGGGCGGCTCTGGCGGCTCCGGACAGGCGGGCGGCTCTGGCGGCTCCAGCCTGGCGGGCGGCTCTGGCGGCTCCGGACTTGCGGGCGGCTCTGGCCCAGGATTTACCAGGCTGGGGAGACATGAAGGAGGCCTGGCCCTGGGCGCAGGCACAGGACTCACCAGGCTGGGGAGACATGAAGGAGGCCTGGCCCTGGGCGCAGGCACAGGACTCACCAGGCTGGCGGGCGGCTCTGGGGGCTCCGGACAGGCGGGCGGCTCTGGACAGGCGGGCGGCTCTGGTGGCTCCGGACAGGCGGGCGGCTCTGGCGGCTCCAGCCTGGCGGGCGGCTCTGGCGGCTCCGGACTTGCGGGCGGCTCTGGCACAGGACTCACCAGGCTGGGGAGACCCACTGGAGGCCTGGTCCTGGGAGGAGGCACTACAAGGCTAGTGCGAGGAGCAGGAACAGGACATACTGGAGAGAGAGTGCGAGAGGCAGGCACCTGAAAAGCATGGGTAGTTGACTCAGGCCTCACCCCTGGTCCAGCCGAACTACCCGTGTACCCCCCCAACAACAAAAAAATTGGGGGCTGCCTCTCGTTCTTCCCAGGTAGGCTTCGATATCTGTCGATCACCTGGTCCCAAGTCCAGTCTCTCCTCCCAATCCACTCCTGATGAGACCAGGTGTCCATCTCCTCCCGAGCACGCTGCTTGATCCAGTTGTGGTGGGTAGTTCTGTAACGATCGTCTGGAAGAGGGGACCAAGATGCAGCGTGGTAAGTGGTCATAATGATTTTTAATGATACACTTCAAAAAAACTAACAGGGAAAACGAAAGCCAACAGTTCTGTTGGTGCAAACCACACAACAGAAACAACTACCCACAAAACCCCAAAGGAAAACAGGCTGCCTAAGTATGATTCCTAATCAGAGACAACGATAGACAGCTGCCTCTGATTAGGAACCCTACTCGGCCCAAAACAAAGAAATACAAAAACATAGAAAAAGGAACATAGAATGCCCACCCAATGTAACACCCTGGCCTAACCAAAATAAAGAACAAAACACCCCTCTCTATGGCCAGGGCGTTACAGTGCCTGTAAATGTGTCAGGTCCTGAGTGTTGTTGTGGTCACATGTGTGCTGAGAGTATGCTCATGTGTGTCCAGACTCTTCAGCATGCTCAGACAAGATTGTTTCTCAGTGCAGAAGTTTTTCCAGGATTTAGGGGCCTTTGTCTGGCCATCAACAATAGCCTTTTTCATTAATGGTTAGGCTGGCTCACAGTACAGCTGTGTGCGTGTATGGGCAGGCCAGTGGAATGACTGGAGCTCTGGTGGGCTAAGCGCTCGAAGAAATGCAGTTTGGTGAGATTGTAGATTAGGAGCGAGGGAAGGGCAGAGGACAGGTGCTGACTTCCAGAGTGGAGACAAAAGATACACCTGAAGTTCCCAGTGGATTCTGGGAGAAGTACAAAACATGGGAAAAAGTGCTTTGTGACATTATCAGTGTTTTCTTGTTTTGAGTCTCCGTTGAATTGAATGTAAAGTAATCCATGTTACATTCCTGTTTATGCCTGAAAGTGAGGTAAACGTATGGTTGGGTGGTGCAGGGACAGTCAGGGAACAGTTTAATATAATTTTTCCGATTTGCGGTATCTACCTGTGAACCCACTCTTCCTGCAACAATAACATAAACACCTAAAAGGGAGGAGGTTGTGATTGGCTTGAGAGCGACCAATGACATTGCAGCAATAGGGTTTCCTGGAAGACACAGCAGCTCTGCGCAGCCTCCTGATACGTTACCTGGCCAAGATCAAGCCCAGCATCTCATTAACTTTCCATTTCCAACCAGAATTTAGGCTCGAACAGTCAAGGTGGTCCTCTGCAGTTTGCTTTATTCACAGACAAAGACAAGGAAACATGGCTGTTGCAAACTTGCAATACATAACTCGGATGAGCAGTGGCTTCAAAGTCTACATCTTGGAAGGTAATATATCTTATTTATTTTCTTATAGGCCTACTATTGTTTCACAAAATAGAATTGTGCTGCTGTGATCCCTGCTACTTTAAATAGTAGTATTTATTGCTGCAACATGCATTGTTATCATGTATGATGACACAGTTGTTATTAGATCATTATTACTTCGTAATTAGCTTAGCTAGTTCAACTAAAGTCATTAGAAATGCAAATGTTTAGGGTCAGTATAAAATAACTTTTACTAAGTCCGAGTAAATGTCGAGTACATTTTAGCTAACTGTTTGAATTGTATAAAAACAATATGTAATCCACTCTAAAGCAACTTTAACAATATCATTTAAGAAACCAATACATATTTTTACTTTTAAATGTTTTTTTTTAAGGTTTTGAGTTTAAGATAACGTTGACGAATGTGATAATAATGCCTCACTATATCCACTTAAGGCTATAACAACATTTAAGAATAGTCAGCAACTATAAATGAGTCCCTCCATTGGTAAAATGTCAACTTGCTTCTAAATGTCTTGCTCTCAAGCATTACTTCAGATAGGTTTATGTCAGATGATGGGAATAACTGTGGCAGATGGAGAGGATCTGAAGATACTGCCCTCTTGTTTCCTCTACTGATAGGAACAAATAACCATGCCTCAGGCATCATAACGTCAGTCAGGCAAGGTGTGGTTTTCTCTCAGTCGCCCTCCACGGGCATCCACTGTGACACTATGCTGTCTGAGGGACAGAATGGGAGGTCATAGGTGAGATGTTGGGGTTGAGGGACATGACTGTTTGAGATGTGGATTGGATTGACGGTTGTGGATAGGGGGAGTATTTGAGATTAAGGGGACCATTCATGCACAGTACTAACATGACCTAATCATTCAGCATTGTATCTCAATATGGTAGTGGAGCATTGCATGCTAATGTGGTGCATTTCTTTTGGTATATTGACAATGCCAATTTGAAAATAGTTCAAGGAATTTAGCTTTAAAGAAACAACATAATGTGAGGTGTGAAGAGGACTGGTGTCAGCTTTATAAAAAACAAATGCCAGTGTACTTGACGTTGGTAAACGTCACATTCTGCCACCTCTGGTCTCTTGGCCCTCCCACCTCTACGAGAGGGCAGCTCCTGCTCAGCTCAGCCCAGTCCAAGCTCTTCTCTCTCCTGGCAACCCAATGGTGGAACCAGCTTCCATCTGAACCTACTAAGGCCAGCCCATCTTCCGAAAACATCTTGACCCTTCCTCTTCAAATAGTATCTTAAATAATCCCACAGCACCCCCCCCCCTTGCTCCTCCTCCTCACCTCCTCCCCATTTCCCCCCCTTACTAGCTCTGATAGCTCCTTTATTGAGGAAAATTGTACTTACTATGAGTGTGATATGTGGTTGTCCCACCTAGCTATCTTAAGATGATTGCACTAACTGTAAGTCGATCTGGATAAGAGAGTCTGCTAAATGACTCAAACGTAATGTAAATAACACAAAGGATGTTAGCACCTGTTGATGTTTCTCTTAGTTTCTCACAATGAAGAGAATGCTTCTGTGTGATGTGTGTATTGTAATGATGGTTGTGAGACATTAGTTATCTTAAGTTTGTCCAGCTCAATCCACATTTTGAATATAAACTAATCTTCCTCTCTTAGATATGTAAATAAGATAGGTGTCATCATCACTGTATGTTGAAATACAACATTTACAGGTAACATTGAATCAAAAAGTTTTGTAACAGTCACCAATCTGGTATGTCTAGTTCCACAGCTTAACAGAGTTTACAATTAACGGTGGAATGAAAGCTTTCCCACGAACCACTCATACAGGTGATGAACCGTATGTCACAGTTCCACAGATCAAAACAACCCGTCACCTATTTACTCATTGCCACACCTTATGTCTGTTCAGTAGATTAGTTAGGTGTAAGCCATCCTTATCTGTGCCAATATCTTTGCCAATAAGTATAGTGTGTATTATTTCGAATAGTAACCATTAGCTTTATGTGTGCCTGATCTTTCCTCTTGTAGGTCAGCCCAACCTAAGAAGTGAAGATAGATACAGGCATATGACAAATGAGAGAGTTCGAGTACCACCAGTGCATCCAGTCAAGCGCAAACACAGCTCTGAGCGTGGCCTAACATTGGAAGAAAGGTTTGTGAAACCTGCACATGCCTTAATCCCCCTCTATAACTTCATAATTGACAACCATTGGTTTCATAACGCCATGTCCAGTGTGTGATTCCATGTTTCAGCAAGTGATTTTGTGTTTCAGGCGAGAGAGGGCACAGAGCAAAAGCAACATGAGAAATGCTCAGAGGCCAGCTGTGTTTAGTGTTCCCCAGAGCCCCACATCCTCCTGGAGCCCAACCCCAAGCCCCACATCCTCCTGGAGCCCAACCCCCAGCCCCACAGGTCATCTTCCCCATCATGTGTATCCCACACCACCTATGGATGAACCACTGGACCTAATTAAGAAACCAAGGAAAGAGCCTGAGAGGACAGAGAAGAAAACCAAAAGCACTACATCCACCAATCAGATACAGGTAATTTCAAGAGGAACAATTATAATAGTGGGTCCAGGTGCTAACAACATGAAGGATGGGTTTTCTGGTTTGTCTCAGTCATGAGTGCCTCAGTAATCTCCCAGTGAAGCCCTAGGCAGTCAGACCCTACGTACACTACATGACCAAAAGTAAGTGGATACCTGTCGAACATCTCATTCCAAAATCATGGGCATTAATATGGAGTTGGCCCACCTTTTGCTTCTATAACAGCCTCCACTCTTCTGGGAAGGTGTTCCACTAGTAGTTGGAACATTGCTGCGGGGACTTGCTTCTATTCAGCCACAAGATCATTAGTGAGGTCGGGCATTAAGCTTGGGCGATTAGGCCTGGCTTGCAGTCAGCATTCCAATTCATCCCAAAGGTGTTTGATGGTGTTGAAGTCAGGACTCTGTGCAGGCCTGTCAAGTTCTCCAACACCGATCTCAACAAACCATTTCTGTATGGACCTCGCTTTGTGCAAGGGGGCCTTGTCATGCTGAAACAGGAAAGGGCCTCCCCAAACTGTTGTCACAAAGTTGGAAGGACAGAATCGTCTAGAATGTAATTGTATGCTTCACTGCAATTAAGTGGCCTAGCCCAAACCATGAAATGGAGGAGGACCATCCTCCTCCACCAAACTTTACCGTTGGCAGGTAGTGTTCTCTTGGCATCCGCCAAACCCAGATTTGTCCATCAGACTGCCAGATGGTGAAGCATGATTCATCACTCTAGAGAACATGTTTCCACTGCTCCAGAGTCCAATGGCAGCAAGCTTTTCACTACTCCAGCCGACGCTTGGCATTGCGCATAGCATGGTGATCTTAGGCTTGCTCGGCCATGGAAACCCATTTCATTAAGCTCCCGATGAACAGTTATTGTGCTGACGTTGCTTCCAGAGGCAGTTTGGAATTCGGTAGTGAGTGTTGCAACCGAGGACAGATGATTTTTACATGGTACGCACTTCAGCACTTCAGCCCATTCTGTGAGCTTGTGTGGCCTACCACTTCGCGGCTGAGCCATTGTTGCTCCTAGACATTCCCACTTCACAATAACAGCACTTACAGTGGACCAGGGCAGCTCTAGCAGGGCAGACATTAGACTAACTGACTTGTTGGAAAGGTGGCATCCTATGAAGGTGCCACGTTGAAAGTCACTGAGCTCATCAGTAAGGCCATTCTACTGCCAATGTATGTCTATGGAAATTGCTTGGCTATGTGTTCGATTTTATACACCTGTCAGCAACGTGTGTGGCTGAAATAGCCGAATCCACTCATTTGAAGGGGTGTCCACATACTTTTGTATATATAGTGTATCTCTGCGATCTCTGTAGTGATTATAAACGCTCAGGCACATTCTATTCCCAAGAGCCTTTACAGGCTTCTGCTTGTCCAAGATATGCAATCCAGCTGGATTCGGGAGAAAATGTGAGCAATGGTGGGAGGAATGTCCTCAACATGACTAAACAGACATCTCTTTCTTTGACCTGTTTGTGCCAACCTGATGAGGGTGAACAGCTTTCAGGCCCCATCCTATAACCAAATAAATGTTCTATCCTAAAGTCAAACTGAGCCTTCAACAAAAAGTTAGTGATGGCTTAATGTGCTACGTTTACATTGACATGTTAATCCTATTGTTCTGGGGGGAATTAGGTTTTCGATAACATCGTTCTGTACGGAATCTTATAATGTTTAAACACTTTTTAAAATGTAACAATTGTTTTGCCTCTTTCAGATGCGTCCTTCTGTGATCACCTGTGTCTCCTCCACAAGAAAGCCCACCTGTAAATCTGAGTTCCGCAGCAGCAGCCACTCCTCCACAGGTCAGTATCATTCTCCTTTATCTCAATAAAAACTGTAGTGCTACAATGCTGTTGTTGTATTGCAGACTTGTTAAGAATTATGCCTCTGACCTTTGTTTGGTATTCTCTCCATTGCAGTGCTATATAAGCACAGCTATGACCATGTGGTGGAGGAGCATTTCAAGAGAAGCCTGGGGATGGACTACCAAAGGGCCAGCTCCCGCCAGTTCTCCATCAGCGTCTCTGTGGATGACCACTTTGCCAAAGCCTTGGGAGGGAAGTGGCTTGAGATCAAATCTAAATCTTCCTCGTGCTCCTCGTCTACATCCTCACCACCCAGCAGCCCAAGTGTCACTCACTCCCGCAGCTACAGACACAGCCCAAGCCAAGCTCCCAAAGAATCTCCAAGTACCACTACTCCCACCTCCAGCTTCTGGTCAGTCAAATAAAACTACAGAGACCTTTCCTGGAGAAAGAATTAACTTTGAGTAGCTTTTTATGCAATGCAACAGCAGGTCAATGCTTTTCAACGAATGAAAGCACCGAGGAAACAGTTATTGAGCAAGGGTAGACTAGAGAACAGGAATTCAGGAACACTTACCTACTCTATGGTTGAACCATTGAGAGCATCTCTATGAGTCTATGCCCTGTTTGTGGAAAGGGGGTTTATTGGTCTAATTTAAAGGGACAAGCAAATGTTACAGGGATGTGATGTCTTTATTTCTCTTAATTTCTGTCCCAGACTTTTTAATAGCATATCTATCTCTGAAATAGATGGCCATTATATTTCAGTAAATGTGTCATATTTCATGCGGTGAAGATGCCACAACTTTCATGATTGTGTATTTATACTGTATGTTTTTAACGAACCTGGATCCTATTTTCAGTCTACTAAATTATCTACTGTACAAAAACATTCACCAAACCTGTTCAATACAGAAACTTCGTGTGTTTGTATAAAATCAACTTAAAAAGGGCAACTCAAAAAGAAAAACCTATTTGTGACTGGATATTACAAGTTGAGGCTTTATTAAGTAAAACATACAACTTAAATTAACAATATTCTTGTATGAAAAGCAACCTGGTGATTTACGAAAACATTTTGAGTGTGCAATTTTTATATGATGTACTTTGAAAAATATGGAGTGCTTTGAACACTGATAAAATGCATTATATTAATTCAATACAATTGAATTACCTCCCTTGAGCCTATGACTGCGATTGTTGTACATACTTTTTAAAAAATGCAAGTACCACTGACTTACAATTACAGGTATGCTTTATGACCTTACATTAAAGAAGACAAGGTCAGAAAGGTTGGTTATGTGTCACTTCCACGTCTCAGTAAAGAAGTCAGATTCTCATGTGAATACTACTCCTGTAGACATTCAAGGTAGCGATCCAGACAGCTTAATTTCAGTGGTGAGTCACTGTGTCTGGGGTACATCCTTTATAGTGTGCACGTACACCACGTCACAAGATGGAAGCATTATGGCATTCGGCACTTGATTCTTTGCGGAAAGGGGGATGTTAATATACCTTTTGATGATTGAGTCATGGCAGCATTTAGGGGGGTTTGAATCCCTATTCCTCCTGGGTGTAAAACTAAAGAAAGGTAAATACTTCGTCCTCAATAGGGGCTTTTTTCTGGGAGATTTTGGGAATGTCAGGAGCATGTCCCAGCAGGCTTGTGTTCAAGCATTCCTGTCTCCTGAGAAAATTATTCACAAAGATCCTACAGATCCTGTTTGGCAAGGGAATGGAGAAAGGGAGGGAGGGAGAGAAGGAGGGAGGGAAATGGGGTAGGAAGGGCAGGGCTAATATAGGCCCCTGGTTTCCTTTTTTTTCTTCAGTTTCTTATTTGCATGTTCTATCTTGTCTAACAAGTGAAATTATATGATGCTCTGAATCATTTTCCAGAAGTGAAGCCTTTGAACTGTATTGCTACGTGTCTTGCAGTGTTTTATTGTAAAATAATTTGTCAGATTAATGTAAAAAGAGAATCACTCTAAAATGACCATATTAACTGCATTTCAGAATGGATTGCAATGTGGGGTCATCTATAAAAACGTTGTTTGTGGCAATACGATATAATAGCAATCCAATGCAAAAGTACTCATGAATCATCTGACAAGAATCAGTTGTTCTCATTTGCTTTTATTCTGCACCAAAGTTTTTATATCAATATAAAATCATGCAATTACAATAAAATTGGCAAAAATAGATTTTTAGCAAAAAACTATTTCTCAAGCAAGATTTTTGCTAGGACTGTTTGAGTGGTCTGAGTGGGGAGGGTACAACTGAAAACTAGCTGTTATTTGCATAAAGGTTTGGAATTCTCTATCTTATTGGTCTATTTGCAAATTTACCGCATGGTGATGTCACCACGTAAAGCCGAAACTCTGGCCCATGCATAGTGGGCAAGTTCAGCTCTTTTTACTGATTTAGATATTTTCGAGTCATTCAGTTAAATTAATGAATTGTTCGAATAGTTTCGTTAATTTGAGTCAGTAATACCCAGAGCACGCATAACATTCAATATTTCAATTAATTGCATTCATTTTTGCACCATGTGATCAATTATCAGTTATAAACATGTATTTTTCTTCTCTATACTGACTGCAGCGTGATCTATTTTCCCTCGCGCACATGATAGACAGTTGCTGGTCGGAGCACATCCCCGCTGAGCTGGAGGAGCGGGTTTTAAAAGCCAATTTATGTGGTCGGAGGCCCGTATGGATGTTGTGACGCAATTGCAGAGCTTCTAGAGCAGTGGTTCTTAACCTGGGTTCGATCGAACCCCAGGGGTTCGGTGAGTCAGTCTCAGGGGTTCGGCGGAGGTCAAGACACACACCCGACTCATATGATTCGTGATGACACGCCCCGCTTGGCCATCATTGGCTGCAGGTGATCACGCAACATCGCTTGGCCTATCTGTGCTGCAGGGAATTTGGCGCGCTCAGTAGTCGAATTGTGACTGTCGTGATGGTACGTCGTGTGATTTCTTTCTTAATATTTTAATCCCTTCATACTAACTATGTCGAGCAAAAAAAGAAAGTGGTCGGACGAATATGTACAATATGGATTCACATGTATAACGGAACGTGATGAGAGTCAGCGTCCTAACTGCATGATTTGCAATGCCAAGTTGAGCAATTCTAGTCTTGCACCGGCAAAACTAAGAGAACACTTCCTTAAGCTGCATGGAGATGGACAATACAAGAACACAACGCTCGCTGAATTCAAGGTGAAGAGAGCCATTTTTCCAATTAAGAAGGGTTCGGTGAATGCGCATATGAAACTGGTGGGGGTCAGTACCTCCAACAAGGTTAAGAACCACTGTTCTAGAGGCACCCAGAGGCTAAATTGAACTCTGTACCACATCGTCACGCGCCTCTAAAATGTTGTAACAATGTGGAGGGCTCCGTAAAGCTCCGCATTGACATGATTGGTTGACGGTAGGTGAGGGCGGGAGGTCCTGTATAAGCACAAACTGACTTCCTCGAAAACTTCCTTCACAACAGCTCTGCGCTGCTCGGCGAATAGCAACCGGAATGATGGCTCTGACTTCTGCAGAGGCCGTATCACCCTAAATTCTGCACGGCCAAAACAGACGTCAAATGACCATGTCGCTCCTTTAATCTTTCTGTAGAATTCATTGCGGCCAACAGGTCAAACAAACTACTAAAATGAATGAGTTACTATGAAAAAAGATATAACTCTTGAGTCAGTAAAAAGAGTCGTTCAAAAAGAACGAATCGTTCGCAAACTGCACATCACTAATTAGGTCATGTGTAGTGTTAGTTTCATCCGCTGTTGTACAATATATACGCTGAACAAAAATATAAACGCCACATGCAACAATGTCAAAGATTTTACTGAGTTACAGTTCATATAAGGAAATCAGTCAATTGAAGTAAAGCCATTAGTCCCTATTCTATGGATTTCACATGACTGGGAATACAGATATGCATCTGTTGGTCACAGATACCTTAAAAAAAAGGTAAGGGCGTGGATCAGAAAACCAGTCAGTATCTGGTGTGACCCGTGGCGACCCGCCATTTTGAGGCCCACAAAGCAGGTCGGCTCTGCAAAGCTCAGTGCTTTCTGTGGTGGTGAGGCAGGCCAGCAGAAAATAGGAGCATTGCTCCGTGATTTAGCTCAGTGTTCTGTCACACATGGGGACACTACGTCACCCGCCTTTAGTAAGAGTAGACATCAAGAATGTGAGCCCTTTGGGTGCTGCCATGGAGTTACATTAGAAGTACCCTTCCAAGAAGGGTCAGGGTCATTGGCCACAAATAAAATGAAGTCAAATCACGTTATATCTACAGTAGTCTTGATTGGACTGATCATGTCAACATCTTACTTTCAAAATCTTAGCAAGCAGTCGTCATCATAAATCAAGTAGACAATCTACTGGCAAATCCTTTTTAATCCTTGTCATATGAAAATGAAGATAAATTATAGATAAAACGTATCGGTGCTCATCGGCCATTGGACATAAACATTACACAACAAGTTGGAGATGGCAAATTCAAAAATGAGTTGTTGGGAAGGAATCGGTGACAGCGGCTAACCGCAAACATTGCAACTGGGAAGTCAGACTGGGAAAATACGTTTTCAACAGTCATCCAACTCGGAATCTTTTTCTTTGATGACAAAATTTGCCAACGAAGGGATGCCACGCACAAGGTGAGTCCAAAAATGTCTTATATGCTGCTGCATAAATTATGTAATATGCCAGAGAGCCATATCAGCCCTTTCAGCTATGTTTTTTAAAAAGGTAGTAAACGAGGCTGAATGAATTGTTTCGCTGCCAGGTATCCTGGAAGGATATTTACCTCATCCCGTCAGTCGAGGATGCCTGGTCGTTCTTTAAAATTAATTTCCTCACCATCTTAAATAAGCATGCCCCTTTCAAAAAATGTAGAACTAAGAACAGATATAGCCCTTGGTTCACTCCAGACCTGACTGCCCTTGACCAGCACAAAAACATCCCGTGGCGGACTGCAATAGCATCGAATAGTCCCCGCGATATGCAACTGTTCAGGGAAGTCAGGAACCAATACACACAGTCAGTCAGGAAAGCAAAGGCTAGCTTTTTCAAACAGAAATTTACATCCTGTTGCTCTTACTCCAAAAGGTTTTGGGACACTGTAAAGTCCATGGAGAACAAGAGCATCTCCTCCCAGCTGCCCACTGCACTGAGGCTAGGTGACATGGTCACCACCGATAAATCCATGATAATCAAAAATTTCAAAAAGCATTTCTCTACGGCTGGCCATGCTTTCCTCCTGGCTACCCCAACTCTGGCCAACAGCTCCGCACCCCTCGAAGGTACTTGCCCGAGCCTCCCCAGCTTCTCCTTCACCCAAATCCAGATCGCAGATGTTTTGAAAGAGCTGCAAAACCTGGACCCGTACAAATCAGCTGGGCTAGACAATCTGGACCCTCTCTTTCTAAAATTATCCGCCGCCATTGTTGCAACCCCTATTACCAGTCTGTTCCACCTCTCATTTTGTCCGAGATCCCTAAAGATTGGAAAGCTGCCGCGGTCATCCCCCTCTTCAAAGGGGGTGACACTCTAGACCCAAACTGTTACAGACCTATATCCATCCAGCCCTGCCTTTCTAAAGTCTTTGAAAGCCAAGTTAATAAACAGATCACTGACCATTTCGAATCCCACTGTACCTTCTCCGCTGTACAATCCGGTTTCCGAGCTGATCACGGGTGCACCTCAGCCACGCTCAAGGTATTAAATGATATCATAACCGGCATCGATAAAAGACAGTACTGTGCAGCCGTCTTCACAGACCTGGCCAAGGCTTTCGACACTGTCAATCACCGTATTCTTATTGGCAGACTCAATAGCCTTGGTTTCTCAAATGACTGCCTCGCCTGGTTCACCAAGTACTTTGCACATAGAGTTCAGTGTTTAAAATCGGAGGGCCTGTTGTCCAGACCTCTGGCATTCTCTATGGGGGTACCACAGGGTTCAATTCTCGGGCAGACTCTTTTCTCTGTATATATCAACGATGTCGCTCTTGCTGCGGGTGATTCCCTGATCCACTTCTACGCCAACGACACCATTCTGTATACATCTGGCCCTTCTTTGGACACTGTGTTAACTAACCTCCAAACGAGCTTCAATGCCATACAACACTCCTTCCGTGGCCTCCAACTGCTCTTAAACGCTAGCAAAACCAAATGCATGCTTTTCAACCGTTCGCTGCCCGCCCGCCCGACTAGCATCACTACTCTGGACGGTTCTGACCTAGAATACGTGGACAACTACAAATACCTAGGTGTCTGGCTAGACTGTAAACTCTCCTTCCAGACTCATATCAAACATCTCCAATCCAAAATCAAATCTTTCCATTTCGCAACAAAGCCTCCTTCACTCACGCCGCCAAACTTACCCTAGTAAAACTGACTATCCTACCTATCCTCGACTTCGGCGATGTCATCTACAAAATAGCTTCCAATACTCTACTCAGCAAATTGGATGCAGTCTATCACAGTGCCATCCGTTTTGTTACCAAAGCACCTTATACCACCCACCACTGCAACCTGTATGCTCTAGTCAGCTGGCCCTCGCTACATATTCGTCGCCAGACCCACTGGCTCCAGGTCATCTACAAGTCTATGCTAGGTAAAGCTCCGCCTTATCTCAGCTCACTGGTCACGATAACAACACCCACCCGTAGCACGTGCTCCAGCAGGTATATCTCACTGGTCATCCCCAAAGCCAACACCTCCTTTGGCCGCCTTTCCTTCCAGTTCTCTGCTGCCAGTGACTGGAACGAATTGCAAAAATTGCTGAAGCTGGAGACTTACATTTCCCTCACTAACTTTAAACATCACCTATCTGAGCAGCTAACCGATCGCTGCAGCTGTACATAGTCCATCTGTAAATAGCCCACCCAATCTACCTACCTCATCCCCATATTGTTTTTATTTACTTTGCTGCTCTTTTGCACACCAGTACTTACACACCATCATCTGCTCATCATCATCTGCTCATCTATCACTCCAGTGTTAATCTGCTAAATTGTAATTACTTTGCTACTATGGCCTATTTATTGCCATACCTCCTCATGCCATTTGCACACACTGTATATAGACTTTCTATTTTTTCTATTGTGTTGACTGTACGCTTGTTTTTTCCATGTAACTCTGTGTCGTTGTTTCTGTTGCACTTCTTTGCTTTATCTTGGCCAGGTCGCAGTTGTAAGTGAGAAGTTGTTCTCAACTAGCTTACCTGGTTAAATAAAGGTGAAATAAAAAATTTAACATATTTTTTTAAAAAGGCTCCGCTGATAGCCAGGTGTAGCGGTGGTAAGGATTCACTACATTTTGCTGGATAGAAAGCTCTGCTGTTGGGACAGGTTTATGTAGGCCTAACAGTTTGTGGGCACCGCTTTTCGCCGTTTAGTGCAATTAATGTATTGTTTAGTGTTGTGTTGTGTAGTGGCTTTGCTGGCATGCATCTAAGAAAAATTTGAGGGGAGTTTGCCCCACCAAGATTTACATGCTAAAATTGCCACTGGGTGTGACCACCGTTTTCCTCATGCAGCGCAACACATCTCCTTCGCATAGAGTTGATCAGGCTGTTGATTGTGGTCTGTGGAATGTTGTCCCACTCATCTTCAATGGCTGTGCGAAAGTTGCTGGATATTGGCGGGAACGGGAACTCTGTCATACACGTCGATCCAGAACATCACAAACATGCTCAGTGTGTAACATGTATGGTGAGTATGCAGGCCATGGAAGAACTGGGACAATTTCAGCTTTCAGGAATTGTGTACAGATCCTTGCGACATGGGACCGTGTATTATCATGCTGCACCATGAGGTGACGGCGGCGGATGAATGGCAAGACAATGAGCCTCAGGATCTCGTCACGGTATCTTTGTGCATTCAAATGCCATCGATAAAATGCAATTGTGTTCGTTGTCTGTAGCTTACGCCTGCCCTTATGCCTGAGCTCCCAAGTGGCGCAGCGGTCTAAGGCACTGCATCTCAGTGCAAGAGGCGTCACCTGAGTCCCTGGTTTGAATCCAGGCTGTATCACATCTGGCTGTGATTGGGAGACCCATTCGACAGAGCACAATTGGCCCAGTGTCGTCCAGGTTTGGCCGGAGTAAGCAGTCATTGTAAATAAGAATTTGTTCTTAACTGACTTGCCTAGTTAAATAAAGGTTAAATACTCAAAAATAAACAATACTGTCACCATACGGCACTCTGTTCACAATGTAAAACAGATGAGCTTCCCTGAGATGGTTTCAGACAGGGCTGGCCTGGGCTGGCGTGGTTACACATGGACTGCGGTTGTGAGGCCAGTTGGATGTACTGCCAAATTCTCTAAAATGACCTTGGAGGTGGCTTATGGTTGAGAAATGAACATTCAATTCTCTGGCAACAGCTCATGTGGACATCCCTACAGTCAGCATGCCAATTGCACGCTCCCTTAAAACTTGAGAACATCTGTGGCATTATGTTGTGTGACAAAACTGCACATTTTAGAGTGGTCATTTATTGTCCCCAGCACAAAGTGCACCTGTATAATGATCATGCTGTTTAATCAGCTTCTTGATATGCCACACCTGTCAGGTGGACGGATTATCTTGGTAAAGGAAAAAATCTCACTAATAGGGATGCAAACATTTCTGGGATCTTTTCAGCTCATGAAACATGGGACCAAGACTTTACATGTTACGTTTGTATTTTTTTTCAGTATAGAAAACAGAATTTTGACTGCACTAGGCCTTTATGGTACTCTGTAAAGAGGTAGGGTTTCTGAAGTTTTTCGGGAAGAGGGCCAGGAACTCTCCTTCCACCATTTGGGTGCCAGGACAGAGAAGAGCTTTGTTTGGGCTTAGTGGGAGCTGACCCCCGTAGGGAGACATCTAGAGGACTTGAAGGGAATTTGTGTAGCAATATCTGAAACAAGTGCTTTCCATACAGTCTTAGCATGCTCTCATAACAACTAAATGCAAACCGTTAAAGCTAATCAAACTAGCTGTTAACCTCTTGCAGTATATCTCCTAACATCCCCTATCCAGACTTCTCACTATCTTTATTATTTGAACTTACGCAGCACTATTAAGCATCAACAAATACTTGACACATGACCTTGCTACTGAAGAGAATGTTTAGTAACAGTATTAAGCATCAAGGAATACTTGACACATGACCTTGCTACTTCAGGAAATGTTTAGTAAACCATTTGGCGTCTAATCCCTTGTAATTGAAAACATGAAAGGCCAATTCCTTTGTTTCTAAAGCAAGCACTATCCCATTTGCAAGAAGATAGACAATAAGAATCAATTAGTGTAAAATGTAAAGTTTCAGGCATTATTCAACATCATATGCACAATACAACTATGGAAGGAATTAGGAAAGCATAATGACAATACAAATATTTGACATTTTCTTTTGAAATGTACTTTTTTCTGTTTATACAATCGTTATATCGAGACCTTTCTTGTAACAATATCTGCATTATGTAGGCTTCTCTGAATTAAAAAATAAATACATTATTTCACCTTTATTTAACCAGGTAGGCCAGTTGAGAACAAGTTGTCATTTACAACTGCGACCTGGCCAAGATAAAGCATAGCAGTGCGACACAAACAACAACATAGAGTTACACATGGAATAAACAAACGTACAGTCAATAACACAATATAAAAAATCTATATGCAGTGTGTGCAAATGATGAATGAATTCTCAAATGCAATGTTTCCATCACAATCTCTCCCACAAGTATTTCTTAGTTATGAAGAACAAGATCTAACGGTATTTTAGAGGAGGCAGTTTGTATAGTATTTCAACATCAGCTTGTCCAGTTCATTGTGAAAGATTCATTCTATTCAACCAATAATGGTTGGCAGTACTGTACATACTTCAAATTGTGTGTATGTATGATCATACAAAACAGAAATGAGAAAGCACGCTATGAGAAACCACGCACAACTAACGATTACTGTGGGAAATGCTCTGCTGTATATCCTGTATAGTCGGTGTAAAGCCCCAGCCTGGGAAAAGGAAGGCTTAATATGTTGGGGGTTTGGTTCTCTCACACAAAGTTACCCTTATCACAAAGTTATTTCTCACACCTCAATGGAAAACAACAATGTCACTAACTTGACTAAAGCCATACAAATATACATTCATCTAATTATTCATTTGGAAGTACTAATTAAAGATGCATTACTGTAATTATTTGATTATACAGTAAGTTGTCTGAAAAATGTAGGACATTCTCAACCGTTATAGTACTTGTTCTGAATGAAGAACTAATGTGCTAATTCAATAAAACATTAAAACATTGATTTAGAAATGATTTACAAAAGTGTTTTGTTTTGTTGATTTTTTACATCTGGAGGATGCCGTGCCAGCTAGTGTAATGAGGCAGTTGTACAGCCAGATAAATAACTGCGGATATGTGTGGGTGAGACGCTTCAAATGACACACTTCCTGTTTTACCCCACATTTTCCCATATGAAGAATTTTGTGTTGTAACGAATAACAGACAACATTATGTGATGCTGAAGTTTCTCAAATTCCAAAAAGAAAACAGACTGAAACAAGTCTTACACATGCGGAAAGCCTACCTGACATGTCCTGACCATAGAGAGCTCTTATTTTCTATGGTAGAGTAGGGCAGGGCGTGACTGGGGGGTTTATCTAGTTTATTTATTTCTATGTTGTGTTCTAGTTTCTTTTTTCTATGCTGGGGTTTTTGTATGATTCCCAATTAGAGGCAGCTGGTCATCGTTGTCTCTAATTGGGGATCATATTTAAGTTGTTGTTTTTCCCACCTGTGTTTGTGGGAGATTATTTTGAGTTAGTGCATGTTGCACCTCTGTCGTCACGGTTTGTTATTAGTTTATTGTTTGTCTCGCTAAGTTTCACATTCAAATAAAAGATGTGGAACGATACTCCCGCTGCGCCTTGGTCTCCTTCTTCAGGCGAATGTAACACTACCAGCAGAGAGACTGGACAAAATGTAGAATATCATTCAGATCTTTTCACTGACTCTAAATCGCACATCTTTCTTTTAGGTACTTTTAGTGTACACTTTTAGCATATGTTTAGAGGATGTTGCTAAGCCAGCACAACATATACAGTATACACAACAAAATAGTTGTGGTTGAGGAGAAACATCCATCACACAACATAGCAGAAACAAACATGCTGAAAGTTAGAGCTTTGTCTTCAGCCAAAGATTAATATAAAGAAACATGAGGGTCGTATTAAAGGCTCAAATTAAATCTTGACTAAAGCCATACAAATGTACATAAATCTAATTATTCATTGGGAAGTACTAATTAAAGATGCATTACTGTATTTGATTATACAGTAAGTTGGCTGAAAAATGTAGGACATTCTCAAATTTGATTTGAGCCTTAAGCCAGCACAACGTATACACAACAAAATCATTGTGGTTATGGTTGAGGAGAAACATGCATCACACAACATAGCAGAAACAAACATGCTGAAAGTTAGAGCTTTGTCTTCTGCCAAAGAGTAATATAAAAAACACATGATATATATATTGCCATCCGTTTTGTCACCAAAGCCCGATATACTACCCACCACTGCGACCTGTTCGCTCTCGTTGGCTGGCCCTCGCTTCATACTCGTCACCAAACCCACTGGCTCCAGGTTATCTACAAGACCCTGCTAGGTAAAGTCCCCCCTTATCTCAGCTCACTGGTCACCATAGCAGCACCCACCTGTAGCACGCGCTCCAGCAGGTATGTCTCTCGTCACCCCCAAAGCCAATTCCTCCTTTGGCCGTCTCTCCTTCCAGTTCTCTGCTGCCAATGACTGCAACGAACTACAAAAATCTCTGAAACTGGAAACACTTATCTCCCTCACTAGCTTTAAGCAGCAACTGTCAGAGCAGCTCACAGATCACTGCACCTGTACATAGCCCATCTATAATTTAGCCCAAACTACCACCTCTTCCCCTACTGTATTTATTTATTTTGCTCCTTTGCACCCCATTTTCTATTTCTACTTTGCACTTTCTTCCACTACAAATCTACCATTCCAGTGTTTTACTTGCTATATTGTATTTACTTTGCCACCATGGCCTTTTTTGCCTTTACCTCCCTTGTCTCACCTCATTTGCTCACATTGTATATAGATTTATTTTTCTACTATATTATTGACTGTATGTTTGTTTTACTCCATGTGTAACTCTGTGTTGTTATATGTGTCGAACTGCTTTGCTTTATCTTGGCCAGATCGCAGTTGTAAATGAGAACTTGTTCTCAACTTGCCTACCTGGTTAAATAAAGGTGAAATAAAAATAAATACAAAAATATTGGATCACAGCTGAAATGGAATGCTACATAGACCTTTACAGAGTCCCAGGAGTCAAATCAAATCAAATCAAATTTATTTATATAGCCCTTCGTATATCAGCTGAAATCTCAAAGTGCTGTACAGAAACCCAGCCTAAAACCCCAAACAGCAAGCAATGCATGTGAAAGAGGCACGGTGGCTAGGAAAAACTCCCTAGGAAAAACTCCCTAGAAAGGCCAAAAACCTAGGAAGAAACCTAGAGAGGAACCAGGCTATGAGGGGTGGCCAGTCCTCTTCTGGCTGTGCCGGGTGGATATTATAACAGAACATGGTCAAGATGTTAAAATGTTCATAAATGACCAGCATGGTCAAATAATAATAATCATTGTAGTTGTCGAGGGTGCAACAAGCACGTCCGGTGAACAGGTCAGGGTTCCGTAGCCGCAGGCAGAACAGTTGAAACTGGACCAGCAGCATGGCCAGGTGGACTGGGGACAGCAAGGAGTCATCATGCCAGGTAGTCCCGAGGCATGGTCCTAGGGCTCAGGTCCTCAGAGAGAAAGAAAGAAAGAAAGAGAGAAAGAGAGAATTAGAGAGAGCATATTTAAATTCACACAGGACACCGGATAAGACAAGAGAATACTCCAGATGAAACAGACTGACCCCAGCCCCCCGGCACATAAACTACTGCAGCATAAATACTGGAGGCTGAGACAGGAGGGATCAGAAGACACTGTGGCCCCATCCGATGATACCCCCGGACAGGGCCAAACAGGCAGGATATAACCCCACCCACTTTGCCAAAGCACAGCCCCCACACCACTAGAGGGATGTCTACAACCACCAACTTACCGTCCGAAGACAAGGCCGAGTATAGCCCACAAAAATCTCCGCCATGGCACAACCCAAGGGGGTTGCTGGATCCAGTCATTGCTGGATCCAGTGTCCACTTATTTGAAAAGTGCAGTGACATGAATCCTTTAACTAGCCACAAGGTCATACTTACCGTAAATTCCGGACTATAAGCCGGAACTTTTTCCCCAGCTTTGAACCTTGCGGCTTAAACAATGACGCGGCTAATATATGGATTTTTCCCGCTTTCAATTTTTTTTTCTCCAAAAAAACACATTCTGTGACGTGCTCAGTTTTTTGCCGGCATGAAGCTTTCATTAGACCAAGGAAATTGCCGAACGGGTTAAGGTCAAACAACTTTTTTGTTTACTGTTTAGATTAAATCGAGCGCTCTCAAACTTCCCATCATTCTGATTACGGTAGTCATTTTGTCACCCACATCATGGCAAAGACACAGAGAAATGCATATGATGCAGCTTTCAAGTTGAAGGCGATTGATCTGGCTGTTGGAAAAGGAAATAGAGCTGCTGCACGGGAGCTTGGTCTTAATGAGTCGATGATAAGACGTTGGAAACAGCAGCGTGAGGAATTGACTCAGTGCAAAAAGACAACTAAAGCTTACTGCTAATTTTTTATTTTTTGTTACAAGCCGTGTTTCGTTAAAGCCTATTTATTTTTGTTACAAGCCGTGTTTCGTTAAAGCCTATTTATTTTTGTTACAAGCCGTGTTTCGTTAAAGCCTGTGTAAAGTTCATTTGTTTCAATGTACCGGTAGGCACCTGTGGCTTATAGACATGTGCAGCTTATTTATGTTCAAAATAAATAAAAAATTTAATTCAGTGGGTGCGGCTTATATTCAGGTGCGCTTAATAGTCCGGAAATTACGGTAGTATGTTTAACAGTTCGCCATTACTGCATTAACTCACACAAATTCCATTGATAATATTATTAGCCTCAGCAATTAAATGTATGACTTAGAAAACCTGTACAAATGTAATCTCTTGTAATCTTCCCACTATAATCTCCTGTGTTTGATGGTGTATTGTGTAAATGGGGCTAAATACATCCCTACATGTTTTTCACACAAAAGATGACCAAGCTTCCCAAAACTGTCACACACTTGTTCACATTCTTGTGTCTTCAGTGTATTCGCAATGTGTTTATCACTTTAATTGAAAATTGACAAGCAGTATAAATAGAAAAATGACAAGGTTATCGGAAATTCAGTTAGAGAATCATCAGCTGTCTTCCTGGCCCACCTCCAAATGCTTTTCAGGGGTCAAAAAGTTCCATCCAATGGGCAAGTGGATCACATAAATGCCGACTAAAAGGTTTAGATTACGTGCATTTCAACTACCACAACTTACAACACCACAGAGTACCAAATAATAACTGATGTTTAAAGGAAAGTCATCAGCAGTTTTTAAGGGCAATGTTGCATTTCAAACCTGGGCAAATTCTGCTGACTTCCTTGTGCCTGCAAACTTCCTATGTGAATTTCACAGAAAAGAAGATTAATAATAAATTGGAGGTTGATCACTAACATAGACACTGAAAAGTTTGACCGTGTAATGTTGAAGTGCAGGAATACTATATTATCGGCTACCTACATTATAACAATTAGGGGTTCAACAAGGGTTCTTCTAAGAGCGTCAAAGTTCTCAGAAGAACCTTAGGGTTCTTGGCACTAAAAATTGCCCCAAAAGGCTCTTCCAAGAACCCCATAGGAGGTGGGGTTTATCGAGGAACCTCCTTAGCTGGTGGAGGTTCTCAATTTAAGGTAAGGCTTGTCCCTTGTATGATCTAAATTTATATTGGCTTATCTATTTTTTCATATTTGTGCAAATCCTTCTAAAACAATAAATGGACACAATTCAATGGATATCAATCAACAAAGACATAAGAATATTTAGGCTATAAGAATATGTTGAAGGCTAGCTGTATTGGGTGCAGATGACTGAACTTTTTTGTGTCTGTGTCTGCAGGTATACAGAGGAGGAGGCATACAAAGGTATGCCAATTGGTATTGGTTTGTTATGCAGATCACTTGGACCATCCTCCCTTGCCTCTTCAAATGATTCCAACCTCCTAGTGTGGAAATATATATAAAACAAGTTTTTGACTGCACTTGGCCTTTAAGGTTTTCTGTAAACAGGCTAAATATTAAGCCTTGTCTCTGGCAGCTGCAGTTTTATGATTAGAACTGAGAGTGCGTGCGCATGAGCCGTTATACTCCCCACTCATTGCCGAACAAGTATGTAAGCCCACAAGCAACTTAACCAAACAACTCTGGCCGCACCGCTTGATATAGAACTCTCCTCCAATGACTGTAGATTAAGTGGACAAGTTATACCGTGGATGCTTGCTTAGGCACACAGGCTACGCACAGTCTTCAATTTCAGGGCTACTTATTGCAACGGGAGCAGAGGTCCTTTATTGGTGAGTAGGCTTATAAAATACTTGGTGCTCTCCACTCACCATGGCCCTCGTTCGTTAATCACTTTCAGACTGTTTCCGCACTGTCGTACACGAACCTGAGTTGCGCGTGACGCCTTCCACTTTTTTATTGTTGGCACATTATTATAAACATCTGAATAAGTCTATGTCATCTAGATCAGTGGTTCCGACGAGGACCTCTGGGGGTACTTGGCCCATCCACAGAGGGTACTTGACTAATGAGACCATAGGCTTACTGGTAAAATCACACGAGGTACTCCGGGCAGAGCAAAATTCAGTTGGTGGTACAGTAATCGAAAAGGGTTGAGAACCACTGATCTAGATAATTTAGTGTCAAACTGCTGTAACTATTACATGTAGGCAATGTAACCACTTGATTTTCCTTATCCTGCTCTGATATTTTGTAGCAACTCTTATTTACATTTTCAGAGATTGTTTGCAATCTTTTTTCTTCTAAGGATAAACTATTTTGTTGAGTCCTTGTGGTTTTCAGAATTGGAAAAATGAAAGGCATACTCTACTATGATTTTATGGTCCACTTATGTTTTAATTAAATAACTGGTTTTAGTATAAAGCACATGTGAAGTAACCTAACCAGTCAGATATTCATTGCTAGTTATGTAAGACACAGAACTGGTGTATCGTCTAGTTGCCTAGTATTTCATAAGACCACGGCCCAGAGCCGGACTACTGCCCCAGACCCCCACCCCCAATTCTGTTTTTATGACAGAAACATGTCCAGTTTTATAATTCTATTTCTACACATTTTGTCACAAGGCTAAGAGAGTACTTTGCTGTTTTAAAGCTAATTTCTTGCAATTCTACACATTTTGCAATTAAAAACAAAACAAAGGTTGGGGAGACAACTGTAATCCGGCACTGAGAAGGCATCAGTAACACTACTCTTGAAGTGCTTGAAATCTACATTTGTGATAATTGTCCCCCACAATGAAATCGGGTGTCACGTTCTGACCAGTAAAGGGGTTATTTGTTATTGTAGTTTGGTCAGGACGTGGCAGGGGGTGTTTGTTTTATGTGGTTCGGGGTTTGATGGGTTATGTTATTATGTAAGAGGGGGGTGTTTGTTTAGAGTGTTTTGGGGTTTGTTGGGCTATGTGTTATGTAGAGGGGTGTTTGTTTAGAGTGTTCTGGGGTTTTTGGGGTTATGTTCTAGGTTAGTGTATTTCTATGTTAGATCTAGGTTGTTTAGTTCTATGTTTAGTTTTTTGGGATTGGCCTTCAATTGGAGGCAGCTGTTCCTCGTTACTTCTGATTGAAGGTCCTATGTATAGGGGTGTGTTTGTAATGGGAATTGTGCGTAGTTGTCTCCTTGTTTAGTGTCTGAGTACCTGACAGGACTGTTAGTGTCGGTCGTGGTGTTTGTATACGTGTTTTGTTTGTTTTTTCCTTCTTTTAACCAATTAAAGAAGATGAGTATACATGTTCCCGCTGCACCTTGGTCCAATCATTACGACACCCGTTACATCGGGGAAGGGACTGAGACTTTCTCTGTCCATCAGTACATTACACTCTTAGAAAAAAAGGTTCTGCATTGAACCAAAAAGGCTGTTATTGCTTGCTTCATATATGGGACCCCTTAAGGTTCTATATAGAACCCTTTTGTAGGGTTCTTTGATCAGAAACCCAGGGGTTCGTCATCACTGAACCAAAATTGCTTCCATGTAGAACCATTGAGTTCCATACAGGGTTCTATTTTGAACCAATTTTGGGTTCTTTACAGAACCTTAAAGCTGCAATATGTAACTTTTTGGGTGACACGACTAAATTCACATAGAAATGTGAGTTATAGATCTGTCATTCTCATTGAAAGTAAGTCTAAGAAGCGGTAGATCTGTTCTATATGCGCTATTTCTATGCTTCCCGTGCTAAAGTTTAGTTTTAATATTCTACATAGTTTAGCACAGAAAGCGTGGTCATTAACTACAATGACCATAATCCATTGCGCACCTACTTTTCCGGCCTGTAAGTTTATTTTATGCCTGCTACGTTAAGTTAGTGTGGAACAGAAAGACAGAGAGAGAAAAGAGACAGAAAAATATGCAATCGAGAGGAATAGATAGCAGTTGCTTTGCGAGGTATCTCTACCTGAAAATACATGATCTAAGTGATTGATAATTGGTATTCAGCAGTCATAAATGTATGACTTATTTACTTTGAAGAATGACTAATATAGTGATTTTGTCAGAGAGCATAGGCAGCAGCTTTATAGAGATGAGATGACTTGGAATTAAATAATAAAGTCATCAAATGAAACAAATGTAATATACACAACAACTGAAATAAGTTACTAAAGTAAAGTCATGTGAATAAATTATGGTTAATAGGTGATAAGAAATAATGGGCAATCACTAACATCATGGGAATTTAATTAATTGTTCTATTCTGTGTTACGGCATTCAACCCACAATTCATAATGCATTTAATAATGTTAAAAATAAATCAATTGAAATCAAACTGTGATTATTTTTTTATAATCGAACTGAAACCAAACCTACCTCAAAAAGCACTAATCGCTCAGCACAGACAGCACTGGCCTGATTTTGACAAAACTTGGGTGAATAATGAGTCTTGCCATAGAGATCCGGCATTTACAAAATTATACTGATTGGCCAGATGGTGGCGCTATAACAAGAGATTGAAAATGCTAACTTTAAAAGGTCACGCCCCTCACCTCGTTTGATCTAAAGTAATGCAATTCGGTACAATTGTCTCTCTCCTCACAAGGAACAAATTTGCCCCAGGGACACATAAAGTCGGAATTTAAACGCTACTCCTCTGGCACCGAATGACCGATCTGCATGCAACTTGATATGTTGCATCTATGGACAAAGGTCTCTCAAGGCATTACTTTCCAGACTAGTACCTCAAACAACACTGATCAATAAACATTCACATGGGTGTGGTCTGGCACATAAATGCATATAAATCAATCAAAGGCATTTGTATTGTAACAAAATGTGGTACACATGCTGCAAACACTGTCAAGACTAAACATATTTAAGAACATTCACATTGACCCCATGGTGATGCTATTATGGGCACATGTTTATATCTCTTGATCTGTTTGACTCAGAGTGATGAAATTTGGCACACATGCTCAGGGATAGGAATCTAGTTCACTCACACAATATCTTAGACACCACTAGCTCTGAATGATGCTTCTTACCATAGAGAGCCGTCATTTACAAAATGACACTTATTGGCCCAAGCGGAGAGCAATACATAATTCCTGGGGGACGACATGTTTACTGTTGCCTTGTTTTATTCTTGAAGTACCGTATATAGGCTATATATACTTTTATGCTAGTGTATGATTCACTGACAACTTGTATATAGGCCTACTGAAAGACAGCTTTTATACTGTATTATTTCAGAGATTGATATTTAAATTGATCTGTCATCATACATGATTTGTAAAGTGCCATCTCTCAAATTGAAATACAAAACATATATTCTTCTTAGGGTAATCATTCACGCCATGATTAACCCACCAATTATTGGATGTGCTCTAGCTTCACAAATTAACGATCACTGTTTAAAAAAAAGCACAAACAGTTCACTAATAAAAAAAAGTCAATAGGTCAGGTTTGACAGAGATTGCCCAAGTGAGCATGGTGGAGAGAATGGGGTTACTATCAAATGTAAAAAATTTGAAACAGTTTTCACACATACAATGGTTGTTAATTTAACCCCGCCCAAGATGTTTAAATTTACTTTAATAATAGACATACTTTAACATCGCGGATCCATAGTGTCTTTTTTGGTCCTGTCTGTTAACTCCTGGTCTAATATGTTTATGTCAGTTCAAATATGTCATTACTGTTAAATACTAAAATGAAACAATGATTTTGATCTTCTGATTCAGTGTGGTGAATAAGTCTTTATTTTTATTTGATTTTTTTGCAGAACATTGTACATCATCAACCACCTACTGAGGCTACCACACAATGGATGTACGTTGCATATTATCCCAGTGTCTAAGAAAACTCTCAAACCAGCTCAGTAAACTTAGATAGCAATTATTGTTTTACCCTTCCCTTTAGCCTCTTATTGACCAGAGCTCGGAAAGGAGTAAGAAAATAGCTATATTCTTTGATTTGAGGCAGGATACCTGAAACGCGTATTTATTGAATCTCAAGGAAGCAATATACCTCATTATTTATTATTCGTATTATCTTGAAAAAAATGTTTAAGTTATTTTGAAAATGTCTGAATTTTTATAATTTTGTTTTGTGATTCAAATAGACAATTTTTTTTACAATGGAATCTACTAGTATAGCATCTCTAGCAGGAGCCACCACTGCCTATTCGAGTGATATGTCAGGCTAGCTGTGGCTACTGATCCTGGGCTTTGTCATTGCCTTCACCCTGGCCTTTTCTGTGGGGGCCAATGATGTGGCCAACTCGTTTGGCACGGCGGTGGGCTCTGGCGTGGTCACCCTACGAGAGGCCTGCATCCTGGCCACTGTCTTTGAGACGGTAGGCTCCATGCTGCTGGGGGCCAAAGTCAGCGAGACCATCCGCAAGGGCATCATCGCCGTGAACATGTACAATGGCTCCGAACACGTGCTGATGGCAGGCTCCATCAGTGCCATGTCTGGTGAGTGCTTATATGACGATCATTGTTAGGAGTTCAGAAACTCCTTGCATACTATGTTGATTTAAGAGGTCTCAATGGCATTTGTTGATATCCTTATAAAGGCAACAAATGAGGACATTTTTCATGCTTGTGTTCTACAGGTTCTGCTGTGTGGCAACTGGCAGCTTCATTTTTAAAACTCCCTATATCTGGAACCCACTGTATTGTGGGTGCAACAATTGGTTTCTCCATGGTAGCCAAAGGTCATCATGGGGTCAAATGGATGGAGCTACTAAGTAGTGGTGTGTAAATGACTGTGGTCATACGCTGCAATAAGGACTCGCTCAGACATGATAATTATGAGATGATGATATCACAGTATTCGGGTGACAAAATAAGGGTTGAAAAAAAAAAATGCTTATGACAAGTCTTACAATGCATTACATCTGTATCGTAATGCATTATTACCAAATAGTATTGGTCAGAGACTCATTGAAATATGCTTTGAAATAATTATCTTTAGAAATATCTATTTTCTCTCTGTAGTGGTATCCTGGTTCCTCTCACCTCTGCTGTCAGGCATCATGTCTGCAATTCTCTTCTATTTTATTCGCAGGTTCATCCTGAATAAGGTTAGAGGGGTAAACCTGTAATATTGTTTTTAGTGTTCCAACTTTCTCCTGATGAGAGAATGTAGAAGGATGAAATGACTGTTTCAGCACACAATGGGGAATATCTGAGGAATCTATGAAATAATAGTGACATTTAATAAGTGATCCTTAGACATGTGCTCCGAGCCAGATCTCACCCCACCTATTTTCCTCAAGAGGATCCTGTTCCCAACGGCCTGAGAGCTCTCCCTGTCTTCTATGCTATCACCATGGCCATCAACCTCTTCTCGATCATGTTCACTGGAGCCCCCCGTGAGTACACACTCTCAGTCACTATGCACACATACACCCCAATCACTTCATCCTCCCAAAACACTCTCTCACAGCACTAATGCAGGGACCATTGAAACCCTCTGGAGCACCCTTGATGCCTTATTAAAAAGTGTCACTGGAGGCATAAAGGAGTCTGCTATGATGAAATGTGTTAATATTTCTGTCCAATGTTTTGTCATTCAGCGTATTTAACTACCTGAATTTTTTTTAAGAAAACATTCTGCTGTCAGAACCTCTGAAATGACATGTCTTATACTATGCTGTGGGATACAATTTTATTTTATTGCACACAGTAGACACATCCAACAATATAGGCTACTGTGTATGATATTGCTCACATATTTACCACACTCGTTTTCATGCTTGCCAACATAATTTTACACTTTGCCTTACTCACGTGTTCAGTTTCTCAGACAAAGTAACACAACTGATGCTGATAATCTCACTCATGCCAACAGACACACATAATCAAAACCACACAATCTTGTAAGGCTTCATTTAGAAGATATGAAATGTTCTCTTGGGAGCCCCTCATTGTATCTATGGCAGTAGGAGAGTTATTGTCACTGCATTACAGTATTTGCTATCCTGTATATTTTTATTATTGCTGTAAATTGTGTTTTGCTCCCTGTCTCTCACATCTGTCAAATTTGATTGACTTGTTTTGATCTGTAACATTTTATTGGCTACTGGATTAAATAGGTAAGTATTGAGAAAATTTGCCTCACCCCCCTTATCCTACCTCATTTGCACACACTGTATATAGATTTTCTCTATTGTATTATTGACTGTATGTTTGTTTATTCCATGTGTAACTCTGTGTTGTTGTTTGTGTCGCTCTGCTTTCCTTTATCTTGGCCAGGTCACAGTTGTAAATGAGAACTTGTTCTCAACTAGCCTACCTGGTTAAATAAAGGTGAAATAAAAAGATAATTCGTAATTATACAAATTACTTCACAGATCTTTATTGTAAAGGATTTAAACACTGTTTCCCATGCTTGTTCAATGAACCATAAAAAATTAATGAACATGCACCTGTGGAACGGTTGTTAAGACACTAACAGCTTACAGACGGTAGGCAATTAAGGTCACAGTTATAAAAACTTAGGACACTAAAGAGGCCTTTCTACTGACTCTGAAAAACACCAAAAGAAAGATGCCCAGGGTCCCTGCTCATCTGCGTGAACGTGCCTTAGGCATGCTGCAATGAGGCATGAGGACTGCAGATGTGGCCAGGGCAATAAATTGCAATGTCCGTACCGTGAGACGCCTAAGACAGCACTACAGGGAGACAGGACGGACAGATGATCGTCCTCGCAGTGGTAGACCACGTGTAACATCACCTGCACAGGATCGGTACATCCGAACATCACACCTGTGGGACAGGTACAGGATGGCAACAACAACTGCCTGAGTTACACCAGGAACGCACAATCCCTCCATCAGTGCTCAGACTGTCCGCAATAGGCTGAGAGAGGCTGGACTGAGGGCTTGTAGGCCTGTTATAAAGCAGGTCCTCACCAGACATCACCGGCAACAACGTCGCCTATGGACACAAACCCACCGTCACAGGACCAGACAAGTGCTCTTCACTGACGAGTCGCGGCTTTGTCTCACCAGGGGTGATGGTCGATTTTGCGATTATCGTCGAAGGAATGAGCATTACAGAGGCCTGTACCCTGGAGTGGGATCGATTTGGAGGTGGAGGGTCCGTCATGGTCTGGGGTGGTGTGTCACAGCATCATCGGACTGAGCTTGTTGTCATTGCAGCCAATCTCAACGCTGTGCGTTACAGGGAAGACATCCTCCTCCCTCATGTGGTACCCTTCCCGCAGGCTAATCCTGACATGAACCTCCAGCACGACAATGCCACTAGCCATACTGCCGTTCTGTGTGTGATTTCCTGGAAGACAGGAATGTCAGTGTTCTGCCATGGCCAGCGAAGAACCCGGATCTCAATCCCATTGAGCACTTCTGGGACCTGTTGGATCGGAGGGTGAGGGCCATTCCCCCCAGAAATGTCCGGGAACTTGCAGGTGCCTTGGTGGAAGAGTGGGGTAACATCTCACAGCAAGAACTGGAAAATCTGGTGCAGTCCATGAGGAGGAGATGCACTGCAGTACTTAATGCAGCTGGTGGCCACACTAGATACTGACTGTTACTTTTGATTTTGCCCCCCCTTTTGTTCAGGGACACATTATTCCATTTCTGTTAGTCACATGTCTGTGGAACTTGTTCAGTTTATGTCTCAGTTGTTGAATCTTGTTATGTTCATACAAATATATACACATGTTAAGTTTGCTGAAAATAAACGCAGTGGACAGTGAGAGGACGTTTCTTTATTTGCTGAGTTTAGTAATGCACCGTCCTAGTTGAAAGTGACCCTGATAAGTTCCTCTTCAGCACCTGTCTGACTCACATTATTTGTTGCTGCATGTCCTCTTTCTGATACTGCTCATATCTGAGTATGTACACAAATAGCTTAGTTGGAAGTGAAAAAGTTCTCAGGAAATTCTACCACGTGTCTCCTATCTCATGTGGTCATGAAGTAGGAAGGGACCGAGAAACAACGAATTAGAGACAGCAAGAGGGGTCATTTAGTTTGTACCATCCTAGTGATTATCTAAAAGGACTTTGAAGGCACAAGCAATAGTACACTCAATAGTGTACTTGACATTTGTGTATGGTAAATGAAACGGACAGTTTCTACAAAATTACTGAATTGTTCGACCAAATGCCATGGTGGGTAACACTGCTCATCTCACTGGGCTGCGCCCTCATCACAGCCTTGGTTGTGTGGTTCATCGTCTGTCCACGGCTCAAGAAGAAGATGAAGCGTAAATCTCATTGCTGTTATACAACTTCCAACTTTGAAAGGGAATCGATTGATGTAGAAATAATGCTATTTCTACATCAATCGATTCACACACAATCGATTCACACACAACCAAGGCTGCTGTTTGTCCATCAGGAGAAGTGGCCTCCAGTCGCTGTGAAACTCCACTGATGGAGAAGACCCCCTCCAATCTTGCCCCACAGGAGCATCCCTCCACAATCAAACCTTGTGACTCCATTCCCCAGACACCACCAGCCGATAAGCAAAGGGTGACCTTTAACATTGGAGGCTCAGAGGAGGCTGATCTGGACAGCAACATGGACACCAAAGACTTGGACGTCAGCAATAGTGAGATCCCCTAGTGACAAAATGATTAAGCTTAATAGTATTTTACCACTCATCTTTATTGTTTGAACTGAATGTATTGTTGCTGGTTATCCCTGTTAGGTATTAATGACAGAATGGGCCCCATGACTATCACAGACCCACATAGTGGCCAAGCCCACCCTGTACAAAAGGACTCGGGGCTCTACAAAGACCTGCTACACAAGCTTCACCTGGCCAGGGTGGGAGACTGCATTGATGACGACGATGGACGACCCATACGGCAAAACAACAGCTATACCTCCTACACCCTGGCCATCTATGGCATCCATGGGGACCGCAGATACAAGGGGGGAAGCTAGCAGATCAGCTCAGGAGATCACAGCTGGACAGCTACAACAGCTACCGCTTGGCAGAGGCAGATGGTGGTACAGTGGTTAAGGAGGAGGCAGAGGCTGTGGGGCTGACATTGGAGGCAGGCAAGGACATACTTCTAGAGGAGGATGAGCTGGAGGTGGACCGGCCAGAGGTCACACATCTCTTCCGGTTCATACAGATCCTCACCGCTTGTTTCAGCTCCTTCGCCCATAGAGGCAACGATGTCAGGTATGCTAGGACAGGGAATATTTAAGCAATAATTCTCGAGGGGGTGTGGTATATGGCCAATATACCATGGCTAAGGGCTGTAAATAAGCACAACGAAACACAGAGTGCCTGTATACAGCCCTTAGCCGTGGTACTGTATATTGGCCATATACCACAAACCACTGAGGTGCCTTATTGCTATTCCAAACTGGTTACCAACATAATTGGTAAAAATAAATGTTTTGTCATAACCATGGTATACGGTCTGATATACCACGACTGTCAGCCAATCAGTATTCGGGGCTCGAACTACCTAGTTCATAAAGATAAATAATGACTGTCTGCTTATCATTATAGGCTGATTAAGTGAAGTAAGTATGCTCTCCTTTTTTATTCTCTCTCAGTAATGCAATTGGTGGCCCTGTGGCTGGTGTATGAGAGTGGCTCTGTGGTGTCCAATGCCCCCACACCCATCTGGCTGCTTTTGTATAGAGGAGTGGGCATCACTGCTGGGCTCTGGGTGTGGGGACGCAAAGTGATCCAGACCATTGGCAAGGACCTCACCCCAATCACCCCCTCCAGGTATACCATGCACTGAAACTATCTGTGTTTTACATACGTAAGTCTGTGGGCCAATACAACAAAATATCACATTGTTCAAACTCCCAAAGTCTATTCAGTATGAATATCATTCAATGTTCTCTTGTATCTTATTACACAGTATATAATTCTTGCGAATCTTATTTGCTCCTTCCAGTGGATTCAGCATTGAACTGTCCTCAGCGCTCACAGTGGTAGTAGCCTCTAATATTGGTCTCCCTGTCAGCACAACTCACTGCAAGGTAATTCAAGTTTAACTGTATAGATGAGTCGGGTCAATTTTGAGCCTAACAACAAAAAACTGTCTAGAGCGCTATACCACAGTTATTGAATAATTTGGAAAATTTGACTTATAATACCATAACGGAGGAATCGCATGATACTTAAATACGTAACAATTCATTCATTAATTGACCAGTGTGAGCTAGTAGAAACCAGTGTGAACCTGTGGATAGTGTTGAGTAAACTTGTTTTTGTTGTGTGCACTCAGGTGGGCTCTGTGGTTGCTGTTGGATGGCTGCGCTCAAGGAAGGCTGTTGACTGGCATCTGTTCAGGAATATCTTCATCGCCTGGTTTGTAACCGTCCCCATCTCTGGGCTCATCAGTGCTGCCATCATGGCTCTCTTCATCTATTACATCCTGTGGGGTTCGAATGGACCTGAGATGACCCCTGCCCTCACCTGTGTTGAAAAATTTGTGTTTTCAGCATTTGTACATACCAAGTCCTGACTTTGTTTATTTTTACACATGTGTTTACTGCACATCACTGAAGTTGATTACTATGTAATGTTGATCATCTGCCATGTAATAAAAAAATGTATTGTTAAATGTCTAGTTTACAGATCATGCTAAAACTAGAAAGAGTTGTACATTCAGAGGCATTAGTAATTTTGTTCAAAATAAAATGACATTACCAAACCATTTGTTGTTGTGGTTATAAGCTTAGTACACATTTACCAGCAAGAAAATACAGTGCAATGAAAAGGTTTAAAAGTAAATTAATTTTGAATGGTCAACTTTAATTTTTTTTATTTAACCTTTATTTAACTAGGCAAGTCAGTTAAGAACAAATTCTTATTTACAATGACGGCCTACCAAAAGGCAAAAGGCCTCCTGCGGTGACGGGGTCTGGGATTAAAAATTAATCAAATATAAACATAGGACAAAACACACATCACGACAAGAGAGACAACACAACACTACATAAAGATAGACCTAAGACAACAACATAGCAAGGCAGCAACACATAACAACACAGCATGGTAGCAACACAACATAACAACATGGTAGCAACACAACATGGTAGCAGCACAAAACATGGTACAAACATTAATGGGAACAGACAACAGCACAAAGGGCAAGAAGGTAGAGACAATAATACATCACACAAAGCAGCCACAACTGTCAGTAAGAGTGTCCATGATTGAGTCTTTGAATGAAGAGATTTAGAAAAACTGCTGCAGCGAACTGAAAAGAGGAGTGACCTAGGGATGTGTGTGCTTTTGGAACCTTTAACAGAATGTGACTGGCAGAACAGGTGTTGTATGTGGAGGATGAGGGCTGCAGTAGATATCTCAGATATGGGGAAGTGAGGCCTAAGAGGGTTTTATAAATAAGCATCAACCAGTGTGTCTTGCGATGGGTATACAGAGATGACCAGTTTACAGAGGAGTATAGAGTGCAGTGACGCATCATATAAGGAGCCTTGGTGGCAAATCTGATGGCCGAATTGTAAAGAACATCTAGCCGCTCGAGAGCACCCTTGCCTGCCGATCTATAAATTATGTCTCCGTAATCTTACATGGGAAGGATGGTCATCTGAATCAGGGTTAGTTTGGCAGCTGGGGTGAAAGAGGAGCGATTACGATAGAGGAAACCAATTCTTAATTTAACTTTAGCCTGCAGCTTTGATATGTGCTGAGAGAAGGACAGTGTACCGTCTAGCCATACTCTCAAGTACTTGTATGAGGTGACTACCTCAAGCTCTAAACCCTCAGAGGTAGTAATCACACCTGTGGGGAGAGGGGCATTCTCCTTACCAAACCACATTACCTTTGTTTTGGAGGTGTTCAGAACAAGATTAAGGGCAGAGAAAGCTTGTTGGACACTAAGAAAGCTTTGTTGTGGAGCATTTAACACAAAATCTGGGGAGGGGTCAGCTGAGTATAAGACTGTATAATCTGCATATAAATGGATGAGAGAGCTTCCTACTGCCTGAGCTATGCTGTTGATGTAAATGGAGAAGAGCGTGGGGCCTAGGATCGAGCCTTGGGGGACTCCTTTGTCAACAGGCAGTGGCTGAGACAGTAAATTTTCTGGCTTTATATGCTGCACTCTTTGAGAGAGGTAGTTAGCAAACTAGGCCCGCAAGAATGGAATGGTCTACCGTATCAAAAGATTTGACCAAGTCAATAAAAACAGCAGCACAACATTGCTTAGAATCAAGGGCAATGGTGACATCATTGAGGGCCTTCAAGGTTGCAGTGACACATCCATAACCTGAGCGGAAACCAGATTGCATACCTGAGAGAATACTATAGACATCAAGAAAGCCAGTCAGTTGAATATTGACAAGTTTTTCCAACACTTTTGATAAACAGGGCAAAATAGAAATATGCCTATAACAGTTACAGTAGGATCAGCTTGATCTCCACCTTTAAATACAGGATGAACCGTGGCTGCCTTCCAAGCAATGGGAGCCACCCCAGAAAGGACCTCGGACTCAGTGACTGCCTGCAGGGAGAAACTTTGTACCGGGGCAGGGGAAAAAGAGGGAGAAGCATTGAGATAGTCACATTAGAAGGGGTGGGAGATGAGGAAATGTTGCCGGGCAAGGACTTGATATGTAACTTGTAACTTGATATGTAGTTTGAAGAAATAATAGATGAATACCCTCCGTCATGGTTTACACAGGCACATATAATACACATATAATACATTGTAATCCTCATAAAATCTTGATTATTCTAGTCTTTCATTAACATAATCAATCATAGAAACATAATGTGTTTATGTGTGGCACCTGGGTGATAAAAAATGATAGGATAATAATGAAATGGTGGATACCAGTGGATAGTACAGTATTTTACATCTACTGTATACGTAGCCTAGTGTGTGTGTGTCCAGATAATTTGACACTGGGTGGGCCTGAGGTGATCGCAGTACAGGAAGTATTTAGGAAGGGAAAAGATCCAGCAGATGATACACACTAACATACATATTAAAATACTATCCACCATTTTAATTGTAGTTTTTTTATCACCAAAGTGCCACACAGATTACTAGGCTATGCAATAGAGATTAGCGATCAGGCTATACACTACAGCTACAGTATATTGCAGTATGTACAAACACAAAGGGAATGGAGCAACTGCAGGCAATTTCCTAACTATTTAAAAAAAAAGAATGGCACAGCAGCCCAATTATTAGCTATGCCTTTGTTGGGCAGTATTCACAAACCTATATGACCTCTTGTCATTATATAATTGTCACCAAAGCCCAGCTGGGCTAACAATACAGTCAGTGGTGGTTGATGAGGAACAGTCTGAGCGGGGGTTTTGAACCAGGGACACCTGACCCAGCACTAACATATGGATGGGGATGCTATACTCTCACTATTAGTTTAGATTCTAGAAAACCCCATATTTAATTAAATTGGCCAGAGCGGTACTGCTTCATCGAATTGATAGAGGTAACTGTACAAAAAATATAATCTCGAATTTGACCTACGACACGAACGGAAGCGGAAGTAGTAACTGAAGCGCCGCTTGTTGTTGGAGCGAGCGTGTTTGCAGAAACGTATGGCTAACGCTTTTACTAACAACAAGTACATCACATATCGCTAAGTGTATATATTGATACAAAGGATTTTCGCTTACCTCAATTTCTCGATCCAAGCACACCAACATTGGCAGTGGAGCTAATGTTAGCCAACCTTAGTATAGCATCCCCATCTTAGCTGGCTGCTCTAGAAACTCGCTAGCTAACGTTCAGCTAGCTAACATTAGCTAGTCATCGTTCATCCAGTGACACTGTAAATTGTAACTTTTGAACCACAAAAGTGCTTAAACTTTCATTCAAGCAATCATGGCGGATGTTACTGCACGTAGCTTGCAGTATGAGTACAAAGCGGTAAGTATGACATTGAACTAAGCTGACGTTAGCTAAC
This sequence comes from Salmo trutta, assembly GCF_901001165.1. Classification (NCBI taxonomy): domain Eukaryota; kingdom Metazoa; phylum Chordata; class Actinopteri; order Salmoniformes; family Salmonidae; genus Salmo; species Salmo trutta. The sequence goes on along the minus strand of NC_042983.1, from coordinate 20,960,943 downwards.
TAACGTTACTTCGAGATGTTTTCACTCATGCTGTATTGTTTTCTTGCGTCTAAGTAGTTTGCAGTAGTTCGGTAGTTATCTAACGTGTTACCGGTATGCTAATGTGGCTGGACACAGTATTGTACTTTCTACTGGTTACTAACTAGGTAGTTAGCGAGAAGTTAGCCAGTTAACGTTAGTCTGTTAGCTAGCCAGTTTGTCCTAATGTTGACAAACGAATTTCTCAATAAGTTTTTTTATTTTTGTGCTTCAGTAAGTGTGTAACTAGCCAGCATGGTGAAGGCAAGTTGCTTTACCCTTCCTCTTAACTTTGTCTATTGTCCAATACTAGAACTCCAACTTGGTCTTGCAAGCGGACCGTTCGCTCATTGACCGCACAAGGCGTGATGAGCCCACAGGAGAGGTGCTGTCCCTGGTGGGGAAGTTGGTGGGAACCAAGATGGGTGACAAGTCCCAGAGGACCAAACCTTCAATGCTGGAGGAGAGACGGGCAAAGTAAGTACAACTGCCTCTTCAAGTATTTTTTCTGGTGCATGTCTGAAACACTTCTTGACTGACCCATGTATGACTATTCCCTCCACCTTTGTCTTTTGAACTGTGCAGGAGGAGGAAGAGAGATGAGGACAGGCATGACATGAACAAGATGAAGGGCTTCACCCTCCTGTCAGAGGGCATTGATGAGATGGTGGGCATCGTGTACAAGCCTAAGACCAAGGAGACCAGGGAGACCTATGAGGTCCTTCTCAGCTTCATCCAGGCTGCGCTTGGAGATCAGGTCAGAGAAACAACTGTTAAGACACTTGTGCAATTATGTGTCTGTCTCAAGGGGTCATTGGTTTGAAAAGAATGAAGAACACTATGCAGACCATATATAATGGTGGAATGAACAATGTTCTATTCAAATCAATGACTTGATTATGCCTGTGCTGTATTTTTGTATCTCTGCAGCCGAGAGATATCCTGTGTGGAGCGGCTGACGAGGTGCTGGCTGTGCTGAAGAATGACAAGATGAGGGACAAGGAGAGACGGCGGGAAGTGGAGCAGTTACTAGGGCCTGCAGATGACACACGCTACCACGTGTTGGTCAACCTGGGCAAGAAGATCAGTGACTACGGGGGTGACAAAGAGCTCCAGAACATGGGTAAGGAAATGAACACAATGATGAAGGAATGTTTACATTATATTCACTCAACTGGATCGTGCATTCATTTATGGCTACTATTATGCATTAAAGTGAACCAATGTTTCAACACACAGATGACAACATTGACGAAACATACGGAGTGAATGTCCAGTTTGAATCTGATGAGGAGGAGGGTGATGAGGACCAGTTTGGGGAGGTGCGAGATGACGGATCAGACGAAGAGAGTGAAGGAGAGGAAGCAGACTTGGGCTGCACTCTGACAGCCAATGTAAGACCCCTCATTCACATAACACACACGTCTGTGTTTATACTAAACTACAATGTTTCTTTTAACCTTTGCACTAATTAAACATGTATCACGTAGCTTGGTGTGACAGGTGATGTGATGACAGCCAAGAAGAAGGAGCTGCACCCTCGTGACATCGATGCCTTCTGGCTCCAACGTCAGCTCAGCCGTTTCTATGACGATGCCATAATCTCTCAGAAGAAAGCAGATGAGGTTCTGGAGATCCTCAAGGTATGTGTTTGTGTGTGTATTTGTTTCAGTATCTCTGCCTTTGTCTATGTGGTTGCCTTGGTCTCTGACTGACTCCCTGTCTCTGTATTCCACAGACGGCCAGTGATGACCGAGAATGTGAGAACCAGCTGGTCTTACTGTTGGGATTCAACACCTTTGACTTCATCAAAATCCTTCGTCAGCATCGTCGCATGAGTGAGTACCTATCATTTCCACAACTAATGTACATTAAGTTAACATTTAGAGGGGGACTATAACAGCATGCATTGCCAAAATTGAGAGGTCACTCATAATCAATTTCTCTGCTCCCTCACAGTCCAGTACTGTACCATGTTGGCAAGTGCTCAGAGCGAAGCAGAGAAGGAGAAGATCATAGGAAAGATGGAGACAGATCCAGACTTGTCCAAAGTTCTTTATCAGCTGCAGGAGACTGAGAAGGAGGATATTATTAGGGTAAGAAACCATCTTAATTGTTGTATTAATCACTGGATAAATCATTGTTTCTACACTGTGTACTGTAGACGTATTGGAACAGACTGAAATACATAGAAGGATAAATGATCACCTAAGCATTTAATGTTGGTTCCTTTGGTCTCAAACAATGGCTGGTGTTCATGTCTTCAGGAAGAGCGATCTCGCAGGGAGAGAGTAAGGAAGTCTCGCGTGGACAATGACTTGGAGTCTATGGACATTGACCATGGAGAGGTGAGGAGGACCATGAATAATGCACGCATGACTATAGCCACTGTAATCCACAGACGATTTTCACATAAACTATAAACATTACACACATGTAGCAATGACATACATTCAATATGAATACATTGATGCTAAATAAATCCTAACTTCAACCATTTACCCCCCCCCTCTCAGTCCATGACCCCTAAACAGTTGCTGGACCTGGAGGACCTGGCCTTCACCCAGGGAAGCCACTTCATGGCCAACAAGAGGTGCCAGCTGCCCGATGGCTCCTTTCGCAAGCAGCGCAAAGGCTACGAGGAGGTGCACGTTCCTGCACTCAAACCCAAGCCCTTCGCTGACGATGAGGTGTGTGTGCGCCTATGTATTCATATTTTTTGTTGTTGATGTACATTTTACATTTTTACATTTTAGTCATTTAGCAGACGCTCTTATCCAGAGCGACTTACATTTCATTTCATACATTTGTTTTATTTATTTTTTTCGTACTGGCCCCCCGTGGGAATCGAACCCACAACCCTGGCGTTGCAAACACCATGCGTTGCAAGTACTGACGCTTCTAGCAAGTGAATGGTCTTATTTTCAAGAACTGTCACCCAAGCCTCAATTGATCATCTGTATTATTAGGTGCTGGTGACCATTGAGAAGCTGCCCAAGTATGCCCAGGCAGGTTTCGAAGGGTTCAAAACCCTGAACCGCATTCAGAGCAAGCTGTTCAAGACTGCTATGGAGACCGATGAGAACCTGCTGGTGTGTGCTCCTACGGTTAGTAAATAAACCACGGTCAACTATAATACACTGCTCTCTGCTCAGCACTCTGTCATGTTGCATATGTTCAAAAGTGCCATTGTTGAACTCCGTTTTGTTTTATAACTTATCCCAATGTATTTTCTTCCTCTGTTTATTCCCCTGGGTACCTCCAGGGAGCAGGTAAGACCAACGTGGCCCTCATGGCTATGCTAAGAGAGATCGGCAAGCACATCAATCTGGACGGAACCATTAACTTGGACGACTTCAAGATCATCTATGTGGCTCCTATGCGCTCGCTGGTACAGGAGATGGTGGGAAGCTTTAGTAAGGTGAGACTTGTTCTTTTTATGGGGTCCGAACTCAGTGTTATATGCTGTCACGCACTTAAATTGCCAGGAGAGCTATGTTTGTATAATAAGGAATTCTGTGATTGTGTTTTGCATGTCTCCCTCCCTCCCAGCGTCTGGCCAGTTATGGCATCACAGTGTCTGAGCTGACAGGAGACCACCAGCTGTGTAAAGAGGAGATCAATGCCACCCAGGTCATCGTCTGCACCCCAGAGAAATGGGACATCATCACACGCAAAGGAGGCGAGCGCACCTATACCCAGCTAGTGCGCCTCATCATCATTGTAAGTACAGACACGCTCTCAAACTTAAATGGTCCTCTTATGGACTTTATGCAAGACCCTTTAGTCAAACATCCCATTACTATTTCCCAAGCATTTACGTTATTTGACATGATTTTTAAAACTGTAGTTATAAACTCATTGGGTGTAAGAGCTGTATGTAACTGAGTGTGTGTCTGGTGGTCAGGATGAGATCCATCTGCTGCATGACGACCGTGGGCCAGTGCTGGAGTCTCTGGTGGCCAGGACCATCCGCAACGTGGAGCTGACCCAGGAGGACGTGCGTCTGCTGGGTCTCAGTGCCACCCTGCCCAACTACGAGGACGTGGCCACCTGCCTGCGAGTAGACCCCGCCAAGGGACTCTTCTACTTCGACAACAGGTCAGCCAGGGCTCAGGAAGGAGGGTCAATCTCTCCACACACTCTCACTTATCATCCTACTATAGATGAACAGGTTTTGTGAGAGGTTGGATTGGAAGCACAAATCTGACTGATAGTCTTTTCTGTCTTCCAGTTTCCGTCCAGTGCCCCTGGAACAGACATATGTGGGCATCACTGAGAAGAAGGCTATCAAGCGCTTCCAGATCATGAATGAAATTGTCTATGAGAAGATCATGGAGCATGCTGGGAAGAACCAGGTGAGGCCTGCTCAGCCTAGTGTTCTTCAGCCATCATCTGACTCTGCATTGCCGCCAACACAAAACATGAGATCCTGGAAAATCCTAATGTCTATCAGATGAGAAATATCAACAGACAGAAAGTTCCACACAATCTAGTATTCGTGTGCTAACTTGTGTTTGCCAGGTGCTGGTGTTTGTCCACTCCAGGAAGGAGACGGGGAAGACGGCCCGGGCTATCAGGGACATGTGTCTGGAGAAAGACACCCTGGGGCTGTTCCTGAGGGAGGGGTCAGCCTCAACTGAGGTCCTCAGGACTGAGGCAGAGCAGTGTAAGGTGAGTTCATCTGACCTGGGGACTAATTTTAGCTAACAAAGCCTGTAGAATCTCTCCATGTCCAGAATTCTACACACATCTGTCCCAAATCTGTGAGTAAAAAAACAAATTGTACAATAATCTGATTATTAAAGCTGCAATATGTAACTTTTTGGGCGACCAAAACAAATTCACATAGAATTGTGAGTTATAGATCTGCCATTCTCATTGAAAGCAAGTCTAAGCAGCGGTAGATCTGTTTTATGTGCGCTATTTCTATGCTTCCCGTTAAGTTTCGTTTTACATCTTTTACTTTTGGTTTTGAACACCAGCTTTAAACAGCTGAACATACAATAATTTTGATTATTGAAAATATATTTCACAGTGGTTTAGATTTGTCACAAACTGAAATTAATTTAACTATTAGAATTTTAGCAACCAGGAAATGGCGAAGCGATTTCTGCATATTGTACCTTAAAAAAAAAAGGAACATTACATACATTTTTTTTCGTCCCCCAGAACCTTGAGCTGAAGGACTTGCTGCCCTACGGTTTTGCCATCCATCATGCTGGTATGACCAGAGTGGACCGTACCTTGGTGGAAGATCTCTTTGCTGATCGCCACATCCAGGTTAGTCTCTACTAACCTCTTTCCTTTAATACAGTCAGAGCTATTGTTACAACGTCACCGGACCTGTCTCACTGAAAGGGCTCTGTCTGTTTCAGGTGCTGGTGTCCACAGCCACATTGGCCTGGGGTGTGAATCTGCCTGCACATACTGTCATCATCAAAGGCACCCAGGTGTATAGCCCAGAAAAAGGCAGATGGACAGAGCTGGGAGCCCTGGACATTCTACAGGTTAGTCTGCATTGGCTGGATTAGACTAGTGAGGTACATACACAGAGCTAGACTTCACTGTAGCAGAGTATTTTATGAGCTAGATAATGCTCAAACTCTAGCTTTGTAAGTTTGAATGACACCTATGTTCTGTGCTGTGTTCAGATGCTTGGTCGAGCTGGGCGTCCTCAGTACGACACCAAGGGAGAGGGCATTCTGATCACATCCCATGGGGAGCTGCAGTACTACCTATCTCTGCTCAACCAGCAGCTGCCCATCGAGAGCCAGATGGTTTCCAAGTTGCCAGACATGCTCAACGCTGAGATAGTGCTGGGCAACGTGCAGAATGCTAAGGTGAGCGTAAACTGGATTTACAACACCGCACACAACTCACCACTAATAACAATACAGACATGCTGTGGTTTGCTACTGAAACTACCTGTGGAGAGACTGATCAACTAGAACCATTAGTGCTAACATTCAAACCCTTGCTGCTGTAGAGGTCTTACTCCTCCCTTGTTGTCTCCTCATCAGGACGCAGTGAACTGGCTGGGCTACACCTACCTGTACGTGCGCATGCTCCGTAACCCCACCCTGTACGGAGTCTCCCATGACGACCGCAGCTCTGACCCCCTGCTGGAGCGCCGCAGGATGGACCTGATCCACACTGCAGCCAATGTGCTGGACAAGAACAGCCTGGTCAAGTACGACAAGCGGACCGGCGCTTTCCAGGTACACACTGCTCTACCAATGCAGTGACACTGACCTATTGAGGCCTCTTCAAGATTCTAAGATGGTGAAAACAAAGATTATGCTATTGATATTCATAATAGATGACTTTTCTCATCCTTCCCTGAAGGTGACGGATCTGGGTCGCATCGCCAGCCACTTCTACATCACCCATGACTCCATCCAGACGTACAACCAGCTGCTGAAGCCCACCCTCAGTGAGATCGAGCTTTTCCGTGTCTTCTCTCTCTCCTCTGAGTTCAGGAACATCACTGTCAGAGAGGTATGCAGCACTCTAGAATAGGGATGGGCACGGTTATTCAAATATCCAAATGGGCGTTACTATTCGCTTACTTGGGAGAGTATTAACTTTTGAGGGAATAAATATTGGCTTACTTTAACAATGAAAAGGATTTGACTAAAATGAAATACGATTATCTATGTGACATTGTTACATAGCCTACAAGGATAAACCATTACATATTTATTTTATGTTTAATGACAGTTTGTATGAGTGCGCCCCATAAAAAAGATTCACCGGCAGCCTACACTCATTTCACACGAGTAGCTTGTTGTTATTGTCAGCCAATCAAAGCGCTGCTGCAGTCAGAGGCTCCATGTGTAGCAAGTGAAGTGGGAGATTTCTAATCAATACAAAAGGGAATTAAAATAACAGAATTCAGTTGGCTAAATGAGAAGGAGTAGGCTAAAATAATCAACCAGGACGTAGGCTGTTGTTTCATATGAATGGAGTTGTTGTAGACAAGGACAGGAAGTGCATGCAAGAAATACTCAATTAGTTATGCGTGCTACCTTAGCTAGCTAGATAACAGCAGCAACACGTTTTTCTATCATACCATCTGATAGTGCCTGTCTTGCCTGCATCAAATCGTTGTAAAGAAGCTAGCTAGCTACAGTAGCCAGTTAAGTTAACCAGGTAGCTAGCTAGAGTCTTTAACTGGCCTGTAGCCAGCTAGCTTCTTTACAATGATTTGATGCAGCAAAGACAGGCACTACCAGATGGTAAGATAGATAACCTATGGCAGCAACAAGTTTGGCTACTTTCTCTCTCTCTCCTACACACACCCTTCTGCTGAAACAAGCAGAGGGCAGCACACCGGCTGTCTCCATTGAAGTTTGAAAACTTAAAAAAAAAAAAAAATTGTATTTCGACTATCTGAATAGCCAGGGGGGAAAAATGAAATCATTTAAAATGCCCATCCCTACTCTAGAATACTATATTTAATTACAAAAGGCCACACATGTTACTGAATGCTTTTGGCCTAGGTCTATACCAAACCAGCAACTGATGTACAGTAAAATGCTACAGATACATGAATGCTCACGTGGGGTCTTATTTTAGGAAGAGAAGCTGGAACTGCAAAAGCTGCTGGAGAGAGTTCCCATTCCAGTGAAGGAGAGCATTGAGGAGCCCAGCGCCAAGGTTTACTACTACTACATGTGTCAATGTTGACACTACACTGATCAATGATATGGAACACCGCTGCAGTATGTATTGCTAGAGCCCTGTTGCTATGAGCCAGTTCTGAGGTGTGTGTTCTTATTACAGATCAACGTGCTGCTCCAGGCTTACATCTCTCAGCTCAAACTGGAGGGCTTTGCTCTGATGGCTGACATGGTCTACGTGACGCAGGTAAGGCTATGTCCATTTGTTTGTTTGATTTGAGAGATGTTTTAAGTATTTTACCAGCATCTGACTGTTAACTATATCCTTCCTCAGAGTGCTGGAAGACTGATGCGAGCCATCTTTGAGATCGTCCTGAGCAGGGGATGGGCCCAGCTCACAGACAAAACCATGAACCTCTGCAAGATGATTGACAAGAGGATGTAAGTTAACCATTGCTGTTTATTCCTAGTTTTCACTGATGAACACCTTAGTCACCAGTCCTAGTGAATTATAGTTAACAAAAATATAAATGCAACAATTTCAACGATTTAACTGAGTTACAGTTCATATAAGGAAATCAGTCAATTGAAATTAATTAATTAGGCCCTAATCTATGGATTTCACATGACTGGGCAGGGGCGCAGCCATGGGTGGGCCTGGGAGGGCATAGGCCCATCCACTTGGAAGCCAGGGCACACCCACTGGGGAACCAGGCCCAGCCAATCAGAATGACTTTTTCCCCACAGAAGGGCTTTATTACAGAGAGAAATACTCCTCAGTTTCATCAGCTGTCTGGGTAGCTGGTCTCAGACAATTCCGCAGGTGAAGAAGCTGAATGTGGAGGTCCTGGGCTGGTGTGGTTACACGTGTTGTGCGGTTGTGAGGCCGTTTAGACATACTGCCAAATTCTCTAAAACAACATTGGAGGCGGCTTATGGTAGAGAAATTAACATACAATGATCTGGCAACAGCTCTGGTGGACATTCCTGCAGTCAGCATGCCAATTGCACTTCCCCTCAAAACTTGAGACATCTACGGCATTGTGTTGTGTGACATAACTGCACATTTTAGAGTGGCCTTTTATTGTCCCCAGCAAAATGTGCCTCTGTGTACTGATCTAGCTGTTTAATTAGCTTTTTGATATGCCACACCTGTCAGGTGGATTGATTATCTTGGCAAAGGAGAAATGCTCACTAAAAGAGATCAAAAAAATTGTGCACGAAATTTTGTGGGTATGGATAATTTTGGGGATATTTTATTTTAACATGGGACCAACACTTTACATGTTGTGTTTTATATTTTTGTTCAGTGTACATGACGAGGCTAGAATGAAATGTGATGTTCCTCTGGTCTTCTCTGTCTGAATGTGTCCCTCTCCTACACAGGTGGCAGTCCATGTCTCCTCTGCGTCAGTTCAGGAAGCTCCCAGAGGAAGTCATCAAGAAGATTGAGAAGAAGAACTTCCCCTTCGAGCGCCTCTATGACCTTAACCACAATGAGATTGGTGAGTTTGCTCTGCATTGCACCCCAAATGCCCCAGCTTGATCTGGACCCACTAACACTACATGCTCATTGATTCATCCCCGGTTGTTGAAGTTGTCATTGAAAGTGTTTCTGTCCCTCAGGTGAGTTGATCCGCATGCCCAAGATGGGGAAGACCATCCATAAGTACGTGCACCAGTTCCCCAAACTGGACCTGGCCGTCCACCTGCAGCCCATCACCCGCTCCACACTGAAGGTGGAGCTCACCATCACACCGGACTTCCAGTGGGATGACAAGGTCAGTGGATCTGTACACTACCCTCAGGCTGTTAGTTTATAGCTGTTATATGGCTCAGATTAAATTGGGTTTTTCTTACTGTAACACACCGACACATTCATACACACCTTCTCGGTGGCCCATACAGGTGCATGGCTCGTCAGAGGCCTTCTGGATCCTGGTGGAGGATGTAGACAGTGAGGTCATCCTACACCACGAGTACTTCCTGCTCAAGGCCAAGTACGCCCAGGACGAGCACCTGGTCACCTTCTTTGTGCCCGTGTTCGAGCCCCTGCCCCCACAGTACTTCATCCGCGTGGCCTCTGACCGCTGGCTGTGTGAGTGCGACACTCCTCTGGCTAGCTCTTATTAGTACCTTAGTCGATTCAAACTGTATAAGCAAATCTAAAGTTTTGGAGGATGTCCATTGAAAATGTTTCTCTCTCTCTCTGCACATCTCTCCCTCTCAGCCTGTGAGACCCAGCTGCCGGTGTCTTTCCGCCACCTGATCCTGCCAGAGAAGTACCCCCCTCCTACTGAGCTGCTGGACTTGCAGCCCCTGCCTGTGACCGCCCTGCGTAATGCCGCCTTCGAGACCCTCTATCAGAACAAGTTTCCCTTCTTCAACCCCATCCAGACACAGGGTAAGACACACTCTGAGACTCTGAAGTGTCACCATTTGGGCTAACAGTTTCTCACTGCACCCATCTGACCTCTCAGACCAATGTGGCCCATTCAATGACTTCGATCAGGCACATGCCTCTATACCTTTGGTGCTTACATTGTGAGTAAAATAACGTGGTATTCTCTGTTTTGTCCAGTGTTCAACGCTGTGTACAACAGTGATGACAACGTGTTTGTGGGAGCCCCCACCGGCAGTGGGAAGACCATCTGTGCTGAGTTTGCCATCCTGAGGATGCTGCTGCACAACGCAGAGGGACGCTGTGTCTACATCACACCCATGGAGGCCCTGGCTGAACAGGTACAGGGTTATCAAGATGGGGTGTTTTCAACTTTAACATAATGTTGTTTTCGTATGACTTCTGATTATTCGCACTTATATTACCCATTCCTTCCACCCCGTTTAACATCACTCGTGTGTGTCCAGGTGTTTGTTGACTGGCACCAGAAGTTCCAGGATGCTCTGAATAAGAAGGTGGTGTTGCTGACGGGAGAGACTAGCACTGACCTGAAGCTGCTGGGGAAGGGTGACATCATTGTCAGCACCCCGGACAAATGGGACATCCTGTCACGCCGCTGGAAGCAGAGGAAGAACGTCCAGAACGTCAGCCTCTTCATCGTGGACGAGACTCACCTCATTGGAGGAGAGAACGGGGTAAGGCCATGATCCAAACTGATAAAACTTATATATCCACATGCCTAGTGCTTTGATTAGATATCAACTATACAATGCTTTTTTGACGTGAAGTAAAATATATTGATATTCATACTCACCGTCTTGCTTGAAGCCTGTGTTGGAGGTGATCTGCTCCAGGATGAGGTACATCTCGTCTCAGATTGAGCGTCCCATCCGCATCGTGGCCCTCAGCTCCTCCCTGTCCAACGCCAAAGACGTGGCCCACTGGCTGGGATGCAGCACCACCGCAACCTTTAACTTCCACCCCAACGTCAGGCCTGTCCCTCTGGAGCTGCACATCCAGGTCTGTACCATGACTGTAATGTCCTCTCAACCTGTTACATCATCAACCTGCCCTTATCCAAATAAAACACCAATAAGGTTTTGTCCATAAAATATATTATTATCTGGCTGGATAATATCATATCTGCTCAATTTAACTTAATTGTAATTCCTCTCTCAGGGCTTCAATGTGAGTCACACCCAGACTCGCTTGCTGTCCATGGCCAAGCCAGTATACCACGCCATCATGAAGCACTCCCCCTCTAAACCGGCTGTGGTGTTCGTCCCATCCCGCCGACAGACCCGCCTCACCGCCATCGACATCCTCACCTTCTGTGCTGCTGATGTGGTCCCTCAGAGGTCAGACCCATAACCTTTACACACTTTAATCTTTCTGAGTGGTGCAAGGAGTTAAAACTCTTTATGTATACAGTGTTGGTAGATGTTATAACATGAAGTCTCAGAGCAGTAACAGATGTTCCTGTCTCCCTGTAGGTTCCTGCACTGCACTGAGAAGGACCTGGCTCCCTTCCTGGAGAAGGTGACAGACGGCACCCTGAAGGAGACGCTGGCCAATGGGGTGGGCTACCTGCACGAGGGCCTGTCCACTACAGAACGCAGGATTGTGGAGCAGCTCTTCAACTCGGGTACGACTGGCCACTCCCTTAGACCTGCTGATATAGTACATAGTTAGAGAAAGTATAGCGGGTGATTGTTAAATGACACACTGTGTCTGGTCCTCTGTCTGCAGGTGCAGTCCAGGTTGTAGTGGCCTCACGCTCCCTCTGCTGGGGCACAAACATATCTGCTCACCTGGTTGTTATCATGGACACCCAGTACTACAATGGCAAAATACATGCGTAAGTAACTTATTTATTTTTGGTTGTTGTAATGACTACATTTCCTAGTCTATATCACTCAGACCCCCCTACTGCCTCAGTTTAAGTGTGTTAGTGACCATGTCCTCTGTGTCCCCAGCTATGTGGACTACCCTATCTACGATGTGCTCCAGATGGTGGGCAAGGCCAACCGGCCCCTGCAGGACGATGAGGGACGCTGTGTCATCATGTGTCAGGGTTCCAAAAAGGTACGTCAGCAATATCCTCTTTTTCTCTCCATTTTCACTCAGTCACTTTTTCTGTCACTCCATCATTCTGTAATTTTAGCACCTAATCTATTTTTCTCAAATGTAGGATTTCTTCAAGAAGTTCCTGTATGAGCCCCTGCCGGTGGAATCTCACCTGGACCACTGCATGCACGACCACTTCAATGCTGAGATCGTCACCAAGACGGTGGAGAACAAACAGGACGCAGTGGACTACCTGACCTGGACCTTCCTGTACCGCCGCATGACCCAGAACCCCAACTACTATAACCTGCAAGGTGAGACAGGCACACCTACAGCACTGGCACTGCTCTCTACTGTTGAAATTCTAGACATGTAGTATTTTTCCATGCCTGTAGTGTTTTTGTCAAGGAGTCTTATGTTAATGTGCTGCTCTCCATCTCTCCCTTCCAGGCATGTCTCACCGTCATCTGTCCGACCACCTGTCAGAGCTGGTGGAGAACACCCTGCATGACCTGGAGCAGTCCAAGTGCATCAGCATCGAGGATGAGATGGACGTGGCACCTCTTAACTTGGGCATGATCGCTGCCTACTACTATATCAACTACACCACTATCGGTGAGAACTACCACAACCAACATCCCATTGTCACTAAATATGGCTTTATCAGTCACATCACCTATGCTGTGAACCACTCCACAGACTAAGCAAATGTTAAAATAGAAAACATACATTATACAGTATATAACTTCAGTTACTGATATTTTGTGTTTTTATCAGAGTTGTTCAGTATGTCCCTGAACGCCAAGACCAAGATCCGTGGATTGATTGAGATCATTTCCAATGCTGCTGAGTACAAGAACATCCCCATCAGACACCATGAGGACAACCTGCTCAGACAGGTAAACACACTAATGCACGTCAATAATCATATGCACTTTTGCAGACTTACCCCACCCAAATAGCCATGTAGAACTGGAAGTAATGGAAAGTGTGAATTCATTGCTCACAAATACTAATCTGAAAGCATTCTATGAAATGATCATTAATTAAGTTGTGTATGTTGTGTTTTCAGCTGGCCCAGAAGGTGCCCCACAAACTGAACAACCCCAAGTTCAACGACCCCCATGTGAAGACCAACCTGCTGTTGCAGGCTCACTTGTCCAGGATGCAGTTGAGCGCTGAGCTCCAGTCAGACACAGAGGAGATCCTCAGCAAGGTGAATGAGAAATGAATAGATGCTTTGGTGCAGTCTAAGGTGTGTTAAATGGACTCTGTAGAACAGAAAGACTCTAGTATGACCTAGTGTTGAAGAGTTCGGAAAGTAGAGGGTCAGATTTGAAGTGTGCTAGTGTTTCAAAATCTATGTGTACGGTTGTGTGTCCTGTCCAGGCTGTGCGTCTGATCCAGGCCTGTGTAGATGTGCTGTCCAGTAATGGCTGGCTGAGCCCTGCGCTGGCTGCTATGGAGCTGGCTCAGATGGTCACCCAGGCCATGTGGTCCAAGGACTCCTACCTCAAACAGCTGCCCTACTTCACCTCTGAGCACATCAAACGCTGCATGGACAAGGTAACACATCCACTACTGCCTGTTACTCTATTCATTTGTAACACTTCCATCCAAGGGATCATGGCCATCTTGCTTTGGTGTGGATCTTGAAGCTGATCTCTCGTATCTCTCAGGGTGTGGAGAGTATCTTTGACATCATGGAGATGGAGGATGAGGATCGTAGTGGGCTGCTGCAGCTCTCAGACACCCAGATAGCTGACGTGGCTCGCTTCTGTAACCGCTACCCTAACATTGAACTGTCCTACGAGGTGGCAGAGAAGGAGAACATCAAGAGGTGATTTAAATGGGGGTGTTAGAGATTGTGGGGAAATAGGTTGACTGAATATAGAGAGATCAGTACCACAGGAAAATGTTTGTTTGCTTCAGAGGTTGTTAATTATAAGGTCTTTGCTACTACTACTGCCCAGTGAATCTATAGACCATTGAGAATGAGAGAAGAAGAGTAAGTGAAGGTGTCTGATCATAGCTTTGTGTTTACAGTGGAGGTCCAGTGCTGGTTCTGGTCCAGTTGGAGAGAGAAGAAGAGGTGACTGGGCCTGTTATTGCCCCACTCTTCCCCCAGGTATGGATCATCACCACCAGTTTGTCAGAACTCCTCTAGTGATTCATTCAAAAAGCACAAACTCAACAATAACCATGTTTAACCTTTGACTGTGTTGTTTCAGAAACGTGAGGAGGGCTGGTGGGTGGTGATTGGAGACCCCAAGTCCAACAGCCTGATCTCCATTAAGAGGCTGACCCTGCAGCAGAAGGCCAAGGTCTGTTTATAACCCTAACTGGACCTTAAAGAGCCAATACATGCAAGCATCTGCATATTTTGAGTCGCCTACATGTAGGCTAGCATGTAATTGATCTAGCGTCTGAAAGCCCAAAAGTAATCTTAAAGGTGAATACCCTCTGTGTCAGCATTGCTTGGCCTCACTCTCTGTGCCCTTTTCTCCCATTGCAGGTGAAGCTGGACTTTGTTGCACCAGTGCTGGGCGTTCACAACTACACACTGTACTTCATGAGTGATGCCTACATGGGCTGTGATCAGGAGTATAAGTTCAGCGTGGATGTGAAGGAGGCAGACAGCGATGGAGACAGTGATTCAGACTAATCAGGCATCAACAGATGACAAGTCATTTCTCAATTCAAGCTGGGATCAGTAGAGGTTGTTTGTTTTGTTTTATACTGAACAAAAATATAAACGCAACAATTTTACAGTTCATATGAAATCAGTCAATTTAAATAAATGAATTAGGCCCTAATCTATGGATTTCACATGACTGGCAATACAGATACCATCCAAAAAATGGGCCTCAGGATCTCGTTGCAGTATTATTGTGCATTCAAATTGCCAATGTTCATTGTCCGTAGCTTATGCCTGCTCATACCATAACCCCACCGCCACCATGGGGTACTTTACATCAGAAAACCGCTCACCCACACAATGTATTATGATCATGCTCTTTAATATGCCACGCAGATGGATTATCTTGGCAAAAGATAAACACTCACTAACAGGGATGTAAACAAAGGACAAAATGTGTGAGAAGCTTTTTGTGCATATGGGACATAACTGGGATCTTTTATTTCAGCTCATGAAACATGGGACCTATATGTTGTTTATTTTTGTTCAGTGTAGAGGCATTGAGTCAAGTTTAGTCAGAATCTCTCTTTGGACTGTTTTATTCTATTGTGCCTGAGGTAATTGTCAGACCTTTTTGTACAATTGTTTAAATGTGCTCCAGTCGAGGATAGTAATGTGTGTGTGTATATAGTACCTAATTAGAGAAGTCAACCAAAAGATGAAGTCTGCTTACATTTTAAGTAAACAAGTCATAGTATATCAAAGATTGACTCAATTTAACTGTTTCACAACTCTGCAATCATGGTTGGGTACTTTGTAAATAATCTACCTGTCAAACTCAGTAAGGCAACCTGATTACTTTCCCTTTAAGTCAGAAGACAAAGGATCCGTCAAACGCATTTGGTGTGTAATCAGTGACCTCTGACTCGCTCCGGTGGAACAAGCTTGCGCCTTTCAAGACTAATTTGAATGTCATTTAACAGTCTCAATGTATTTTTTTCCCCCTGGCAACAACTGATTAGTAAAAAAATTAAGCTACTCCCAACCCTGTCTGCTATTAAGAGTGATCAGCCTGTTTTGTTTGTTGGTGAAATACCTTTATGCTGTCATGGCTTTTCCAATAAAAATTATCCAGACTATGACTGTAAATTAATATAATCTGAAGACCATCTTTAATTATTCATAAAGGTGAAAGTGAAGACATTTTCCATCAAAAGCTTACTAGAAGAAAGTGGTTTCTGGAAACATTTATCTAGCATCTAGACATAAGTGTGCTGAATCCCTTGATTAAATAGCTATGACAATTTTATTTTCTTGATATTACAAAACACCATTGGAATGTGTAAATTGTATTGTTAATGAAATACATAATTATGACATTTAGGGCCCACATTCATTTTTGAACCACAAAACAAGTGCACAGGCAGGAATCTTATCAGTATCATGACCACTCTAACCTCATTAAAACAGGTTATTGCAAGAGGGATTAATAATAGACATCATACATGACAATTTCAGTGCTGTTGGCACCCTCGACAGTACAAGGTAAATTCAGCACTGTTAAACACTGGATCTAGAAGTCCTAACTGGCCCAACATACTGTACATGTTCTCAGACCCCAGACTGGTAGTTCCAGACTGCTATCTCCCCATTGTCACTGCAGGAGACAAGGAGCCCAGCCTCCTTCGGGTGCCAGGCGATACAGTTGACATCCTGGGTGTGGGCCTTAGGTACATGGGCAGACAGGGAGAAAGCAGGCTGGTCTGGGTCAGCCGTCTCATCCTCCTTAAACACACGTACTCCGTCATCCCCACATGCAGTCGCTAGGGCACCCATCAGTGGACACCTGAGAACAACCAAAGAGTACTGACTTGGTGAATCTGGCTGCATTTTTAAATATGTAAAGTGGTTAAAATATAACCTACCTTCCAAAAGTTTGGGGCCACTTAGAAATGTCCTTGTTTTCCATGAAAACATACATGAGTTGCAAATTGAGTAGGAAATATAGTCAAGATGTCGACAAGGTTATAAATATTGATTTTTAATTGAAATATTAATTGTGTCCTTCAAACTTTGCAGCAATTACAGCCTTGCAGACCTTCGGCATTCTAGTTGTCAATTTGTTGAGGTAATCTGAAGAGATTTCACCCTATGCTTCCTGAAGCACCTCCCACAACTTGGACTGGCTTGATGGGCACTTCTTACGTACCATACGGTCAAGCTGATCCCACAGGAGCTCAATAGGGTTGAGATCCGGTGACTGCTGGCCACTCCATTATAGACAGAATACCAGCTGACTGCTTCTTCCCTAAATAGTTCTTGCATAGTTTGGAGCTGTGCTTTGGGTCATTGTCCTGTTGTAGGAGGAAATTGGCTCCAATTAAGCACCGTCCACAGGGTAGGGTATGGCATGGCGTTGCAAAATGGAGTGATAGCCTTCCTTCAATATCCATTTTACCCTGTACAAATCTCCCACTTTACCACCACCAAAGCACTCCCAGACCATCCCATTGCCTCCACCATGCTTGACAGATGGCGTCAAGTTCTGCGTCTCATTAATGTTCTTTGTGATCCGAACACCTCAAACTTAGATTCGTCTGTCCATAACACTTTTTTCCAATCTTCCTCTGTCCAGTGTCTGTTCTTTTGCCCATCTTAATTTTTTATTTTTATTGGCCAGTCTGAAATATGGCTTTTTCTTTGCAACTGCCTAGAAGGCCAGCATCCCGGAGTCGCATCTTCACTGTTTACGTTGAGACTGGTGTTTTGCAGGTACTATTTAATGAAGCTGCCAGTTGAGGACTTGTGAGGCGTCTGTTTCTCAAACTAGACACTAATGTACTGGTCCTCTTGCTCAGTTGTGCACCGGGGCCTCCCACTCTTTCTATTCTTGTTTGGGCCAGTTTGCGCTGTTCTGTGAAGGGAGTAGTACACAACGTTGTACGAGATCTGCAGTTTCTCACATAGAATAGCCTTCATTTCTCAGAACAAGAATAGACTGAAGAGTTTCAGAAGAAAGTCATTTGTTTCTGGACATTTTGAGCCTGTAATCGAACCCACAAATGCTGATGGTCCAGATAATCAACTAGTCTAAAGAAGGCCAGTTTTATTTCTTCTTTAAATCAGGACAACAGTTTTCAGCTGTGCTAACATAATTGAAATAGGGTTTTCTAATGATCAATTAGCTATTTAAAACAAACTTGGATTAGCTATCAAAATGTGCCATTGGAACACAGGAGTGATGGTTGCTGATAACGGGCCTCTGTACACCTATGTAGATATTCACATTTTTTGTTTTAAATCTGCCATTTCCAGCTACAATAGTCATTTACAACATTAACAATGTCTACACTGTATTTCTGATCAATTTGATGTTATTTTAATGGTCATAAAATTTTCTTTTCTTTCAAAAACAAACATTTCTAAGTGACCCCAAACTTTTGAACGTTCTATAAAGAGGAGGACTCTCACCATGCAATATCATACACTGTCCGTCCATGAAACCCCGAAAGGGTACAAACACATTTCCAAGCCGCGCCGGTGCCTTCTGTAAAAAAACAAATGTAAAAAAAATCTTGTTTTTCCTTACCTTCCTTTTCCCCACAACATCTATACATCTATGGAGCATTGTGTGTATCTTTCTCACCCTGCCCACCTTCAGGCTGACATTCTTTCCAGATCTTCACAGTACAGTCATCACTGCAGGAGGCCAGTCTCTGGCCACTTGGGTCAAAGGTCAAACCCCAGACAGTGGAGGTGTGTCCTTCCAGGGTCGCCCTACACTCCCAGTCATCATCCTCTTCTTTATAGACACACACATTGTTGTCGTAGCTACATGAGGCGAGGAGCTGCGTAGAGAACGTCACTTAGCTTTAGTGGGGGGAGACAGGGAATGCAGAGTACAGAATACTGAAACGATTAGTCCAGAGAAGCCTTGCAATAACAATGGGGTGTCATGAGATTATATAACATTGCTATTAGTACAAGGAGTGAAACAGCATATGAAATAGGCAGTACCTCCTGTGTTGGGTGCCAGACAACATGCTTGACATCCTGTGTATGAGAGTTTACCACACTCACACACTCATACTCATTCTCCTCATCCACTGAGAAGGAAAGAGATGGTGAGAGACTATTCAAAACTACATACAGAGAAACAGTTGAATGTTAATACTTGTTTCTCGTGATAGGAATAAAATGAGTTTGTATTTCTATATTGATGCAGCACTAACCTTCCCAGATCCAGACGCTCTTGTCTCTACTACATGTAGCCAGCAAGTTACCGGATGGGGCCCAGGCCACACATTTGACCTCATTCTCATGTCCTTCCAACACAGTCAAGCACTGAAAGAAACAGAGACAGTGTGATGCTCTCAACTAGGGCCATATCTTACCATCATCACCATAAATGTATATACAGTAGTAAGCTGTTCACAGTGACCAGTCCCCTCACCTCAAAATCATCATTCTTCTTTTTCCAGATGCAGGTTGTGGCATCAAAGCTGGCTGAGGCCAGGTAGTTCCCACATGGGGACCATGCCACCTTTCTGACAGTTCTCTGGTGTCCATCCTGGAGCACGGTCTTGCATTCCCAAGAGTCACCTACACAGATAATCAAATAGGGGTCATTTTTCCCAGTAGTGTGCTACTGCAACCTGCAATTTGGGGCGGTCCGGCATGTGGGCATTCCTGCATCCCTAGCATCCCATTGGTTCCTGCATGAAACACCGGTGACACCGTGTGCTAACTACACTGAACAATATAAACGCAACGTAAAAAAAGTGTTTTATGAGCTGAAATAAAAGATCCCAGAAATGTTCCATAAGCACAAAAAGTGTATTTCTCTCATATTTTGTGCACAAATGTTTACATCCCTGTTAATGATTATTTCTCCTCTGCCAAGATAATCCATCCACCTGACAGGTGTGGCATATCAAGAAGCTGTATAAACATCATGATCATTACACAGGTGTATCTTGTGCTGGGCACAAAAACAGGTCACTCTAAAATGTGCAGTTTTGTCACACAACACAATGCCACAGATGTCTCAAGTTTTGAGAGAGCATGCAATTGGCATGCTGACTGCAGGAATGTCCACCAGAACGATTTCCAGAGAATGTAATGTTCATGTATCTACCATAAGCCGCCTCCAACGTCATTTTAGAGAATTTGGCAGTACGACCAACACTTGCAAACCAAGTGTAACCATGCAGGCCCAGGACCTCCACATACAGCTTCTTCACCCAGCTTCCCTGAGAAACTGTGTCAGTGAAGCTCATCTGCGCGCTTGTCGTCCTCACCATGGTCTTGACCTGACTGCAGTTTGGCATCATAAGCGACTTCAGTGGGCAAATGCTCATTTTTGATGGCCACTAGCATGCTGGAGAAGTGTGCTCTTCACGGATAAATCCTGGTTTCAACTGTACCGGGCAGATGGCAGATATATAGCATCGTGTGGGCGAGCGGTTTGCTGATGTCAACGTTGTTAACAGAGTGCCCCTTGGTGGCAGTGGGGTTATGGTATGGAAAGGTATAAGCTACGTACAACAAACACAATTGCATTTTATCAATGGAAATTTGAACGCACAAAGATACCGTGATGAAATTGTGAGGTCCATTGTCGTGCCATTCATCCGCCGCCATCACCTCATGTTTTAACATAATAATGCAAGGCTCCATGTTGAAAGGATCTGTACACAATTCCTGGAAGCTGAAAATGTCCCCGTTCTTCCATGGCCTGCATACTCACCAGACATGTCCTCCATTGAGCATGTTTGGGATGCTCTGGTTCGACATCATGTTCCAGTTCCCACCAATATCCAGCAACTCCGCACCACCATTGAAGAGGAGTGGGACAACATTCCACAGGCCACTAAAAGCATGATCAACTCTATGTGAAGGTGATGTGTAGCGCTACATGAGACAAATGGTGCTCACACAAGATACTGACTGGTTTTCTGATCCATGCCCTTGCCTCTTTTGGGGGGGTATCTGTATTCCCAGTCATGTGAAATCCATAGATTAGGGCCTAGTGAAGCTATTTCAATTGACTAATTTCTTTATATGAACTGTAACTCTGTAAAATATTTGAAATTGTTACATTTATATTTTTGTTCAGTGTAGTTTGCTAGTTAGCGACACAGTGTGCACAGCAAGCTACGCCTAACAAAATTATAAACGCAACATGCAACAATGTCAAAGACTTTACCCAGTTACAGTTCATATAAGGAAATCACTCAATTGAAATAAATGAGTAGGGCAGACTGGAGGTTAGTGTACTAGCTAGCTTGATAGCTAACTAGCACACGGTGACACTCCCGTCTGCTGTGTACCGGAGTCTTCCTAAGGACTAGATGGCTAAACTAGCAGACTATCCACTGGCGTACGTACGGCTAGCAAGATAACGTTGTCGCCAACGATCCTACTCATGATGGTTTAGCAGTGGCTGGCATCCAACATTATTGTGCATTAATGCCACCTACTGTACTGGAGGGCATTGGCTTCCCGCCTGTCCCTAACTTACAACTAGAACACGTAACTTTTTGAGCGACCAGACCAAATTCACATAGAAATATAGATCTTTCATTCTCATTGAAATCAAGTCTAAGAAGCGGTAGATCTGTTAAATGTGCTTGAGTTTCCCGTGCTTAAGTTTCACTTTAGGTTTTGTAGACCAGCTTCAAACAGTTGAAAATACAATATATGTGGCTATGGAAAACATTTCAAAGGTTTAGATGGTACAATGACTCTACACAATGACTGCTTGTTTTGTCACAAACTTAAATTAGGCTAACAATCAGAATTGTAGAAACCAGGAAATGGCGGAGCGATTTCTGCAATGTGGATCTTTAAAAACCAATATAAATATAAAGAGGTGCCTGCAAATGCAGAAATGCCCACATGCAGGAACGCCCCCTTCTAATCTTTTGTTTGTTTGTTTGTTTCCGCGGGCACATGCTGCTGATAAGGTTCATTTCACAGCGGATTTGTCATATTTACCTTCCCTTCCCCATATTCGAATGGTTCGGTCACCACCGCATGATGCCAGCAATGTGCCTTTGGGGTTCCATGCAACATACCAACAGCGGGAATCTGGATGCGCATTGAATTTCTGTAGAAGGGCCAAAGTGTCGTTCATTGCTAGCACGCTGCTATCTAGCTAATGACTTGTTATTGGCAACTGATAATGCTGCTACCAAAACAGCAAGCTAGTCGTAGCTATGCAAACGTCATACACACATAAACAAGGAAGACAGCTAATACCCACTTCAAATACGAGTTTTTTTATATGGTATTTCTAAATAGATTTCGCAACTAAAGTTTTACCGAAAATACTCCAACCTAACGTCTTACTTTCTCTTCCTCTCCGTAGATAAATGCTGCCAATCTAAAGTCCATTCGGCTCATTACCGCCGCCATCAGTACATGACGATCATTGCATGTTTTTGGACACGTTGTACCAAATGGCTAAAGTGTAGCTGCATAATATCCCAGTAGGTGGTGGTAATAGCAACAAAGGTACTTGGTGTAACGTTAAATCTAAAAAGAAGAAGTGATTATGAACAAGGAAACAATTTTACAGGAAGATAGCTAGCTACTTGGCTGCCTTTTGTTTTTTGCGTAATATCGTTAGTATAAGTCCTCCTTTGGGCGTTTTAGATTGCTTGAACAGATTGTGAGTATCATGTCTTCAGATTTGATATATTATGGGTGTCAGTTCACGTTACTATTTGTTTGAAGTAAATCAACTACGATTTTAGACTGCTAGCTAGCTTCTGCTGCTAACAGGCCTACGTCGAGGTCTGAGCTTTGTAGCTAGTTAGACTGAAAATTATTGGTCAATTTGTTTTGTTGTTGAGTAATTTAGCTAAGAGATTACGCATTGTGAAAATACTTTAACCTATTTATATGACACATTGTTACCAGTTGACCTACACTAACGTTATCGGTTTTAGTTAAGTTGGCTGATCATTTCACAGACAGAAGGGCGCTTTGTCAAAACAAAAGCTGTCTGTCATTTGAAGACTGACTTAGCATAGCTATAAATCAGGCACTGACTCCTGGTTGACGACCAAGTGGGAATTGGATGACAATGTATGCACCGCCGGGTACCACTGTCCCCGGAAGCCGGCGAAGGAGAGGGGGTACCGCATTGCCCAAGCAGCCAGAGCGAAGCCTGGCATCTGCCCTCCCCGGAGCACTGTCCATCACGGCTCTATGTACGGCCTTGGCCGAACCAGCTTGGGTCCGAGTTCATGGAGGGACGTGTCCCAAGCAGGAGCTTGGAGTGGCTGATGTCCTGGGATACATTGACCCAAAACTCCTGGAGGGTAAGTAATGATTTTGCCAACAGTGGCTCAAAGCACATACTACCTGTGGTTTGTGTTAACTATCACCAACTTCTTCTTCAGATTATTGTGTGAACTCCCAGACCATCTTGCTGCTAAGGGTCATTGCTGCCTTCTGCTTCCTGGGCATCCTATGCAGCCTGATAGCTTTCCTTTTGGATGTCTTTGGGCCCAAGCACCCTGCCCTCAAGATCACCCGCAGATACGCATTTGCCCACATTCTCACAGGTATGAATGGTTTTGGGCTGTGGACAAGAGAGAAAATTAGCTATTCAACTAAAGTGTGACAACGATTTCAAGGCAAAGTATAAACTAGGGCTGGTACGATACCAGTATGGCAATATTTTTCCCATGGCAAAAATGAAAACACAAAGCACACCAAACTCTTTGGTCCTTTAAAAACCTGCTGTATGTAAATATTGTGTGCTATAGCTTGGAAAATAAATACGTGTGACTCTGGATGACATATTGATGTTTGTTTCCAACATTAGGGCTGTTTTGCTAAATAAGTAAAAAAAAAATTGTTTTGTTTCCTTGCCACAATACTAATGAGTATCACAATACTGGCCCTAGTAGAAACAATGGAAATCAAATAATCCCTTTCCTTTTTTCCCCCTGCCTGCTCTTTCTTTTTATGGTTTTAGTGCTGCAGTGTGCCACAGTAATTGGGTTCTGCTACTGGGCCTCAGAGCTCATCTTGTCGCTACAGCAGCAGCACAAGAAGTACCACGGATCACTCATCTACGTCACGTTTGCCATTAGCTTCTACCTGGTGGCAGGGGCTGGCGGAGCCTCCATTCTGGCCACAGCTGCCAACCTGCTGCGCCACTACCCCACAGAGGAGGAGGAGCAGGCTCTAGAGCTTCTCTCAGAGATGGAGGAGAGCAGTGAAACATATCCTGCCGATTATGACATTGCCAATCAGTTCCAGCCGCCTCCTGCATACACGCCTTAATGTAGCCAGCCCGGCCACTTCTTTCTCTTACATCCTTGCTTCTCTATGAGCATGTCTATTGGCCTTGTCTCAAACACCTACAGATATGTGATCCAAAAACTGTACCTAATGGATATTCTCTGCAAATACTCTGCTTTCTATAATCAACATCAACACAAATGGACACACTTATTTCTTGATTGTGGGTGCTTGAGTGCATGAAAGCTTCCTTTTACGGTGGCAGAGATTCAATACTTGATTCGTATTTTCACCACTGAAGCTTCGCTTTTAGGAATTTGCATGTATATGGCATTAAGGACTTGACCCTTACATGTAAAGCAAGAGAAACTGGTAATATATGGGCCGTTATTTTAAGAACTGTTGTACGGTTTGGGTCTACACCTGGTTTATTGAATGATCAGATATGGCGTGAGACTCAACTTAGTGTATGACAGTGTTTTAAGTCATGGCTCGACAAAGGTCAAGTTCGGAAGTTTGGGCTTTCCACAGTATGGCAGTAGTATTGGGCATTGGTTTGAAGTGTTAAATGATCGCTGAACATCGATCATTTGAGTGAACTTGGTGACTTGCCTGCCATGTGATTACAATTGGACATTTTATCAGTTAAACCTGAAAGGCACCAAGGTTAAACATACACTGAATTATAGACATTTATTTCTCAATTGAAATGGACCATTATTTGTTAACTGTCTCTCCCTGGTGTGGTAACTTTTTTTATGTGAATGCAATGCACTGTTTTGCATTTTATTTAGTCTTAACAGTTGTGCAGTTCTGAACTTGGAAGTCAATAGGTTTTCCATATTAAGTAAGATTGGTTCGTCACAGTAGTAGTAAAAAAAAGTTATTTTACATAAACATGGCCAGTGATTGAGGCCCAAATTTTTTATGAAAGTAATAAATGGAAAGCCATGAGAAATGTAAAGTTTCTCATTGTTTTTCAATGTACATTATTCACATTTTTCTTATGTTGGACAAATAGAGGAACATTATTTTCTCTTTTTAACAATTGGCAAAAAGGGTAGCATGCCATTGTAGATGTAGACTCATCCTCTGTCCACAATGCATTGGTCATTTCATAAATGAAATCATTTCACTCAAATGTATCCAACTGAATGACAACTTTTATTTGTACTTTGTGATTACTTAACTTGAGTTATGTGTGTTGTCTGTGCATGAGTTCTTCCCCCTGATCCTCAGGATTGTGAGAATCTTATTGAAATCTTTTGGGATGGAATACGTCACACAAGTAATCTCAACTTGTGTTAGGATTCAGCCTTTTTTTCATGTGATTAATAATCTAGTTGTACAAGTGATTTGTTGCTCTTTTGTTTATTTTGATATTGTTTCTTTTATTTTAGCCTTTCTGCTTTACTTTCATAAGTGTGTAGAAATGTTAAGTAAAATATTGTGGACAGTTTATACATAAAGCTGGTCGTATTCTAAATAAAATTAAATGTCAAATTTTGTTTTAACTAATTGCATTCAATCTTAGAACTTGAAATGAAGAGATTCATTCCTAAACGCTATATATGCAGTTTCAGAAATGTTGGCAAATTAGCATTTTTTGGTTTAAAGAACTTATGAAAGAGATTGGTGTATATTTTTCCCCATATAATCATGGCATGGAATTGTTAAATGACAGTTTTCAAACAAATACATATCAGTAAATGGTTTCATTTCAGAGAGACAAACAATCATATTTTTTGGCAAAATTATATATGTCCGCCTCACTCTCAGAGAAAGAAAGAAGCGCTGCAAGGTTTTACACAGTCAAATGTTTTAATAAAGAACTATGCAATTGAATAATACAGTAATATGAGATCTGTATGTAAAATATACAAGATAAGAACATTCCATTCCAGCTAAACAATGGATCTAAGCTATAGTGTTTTGTGACAAAACCAATTTTTAATACACATCTAAAATCAGTGTTGGGGAAACTACTCTGAAGAAATAGTTTACCAAGCTACCAATTACTTCATACAGGAAGAAGTTAAGCTACACTAAAGCTACTCTTAAGAAAAATAGTTATTTGGTAAAAAATGTATCTATATCTGAAATGTCATAGAGTACAAATTGCAAGAACTGATCACTCTGTAGTCAGATGTTAACAAAATGTGATTTTGCCTGTTAAAGATGCAATATGCAGAAATTGCTATGCCATTTCCTGGTTGCTAAAATTCAAATAGTTTGCCTAATTTCAGTTTTTGTTACAAAACAAGCATAGTGTAGTGTTGAAATAGCGCACATAGAACAGATCTAACGCTTCTTAGACTTGCTTTCAATGAGAGTGATATCTACAACTCACATTTCAAAGTGAATTTGCTCGGGTCGCAAAAAAAGTTACATATTGCAGCTTTAAACACAAAGTGAGAATTAAGCTCACAAAAAGTGTTTCACGTGAGAATTAGGAAGGTCTGAAGAAAGGAAATTCTTACCTACAGTGCACCTATATTTTGGGAGGGCAAAAAAGGGTAGTGTGTAGTTCCAATAGTTGGCTATACCTCTACATGGCAAAAAAAAGTAGCCTAATTAACTACTGAAAACACTACCAAAATGTCAATCTAGTTCCAACTACCACCAAGCTACTGCAAAATGTAATTAAATTACTAGTTGAACTACATGTAGTTTACCACTGCCCAATAATGTCTAAAATCTATGAATTTAAAATCTGAGAAGAGTAATATTTTACAGACACAAAGGTAGCTAGCTACCCATAAGCATTTATTTCTGATGAAAAAAACACGTGAAAAATTGGTCTATATGGTGTTTTGGAAATAAACTATTACAGTGGAGGCTGCTGAGGGGAGAATGGCTCATAATAATAGCTGGGATGGAGTAGAATGTATGGAGTGAATGGACATGGTATGAAAACCATGTTTTTGATACCATTCCATTAACTCCATTCCAGCCATTATTATGAGCCATTCTCCCCTTAGCAGCCTCCACTGCTATTCAAATGTAGGCTGCACACAATATTTATGCAATCATGTGTCTTGAGCCATGTGTGGTCTACAATATAATTAGGAATTAGAGTACTAGAATGAACATGAACCTTCTTATGATGGGATAAAGGTCAGGGAGTTGACCAACCATGGTTTGTCTGTGCTGTGATAAGATATTGTGTCAAATAATGAATTTGAAGAATGTATCTGCACTGTATGTTTGTTAGCTAGCTATCCAGACAGTTTTAGAGGAATGATTCCATACAGTTTTTCACATTAACTGCCAATATGCCAGCATTCCATTCAAACAATGCGGTCACAGCAATAGACTGGCTGAAATCAATTGATCAGTTGATAGGACTTGGACAAGTTGTAGATGCAACAAGTACTGATATTTGGTGCGTTCGTAAATTCACTTTGGAGCACTCAGAGTGCGCTCTGGGCGTTCGTAAATTGAGAGCGTTGTCAGATTGTCCGTTTGTTTCACTCTCGGAGCGTTTTGCTCTCGGAGTGTTTAGAGCGCAACCTGGAAGCCTGGCGGAGGAGTAGGGTTGATCCGAGCGTTCTGACCTCACAACTGCAGTCAAGCACCCAAGCTAACTGGCTAAAGCTAGCTAGCTTGTTAGCTACTTCTAGACATAAATGAGAGAACACCTCACTCTAACCGTTTTACTTGCCCTAGCAGAGCTGGTTAGGCTGTTTTCATGGTATCCAGAGCGTTGGTGACTGTAACTGTGCTGCTGGCAACAATTTAATTAAGCTTTTTTGCCGATGTTTACTGACACCGGCCAAATTCAACGGGTGTTGAGCGTTCGAAATTAATCGTTATTCTGCGCTCTGGAACACTCAGAAGAGAGTCAGAGCGAATTTACGAACGCACCCATTGTATCATATAATAGCATACACAGTTTTCCAATAAAACAAAAATGCAGACATTTATGGTCTGTTTACAAATATTTTATAGGAGATTTATACAGAAAATGTGTATAAAACCCATTTAAACTGTATTTATAATTAAATGACAATATTTTGGGTTGACAATAATTATATTACACAATTTCTGATATCATGCCTTACTTTTATGTTCGTGCATAAATAAAATCAAGGTTATGCCTCTACTGCCATTTATTCCAATTAGACTGGTTTAGAGTTCTCATTAACAATATGGCTGTCATTTTAACTCCATTCTGGAATTTTGAGGGATTATGACATAACCACTCTAGTAATTTAACAGGATCTATGCTGACTGTCGGTTGCTATGGTAACAACTGTTTTGTTGAAGGGAGGCAAAATTGAGACATCTGGAAGTAAGTCGAGCAGTGCGGAGTCGTCTTTTGAAGCTGAAATGTTAATGATAAGAGAAATGTCAGCATGAACAGCCTAATCAGGACCTATTGGCCTATCTAAAAAGTTACGTATTTTTTCATGATCGTGGTCCTCTGCCATGTGTGGCTCTTGGTGCTATAAACCTAGGCTACCATGCTGCTAAGACATATGTAGCCTAGCTTGGACTGAAATAGGTGCTTGTACTTGTTTAATTTGGGCGGGTACTTTTTATATTTAGGTGAACGAACTCTGCAATACTTTTAAGCTAATATTCTATAAGAAGTGCACTAACTCATGCAGTAGACCAGTTTAGGTACCGGTAGTTCACTACATTCCGGTGAGCTCCTGCCCAAGTCAAGCACTGATTTTACCATTTTAAAATGGCAAGCATTGATAGCCAGATTCATATGTAGTGTCAAGTGGTACGTTAGCTAATAGTCAGGCGTGTTGTATTTTCTACTATCATATAAAAAAAATAGCAGTCCGGAACCTGCCTCACTGGTCCCATGTCGGATGTCCCCGAAAATTACCCCGTGACTGGCCACCCACTCCTTCACAAATGATGGACTCAGAAAGTTTAACTTTTCGATGCACCATGGATTCTGACATTAGACGAGTGGCATCATTGAAGAAGGATGTTTTATTCCTACAAAAACAGCACAGAGAAACACTGAGGAAACTGCATGAGGAAATCGAAGAATTAAAACGTGAAAATAAAGGTATAAAGTTAAATGCATCATGAGTATCCTAGTATGCTACTGCATTATTAAATAGTGTTGTGACACCCCTAATAATTGATTTATTCAATTTGCAGAACTGCACTATCAGTTGATAATGGAGCCACAACAATCTGAAGGTATGAGTAGGCCTATGCCTGATATTTTCTTCTGTAGTTCTTTTCCTCCCACACCATCATGCTATTAGGGAACAAATTGTAAGTGTCCCTCCCTATTGAAATGTATTATTATACCCCCCACCCCCCACACTTTTCCCCTTGTGGTTTAGTATCTCCAAGATGCAGATCTCAAACACAACAGCCCAGCTACATAGAGCAGACCAGCCATCCTCTGCATGGTCTGCCATCTCCATCAGCAAATCTAAGGTAATCATCACACTTAACACCTATATAATATCTTTCTTACATATCATTAATAATAAAACACTTTGGTGGAAGTGTTGATCGAACGTTCTCTTTATTTTCCTGCACACTCGCATGCAGAGTGGATACAGCAAGCACATCTAATCTTTTAAGATCAGATTTAAATGCAAAATCAAAAAAGGGGTTGATCACATCCTTGCTTCCCCTGCGGATTGATGGTGGTCCATCTCACTCCCCCTGTGCCCCCACCCTACAGGAGTGTGAGGTCATCATCAGACAGCTCTGTAAAAACAACAACTTGCAGTCCCAGGAGGTAGGCTACAGAGAGGACCCTACTGTATCATGTTCTGCTCTCATTCCATGTCAGAATGTAAGAACACCATGTCACGTTTAATCTTAGAATGTTAAAACTCTCTTCTCTCAACTTGTGTTTCAGCTGCTACGTGTGAAGGCCATCCTCAAAGACATAATAGTCAACAACAAGAAAATGTCCCAGGAGGCTTACGCACTGACCAAGGCCTACCTCTCTGATGCAGACAGGTGAAATAGCCTACACAATTTATCAAAATGTTTGGAAAAACTCATCCCTAAAATAGTTTTCATATTGAATTATTTCTTTCAGAGACAAAGACATTGGAATGTTTCCAAAACTTCCTCTCAAGTCGCTGCCAAAAAAACTGTAAGTCAGTCATGCTATTTATAGTGTTATTGAATGTGCTCCATGCTATTACTTAAAATAAGCATATTATTTTTGCCTTCTGAAGGCCCCCAGCCCCGATTGGCATGAGAGAAAGAGTAATCTTGCCAGCCATCAAACAGAGCCTAAACTCCAGAATAGCAGAGAGGCAGAAGAAGGCACAAGCTGTGCTGAGATCCCGTCTGAGAAGAGTGGTGCAGTAGGACACAGCATTATCATCACAAATTATGCATCCCTCAGTTTTGAACCGAGTGTGTTGTCTGTGAATAAAGTAAAGGTGTAAAGTCTGAGAATGATACACTCTTGAGTTCCATCTCACTAACTGTGACCAATAAAATGAACATGAGTGTAAACTGGATAGTTCAGGACCCTGTTCAATACTTCAATGTGAAATAATAATGTCACATTCTGGTGCATTCAGAATAAAACCATTTATTCAATGCAAACATATAAAAATGACAATAAGAACAACCAAATGTGCAGATATTTAAACCCAGTTGGAAAAAAACAAAAAAATGTATTTAAAAAATGCAGATGTGCTCCAAATGTACAGATTTACAGACGCTCCTTAAGTATAGTACAGGCTTCCATTCCTTTTTAATTTTCCTTTTTTGGTTACTGTAAAACAGTTCCAGTATAAAGTACAGTTTTGTCATTACATAACAGAAGTCAGGACACAATTTTGTGCATAAAATGTACAACAATAAATGGAGACTTCTTATTCCAACATATAATTAATCTTAATTGAGTATATTCACAGTGTGGTTTTCACATCAATGATGTGAATTTGCATGTAAACATTGTTGCATATCAAAACCCATGTTAATAAATATACAATAATGCAAATTATGCTTGTAGTACAAAAGATAAAAAAGAAAGGTGTAGATGATTAAAATATATGCAGTACTTAATCTCAAACCATATTGTTATACTTGATCTCCAATAATTTAATATATGCTTAATTTGGGAATATGTTTAACCATATTTGTGAACGGTGAACTACCTTATTTTTGACAAAGGTAAAGCAAAGATGATACACAACCTTTCCCTGTCATGAACAACATAAGATATTTTTAAATTCAAGTCAAGAAATGTCAGCATGAATTCTTTTTCATATGATCGACGATTAGGATGTTGAGTTTTTAATGGTACCAAATATATAAGGTTTAATTGTCTAGGGCTACAGTACATGAACACATTTACATTGTTAACTCTTACAAGCAATCACTCAACACTTTCCTGTTAGTCTGAAATACTCTGCTGAGAAAACTGAGGATGATTACAAACACATAAATGAGGGAGATTCACCTGTGACAAGATTGTAATTAATAAAAAAAAATAAGTTTTTCTACCCAGGTAATAATGAGCTACCCACTGTAACAATGCAATACAAAGATGAAGGCTCGCTCACTCAAAGCACAATCCATTTTCCTTGGGGAAAATGCAAAATAGTGTTTGTGTTGATTACACAAAACACAAGAAATATAAATATCCAGCATCTCATAATAGGCTTCAAACAGATCAAAGTATTATTCTGTGTCAATAATGATGGCACACAACACAAGTATCAATATCTGTGGCAAACGATGTGCGCCATATGATCAAGCAGCATATCCGGTCTGTCAGTTGGTTATACTTTTGACATTGTTCTGTCCACAGAAGATCCAGTTGAACTGTTGAGGATATGGATTTTGTACATATAAAAATTAGGTATAATGAAGCTTCAATAAAGATATCCAGCATTTATCGAGGACCACAGTGCTGTATTCTGCGCATCTGAGAAACTATTTGCTTCCTTTCTTTGAAATATCTGAAACACAAAATGATAGAATACAGCACACTGTTAAATACATTCCCAGGACAAACAATGCATCAAAATTCTGCAAGATTATCATTCCATTAGCTAGTACTGCCTGTCTTTGTCCCTGACAATTTTCATCCATCTGTTGTGAAATTGTGCATTGCTTAAAAAGACAGCGTTTTAAAATTAAAGGAAAAAGTGAATGTACAATTTCACAACAGAGAGGGGTGAAAACTGTCAGGGACAAAGGTAGGCAGTGAGAGGTCAAAGAGAAGGTGAGAGGGTAGCAGTAGCAGGCAGAGAGGAACGGACCAAGGAGGGCAGGTGGTTAGAGGAGCGCTGAGTTGGAGTCTGTGTCGGGGGGGAGGCAGGGATCACTGGTGCAGGAGGTTTCCTGAGCGCGCCTGTACTCCTGGTACTCCAGGCGGAGTGCGTTGAAGCGCGCCTCACTTAGGGAGCGACTGTATTGGCAGCGAGGTGGGTTGGAAACTGGTGAACTGACTGAGGGAGGCGGGCCTGAGGGGCGGGAGGGAGAGGAACAGCATGGAATGGGAGAGTCATGGGTACAACTCACATTACCACAACCACAACAAAAGGCACAAATGAATTCACACATGATATGATACATTCAGTGTGGTGAATAATAACATACTATTCTCTTACCATTCCTGTGGCGGTCCTGGAGGCCAGCCGCAGAACGTGGTCGATCATGCCTGCCCTCCCCCCTGCCCTGTCCTACCCCTGCCTGTGGCTTCATGGCCTCCAGGACTTCCGAGTCCACACAGACATCAGTGGAATCCCACTCATAACTCTCATCAACTGATGTGTTCCTTCTATTGACAGGCACACAAAACAAGTGGTCAGTCAGACATACACAGGACAATAACAATAGTTTAACAGTATATCAATGACATATTTGCAACATCCTAAATTTTTTGGGCTGTGAAGAAATCTCTGTGTGATGTTGGACTGGTGCGGTAGTTTCACCTTTTCTTTCTCCGCTCAAGTAGATCCATCTCGGCTCTGTGTCTCTGTGTCTCACTTTCCTCGGTTGTCTCTGGGGAGCTGAGAAGGGTGGGAGTGATAGAGAGGGACTGGCGGAGGAGGCCAACGCTACCTCTCCCACTGCTCTGGCTGGCATAACTGGCCCTCCCTCCTTCCCTGTTATCTCTCATCTCCACCTCAGCCCCCGCTCCCTTACCCATCCCTCTCTCTGCTTGTCTATGACTGTCTACATCTCTGGGTGGGAAAGGGCCACCATGGTAGGGTGAGGGCCAGCTATACATCCGGGGCAGGTTGGGCCTCGGGGGGCCCCCCTTGGACTCTATCGGTCTGGGGTAGTCCCCCCCCATGCCTGGTCTGGGTGGGTACTTGTCTGGTCTGGGTGGGTACTGGGGTATTGAGAAATCCATAGGGACATATATGTGCTGTACAGACCTCAGGGCATCCTGATATGTGATAGGCAACCTGGATGCATCAGGATAAGCACTGGCCTGTCTACGCGGATCAGATAGGTCTCGTCTAGCAGAGCCAGGGGGTTGACTTGGTGGGTACATGGAGGAGCTAAGGTAGGTATAGGAAGAACTGGCTTGGGATCTGTAATACCGAGGCCTCTCCAAGGATCTTTCAGCATACCTAGCCCTTTCCAAGCTGCTTACACTCGGCCTTCTAAAAGGGACACCTTCTTGCCACAAGGGGCCTGGCCTGAAGAAGGAGGATGCAGGGGTGCGTCCTAAACTATAGGACTTGACCTGGATGTCTGGGTTTGGGAACTTATCCCAGTAACATTTCTCTGAGACATAAGTCCTTGGGCTTTCAAAATGCTCCCATTTCTGTGACCCTAAGCTGATGGACTTCTTCAGAAATGGACGAGGCTGTCCCATGCCTGAGAGTGTTCTGCAGGGGCCGATGCTCAGAGATTTCTTCATGAATGGTGCATGGGGTTGAGGGATCTTAGAGGCTATTTTATTAGTCCTGTTGCCCTGAGAATGAAGTCTTTGGGCTTGTTCTGAAGCTGACTCTGGTTTAACGGCAAAAGTGTCAGAGTGTTTTGACACAACGTCTGCCATGCTTTTATCTGCACTAACCAACGTCTGGACTGGACTTAAACCCATTCTCGATAGTTGTTTCTCTGAGGCTGGGGTCTTTTGACTAATCAGTGGTTGTGACTGCTCATGGTTGTGATGATAACTCCCTGTGAGTTCTGAACCAGGTGATTGTTTTTTTGACCAGTCTGGAATCTCAGCTTTGTGGCTTAAATCTCTTGCTTCCACTTGCAGAGAGTATCTATAGGCTGGCTTCTCAACTGCTTCTGAAGTTCCTGCTGGACCAACAGAGTGTCTGTTTTCTAAAAAAGAAACTTTTTTTTGGCATGAACTTGTCTCAAGGTTCTTCTGCACATGAACTGCCCAGTCTTTTGGAACCACGTCTGGCTTACCTTCCAGAGAAGTCTCTGTTTGTGGCTCTACGCTTTGGCAAGTAGTGACTGTGAGTTCAGATTCATCCCCAGAGTCATCCACACTCATCTCAATGAAACCCGGGAGGCTCAAATACTCCAGAATTGCACTTGTCTGCAGTGGGGACATTTTGGGAGCCTGGTTTGTCTGCTTGTTCTTGAAAGACTCTGAGACTCTGGCAACAGAGAACTGGGACTGGTCACTATCACACTCTTCCAGAAGAGTTAAGCGGGAAATGCGACTGGGGCTGTCACTAAAAAGCGCCCTATCACTCCTTCTGGAGCGTGTCCTGACACACTCTCTCTCCTGCTCAGGGTATAACAGTGAACTCTGAGGGTCATCTCCAATCTTATCATCTCTCACTTTCCCTTTGGCCCCTGCTTTGTGGAGCTCATAGGGCAAAGTAGAATAACTAGAAGGACTCTGATTTACTCTCTCCCTAAGGTCATCTATTGTCTCTGTTTTCTCAGACAGACTATATGATGCAGTGCCTGGGTAAGGCTGAACAGGACTTGTGGCCCTTACTCGATCTGCTGAAACAGATCTGACACTTTCAGCTGCTGGCTCCAGATGCTGTGTACCATAAGCAAAGGACGATCTTGGTTTTAAGGCACCTCCCCCCGGTTGCCCATTTTCCCTCCAGCCTTCCTCAACCATAGAGCTTCTACGATACGTGTCCTGCTCTCTTTCTACAGTTCTGTCAGGATTCCTCGACCTGGCTCTGCTTCTGGCTGTTCCTCGACCAATAGGTGGGCTTTCTGATGTAGGGGAGAGCAGAGATAGAGCGGTGCATTGAGTGGCTGGGGAGCATGAGCAGTCTTCAGGTAGCGAGTCCTTCATGGCTGACCCAATGTGACATTGGTGAGGATGTTGGAACCTTGGTGTGGTGCTCTCTAAGGGGCTCTGCACTGGGATAAGGCTGTTGATAGAGTTGACTGGGCTGATGTCCCATTGGATGTAGGAGGAAGGGAGTCGGTCCATTGGGCTGCTCGTGTTCCCAAAGTAGCAGGCCCTCCTATAGTCCGACAGCTGATGGGTCTCCCCGGAAGCCCGGTGGGCTTTGGGACGTAAGGTAATGTCTTGTGGCTTCCATATAGGATCCTCAGCCCTTGAACTATCCAGTTCCCTGTTAGGGCTTTCTGCCTTTTCAGGCTGCCTTTCCTCTTTCTCCCGCTCCCTTACCCTCTGGCTGGCGGTATAGTTCTCCAGCTCCCTCTCCATCTCCTCCCTCTCTTTGGCCAACTGCAGACACTTACTGAGGTTATCCCGCTCTTGGTCACTTGTATCAATCTGTGAGACCAGTGTGCTGGCATTGGTCAGCTGGCTCTCTCCCCCCATGGGATGGTAGCCTGCTTGGTGATGCCTGTCCCTCTCCAGCTGTCTGGCTCTCCTGCCCAGGCTGGGGAAGATGTCCTCTGGGTGCCCAGCACGGTATCTTTTCAGGGAGTCACAGGCTCTCTTCTCACTGCTGTCGGAGTAGAAGCTGTCTCTCTCCAGCAGAGCCACTGAGATGCCCTGCTCGTCATCAGAGTAGAAGCAGCCGTGACGGGAGAAGTTCCTGGCCATGGCCCTCACTCTACCCGGGGAAGCAGGGGGCTTGCTGAGGTCTATAACCTCCACTGTAAGGGAGGAGTCCTTTCTCTCTCCCCTCTCAGAGCTCAAACTGCTGGACTTTGGAGAGTCTTTGAAAGATGTCTGGTTGCTCCCTGTGCCGCTATCTCCCCCATTGGTTTGGGTTTGTAGGAAGACTGTTTTCACGTTTTTCTTCATGTTGGAAATAGTAGATCCCTCTAGCAAGGGCTGGACAATGAATCGTCCATCTGGGCCTCTTGAGATGGACTCCAGAGCAGAGGGGGAGGGGGCATTACCCCCCAGGTGGCTCTCAAAGATGGTGTAGTGGGGTGGGGGAGAGGAGCTGGACAGGAGCTGACTACGCTGGTCCTGGTACTCTCCACGGCTGCCTTTATCAAAGGAGGAACGGTCAGACTGGGAAGATGAGGAGTTGGGGAAGAAAGACAGAGGAGGACACAGCTTTATCTTCAGAACGCTGTCAGGGCTGTCAGAAGGCGAGCGAGCTCTGAGGAAGAGAGAAGAGTCATAGGAGAAGTGATGAGTTCAGTTGAACAGATTAAGACAGGTTATTGCATTATTACATTATTGTCTCAAGCTTAAAAGAACAATATGTAAGGATGCATTCAGTGGCTACAAATTGCTATGCTTATTGTTATGAGTAGCAGATAAATACACCTTAATATGCAATGATTCTCAAAAAAGGGCACATAAGAATGGAAAATGGGTTGGTTAAAAAACAGCCAATGCAATGAGGGAAATATGCTGGTATGGATGGGTACTTACTCTGGAGAAGGGCTCTTCTGGAAGGCAGAGGGGAGATCTGGAGGAGGGAGAAAAGGCCAAACAATGGCACATATAAAATAAACAAAAATGCTGTCAACTGAAATAGATTAACATGCATAACATGAAAAGGAACCTAATGAAAGTTACTGAGAGCTGGTCCAGTCATCAAGGCTTTGGAAATCCAGCTTAATAGGCTTTGAAAATAATTGAGTTGCTAAATCTGTTTTTGGACATAAATTAATTATATTTACACTCATTGATTCTTGAAGAATATAACTTATACACAGTACCAGTCAAACATTTGGACACACCTACTCATAAAAAGGGTTATTTTTACTATTTTCCACATTGAAGAATAATAGTGAAGACATCAAAACTATGAAATAACACATATGGAATCATGTAGTAATCAAAAAAGTGTTTCAAAAATCTAAATATATGTTATATTTGAGATTCTTCAAAGTAGCCACCCTTTGCCTTGATGACAGCTTTGCACACCCTTTGCATTCTTTCAACCAGCTTCATGAGGTAGTCAACTGGAATACATTTCAATTAACAGGTGTTCCTTATTTAAAGTTAATTTGTGGAATTTCTTTCCTTAATGCGTTTGAGCCAATCAGTTGTGTTGTGACAAGGTATACAGACGACAGCCCTATTTGATAAAAGGCCATGTCCATATTATGTCAAGAACAGCTCAAATAAGTAAAGAGAAACGACACTCCATCATTACTTTAAGACATGAAGGTTAGCCAATACGTAAAACTTCAAGAACTTTGAAAGTTTCTTCAAGTGCAGTCGCAAAAACCATCAAGCGCTAAGATGAAACTGGCTCTCATGAGGACCGCCACAGGAAAGGAAGACCCAGAGTTACCTGTGCTGCAGAGGATAAGTTCATTAGAGTTACCAGCCTCAGTAATGTAAGCCCAAATGAATGCTTCACAGAGTTCAAGTAACAGACACATCTCAACATCAACTGTTCAGCGGAGAGTGGGTGAATCAGGCCTTCATGGTTGAATTGCTGAAAAGAAACCACTACTAAAGGACACCAATAAGAAGAAATGACTTGTCCAAGAAACACCAGCAATGGGCATTAGACCACTGGAAATCTGTCCTTTGGTCTGATAAGTCGAAATGTGATATTTTTGGTTCCAACCGCCGTGTCTTTGTGAGACGCAGAGTTGGTGAACGGATGATCTCTGCATGTGTGGTTCCCACTGTCATGACGTTGCCCTCTTTGGGTTTTCTATGTACCATCCCCCTACCTCCCCCTACTCAGGCCCTGTTTGAGCCGTCGTAAATTCCTAAGAAAATGTCCCGCCTCATGGCCACAGTATAAAGAGACAGAGTGTTTTCATGGAGAGACAAAGGAATTCTTCCACCTCACAGGACTGGAGAACCGAACAACATTTATGTTCTGGAGAAAGTATAAAAGATCGGTGAAGAATCCAGCTACGAACTGGTCCGTTTGGTACAATTCTGTGAAACTCATGAGAGACAATACGGCCACATTACCATGGCTCTGTTTATATCATAGCCTCAGTTGTGAGACTTACATCTAATGGTTGTATAAAATTAATGAATAAGGATAAAGCTATTTGGAATATGTTGGGATGCTTGTAAGATGTTAATGTGAGAGAAATGTATTTTCTGTTTAAAGTTTTACCAAGTCATCGACACGCCCCCATGAACAGACGGGACCTGGCGTCATGAGACAGCCTTTTTCTGTCCTTCCGAATATAAACCCCACCCAGGGTTTCTATCAGCAGACCAGCTTACCTCGAGAAGAGAGGGCCAAGGTTTGACCATGCATTCCTCGTTCTGAACTTTAACCATACCACGTGGTTAAACGCTTAGACTATTGATACCGACAGAATAATAACAAGTCTTTGATATTAATTACTAGTCTGCAGCTAGGAATTCGGTATCATTGAACGCGAAGACCAACGAAACATCCGTCCTATAACGACATTAATGAATGTCACTTTGAAATATCCATTCTAACCGAGAGAGAGAGAGAGAGATAGAAAAACTCTCCAACAGAACCCAACTCTCCAACAAAGATCCCGACGACACACTGAGCGTAAATATATATATTGATTGCAATTGTTCCCGAATGAGTGAGCGTTCATGTGCAAAGGATTAGCATTTCAATTGTTAATATTTATCAACTCTGTAGTGCCTTCTCAGCTGACCCACACTCCCCTTTTGTCTAACAAGCCGCCATGCCGGTTTAGCCCTCTAGGGCACATTCCTCTATCATTTCTTGTAACGATACCTACTGTTTGTTATGCATTTCTGTGAATTACTTAGATTAGTAAATAAATGATTTTAAGACAATTGATGTATGGATGACTCATAGTGAAGACTGGGTTCGTGCAGATAACCAACAATTTACGACGTTTGGAATGAGACTGACCAAGGTAAATAACACATCATTAATCAGAAGACTCAGAGATCAGATATTATGATATCTGAAAGTTATATTAGGAAAATTATAACTTTGTAATCTGAATATTTTCCTTGGTGCCCCGACCTCCTAGTTAATTACAGTTACACGATTAATCAGTTCAATCGCGTAATAATAATTACAGAGAGTTATTTGATAAACGTCTTCAGTTTAATGATGCCAAAGACACGACACCACCGTGAAGCATGGAGGATGTGTGATGGTGTGGGGGTGCTTTGCTGGTGACACTGTCGGTGATTTATTTAGAATTCAAGGCACACTTAACCAGCATGGCTACCACAGCATTCTGCAGCGATACGCCATCCCTTCTGGTTTGTGCTTAGTGGGACTATCATTTGTAGTTCAACAGGACAATGACCCAACACACCTCCAGGCTGTATAAGGGCTATTTGACCAAGAAGGAGAGTGATGAAATGCCTCATCAGATCACCTGGCCTCCACAATCACCCGACCTCAACCCAATTGAGATGGTTTTGGATGAGTTGGACCGCAGAGTGAAGGAAAAGCAGGCAACAAGATCTCAGCATATGTGGGAACTCCTTCAAGACTGTTGGAAAAGCATTCCAGGTGAAGCTGGTTGAGAGAATGCTAAGTGTGTGTAAAGCTGCCATGAAGACAAAGGGTGGCTACTTTGAAGAATCTACATTTAATTGATTTGTTTAACATTTTTTTGGTTTCTACATGATTCCATATGTGTTATTTCATAGGTTTGATGTCTTCACTATTATTCTATAATGTAGAAAATTGTAAAAATAAAGAAAAACCTTGAATGAGTAGGTGTGTCCAAACTTTTGACTGGTACTGTACATGTATGTACTCAATCAGAATCCAAAATAAATGCTTGTTTTACTCCAATGTTTGTTAATGTTGGAAATGTAAACAAACCTTGACAATAAGCTTAAAACTATAATTTTGATATCTTGGATGGTCAGTACATTGCATCAATAGCTATTTCTATGAGTGGTAACATTTCTCCAGGCCCATCTTTCAGCTTTCCATTCCTTTGTTATTGTTTCAACTGCAGATTGCCCATTTAAAGATAACCTCTAATAAAACACTTCAATGGATAGAAAGCTTGAAATTCTTTCTCTTTTAGTATCAGGGAAATGTTAGGATAATGCAGTCTTTACCATCTCTCCTCTTCCTCCGCCGATGGGCTCTTCTGTGACTCATAACACAGGCTGTCACCAAGGAGAGGATGATTGCCAGGAACAGGAAGCACACTCCACCCAACACACCAGCCAATAACGGCTCAGGGACAAACTCCAGGAAGCCTGGCCAGACAGGGTACATCTCCATGCCTGCAACCACACCAGGCACAGTGTGTTAGTAATGCACTAACAACACCATAGACAGCCATGCTTTTGGCTAACAATCAACATGTATCAACATAATGACAACTGTCAAGAGTCATGACTATCACCAAGCACAGTTGATATAACTGTTACATAATGTTTAGGGCTGTTTAGTCTTTGTCACCCCGTGATCTGTTTCACCTGTTCCTGTGATTGTCTCCACCCCTTCCAGGCGTCGCTTATTTTCTCCAGTGTATTTATCCCTGTGTTTCCTGTCTCTCTGTGCCAGTTCGTCTTGTATGTTAGTCAAGTCAACCAGTTTGTTTTTCCCCGTTCTCCTTGTGCTATTCTCTTTTTGATCGTCTACCTGATTTTGACCTCTGCCTGATCATCCTGCCTGCCCTGACCTTGATTCTGCCTGCCCTTTGGTACCTTTTGGACTCTGAACTGGTTTTGACCCTTTTGCCTGTCCATGACCATTCTCTTGCCTTACCCTATTGGATGAATAAATATTGTAAGACTCCAACCATCTGCCTCCTGTGTCTGCATCTGGGTCTCGCCTTGTGTCATGATAGTCTTAGCTTTATAACATAACCAGTGTTTCTATCATACAGTTGATCAGAGCTGGCTGTACAGTAATGATACTAACCTGTGGTGTTCACATTGACAGACTCACTGGGCTCACTCAGTAGCTTGTTACTGCGAGACACCAATCTCAGATCATAAATGCAGTCCTGAGAGGGGACAGGGGAGAGGGGAGAAGGACATGTGTTCAATAAACACAATTTTGGGCAGCATACAGGGGCTTCGAAAGTATTCACCTCCTTGGTATTTTTCCTATTTTGTTACATTACAACCTGGAATTAAAATGGATCTTTGGGGGGTTTGTATCATTTGATTAGCAAAACTTGGGTATGCATACCTATATGCATACCCCCCCCCCCCCCCCCCCCCCCAAGTCAATACTTTGTAGAGCCACCTTTTGTAGCAATTACAGCTGAAAGTCTCCTGGGGTATGTCTCTATAAGCTTGGCACATCTAGCCACTGGGATGTTTGCCCATTCTTCAAGGCAAAACTGCTCTAGCTCCTTCAAGTTGGATGGTTTCCGCTGGTGTACAGCAATCTTTAAGTCATACCACAGATTCTCAATTGGATTGAGACCTGGGCTTTGACTAGGCAATTCCAAGACATTTAAACATTTCCCCTTAAACCATTAGAGTGTTGCTTTAGCAGTATGCTTAGGGTCATTGTCCTGCAGGAAAATGAACCTCCACCCCAGTCTCAAATCTCTGGAAGACTGAAACAGGTTTCCCTCAAGAAATTCCCTTTATTTAGCACCATCCATCATTCCTTCAATTCTGACCAGTTTCCCAGTCCCTGCCAATGAAAAACATCCCCACAGCATGATGCTGCCACCACCATGCTTCACTGTGGGGATGGTATTCTCAGGGTGATGAGAGGTGTTGGGTTTGCGCCAGACATAGCATTTTCCTTGATGGCCAAAAAGCTAAATTTTAGTCTCATCTGACCAGAGTACCTTCTTCCATATGTTTGGGGAGTCTCCCACACCAAATGTGTTTGCTTATTTTTTTCTTTAAGCCATAGTTTTTTTCCGGCCACTCTTCCGTAAAGCCCAGCTCTGTGGAGTGTACAGCTTAAAGTGGTCCTATGGACAGATACTCCAATCTCCGCTGTGGAGCTTTGCAACACCTTCAGGGTTATCTTTGATCTCTTTGTTGCATCTCTGATTAATGCCTTCCTTGCCTGGTCCGTGAGTTTTGGTGGACGGCCCTCTCTTGGCAGGTTTATTGTGGTGACATATTCTTTCAATTTTTTAATAATGGATTTAATGGTGCTCCGTGGGATGTTCAAAGTTTCAGATATTTTTTATGACCTAACCCTGATCTGTACTTCTCCACAACTTTGTCCCCGACCTGTTTGGAGAGCTCCTTGGTCTTCATAGTGCCGCTTGCTTGGTGGTGCCCCATGCTTAGTGGTGTTGTAGACTCTGGGGCCTTTCAGAACAGGTGTATATATACTGAGATCATGTGACAGATTACCGTAAATTACCGTAAATTCCGGACTATAAACCGCAACTTTTTTCCCACGCTTTGAACTTCGCGGCTTAAACAATGACGCGGCCAATATATGGATTTTTCCTGCTTTCAAATTTGTTGGTCTTGACAGCGTGGAGCATTGTCAAAAAATCCACCATCATCAACAGGTTTCGAAAGGCTGGACTGCTGCGTGTTGAAGAGGGCTCAGCGGGGGATTTGCCTCCGGATGAAAGTGACGAGAGCGACAATGAAAACGATCCAATATCGGATGAAGCAATTCTGAGGCTATTCAACTCCGACACCGAAGGAGATGGTTTCAGTGCACAGGAGGAGGAAGATAGTGACCAATGACTTTCTTGGTAGGCTACTGTTTACTGCAAATTTTTTATTTTTTGTTTCAAGCCGTGTTTTGTTAAAGCCTATTTATTTTTGTTACAAGCCGTGTTTCGTTAAAGACTAATTATTTTTGTTACAAACCGTGTTTCGTTAAAGCCTATTTATTTTTGTTACAAGCTGTGTTTCGTTAAAGCCTCTGTAAAGTTCATTTGTTTCAATGTACCGGTAGGCACCTGCTGCTTATAGACATGTGCGGCTTATTTATGTTCAAAATAATATTTTTTTTTAAATTCAGTTGGTGCGGCTTATATTCAGGTGCGCTTAATAGTCCTGAAATTACGGTATGTGACTTCTGAAGGTAATTGGTTGCACCAGATCTTATTTAGGGGCTTCATAGCAAAGGGGGTGAATACATATGCACAAACCACTTTTCTGTTTTTGATTTTTTTAGAATTTTTTAAACAAGTAATTTTTTTCATTTCACTTCACCAATTTGGACTATTTTGTGTATGTCCATTACATGAAATCCAAATAAAAATCAATTTACATTACAGGTTGTAATGAAACAAAATAGGAAAAACGCCAAGGGGGTGAATACTGTTGCAAGGCACTGTATCTGAAAACACATTAAAGCTTGGAAGTCATCGTCTTCAGATTACAGTTAATGTACTTTAAAGTACTTTTTATTAGACCTCATTTATCTACTAGTTAGTGTCTTCATTCATTCTGCCAAGGTCCAGAATTATAATTGCCTCTCACCCTCAGTAATCCTTGTACCAGTAGTTCACTCTGGTTGGCCTTCACAGCGCTGTTGAGAATGACCCATTGGCCTCTGTTCCTCCGAGCCTGGAGGACATACCCAGTGAGGGGTGTGGCCTGAGACTCAGGAGCATACCACTGTAGAACAATCCCAAGCACTGTCTGATTGGCTGACAGGAACGAGGGAGGGTCGATAGTTGGTAGAGTGGTGATCACTGTCGGTGGATCTGTTGGTAGGGCTGTGGAGGAGAGACAGGATAAGATCAACAACAAACAATTTGATCAGTGTCCAATACAGACAAATGAAAGAGTGCTTTGTCAGTTAAAACTTGTACTGACCCTGCGTTCTGACAGAGGTGATTTCACTGAAGGGTCCAGAGCCCAGTTTGTTCTGAGGCAGGACACTGAACTGGTAGCTGGTGCCAGCCAGCAGCCCTGTCACCAACAGGTGGGACTTGGAGGTGGGCACTGGGAGAGATGCCCACTCATGTTTCCCTCTGGAAGCCTGCTTAACCCTGGGGCCAAGAGGGAGGGACTCAGAGATTTAAGAACCATGACAAAGAAGAGAATGGCCTGTGTCATTCTGATAAACATTGAGATTAGTTACTAACCAGATAGTAAACTTCTGAGTGTATCCTCCATCAAATCCAGGTTCCCAGGACACATTGGCCAGGTTCATCCCGGTGCTTACTGACACGAATGAGGCAGCATGCGGGCTGGTGCCTGGGGGGAAGATGAGGGAAATTTGGCATACACCAGTGGAACGGTATACC
The DNA here is from genome assembly GCF_901001165.1 of Salmo trutta. NCBI lineage: Eukaryota > Metazoa > Chordata > Actinopteri > Salmoniformes > Salmonidae > Salmo > Salmo trutta. The sequence goes on along the minus strand of NC_042983.1, from coordinate 20,916,524 downwards.
CTGTTTACCAATGTACTACAGAATGGCATGTCTTGCCATCTTACTCCATGCAGAGGTCAACTCACCCAGAACCAAGACCACAGTGCCAGTGTTGACAGTGGCCACGCGGTTGGTGGCAAGGCACTCCCAACCCCCCTGGTGGTCTTTCCTGAGAGGCTTCAGGAGGAGGGAGCCGTTGGACAGCACAGTGTATGTGGAGCGAGGAGTAGGACCAACCTATGAGTTGAGAGAGCAACAACAGAGATGAGCGTAAACAGACAGAGAGAGAGGGCTATGCTCTCTGGGGTTCCATCAGCTGTGTCTATTAGGGACACCTCACCTTGCTCCAGGTGATATTGGGAGAGGGGTCTCCATCTGCCTCACAGGGGATGACTAGCTCCCGGCCCACCTCCTGCAGGTACTCAGCACGAGGGGACACAGAAAATGAGGGCGGATCCTGCAGAGGGAAAGACAGTTTAAAGTCCATCCAGACCCACAGGCAGCAGGGTTTTCTATGACCAGGGAACAGAGGCCTGGAGACCAGCCTTACCTGCAGGATAACCTTAGTGGGTTCAGACTGACCCATGGTTCCATAGCTGTTATAGGCAGTACAGGTGTACATGCCCACTGCATCGTCATTGGCTGTGGCTATAAACACTGAGCCCTCAGAGTTCACCTTCCAGCCAGGGACCTGAGCAGACATAGACAAAAGGAGAAAACAAACATGAAATACAACAGAGATCAATGACATATATTCTATGTATTAGGATTCATGTTTCCCAGTGTGAATACCTACATTGTCAAGGTTTAAATTGTTCCCATCTTTGGTCCAGTTGACAAAGAGCATGGGGGGCTCAGCCTGGACTGGGCAGAAGATGACTCCCCTCATGCCGGTAGGTAGATACGTTTCCCTGGGCATCCGGCCCACCCGGGCAGGGTCTAAGAGAGACAAAGGAAATATATATACAGTAAGTCACTCTCCCAGAGATGGACTATAACACACAGGCCAGGAAATCAAGACATGCATAAAGTAGCCATAGTGAACCACAATTCTTACATTTGACTTTGAGGTGTGCTGAGGCAGAGGGTGGGGTCATCAGCCCATTGGTTGGTATACAGGTGTAAATCCCAGTGTCCTCTGGGACAAGACTAGGGATGAGGAGTGTGCCGTCCACTAAGATCTTCACACGGGTCTTGAGATAGCTGAGAACAAAACACACACACACATCACAACCTGGCCTTTAGTGTTTTTATAAAAATATATTATATATATATTACTCCTTTTTTTCCCCCAATTTCATGGTATCCAATTGGTAGTAGTTTGTCTTGTCTCATCGCTGCAACTCCCGTACGGACTCAGCAGAGGCGAAGGTCGATAGCCATCCTTTTTAGACAACCCAACCTAGCCGCACTGCTTCTTGACACAATGCACATCCAACCCAGAAGCCCACCGCGCCAATGTGTCGGAGGAAACGACCTGGTCAGCGTGCACTGCGCCCGGCCCGCCACAGGAGTTGCTAGTGCGCACTGAGACAAGGATATCCCTGCCGGCCAAACCCTCCCTAGCCCGGACTACGCTGGGGCAATTGTGCGTCCCCCCATGGACCTCCCGGTCGCAGCCGGCTGCGACAGAGTCTGGGCTCGAACCCATAATCTCTGGTAGCACAGCTAGCACTGCGATGCAGTGCCTTAGACCACTGCGCCACCCGGGAGGCTTGAATGTCTTCTTAGTTGCAATATGCTCCATTGTCTAAGAATTACCTGTGGTCAAAATGCTACTACTGGTATATAATTGACTCACTAACAATCGAATTAACTTGTATTGTAGAGGAAAACGATGGGCTTGGAAATGGGCTTGCAATGGGCTTGGAAACATAGATACACATCATAAGACAGTATGCTTCTCACATATCCCAGTCAATGGAGGCTCCTCAGAGAAGGAAGGGGAGGACCATCCTTTTTAGATAAAACTATACTAAATATATTCAAATGTCATTAAATACTTTATTAAACTACACTGTTTTGCAATGAATGTCTACTGTAGCCTCAACAGCACTCTGTAGGGTAGCTGTAATGACGAGGCGGTGAGTCGGAAGCAAGTGCAGGTGAAACGTTTTAATAAAACAACAAAACCAAGAACATGACACGAACATAATACAGAATGACACCTCACCAAAGGGAAGCATCAGGGAGTTTTTTTGTTTTTGTGTTGGAGGTGATGTCGGGCCCGGGTGTCAGGACCGAGGCATCAGGCTCTCACTCCTCAGCGGATCGTCAGATTTCTGCGCCTCAGCGGAGACGACCGGTTCACTCCTGATCCCCGGGATCGTCCCTCTGGTTGGCGTCCTGCGGCTGGAGCCGAATGCGCCGGGGAGGGGGTACTGTCACGTATGCTCTCTCTCCGATGCTCTAGGTCGCTATGCTCCTGCACCTCAGCTGGATCGACAGGTTCCCGCGCCTTAGCAGAGGTGACCGGTCCGCTCCTGATCCCGGGATCGTCAGCTTGGTCGGCGTCCTGCGGCTGGAGCCACTTGTCAGGGAGGGGGTACTGTCACGTGTGCTCCCTCTCCGGCCTCTAGGTCACCAGGCTGCTTGTTAAGGCGCACACCTGTCACCATCGCTAAGCGCATTAGCGCAATATGACACTCACCTGGACTCCATCACCTCCTTGATTACCTGCCCTATATATGTCACTCCCCTTGGTTCCTTCCCCATGCATCATTGTTTCTGTTTCAGTTTCATGGCTGTGCATTGTTCGTGTTTTGTATTATGTTGTGTTTATTTATTACAACACTCACTCCCTGAACTTGCTTCCCGACTATCAGCGCACATCGTTACAGTAGCGACCACCATGGTGTAGTCGGAGGACAGCTAGCTTCTGTCCTCCTCTGGGTACATTGACTTCAATACAAAACCTACGAGGCTCATGGTTCTCACCCAATTCCATAGACTTACACAGTAATTTATCTTGCGGAGGACGTCCTCCAACCTATCAGAGCTCTTGCAGCATGAACTGACATATTGTGCACCCAATCAAAGGATCAGAGAATTAATCTAGTACAGAAAACATTAGCTACAGCTAGCTAGCACTGCAGTGCATAAAATGCGGTGATTAGTTGACTCAAAGAGAGAGAAAGACAATAGTTGAACAGTTTGAACAAATTAATTTATTCGAAAATGAAGAAGCAAGAAAGAGATAGAGAGACAGATTTCTTTTTTTAAAACTTTCAGTTTCACTTACTTAGCTAGCAAATGCAGCTACAGTTGAAGTCGGAAGTTTACATACACTTAGGTCATTAAAACTCGTCTTTCAACCACTCCACAAATTTATTGATAACAAACTATAGTTTTGGCAAGTCGGTAAGGACATCTACTTTGTGCATGACACAAGTAATTTTTCTAACAATTGTTTACAGACAGATTATTTCACTTATAATTCACTGTATCACAATTCCAGTGGGTCAGAAGTTTACATACACTAAGTTGACTTGTTGAGGTCTACAGCCGTCATACCACTCAGGAAGGAGACGAAAAGTGGTGCGAAAAGTGCAAATCAATCCCAGAACAACAGCAAAGGACCTTGTGAAGATGCTGGAGGAACCAGGTACAAAAGTATCTATATCCACAGTAAAACGAGTTCTATATCGACATAACCTGTAAGGCCGCTCAGTAAGGAAGAAGCCACTGCTCCAAACCGCCATAAAAAAGCCAGACTACGGTTTGCAACTGCACATGGGGACAAAGATCGTACCTTTTGTAGAAATGTCCTCTGGTCTGATGAAACAAAAATAGAACTGTTTGGCCATAATGACCATCGTTATGTTTGGAGGAAAAAGGGGGAGGCTTGCAAGCCAAAGAACACCATCCCAACCATGAAGCATGGGGGTGGCAGCATCATGTTGTGGGGGTGCTTTGCTGCAGGAGGGACTGGTGCACTTCACAAAATAGATGGCATCATGAGGGAGGGAAATTATGTGGATATATTGAAGCAACATCTCAAGACATCAGTCAGGAAGTTAAAGCTTGGTCGCAAATGGGTCTCCAAATGGACAATGACCCCAAGTATACTTCCAAAGTTGTGGCAAAATGGCTTAAGGACAACAAAGTCAAGGTATTGGAGTGGCCATCACAAAGCCCTGACCTCAATCCTATAGAACATTTGTGGGCAGAACTGAAAAAGCGTGTGCGAGCAAGGAGGTCTACAAACCTGACTCAGTTACACTCATTTAAATTATTCTCTCTACTATTATTCGGACATTTCACATTCTTAAAATAAAGTGGTGATCCTAACTGACCTAAGACAGGGAATTTTTACTAGGATCAAATGTCAGGAATTGTGAAAAACTGAGTTTAAATGTATTTTGCTAAGGTGTATGTAAACTTCCGACTTCAACTGTAGCTAGTTTAGCCTACTCAAACACATTGCTCAAACAGAGGGATGCTATTTTAGCTAGCTGGCTTTTACTATCCAACACAACACTGGAACTCTTCCAAGTCAAGGTAAGCTTTTGGTTTTACTAATTTATTGCCATCGGGGCCTGCCGGTGTAAGTGCTAAATTGCTTACTGACTATACACTGTAACGTTACTGCATGATTGTAGAGGGTTTACTAACGCATTAGTTCTATTAGCTATGTTGATGATGATGTTGCTTTAGCTTATATGGTGACAACAATGTAGGCTGTGTGTAGCGGTTATGATATGGTTTGGCTTGGAAAGTTTTTTTTTTTGCCTGGCCACATACAGCTGATGTGTTGTGCATTGAAGTGCATTGATGTCCACAAGCGAATGGAAAAGGTGAGAGGAGGAGAGCGCATAGATGCGAGAAGGAATACAACATGGCTGCTGTGAAAGTAAACTGTGTTTACACGTGATCAGGTGTGTATTCATTCCGCCGATTCTCTTGAATAACGTTTCTTAAACGGAAGCAAACGGAATGAAACGGGGATAAGCATACCTGAATTTGTCCAACAGAAACTCTTTTTGCAACTGTTAGACTAATGATTACACCCTAGATCAGCAAGATGCAGGCAAGAGTGTGCAATGCATTATTGAATGTGTCACTGTCTGTCCATGTGTCTGTCACCTAAAAAAAATGTCTCGACCTGTGTGCACCTACATTGTACATTTTCATTTATAGGCTAGGTTGAAGCAACCTCATGATGGACATAGGGAAAATTTGAGTATAATGTACTGTAGTAGCCTAAACCTATCGCTGTCACATTGAACTGGGTGAATGGAATATGAATGACAGTTATCCAATATGCTGTAATAGAAATAAGGCCATGCTTATGAAAATAAAAAAGATTGTCCTTCGTCATCTTAAACTGCACTGACCGCCACTGATCCCAGTAGCTTCTGTAGTTTGTGTTTCTACTGTACTTTGTGTTTCTGTGCGTTTGTGTTGTAGTTTGTGTTTCTACTGTAGTTTGTGTTTCTGTGTGTGTTTGTGTTTCTACTGTAGTTTGTGTTTCTGTGTGTGTTTGTGTTGAAGTTTGTGTTTCTACTGTAGTTTGTGTGTTTACAATGTGTCAAAGTCAACTCACTCTATATGGTAGACATTCTGTCCCTGTTTCCACCACTCATAGGTGAGGTTGGAGGGATAGGCCTCAGCTTGGCACTGCAGAACTGCATCCTGGGATATGTTGAGGGTGGTGTCCTCTGGGGCGATGATGATGAGTGGAGGACCTATTTTGAAGTTGGGAGAATTTAATTACTGCATACATGTGCTTTTCTCTGGTTGTAAAACAAGTGAGTCATACTGATAAACCTTAATGATACAGGTATGCGGACACAAATAACAGTTGAGGATTTGATGTGACAAGAACAGTGCATTTATAGACCATACACCACTAGATGGAAGTGTCACAGTAGCTCTGGGCCTGTATCCACAAAGCATCTCAGAGTAAAAGTGCTTATCTAGGATCAGTTTAGCCTTTTAGATTATAATGAATAAGATTATATTGACAGATCCTAGATCAGCACTCCTACTCTGAGATGCTTTTGGGGATATGGGCCCTGATAGTAAAATGGTGACGGGGGGGAAGGCTGTCGTCTTATCGGCTCTTAACCAACCATGCTATTTTGTTTGTTTATTCGCGTTGTTCGTAACTTCTTTTGTACATAATGTTGCTGCTACCGTCTCTTATGACCGAAAAGAGCTTCTGGACATCAGAACTGCGATTGCTCACCTCAAACTTGACGAAGAGTTCTTCTTCAATGAGTCGGACGGGAGGGATTTAATACAGACACCCGACCAGGCCCAGATCCCCGTTATTTGCTGGAGAAGAAAACGCAGATTTCGCGGAAAGAGATCAGGGTGCCTTGTGAGGATCAGGCGACAAGTGGCTAATCTTCCCATGCCTTCCGTCCTGCTAGCTAATGTTCAATCGCTGGAAAATAAAGGGGACGAACTGAAAGCACGTTTATTCTACCAACGGGACATTAAAACTGTAATATCTTATGTTTCACCGAGTCGTGGCTGAACGACGACATTAAGAACATACAGCTGGCGGGTTATACACTACATCGGCAGGACAGAAAAGCAGCCTCTGGTAAGACATGGGGCGGGGGCCTGTGCATTTATGTAAACAACAGCTGGTGCACGATATCTAAGGAAGTCTCAAGGTTTTGCTCGCCTGAGGTAGAGTATCTCATGATAAGCTTTAGACCATACTATCTACCAAGAGAGTTTTCATCTGTATTTTTCGTAGCTGTCTACATACCTACACCTCAATGAGCTGTATACCGCCATAAGCAAACAGGAAAACGCTCATCCAGAGGCTGCACTCCTAGTGGCCGGGGACTTTAATGCAGGGAAACTTAAATCAGTTTTAACTAATTTCTATCAGCATGTTAATTGTGCAACCAGAGGGGAAAATATTACACCACCTTAACTTCAAGCACAGTGTAATGAGGGTCGTCTAAAGGAGACCAAGGCTTAGCGTGTATAGTGCTCATATTTACTTTTTTAATGAATACACTTTAACAAAACGACCGACAACAGTTCCGTCAGGTGACATACACTAAACAGAAAACAACTACCCACAAAAACCCAGGAAGAAAAACCCCTACTTAAATATGATCTCCAATCAGAGGCAACGAGGACCAGCTGCCTCCAATTGGAGATCAACCCCAAAAACAACAACATAGAAATAGAAAACCTAGAACACAAACATAGAAATAGAAAACATAGAAAAACACAAAACACCCCCTGTCACGCCCTGACCTACTCTACTATAGAAAATTACATCTTACTAGGGTCAGGACGTGACAGTACCCCCCCCCCCCCCAAAGGTGCAGACTCCAAATGCAACAAACCAAAAAAACAAAAAAAAAACAAAAGGGAGGGTAGGGAGGGTGATGATTGTCTATGCCGGCTCAAATGCAGTCCACCTAACCTTAACCTCCAGCATAGGAGGCGGCTCCGGTTCTGGGCGTACTCCCCACTCCACCCGTTGATCCTTCTGCTTTATTACCACCTGACTGTGAATCGTCGTCGAAGGAACCGGACTGTAGATCATTGCTGGAGGTTCCTGGCTGCGGACCGCCGCTGGAGGCTCTGGGCTGCGGACCGTCGCTGGAGGCTCCGGACTGGGGTGCGTCACTGGAGGCTCCGGACTGGGGAGCGTCGCTGGAGGCTCCGGACTGGGGAGCGTCGCTGGAAGCTCCGGACTGAGGAGTGTCGCTGGAGGCTCCGGACGGAGAAACGTCGCCGGAGGTTCCGGACTGGGAGGCGTCATACTAGGTTCCGGACTAGTGACCGTTGCTGCTGGCTCCATGCCATGGATCATCTCCACAGGTTCTGCGCCAAGGATCATCACTGGAGGCTTCTTACCATGGATTATCTCTACAGGTGTCGGCCATGAATTATTCCTACAGGCTTCGTGCCATGGTTTATCCCTACAGACTCCGGACCATTTATAATCCCTCCAGGTTTTTTGCCAAGGATTACCTCTTCAGGCTTCGTGCCATGGAATATCCCTACAGGCTCCGGGCCATGGATCATCACTAGAGGCTTAGTGCCATGGGTCATCTCTACAGGCGTCGGACCATCGATTATCACTGGAGGCTTTGTACGTGAAGCAGGAACCGGTCTCACCAGACTGGGGAGACGCACTGAGGACCGAGTGCTCAAAGCAGGCACCGGCCGTACTGGGTTATGGATGCGCACTGGAGGGAGAGTGCGAAGAACAGGCACAGGACATACTGGATTCTGGAGGCGCACTGGAGGGAGAGCACGAGGAGCAGGCACAGGACGCACTGTGCTATGGAGGCGCACTGGAGAGAGAGTGCGAGAGGCAGGCACATGCTCACCACAAAAAGCACGGGGAGTTGACTCAGGCCTCACCCCTGGCCCAGCCAAACTACCCGTGTGCCCCCCCAAAACATTTTTTGGGGGTTGCCTCTCGTTCTTCCCAGGTAGGCTCCGGTATCTCTCGATTACCAGGTCCAATTTCTCCTCTCTGTCCACTCACTATGTGACCAGGTGTCCATTTCAGCCCGGGCACGCCGCTTGATCCAATCATGGTGGGTAGTTCTGTAACGAGGGTCGTCTAAAGGAGACCAAGGCGCAGCGTGTATAGTGCTCATATTTACTTTTTTAATGAATACACTTTAACAAAACAACAAAGCGACCGACAACAGTTCCGTCAGGTGACATACACTAAACAGAAAACAACTACCCACAAAAACCCAGGAAGAAAAACCCCTACTTAAATATGATCTCCAATCAGAGGCAACGAGGACCAGCTGCCTCCAATTGGAGATCAACCCCCAAAAAAAACATAGAAATTGAAAACCTAGAACACAAACATAGAAATAGAAAACATAGAAAAACACAAAACACCCCCTGTCGCGCCCTGACCTACTCTACTATAGAAAATTACATCTTACTAGGGTCAGGACATGAAACACAGAGACACATACAAAGCTCTCCCTCGCCCTCCATTTGGCAAATCTGACCACAATTCTATCCTCCTGATTCCTGCTTACAAGCAAAAATTAAAGCAGGAAGTACCAGTGACTTGGTCTATAAAAAAAGTGGTCAGATAAAGCAGATACTAAACTACAGGACTGTTTTGTCGTCGGCTGTGGCAGGGCCTGCAAACTATTACAGACTACAAAGGGAAGCACGGCCGAGAGCTGCCCGGTAACACGAGCCTACCAGATGAGCTAAATAACTTCTATGCTCGCTTCCAGGCAAGTAACACTGAAACATGCATGAGAGCATCAGCTGTTCCGGACGACTGTGTGATCACACTCTCCGCAGCCGATGTGAGTAAGACCTTCAAACAGGTGAACATTCACAAGGCAACAGGACCAGACGGATTACCAACTGGAGAGGGTTTTCATTGACATTTTCAACCTCTCCCTCTCTGAGTCTGTAATACCAACATGTTTCAATCAGACCACCATAGTCCCTGTGCCCAAGAGCACTAAGGTAACCTGCCTAAATGACTACTGACCCGTAGCACTCACATCTGTAGCCATGAAATGCTTTGAAAGGCTGGTCATGGCTCACATCAACACCATTATCCCAGAAACCCTGGACCCACTCCAATTTGCATACCGCACCAACAGATCCACAGATGACGCAATCTCTATTGCACTCCACACTTCCCTTTCACACCTGGACAAAAGGAACACCTATGTGAGAATGCTATTCATTGACTACAGCTCAGTGTTCAACACCATAGTGCCCTCAAAGCTCATCACTAAGCTTTGGACACTGGGACTAAACACCTCCCTCTACAACTGGATCCTGGACTTCCTGACGGGCCGCCCCCAGGTGGTAAGGGTAGGTAACAACACATCCGCCACGCTGATTCTCAACACGGGAGCCCCTCAGTGGTGCGTGCTCAGTCCCCTCCTGTTCTCCCTGTTCACTCATGACTGCACGGCTAGGCACGACTCCAACACCATCATTAAGTTTGCTGATGACACAACAGTGGTAGACCTGAAGTCAGAGACCTGACCATGTGGTGCAAGGACAACAACCTCTCCATCAAAGTGATCAAGACAAAGGAGATGATTGTGGACTACAGGAAAAGGAGGACCGAGCACGCCCCCATTCTCATCGATGGGGCTACAGTGGAGCAGGTTGAGAGCTTCAAGTTCCTTGGTGTCCACATCACCAACAAACTAATATGGTCCAAGCACACCAAGATAGTCGAGAAGAAGACACAACAAAACCTATTCCCCCTCAGGAGACTGAAAAGATTTGGCATGGGTCCTCAGATCCTCAAAAGGTTTTACAGCTGCACCGTCGAGAGTATCACTGCCTGGTATGGCAACTGCTCCGCCTCCGACCGCAAGGCACTACAGAGGGTAGTGCGTACGGCCCAGTACATCACCGGGGCCAAGCTTCCTGCCATCCAGAACCTCCATACCTGGCGGTGTCAGAGGAAGGCCCTAAAAATTGTCAAAGACTCCAGCCACTGTTCTTTCTGCTAGCGCACGGCAAGCGGTATCGAAGTGCCAAGTCTAGGTCCAAGAGGCTCATAAATAGCTTCTACCCTCAAGCAATAAGACTCCTCAACAGCTAATCAAATGGCTACCCAGACTATTTTCCCAGAAAACATATGTGCTTTAAGTTGGCTTTCTGTTAAACTAAAGGCAGAGGCTGCGGATCCGTAGGTAACCGCCCTATCCCAGCCCCCTGGAACCCTTTTCCCCAGGAACACGCATTCAGCAGGATGCAACGTTTTGGAACGTTCAGAGAGAAATATGTGTTGTAGAACAAACATGCCTCTCTGACATGTTGAACAAGGAATCACGTAGGCTCTATTCATGGCATTCCTATCTGCAATGTTCAACAACATTTGGCTACTGAACGTGGCCCAGAGCTGAAGTTTTCCGAATCACGTTCTGTGCACGTGTTTCTTTACCTCTAATTTAGGCACACATTTTTGTGGTCAAGTTTTACAGGTGAAAAATTGTAAGCTGACATATGGAATTGTTTTAAGAAGGTCCTACCATGGATACTTTAGCTATTTGATTTTGAATTTTAGGACACCTTTAGGTATCAAATGTATAAATTATTTGTTAAAATATTGAATTTGGCCTTAACCACTATAGCCCATAGAAACACATTGAATAACACATTCCTAAATGGCCAAAAATATATATATAAATCCTAATGAATATATATATATTCGTATAATTATTATATATATACGAATTGAGGATGTTCTTTTATTTCTTTTATTTATTTATCCGTTATTTTACCAGGTAAGTTGACTGAGAACACATTCTCATTTACAGTTCTGAGGGCAAAAGGGGGTGCAACTCAATGTTAGGAAGGTATTCCTAATGTTTTGTACACTCAGTGTATGTGTTTGCTAATACCCTGAAATCTTGGTTACAGAAATTATGTAGCAAAAATGTAAGTGTAGGGAGAAGACAAGCACACTAGGTGGAGACAGAAATCTTTGTGTGGTCATTGTAGGCTCTTTCTCCCTTTCTCCAGGCTCCTCTCCAATGAGAGACATACAGTGGTGAGAAAGACAGGGGTACTGAATCCTGGTGTTCCTAATGTTAGGAACATTGATTCAGCTTTGATCTAACTTTATTAAACGACCACCATTCGTCAGAGTAGCCTGTTCTCTATGAGTAAAGTAGGGAATCCCATACATGCGCAGAAGCTTCAGGACCTTTAGCTGACGGGAAGAGGGGGTCCAGAAAAGATGTATCCTCAGCCACTCCGTAAACTAAATGGTCAGTAAACTAAATGGTTTGTCTTCTTGACCAGACCTAAGGTTTTAAGGATTAATGTATGAACCTTTAGGGGTTAATACATTGGAGACCCTTAAGGTGAGCGAACTGAGCTGATTGGGCTTATGAGAAGTCCGCAGAGTCTCCCAGATGGTTAGAAGATAGTCAGACTGACCTTTGACCTGCAACTGGGTAGTATGGGTCAGATTCCCCTCCGAGTTGGACACATGACATTTATACATTCCTGATGTCTCTCTGGTGATGGGAGCCAAAGATAAGGTGCCATTGAGCACCTGTGAGAGAGGGAGGGAGAGAGAAAGAGATTGCAGATGCTTTGAATCATGACCAACATCTTCATCCAACAACAGCAAACAGAATCTTTTCTACATACCACCATCTTTTCACCATTCTCAATTGGGGCCTCATCTTTATGCCAGATAACAGTTGGTCGAGGGTTACCATGGGCACCACAGCTGAGGGTCAGGGAGTCCCCTAGCAGGACTTCCACAAAGGTAGGCGGAGTCTTGATAAATACAGGTGGGGCTGCAGGGGGAAAATTAGATGATCTTCAAACAAATGTAACACAATTCTCTAGTTAGTTAATTAACTACTAATGGGAAACTATGAATTATGTTACTGCTATATCTGTAAGCTAGTCGTGGCCTCTGATCACCCAAACATGTTGAGTAACCAGGTACGTTACATGGATGTAACACAATACTTGCCCTGATGATATCCTATTTGATGCGTAAGGGAGGAAAAAAATAAGACAAGATGGACAAATGGAAAGAAAGAGAGGATGAGAGGTAGATAGTAAATTGGAGTGGCATGTGTTTTGATATGTGTGTGAATGGGAAAACAGAATAGGAAAAGGAGAGAAGGAGAGAGTGACAGTAGGAGGAGAGAAGGATGCAGGACAAGAGAAACACTTGAACACAAAACATTGTTTTCCCTTTAGCCTCCACTATCCTGGTGAAGTCACGTGCACTGTCTACGTCCCCTGTGGCGAGACGAGACGTGTCGTGAGCACTGTGTAAAACACTGAGCATTATGCAACAACAACTCATACACTGAAAAAAGACTCCATATGAAGATAAACAGGAGAGGGACATGCTGAGGATGTTGAGGATATTCTAAAGGGAAAACACTGATGGTTGTGGGCAGTTAGAGGATGACATGTCCTGTAGGCCACAGAGACCCACTGAGCTGCACCTGTGATGGAGAGGAAGGTCCAGGTGCCGTTGCGGAACTCGTCTGTGGTGCAGTCTAGGAGCAGGATGCGACACTCGAACCAGCCCTCGTCCTCCAGGCTCAGCCCCTCCACCAGCAGCGAGGCCCCCCGGGTCAGAGACACACGGCCTGGGCACAGAGAGAGACAGAGAGCCCCCAGGGTCAGAACATACAACCAGACTAGCAGAGTCAGCACATGCAGGCAGTGGGCTTACCAAGCAGAGGACACAGGCATCCAGTGTCACAAAAGGCCACAGGCAAAGTCAAACCTCATGGGTTTTCAGGACATCAACTATACTGTCCCATAAAGTTTGCTGTGAGTTAGTATCAAATAATCAATTATACATTACTTAAATTCCCCAAAGGGTTTAGGACTCAGGACTTTTCGGTCTGCTTAATGGAATATATGGAATGACATAAATGCCAAACAGAGAATGTAATTTAAAGAGAAGCCAGAGACCTTGGGTTAGGGAAGTACAAACACATGATTCAATTGTGACAAGCAGAGCAAGATTCTAGTTGAGAAAGATTTACTATATTTAGACTTCTCGTTGTGTACAATATGGAGAGTGATGAAGAGAATAGATAAAAAAGGGTAAAGGCAGTTTGGTACCAATACCAACAAATCAACACTAGAGAGAAGCTCTTATCAATGTCAAAATGTCACCAGATTCCACCGGAATCTGAAGATTTGTTTTGAAATGTACCACCTGTTTTTGTTTATCATGGAGGAACATATGGCAGAGAGGGAAACTGTGGAAAGCGGAAGACACTTTATGAAGTCCTCTCTCCCCCCCACCTCCTTCCAAACACACGTCTCTCTATCTCACACCCCGCCCCTCTCTTTTTCTTTCTACTTCTTACAACTCCTTGTCGGGCTTTGAAACGTGATCTTTTGGTTGCCTGGTGACTGAAGCCTGGTTTTCAGGGTACTAAGTTACCCGTCTTTCCCCACCCCCTCCTTTTATTCAGTCTCTCAATGAACTCTTTTTTCCCCAAATGCAGGGTTTTAAATGATAGGAGGATGTTTATAGTAAATCAGTGGAAAACTCATGCTTTTAGCAGGCAACAGCCAAGCAGTTTTAAAATAAACAGAGCAGTCACAGAGAAACCTCATGCATCCCCTCAGAACAAAACAAACGTACCCAATGAGTTACTCATAAATGTAAGTTAATAATGTTTGGAGCTATAAATGAGCAGAGGAGGAAGCCCTTGGCTTTTAAACACAAGAAATATACATATTTTTCAAGGTGGAACAAGTTAAACCAATTAACCCTCTGACAAGTAATAGGGAAAGGGAAAGGGGGATACCTAGCCAGTTGTACAACTGAATGCCTTCATATGATAATGTCTGATAAATGCTTAGGCTTTATAAACCTCTGTAGTAAGCAATTGTAGTAGATAACCAATGCAATTCTACAGCCTGCAGAATCTAGAATAAAGACTGTAGACACCTTGTACACTAAATCCTATGATTGACAACACAATGTGTAAAAAGCCCCTATTTGAAGAAAAAAAAGCCCCTAGTTTGTTCATTGAATAAGCATGAGAATAGAGACGGAGTAGCATCCTCATCATTGAATCTTTTCACGACCCTTGTACTTCAGCTCCTGAGGTCATTTCACCAGGGTGTTGAATGACAGAAAAGATTTATTGAATTTACTTCAACTTTGAAATTATGCCAAAAAACATCAGAGGAAAACAGCATCTATTCAGCTGTCCAGGATGTTTTCCTTTCAGACAGCAGTGGCCGGAGGTAGCCTTGTGATTAATTAAGCAAAATACACCCACAGCCTTGAGGCTTCAGTGTGAAACACCACACTGTGTTTAAAAAGGGATTACAATGAGTAACAATTAACCCCACATTCCTGAGAGGGGCTGTTGTTTTGGTTAATAGTAAGGTATGCTTGCAGAGGTAATGATTGTCTGACCTTCTTCAACACAGACCCAATCATTACTGGGCGGCTCTCAGTTTGTGCTTACAAAAAAAGGTACCTCTGATCCCAGGTCAGTGTTTTTAGGAGAGCTGATAGGACACTCAGAGAAAGGAAATGTGTGCTGAAATGATAACAGGTGTATCAAAGACTTCAGGCATTGGCTGTTATCTCAAAGTGAGGGATCCTCCCTGAGCTGCCTATTTCCTATACAGACTTTTTCCCAAACAGCAATGGAATTAACTCCACACCCAGTGCACTGGAGAAAAACTATCATGTGTAACACTTCACACACACTCTCACACCTAATCCCTTTGTGGCTAAAAATGCTGAGGGACATTTTAAATTCATTAAGATTACCAGCACCTCTAAGAATGATTAAGAATCAAACACAAACCAAGGAATTCCCAATGGCCAAATAAATCTAAATACTGACATGCAAGCATGAGCGTGCACAGCATATGAGTTGATTTTCAAAACCTTGAGTGTGCAGTTCCAACTGGCTCACCACTGGGGAATTTTTTGTTGGACTATCAAACACTTAACTTTCTTGCTCCCCTCCTGCCTGTCCATCACTACAAAGGGAAGGCAACTCCCCCACACCACCCCTCGTAATTCTCTCAAATTACCATAGTGATGAAACCAAGAATACCCAGGGCTGGGAGTTTGGATTTGAATTCAGTTGCTGTGGAAACGGGGAGCGACGGGGGTAAAACACTGGGAAGGGAGGGCCAATCACAGGGGGTGGGTTTGTGCCTGTGATTCAAAAAAGTACACATGGAAGAAAACATGTTTGGATTGAAATAATGGGTAAATGGCTTGTGACCGATCCAGCAGTAGGAAATGGAGACAGTGGGTGCATTCTTAAATTCACTCTGGCTACCTACTCCGATTTCAGAGCACTCTCGTCTGAGTGTGCCAGAGCGCAGAATAACTGACAAATTTACGAACGCTCAACACCCATTGAATATGGCTGGTGTCAGTAAACGTCGGCAAAAAAAAGCGTAATTCAATTGTTGTCAGCAGCAGATCTTGATAATGCTCTGGATAACATAAAAACAGCCTAACCAGCACTGCTAGGGCAAGTAAAATGGTCAGAGTGAGGTGTTCTCTCATTTGTGTCTGGAAGTAGCTAGCAAGCTAGCCAACGTTAGCCAGTTAGCTTCGGTACTTGACTGCAGTTGTGAGGCCAGAATGCTCGGATCAACCCTACTCCTCGACCAGAGCGTCCAGTGTGCGCTCTGAACGCGCCGAGAGTGAAATGCTCTGAATTTACGAACAGACAATCCTACAACGCTCTGAATTTACGAACGCCCAGGGGGCACTCTGAGCGCACTCTGGCACTCCAGATTGAATTTACGAACGCACCCAGTGTGAGAGATAAAAGAGAGCCAGAGAGAGAAAAGCATGTTTTCATTCAAATCTGAGGTCAGACAATAGTGACAAATGCAGTTTTATTTTAATTATTTGTCTAGCCATGGATGGTCCCAAAAGGCAAAATTGCTTCCATTCATAAAAACCAAATCAGAATAAGATAAAAAATAAATATGTGCCCTGTAAATGATTGCTTTTGTTAAGATGGACAGATGGGTCACTACCACATGATTTAAAATAATGTTCCAAATTAAAGGTGTGGACAATTTCCAAACCATCCCAACTCGAAATAAAAATATGGGGATCTGAATACTCATCAAAGATGACCAAGTATTGATGAAAATTGTTAAACGGCTCATCGCTGCATTCCACAAGGACAGATTATGGCGAGGTTATAGAAGGTATTTGGATCAATAATCCACCGACTACTACCAATGAGTGAGACCTCACTGACCTCAGTGAGCCTGTAACACTCCAGCAGACACATTCATTACTCCCACTTGGCCTGCATTAACACAATATCTTGAGGTCCTCCTATACACTAGTCTCTATGGAGCACAGAGACAGAGAAACACTAGCTGCTCCTTTTTCCTGTCTATTCTCCTCACTGTTTTTCCACCCCCAGATATCACATGACGACTTCAGTCTACCTTACAACGAGCTGCTATTCTGACAGGTCTGGCTGGTGTGCAGTGAAGGGTGCATAATGGAAACTCTAATGCACCCGTTCAGTTCAGCGTTCCCCTCTAAGACGCACCACCCTCTTCACATTAGCCAGAGTCAGGTTCTCCCCCAGTGGGTGGCAGGTTAAAAATCACTCAGCTCTTTCTGAGCTGCACCGCTCACTGCACTGCCAGAGAACTGCCTGTACTCTGACAACAGTTTTTATGTAACCATGGCCTGGGGTTTTAATATACAAGGAGGCTCTCTGTAATGTACTGCATTGTGTTTAAAATCACTGTGTGCTCCCATGCTTACTTTAGGGAAACTGGTGTTAAATCGTATTAATTTTACCCACATAATTCCATTCAAGCTGGGTGTCACACATATGGAAGTCAACACTTCCGATGCAGTGATTGTGTGGCAAATGCTGTTCATTGTGGTCCATGCAGCCTCTCAGCGTTAAATCTCTGGGATAATGTTCTATTGTTCGGAGGAAATGGAATGGACATGTGATTGTTGCAGTGGTGGTTCCCACTGCTGCGTAATTACATGTTGTAATGCACGGGGATATACAGAATTTCATATGCTACAATTAATAGCGGCACCTATGGAGGAAGACAGATCATTCTGTTTAAAGAGGCCTCCGTTTTGTTTTTCTTTGTCCGTTCCGTATGTGTTTAAGGGAGACGGGCAGAGGTGCATTGTGGGATGTGTTTTGATTTGAATACAATCATAAGTCTGGGGCCAGCCCCCAGCCCCTGACAGCCCACCCCTCCCTTCCCCCCCAAATTTCCCTCTTCAATCCTCCTCTCCCCTAATCAGTTTAACCCTCTTATGAATAGCTCTTTGTCAAGCAATAGATTACAGTTAACTCAGTCCCTCTCTCTCTGTCCGGCTGTTTTAACCCTTGCACCAGCAAGCACGTTCCGCTCACATGGTCAAGCCACTGCAGCAGTGAGTGACACATCCAAACCTCAGCCCCATCCAACTTGGCCAACTACAGAATGGCCCTCCATGCCTGAATCAGAAAACAAGCAATTTAGAAGCAACAAGTCAACCATGGTCTACTGCATTCAAATCTGTGACAAAGCATGGAAGTGTCAATGTACCAATGCCTGTTTTTAATGACACTGTATTTGAAATATACTAACATACTGTATGACTTAGAAATTACCATGTGCAGGTGTTCATGCATGTGTGAGTTTATGAGCCCTTTTGTATTCCATACATGATGTACAGTACTGGTAAATAATTGACAGATGCTGCATTTGTTCTGCTCATTCGTTCAAATGAAATCAAGCTTTATTTATACAGCACATTTCAGACATGGAATTTGTATTAAGGCAATTCTAACATTTTTAAAAACATTACAATACATTCATAAGATACTAAGTGTGTGCCCTCAGGCCCATACTCCACTACCACATATCTAAAACACAAAATCAAGGTGTATGTGTGTATTGTGCGTATGTTATCATGTGTGTGTATGCATGTCTCTGTGCCTATGTTTGTGTTGCGTCATAGTCACGGCTGTTCCGTAAGGTGCATTTTTATCTGTTTTTAAAATCTGATTCTACTGCTTGCATCAGTTACCTGATGTGGAATAGAGTTCCATGTAGTCATGGCTCTATGTAGTACTGTGCGCCTCCCATAGTCTGTTCTGGACTTGGGGACTGTGAACAGACTTCTGGTGGTATATCTTGTGGGGTATGCATGGGTGTCTGAGCTGTATGCTAGTCGTTTAAACAGACAACTTGGTGCTTTCAACATGTCAATACCTCTCACAAATACAAGTAGTGATGAAGTCAATCTCTCCTCTAGAGATTGACATGCATATTATTAATGTTTGCTCTCTGTGTACATCCAAGGGCCAGCTGTGCTGCCCTGTTCTGAGCCAATTGCAATTTTCTTAAGTCCCTCTTTGTGCCACACGTCTGAACAGTAGTCCAGGTGCGACAAAACTAAAGCCTGTAGGACTTGCCTTGTTGATAGTGCTATTAAGAAGGCAGAGTAACGCTTTAATATGGACAGATTTCTCCCTATCTTAGCTACTGTTGTATCAATATGTTTTGACCATGACAGTTTACAATCCAGGGTTACTACAAGCAGTTTAGTCACCTCAACCTGTTCAATTTCCACATTATTTATTATAATACTTAGTTGAGGTTTAGGGTTTACTGAATGATCTGTCCCAAATACAATGCTTTTAGTTTTTGAAATATTTAGGACAAACTTATTGAAACCAACTGCAGCTCTTTGTTAAGTGTTTCAGTCATTTCAGTTGCTGTAGTAGCTGGTGTTGAGTCATCCGCATACAAAGACGCACTGGCTTTACTCAGTCAGTGGCATGTCATTAGTAAATATTGAAAAAAGTAAGGGGCCTAGACAGCTGCCCTGAGGAATTCCTGGTTCTACCTGGATTATGTTGGCTTCCATTAAAGAACACCCTCTGTGTTCTGTTAGACAGGTAACTCTTTATCCACAATATAGCAGGGGGTGTAAAGCCATAACACATACGTTTTTCCAGCTGCAGACTATGATCGATAATGTCAAAAGCCGCACTGAAGTCTAACAAAACAGCCCCCACAATCTTTTATCATCAATTTCTCTCGGCCAATCATCAGTAATTTGTGTAAGTGCTGTGCTTGTTGAATATCATTCCCTATAAGCATGCTGAAAGTCTGTTGTCAATTTGTTTACTGTAAATTAGCATTGTACCTGGTCAAAACCATTTTTTCCAAAACTTTACTAAGGGTTGGTAACAGGCTGATTGGTCAGCTATTTGAGCCAGTAAAGGGGGCTTTACTATTAGACATTTTTACATTTTAGTCATTTAGCAGACGCTCTTATCCAGAGCGACTTACAGTAGTGAATGCATACATTTCATTTCATACATTTTTTTTTCCTGTGCTGGCCCCCAGCACATACATTTTTTTTTCCTGTGTGAGTATAACAGAACTCATATGGCAGGCAAAAAAACGGAGACAAATTGAATCAGGAAGTGGGAGAAATTAGAAATGTAGTTTTTCTTTTGAATCCCTTGAAAAACTACAGTGACATAGGATTTACGTTGCACCTCCTAACTCTTCCATTGGCTGTCAACAATCTTTAGGAACTGGTTTTATCCGTCACCTGTTACCGGGCAGAAAATTGTGGCTCAGTCAATCACTGGCCAGTCTGAGGACAGGTGTCTTATGACACATGACTTCGTTGTTTTTTTATTTTTCTTCTGGGATGAACACCTATTGCCCGGTTGTAAAATTATCGCAATTTTACGTTAAAAAAGACCCTAAAGGATTGATTGTAAACATCGTTTGACGTGTTTCTACAAACGGTAATGGAACTTTGAACATTTCGTCTATGGATTTGCGTCCACGCCACATGGCATTGTAAAGTGTTCTGGATGGGTCAACAAAACGGACGGATTTGGACATAAATGATGGACTTTGCAGAACAAATGAACATTTCTTGTGGAAGTGGGTGCCCATCCGAGTGCATTCCGCCGAAGATCAGCAAAGGTAAGTAAATATTTCGAACATATTTTTAGAGATTTGTCGACGTCGTGGTTGTAGGCTAACTGTATAGCTTAGAATTGAAGGCTAAGTTCTGTACTCAGAATATTGAACAATGTGCTTTTTCTGTAAAGTTATTTTGAAATCTGACAAAGTGTTTGCATAAAGGAGTAGATTATCTCTAATTCTTTAAATAATTGTTATACATTTTGTCAACGTGTATGAGTTCATCTGTAAATTAAACATTTTCTGAACGTCACGCGCCAATGTAAAAATTGGGGTTTTGGATATAAATATAAACTTGATCGAACAAAAAATGCATGTGTTGTCTAACATGATGTCCTAGGAGTGTCATCTGATGAAGATTGTCAAAGGTTAGTGCTTAATTTTAGCTGTATATCTGGTTTTGTCATGGCTATCCGTGCTTGGAAAATTGCTTTTTTTTTGCTAAGGTGCTATGCTAAAATAATCTAATGTTTTGCTTTCACCGTAAAGCCTTTTTGAAATCGGACAATGTGATTGGATTAACGAGTAGAGTATCTTTAAAATGCCGTATAATACTTGAATTTTAATTTTGAGATTATTTTGTTTTGAATTTCGCGCCATGCTATCTCACTGGTTGTTGTCCAACCAATCCCTTTAGCAGGATTGTATCCTCTAGAGGTTAAAGAAGGACTTCACACAAAAGCTCCCAGGCAGCACAATACTGGGCCTGATCTCATTCCCCCTGCTCTGATTCCAGGCCCATGGGACACACCTACAGCGCTGTGAGATGAAGTAACAGAACCTTTGTCCTGACGGAGTAACTTAGAGCTGGAGAACATGAGATCCACGGGTCTAGCCTGCATTCTTCTCATATTGTGTCACTGTTTGGCAAACGTCTCCCTGGTCCAGTTTTAGTAGAAATACAGATTGCTGCTGGATCATGTGGGTCAGCCTCAGCTGCCACCTCTCTGTTTGGCTCTCTCCTGGCTGAGTTGGTCGAATAGGGTCATGTTTAGTAAGGCGTTGTTGACCAACGTAAAATGTCAATTCCAATTAAAAGATGGTGGAGGAACAAGGCTCATTAATTGAGGTTCTTTAATGTGTGTATTTGTATGAGGGCGAAACAAGGCCATGACTCCCCCAGTGTTCACGGCTCACACTGAGACAGAATGATGGGGGCCTGCTGGGCTGAGTCTGGGGTTTTGCCTCTGTCGTTCTACCCCCAGGAGGGTGTGCCCTCCACACCGTCTCCACTCATTTACTTCAGCGGAGAGGACACATTTGATCTGCCCTTTTTAGAGTAAGTGTCCCTGACAGCGCGGCCAGTGAATGGAGACTCACAGGCCAGCCTGGACTAACACATTTCCTCAAAAAGCACAACTCCAACAGACTTCACTAGCCGAGTTGACTCTACTTCAGTATTTCAGTGACTATTTATTTGTCTCTTCCTCTTTGTTCTCAGGTGATTGATGTTCAGCCCTCCAGGGCATGTTTAGAAAAGAGACATGGAGGAAGAAGTATGTGGCACTGGGCATCCTCCTTCAAAATGGTTTCTCTCCAGAAATAAAAGATTTGCAGAGCAGCCTGCACAAGTAATCTGTCTGTTTCAGAACGAATGGCTTCTAATGGGGTCAACAGAAGGACATTACTCTGTGGCACAGACACAGACACAGCAAGCACTCCTCAAGCACTCACTGTAATCTGAAATACACTTGATATCCTATCTGAACAATTAGAGATTAAACGTATTACTTTATTATACCCCCATCCAAGATAACGCTTCCTCTCATTCTTTCATGAGACACTATTAGACTGGCGGATGGCGTCAGTGCAAGATTGTACATGAGAGATAGAGCAGTCTTATAAGCTCTTAATAAGGATGAAAAAAAGTTAGGCATTTCTAAAAAGTTGTGTTGCGCTTGTTTGTCCCTGAGTATAGACAGCTTGAGACAAAGATCAGGAAGTGGTTGTGTTTCATACTGTCTAGTGAGGTGGGGCTGTGGTTCAATCTGAAATCCCCCATACATTTTAATTTGATGGTAGAATACATTAGATCTGCAGTGCTGATACGCTTCACATGTTGCCATCTGCCTCAAGAAGGAGAGCCGAGAGGATATGAGGCAGACAGGGGTTAAGCAGACCCCAGACACACAGAGAGGGAGAATATCCCTCATCAAAACCAAGTCCTTTTTGATTTCTAACAAACCGTTAGATTGTTGTTGTTACTTTTCTGTTGTTTTTACCCCCATAGCCTCAGTGATGAATTATGGGTTATGCTGCATCACATGATTGCCTTAAAACAATAACACTGGGGTTTATGGGTGGGTCAGAAAGACGGCCAGACATCTGTTGGTTAGTGCTCTTCCGGCCATTCCTGAATTGTCAGACCCTGGTCGGTGTCCAGTGCATGCCAGAGTCCATTTGATCTTTAGTGTGATAGCTGAAATCATCTACTGATTGTTTTAAAGTGAAAACCAACTGTAGGTGGACTTGAAAGGCTTCCTGCCAGGTTCAGTGACCTAGATGAGAGGATATGGGATTTTGGAGGCACAAGTACTGGCGTGGGCTCCGTCAGAGGAAGGGGTGGATGTGATATAGACCTTTTGTCTTTTGTTCTCTGAGAGACAATGACTGGATTATGGTACTCTAGGCAAGAAAACTCTATTATTCCATATACTTCCTTCATTCTCCTTACAGCAAAGCAACCTCTTCACTGGGTCACCCCTCTGAATACCAATAAAAAACTGTCATCAGACCACCAGCCCCCACCCCACCCAAGCCTGCCTCAATTCAACAATACCCCCCCCCCCCCTCCCCGCATGCACACACAAAAACACACAAACATACACACATACATATGCACACACCCACACACAGCCCCGTCTGTCATCCCACCCCCCTGACTGATCCATTAACATATTTCCGTCCTCACCCAGGCCCTGCCCCAGTCCCCTGCCCCGGTACTATGGAGGCCCTACCACACACCCAGACACACAGTGTAATTACAGGGCTCTTGTTTGGGTGGATTACCTATTTGGGGTATTCTCACCACTGAAACCCCCCAGCATTCATAAATACCATTGTAGCCCCCTTCCCCACCCCCACTCAAAACAAAACAGCTGTACTTAAAGCACATTCCCAGCCAGCTACTAGTGAGAGGAAAGAAAGGCTCAAAGGAAGGTAATTGAAAGTTGTTTTAAGACAATGTGACCTTATTGCACAGAATCTCTTCAGATATAATCAGAGAAATGCGTCTTTTTCAGGTCCTTGTCTTGAGGTTAAACTCTCCTTTGTCCTTCTCCCATACGATACACTGAGGAATGTAGAGACTGCACTGGGGTGTTGTATGCAGGCAAATGGCTCCCAATAAACCAACAGGACAAAAGATTCAATTGCACCAGGACTCAAAGTGAGACCCAAAAGGTTCAAATGTTCAGCCATGTTGTGTAACTGCAATTGCCACAGGGTATTTGCTATGCATTGTGTAATTTGAAAGAAGCAGTGATAAGACATAGATCTGGGACAAGAGGACTCACCCTTGTAGTTGGGATGCACACGTGGTGCGTACACTCCGAATTTGATGAGGATGGGAACATTGTAACCCAGACGAACCCACTCCACCACGTGCAGCGGGAACAAGTTTGGGGTGGTTACTCCTGTAGAAAGGGGGGTAAGACTGCAACCTAGCTCTGCAGTCCCCCCAACCCTGGCTCGGACCACCGCCTCCACACCCTGGGATGTACCTGAGGAGAAAGCACACAGGTTGCAATAATACCATGGTGGTAGGCTGAGCATGACTGGTGAATCGGCAGTAAAACATGTTGATGCCTGAATAGTCAACATTCAACATCCACATGTGGATCTGTTCCACATAGGTTTGAGTCTCATGCAGAGCCAGATACATGCTCAGTTTTCTCCAAAATGCATTCTGTGGAATTTCTGATTACACATTCCAGGAAGATATTGAGTAAATATTCACTTGATTTTTTGCAGGGCCGAGAACCGATGATAAAATTGTTTAGCAGCCAGCATCAGCTTGGCTCCTTTATGAGAGGGAAGGTGAGGACAAAGACAGGAGAAACAAGGCTAAACCCAAAAGGCAAGGATGGAAAAAACTGGAAGGACATTGAGAAACTAACAAGCAGTAAAGGATAAGAGATTAGAGTAGATAGCATAAACACATTTAAATGTCAATAAATATTGGATGTCAGCCTGCATATTTCCAATGACTGTGTTAATCTCCAGAGTATGCTTAGTTTAAAACAGACATACAGAGGCCATGTAAAACAATGACACTCCATTTGGTGACAAGACCGCTGGACTGCAACTCTTTAAACATGTTTCAATTCCATTAACGACACCTGGGCCAGAGCCTGAGAGCCTGTGCCTGCAGCTGAGTGCCTGGCAGTGTTGTGTTGTCTCTGTACCTCGTCTGGCCTAGTGATTAAGCACTAATCTCAAAGGGGACACTCCCTGATAGAGGGCAGGGCAGCAGGCCCCTCACTGCTCCCTCCCACTCCACCACCCCCTGGGGTCCACACATGGCCTGCACTCCACAAAACTCCCCTCCCCCGAGAAGCGTGCCTTTGGGATGGGGCCAGTATAAATCCCAGATTGATCTAAATCCGCATCCGTAGATATATTTTAGTAGGATTTCACCCCATTCCCTTGTACACACTTGTGTCTAGACCCCCAGACCCCCTCCTCATCACTTTCCCCAATCCAGGCCATGTGTATATAGTGGCAGATGTCAGAGATTTATCAGTATGATGCTGTGAATCATATGTTCTAGGGAATACATTCAGAAAATTCCACTGGCCAGTACATGAAAGTCAAGGGCTATGTGAACAATGTGAACAATGAATCTAAAGAGAGTGGTATAAACTACAGAGGAAAATACATTGGTAGTTAAGGGTAGAAAAGGATGCAGAGAGACAGAAACGGTGAGAGGAAGATAGTGAATTGGATGAGAGTTTTTCTCTAGAGGTACATTTTACATGATACGTTTTTACGGTGTATAACTTAACTACAGTGTTGCACCATTGTAATACAAATGTATGAAGTGAATTACTTGGGTAGCTAGGAGAGCAAGGCAGGTGTAAGGAGAGAAACCAAGAAAAATGTGATGAGCATAGCAAATCTTCCCAGATGTACAGTATGATACTTACGCAGCAGACAGAGGGCAACAACAGTGGTGACACCCAGAAGCCACAGTCTCTCCAATCCCATGGCCGTCCCTCACACACCTTCACACATCTCCCAACCTGAAAACACAGAAACACACACATTCAATTCAAACCTCTGACATACAGTAACACACAGCCTTCAATACTGTACAAGGACCTTCTCACTGCATCTGGCATCAGACAAGACCAAGGTAATCGTCCAAGTTAACATCAACCCTAAAGTATTTCATAATCCCTACTTTAAACTGCATTCCAGTCTGTTGATCACTTGATAACTGACTGTATTCCGTAAATAATCTTTGCATACTGCACAATGTGATGCCTGATCTGTGGTTGGGATTTGGGAAACATGCTTATTCAAACTAGCATTGGGAGGGGAAATATTTCCTCTGAGTGGACATCATGCCCTGTTTGTGTGTGTGTGTGTGTGTGTGTGTGTGTCCCTGTCACTGATACGGTCAAAGAGATTTACCTTCTGCCTCTGATTGGTTCAGCTCATACCGTAGGTCTCGTATCATGCTAACTGGGCTTAAAGCTATAGACACGTGACACGTGCAAGAGGAAAACACCAGCGACATCTCTGTTTACTGATTGGCTATCTCATCCTGGAATATACAAGGTCTGAGGTCATCTACCTTTGGCCTAAAGAGCAGGAACCCAGACTTCATCAAAGAAATTGGAAATAAAGACGTTGTCATCCTACAAGAAACATGGTATAGAGGAGATCTCATCATCCCAACCCCAGTCTAGTCATCATCCCAACCCCAGTCTAGACTTCATCCCAACCCCAGTCTAGTCTTCTTCCCAACCCCAGTCTAGTCATCATCCCAAACCCAGTCTATTCATCATCCCAAACCCAGTCTAGTCATCATCCCAACCCCAGTCTAGTCTTCTTCCCAACCCCAGTCTAGTCATCATCCCAACCCCAGTCTAGTCTTCTTCCCAACCCCAGTCTAGTCTTCTTCCCAACCCCAGTCTAGTCATCATCCCAACCCCAGTCTAGTCATCATCCCAACCCCAGTCTAGTCTTCTTCCCAACCCCAGTCTAGTCATCATCCCAACCCCAGTCTAGTCTTCTTCCCAACCCCAGTATTCAATGCAGTTTCAATTAATCTCTCCTCTTGAGTTTCAATGTAAAAAATGGTATCATCCAGAGTTTTTGAGAAGAGAACCCTGTTTTATTTATTTATTTCACCTTTATTTAACCAGGTAGGCTAGTTGAGAACAAGTTCTCATTTGCAACTGTGACCTGGCCAAGATAAAGCAAAGCAGTTCGACACATACAACAACACAGAGTTACACATGGAATAAACAAACATACAATCAATAATACAGTAGAAAAATCTATATACAGCATGTGCAAATGAGGTAGGATAAGAGAGGTAAGGCTAAAAATAGGCCATAGTGGCAAAGTAATTACAATATAGCAATTAAACACTGGAATGGTAGGATGTGCAGAAGATGAATGTGCAAGTTGAGATACTGGGGTGCAAAAGAGCAAGATAAATAAATAAATACAGTATGGGGATGAGGTAGATTGGATGGGCTATTTACAGATGAGCTA
Source organism: Salmo trutta (assembly GCF_901001165.1). Taxonomy (NCBI): domain Eukaryota; kingdom Metazoa; phylum Chordata; class Actinopteri; order Salmoniformes; family Salmonidae; genus Salmo; species Salmo trutta. The sequence goes on along the minus strand of NC_042983.1, from coordinate 20,889,383 downwards.
TGTACAGGTGCAGTGATCTGTGAGCTGCTCTGACAGCTGGTGCTTAAAGCTAGTGAGGGAGGTAAGAGTCTCCAGCTTCAGAGATTTTTGCAGTTCGTTCCAGTCATTGGCAGCAGAGAACTGGAAGGAGAGGCGGCCAAAGGAAGAATTGGCTTTGGGGGTGACCGGTGAGATATACCTGCTAGACCGCATGCTACGGGTGGGTGCTGCTATGGTGACCAGTGAGCTGAGATAAGGCGGGGCTTTACCTAGCAGAGACTTGTAGATGACCTGGAGCCTGTGGGTTTGGCGGCGATTATGAAGCGAGGGCCAGCCAACGAGATCATACAGGTCGCAGTGGTGGGTAGTATATGGGGCTTTGGAGACAAAACGGATGGCACTGTGATAGACTGCATCCAATTTGTTGAGTAGAGTGTTGGAGGCTATTTTGTAAATGACATCGCCGAAGTCGAGGATCGGTAGGATGGTCAGTTTTACGAGGGTATGTTTGGCAGCATGAGTGAAGGAGGCTTCGTTGCGAAATAGGAAGCCAATTCTAGATTTAATTTTGGATTGGAGATGTTTAATGTGAGTCTGGAAGGAGAGTTTACAGTCTAACCAGACACCTAGGTATTTGTAGTTGTCCACATATTCAAAGTCAGAACCGTCCAGAGTAGTGATGCTGGACGGGCAGGCAGGTGCGGGCAGCGATCGGTTGAAGAGCATGCATTTAGTTTTACTTGCATTTAAGAGCAGTTGTAGGCCACGGAAGGAGTGTTGTATGGCATTGAAGCTCATCTGGAGGTTAGTTAACACAGTGTCCAACGAAGGGCCAGGGGTATACAGAATGGTGTCGTCTGCGTAGAGGTGGATCAAAGAATCACCAGCAGCGAGAGCGACATCATTGATGTATACAGAGAAGAGAGTCGTCCCGAGAATTGAACCCTGTGGCACCCCCATAGAGACTGCCAGAGGTCCGGACAACAGGCTCTCTGATTTGACATACTTTACTCTATCGGAGAAGTAGTTGGTGAACCAAGCGAGGCAATCATTTGAGAAACCAAGGCTGTTGAGTCTGCCAATAAGAATGTTGTGATTGACAGAGTCGAAAGCCTTAGCCAGGTCGATGAATACGGCTGCACAGTAATGTCTCTTATCGATGGCGGTTACGGAGTCGTTTAGGACCTTGAGCGGGGCTGAGGTGCACCCATGAACAGCCCAGAAACCAGATTGCATAGTGGAGGAGGTACGGTGAGATTCGAAATGGTGGGTAATCTGTTTGTTAACTTGGCTTTCAAAGAAGGGTAGAATAGATATAGGTCTGTAGCAGTTTGGGTCATGAGTGTCTCCCCCTTTGAAGAGGGGGATGACTGCGGCAGCTTTCCAATCTATGGGAATCTCAGACGATACGAAAGAGAGGTTGAACAGGTTAGTAATAGGGGTTGCAATAATTTCGGCAGATGATTTTAGAAAGAGAGGGTCCAGATTGTCTAGCCCGGCTGATTTGTAGGGGTCCAGATTTTGCAGCTCTTTCAGAACATCAGCTATCTGGATTTTGGTGAAGGAGAAGTGGGGGAGGTTTGGGCGAGTTGCTGTGGGGAGCGCAGAGCTGTTGACCGGGGTAGGGGTAGCCAGGCGGTAAGCATGGCCAGCCGTAGAAAAATGCTTATTGAAATTCTCAATTATCGTGGATTTGTCGGTAGTGACAGTGTTTTCTAGCCTCAGTGCAGTGGGCAGCTGGGAGGAGGTGCTCTTATTCTCCATGGACTTTACAGTGTCCCAGAACTTTTTGGAGTTTGTACTACAGGATGCAAATTTCTGTTTGAAAAAGCTAGCCTTAGCTTTCCTAACTGCCTGTGTATATTGGTTCCTAACTTCCCTAAAAAGTTGCATATAACGGGGGCTATTCAATGCTAATGCAGAACGCCACAGGATGTTTTTGTGCTGGTCAAGGGCAGACAGGTCTGGAGTGAACCAAGGGCTATATCTATTCCTAGTTGTAAATTTTTTGAATGGAGCACGCTTATTTAAGATGGTCAGGAAGGCACTTTTAAAGAATAACCAGGCATCCTCTACTGACGGGATGAGCATAATGTACAGACAAAGGTATGGTTGGAAGAGAGTACATTGAAGGTAACCCTAGGCATTGAGTAATGAAGAGAGAGATATAGTCTCTAGAGACGTTTAAACCAGGAGATGTCATCGCATATGTGGGAGGTGGAACAACATGGTTGGTTAGGGCATATTGAGCAGAGCTATAGGCTCTACTGTGAAATAAGACAGTAATCACTAACCAGGACAGTAATGGACAAGGCATATTGATATTAGGGAGAAGCATGCGTAGCCAAGTGATCGTATGGGTCCAGTGAGTGGTTGGGCTGGCTTGGGACACGGCGATTCAGACAGTTAGCAGGCCGGTGCTAGCAAGCTAGCATAAGGGCCTTAGAGGGACGTCGTGATGGGGGAAAAGTCTCTTCTTTTTTTTGCCTCCTCGTGCGGTGACGTCGATAGACCAGTCGTGGAATTAGTAGGGTTCCAAGTAGCAGAGGTGTCCAAGTCCAATTGGCAAAATGGGTATAGTGGTCCAAGAAACTGGCCGGTGGATCAGCTAACAGTCCAATATGCTATAGATAGCTAGCAGGCCGCAGGTTAGCAGAATGGGCCTTCAGGGGACGTCGTGCCTGAGGGGCCTGTTGGGATCCTCGGGCAGATTATGTCGGTATTCCAGTCGTGAAGGATCGGCGGGGTTCCATGCCCCGTACCGTCAGTAGAAGGGGTCTGGATATTGTAGCCGAGGAGTGGGCTTCAGGAGAAGCCCAGGAGCCCTAGCTGGGAGATGGGTCTAGCATGGGCTAGCCCCAGGCTAGTTGGTGCTTGCTCCGGGATGGGAACGTTAGCCAGGAGTAGTCAACCCGGGTTGCGGTTAGCTAGCTGCCATGATCCAGATGAAAGGGTTCAGAGTTTGCAGTAGGAATCCGGGGATATGGAGAGAAAAATAGGTCCGGTATGCTCTGGTTTGAAACGCGTTGTATGAACTGGCGAGAGCTTTCCGAGCTAAAGGTTAGCCGACCGATAGCTGATAGCTGGTAGCTAGTTAGCTTCAGTTGAGGTATTCCAGTTCGGAGGTAAATAGAAATACTTTAGAAAAAAAACAGATCCACACCACATTGGGTGAGGCGGGTTGCAGGAGAGTATTTTGAAGTTGAGGTTTAGGAAAAATATAAAAAAGAATGCGAAGAAAAAGATATAAAAAGATATATACATGCGACGAGACAAGACAAAGACGTCTGACTGCTACGCCATCTTGGATATGTGTGTGCCATGAATTTAATTTATATCTCTGACATTGTGCAGTATTGCTCCGACCCACTGAATATGAACCAGATATTACTGTAACCAGACTGCTCAATAATCAATTTCCTAGAAAGAAAAATGTTTAGAGCCTGACAATAAAATGGGTCAATAAAGCTGGGAAAACTGAATCTGTGCTGCACTGTCTGGCCAGTGATGTGTTAAGGTTGCAACCTACATCTTAAAATCATCTACAATTTAAGTTATCCCCTTCCCTTTCTTAGAAAATAATGGAATGACCACCCCATCCCCACATACACACTGTATTCTCCCACACACTTTATTCAGAGCCACTAATACCAGCTTATCACTAGTGTAAGTTAATTACACTAATATAAGGAGGCTATTTTTGGAAAGCTAACAACAGCATATTATGCCAACTCAAGTCACGTGACACATTTGGTGTTCTAGTGTCGCACGTTAGTTTGCCATTTCATCACGTAAAAACTGCCGCACTAGTATTCTCCAGCCCTAACTCCAGGTTCGGCAATTTACCTGTGCTGAGATGGGAGGAGTGGCAATATTTGAGGTGTGTCCTTGACCTATCTAGCCATGACCCACAGTTTCCATGGAAAGAGAGATGTGCCTTTTGTGCCGGTGAATCTCGTTTTTAGAAACATATACAATATATAGGTTTCCCCCCATTTAGTTTCATTTGATTAAAAACTAAGCATAGCCTACCCTCCCCTTAATCAAGGCTGGTTTAGCAGCATCGCATAGGTGTGTCTTTTTATCCTGACCATTAGCCAAAAGTACCCTATGAATAAAGGGGTTTTAAATGGTCTACTGAGACTGCTTTGAGGTTTTTTCCCTCACAATTCACATATATGAATTTCGCTTGTTCAAGTAGGCAAGGGGTTGGCAAAAGGTGGCCCGCGGGCCAAAACTGTCCCTAAAGTGATTTTTTTGGGCCGACTACAGTCTTTAGGATTTTCGTTTTTTGGTCAAAACATACTGTAAAATCACCAGGAATTCAGCTAAAAGGTATTCCCACAAATTAAAAAAAGAGACATAGGTGATCGTGTCTCAATGTAATCAACTTATGAAATGATTGTAATTTTCAAAAATAATCTCTTTTTGGGATTAGTTGTGGTCAATTGGAGTGTACAAATCATTTAAATCATGTTTTGCCCACCGACCATCCACTTGGACAAAAATTGGCCTGCGGCTGAATCTAGCTGCCTAACCCTGAAGTAGGCTATCCATCCCCATTTTCAAAGAGCGCCCCTCGTCCGATTACCAAAGACACACTACAAACTATTCAGTCTTCCTATTATGCCGTATCAATGTCTGATGTTTTTGAGAATCTTCCTCGCACATAGGAATAGATACAATTGACTAGGGCCAGGATGATACCAGTATCACGATAGTCGTTAGTATCGTGGCAAGGAAACAAAAATACAAAGTGGATTTAACTTATTTGGTAATTTTTTTTATGTTCACATTATTATATATCTATATATATATATATATTGTTTAAATTTCATGTTATCCAATTGGTAGTTACAGTCTTGTGCCATCGCTGTAACTCCCGTATGGACTCGGGAGAGGTGAAGGTCGAGAACCATGTGTCTTCCAAAACACGACCCTGCCAAGCCGCACTGCTGTGTTGGAGTAAACACTGTCCAACTGGCAACCGTGTCAGTGTGCATGCACCCGGCCTGCCCCAGGAGTCGCTAGAGCGCAATGGAACAAGGATATCCCAGCCGGCCAAACCCTCCCCTAACCCGGACGATGCTCGGCCAATTGTGCGCCGCTTCATGGGTCTATCGGTCGCGGCCGGCTGCAACACAGGTGCGCCACTTGGGGGGCAGATTTAACTTCTTTAGAAAAACAGCCTGTCTTGTTGGAAACAAACATCATTATGTTGTCATCCAGAGTCACATTTATTTATTTTCCAGGCAATAGACGGGTTGGTTGATTAGCAACAAAACCGACGTGTGTACAACAATGGTGCAAAACAGACAGGCTTAGATTGTTGACAACATGTAAACTATATTTAGTGTACGATGTTTATTGATAACATAAATCAATTTGCACAATGAGCACTTGTTGTCTCTAAAATACATTGTTACACCGTTACAGCGAATTTGAGCCATATTAGCAAAGACATGACGTTAGTCAAAACACCTCAACACAAGACATGGTTTCAAGAACGAGATCAAACTTGCTGAAATGAGCCACTTACGATTTCCCACATGGTAGTCATCGTTGCTAGCTATCTGACCGTCCAGAATCACAACACACGGCCTTCTGCCTCTTGAAGCACGCGCATCGTTTTTGTGACATTGTCAGCGAACCCATCTATACATAGCAGGTTTTTAAAGGACCAAAGAGTGTGGGTCTACTTCATGTTTACATTTTTGCCATGGAAAGAATATTACGATATTGGTATCGTCACAGCACTACAATTGACAGGAGCCTAGTGTTTTGTATAGATGTGCACATGTTATGCAAAAAGACATTTAGGCCTACAGTACGTGTGCAGTCTGCACACAGTGCCATAGAATGAGAGAAGCAATTCATGATATCATGTTTCTGACCCGATCATATTTAGCAATATTGTTTGATTGATTATTTTTCGTTTAACTTGATTAAAAAAAAATACTTATTATAAAAATGTACTGTCCATGGGTTTACGGTGAGAATGTACAGTACATGGCTCAAATGCAATGCAATTTAGTCTGCTATTTCCGGAAAAGTGCAAATATGATCTGTGAGACAGTCCCATGATGTTTATAAAACATTACATTTGAGAGCAGTATAACTGTGAGTGGACATATATTGGAGCTTTATCCAGCTCCTGTGAAAAGTGTGGATGTGTGTAAAACCCTCCATAGTCTAAGATGCCTTGTCTGTATTATACACCCACAGGGAGCAATTATTGTGCCTGTAACTGTATTTAGACATAGCCTATTTAAAACAAGTTGTTGTTTCATAATACCGACTTTTTAGGCCTACTGAATTTAATGTTGCTTATTGACAACATTTGACATGTCTTGTGAGAGAGCCGTTGACAGGGGAGTGTCCAGACTACAGACCCTGCAGAGAGAGCTTGTAGGGGTCAAAGTCTACAAGTGTAGACAGGAGAGACATAGGACAGCCCCCACCACTATTCTGTGGCTTCAGGTACAACCTGTTTCCCATGGCAACAGAACAAGGCACAAAGTCCTTTAAATGCAAACAAATGAGGCATACAAGTTTAGCTCAAGACGCTGCATACATTGTATGTAGTAATGAGGGGCTACATACTGTAGGTCACTGATAGTATGTATGTAAAATGACAGTGCTAGTCATCTGCTGATGCACAGTACACCATCTTCCATACTGTCAAAGTGCCTTTCCTCTCACAATGGAAAAGAAAATTGGGTGCATTTACAATGATTATCTCTCTATTTGTAACTAACAGAGGATTCGGTGTTCTTTCTGAAAGCATATATTCAGACATCATTGCAATTATGGGACCTGCTCAACAAGAGTTTTTCTTTTAGTTTTTTGAGTAGCTGGTTTCATACAAATACACCTAGTAAATGATTATGAATTATCAGATTAGATGTCTACTTTTGAATTATGTCCATATTGCCCAATAGTAACTTAAGGTCCTATCACTAAAAACTGGCTTTAGTTTAGAGGGTTGGGAATGAGTGGTAGCTAAGCCCATTTTACACAGTCCTGAACAGCAGACAAATGCAGCTCTGCCAATACAGGGAGCAGATGAACCAGGGATCTGGGGAACTGAGGAGAGGGGAACCTGGGGGTATCTGAGGGGAAGACAGAAATGACATAATAATGTGTAAGAAGCCATTGAGGGTGATCTGGGCCTTTCTGCCAAACTGAGTAAGCTGATACACAATTGATACACAACCATAGACACCAATATAGTCTGGGCTTTTGCTCCCATAAGTCTGGCAATCAATGCAGTAGACTAATACACACTTACATTTTACTTTGTAATGACAGTGTAAGGATTTTTAACCTTGTTAAGACTATTTGCATCTCTTACTGGTCTTCAATGAGACAAATTACCTAAGACTGCACCCTTGTGAACACCTAGTCTAATCCAGTACTGCCGCTCCCAACCTTAATAGTGTAATCAAATTAGAATTCAAAGTTAAAGGGCATCTGTCAGCAGCACACTGTCCTGGATATGCTTGTACAAACACTTGGTGCGTTTCTTATTTGGCCCTGCTAGCCCGTTCTTTAGTGTTATTTTAGCTTTCTTTGGCTCAACCAAGACATTGGGGTAGCACCTTGATTTTGTCTCTCACCTTCTAACAAAGCCGACGTGGTTATTTGTGTGAAGTATTCTAGCTCAGGTGCAGCAGTCAGCTATCTATGCCTTGAGACACTTTCTGTTCACCTCAGTTCAGTGTCTGTAAGCAGCTTTATGTCCCCATGGTTTGGCCTGAATTAGGATTTGCCTGGCCACGAGAGGTCATAGGGTGGGATAAACCACTCTAAAGGGCTGGTCAAATTAAAGGAGGATGTCGGTACACAACATATAGACCTAATGGGTCTCAACTGATGCCAGGCTGATCCACATCTCCACTGAGGGTTTTATAGACTTGATAAGAAACACACTTCTGGAGAGGCAAAATAGCACATTCTAAATTAAGCATTTCACTGTACTTGTGCATGTGACAATAAAACTTCAACTTGAACAGCGGACGTGTTCTGTTGCACAACATTTGTCTTTTGTCAGGGACCCCGACACGTCCTCTATAAGTTAGACGTTCCCACGAAAAGGCACTTTTGCCTGGAGCGCTCAAACTGAGTGCATGTGGTAGGGAGGAGAAAGATACGACAAAGGGACGAAACCGTGAGGAACGTAGTAGATGAATAGATGACTATACTCTGTCTACACACTCCATCATTGCAGTGGGGAACTGAGGGGTACACATCATTTTGGGGTATTTTGAGCAACGTATAACTTAAATGCGCTTTATGGATTTGGAGAGTATTTTTCTACTGTTCCTTTTTACAGCACTTTGGGTAACTTTGGACACAGCAACACGAAGAAGCGCAAAATAAAAGTCTACACACTCCACACAATGAGTTAGTACTACAGCTAAATCTACTAGGAGCTTTTCCTACAACTTCCCTGGTTGTGTTTAACAACTTCAACGTGAACTTGATATCAGAGTGGAAATGGTGGAACCTTCAGACCTTTTAAGAAGTAGGAAATGCTTCCTCCGATGTCTCTTTTTCCATTACATCTTCAAATAAGAGTTTGGTCTCAGTACTCCCTCGTTGGGTCAGTAAAGTTTAGATTGTTGGCCTAAACCTTTTGCTTTTAAGAATTAGTCTCGTGGGATGCGGAGTGGATGAATTGTTTCCTTTGTTTATGATTTACTAGTAGGTGTGTTCTTTCTTTGCACCTGAGATATGGTCCTCAGTTTGTCAAGTTACCCCCTCAAACCCAGCTGGCCTGTTCTGAGGCCATGGCCCAAGCAGGATTACCCAGGATTACTAAGAAAGTAATATAGCTGCTTATCAGTTCCATCTCTGTCACCACCATCACTGATGGGCCTTGGCTGCTATGCCGATAGGATTTCCTTAGGGTTAGGGTTATGTATTGCCAGATGAGTGGAAGTAGAGTAAAACAGATGCATAGTGTCAGGTAGATTTTTCATGAGTTTGAGGTACAAATGCACAATATTGTCTGGGTGTGATTCTAGCTGCAAAGCTGTGATCTCAATGGAAATCCTTTTGATCTGAACTTCACCTTCTTTTTTCAGGTCTGCTTTCAGTGGGCTCACTACTGGCCTGGCCTGGGGGGGATTATTTCCCTATACATTTCCACCTTTTCACCTCTTAATGTAGGGCTCTTCAAACTGTGCTGCAGCCTACCTGCTGGTATGTGATCCGGCTTGGCCCTGTTCGTTGTCTGCTCCCTTAGCTCTACTGCAAGTGCATGACACATTTGAATGGGATAAACCGTCCATGTTATTTATAATGCGATCAAAATGGCAAGCATTCCAGTAAACAGAATGTTCTAGAGGGTTAGGGTACAGTATTTGCTGACATGGTTACAACACTTTACTGAGGAGTAGACACAACAGTATTGATAGATTATGGATTTTATGTATGATGGCTCTCTCACAGGTGATGGATGGAAGGGGAGCGGTTTGGTATAGTGCATCTGTCAGCTGGATCAAAGACTGTCAGTCTGCTAGGGCTAAAGAACCCATTTGATTCTGGAGGTTCATTTGTACCTAACCAGGTCAACTCTTACCGTCTAAGACTGAGGAACATATTCAGAGTTGCCAACAACACTGCAGATTGAAATAGATATGTCTATACTATGGTGCTATTGACGCCATATTCAGCAGAACATTTCTTTCTTTGCTCCCTCTCTTTAATCTCCTTTAGGTTTTCCCAAAAAAACTATAAGCGGTTTAGTATCAAATCCATGCAAGAAACAAAAACGTCAATTATATATGCTTTAGTACACCTCAATGCTAAATAAGTCATTACCCAACATTTTTAAAACAGTGTAGAAAGTTAGACCTTCTCTAAACAAGTATGCAGAACATTGAACCACAGAGTCTGGTAAATCACTAAGGCCCATGGATGAACTGAGCGTTACAGTTGGACTTCGGTCACAAAGGTCAAAACCCTGAATATTTAAATCTACAAAATTGGCAATAACAATCCCCCATCACTCTGTTATAATGGAAACTTTTACTAAATCATGAAATAAGTGCCATGTTAGAGAACTAAACCTTTTAGCATCAATGATGCCCTTGTGTCATGATGAAGCACCACAGTGCCAACAGTGCTCCAAGTGAGGATCTCCAGTATCAAACTCATACCCATGTCAAGCAGAAGAAATGAAAGACACAATGCATGGTCTTTCAGAATGAAACCAGTCTCAATAACCATGTGTGGACTGAACTGGTGACTCATTCAGAGTATGAAGTAAGAAATTATACATCATATTTTGTTGTTTTTTTTGCCTTCATCCACGTTGGGGGATGGGACCCCCAGTTGCAATAGTAGCAGATGCTGTTCTGATTTATCAGTTTTCAAACATAAAGAAAAAGATAATGTGTAGCAGTCAGGCTTATATTTGCATCCAATAAATAAGTAAAGAATAAGAATGAAATCAAATAACAAAAAAACATTTCTGAAATGGTTACTTTAGAGCTCAATTAAGTAACTAGATGGTTTGTTTACATGGGTGTCTATGTCATAGTCTCCATATCAGGCAAAAACAGGTGCCTCTATTGTCTGATGTGCAGTTACGTGGACTGATAGGAAAGGGACCCAACCTCTATAAGAAATTACCATTCTGCTGTGATTGATTGGCCATTGTTCTCTGTATGCATTAACGTAATGCATTAATTAATCTTAATTTATTGAAGGCTATGAATAATCTGCCTGGTTCTAAACGTTCACTTACAGTAAATGCTAACGCACGCTTAAGAAATCATCCATCTGTAATTTCCAGTGGATAAAGAAACATGTCACGAGCTAAATAATCAATAAGAACAGACGTCAACACAATGCACTACAGGAGATATTCTGCTTGTCAGACTGTTTCCATGGTCGGTTGAATATTCGAGACAAAAGTATAGCCTACAACGGCATCCTTTTTGTCTAGACTAAAACTAGAATGAGGAATTGTGTGTTTGTGAAATAAAAACATTTAATATAATAGTATATTGTAAGTGAATGGCCCCTATTTACATTTGCATTAAAAGTGGACCCAGTGTGAAACTCACAGAGGCTGTTACATGTAGGTTGCGCCCGATTTAAAAGTACCTTTACCTTGCTTGAGGCACTTCTCTGACTTGACCAGAATAAAATCAGTCCATCAGGTCCTTTGCTTTTTTCAGCATGCAGGTTGACGTATTTGGGCTTTCGTTAGTTACTCTAAAGTTTTAAAAGGATGCCTTAAAAATGCAGGTGTTCGACAAAGGCAGGTGGTCGCATAGTTTATAAAAGCGTGGCAGACTGTCTCACGCGCGCCACATGATAGTTGTTAAACACAACCAGGGAACTTGTAGGAAAAGCTCCTAGTAGATTTAGCTGTAGCACTATCTCATTCAATTCTCAGGTTTTAAATCCCATATAAAGATAGAGAAAAACCTAAGAAGTACCTAGATTGGTTTAGAATCCTTTAAAAGTTTCCGAGCATTATTTTATATTGCTCTTCTTCGTGTTGCTTTGTCCAAAGTTGCCCAAAGTGTTGTAAAAAGGAGCAGTAGAAAAATACTATCCGAATCCATAAAGCGCATTTAAATTATACGTTGCTCAAAAATTCCCCACTGCAATGACGGAGTGTGTAGACAGAATACAGTCGTCTATTCATCTACTACGTTTCTCGCGGTTTCGTCGCTTCGTAGTATCTTTCTTCTCCTCCCTACCACATGCACTCAGTTTGAGCGCTCCAGACAAAAGCGCCTTTTCGTGGGAAAGTCCAACTCATAGAGGACGTGTCGGGGTCCCTGACAAAAGACAAATGTTATGCAACGGAACACGTCCGTAGACAAAGGCAATGTAATGTTGCATATCCACCAGTTATACATTTTTTTAAATGATCAAAATGTTATCCAAAAGTCCTTGCATTAAGCTTTTGTTCTCCTCCATGTGTCTTTCCATGTATATTCAATTATTAATAAAGCCGTTATTACTGGGAGAAAATAGGCTACTTTGTCACAAAAGTTACAATAAAATTCCTTCACCATAAATTTGCCAATCAATATGGGAGTGGGATAGTTTTCCTTTGAACAAATGCAACAGTGTTGTCCCTCAAAGAACTACATGTAATGTCTGTGAGCTTTGCTTTGTTTGGGGTCTGGAGTGGTTGTGGTAAACTGATCCTAGACCTGCCCAAGTAGCAACCCCCTACTCAGTTGATTTAGGAAAAACTTCTGAAGACTTGCTACACTACCAGTAGCACCATTGACCCAGAAAATATCCAATAATAACAGCTCTCACACTCACAGATATTACACTTTTTGTTCAGACAACATCAATGGTTGTCTGTAGAATATATATATATATAATTTTTTTTTTTTACCCACAAAGTAAACTTTGGCACACCACAGGGGGGTGTGAGTTGACACAAAAGTGGAGAGTAGTTCATGATACAGTCTTTATTGGAGCTGGTGCTCAACCATAAATGCCTTTAAATTCAATATATGGATGCAGTACGGACTTCATTGCAAGTGACAATGCCTTTCAAACTCAGCCAGTGGAAAACTGCACCAAACACTATATTGTTGCGTGACTATTTTTCCTTCTTGACTCTCACAGGCCTAGCAGCACAACATATGGAGATCAAAGGATTGGCATTAATCACATAAAATACTCCGACCAGGAACCCTCCAGGAAAGCATAAGTGAAATTTCAACAGAAAAACAAAGAGTCAACTTTCAAGTTCAGCCATAATATCTCAAACTCATGGTCCTGTTGGAGTACCAACCAGAGTGAGAGTACATTTATTTATGGTTACACTGATCAGGTCTTTCAGTTGGACAATACAATTAAACTCATGCCTCCCTTACAGCACAGCTATGTATTTTATCAGAAATTATGTCCTTCCCTTTTATAGATATGTGTGGGTATACCTACACGAGGCCAAAACTGTGGGAATAAATAAACCAAATTTGCTCTATACCTCAAACTGCAAATCATGTGGGTAAAAAAATGCATCCTAGAATCCCATTTCCAATTGATCAGTCAACTAAAAATCAAGGGTGGTCTACAGTGATAGGTGGGATGAGAGTGGCTGAGAGGTGGGATTAAATAGCTCATGTTCGGTTATGTATTATTGTTATGTGATTGCTGTATATAAAAGTGCCATGTATGTAAAATGTATATGTAAAATGTATGCATATGTAGCAAAAAAGCAAAAAATGTCATGAAATAAATACAAATGTGCATGTTCTTTGTTAGAAACAATAACACAAACCTATCTAAATATAGTAGTCATTCATAATGAAGTATGGTGATAATCCAGTCAAAAAACTAAAAGTGATCAGACATTACATGATGAACATAAACATCAAAAGGACATCTGCTTTAGGACTACCCTTGATCCTAGTCTGTTTACTGTATTCAACAGTGTTATATGAAAATAACAAAGGAGTTGCCTCAGTTAGGAGCGGCTCAGTCATCAAAGTCTGGGATATCATCATAGGAGTAACCACGGTAGCCCTTCGATGCATAGTAAGCTATCCGCAGGTGATAGAATCCAGGAAGGAAAACCAGGATTCCAATGATGAGAACAGGCACAGTCCGGTCAGCATGCTGAAATTAATGAACAAAAAAAATATACCTAAGAAACACATTGGAATGTGTCAAAGCTAATTATGTGAAATCTATTTGTTGTGCTGTTGTAAAACATGACAAGAATGTACAGCTGGACTCAAAGTTCATACTCACTGTGACTTCAAAGTATCCTGCCAATAGGAGGGCTCCAATGGTGATCAAAAGAGAGCCAATCAAGAAGAGGACAGTGGCCAGTGCAATGGCTTTGTATGGGACCTTTGGTGGGCTCTTTTGGAACTGGGGCGGACAAACATGACTTCATAACAACATACCACAGAAGCTCAATAAATTGAATGGTACATTTTTGTATCACCAAACCATCCCAAAAGCTTTTTTTTCAATACTGATATGAAAACATGATTCTATATACAGGGTTGTTTGGTGCAATAACAACATTGGACTATGCCTATAGGCTACATAATCCCATAATTACCATGGGCAGTTAATTTCAAATAAAACTAAGCCTATATAGATTCTATTCCAACCCTACCAGGCCCATTCTAGCACACTAAAGCCCTTACCTGCAGGTCAATGTAGCCGTCATCATCATTGGCTAATTTGGAGTACCTGACCTTAGTGTTAAGTATTCCTTGTCTTAAACTGCTGCGAGCGTTCATCTTTACTTTAAATGACTTGCTAAAACTGTTGCATTGTTCTGTTACATTGGCAGTCGGTACATTGTATCATTTCATATTGAGAAATGCTACAATGATGACACTTGCCTATTCAGATACACTGTTGTCAACTTGCAACGAACGTGTTAATCAGTATGTCAGCTCCTCTCGACTCACTATAATTAGCCTATGTTGCAACCAAATGAAAATAGAAAGAGGGATACCGCCTTTTCAGATCAGGAGTTAGAACATAAACATAACATTTTGTTGCAATAAAAACGTCCGCACTCATGCCCTCTTCCTTGTTTAGTCTGTACAACGCCTGCGCAATGCTCTGAACCGTCCCTGAACTGGAATGGAAGTGGGCTAGGCTACCACTAAGGGGCAATGCCGTATCACATCTGAAAAACAACTTGGTACAGCTCAAGTGGACCACAAAACATGTAGGCTAGGAGACGCTCATGAAAGTATCTGTCTTTTAATAAAATCAATAGATCTATCACGTGTAAGTCCACATATTGTAATAGTGACACTGATGTTAGATAGTTAGCGCTCTTATATTCCGTATTTTGTGATTTTGTAGTGATTTTTGTGTAGCTTTTCTGCATCCTCTTCCCATGCATTGTTTACTTTAGCCCATTCATAGAAGCTGCCTATTGATGAAGGTATCTTCTTCCCGGGGACTTTTGCTAAGAGCCCCGACACCTGCTCAAAACAATCATCGCTTGCAGAATGCTTTTTGAAACATAAGGAACGTACACTGAGTGTACAAAACATAAGGAACACCTTATGACAGACTGAACAGGTGAATCCAGGTGAAAGCTATGATCTGGTATTAATGTCACTTGTTAAAGCCACTTCAATCAGTGTAGAATAGGAAGGGGAGGAGATAGGTTAATTAAATAGGGGATTTTAAGCCTTGAGACAATTTATTGTGTATGTGTGCCATTCAGAGGGTAAGACAAAATATTTAAGTGTCTTTGAAGAAAGTATGGTAGTAAGTGTCAGGTGGCCTGGTTTGTGTCAAGAACTGCAACACTGCTTGGTTTTTCCGTTCAATCAATCAATTATGTATTTATTGAGCCCTTTTTACAACTGCAGTTGTCAAACTGACAACTGAGGCTAAAACCCCAGAGAGCAAGCAATACAGATGTGATAAACAGTTTCCTGTGTATCAAGAATGGTCACAGCAAAAGGGGGTGCAACTCAATGCTAGGAAGGTGTTCCTAATTCTTGGTACACTCAGTGTATTTTTCATATCAGCGAGAAATAAAAAGAAAAAGATAAGGTTAAATTACTACACACACCTTTTATAGGGTTAGGGTTAGTGTTCCCACATCGCCATATCTCCATGTTACAGTGCTTGTTTACAGACAACAGACAGAAGACAGAAGTGTGGTCCGGACACCTGTGTGTAAGCGTAACTGTGGAGTAAGTGTAGTTCGTCAACTGGAGGCACACACCATGTATGGTTCAGTGAAAATCTGCTACAGTAAGTGTATCTTGTTTATTTGAAAATGTATTTCTCTCTGATATGAAAGATAAAGGCCATATGTTTCAAAAACCATTTTGCAAGTGATGATTATTGACATTTCTAAATGTTAAAACACAGTGTCTGAATTGTAGTTCACGCAGAGCCAGCCATGGGCGAAGCTAACTTCTGAAAACCATACAGAGAGAAGGGTTTTCTAGAGCTATGCTACTTATACCCTGGCTACACCTTGAGGTAGTTGTCAGATCGTACATGATTATACTGTGCATGTTCACAGCATAGTGCGTAGTCTTGACTCGTGTCTTTTGTGAGCATATGAAAAGAAACCAAACCAACAGATGGTAACTGGGAGGGCTTTTGCAACAGTTCACCTAACATGACTCTTGATATGCTTCCAGACCTCCAGCTACTGCATCTGTCACTTCCTGTTGTTTGTGTGAATACGACTAAGAAGGTCTGTTGAAATAACAATCAAAACTATCCAGGGATCACCTCCCACCCCTACACAGTTGCACAAAAGTCTTTGTAACTAAACATGAAATGGTATAAAATCCATGTTAGACATTCATTTTCATCATTTAGCAGACGCTCTTATCCAGAGCGACTTACAGTAGTGAGTGCATACATTTCAATTCATTTCATACATTTTTTATTTTATTTTTTCCCCCCATACTGGCCCCCCATGGGAATCGAACCCACAACCCTGGCGTTGCAAACACCATTGCAAACACCATGCTCTACCAACTGAGCCACAGGGATGACAGCACGTCACGTTGAATTGGCAATCATTGTTATCTGAAATTATTATCTGATATGGTTATCTCATATATCATCCTTTGCCTTGAGGCTTGTACTCAAATATAGATTTCTGTGCATAAATATAGCCTTCAGGACCATTCCATCAGGACTACCTAGTCTGACGACTCCTGGCTGTCTCCGTCCCAAGTCCACTTGGTCCTGATCCAGTTTCTGCTGTTCTGCCTGCGGCTATGGAACCCTGACCTGTTCACCGGACCTGCTACCTTATCCCGGACCTGCTGTTTAGACTCTCTCTCTCTCTCTCTCTCTCTCTCTCTCTCTCTCTCTCTCTCTCTCTCTCTCTCTCTCTCTCTCTCTCTCTCTCTCTCTCTCTCTCTCTCTCTCTCTCTCTCTCTCTCTCTCTCTCTCCTGCTGTCTCGACCTCTGAATTCTCGGCTATGGAGGGCAAACTGACATTTACTCCTGAGGTGCTGACCTGTTGCACCCTCTATAACCACTGTGATTATTATTTGTCCCTGTTGGTCATCTATGAACATTTGAACATCTTCAAGAACAATCTAGCCTTGATTGCCATGTATTCTTATCTCCACCGGCACAGCCAGAAGAGGACTGGTCACCCCTCAGAGCCTGGTTCCTCTCTAGGTTTCTTCTTAGGTTCCTGCCTTTCTAGGGAGTTTGTCCTAGCCGCCGTGCTTCTACATCTACATTGCTTGCTGTTTGGGGTTTTAGGCTGGGTTTCTGTATAAGCACTTTGTGACATCTGCTGATGTAAAAGGTCTTTTTTGTTTTATATACTTCACAGTGTTTCACTGCTTTGTTTCCATCTCTGTGTCCTAATAGACATACATTGAGTGTACCAAACATTAGGAATACCTTCCTAATATTGAGTTGCACCCTCTTTTGCCTTCAGAACAGCCTCAATTCGCCGGGGCATGGACTCTACAATGTGTGGTAAGCGTTCCACAGGGATGCTGGTCCATGTTGACTCCAATTCTTTTCACAGTTGTGTCAAGTTGGATGGATGTCCTTTGGGTGGTGGACCATTCTTGATACACACAGGAAACTGTTGAGCCTGAATAACCCAGCAGCATTGCAGTTCTTGACACACTCAAACCATTGCGCCTGGAAACCTACTACCATACCCCGTTCACCCTCTGAATGGCACACACACAATTCATGTCTCAAGGCTTAAAAATCCTTTAACCTGTCTCTTCCTCTTCACCTACACTGATTGAAGTGGTTTTAACAGGTGACATCAATAAGGGATCATAGCTTTCACCTGGTCAGTCTATTTCATGGAAAGAGCCGGTGTTCCTAATGTTTTGTCCACTCAGTGTACGTACTTACTGAGGTGCATTACATTTGCACCATCCATTCCCATGCTGTATGTCTGTTTTCATCAAATTGCCTCAGAATAAACAAAACTCTGCAGGGTCAATCTTGTCCAGAACACTGTGGTCTATAAAATGACATATCGCCCTAGATCAATAGCCCTTTAGAACATTCATGAATTGTGATACAAAAAGTTTACTTTTTCAATTAATGGTGATATTGGGTCAAAAAAACAATTAAAGGCCATCCACTTCTTAGAAGATGTTGCTCGTGTTTACCATGGCTCTGTCTCAGAGAGTGTTTAACAGACTACAAACCATTTGATTATCCATCCAGTGTCCGTGCAATAAGAGCTGTGCCTGATGACTCTGCACAGGTCAATAAAGTGGATACACGGTCTGAGAAGAGAAAGCAGAGAAGGGCAGAGGCAGACAGTCTATTCAGGTTATCTGATGATTCTTATCAGGTAGCAGAATGACATCAATGTTATTTTTACCCTCTACAGTGTGGTGTGTTCAGGGAGATTAGAAACAGAAGCACACCAGGTAACTTGTACAAAAGATGTGATGACATTGTGTATGAAGGTTCATCTGGTTGTGACTATGGTTGTCTGACTGATTCTCCCTGCAATGGATTGTCATCTCTCTGGTCACGCACAGCAATGACCTGGATGGCACATAAAGCAGTACTGCACACCTTTTACCCTCTGATTAATAATTAATGTAGTTGCAGTTGACAGAGGGTAATTGTCTTCCTTCCCTGAAAATTGCTTTATTCCCAGCTAGTAAATAATGTTCTGAGAATCATATGTTTTTTAAAGCTTGGTGAGAGCGTGGTTGTCCTATGGTTATTTTGCACACAACCTTCCCACAACGTTCTGGGAATGGTGCAGGATACCCAGCTAGCACATAACATTGTGAGGTGGGAATTTCAGTATTTCAGCATAACGTTTCCTATGGGTTTCCTCATGGTTCTATTTTAAAAAATGTTCTCAAATTGTTCTCAGAACGTTAAGAAACAATGTTCTTCTGTGGGAATTTCAGTATTTCAGCATAACATTTTCTGAAGGTTTCCTCATGTTCTTAGAACATTAAGAAAACCTTCCATAAAAAACACAATAAATCATTAGTAGTGTTTAAATAATGTTGTACGAATTTTAATTAAAAACATATACATTCTGTTCTGTGTCACCAAAACTCTGTCTATCCTCTATCTTGTTAAGTGTGTTCAGGTGTGTTGGCTGCACCCACTAATTGGCCACACCTGATCTTAATGAGTGCTTGTTTCCTTTGAAATGGGGTCTGTTTGAATAGACTAAAATGAACAGCTTTGTATGAGTAAAAAAAAAATCATGCTAGGTCCATCCTGGTGGCGCAGTGGACTAATTCCATGGATAGACAACAGAAGATCATGGTTTAAATCTCACTGACGACGTACCAAAATAAAAAATAAATGTTTGCATAATTAAAGCCTACCATGTGTCCTCTCTGTGCTTGGAGTTTTAAACAGTTAACCTAAGCTAACAGTGTTATTAAGTCTTATTGAAATATGTTCTCAGAACATTATTTAATTACCTTAAAATAACCTGTAATTTCCCATCTCAGAATGTTAATAAAACCTCACAGGACAACTTTCAGGAAACCGTAGTAAAATGTTCTCAGAACCTCCCTGCAACCTAAAAATATACGTTCCTAGAACAGGCAAAATGTTCACTTCCGTTCTCAGAACGTTTAAAAAATGTTAACTTTTACTGCTCAGGACACTTATAGCTTCATTCCCCGAACCAATGGGAAAGCAAAAACAGACATTCCCACAACTTCCAAGGAACCAAATGTGCTAGCTGGGTTATTCACATTTCCCCTCTGGTCCTGGGAAAATTGGACCATCGCATAGACAAAATAGAGAGCCCCCTGTAGGCAGGAGTGTCTGATAGCAACCTCACCATACAGCCCTCCAGCAAGGTAGCTGGGAAACAGTGATATGAGCACTTTGTCGGGGTCACGCACAGCATTCATGGAGTAAATGCTCAGTAGATTATGAATAATCTTACGGATAAATGTGCTTTAGCAAAACAGGGGAGATATTATTTCAATATCTGAGGAAACCTGTTCCAGCTCTGCTGTTATACTCATCAGTGTTGCTTTATATGAAATACATTAATATCTTGTCTGAAAAGGTATTTGAATCTTGAAGATGCTTAGCTAATTACTCTGTGATAACACAACATATGGCTAGAGTTCAGAGTAACCTTGGGAATACTTCATTGACAAGGATGTGATGAAAATGTTACTTTGAACATTTGAACAAGAGAATTTCAATTGGAAAAATATTGCTCCTGGTGTTTAGTGAGACACTAAAGACACTGAAACACATCAATATGGTTACATGATAAAACTTGATAAAGATGTGTGAAACCAAGCTCTAAATTGCTCAAGAGTTAGTTTGTCAACATCTAAAATAGATTGTCCGAAGGAGACATGGAGTGTTGTCATTTTAGATGATAACCACTAGAGCATAATTCCCCAACTGTCAGTTATAGCATAATACCAGATGAACATAGCCCTGGGGATGTGTGTGTGTGTGTGTGTGTGTATGTGTGTGTGTGTGTGTGTGTGTGTGTGTGTGTGTGTGTGTGTGTGTGTGTGTGTGTGTGTGTGTGTGTGTGTGTGTGTATGTGTGTGTGTGTGTGTGTGTGTGTGTGTATGTGTATGTGTGTGTGTGTGTGTGTGTGTGTGTGTGTGTGAGAGTGTGTGTGTGTGAGTGTGTGTGTGTGTGTGTGTGTGTGTGTGTGTGTGTGTGTGTGTGTGTGTGTGTGTGTGTGTGTGTGTGTGGTATCATCCCTCCGTATCCCAGGGCGTGACATAGCACAGCAGTCAGGGAGCTGCAGCAGGACCATCATTAGAGTCCTGTTTGGGGGCAGAGTTCCATCAGCTAAAAAAATGAAAGCCGACTTCATTACAGCAATTCCGAGAGAGGCTTGACCGCTGGCTTGACCATTACACCACTTCAGCGTCATACTATTGCCCTGTGCCGGTCTGCTGTCACTTTACATTCACTGCTGGGCCCCAGACAACAATCGATGTGGCATTCTGTGTGTCTGACACGTATGCTAAGTTTAGGTGGGTATAGAACAGTATGACAACAATAATGACCCTTTCCTTCCCCATAGATGTCATTACATAGGCTACATGGAACATGATGATTTTTAAATTCCTCTTAAAGGGATAGAAAAGGTGATCTTACCGAAAGTGATTGGTTCACAGAGAGTGAGACACTGAGACACTGTTTTGCCATCTGTATTTCTTTTGGTACTTTTTAGTGATAGCCAATTGGTAGTTACAGTCTTGTCCCATCACTGCAACTCCCTTACAGACTCAGGAGAGTAGAAGGTCGAGAACCATGCGTCCTCTGAAACACGACCCCGCCAAGCCGCACTGCTTCTTGACACACTGCCGTACGGCTGGCGACCAAAGTCAGCTGTGCATGCGCCCAGCTGCCACAAGGAGTCGCTAGAGCACGATGGGACAAGGACATCCAAGCCGGTCAAACCCTCCCCTAACCCGGATGACACTGGGCCAATTGTGCACCGCCTCATGGGTCTCTCGGTCATGGCAAGCTGGGCTCGAACACGGATCTGTAGTGACGCTTCAAGCACTGCAATGCAGTGCCTTAGACCGTTGTGCCACTTGGGAGGCGGATTTAACTTCTTTAGGAAAACAGCCTGTTTTGTTAGAAACAAACATCATTGTATTTCATGTATTTCTAACCTATTGAATATTATCTGACATGAAAATGTTGGTTCTCAAAATCAACATGCAAGAATTTCCTCCTCATCTTCCATCTGTCTGCCCATGTCAGCATTGAATTCACTTGAACCACTGATGCATCAAAGCCTGTCTTTTTTTCTACCTGAAATGTTTTTGTGTGTGGGTGGATGACTGGCTGGTGTGGTAACAAACTTCATCAGTTTCAATAAGGCTTCTTCCTCGGTTCAAAGGGATGACTAGACTGTCACCTTCCTGTATACATGTGAAGACCCAGGTATCTATGAGAGGCTGCAGGACAGATGTACATGATCATACAATGTCTCTGTTTGGTTTTATATGAATCTGTCATCTCCTCATACTGTAAAAGGCTCTTGCTATTGGAACTGGATGGCATCATTTTTTGTCAGTAAATCCATAGATGGTTGTGTGCTCCAACCCATTAATAATTGTGTTTGAAATACGTACAGTTAAAGTCGGAAGTTTACATACACTTAGGTTGGAGTCATTAAAACTCGTTTTTCAAACACTCCACAAATTTCTTGTTAACAAACTATAGTTTTGGCACGTCGGTTAGGACATCTACTTTGTGCATGACACAAGTAATTTTTCCAACAATTGTTTACAGACAGATTATTTCACTTTCACCCTGTATCACATTTCCAGTGGGTCAGAAGTTAACATACACTAAGTTGACTGTGCCTTTAAACAGCTTGGAAAATTCCAGAAAATGATGTCATGGCTTTAGACGCTTCTGTTAGGCTAATTGACATAATTTGAGTCAATTGGAGGTGTACCTGTGGATATATTTCAAGGCCTACCTTCAAACTCAGTGCCTCTTTGCTTGACATCATGGGAAAATCAAAAGAAATCAGCCAAGACCTCAGAAAAAAAAATTGTAGACCTCCACAAGTCTGGTTCATCCTTGGGAGCAATTTCCAAAATGCCTGAAGGTACCATGTTCATCTGTAAAAACAATAGTACGCAAGTATAAACACCATGCGACCACGCAGCCGTCATACCGCTCAGGGAGGAGTCACGTTCTGTCTCCTAGAGATGAACGTACTTTGGTGAGAAAAGTGCAAATCAATCCCAGAACATCAGCAAAGGACCTTGAGAAGATGCTGGAGGAAACAGGTACAAAAGTATGTATATCCACAGTAAAACGTGTCCTATATTGGCATAACCTGAAAGGCCGCTCAGCAAGGAAGAAGCCACTGCTCCAAAACCGCCATAAAAAAGCCAGACTATGGTTTGCAACTGCACATGGTGACAAAGATCGTACTTTTTGGAGAAATGTCCTCTGGTCTGATGAAACAAAAATAGAACTGTTTGGCCATAATGACCATCGTTATGTTTGGAGGAGAAAGGGGGAGGCTTGCAAGCCGAAGAACACCATCCCAACCGTGAAGCACGGGGGTGGCAGCATCATGTTGTGTGGGTGCTTTGCTGCAGGAGTGCGGGTGCACTTCACAAAATAGATGGCATCATGAGGTAGGAAAATTACGTGGATATATTGAAGCAACATCTCAAGACATCAGTCAGGAAGTTAAAGGTTGGTCACAAATGAGTCTTCCAAATGGACAATGACCCCAAGCATACTTCCAAAGTTGTGGCAAAATGGCTTAAGGACAACAAAGTCAAGGTATTGGAGTGGCCATCACAAAGCCCTGACCTCAATCCTATAGAAAGGTTGTGGGCAGAACTGAAAAAACCTGTCAGGAGGCTCTGTCAGGAGGAATGGGCCAAAATTCACCCAACTTATTGTGGGAAGCTTGTGGAAGAACGTTTGACCCAAGTTAAACAATTTAAAGGCAATGCTACCAAATACTAATTGAGTGTATGTAAACATTTGACCCACTGGGAATGTGATGAAAGAAATAAAAACTGAAATAAATCATTCTCTCTACTATTATTCTGACATTTCACATTCTTAAAATAAAGTGGTGATCCTAACTGATCTAAAACAGGGAATTTTTACTAGGATCAAATGTCAGGAATTGTGAAAAACTGAGTTTAAATGTGTTTGGCTAAGGTGTATGTAAACTTCCGACTTCAACTCTATGTGAAATTTGAGTAGTTGTCATCAAGGAACTTGCAATATATTTGATCTAAAAGAACAACATCCCCAGCTAACACATAATGTTCTAACAGCCATATGTTTTTTAGAGCTTGGTGAGAGCGTAGTTGTCATATGTTTATTTTGCACACAAACTTCCCACAACTTTATGGGAATGGTGCAGGATAGTTGCTTGGCTTTGGAACATTCTCAGCACATTTAAGGAACTTGACAAAACAAAACAAAAAAATGTTGGTATTTCATTACTTAAACAGAACGTTTCCGCAGAACGTTTCCGTTTTGGCAATGTTCAAGGAATGTTCTCCAACTGGTTTGACATTGGGAATGTTTTCAAAAAGTTGAGAGAATGTTAATAAACAATGTTCTTCTGTGGGAATTTCAGTACATCAGCATAACGTTTCCTACAGTTTCCTCATGGTTCTAAGTCATGTTCTTAAATTGTTCCGAGAACGTTAATAAAACTTTCCATAAAAACCAAAAGAAAACTTTAGTAATGTTCACAGAACAGTCTGAGAAAGCTATTTAAAAACATATACATGCCGTTCACAGCATTAACAAAACACTATCTTCTATCCTTTTGAATATATTTTTGTATATAATAACCCCTTGTAATAAAGCATTTATAATAGAATAGTAAATCATTTATTCATAATTATATTTAACTCTGACATTTGTAAATGCTAGTAATCTAGTTATTCACACATAAACAACTTTTGAAGTACAAAATAATGATTCATAAGATCATTTATAAGATGTTTAAAATAGGTCCTCATAAACCATTTACTAATCATTAGTTAAGTCTTTTTATGTGGTCTCATCTGAAGTTAGGGATATTTTATAAACTGTCATCATGGCAAAGGGTGGCTACTTTGAAGAATCTTAAATATAACATATATTTTGATTTGTTTAACACTTTTTTGGTTACTACATATGTGTTATTTCATAGTTTTGATGTCTTCACTATCATTCTACAATGTAGAAAATAGTAAAAATAAAGGAAAATTCATGAGTAGGTGTGTCAAAACTTTTGACTGTTACTGTATATAGAAAATGTTATTTGCCAATCCACCACCCCTATCTTTGGAGGACACAAAGAACTTTGCTTTTAGAACTTTGTTGTTGTTGTTACATGCGCATTCTACACACATTTTACATACATGGTACTTCTTTACACAATAGTTACATAGCAAAAATCTACTTATTTGATTTACATTACATCTGGATGGATAGTACTTAAACATATTCAGTATACATTATATATAGTGTTTTCAGTCATAACTATAGATCATGAGCTTTTAATCCCACCCTTTTCTATGTTCTATCTTGTTAAGTGTGTTCAGGTGTGTTGCCCATGCCCACTAATTGGCCACAGCTGATCTTAATGAGTTCTTGTCTCCTTTGAAATGAGTCTGTTTGAATAGGCTAAAATGAACAGCTTTGTATGCTTTAAAAAAATATGGCATGCTAGCTCCATCCTGGTGGCACAGTGGGCTAATTCCATTGATAGAAAACATATAGGTTGTAGGTTTGAATCATACTGAGGCTGTTACAATAAAAATAGATGTGTTTAATGCCTAGGAAATTAATTTCCAGGTGTCCTATCTGTGCTTGGAGTTCAAAAAGTTACCCAAAATAAGCTAGCAGTGTTATTAAAAATCTTATTGAAACAGTCAGGGAAAGTTTTAAGGAAGTTATTCAAAAACCTCCAAATAACCTATAATTTCCATTCTCAGAGAATTAATAAAGGCTGTCGTTGTAAATAAGAATTTGTTCTTAACTGACTTGCCTAGTTAAATAAAGGTTAAATAAAACAAGTAAAAAATACAGGAAAACGTTCAAGGAACCAGAGTAAAACATTCTCAGAACCTCCCTGCAACCTAAAAATAAACATTCCCAGAAGAGGCAAAATTTCAGTTTTACTGGTCAGGAAACGTATGGCTTCATTCCCACAACCGTTGTGAAACCAAAAACATCTGTACCCACAACTTCCAATGAACCAAATGTTCTAGCTGGGTCTCTAAGGGAAGTCATTAAGGTGAGTGTCAGTGTAAATGGCAATATTTGTAGGAATGTTTAGACAAGATATGTCCCTACATTTTAAGTGTAACGTGCTCTACCTGTCTAATTTAATTGATTTTAGAATTGTCAAAACTCAGCAGTCTGCCCTGGTGTCTGAAAGGCTCAGACTGATAATTGCCATTCTGACAGGTCTTTTACAGATGGATCTTGACAAGATGCACACACAGACAGACAGAGAGAGGTGGTGGAAAGGGAGGGAAAGAGATACAATCTGTATTAGTAATAGTCCGCTATTGTTCTAACATTTAGAGAAGAGAAATCTCTCATCTCTAACCAAATAAATCTCTCTTTTTTTGACATGTGTTCGTATTCCATCATTCAATAATATCACATGATAATATCACATCAGTGAAATTAAATGGCAGATGTGCAGGAAGGAAGGGTCAGACCAGATTTACTCTGGATGATCCCAAATGTACAACCCAAATGTTGTCATTGTGAAATATGTTTACTGTAGATAACTACCATTGCTAGTAATTTTGAGTGGTGATTAACAACTAGGAGTTGTCATGGTTATGTAAGTGTTAGGAGGGGAAAGTGAATCTTCCCAAAGCAGTAGCAGCAGGTACTGAGAGGCGGTTCATTGCTCATCTGCCAGGAGAAAGAGGATTCCCAAAGCTTTGCTATGATAGCGTCCTAAAGGCTTGGGTTGGTGTTGAATCTTTATGAGTTTGAAAACAAACAAGCTATGAACAGTTTACAATGGATGAGAATGAGAGAGAGTGTTGATGGTATCCTCTATTAAATTATTAATTATACAGACCACAAATTCTGATTGGCTATACTTAAACTCTTTAACATCATCCTTGGCTCTAGCCTCTTCCCCAATATTTGGAGCAAAGGACTGATCACCTCAATCCACAAAAATGGAGACAAATTTGACCCCAATAACTACCGTGGGATATGCGTCAACAGCAACCTTGGGAAAATCCTCTGCATTATCATAAGCAGCAGACTCGTACAGTTCCTCAGTAAAAACAATGTAATGAGCAAATGTCAAATTGGCTTTTTACCAAATTACCGTACGACAGACCACGTATTCACCCTGCACACCACAATTGACAAACAAACAAACCAAACCAAAGGGAAAGTCTTCTCATGCTTTGTTGATTTAAAAAAAGTTTTCAACTCAATTTGGCATGAGAGTCTGCTATACAAATTGATGGAAAGTGGTGTTGGAGGAAAAACATACAACATTATAAAATCCATGTACACAAAGTGTGCGGTTAAAATTGGCAAAAAAAACACAATGTCTTGCCACAGGGCTGTGGGGTGAGACAGGGATGCAGCTTAAGCCCCACCCTCTTCAACATATATATCAACGAATTGGCGAGCGCACTCAAACAGTATGCAGCACCCGGCCTCATCCTACTAGAATCTGAAGTAAAATGTCTACTGTTTGCTGATGATCTGGTGCTTCTGTCCCCAACCAAGGAGGGCCTAGATCTTCTGCACAGATTCTGTCAGGCCTGGGCCCTGACAGTAAATCTCAGTAAGACAAAAATAATGGTGTTCCAAAAAAGGTCCAGTTGCCAGGACCACAAATACTAATTCCATCTAGACACCATTGTCCTAGAGCACACAAACAACTATACATATCTCGGCCTAAACATCAGCGCCACAGGTAACTTCCAGAAAGCTATGAAAGAGCTGAGAGACAGGGCAAGAAGGGACTTCAATGCCATCAAAAGGACTATAAAATTTGACATACCAATTAGGATCTGGCAAAAATACTTGAATCAGATATAGAACACATTGCCCTTTATGGTTGTGAGGTCTGGGATCCACTCACCAACCAATAATTCACAAAATGTGACAAACACCAAATTGAGACTCTGCATGCAGAATTCTGCAAAAATATCCTCAGTGTACAATGTAAAACACCAAATAATGCATGCAGAGCAGAATTAGGATGATATCTGCTAATTATCAAAATCCAGAAAAGAGCTGTTCAATTCTAAAGCCACCTAAAAGGAAGCGATTCCCAAACCTTCCATAACAAAGCCATCACCTACAGAGAGGTGAACCTGGAGAAAAGTCCCGTAAGAAAACTGGTCCTGGGGCTGTGTTCACAAACACAAACAGACCCCACAGAGCCCCAGGACAGCAACACAATTAGACCCAACCAAATCATGAAGAAAAAAAAAGATGATTACCTGACACATTGGAAAGAATTAACCAAAAAAACTGAGCAAACTAGGATGCTATTTGGCCCTAAACAGAGAGTGCACAGTGGCAGAATACCTGACCACTGTGACTGACCCAAACTTGACTATGTACCTACTCAGAGAGCATAGCCTTGCTATTGAGAAAGGCCGCCGTAGGCTCTCAAGAGAAGACAGGCTATGTGCCCACTGCCCACAAAATGAGGTGGAAACTGACAAATGTATGACCATATTAAAGACATATTTCCCTCAGATTACACAGATACACAAAGAATTCGAAAACAAACCACATTTTGATAAACTCCCATATCTATTGGGTGAAATACGACAGTGTGCCATCACAGCAGCAAGATTGGTGATCTGTTGCCACAAGAAAAGGGCAACCATTGAAGAACAAACACTATTGTAAATACAACCCATATTTATGTTTATTTATTTTCCCTTTTGTACTTTAACTATTGCACATAATATGACATTTGTAATGTCTTTATTATTTTGGAACTTTTGTGAGTGTAATGTTTACTGTACATTTGTGTTGTTTATTTCACTTTTGTTTATTATCTAGTTAACTTGCTTTGGCAATGTTAACATTTGTTTCCCATGACAATAAAGCCCTTATATTGAATTGAATTGAATTGAGAGAGAGAGAGAGCGAGAGAGACAGAGAGATAGAGGATAGGACAAGCCAGAGATGGTCAGATGGTCTTTTCAGGGACAGTGACATCTATCCCTGATAAAGTAATTTAGGGTCCTACTACAGTCATCTCTCACTGTAAAACGTAGATATCATACATTTCCCAGCACCCATTAACCCCTTATATCTGGAGCCATCTGGGAAACAGATAAGATTTCAATCACATGGCATTTTATACTATTTGTGTGTGTGTGTGTGTGTGTGTGTGTGTGTGTGTGTGTGTGTGTGTGTGTGTGTGTGTGTGTGTGTGTGTGAGTGTGTGTGTGTGTGTGTGTGTGTGTGTGTGTGTGTGTGTGTGTGTGTGT
Organism: Salmo trutta; assembly: GCF_901001165.1. Classification (NCBI taxonomy): domain Eukaryota; kingdom Metazoa; phylum Chordata; class Actinopteri; order Salmoniformes; family Salmonidae; genus Salmo; species Salmo trutta. The sequence goes on along the minus strand of NC_042983.1, from coordinate 20,860,488 downwards.
GCGTTTGTTTGAGGCCCATAAGAGATATGAGACCAATATTTTTTATTCACAACACATAGTCATCTGCTTTGTTCTGCAGCTCTTCTAAAGAGTAAGCAAATGTACAAGTCAAGGGAGATTCCATGCTTTGCCTTTTGCCTTTTGCCATTAAGTTAATTGTGCAGCGAGTGAAATTACATTTACAAACTTAAAGACCTGCAGGCATATTTATTTTAGCATTATAAACAGGGGGAGAGCTTTAGGCATTTTGTATAACTTTATTTCTTCTTTATGGACCTTCCACCTCAATAGTTTTGAGCTTAAAGAAACATAACTGTACATCAATTAATTAAGGAATAAACGACTAAACAGGCTCTCCAAATCTGTTTTATTATATTTCTTAGTTTGATCGCTTTATAATGAACCATACTTTTCTGGAAATCATGGAACATTGCTGTGCCACCCTGTTTATATTGCTGGGGAAATCAAACGTTCTGTATAAATAGTGATGACGCAAAGGGATGCTAATCTGATGAAGGAAAGAGCGGTATAGGTTATAATGAAGCCTATGCGGAGGCAGGGGAGTGAAGAGTGATGGTAGCAATGACTAATTCCGTAGTCATCGTTTCAAGGAGTTAATGCTCTTGAAGAGCAGCACTTATAATGCGGAATCCCAGTGCTTTCCATTAGGAGCGCACTTGGCTATCTGCGTTAATATCAGATATCTCACCTCGGTCAAGATAGCGGAGCACATCACATAAGCCCGCAGTCATTACACCATGATTACACTTATCAATACCTCTTTTTCATATTCCTTTTTGCTTTACCGTATACTTGACATTTGTTGATGTTCAAACCATCCGTACAAGGATAAAGAGTTAGGTGAGTAGCCTGCCGGTCCGGTAAAAATGTTTTATTGATTGCCTTTGTCAATGGGATCGAGTTTAAGTTTTTTTTTAAGTAGGTTAACTCATTTATTGCAATATATTTTGGTTGATTGTCAACAGATATGTTATTAACGTTTGCATGCATTGCATAGGCTACTTTTACGCGGGGATGCATTGGAATAATAGGCTAAGGAGATTAAATGTAGGATAGTCTAATTTGGGGGTAAAATTACACCCAGTTATATTGAACACGGTTCCATTTATGAGAATCACAGTCACCGACAAAAGACCGAATATCTACTCCACTTTTTCCTTCTCTAATTCTTCTTATTTTGTACAGAATGAAAACGGTTCATTCTAGTGTCTACAGTTAATCATAAATATCTGCATTTTCATAAACTTTGTGGTTTTCAATACTGGTCTATAAGCATAATCATCGTTAGATATCCGCTGCTTTTGCAGAGCCTGGCTTGTGTAGTTAAAATGTGTACATTGACAGTATACTGCAGTAAACTAGTAACGATACCTGAAATAATATGTTTAATTGTTTATTGCATTACACTTTACATTAGCCTTGAAGAGCAGTAAGGAGAAACAGTTATTTGTTAGGCTATGGCTTCTATGTCTTCCTTTCTTTCTTTCTTACTGTCTTTCTTTCTTTGCAGAGGAAATGGTATGTTCTTACAAATTCTGTATTTATATTTCTTTGATGCATTTTTTCACACATACTGTATTAATTTGCTTCCTTCCGTGTTTTATTTCATAGAATTGAGCTGAAATAGGTCTAGTCCAATAATGTACGTGAAAAACAAACAGTGTGACTATTGAGCATTAGAGCTGTTGGTAAGGGACAGTGAATACAACCATACGAATAATTTGGTGGGTGCTTATATTTGTCCTATTTCACACAGGTACAAGTGTGTATTCAACACATGCAAATTGGAAATGTGTTTTATTGCATATCCCAACTCTCCGTGATACACTTTCGGAGAGAGTGGGGTCACAATTCTGGGTCTGCTATGATCAACTGTTAAGTGCCTTGCTCAAGCACATATGGACAGATTTTTCACCTTATCAGCTTGGGTATTCAAACTAGTGACCTTTCAGTTACTGGCCCAACTCTCTAACCGTTAGGCTACCTGCCACCCCATGCCATGTGATAGCTGAGCAGCCCCATACTATGTGATAGCTGTTCATTAAAGCGTACCAGTATTTGTAATGTAATCTTGGACAGATTGGATGATGCTGTAGGGGCGGTCACGACTGCAGTTATGCGGACACAATGTTTCAGGCTTAATGTAATGCTTGCCTTTAACCATCCATGACTTATCTTGACTGTTTGTGCAGCTTGCTAGACTCAAACGATCCCTGTTTTCTTGATTTTAGTACAATGTGTTTGCAGTTTGGGTTTGTGGTAGTTTATTGAGACATTTCAGGAGACCTGTGCACCTGAGTCTGGTATGTACCTAATATCTAACATCCAGATGTTGCCTACAAGGCACTAGGCTGAGGACAACTGATCTTTCATGGGTGACGATGATGCAACTGTCATTGTTGATTATTCTGGAGAAATGAACGAACAAATGTCATAACTTTGTCACGGGCTGTTTTTAATTTGTTCCACACACTTCAGTGGCTGAGAATCAGATACAGTCTTAGCACCCTATACTGCCCTCAAAGCAAATGAGCACTCTCATCCTGCTACAGATGTAGCATTTTAATTTGAGCCAGTTTCCTACAGCAGGAAAATAATCCTGCATCAACAGGAAATGTGAATTATTATGTGGATTATAATAAATGGACATGTTTGTAGGGGTTGACACATTTTTCGTAAATGCAAATCAAGTCTGAAATTTCAAAGTGGAAATTGCAAACTTTAGAAGGTTTTTTATACCTCAAATACACTACATGTTTTAAATTTCCTGTGTTGCTGGACAATTCTCCTGCGACAGGGTAATCAAATTAATATTCTACATCTGTAGGACACAAGCCAAGTGCTGTTGTGTTATAACCACACTGTGAGTAATATGGCTGCACCATCCCAGTGTTAGCTCCAGCAGCACAGCACAGGCAGGAGCTGGTTGGAGGTGTGAATGTGGATGGCAGCTGACTGCACACAGGAGTCCACCAGGCTGCTTCAGCAGCTGCTCAGCCAGTGTGGAGCAGGACTCAGTGGGGCACAGAGGAAAGGTCACACTGGGGTTAATAATGTGACAGAGGAGATATCGAGGGAGGACAGTAGCGGACTAAGTAATACTTTAGAGCCATCACTACACATCTGCGTTTTTTCCACCCATTGTATCAGCTCTGGGACCAGAAATTGGCCCTGGCATTTCTAACACATCGGCCCATTTTTTCCTTGAGGTACCCATTATTAGCCAAATAATGATCACATTGCGCAAAAAAAGAGACAAGTTAGACATGACCACTGACCTAAAAATGGACCAGCCCATCTGGCACTTGCCTGAAATGCCACATGGCTTGTCCGCCCCTGCTCACCTATTCTGCATGGCAGGTCTAATGGATAGGGTGCGTGCAAAGTGCAAGAGAGGGGGTTTGGTTAGAATACATAAACCTTGACACTGATGGACATATAGTCTAAGAGCTGCAATCAGATTAACTTCTAATGTCATCTTCTCAGTCAAAGCTGCTTATCATAACCCAATATAAATCCACTAGAGCTGTTTCCCTCCACTTTTAGTATTCTACTCTGTTGTCAACGTCAGGCATTTTATCAAAACCATATTCCATAGATGACGTCCATGTACCAATTGCCATTGAGCAGCGAGACAGTGGGCATTTTATGTGAGACATTGTGAAAGTTTGTTTTGAAACAGAAGGAGAGACAGCCAGAAAGATTGTTGCATTTCCTCCATACATCAAAGTCAAGATGAATTATATAAAAGGATCTAGCACGGCATGTCTTAAGATTTTTGACGTCATTAAAGTCAACGATCAAATCCAATTTTCTCTTCTATTCCTAGTCTACACAGATACATTGAGATAAAGGGACATATTTGCTAAGCGTTTGCAGCAGGTGCAAATTCTGCATCTGTTTTTCTTTCAAAAGAGAATTAAATTCAGGACGAGAGAATATAAATGTAAAAGCAAGGTTAGAAGAAAGAGTAAGGCTGTTATTGTGATGGAACAGTTTTATGTTTTAGCTTTGTTTTTGGTCTTTTATCCCTTCCCACTGGGCACACACGGATTGAATCAACAAGGTTTCCACATCAGTTCAATGAAATTACGTTGAACCAACGTGGAATAGACGTTGAATTGGCATCCGTGACCAGTGGGTAACTGAAAAAAAGTGTGATGAAAGCTAAGTAAATCTGGATAAAAACCAAAAAATCCTAAATGCTAAATATTTCGCATAGACTGCCATTATTTAACAGTGCATTCTGGTAATTATAAAAGACAAGAGCGAGTAAAACCAAAAGCAAGTAAATTGATGCCATACAATATTGTGCAGTGTGAGGAGTTGAACATGAACAGTACACCATTACAATCCAGATTGTAATCAACATGGTTTACAGTTGACACAATGTGATGTATTGATTATCCCACATTGATTTACACAGACATGGGATAGAGATTGATGAAGTCAAGGATAAAAGCATTTCAAAGAAAATGTGTTTATTAAAGGTTGTCACTGATATTGAAATACACTATATATGCACATGTACAGTACCAGTCAAAAGTTTGGACACACCTACTCACTCAAGGGTTTTTCTTTATTTTTACTATTTTCTACATTGCAGAATAATAGTGAAGACATCAAAACTATGAAATAACATATATGGAATCATGTATTAACCAAAAAAGTGTTAAACAAATCAAAATATATTTCAGATTTTATATTCTTCAAAGTAGCCACCCTTTGCCTTGATGACAGCTTTGCACACTTTTGGCATTCTCTCAACCAGCTTCATGAGGAATGCTTTTCCAACAGTCTTGAAGGAGTTCCCACATATGCTGAGCACTTTTTGGCTGCTTTTCCTTCACTCTGCGGTCCAACTCATCCCAATCCATCTCAATTGGGTTGATGTCGGGTGATTGTGGTGGCCAGGTCATCTGATGCAGCACTCCATCACTCTCCTTCTTGGTCAAATAGCCCTTGCATAGCCTGGAGGTGTGTTGGGTCATTGTCCTGTTGAAACCAAATTATAGTCCCACTAAGCGCAAACCAGTTGGGAAGGCATGTCGCTGCAGAATGCTGTGGTAGCCATGCTGGTTAAGTGTGCTTTGAATTCTAAATAAATCACAGACAGTGTAACCAGCAAAGCACCCCCACACCATCACACCCCCTCCTCCATGCTTCATCATGGGAACCACACATTTGGAGATAATCCATTTACCTACTCTGTGTCTCACAAAGACACGGCGGTTGGAACCAAAAATCTCAAGTTTGCAAACAAAGGACAGACCAAAGGACAGATTTCAAATGGTCTAATTGTCCATTGCCCGTGTTTCTTGGCCCAAGCAATTATCTTCTTATGGATTTGGTATTTTACCAAATAGGGCTATCTTCTGTATACCAGCCCTACCTTGTCACAACACAGCTGATTGGCTCAAATTTATTAAGAAGGAAAGAAATTCCACAAATTACCTTTTAACAGGGCACACCTCTTAATTGAAATGCATTCCAGGTGACTACCTCATGAAGCTGGTTGAGAGAATGCCAAGAGTATGCCAAGGTGTCATCAAGGTAAAGGGTGGCTACTTTGAAGAATCTCAAATATAAAATATATTTTGATTTGTTTAACACTTTTTAACCCCGGATCATTGTTATTCTAACTTCCGTGACGCATATAAGGCCCTCCCCCGCCCTCCCTTCAGAAAAGCTGACCACGACTCCATTTTGTTGCGCCCAGCCTATAGACAGAAACTAAAACAGGAAGCTCCCGCCCTCAGGTCTGTTCAACGCTGGTCCGACCAATCGGATTCCACGCTTCAAGATTGCTTCGATCACGTGGACTGGGATATGTTCCGCATTGCTCCGAACAACAACATTGACGAATACGCTGATTCGGTGTGCGAGTTCATTAACAAGTGCATCGGTGATGTTGTACCCACAGCGTCTATTAAAACATTCCCCAACCAGAAACCGTGGATTGATGGCAGCATTCGCGCAAAACTGAACTCGCGAACCACTGCTTTTAATCAGGGCAAGGTGACCGGAAACATGACCGAATACAAACAGTGTAGCTATTCCCTCTGCAAGGCAATTAAACAAGCTAAGCGTCAGTATAGAGACAAAGTGGAGTCGCAATTCAACAGCTCAGACACGAGAGGTATGTGGCAGGGTCTACAGTCAATCACGGACTACAAAAGAAAAACCAGCCCCGTCGCGGATCACGATGCCTTGCTCCCAGACAGACTGAACAACTTTTTTGCTCGCTTTGAGGACAATACAGTGCCACTGACACGGCCCGCTACCAAAACCTGCGGGCTCTCCTTCACTGTAGCCAACGTGAGTAAAACATTTAAACGTGTTAACCCTCGCAAGGCTGCAGGCCCAGACGGCATACCCAGCCGCGTCCTCAGAGCATACGCAGACCAGCTGGCTGGTGTGTTTACAGACATATTCAATCAATCCTTATCCCAGTCTGCTGTCCCCACATGCTTCAAGAGGGCCACCATTGTTCCTGTTCCCAAGAAAGCTAAGGTAACTGAGCTAAATGACTACCGCCCTGTAGCACTCACTTCCGTGATCATGAGGTGCTTTGAGAGACTAGTCAAGGACCATATCACCTCCACCCTACCTGACACCCTAGACCCACTCCAATTTGCTTATCGCCACAATAGGTCCACAGACGACGCAATCGCCATCACACTGCACACTGCCCTAACCCATCTGGACAAGAGGAATACTTATGTAAGAATGCTGTTCATCGATTACAGCTCAGCATTTAACACCATAGTACCCTCCAAACTCGTCATTTTGGAGAAGACATCGGTGTCCGTTACGTGGGTGGTTTTCCCTTTGTTTATCCGTGGTTGTCTGGATTCCCTGCCACATACGTCTTGTCTGAGCTGTTGAATTGCGACACCGCTTTGTCTCTGTACTGACGTTTTGCATATCTAAGCCTACCTCTTTATCTGTCTCTATCCTCCTGACTGGTGTTTCTTTTTTTTAAAGAAACAAAATGTACTCTGCATTGCTGCTAAAATCTGGGTAAAAGATTGAAAGGAATGTGAGTCTTATTCAGTACATTTAGTTATTACTTGCTTTTCTACCAACTTTGCCAGCAGGCATGCCAGCTAAGATAGACAAGCTAGCTACTCTAACTTGATTGATAGCCTGTAATGCCTTCTTGGTAGCTAATTGAGGTTGGGAGATAGGTTCTCAATCTGGGCTAGATAAAGCCAACTTCATACAATTGCTTTGTGGCTAGTAGTATTACAAAGAAACAAAAACAAAACATTTAACAAAACAATAATTTTCAAACAGGACGAATCTGAGGGGGCATGTGCCCCTGTGGGCATGACGCCTCTGCACTTTATTGGTCACTCGTGTCCATGGCTGGATGTGCCTCTGTATTCTTCAACCAACATGTCCAATCAATAACAACAAAATAAGGCCACAGCTCCTTTGATCAGCCAGAGGAGAGGGCGTTCCTGAGACATGCTCTCAGGAACAATGGTGATGGATAGGAGCCAGTTTTTTGAACAGCTAATGATATTGAAACATGCTGCAGAATGCAAAATGTGGCTGTCTGAACATTTTTATAAAATGCACTTGTCTGATGAGAGTTGATTTTGCATGAGATCTTTTGTGGATATTGGATGTCAAACCAGCTTACACTTTTCCTTACTCGAGCAAAGCATCATTGTGGCTGTATCTCTTTGTTACAGGGGGAGTCACGCCACAGACACACAGTGACTACTGAACTCATCCACATCCAGACTGAGGCCGTCCCAACATTCAGAAGACTTGGACAGACTTGCCCTGGGACTGGCCTGTTTTTTCACCTGTAATAACCCTCCTACCTCCTACCCTGGCAAGGGGTCTGGTCTGGAGCTCAAGCTTTAACGGAGAGGACATCGTTGAGTATTCACTTCCAGTTGGACTGGACCAAACTAAAACCAAACTCCTCGCATTGACACTTTTACAGATTGCATATGCGTCACTTCCTCTTCCCACTATTCAAATTGTTTTATATGATACAGACTTGCACTTGTTCACTTTGATCTAGCTATTGGGAAAATCAGAGCGAGGGACCCCAGAACCTATGCCTATGATAATGATCCTCAGTAACCAAATACTACTCTGATAGGTCAGACTGTCAGAGTCAACTCCACACTCCATCAAATATATTTTAGGTCTCCAGCTGTATTATAACTTGTGGTTTAACATCAAGGATAATCTCAAGGTGGATTAGCTTTTGTTTGTTAAATAGCATTCCTCTGCATACACAATGTTTGTCTCTATCAGTGTTTTAAACAAGCCCATAGCTTTCTATTTTTGAGTAATTGTAATTGCCGATTAGATTAAGACAACATGAGTCAAATGATGCTTTGACATGACAGACTTAATGTGATCATTATTTGAATGGCTCTCAGGAAAGTGCTCTGATGTCTTTGTCTTCTCTCAGCGAACTTAACTGTCTGCAGTTTGTCTGTCAGTCTACTGTTCAGAACAGGGCAGGACAGTGTATCAATACTGTTTAGAGAACAGATGGTTCCTATAGCAGACAACATGAACATGACCCCAGAGCATCCAACACATAACTGCTCCAACTGCAGCCAGGCGTTTGTCCCAGAGCTCAATGTGGTCAAGGCTGTCGTGCTGGGACTGATACTTGGGACAATTATTGTATGTGGGGTTTTTGGGAACATCCTGGTTATCTTGTCGGTGGTCTGTCATCGACACCTACGAACAGTCACACACTACTTCATCGTCAACCTAGCGGTGGCAGACCTCCTGCTGAGCTCCATCGTTCTGCCCTTCTCTGCCACCTTTGAGATCCTAGGGTACTGGGTGTTCGGAAGGCCCTTCTGCAATGTGTGGGCAGCGGTGGACGTGCTGTGCTGCACAGCCTCCATCATGAGCCTGTGTGTGATCTCAGTGGACCGCTACATCGGGGTCAGCTACCCGCTACGCTACCCAGCCATCGTGACAGAGCGCAGGGCACTGCTTGCCCTGGTTGGCCTGTGGGCTCTGTCCGTCACCATCTCCATTGGCCCTTTGTTTGGCTGGAAAGAGCCGGCGCCAGAAGACGAGTCTATCTGTAAGATCACAGAGGAGCCTGCCTACGCCATCTTCTCTGCTGTGGGCTCCTTTTACCTCCCGCTGGCCATCATACTGTCTATGTACTGTAGGGTGTATGTGGTGGCCCGCCAGGAGAGCCGGGGCCTGAGAGAGGGGCACAAAACAGACAAGTCAGATTCAGAGAGCGTCACGCTGAGGATCCACCGCGGCAACATGGCCGTGTCTGAGGACGAGGCCCTGCACAGCCGCACACACTTCGCCCTGCGTCTCCTGAAGTTCTCCCGAGAAAAGAAGGCCGCCAAGACCCTGGGCATTGTGGTTGGCTGCTTTGTGCTCTGCTGGCTCCCTTTCTTCCTGGTTCTGCCCATAGGTGAGTGTTACCCATTGTACCCAGGCTCCTTACCTTGTAGACAGTGCTCCACAGCTACCATGTCATGCTGTTAATGCCACCCCCTCTTGTATCTATACTTGGCAAAATAATTTATGAGGTTTTGTAATTAAATTGTATTGCAGAGATGGCTGTTGGCGGGAGAGAGGGTGAGGGGGGGAGTGTTGGATGACTCCCAAAATAGATTTTCACAACAGTCTCTGGTGCCATATCATGCATACCTTTCTCATGTCATACGGTATCACCCATAGAGGTAGAACAACTTTATTTACATGTGTAATAAATAAGTTATTTTATGTTATGTGCGGTTTTTGGTTTTGGATGATGTAAAACATTATATTGAGCTATGTGCTATTCTTCCATTAATCAGTAATGGGCTGCATCTGCAAAGATTTCCTTTTATTGATGCCTAATTAAAACGGTCTGAAATAAGTCAAATGTAGCATCAGAAAGTGTACACATGCAAAACTTCAATCTCCTCCTCATCCCGTTGTTATTTTACCTTTCGTACACGACTGCTTTGAAATATCATTTAACTACCATACTATTATTTTATGAGTATATGAATACACATACTAATAATGTGGTATTTCATGTGTAACTAATAAAATAAAGTAATTTCAGGAGCTTTTATTTCAGAACACACAAAATGTTGAAAGACACGTATAATTGCCGTAAGCGTTTTCTGATGTTAAAACAAGCTTTGAAAAGAGTCAGTATTATTTAAAAAATAAAACTGATTGATGAAAGTTTCAGAATATGCAATATTATCATCCTCACTATTTCATATTATGAAAGAATCGTGTTTACCTAACACTTTTGTGTAGAAATTATTGAGAGGATTTTCAGGCAAGCCAAAATACCAGTCTCAAGAAATGATCCTACATTAGAGAGTTGAACTACACACACACGCGCACACACACGCGCGCGCACGCACGCACGCACGCACGCACGCACGCACGCACACACACACACACACACACACACACACACACGTGCACCACAGGAGGCTGCTGTGGGAAGAACAGCTCATAATAATGGCTGGAACAGAGTAAATGGAACGGCATCAGTCACCTGGAAACCATGTGTTTGATGTATTTGATACCATTCCACTGATTCCACTCCAATCATTACCACGAGCCTGTTCTCCCCTATTAAGGTACCACCAACCTCCTGTGGTGTGCACACACACGCACGCTCACACATTAAAGAGTGAGAGTGATAGAGAGCTACTGAGAGACCTAGAGTACGTTTGGAACACCCATTTAAACTGAACAAAAAGTGTAAAGTGTTGGTTTTATGAGCTGAAATAAAAGATTCCAGAAATTGTCCATAAGCACAAAAAGTGTATTTCTCTCAAATGTTGTGCACACATTTGTTTATATCCCGGTTAGTGAACATTTCTCCTTCGCCAACATAATCCTTCCACCTGACAGGTGTGGCATATCAAGAAGCTGATTTAACAGCATGATCATTACACAGGTGCACCTTGTGCTGGGGACAATAAAAGGCCACTCTAAAATGTGCAGTTTTTTCACATAACATAATGCCACAGATTTCTCAAGTTTTGAGGGAGCATGCAATTGGAATGCTGACTGCAGGAAAGGCCCACCAGAGCTGTTGCCATAGAATTGAATGTTAATTTCTCTACCATAAGCCGCCTCCAACGTCATTTTAGAGAATTTGGCAGTACCTCCAACCAGCCTCACAACCGCAGACCACGTGTATGGCGTTGTGTGGGTGAACAGTTTGCTGATGTGAACAGAGTGCCCCATGGTAGTGGTGGGATTATGACATGGGCAGGCATAAGCTACGGACAACGAACACAATTGCATTTTATCAATGGCAATTTGAATGCACAGAAATACCGTGACGAGATCCTGAGGCCCAATGTGAGGCCCATTTTTTTAGGTATCTGTGACCAACAGATGCATATCTCTATTCCCAGTCATGTGAAATCCATAGATCATGGCCTAATGAGTTAATTTCAATTGACTGATTTCCTCATATGAACTGTAACTAAGTAAAATCTTTCAAATTGTTGCATGTGCGTTTATATTTTTCTTCAGTATACATTGACATTATTCATTCATTTCCAGTTCATTTTTCATTTTCAGACACTCTTATTGATTTGTTATCCAGCCACAGCCTTAAGTGCTTTTCAAATTAATAGTTTGGATGTTATTTGAATTGGTTTTTCAGAAGGCCACTGAGGGGTTACTGTAATTTGGGTGTCAGGTGTCTCAGTGATGCAGTGCAGCTAACTCAGGTAAAATATGTGGTCTGGTCTAGCATTAGGCTAGCCAGGCACTGAGCCATCATAGGGTTCCACAGATAACAGAAACACTCTCAGCATGTGTGGGTAGTCCCTTTTCAATGTTTTTATAGTTCCTTTCAGTCAGCCTCTGTCCCAGTCATCTTCTCGGTGTGATCAAAGAGCTGCTGTGGTAATGCTGCTGCTGAGAGCTGAGCACACGCTGCCGGACCTGTTAGCTGCTCATATTTCAATAACACACTTGAGCCCCCACTGAGCCAATATGTCTTCCTGGCATTTGACAAGATAACTGTTTTTTTTCTCTCTCTCTCTCTCTCTCTCTCTCTCTCTCTCTCTCTCTCTCTCTCTCTGCCTCTCTCCAACTCTCTATATGTCTGTCTGTCTCTCTCTCTCTCTTTCTCTGCCTCTCTCCATCTCTCTCCATCTGGCTCTCTCTCTCTCTCCATCTCTATCTGTCTCTCTCTCTTTCTCTGCCTCTCGCTCTCTCTGTCTCTCTCTCCCCAGCCTTGTCATCTATTGCTCTTGCTTGCAACTCACTTATCACATAGAGGCATTCTCAACAATATGATCATAGCAGGAAGGACAGATAGTCATCACATCATTGCTTTTATTGAAGGACAACCTCGGGTCCCCTTCATGGTTGTTTAAAGAACAATATGGAGTTCAGAAAAAGCACAATGTGTACTACACTCACTGCTAGTTAGTTTCATAATTTTAGTATAGGATGAATGTGGGAATGAAATACAAATCAAGTGTTTAAAAAAAATGTATCTGTCCAACTCCGGACTTCCTAACCCCTCAGGGTTCAGATTTATTATACGCTCTCATGCTCATAAATATAGCAAGCGCAACAGAGGGCTGGGTCTTCTTGGTGGTTATTCTACTCCCTAACCATGGCTGGCTGCCCTTTCTAACAAAACCATGAAGGCATCAAGGACAACATGTCACAATGTTATCTATTATTATCCTGTTAAATACAACGATTTTCCATTTAAGATTGATTGTGTTAGGCTGGGGATGGTTATTTTTGTTTGCTTGTTTTATTGGGACAGGCTTTATAAACTAACCCTTGTGGGGATTTGAGTGGGTCAAAAGGTTAAGGAGGGATATCACTGTCTTGGCAGTGTGTTTATTTTGAGACTGGTTTGTTCTTGTTTCTTCTTGACATTCCAGGAGACGTTTCTGAAGGCATGACCAAGAGCATAGCAACGGTTTACTCACATGTTCACAAGGGTACTGGTATTTTGCACCCTTCCTGCTGGTGCTGTGGTTGTTAGTCAGTAGTTGCTATGGTGCCAGCCATGTATCTTTGGTATTGTTATCTTAAATCATTATCAACAATATGAATCATATTTGGTGGTGATGGTGGTGGTACTGGTACTGGATGTACTGGATGTACAGTATGGCAACGTCTCTCTTGGGAAGTAAGCACATATCTATTGGTCATCCATTATTTATTGCTCAATCTATCTTGTTTTCCTTTGATATACATCACTATATACCCTCTGTTTTCTTTAAAAAGCATGTTTTGCGTCATTGTCTTTTTATGGATTCAACATTTTATAGACAAATGACGCTACTTGAGTAACGGCAATCTTAAATGTATGTAGTTCTGTCCTCGAGCTGTTCTTTTCCATTAATATTCTGTATTATTTCATATTTTATGTTTTGTGTGGACCCCAGGAAGAATAGCTGTTCTATTGCAACAGCTAATGGGGATCCTAATAAAATACCAAATACCAATCAAGTTCCCCCTTAGGAGGTTTTAGGCTCCAAAATGTATGAATTCAGTCACAAGCAGAGTAATATAATTATTGTTGCTCGTTGCACAGTAGGAGTCATCTGAGATGTACTTAGGACGAAATCATATCACTCAAACTACCTCCTCTCTCTCTCCTCTCTTTCTCTCTCCCTCTCTATCCATATCCACATCACGCTGTCATTTTTCATTTTTGTCTCCGACAGCCTCTCCAATAAAGAATTTCACAAGACAGCTCATCCCATCCTGCCTTTGAAGATAGATGCTCAATTTCAAGGCTATCCAAGACCTCAGCCATTTAATTATTTTAATGTGTCAAGCATTTGGTGTGAAAAGTCCAGTGGTGTAAAAAGTACCCAATTGTCATACTTGAGTAAAAGTAAAGATACCTTAATAGAAAATGACTCAAATAAAAGTGAAACTCACCCAGTAAAATACTACTTGAGTATCAAAATAAGATGTTATTGCTCAAATATAGTTAATTATTAAAAGTAAAATTATAAATAATTTCACATTCCTTATATTAAGAAAACCAGATGGCACAATGGTTCATTAAAAACATTACGGATAGCCAAAGGCACACTCCAACACTCAGACATAATTTACAAACTAAGCATTTATGTAGGGCTGACCAGGGATGTTCTCTTGATAAGTGCGTGAATTGGACCATTTTCCTGTCCTGCTAAGAATTCTAAATGTAACAAGTACTTTTGGGTGTCAGGGAAAATGTACAGAGTAAAACTACATTATTTTCTTTAGGAATGTAGTGAAGTAAAAGTTGTAAAAAATATAAATAGTAAAGTACAGATACACCCAAAAACTACTTAAGTACTAGTAGTACTTTAAAGAACTGGAAAAGTCTGCATGTAATGTGTATCTTAAACCATTTCCTCTACTGCACTATTAAGTGTGCAGCTCACACACTCTCACACTTTCTCACATTAGTCCCTCTAATCAGAAGCAGCAGGATTTATGAAGGCAATTTTAATACAACAAATACCTTGATGTCAATACCTTGACATTGGTAGCTCTAGAAATATGATAAAACTATAAATTGAACCCAAGTGGAAATAAATGTGTTTTTCTCAACACAGTCTTTGGCTTTTCTGTTGAGTGTGTACAAAGTATCTGCTTCTTTCACACGTGATCAACATTAACCCTGATTGGATTTAGATGTATTAGGAATGTTATAAAGTATGGCACAAAATCTTCATGGAAATATGTTCCTCTATTTGTTTCTTCTTGTCTCATGTTGATATCCTGATTTACGTAGTCAAGTATGTTAATCAGTTTTCTTCCCTTTGTCTGTCTGTGTGTGTGCGTGTGTGTGTGTGTGTGTGTGTGTGTGGCCTATTATAGGTTCCATATTCCCAGCATACAGACCTTCGGAAACAGTTTTCAAGATAACCTTCTGGCTAGGCTACTTCAACAGTTGCATCAACCCTATCATCTACCCCTGTTCCAACCAGGAGTTTAAGAAGGCCTTCCAGAGTATTCTGGGAGTGCGCTGTCTGAGAGCCCAGTCCAGAGCCACTCATCACCCGGGTCCAGCCCAGGTTCAGGGTCATTCTCTCACTCTGAGACTAGATGGCCGAGGGGACCCCTCCTGCTTCAGCCCCTCCTCCTCCGTAGCCCTGTCCCGCACACCCTCCTCTAGGGATGGCAGGGAGTGGAGGGTATTCTCTGGAAGCTCCGTGGCAGGGTCTGGTACAGCGGTAGAGACAGGACGGGCTAAGGTGGCCCAACTGTGCGGTAAGAATCTGCTGAAGACCTGCTGCTGCATCAGAGACAGGAGCTTCAGCCAGGGGCCCAGCCAGGGACCCAGCCATCCTCAGCCCACTCCACACGGGACCCTGCCAATCATTAAGATCCACCAGCTGTCTTTGTGTGAAAATGGAGAGGCTGTATAACCAGAGATAATAAGTGATTTGGATCGTCTCTGGTATGAATGTACTGTAGCTCCTCACTCTTAACCCTAACAATGATCCACCCTCAAGGTCCAGCACTATTAAAGGAAACTGAAGTGAATAGTGAATAAATGTCTATGCCCAGTGGAGTTTACAAGGATGGAATAATAATAATAGCTGGAGGAGATGATGGAAATATTTTAATACTTGTAATATTCTGACTGCAGTTACACAATGCCAGTGGATTTGAATTAATGACTGAGAAAAGTTTGTTTTTGTACACCAAACCAAGGTTTTACCTTGAGATGTTTCTACTTTTTAAGACTTGAACATGAATTCCCCCTGTGCACATTCTCTCGGGCAGTCTTTGCCACTCTTCACACTTTACTATTCAGTTGATTTAAATAGTAAAGAAAAACTGTCCAAATGACTATGCTAAGAGCAAACTATTTCCCCTCCCGGTTTTTCGCAGGGAGATCCGTCATTTTACTGGGATCTACACTTTACTTATATCAATATATGTATTATTTATACCAGATATTCCTGAGAAGATATTGGGGTTTGTGAAGGTATTTCATAAAAGAGCCAAATTGCTTCTTCCTTGGGTAATGTTTACAAGTTTTAACAGGTCAAGTCTGTACATAGGTTATTGATGGTAACCTCATATATTGATCAAAATGATTACCTTTCTCCCAGTGTCTTACCATTTACCAAGCTCTTTTCCTGTTGTGAGAATAGTGTATATGACTGTGTCTAAAGCAGGCAGGAACCCAGGAGGATACTGTCCTTCCATGTCACGTACTCCAATAAAAAGAATATGAGATATTCACAGTTTTTCTTTCGTTCTCAGTAATTTCATGAACACACGTTTCATAAACACGCATGGACAATAATACTTTGTACTCCAACATTCCCATGATACCCCTTTCCTCTGCCAGATAGAAGATTAACTTCTTCCTGTGGATTTCTGAGGGATCGTTTCATGGGTTTTGACCTCATAACTGCTCCCTAAACCTCTAAATCCACCATGAACAAGTAAGAAATGAGCTATTTGCAGATTGCATCCATATGCACTTACACGCACAAGCACACAAATATAAGTGATTGCATGGATATGTACTGGCCACAGTGCGGGCATAATAATCTTTGCATCGGCTTATCTGTGACTTACGTCAAGGAAAAAAAACGAGTAGTGAACAGGATATGGTGAGCAGATAGTATTGATTGACTTTCCTGAGGTTATTTTCTCTGGGGAGTTACAATGTTATGAAAGTTAGGAAAGCAAAGGCTAGCTTTTTCAAGCAGAAATTTGCATCCTGTAGCACAAACTCCAAAAAGTTCTGGGACACCGTAAAGTCCATGGAGAATAAGAGCACCTCCTCACAGCTGCCCACTGCACTGAGGCTAGGAAACACCATCACCACCGATAAATCCACGATAATTGAGAATTTCAATAAGCATTTTTCTACGGCTGGCCATGCTTTCCACCTGACTATCCCTACCCCGGTCAACAGCCCTGCACCCCCCACAGCAACTTGCTCAAACCTCCACCATTTCTCCTTCACCCAAATCCAGATAGCTGATGTTCTGAAAGAGTTGCAAAATCTGGACCCCTACAAATCAGCTAGGGTAGATAATCTGGACCCTCTCGTTCTAAAATTATCCGCCGAAATTGTTGCAACCCCTATTACGAGCCTGTTCAACCTCTCTTTCATATCGTCTGAGATCCCCAAAGATTGGAAAGCTGCAGTGGTCATCCCCCTCTTCAAAGGGGGAGACACTCTAGAACCAAACTGTTACAGACCTATATCTATCCTACCTTGCCTTTCTAAGGTCTTTGAAAGCCATGTTAACAAACAGATCACCAACTGTTCTGAATCCCACCGTACCTTCTCCGCTATGCAATCTGGTTTCCGAGCTGGTCATGAGACTGCCAGGTGCACCACCTCAGCCATGCTGAAAGTCCTAAACGATATCATAACCGCCATCGATAAAAGACAATACTGTGCAGCCGTATTCATGGACCTGGCCAAGGCTTTCGACTCTGTCAATCACCACATTCTTATCGGCAGATTCAACAGCCTTGGTTTCTCAAATGACTGCCTCGCCTGGTTCACCAACTACTTCTCAGACAGAGGTCAGTGTGTCAAATCGGAGGGCCTGTTGTCCGTACCCCTGGCAGTCTCTATGGGGTGCCACAGGGTTCAATTCTCGGGCCGACTCTTTTCTCTGTATACGTCAATGATGTCGCTCTTGCTGCTGGTGATTCTCTGATCCACCTCTACGCAGACGACACCATTCTGTATACTTCTGGCCCTTCTTTGGACACTGTGTTAACTAACCTCCAAACGAGCTTCAATGCCATACAACATTCCTTCCGTGGCCTCCAACTGCTCTTAAATGCAAGAAAACTAAATGCATGCTCTTCAACCGATCGCTGCCCGCACCTGCCCGCCCTTCCAGCATCACTACTCTGGACAGTTCTGACGTAGAATATGTGGACAATTCCAAATACCTAGGTGTCTGGTTAGACTGTAAACTCTCCTTCCAGACTCACATTAAGCATCTCCAATCCAAAATCTAGAATCAATTTCCTATTTCGCAACAAAGCATCCTTCACTCATGCTGCCAAACATACCCTCGAAAAAATTATCATCCTACCGATCCTTGACTTCGGCGATGTCATTTACAAAATAGCCTCCAACACTTTACTCAGCAAATTGGATGCAGTCTATCACAGTGCCATCTGTTTTGTCACCAAAGCCCCATATACTACCTACCACTGCGACCTGTGTGCTCTCGTTGGCTGGCCCTCGTTTCATAATCGCAAAACCCACTGGCTCCAGGTCATCTATAAGTCTTTGCTAGGTAAAGCCCCGCCTTATCTCAGCTCACTGGTCACCATAGCAGCACCCACCCATAGCACGCGCTCCAGCAGGTATATTTCACTGGTCACCCCCAAAGCCTATTCCTCCTTTGGCCGCCTTTCCTTCCAGTTCTCTGCTGCCAATGACTGGAACGAATTGCAAAAATCACTGAAGCTGGAGACTCATATCTCCCTCACTAACTTCAATTATCAGCTGTCAGAGCAGCTCACAGATCATTGCACCTGTACATAGCCCATCTGTAAATAGCCCATCCAACTACCTCATCCCCATATTGTTATTTTTTGTTGTTGTTATTTTTTTGCTCCTTTGCACCACAGTATCTCTACTTGCACATTCATCTTCTGCACATCTATCACTCCAGTGTTTAATTGCTAAATTGTAATTATTTCGCCACTACGGCCTATTTATTGCCTTACCTCCCTAATCTTACCTCATTTGCACACACTGTATATAGATTTTTTTATATTGTGTTATTGACTGTACGTTTGTTTATTCCATGTGTAACTCTGTGTTGTTGTTTGTGTCGCACTGTAAATGAGAACTTGTTCTCAACTGGGCAACCTGGTTAAATAAAGATGAAATATAAAATGTAATCCCTCTGATACAAAGTATCTCCAGCAAGTCTTGGTAGCCAAGTGGACAGGCTTTCCTGAGGGGAGTGGCCAGAAATACTTGACATTGGCTGACATGACTGTGCCCCTTTGTGAGTCATACTGTCTCAGTACTGTGTAAGGGGTGCATACTGGTGGCAGAGAAGTCAGACGCAGGAGAGCAAAAACTGTGGTTCCAACGGATCAGTTTAATAATAAAAACCCACCGGATTACAGAACAATAATAAATGGTTACATAACCCGACGCACACCACAACATAACGTGCACAAGCACTTACAATAAACAATACCAGACAAGGACATGTGGGGAACAGAGGGTTAAATACACAACATGTAATTGATGGTATTGAAACCAGGTGTGTGTGAAGACAAGACAAAACAAATGGAAAATGAAAAGTGGATCGGCGATGGCTAGAAGACCGGTGACGTCGACTGCCGAACGTCGCCGAACAAGGAGAGGGACCGACTTTGGAGGAAGTCGTGACAGTACCCCCCCCCTCCCCCTTGACGCGCAGCTCCAGCACCGGATGAAGACTGTGGAACTCCTGCAGCATTGAAGGGTCCAACACGTCATCGACCGGAACCCAACACCTCTCCTCCAGACCGTACCCCTCCCACTCCACAAGATACTGAAGGCCCCTCGCTCGGCGCCTCGAATCCAGTATGGAGCGAACGGAGTACGCCGGGGAACCCCTGATGTCCAGAGGGGGCGGAGGAACCTCCCGCACCTCAGACTCCTGGAGCGGACCAGCCACCACCGGCCTGAGGAGAGACACATGGAATGAGGGGTTAATACGGTAATTGGGTGGAAGTTGTAACCTATAACAAACCTCGTTCACTCTCCTCAGGACTTTAAATGGCCCCACAAACCGCAGACTCAGCTTCCGGCAGGGCAGGCTGAGGGGCAGGTTTTGGGTCGAGAGCCAGACCCGGTCCACCGGTGCAAACACCGGGGCCTCACTGCGGTGGCGATCTGCATTCTCCTTTTGGCACGTCACGGCCTGCTGAAGGTGAACACGGACAGCCTCCCATGTCTCCTCCGCGCGCCTGAACCAGTCGTCCACCGCAGGAACCTCGGTCTGACTCTGATGCCAAGGCGCCAGAACCGGCTTGAACCCCAGTACTCATTGGAAGGGAGAGATGTTAGTAGAGGAGTGGCGAAGCGAGTTCGGTGCCATCTCAGCCCAGGGCATGAACGCTGCCCACTCCCCCGGCCGGTCCTGGCAATAGGACCGCAGAAACCTGCCCAAATTCTGGTTTACTCTCTCCACCTGCCCATTACTCTGGGGGTGAAACACTGAAGTAAGGCTGAACGAGACCCCCAGACGTTCCATGAATGCCTTCCAGACCCTAGACGTGAACTGGGGACCTCGATCAGACATTATATCCTCAGGCACTCCGTAGTGCCAGAAGACGTGCGTAAACAAGGCCTCCACAGTCTGTAGGGCCATAGGGAGACAGGGCAGAGGGAGGAGACAACAGGACTTAGAGAAACTATTCACAACAACCAGGATCGCGGTGTTACCCTGTGAGAGTGGAAGATCGGTCAGAAAATCCACCGACAGGTGTGACCAAGGCCATTGTGGAACAGGTAAGGGGTGTAGCTTACCTCTGGGCAGGTGCCTAGGAGCCTTACACTGGGCGCACACCGAGCAGGAGGAAACATAAACCCTCACGTCTTTAGCCAAGGTAGGCCACCAGTACCTCCCGCTCAAACAGCACACTGTCCGACCGATCCCAGGATGACCAGAGGAGGGTGACGTGTGGGCCCAATAGATCAACCGGTCACGAACAGCAGATGGGACGTGCAGACGCCCAGCGGGACACTGGACAGGAGCGGGCTCTGCACGTAATGCCTGCTCAATGTCCGTGTCCAGCTCCCACACTACTGGCGCCACCAGGCAGGAGGCGGGGAGTATGGGAGTGGGATCCATGGGCTGCTCCTCTGTGTCATACAGCCAAGACAATGCTTCTGCCTTCATGTTCTGGGAGCCTGGTCTGTAGGCAAAACGGGTGAAAAACATGGCCCACCTTGCCTGGCGAGGGTTCAGTCTCCTCGCCGCCCGGATGTACTCCAGATTATGGTGGTCAGTCCAGATGAGAAAAGGGTGTCTAGCCCCCTCAAGCCAATGTCTCCACGCCTTCAAGGCCTTGACGACAGCCAACAGCTCCCAGTCCCCCACATCATAGTTTCGCTCCGCGCTCCGCAGCTTCTTCGAGAAGAGGGCACAGGGGCGGAACTTCGGTGGCGTACCCGAGCGCTGAGAGAGCAGAGCTCCTATCCCAGCTTTGGACGCCTCCACCTCCACCTCCACTATGAACGTCAAAGAGGGATCCGGATGGGCCAGCACGGGAGCCGAGGTAAACAGAGCTCTCAGGTGACTAAAAGCCCTGTGCGCCTCAGCTGACCACTGCAAGCGTACTGGGCCCCCCTTCAGCAGTGAGGTAATGGGAGCCGCTACCTGACCAAAATCCCGGATAAACCTCTGGTAGTAATTGGCAAACCCTAAGAACCGCTGCACCTCCTTTACCGTGGTGGGAGTCGGCCAATTACGCATGGCTGAAATGCGGTCACTCTCCATCTCCACCCCTGAGGTGGAAATGCGATACCCTAGGAAGGAGACGGACTGCTGGGAGAACAGGCATTTCTCAGCCTTGACGTACAGGTCATGCTCCAACAGGCGACCAAGCACCCTGCACACCAGGGACACATGCTCGGCGCGTGTAGCGGAGTATATCAAAATGTCGTCAATATACACCACTACATCCTGCCCGTGCAGGTCCCTGAAAATCTCGTCTACAAAGGTTTGGAAGACTGATGGCGCATTCATCAACCTGTACGGCATGATGAGGTACTCATAGTGCCCTGAGGTGGTACTGAAAGCCGTCTTCCACTAGTCTCCCTCCAGGATACGCATCAGGTTGTAAGCGCTCCTAAGATCTAGTGTGGTGAAGAAGCGGGCCCCGTGCATTAATTCAATCGCTGTGGCTATGAGCGGTAGCGGCTAACTATACCTCACAGTGAGCTGGTTCAGACCCCGATAGTCAATGCACGGGCGCAGACCTCCCTCCTTCTTCTTCACAAAAAAGAAACTCAAGGAGGCGGGTGAAGTGGAGGACCGAATGTACCCCTGACTCAGGGATTCGGAGACATATGTTTCCATATCCTCTGTCTCCGCCTGTGAGAGGGGATACACGTGACTCCTGGGAAGTGCAGCATCTACCAGGAGATTTATCGCACAATCGCCCCGTCTATGGGGTGGTAATTGAGTTGCCTTCCTTTTAGAGAAGGCGAGAGCCAAATCGGCATATTCAGGGGGAATGCGCACGGTGGAGACCTGGTCTGGACTCTCCACCGTAGTAGCACCAACGGACACCCCTAAACACCTCCCCGAGCACTCTCGCGACCACCCCGTGATAGCCCTCTGTGGCCAAGAAACAGTGGGGTTATGACAAGCTAACCAGGGTAGGCCTAGCACCACGGGAAACGCAGGAGAGTCAATAAGGAAGAGACTAATTCTCTCCTTGTGACCCCCCTGCGTCACCATGCCCAGAGTGGCGGTGACCTCCCTAATCAACCCTGACTCTAATGGTCGACTATCTAATGTGTGAACGGGGAAGGGCACAGCCACAGGAACAATGGGGATCCCTAAACTATAGGCGAACACTCTATCAATAAAATTCCCAGCTGCGCCTGAATCGACGAGCGCCTTATGCTGGGAATGCGGGGAAAACTCAGGGAAAGTGACATACACAAACATGGGTGAGAATGGTACCGGCTCACCTCCGGTGACGCCAGAGCGCCCTGCCTGCTGCCTCGATACCTAGAGGAACCAACCCGGCACCGACCGGCAGTGTGACCTCTGCGGCCACAGATGGTGCACAAGTTGGAACCCCCTCCGGTCTCTCTGCGCACCGCTCCTCCCAGCTCCATGGGTATCGGAGAGGGGGTGCATGGGGATGGAACTAACAGATCCCGATCTGAACGTCCGCGGGTAGCGAGCAGGTTGTCCAGACGGATGGACAGGTCCACCAGCTGGTCGAACGTGAGGGTGGTGTCAGGGAGACCGCAGGCTAACTCCCGACGGACGTCCTCGCGCAGACTGCAACGATAATGGTTGATCAGGGCCCTGTCGCTCCATCCCGCGCCGGCAGCCAGGGTCCAAAACTCCAGGGCGAACTCCTGGGCGCTCCTCGTCCCCTGCCTCAGATGGAAGAGGCGCTCACCCGCAGCTCTACCCTCGGGCGGGTGGTCAAAGAACTCCTCAAACTGGTCCAACGCCGCTTCTCCCTCTCTCCACACGGCATTGGCCCACTCCAGGGCTTTCCCGGTGAGGCACGAGACGAGGGCGGACACCCTCTCACG
The DNA here is from genome assembly GCF_901001165.1 of Salmo trutta. Lineage (NCBI taxonomy): Eukaryota > Metazoa > Chordata > Actinopteri > Salmoniformes > Salmonidae > Salmo > Salmo trutta. The sequence continues at coordinate 20,837,213 of NC_042983.1, read as the reverse complement.
GCCCGAAGGAGCCGGGTGGACGGTTGTCAGTTATAGCCGTCCCATCATATTCCTGGAGAAGGGAGAGTCGAATCCCACTGGGAACAGGAGAAGGTGGGGCGCGTAGTGGAGACCCCGGTTGTGCTGGTGGAGGCGCTGGGAGAACTCCCTGTCTCTCCCAGCGGTCCATTGTCTGGACAACGCGGTCCATGGAGGTGCCAAGATGGTGGAGCATTGCTGCGTGCTCCCGGACGCGCTCCTCCACCCCTATACCCGGGGTGCCTGCTCCTGCTGACTCCATACATTTTGTCCAGTATTCTGTAAGGGGTGCGTACTGGCGGCAGAGAAGTCAGACGCAGGAGAGCAAAAAGTCGTGACATACTGACATCATCGAGAGGCTATTGGCTCTGGTCATCAAACCACAGATAGGATTGATGAGTGATCGGAAGTATGGTGGGGGGGGGGGGTGAATGAGGGAGAGAGAGAGACAGAGAGACAGAGATACAAGAGATACAAAGGGAAGTCCAATTCAATTAAACCTGCATTAGTATTATTAAAAGCACACAGTAGCTTTTTTCAGATCATGTAATAACATCATAGAAAAGTTGTGGGTACTGTAAAAACGTACTATCAAATCAAATTTCTTTATAAAGCCCTTCTTACATCAGCTGATATCTCAAAGTGCTATATAGAAACCCAGCCTAAAACCCCAAACAGCAAGCAATGCAGGTGTAGAAGCACGGTGGCTAGGAAAAACTCCCTAGAAAGGCCAGAACCTAGGAAGAAACCAAGAGAGGAACCAGGCTATGAGGGGTGGCCAGTCTTCTTCTGGCTGTGCCGGGTGGAGATTGTGGGATTACTATCAGTACCGAGTAGACACCGTTCCCAGGTAGATGCTCAGGCTGTAGTTTCTAAAGAAAGATAAATTAGTCATGGAGGTAACAACCCACCAGTATCGTTAGTCAAATTGATTTTTCAAAAGAACAACTGAGAAAGATACTGCGTCTCTCTATGCTATACCCCCCTGCTACTCTATTTTAATGTTCTAATCTACAGTCTTTGAAATGCAATAGAGCTTTGGCTGAAAAGGGACCAGATTGGAAAAATACAAAACTCTTCTGTTGCAATGACTGACTTTGTTCTTGACTCAGCCCAATGTGGCGTGCTGGTGACATATGAAGGCTAGACTTCCATAGAAATACGTTGATACAAAGTTCCCACAAGGGCAAAGATGCTGCTCATTCATTTTCTCTCAGAGAGAGACTCAGAGAGAGTGAGCAGAATGGGAACATAATCATAATAATAGCTCCCTAATAGTGACTGTCATATTCTCTCTGTTTTCTAGGAACACTTTTAGAAAAAAGGGTGTCCCCATAGGACAACCCTTTTGGGTTCCAGGTAAAACTCTTTTGGGTTCCTTGCAGAACACTTTCCACAGAGGAAAGAGTTCTACCTGGAACCAAAAGGGTTCTAACTGGAACCAAAAGGGGTCTTCAAAGGGTTCTCCTATGGAGACAGCTGAACAAACCTTATTGGCTCTAGATAGCAATTTTTTTTTTCTAAGAGTGAAGACACTGATGATGACTCAACATGCTCCTGTAAAGGATTCCCCTGGAGCTTCTTCTAGAGTTCTTCTACACTGTTTGTTTTCAGAAGCTCTCATGAAAGGGGTGTATTGATCGACCCAATGCTCTCCCTTCTCCACTCCACTATCAATTAGTGTGCCCTCATATTTATTTTATTTAACCTTAATTTAACTAGGCAAGTCATAACTAGATTCAGTCATAATTGGACAACTGCTTAGATACCACTGCTGCCATGGGGCATGGTCCAGAAAAATCATGATGCTTCTGGTGGACTAATTCCCCATGTTGTTGCCAGGATTCATTACCCCCATCTTTCTCACCACTGTCTCTCATTGGAAAGGAGCCTGGAGAAAGGGAGAAAGAGCCAACTCTTGACCATACAAAGCAGACTGTCTCCACCTAGTGTGCTTGCCTGTAGCCTACAATAAAAAAATCCACATAGCGTAAATTTCGGACTATAAGCCGCAACTTTTTTCCCAGGCTTTGAACCTTGCGGATTAAACAATGACGCGGCTAATATATGGATTTTTCCCGCTTTAAAAAACATTTTCTAAAAAAAAAACATTCTGTGACGTGCTCAGTTTTTTGACGGCATGAAGCTTTCATTAGACCAATGAAATTGCCGAACGGGTTAAGGTCAAACAACTTTTTTGTTTACTGCTTAGATTAAATTGAGCGCTCTCAAACTTCCCATCATTCTGATTACGGTAGTCATTTTGTCACCCTCATCATGGCAAAGACACGGAGAAATGCATATGATGCAGCTTTCAAGTTGAAGGCGATTGATCTGGCTGTTGGAAAAGGAAATAGAGCTGCTGCACGGGAGCTTGGTCTTAATGAGTCGATAAGACATTGGAAACAGCAGCGTGAGGAATTGACTCATTGCAAAAAGACAACTAAAGCTTACTGCTAATTTTTTATTTTTTGTTACAAGCCGTGTTTCGTTAAAGCCTATTTATTTTTGTTACAAGCCGTGTTTCGTTAAAGCCTATTTATTTTTGTTACAAGCCGTGTTTCGTTAAAGCCTGTGTAAAGTTCATTTGTTTCAATGTACCGGTAGGCACCTGCGGCTTATAGACATGTGCGGCTTATTTATGTTCAAAATAAAAAAAAAAATTTAATTCAGTGGGTGCAGCTTATATTCAGGTGCGCTTAATAGTCCGGAAATTACGGTAATTTCTGCAACTCCAAGATCTCAGAGGTTATTAGCAAATACATAGACAGTGTACAAAACATTAGGAATACCTTCCTAATATTGAGTTGCACCCCCTTGTCGAAAGCGTTCCACAGGGATGCTGGCCCATGTTGACTCCAATGCTTCCCACAGTTGTGTCAAGTTGGCTGGATGTCCTTTGGGTGGTGGACCATTCTTGATACACATCGGAAACCCAGCAGTGTTGCAGTTCTTGACATACTCAAAACGGTGCACCTGGCACTTACTACCATACCCTGTTCAAAGGCACTTAAATCTTTTGTCTTGGCCATTCACCCTCTGAATGGCAGACGTACACAATCCATATCTCAATTGTCTCAAGGCTTAAAAATCCCAATTTAACCTGCCTCTTCCCCTTCATCTACACTGATTGAAGTAGATTTAACAACTGACATCAATGAGGGAGCTTTTTCCTTGATTCACCTGGTCAGTCTGTCATGGAAAGAGGTGTTCCTAATGTTTTATACACTCAGTGTATAATTCAAGTACATGAATTATCAAAAGAATGAAGATGGCGCATTAAGACGGAGGAAATCAGATATTTTTTAACACCATCCATAGACTTTTCAAACTACGGAGCATGACATGGTTCAATGTCCATATAAATCAGCACAATTTACTTTTTCTTTTTTTTTTATTGCCGCCGTCTTGGAGCTAAAATTGGGATCATGTATACTGTGCTAATGCCAAACAAAAAATGAGTAACGGAGAGCACTGTAAAATACGGCGGACTTAGCAAATTAGTTGTTTGTGGTAAAGTACATGGGGGTCGTCATCTTCAAGCATCTTCGCCATTCAAGACAAATCTAATGAACAGCAAACTACTAGTGAACAACATTGACTATTCACCTTAAGATTTAAAACAGTGATTTATACTTACTGGATTAAATGTAACATTGAACTGAAATAGTAGTTATTACAATGGGAACATGAGATTCCTGACATTATTTAAATTTCTACATATTTATTGTGTTTATTTACCGGTATGTATGTACAGTATTTTATGACTACCAAAACTAAAACAGTATCTGCTAGCACAATAATTGTTATTAGAGAGACACATCAATTGTTTTATTTTTTATTTTTATGTTTAAAACCATTTAAGTCAACACTGATAGTATTCAACGCCGTCAGGAATAAGTATTCCAAAATCCCAAAACCTACATGGTCAACAGTTTATCACAAGATGGGAGGGAGGGCAACGACAGTGCTAAAAATCAGAAATAAAAAACAAACACTATAGGAAACCTCCCCACCGGCAACTTACTTACAACACGTAGGCTTGGCAAACAACCTATACCTGACAAGGCAAGGAGGAGGAAAGAATACAATGCTTGTACAGTATACAGAGAACTGGTCAGAGAAATGAGGAGCCTACTGTACATGTGCCTACTGTACCGTTCACAGTGTCGAGTGAGTGGTTAATAATCATTGGCTTGTGGTCTGGTGTAACATTGTTCATACTCTGATGCGTGGCACTAACAGTAAGGTCTAATGTGAATAGGTAAGAGGGTAAAGCGAGTGATGGAGCGAGCACCTGTTAAAAGTGGCTCCCATCGTCAACACTCACAGGGCTGAGAGGAGGTGCTATTCTAGTGACTCCAACAATAAGGACAGGAGTCAAACCACATCATTAGTGTATATAATGGATTTCATTACCATAGCTTTTTTCACTGGATCTCAAAGCACTACATGTACTAGCTTGGTCACTGACAGAGGTTAACAGGTATTTGTACTAGCTTTGTCACTGACAGTGCTTAACAGGTATTTTTCATAAATACATGGTTCTTAAAGCATACTATCAATCAATACTTTATAGAATAGGCAGGCAAGTGATATTGAACAAACATTCTGAAAAAACAACAAAAACAAACATGAAATACAAATCAACATTGCATTTCCACAGATTCACCTTTTGCACTTTAGCAGATAAAAAACGAAGACCTGTGTCATGTAATAGCTGACTCCGCTCCCCCGTAAAGTAGTTTCACAAAGCTTGAATTACTGTGGTTGAGTGGAAAAAGTAGGCACCACCATCTGCACATACACAGCATTGATCAAATAGCACCTGGTGCAGAGAGGTTGTTAGGGGAAACCTTCTATCGAGCATGGCTGTCAGTGTCATAAGAAAATAAACAGCAGTGTGATTATAGGAAGCCTGGTGTCTCGGCGACCTTTAACTTCAGACAGCTCGTGAAAAGAGAGAAGAAAAAGGAGGAAAAAGATGCAAAATGTCTTGTCAGTTTTTTTTTGGGGGGGGGGGGGGGGAAGGTTCTCCCTGCTGCCATGTATTGTGCATGCTTTGTGTCAAAGGTGTTCCGACTGAGGGGAGTGAGGAGATGAATGGTTTAACCATCTCCCTTGACTTCTGCGCATTCCATCAGCAGACAAGCTAAGATCTAAGAGTCAATATTTCAGAGATTACAGTAGTGTTTTAGCTCTAGACACGATCAAAAATGTATAATATTAACAACAAAAACATTACAACAATACAAAAAGTGCAGCAATGAGACAAAGGAAGATAAAAGTGAATGTGTTCAGCTGAAAGTTCTGTTGTAATACTGACCAGAAAGACAGGCTATGGAAGGACAATAACTAGAACTCACAGCTGTTTAAAATCAAACAAATACTGCAAACTGACTTAGTGAGGTACAAACGTCATCCGAGTTCCTTCAACAACACTATTTTACAGCCTCGAAAATATAAAAACATTTGTGAAGCCTTCCATTTACTTATAGGATGGAATTAAAACAATAACCAACGTACTATAGTTAAACATGCCATGTGTCTTTGACAGTGATCCAATGCAATGGCTCACTTCTTGAAATCAGAAGTGATTCTTCTTGTTTGGTGACAAACCAAGAATGCCCTTAAATAGTACAATGTTTAAAAAAAAGGTGCTATCTAGAACCTAAAAGTGTTATTTGGCTGTTCCCATAGGAGAACTCTTTTTGGCTCCAAGTAGAACACTTTCGGTTCTAGAAAGATGGTTCTAAATGGAACCAAAAAGGGTTCTCCTATGAGGACAACCACAGAACCCTTTTGAAAACCTTTTTTCTAAGAGTGTAGATACATCAAATGCCACAAGACCACAATCCACAGCTCCTCTTGTACAATTAAAAGCCAAAATGTAATCAAAGACTAAACTTAAATTGTGTGTATATATATATATATATACATATATATATATATATATATATATATACACATACATATATATATATATACATACATATATACACACTGAGTTTACAATACATTAGGAACACCTGCTCTTTTCATGACATAGACTGACAAGGTGAATCCAGGTGAAAGCTATGATCCCTTATTGATGTCACTTGTTAAATCCACTTCAATTAGTGTAGATGAAGGTGAAGAGCCAGATTAGAGAAGGATTTCTAAGCCTTGAGACAATTGAGACATGGATTGTGTATGTGTGCCATTCATAGGATGAATGGGCAAGACAAAGGTGCCTTTGAACTGGGTATGGTAGTAAGTGCCAGGTGTACTTTTTCACGCTCAACAGTTTCCTGTGTGTATCAAGAAAGGTCCACCACCCAATGGACCAGTGGCGGTTCTAGACCATTTCAACTGGGGGGGCCAAGCTGGGGCCAGTTACATTAGACGTTATTGTTGTCATGTCGTTTTCTTCACTGCATTGCAGGCATTAGCAGGCAAAAGACCATGTTCATAATCATTAGTGTTCCGCGTTGCCACTGTCTAATAACGGATGTAAAAAAAGAGCGATAGCAAAAATGTGTTATGTACAAATGTCATACTCCACATTTAGGGGGACCACAAGGGGGTCCAAAATTGTTGTCACAGGGGCACTGGCCCCCCCTGGCCCCACCCAGAACCGCTAGTGCAATGGACATCAATCCAACTTGACACAACTGTGGGAAGCATTGGAGTCAACATGGGCCAGCATCCCTGTGGAACGCTTCTGACACCTTGTAGAGTCCATGCCCCAATGAATTGAGGCTGTTCTGAGGGCAAAAGGGGGTGCAACTCAATATTAGGAAGGTGTTCCTAATGTTTTGTACACTCAGTGTATATACAGAAAAACATCAAGAACTCTCTAAATTCACTTGACTCTTCCTTAAAAAAAATGAAAAGATTGCATATGGCATGTAGGTAATACAAAACAATACATTGAGTGCTATTTCTTTTTTTTTCTTTGAATGAGGTGACAGAGCGGTTAAGTATGGATGAAGATGGATGGAGTGTTTTTGACCACCATCTTGCAGTTAAGTCAGGGAGACGGGACCACAATAGATGAAGCTTTGTTGGTTGTGATGGTTGGTCTGGGAGCTGAGGTGGATCCTCCTGCTCCACTCCTCTCCAGCTCAGCTGACAGTAGAGCTTAACCCAGGCTGGTGATGTTGGACCTACCACCAGGGGGCGCCGCAATGCGCTGGGTGTTGCGGCGGGGAATGTTATCATCAACTTGTGCACCTGGGCATGAGCGATAGAGAAGAGAAAGTCAGTTACACTACATGACCAAAAGTATGTGGACACCTGCTCGTCGAACATCTCATTCCAAAATCATGGACATTAATATGGAGTTGGTCCCCCCTTTGCTGCTGTAACAGCCTCCACTCTTATGGGAGGCTTTCCACTAGAAGTTGGAACATTGTTGCAGGGACTTCCTTCCATTCAGCCACATGAGCATTAGTGAGGTCGGGCACTGATGTTGGGCGATTAGGCCTGGCTCGCACTCTGCGTTCCAATTCATCCCAAATGGGTTTGAAGTCAGGGCTCTGTGCAGGCAAGTCAAGTTCTTCCACACTGATCTCGACAAACCATTTCTATATGGACCTTGCTTTGTGCATGGGGGCATTGTCATGCTGCCACAAATTTGAAGCACAGAATAGTCTAGAATGTCATTGCATGCTGTAGCATTAAGATTTCCCTTCACTGGAACTAAGGGGCCTTGCCTGAACCATGAAAAACAGCCCCAGACCATTATTCCTCCTCCACCAAACTTTGCAGTTGGCAATATGCATTGGGGCAGGTAGTGTTCCCCAGGCATCTGCCAAACCCAATATGGTACAATTTCAGGCCAAATGATAATACTTGTGTGCTTACACATCTTAGTATTATGCTATTCCTACTGATATTCCATGTGGAGGTGTGAGAGAAACGTTGAGCTGTACTGACCAGATAAGCTGAAGCCAGACTGGTGCAGGTTACGGACGGGCTGGGGAGCCTGCTGCTGCGGCTGTTGCTGCTGCTGCTGCAGCTTGGCTGGAGAGGTCTTCACCGAGGAGACCGGGGTCATGACCTTAGGTGTTACATTCTCACACACCGGCCCGTCATAGAGACCCCTGGGGACCCCACTCAGCTCCGTCAGCTGGGAGGACAGAAAGACAGATGAGATAAGCGCATCAGTTCGGCTGTTCAAGTTCATCACTGTCAGTGAGAATGGTAATTAACAATCAACAATCTATATTCTATTCAATGTCAGTTTCACTGCACTACAGACTCACCCTGCTGCGAGCCTTTATCCTCCTGTAGACATGGTCAGGGAAGGGCTTGCGGCTCACATAGCGCCCACAGCCCTCAGTGGTATGGAGGTTGCCCTCTTCCAACACTATTTTGCCCTGGCTGACCACCACCAGGGGAGCTCCACGCACCTCAGTGCCTTCGAAGATATTATACTCCACAGCCTGCAAAAGAAGAGGTCTGATGAGAAGAGTTTCAAATAGACTGACAAAGTACAAGAGGGCAAATCACAGAGAAAGACAGCATTTACTCTACTTTCACATGCACATTGCAAACCCCAAAAAACATTTCAAAGATTTGAGGCCTTTTTCCAAATGAACTTTAGTCTAGGCCCTTATATATTCAATGAATTGTGCCAGCATGGTAACTGTGGCATTCAGCTGACATCATCAGGAGAAACTAGTGCTGATGTAGCCAGCTAGCTCCTCTAATTGAAAGAAAGTGGTGACTCATCGAGGGATAACTCAGGCCCTGTCTGCATGAGCTGTTCTCTAACAAGTCATTTCAGGTCAGTAGATTTTACTTAATGGTTTGTCTCAACGCTTCGTAGGAAAAAGGCTTCAATGTTTCATATGAAAATGTTTTAGAATTGTTTGATCCAAACTGAGTCCTACATACAGTAGGTGGGACTAAAACCATGTATAAACACCACAGTTATGATATGGTTAGTACAGTGTGGGTTGGCCAGGCTCTCACCAGGTTGTGACTCTTGGCAGAGATGATCTTGTTGATGTCTGGGTCCCACAAGACCAGGTCGGCGTCAGAGCCCACTGCAATGCGGCCCTTACGGGGGTACAGGTTGAAGATCTTAGCTGCGTTGGTGCTGGTCACAGCCACAAACTGGTTCTCGTCCATTTTTCCAGTCACCTAAGGGAATCAGAAGACAAGGCATTGTCACTTCCTGACTAACAAGACAGCTGCAGACGTTCACTTGAACAACTGAGAACCCCTTGATGACATGAATGACTGTGGCACAAACGGGGAAAGTAAATTGATTGTTAATTCTACAAAATCTATATCTATTTACAAAGACAGGATCAATTTGAAAGAAGCATGTTTGATTGTAGAAAAACCAGAAGAAAAAGGTCAGTAGAGTGTGCCTCACCACACACTTGTCCCAGATGAGGGAGAGTCTCTCCTCAGTGCCGTTGGTGCCTTCTGGGATGAGGGTGAAGTTGTCTTTGCCCACAGCACGCTGGGAGGTGTGGAACGTGCAATGAGCACTACCAGTCACCTGCAGGTCACCACTGGAGAGGAACAAAGGATGGAGGGAGAGAGATAATGAGACACTCCACTCATAGGTCTTATGTTTGCATGTTTTGTCTTGAGTGATATGACTTTCCATGGGCCTCATTTATCACCTGTGAGTACATTTCTTTAAAAAATTCTCCCTGACTGTCTAGCTTTCATTTCTGTGATTATTAGTGAGCCGGAAACAGTCAAAAACTGTATGAATGTAGGTCCATTATCATTTTCTACACAGTTTTGATTGGATTATAGTCATCTTAAAGTATACTGAGTTCGTTCCCCATCCCAAAAATGTATAAAACGTTATTGTTATTGTTTTTACTCAAACCACCGGCGGGCCGGATTGGACCCCCTTGCGGGCCTTATGTTTGACACCCCTGGTATAGCATCTGAAATGAAATAGGCTAAGCTACGATGTCGCGCTCCTCATCCTATCGCACAGCAATACTGTAGCCTACCCGTACTGTCACATACTGTCGAGGTTAACGGCCTATTTACTTTTGAGCAAGCTTGGCTATTGAATGAGCGATTGATAAATGGTAGCCTACTATTTGTTGTGTAACGGGAATAATTCAAACCAGTTATGTCAGAAAAGGAGAGACATGTCCTGCAATTTGATTATGATTTAGGCCTATATAATACAATTTAAACAAACATATTAGATGACATGCTGCTTGCTATGCGATCTCCTCTTAGGGACTTTAGCATAGTAATTTGGATTGTTTATCTTTACTATTTAAATCAACTGAATAGTAAAGTGTGAAGAGTGGCAAAGACTGCCCGAGAGAATGTGCACGGGGGGAATTCATGTTCAAGTCTTAAAAAGTAGAAACATCTCAAGGTATTTGCGTGGAGATACACACACTTTCCCGTCAAGTTCAAAATCGATAAATACCAACCTTTGCGGGAAAACTGGACGTTTTGTTTTACCTTTGATAAATGAAGTCCCAGGAGGCTAGGATGACATACCGTAATTTCCAGACTATTGAGCGCACCTGAATATAAGCCGCACCCACTGAATTTAAAAAAAATATGATTTTGAACATAAATAAGCCGCACGTCTATAAGCCGCAGGTGCCTACCGGTACATTGAAACAAATTAACTTTACACAGGCTTTAACGAAACACGGCTTGTAACAAAAAGAAATAGGCTTTAACGAAACACGGCTTGTAACAAAAATAAATAGGCTTTAAAGAAGCACGGCTTGTAACAAAAATAAATAGGCTTTAACGAAACACGGCTTGTAACAAAAAAGAAAAAATTAGCAGTAAACAGTAGCCTACCAAGAAAGTCATTGGTCACTATCTTCCTCCTCCTGTGCACTGAAACCACTGAAATCATCTCCTTCGGTTTCGGAGTTGAATAGCCTCAGAATTGCTTCATCCGATATTGGATCGTTTTCATTGTCGCTCTCGTCACTGTTTGACCTTAACCTGTTCGGCAATTTCATTGGTCTAATGAAAGCTTCATGCCGCCAAAAAACTGAGCACGTCGCAGAATGTGTTTTTTTGGAGAAAAAAAATGTGAAAGCGGGAAAAATCCATATATTAGCCGCGTCTTGTTTAAGCCGCGAGGTTCAAAGCGTGGGAAAAAAGTTGCGGCTTATAGTCCGGAATTTACGGTATCACCTTCTGATGGAGGATGTGTGTAAGTAACACATGATTACTGCATATCTCTGTGTTGAGTAGAGGTACATAGTGTAAATGGAGCACCTACCAGGAGAGCAGTGAGTTGAGATAGTCAGGGGTGGTGGGGTCAGGGCTGAGGGGTGGGGAGGTGACGAAGGCAGCTGCCTTGGCCCAGTTCTTACTCCAGTAGTGGGTTCCGTCCGTGCCCAGGCTGGCAGAGATAGGCTCTCCATACACCACAGCACCTAGAGTACCACAGAACACAGCAAAACACCAGGTCAGAGGGCTTGTGCCCTGTCTACAAAGCAGGACTGATTTACAAGGGGAATCATTTATGTGCGATTTGACATTTAGTGTACCTTAAAACGGACGGGTAGCCTAGCAGTTAGGACTGCTGAGCCAGTAACCGAAAGGTTGCTGGTTTAAATCCCTGAGCCGATTAGGTGAAAAATCTGTCAATGTTCCCTCTTAACCCTTATTGCTTCAGGATCGCCGTCAATAATGGCTGATCCTTGGCTCTGACCACACTCTCCGGGGGTTTCTCAGGGGCAATGGGGTATGCAAAAAAAGAATTTCCAATTCGCACGGGTGAAATAGGACAAATGTAAGCACACACATTACTATTATTAAACAGTAGTTACTATACACAAACCACAGAGTGCAATCAATAGAAAACATGTTACAGTAGTCCATCACCACACTTCTTTCTCTTTACTATTACCCTTTTTCCTGGCCAGGGCGATGACATCAGCAGCACTCTTGCTCATCACCTTGGTGATGTAGAGGGGGCAGTTGGTCTGATTGGCCACAGTGACTGACCGGTTGACTGCTTCTGCCTCCACCTACACAACAGAGACAGACACGGAGAAAGGGAGTTCAGACCAGACTCAGTGACCTTCATGTTGAGTTACAGACTACTTCACTGCTGCAGCATTTACCAAAATGCTGACTAGGCATTCTGGAAGAAGCAAGCATAGGAAAAGAATACTCAAGAGACTTGACTCACACATTCGCTGTTCAGTTACTTCTGTAGTGAGTTCTGTTAAAGGAGAAGTTTGCTTTTTAACAACCAAATCTCTAAATAGCATGTCATAGAAAAATCCAGACACTTATTTTTGCAATTTAACTTTTTATATTTTTTATTTACTGCAACCAGCGATTCACTTTCTCTTCCTCGTTGTGGAGTACAGGGGCTCCGAAAAAGCATGAACAAAGGCTCCAAAAACACTAAAATAAGTCATTTTACAAAACGCAAACGCTCCCAGTATAGTCATGCAGGTCTTTAGAAGTTGTACACATTAAATCGTGTCATTCTGAACTTTATCCGCAATGGTATATTCCATTTCGTTGCGACTCAAGCTTTCCCCCCATCCAGCACTTCTATTCACTGTGTAACCTGCTGCTAAAATGGATGGAGAGGTATAGCTCGAGTCGCAATAAAATGGAATATAATGTTGTGGATAAAGTTCGGAATGACACAGTTTCATGTGTACAACATCTAAAGACCTGCATCACTATACTGAGAGCGTTTGCATTTCTAAAATGACTTATTTTTATGTTTTTGGAGCCTTTGTTCATGTTTATTCAGAGCCCCTGTACTGCGCAACGAGGAATAGAAAGTGAATCACTGGTTGTGGTACATTTAAAAAAAATTATAATAATTTAAATCGCAAAAGAAAGTGTCTGGACCTCCGGAAGCCCAAGGCAAAAAAAGAAAATTCCTCATCCAAGAGTTATCTTGGAAGTTATCTAATTTGAACGACTTAGTGTCTCGTTTGAATGACTTAGTAAAAACAAGTTGTTTGAACAAGATACTAAGAGATACTAAGTCGTTCAAAAGAGGTACTAAGTTGTTTTAATGACTTATTATCTTGTTTGAACGACTTAATTGTTATCTTGTCTAATTAGGCCTCATTTGTTATGCAGCTTGTCAGACTGTGTAATGGTTGCTGCAGCCATTCATTCACTGATTTGATCGATTGATATGATTATTAATTGACAGTTCTTTGATAGCCTAAAGCAGGGCTGCTTTTGAATGCCAGAGCATGTAAGTGGACAAATGTGGAGCAAGGAGCAGAGCGTAATTCGAACAGATTTTTAAAAATGGTGTTGGCCTTCTCTCCTGCTCCAATGTCGCTGTAGCCTTCTCTCACGCTGCAATTTCGCTCTGGTACTGCTTAGCCACAAGCTCTGGGCCTGCTCTGCCTAGCATTTTATTGTTTCTTTATCACTATTCTTTAATTAGGGCTACTCGGTTGTAATTATTTAGTCTACCCCACCCACAGTAAATCTAGTTCATTTTCTACTTTCTGTAGTTTCTATTTTGAAGGACTTCAAATATATTAAAGGCTGTTTTAGGTGGTGTTTTAGCTACTGTAAAATGTATTTCAGTTTTTCTTGGAATAGAAACCCCATAATATAAATCAATTTAATAAAGCAAAAATATCAGAAGAAAAAAAATAACTAAAGGCCAGTATCAGCTTCTTTTTAAAATGAGAATAAATAATAGAAAACTGCAGCGGTCAAATGATTTGTGCACAGAAGCAAGCACCAATAAGCTTCATATGAGCATTGGATATGCACTCTACGAATTAAATATCATTATTATCACTATTATTATTATAAAGAAAAAAATAAAAATACACATGTAAAAGCTTAATTACATAAAGGAATATTACTGGGAATATATACATAATATAAAGAAGAAAAAGGAGAATGGAATATATATGAAAAGCCTCCAATTAAAAAATACACGGATACTATTTCAAAACATGTTTTTGCATTTCTTACAGTGTGTATTATGCATTATTATTATTTTGATTGGGAGAAAGAAAACAAGTAAGAGGCCAGTATGGTGCAATAAACTTTAGTGAACTATTTAGAGAAAATATTTACAAAATACTGTGCATTGGGAAGGTATTCAGACCCCTCAAATTTTTCCACATTTTATTACGTTACAGCCTTATTCTAAAATTAATTAAATTGAATGAACTGAAATATTGCATTTACATAAGTATTCAGACCCTTTACACAGTACTTTGTTGATTACAGCCTCAAGTCTTCTTGGGTATGACGCTACAAGCTTGGCCCTCACCTCCCTGTAGGCTGTCTCGTCAATGTTGGTAATCAGGCCTACTACTGTTGTGTCGTCTGAAAACTTGATGATTGAGTTGGAGGTGTGCGTGGCCACGCAGTCATGGGTGAACAGGGAGTACAGGAGAGGGCTGAGCACGTACCCTTGTGGGGCCCCAGTGTTGAAGATCAGCGAAGTGGAGGTGTTGTTTCCTACCTTCACCACCTAGTGGCGGCCCGTCAGGTAGTCCAGGACCCAGTTGCACAGGGTGAGGTTCAGACCCAGGGCTCCAAGCTTAATGATGAGCTTGGAGGGTACTATGGTGTTGAATGCTGAGCTATAGTCAATGAACAGCATTCTTACATAGGTATTCCTCTTGTCCAGATGGGATAGGGCAGTGTACAGAGCGATGGCGATTGCATCGTATGTGGATCTATTGGGGCAGTAAGCAAATTGAAGTGGGTCTAATGTGCCAGGTAAGGTAAAGGTGATATGATCCTTAACTAGTTTCTCAAAGCACTTCATGATGACAGAGGTGAGTGCTACGGGGTGATAGTTATTTAGTTCAGTTACCTTTGCTTTCTTGGGTACAGGAACAATGGTGGCCATCTTGAAACATGTGGGGTTAGCAGACTGGGATAGGGAAAGATTGAATATGTCCGTAAACACTCCAGCCAGCTGGTCTGCGCATGCTCTGAGGACGCGGCTAGGGACGCCATCTGGGCCGGCAGCCTTGCGAGGGTTAATACGCTTAAATGTCTTACTCACGTCGGCCACGGAGAAGGAGAGCCCACAGTCCTTGTTAGCAGCACGCGTCGGTGGCACTGTTATCCTCAAAGTGGGCAAAAAAGGTGTTTCGCTTGTCCAGAAGCAAGACGCCGGTGTCCACGACGTGGCTGGTTTTCCTTTTGTAGTCCATGATTGTCTGTAGACGCTGCCACATACATCTCGTGTCTGAGCCATTGAATTGCGACTCCACTTTGTCTCTATACTGACGTTTTGCCAGTTTGATTGCCTTATGGAGGGAATAACTACACTGTTTGTATTCTGCCATATTCCTAGTCACCTTGCCATGGTTAAATGCGGTGGTTCGCGCATTCAGTTTTGCGCGAATGCTGCCATCTATCCACGGCTTCTAGTTAGGGTAGGTTTTAATAGTCACAGTGGGTACAACATCTCCTATACACTTCCTGATAAACTCAGTTACCGTATCAATGTAATCATCAATGTTATTCTCAGATGCTACCCGGAACATATCCTAGTCCCAGTGATCAAAATAATCTTGAAGCGTGGATTCCGAATGGTCAGACCAGCGTTGAATAGTCCTTAGCACAAGTACATCCTGTTTGAGTTTCTGCCTATAGGAAGGGAGGAGCAAAACAGATTCATGATCAGATTTGCTGAAGGGAGGGCGGGGGAGAGCCTTGTAAGCATCCCGGAAGTTTAAGTAGCAATGGTCAAGTGTTTTAGCAGCGCAAGTACTGCAGTCAAAGTGTTGACAGAACTTCGGTAGCATTTTCCTCAAATGTGCTTTGTTAAAATCCCCAGCTTTAATAAATGCGGCCTCAGTATATGTGGTTTCCAGTTTGCATGAAGTCCAGTGAAGTTCTTTTATGGGCTGTCGTGATATCGGCTTGAGGGGGAATATACATGGCTGTGACTATAACCGAAGATAATTCTCTTGGGAGGTAATACGGCCGTCATTTGATTGTGAGGTATTCTAGGTTGAGTGAACAAAAGGACTTGAGTTTCTGTATGCTATCACAATCACACCATGAGTAGTTAATCATGAAACATATACCACCGCCCTTCTTCTTCGCGGAGATATTTATTGCTGTCTGCACGATGAACTGAGAACCCATCAGACAGTATATCCAGAGAGAGCCATGTTTCTGTGAAACAGAGTATGTTACAATCCTTGATGTCTCTCTGGAAGGAAATCTTCGCCCTGAGCTCGTCAACTTCAATATCCAAAGACTGAACATTAGCGAGCAATATACTCGGATGCGGGTGGTGTGCGCGCCTAGAAGTCCACTCCGAATACCTCTTCTCCGCCAGCGGTGTTTTGGACCAGCCTATGGAATCAGTTTAATTGCCCTGGGGGGTAAGAACAAAGGATCCTATTCGGTAAAGTCATATTCCTGGTTGTCATGCTGGTAAGTTACCGCTGCTCTGATAGGCAAAAGTTTTTCCCGGCTGTCTGTAATCACACAAAAAAAATCTGGGCTAATAATGTAAGAAACAACACATAAAAAAACGAAATACTAAAAAGTTGCCTAGGGGCTGGAAGCATGGCGGCCCTGTGTGCTGTGTGCTTAGGGTCGTTGTCCTGTTGGAAGGTGAACTTTCGGCCCAGTCTGACGTCCTGAGCGCTCTGGAGCAGGTTTTCATCAAGAATCTCTCTGTACTTTCAGTGGCAGGGACTGCTCCGGTAATCTTTCCCTCGATCCTGGCAAGTCTCCCAGTTGCCTCCACTGAAAAACATCCCCACAGCATGATGCTGCCACCACCATGCTTCATCATAGGGATAGTACTCTATTAATCTTTCCCTCAATCCTGACTAGTCTCCCAGTCCCTGCCACTGAAAAACATCCACACTGCATGATGCTGCCACCACCATGCTTCACCGTAGGGATGGTGCCAGGTTTCCTCCAGACGTGACGCTTGGCATTCAGGCCAAAGAGTTCAGTCTTTGTTTCATCAGACCAGAGAATCTTGTTTCTCATGGTCTGAGAGTCCTTTAGGTGCCTTTTGGCAAACTCCAAGTGGGCTGTCATGTGCCTTTTACTGAGGAGTGGCTTCCGTCTGACCACTCTACCATAAAGGCCTGCTTGGTGGAGTGCTACAGCGATGGTTGTCCTTCTGGAAGGTTCTCCCATCTGTCTGTCAGAGTGTTAATCGGTTTCTTGGTCACCTCCCTGACCAAGGCCCTTCTCCCCCGATCGCTCAGTTTGGCTGAGCGGCCAGCTCTAGGAAGAGTCTTAGTGGTTCCAAACTTCTTCCATTTAAAAATGATGGAGGCCACTGTGTTCTTGGGGACCATCGATGCTGCATACATTTTTTAGTACCCTTCCCCATATCTGTGGCTCGACACAATCCTTTCTTGGAGCTCTATGGACAATTCCTTCAACCTCATGGCTTGGCTTTTGCTCTGACATGCACTGTCAACTGTGGGACCTTATGTAGACAGGTGTGTGCCTTTCCAAAACATCCAATCAATTGAATTTACCACAGGTAGGCTCCAATCAAGTTGTAGAAACATCTCAAGGATTATCAACGGAAACAGGATGCACCAGAGCTCAATTTCGAGTCTCATAGAAAAGGGACTGAATACTTCCAGTTGACACTAAGTTGACTTTGCCTTTTAACAGCTTGGAAAATTCCCTAAAATGATGTCATGAATTTAGAAGCTTCTGATAGGCTAATTGACATAATTTGAGTCAATTGGAGGTATACCTGTGGATGTATTTCAAGGCCTACCTTCAAACTCAGTGCCTCTTTGCTTGACATCATGGGAAAATCAAAAGAAATCATCCAAGACCTCAGAAAAAAAATGTAGACCTCCACAAGTCTGGTTCATCCTTGGGAGCAATTTCCAAACACCTGAAGGTACCACGTTCACATCTACAAACAATAGTACGCAGGTATAAACACCATGGGACCACGCAGCCATCACACCGCTCAGGAACCTGCCCTCTAAATACACCTCTGCTGTCTTCAACCAGGATCTCAGCAATCACCGCCTCATTGCCTGCATCCGTAATGGGTCTGCGGTCAAACAACCACCCCTCAACACTGTCAAACGCTCCCTAAAACACTTCAGCGAGCAGGTCTTTCAAATTGACCTGGCCCAGGTATCCTGGAAGGATATTGACCTCATTCCGTCAGTAGAGGACACCTGGTTATTCTTTAAAAGTGCTTTCCTCACCATCTTAAATAAGCATGCCCCATTCAAAAAATGTAGAACCAGGAACAGATGAACCTTGGTTCACTTGTGCTGATCACTCCCTTGATCAGCACAAAAACATCCTGTGGCGTTCTGCATTAGCATCGAATAGCTCCCGCAATATGCAATTTTTCAGGGAAGTTAGGTACTAATATACACAGGCAGTTATGAAAGCAAAGGCCAGCTTTTTCAAACAGAAATTTGCATCCTGTAGCACAAACTCCTAAAAGTTCTGGGACACTGTAAAGTCCATGGAGAATAAGAGCACCTCCTCCCAGCTGCCCACTGCACTGAGGCTAGGAAACACTGTCACCATCGATAAATCCACGATAATTGAGAATTTCAATAAGCATTTTTCAACAGCTCTGCACCCCCCATAGCAACTTGCCCAAGCCTTCCACATTTCTCCTTCACCCAAATCCAGATAGCTGATGTTCTGAAAGAGCTGCAAAATCTGGATCCGTACAAATCAGCTGGGCTAGACAATCTGGACCCTCTTTCTAAAATTATCCGCCACAATTGTTGCAACCCCTATTACTAGCCTGTTCAACCTCTCTTTTGTATCGTCTGAGATCCCCAAAGATTGGAAAGCTGCCGCGATCATCACCCTCTTCAAAGGGGGAGACACTCTAGACCCAAACTGTTACGGAGGCCTGCTGTACGGACCTCTGGCAGTCTATGGGGGTGCCACAGGGTTCAATTCTCGGGCCGACTCTTTTCTCTGTATACATCAATGATGTCGCTCTTGTTGCTGGTGATTCTCTGATCCACCTCTATGCAGACGACACCATTTTGTATACTTCTGGCCCTTCTTTGGGTGTCCAAACTGAACTCCAGACGAGCTTCAATGCCATACAACACTCCTTCCGTGGCCTACAACTGCTCTTAAATGCATGTAAAACTAAATGCATGTTCTTCAACCGATCACTGCCCGCACCTGCCCGCCCATCTAGCATCACTACTCTGGATGGTTCTGACTTAGAATATGTGGACAACTACAAATACCTAGGTGTCTGGTTAGACTGTAAACTCTCCTTCCAGACTCACATTAAGCATCTCCAATCCAAAATTAAATCTAGAATCGGCTTCCTAATTCACAACAAAGCATCCTTCACTCATGCTGCCAAATATATTCTCGTAAAACTGATCATCCTACCGATCCTTTACTTTGGCGATGTCATTACAAAATAGCCTCCAACACTCTACTCAGCAAATTGGATGTAGTCTATCACAGTGCCATCCGTTTCCTTCCAGTTCTCTGCTGTCAATGACTGGAACGAATTGCAAAAGTCACTGAAGATGGAGACTCACATCTCCCTCACTAACTTTAAGCATCAGCTGTCAGAGCAGCTTACAGATCATTGCACCTGTACATAGCCCATCTGTAAATAGCCCACCCAACTACCTCATCCCATTATTTTTTGTTGTTGCTCCTTTGCACCCCAGTATCTCTTCTTGCACATTCATCTTCTGCACATCTATCCTGTGTTTAATTACTACATTTATATTATTTCGCCACTATGGCCTATTTATTGCCTAACCTCCCTAATCTTACCTCATTTGCACACACTGTATATAGACTTTTCTATTGTGTTATTGACTGTACGTTTGTTTACTCCATGTGTAACTCTGTATTGTTGTTTGTGTCGCACTGCTTTGCTTTATCTTGGCCAGGTCGCAGTTTTAAATGAGAACTTGTTCTCAACTGGCCTACCTGGTTAAATAAAGGTGAAATAAATATATATTTTTTAATTACCTGACTCGCTGCTGCAGCGGGGAGAGGACTGAGAGGTGGGGGAGGGGCGGAGCGAAGAGGCCGGGGATCGGGTGCAAGTGATGGGTGCACAAACAGGGAAGTTGCTAAATCAACCAAAAGTCGCTGAGGCAGCCTTAATAAGTAGCTACATTTGTCGTTATACTCTTTTCCCAATAAAGGTTGCTGGAGGGGTCTGAAAACTCGCTAAATCTAGCTGCAAAGTTGGTAACACTGAATGAGGAGATGTGAATGGGAACTGAGTTACAGTCGCTCATACAATAGTAGCAGTAGGATCAAGTTATAACCCGTCTATTTCTTGACAGAGAGCTGAACTAGCCAATTGAGTTGTTTCGAGTTTCGTCCTGGCAGCTGAGCTGTTTCGAGATGAGGCCTGACAGCTAAAAAAACAATAATCCTGATCACTGAAAATGCCAAATTGTAGTTTCATAAACATCTGTGATCACAAATCATGACGTTACATTGGATCCATTTGCATTGAATATGTTATTTTACATTCTCAAACTAACAGCAGTGCCATTATGATGTCCTTCCATACAGGCTTGACATGCTGTAGTGATGCTTCTATGAGAATGTTGTTGATCAGTAGGATAATATCAGTCCCAAATGGAAGGCAAACAGATGTATTTGTCATCTGAAGCATCAGACTCCACCGATCAGTCAAAACAAGCTCAATAACTCAATGCATGCACACACTCCTATTGAATATGCATTCACCTGCACTGTGAATAAGCCTATTGTATGGCATCTTGATTTACCTAGTTAATCAAGAGATTTACCTTCCAAATAAATGTATTTTGTCATCAACATTTCAAATTTAATGATATCAAATATCGGCCTCCTTTACCGGCAAAAATTGGTACCGGAATCAGCCCTAAAAAAATCCACATCACTCGTTCTCTAGTGTATTCTCTCCAGCAGTGGTGAAGTGTAGGCCTATGACTATGTAGCCTTGTGACACTGTCCTACTGGACTCTGTGTCGGTCCCTATTGTATATTGAAATCTCATTATCTCCTGCAGATGACAGTATTGTGTCATGACCTGAGGGCCTACTTGTTTTCTTTCTCTCACCTGTCTTTATTATAATAATAATATTTAATTTGTAAAGCGCATTTCCCATGCTTAATGCGCATGTGAAGCTTATTGGCGTTTGCTTCTGTGCGCAAATCTTTTGACTGCTGCCGTTTCAGATTATTTATTCCCTTTTATTTATGAAAAGAAGCTGATACTGGTCTTTATTATTTACGGTTAATTTCTGATATTTTAGATTAATTAAATTGATTTATTTCTATTATGGTGTTCCTATTCCAAGAAAAACAAAAATACATTTTATGGATTGTCTACCTAAAACATCCCTGAATAGATTTAGTCATTTAAAATAGAAACTACATATCCTAATGTTAGAAAGTAGAATATAAACTAGATATATGCTACTCTGGGTGGGGTAGGCTAAGTAATTACAACCAAATAGGCCTAATTAAAAGAACAGTGATCAAGGAAATAAAAAATGCTAAGCAGAGCAGAGCGAAATTCAAGCGGGAGAAGGTGCACACCATTTTTTAAATCAGCTCAAATTACGCTCTGCTCCTCGCTCAACACTCGCCCACTTACATGCTCAGGCTAAAGCAGGGCTGCTGTTGAACGCCAATCAAAAAACTGTCAATTAATAATCATATCAGTGGATGGAATTAGTGAATGAATGGCTGCAGCAACCATTACACGGTCTGACAAGCTGCATAACAAATTAGGTCTAATTAGACAAAACTACATTCATATATATTGTTTTACTAACTTGTTCAAACAAGATAATTAATAGAGTCTAAGTTCTTATTTTATTTTGCCAAGGGCTTCAGGGCTTCCATTTGGACCCATCTATAACATGAGATTTACATAAAAAATTGAGATTTGGTTGTAAAAAAGCAACATTCTCCTTTAATATCATATAGCCTTTCTTGCTTTCCATGTAAAACAACCAAAGGCACACTTCAAGTTCAAGTAGAAGACTAATAGAAGCACAGCACTTGGCCAGAGGTCGTAGTTACCTCCTCCGGACGGCTCAGCACGTGACCCTCAGGGCCAGTGATGCCCAGCTCCAGGATCTTACGCTGCTCCTGCAAACACATCAGACAACAGCTTTAGTGGCTTGGCCTGTGGAGACAGCAAACTGGGACAAGGTGATAGGATTTATTACAAGTTCTGTTACCTCGGCAATGATGTCTCCGTTCTCTGCGTGCACCTGAGCGATGGCTCCCAAGTTTCTGATGACATTGAACACCTCGTACATCTACAGGAAGAGGAAAGCATCCTTTCAACACACAGGCCAGGGAACAAGGGGCTTTAGCAATGAGGACATTTACAATGTGTTTTTTTGGTGGTCCAAGCTTTAGTGGAGATCTTTGTCAGAGCAAGTCATGTTGGATGAGAATGTTAAATGCATAGATTAATTAATTTACTCTACTTCTTTAGGTTGACCACATGGTTCAACTCAGAATTCACATGGCAATCAACTAGGAATTGACAGTTGCAATAGGCCACAGGAAACTGTCAGGCAATCTTTCAGCACGTGTTACAAGAGTCATCCCCAGTGGCAGTCCTAACCACTAACCAGCCTGTGCTGAGTGGGAAAACTCAATACAGTGCCATTAACAAAGCTTTCCCAGAAATACATGTGCCACGTGAGAGAGATCAATCACCCCACAGAAAGACAATCCTTTATCTAGCAGTCGGAAAGCAGTAGATATTCCAGAGGAGGTGAAGAAGGCTTCAATAATCTCATAATTGTTGGAGCAGTGATGTGCTGTTGTCACCAAATTTGAGATATGCACGCATAAATCCATGCAAATCTCCCATTGACATCAACTACTTTTTACACGTACTAATCTCAAATTAGGTTTCAGCCTTCAAAGAGTTTATAAGCAATGGGTAACACTTTACTTGACACGCAGTGCCATAACATGGTCATAACCATTAACTAATGTCATAACAGCTGACATAAGTTGTCATAACCTGTCATAATATGGTCATAACAATGTCATAACCCATATTTACACCTGTTGTGACATATATTGCATTATTTTATGGCTGGTTATGACACTTACATAAGAGTGTCAAAACCCACATTTATTCAAACTAGTTTTTTCCCTGCCAAGAAGTTTCCTTTCGTTTGAAAGTTTGTTTCTAAAATCCTTTGTTGTTGTTGTAATAAATGATTTATAGTCATGTTTTATTCATCATATTTTAAATAACTTTGACACTCATGAAGAATTATGACCATACTGTGTCACTTTACTTGGACTAAGGAAATACACTTTATTACACTGTCAAAAAGCATTATGACCTTAATACTCATACAAGCCAGATAGGCCTATCTCGTACACGCCCTTATATCAGTCATCAGTCAAAAAGAGGATGTCTTGTCCTGCTCCTGAAATCTGTTCCTGCATTCATCCCAGTCATCAGCAACAGAGCATTGGGGTAAGCTACATGTCTGACATCAATGTGTGCACAATTACAATGATAATTTAATATGGTCAACAACTAAAAAATAGATATAACAAACATACTGTTGACACATAGACTATGGTGTAATGGAATGTTTTTGCTTTGTGTGGTAGGTTTTGTGGGTTTTTACACTCTTATGTAGGTGTCATAACCAGCCATAAAATAACACAATATATGTCATGACAGATCTAAATATATGTGTCATGACAGTGTTTCTGACCATATTATAACATGTTATGACATATTATGACATGGTTATGACGCTGGGTGTCAAGTAAAGTGTTACCAAGCAAGATCATACAGAATATAATTTCATGCAATGCATTTTCGCAAAGTGCAATCACAACTTTAAATGCATGCACAAGCCTCCACAAATGTTGACTCCTCCATCCGTCGGCAGTAAATCATACCAATCTGAAATGCTTCAAATCGTACCTGTGAGTCGGAAAGTTGGAAAACATCCTTATAAGCCAAATAGACCAGGAAAGAGTTGACACCTAAAGATAGAAAACTTATGAGCAATAGTAGCAATAGACAAAGGGTTAGCAAAGGGAGAGGAAAGGACAGTCACAGGAAGGAAATAAACCACAAGGAGAGTCTTAGTAGAAATCATAGCTCCCCCACCCCAACTGACATGAGTGAATGGGTGACAATGGTTTGTGTAATTGTGTTAGTTGCGTACCGTGGTCCTTCACCAGGCTCTCCATCTCCTCCTGCATGCCCTTGTGCCAGTTAGTGATGTCCACATGCAGGGAGTAGTCACAGCAGGACTTGGTGTCGGCCCATTCCCTCCACTGGTTGAACGCTGCCACCAGGCTCACACCAGGTTCTGGAACCACATGATCAACTACATACATACATACATACATACATACATACATACATACAGACAGACAGACAGACAGACAGACAGACAGACAGACAGACAGACAGACAGACAGACAGACAGACAGACAGACAGACAATTGTCATTGAAACCACCTTAGCAGTAACATTATCGCGTTTTACAGAAGCCAGACATAATATTCAAAACTATGAAGCAACATGAATATCTGCAAAGGGTAAATTAGTAACAAATGTTTTGGCTGGTTGATATCGGTATTTCAGAATCTAGGGGTTTCTGTAAAGTGTGTCATTGGGGATGAAACATTTCATTAGTACATACCTATCATGGTGGTTCCCCCAGCCAAAGCAGCACGGGTGCCCTGGTAGAAGTCATCTGCTGACACCATGCCCCTGTCTGGCATCTGGAAGCGTGTGTGCACATCTATGCCCCCGGGCATCACCATGCGTCCATGGGCATCAATGATCTTCACCCCACCAGGAACTATTAGGTTCTCTCCAATTTGCCTGAGGAGAAGAAATTTATTAAGAGAGGGAGAGACCAGAAATGATCAAAGGCATTACAAAATAAGATACTCTGTTTTTTTTCATATATATAGCCAACAAAAGTGCCAACAATGGCGCTCGAACTAATAAGACTTACTTGATGACTCCATCCTCGATATAGATGTCAGCAAGGAAAGACTGGTCATCATTTACAATCTTTCCACATTTGATAAGAAGACGATCACTCTGTGAGAAGAGACAGAATTTAATTTGTGACTTAATTGTTTTAATAGCAGTGAGCACCACAACCCATTGATGATAGATTTAAAAAGCATACTTTATATTGGACAAATTTGGCATGAAAGGTAAGCTAGCCAATACTCAACCCCAGCACATCCATTCATTCAGGAGAACTGAATAGCAGCACATCAGAGGCATACCACAAGGGACTAAAAAGCTCCACACAAGGATAGAGTCCTTAGTATGCGTTCCTATATAAAACAGCACTAGGGCTTGGCCAAGACATGGCCATTGTCTTGTCTGCCAAGAAACCCCAAACAACAATGCATAAGCAGAGCTAAATCAGAAACAAAGTAACACCCAATTGTATTCAACAATATATTTTTAAGTGTTTTATCTAAATGGAAAAATTCAAACAAAAGGACACAGGCTTATAGCCACAATTTTCTTTATTTTTGTGATCTTTCTGCAAAGTTAGCATCTTAACCAACAAGAGCTGTTTCTTTCTCTGTCAAACCAGTGATACAGTTAAGGGGAATTCCGACACCTACTCAGAATGTCTCTACACTGAGTATACAAAACATTAAGAACACCTGCTCTTTCCATGACATAGACTGACAAGGTGGATCCAGGTGAAAGCTATGATCCCTTATTGATGTCACTTGTTAAATCCACTTCAATCAGTGTAGATGAAGGGGAGGAGACAGGTTAAAGAAGGATTTTTAAGCCTTGAGACAATTGAGAAATGAATTGTGTATGGGTGCTGTTAATAGGGTGAATTGGCAAGACAGATTTAAGTACCTTTTGAACAGGGTATGGTAGTAAGTGCCACCGGTTTGTGTCAAGAACTGCAACGCTGCTGGGTTTTCACACTCAACAGTTTCCTGTGTCTATCAAGATGGATAAGAGCGTCTGCTAAATGACTTAAATGTAAATGTAAATGTAATGGTCCACCACCAAAAGGACATCCAGCCAACTTGACACAACTGTGGGAAGCATTAGAGACAACATGGGCAAGCATCCCTATTGAACGCTTTCGACAAATTGCAGAGTCCATGTCCCAACGAATTGAGGCTGTTCTGAGGGCAAATGGGGTGCAACTCAATTTTAGGAAGGTGTTCCTAATGTTTGGTATACTCAGTGGATATCATGCGAGTACAGAAAATGTACAAAAAAAGTATGCACTCAATACTGTAAGTCGCGCTGGATAAGAACGCTTGCTAAATGACTGAAATGTAAAAATGAGTGCAAAGATTAGGCTAATGCCCAACAGAAATGCCTTATTAAAGCAACCACTACTCAGATAACACTTGGCTTCTCCATTTTTACTAGGCTATTGGCCATATATTTCATATAGAATAAGGCTTTATGTGTTAAGTCATGACATATTCCACCCTGATCACAAACAGCTCAGATCTTGAGATCAGTCTGAGATGCAGGGCTGTGTAGAGTAGAGCATGGGTTAATGGAAGACCAGGAGCATCCACTTAAGAGTAGGACAAATAATCCCATTTCCATCTGAGGAGAGCATTCTACTGTAGGCTCGAGCTGGCCTACTTCTCATCAGGCCTTCTTCTCACCTGGCCTTCCTCAGGGAGCGTGGGCCGAGTTGCTACCTTAATGAGGCCGATAGAGGCTCATCCTCTCTCCAGACCATACAGCAGTCACAAGATGTAGAGTGTTAGTATCCCCTAGCTAGCACACTGCCCTGAGTGCTTTCACATTCAGACAGTGACCTATAGCCTACCACTAATAGTTGTGGTGGTCGCACAGAAGACTGAACAGGCCTCACAAAACTGCATTCTTCCAGCATGATCTAACAGTCTTATCTTCAAATGGGTCAGTTGACTTCAGATTAGACCACATTTTTGCACTCAACCAGATAAAGGAAAATAACAGGCCTGAGAGCAGGGAATAAGGCAAATTGGTTCCAATATCCTCTTTCATATGTCTTTGATAAATCATGAGTGATCTTGTCTTACTTATCATCATCTGTTCAACATCCATAGTAGAGGTCGACCGATTATAATTTTTCAACGCCGATACCGATACCGATTATTGGGGGCCCAGAAAACCCCGATACCGATTAAATCGTCCGATTCCCCCCCCCCCCTTGTAATAATGACAATTACAACAATACTTAATGAACACTTTTATTTTAACTTAATATAATACAAAAATAAAATAAAATAAATAATGAAACATGTTCAATTTGGTTTAAATAATGCAAAAACAAAGTGTTGAAGAAGAAAGTAAAAGTGCAATATGTGCCATGTAAAAAAGCTAACGTTTAAGTTCCTTGCTCAGAACATGAGAACATATGAAAGCTGGTGGTTCCTTTTAACATGAGTCTTCAATATTCCCAGGTAAGAAGTTTTAGGTTGTAGTTATTATAGGAATTATAGGACTATTTCTCTCTATACCATTTGTATTTCATATACCTTTGACTATTGGATGTTCTTATAGGCACTATAGTATTGCCAGTGTAACAGTATAGCTTCCGTCCCTCTCCTCGCCCCTACCTGGGCTCGAACCAGAAACACATTGACAACAGCCACCCTCGAAGCATCGTTACCCATCGCTCCACAAAAGCCGCGGCCCTTGCAGAGCAAGGGGAACAACTTCTTCAAGGTCTCAGAGCGAGTGACGTCGCTAACTAGCTAGCCATTTCACATCGGTTACACCAGCCTAATCTCGGGAGTTGATAGGCTTGAAGTCATAAATAGCTCAATGCTTGAAGCACAGCGAAGAGCTGCTGGCAAACGCATGAAAGTGCTGTTTGAATGAATGCTTACGAGCCTGCTGCTGCCTACCACCGCTCAGTCAGACTGCTCTATCAAATATCAAATCATAGACTTAATTATAACATAATAACACACAGAAATACGAGTCTTAGGTGATTAATATGGTAAAATCCGGAAACTATCATTTCGAAAACAAAAAATTTATTCTTTCAGTGAAATACGGAAACCGTTCCGTATTTTATCTAATGGGTGGCATCCCTAAGTCTAAATATTGTTGTTACATTGCACAACCTTCAATGTAATGTCATAATTATGTACAATTCTGGTAAATTAATTAGTCTTTGTTAGGAATAAATGGTCTTCACACAGTTCGCAACGAGCCAGGCAGCCCAAACTGCTGCATATACCCTGACTGCTTGCACAGAACGCAAGAGAAGTGACACAATTTCCCTAGTTAAAAGAAATTCATGTTAGCAGGTAATATTGACTAAATATGCAGGTTTAAAAATATATACTTGTGTATTGATTTTAAAGAATGGCATTGATGTTTATGGTTAGGTACACATTGGTGCAACGACAGTGCTTGTTTCGCGAATGCGCTTGTTAAATCAACACCCGTTTGCAAAATAGACTGTGATTCGCTGAGAAATTAACTTCTTTGGGATAGGGGGCAGTATTTTCACGGCCGGATAAAAAACATACCCGATTAAATCTGGTTAGTACTCCTGCCCAGAAATTAGAGTATGCATGTAATTAGTAAATTTGGATAGAAAACACTCTAAAGTTGCTAAAACTGTTTGAATGGTGTATGTGAGTATAACAGAACTCATATGGCAGGCCAAAACCTGAGAAGATTCCATACAGGAAGTGCCCTGTCTGACAATTTGTTGTCCTTCTGTTGCATCTCTATCGACATTACAGCATCTGTGCTGTAACGTGACACTTTCTAAGGCTTCCATTGGCTCTCTAAAGCCACCAGAAAGTGGAATGGGGTGTCTGCTGTCTCTGGGCAAAGTACAACAGCAGAGTTTGTAAGTGGTCAGCCTGGAAACAGTGAGACTGAGATGCGCGTTCCCGAGACTTCTCCATTTTTTTTCTTTCAGCCTTTGAATGAATACAACGTTGCCCGGTTGGAATATTATCGCTATTTTACAAGAAAAATAGCATAAAAATTGATTTTAAACAGCGTTTGACATGCTTCTAAGTACAGTAATGGAATATTTAGACATTTTTTGTCACGAAATGCGCTCGCGCGTTACCCTTCGGATAGTGAGCTGAACGCACAAACAAAACGGAGGTTTGTTATTGAAGTAGAAGTCCTGGGAGTGCATTCTGACGAAGAACAGCAAAGGTAATCCAATTTTTCTAATAGTAATTCTGAGTTTAGTGAGCCCCAAACTTGGTGGGTGTCAAAATAGCTAGCCTGTGATGGCCGAGCTATGTACTCAGAATATTGCAAAATGTGCTTTCGCCGAAAAGCTATTTTAAAATCGGACATAGCGATTGCATAAAGGAGTTCTGTATCTATAATTCTTTCAAAAATTGTTATGTATTTTGTCAACGTTTATCATGAGTAATTTAGTAAATTCACCGGAAGTTTTAAGTGGGTATGCTAGTTCTGAACATCACATGCTAATGTAAAAAGATGGTTTTTGATATAAATATGAACTTGATTGAACAAAACATGCATGCATTGTATAACATAATGTCCTAGGAGTGTCATCTGATGAAGATCATCAAAGGTTAGTGCTGCATTTAGCTGTGGTTTGGGTTTATGTGACATATATGCTTGCTTGGAAAATGGGTGTGTGATTATTTGTGTCTATGTACTCTCCTAACATAATCTAATGTTTTGCTTTCGCTGTAAAGCCTTTTTGAAATCGGACAATGTGGTTAGATTAACGAGAGTCTTATCTTTAAAATGGTGTAAAATAGTTGTTTGAGAAAATTGAATTGTGGTATTTTAGTTGGTTTTGTATTTCGCGCCGTGCGATGCCATTGGCTGTTGGCTAGGGGTTCCGCAGGCGGAACGGGGTTCCGCTAGCGGAACGTCTGTCCTCAACAGGTTAACAGGCACCGCATCGATTATATGCAACGCAGGACAAGCTAGATAAACTAGTAATATCATCAACCATGTGCAGTTAACTAGTGATTATGTTAAGATTGATTGTTTTTTATAAGAAAAGTTTAATGCTAGCTAGCAACTTACCTTGGCTTCTTGCTGCACTCGCGTAACAGGTAGTCAGCCTGCCACGCAGTCTCCTCGTGGAGTGCAATGTAATCGGCCACAATCGGTGTCAAAAAAATGACGATTACCGATTGTTATGAAAACTTGAAATCGGCCCTAATTAATTGGCCATTCCGATTAATCGGTCGACTTCTAACCCATAGTAATATCTTTATTATAGGCCTATTAGGAAATAAGATGGAATCAGCACCTAAAACAAGGATGCAATCAATGCTGTTCGCATTCCCCTTCTTCTCTCTCACCATCATCAAAATCATCTGCATCAATTCGTTTGTGGTTGATTCATGATAGTGGTTGATTCCACTGGGTATTCACATGTTGGAAACATTGAGTACAGAACATAATCAGTAATGTGTTATGCAATGAGATTTACACTACTATGCAAAACACTGACTAACTGTGTTTTAGTGTGTTTTATGTCTTGCCACTGGATCTCCTCATAAATACCTCACAAACAGAATTACTTCATGAGGCTCTGTCCCACCTAACAGCACCAGTGGAGGTTAAATGAACTAGGCCTATTTCTATACATACAGTATCTCTGAGACTGACAACCTCAAGGGCAAGCATAGAATGTATTTATTTCATGGACAAGATGTTAACAATAAGCCTATGCTATAATTGTGGAAAATCTGAGAAAACTCCATGCTGTGCAAATGCTTGACACAGTAATGAAAATCCATATTGTCACTTAACCTCTCTTGGGTAGGGGGCAGTATTTTCACGTCTGGATGAAAAACGTGCCCAAAGTAAACTGCCTGTTACTCAGGCCCAGAAGCTAGGATATGCAATAATTGGTAGATTTGGATAGAAAACACTCTAACGTTTCTAAAACTGTTAAAATAATGTCTGTGAGTATAACAGAACTGATATGGCAGGCGAAACCCCGAGGACAAACCATCCAAAATTATTTATTTTTTAAAAATCAGCCTACCACTGTTTCCAATGGCTTTCATGTTTATTATGAGGCGAAGTCCTCCCAGATTGCATTTCCTAGGGCTTCCACTAGATGTCAACAGTCTGATGAAAGTGCGTTCTTTGTTATTTATCTCCGGTAATGAACATACTATTCTCCGTCTTCAATTTTATCGTTTCTTTACGTATTAGGGTACCTGAGGTTTGATAATAAACATTGTTTGACTTGTTTGAATAAGTTTATTGGTAACGTTTGGGATTAATTTTGTATGCATTTTGAAGGAGGGAAACCGATGGATTATTGAATGAAGCGCGCCAGATAAACTGAGTTTTTATGGACATAAAGAAGGACTTTTTCGAACAAAAGGACCATTTGTGATGTAACTGGGACCTTTTGGAGTGCCAACAGAAGAAGATCTTGAAAGGTAAGGCATTTGTTATATTGCTATTTCTGACTTTCGTGTTGTACCTGCCTGGTTGAAAAATGTTTTTCATGCTTTTGTTTGCGGGGCGCTGTCAGATAATCGCATGGTGTGCTTTCGCCATAAAGCCTTTCTGAAATCTGACACAGCGGCTGGATTAACAAGAAGTTAAGCTTTATTTTGATCTATAATACTTGTATTTTCATGAATGTTAAATATTTATATTTCTGTAATTTGAATTGTGATGCTACCGTCCCACCTGCCCATAAGAAGTTAAAAGGCATCCTCCTGCCTCGTGTACAGTGAGCCCAGTAAAATGCTGAGCTGGATGGGCTCTGTGGATGGATGAGTAATCTTTGTGACACGGAAATTATTCTGTCTTGGAAAAATTAGGGTACACCACAAACATTGGTCAATAGGTCTAGGTCAGGGATGGGCAACTTTGATGGGGGTGGGAGCCACAAAACAATCTAAACTCAGGGGCCGCAGTGGCTCGTGGGTCTGCATACCCACATCCATACCCACACATGCAGTCAGAGCCAGCCCTAACCTTTTGGGGGCTATACGTGAAATTTTGTAAGATGTTTTAGAGTTAATTAACTGGCACGGTCCACAAGTTGCCCATCCCTGGTCTAGATCATTATAATAGCAGGTATATTACTATTTTCCATGGGGTTGCATATCAATCACTGCTATGCAGTCTGTAGACAAGATCTCCATTATATTTTATAGCACTGTTAGCTGATGAGGTGGTGCATCCAAAAGGGAACTACTGGAATAGAAAAGTAGAACAACAGCTCACTCTGTCAATGCCATGTACATTAGCAGCATCCCATAGCTTCTCTCTTTGCATTTGGTGGGCTGAGAGAGGGGTGCGCAAGTAACAGGGCCAAGGCCTAGGATGCTTCAGTAAAAGTGTTTCAAATGGAAGATGTGAGTCAGCCACACCGCAATGAGGTGGTGCCACTCGTACAGTTGATGGGAAAACAGCACATTGCTCTGCCCCCATTTTAAAGCCACAACACGCTGTCATTTGAGAGCCCAGGTGGCTTCTGGGATTGAGCCGATGTGTATGCAATGCCTGAGATGTCAGGTGCTTAGATAAATCTGCTCCAGTTGTGAGGGAGAGCCGACAGCTGCCTGGAAATACCTCCCTTCCATGTTGCCCTTGCAGAAACAAAAGGAACAGATCTCTAGAACCATTTTATTTCAATAATTTATATCTTTTTGACAGGAACGCACGCAAATGTGTGGTTATTTTTTATGCCTAAATGTCATTACTGCATGTAGAGTATGGCAGCATACAGACAAAAGCTAGGCCTTCACGGCAGGTAGCCTAGTGGATAGAGCACTGGGCCAGTAACCGGAAGGTTGCCAGATCGAATCCCCGAGCTGACAAGGTAATAATCTGTAATTCTGCCCCGAACGAGGCAGTTAACCCACTGTTCCTAGGCTGTAATTGTAAATAAGAATTT
The DNA here is from genome assembly GCF_901001165.1 of Salmo trutta. Lineage (NCBI taxonomy): Eukaryota > Metazoa > Chordata > Actinopteri > Salmoniformes > Salmonidae > Salmo > Salmo trutta. The sequence goes on along the minus strand of NC_042983.1, from coordinate 20,804,385 downwards.
GTTCTTAACTGACTTGCCTAGTTAAATAAAATAAAAAAAACAGTTTACAGCAAGGATGGATTTAATCCAATGACCTACTTTTCATTAAAGGTGTTTGCCCTTTTAACTACTAAGGTTATGACCCCCTACCTAAACGTCAACCCTTTGCTGTCTTGGGTTGATAAGACGAATTGTTGTGACAAATACATATGTATTCAATAAATGAATACATTTTCCCAAAAAAACATTGTATTATTGTTGCTGGGATTTCCCCCACATTTTACCACATATTGTGGTATCCCCATAGTCTATAGCTACAGTATTACCAATAAGGCATTACAAGTATATTAGAATCAATCTGAATATAAGGATGGACAATATAAAAGATTTGTCCCAATCATCCTGATCCTGTCGGCTAGGCTAAATCGTCTAACATGGTAGGATATGGTAGGATATGGAATGGCTAAAAAATACCATGCACACAATAAAATGAGCGTCTTGACGATTATTCCAATGACATGGGCGCATGAACTGAAATTCCAATTATGACCAATTACCCTGCCTTTGTTAATTATTGCAAAGCAAGTGGTGACATGGCATTGGTATGAATGCCCCCCACCCTCTCCTCCTCAGATAGCGTGATACTACAGCTAGCACCGTCTAGCTGTCTAATCCCTACTGCTAGTTTATTCATAGGTATAGATTTTACACACAATTGTTAAATTATGAGCATTTAAAACACTACTCACTGTAATGCGTGGTATATTTTTCTTTCCCTGGTATCCAGACATCTTAGCGGCGCGTTGTCAGCGTTCTCGATTATGGCTGTCGCCTCACTGATGTTAGCTAGACCGCTAGCAATGAAAGGGATGGATGCTCGGATGCGTTGAGACCAGTCGACGCCCAGACAAAAATTGGGTCTCCGGCTATCGCCTGACTAAATTCGTGAAATAGCTCAATCCGTTCCAACTAGGTTTGCTGAATGAACTTAAAAAGGTCTGACAGCCTTTCCTCACGTTCCAATGCTGCGCCAAGCCTGTCCAGCAGTCACCAAACGATAAGATAAACGGCGATGAGGGCCACGGCCACCGTGCATGCGCAATGCCCCACCCTGCCTCTCCACTCACCTGCTGCAGGCCAAGTCTGGAGGATGGATGGGAGACTAGGAGTGACACTGATGCTTATTTGACTTGTCTGAAACAATGCAACTTCCTTTCATTACAAAGGACAAGCAAAGTCCAATGACATGAGCGCATGAACTGGCGTTCCATGTTTGACCAATTACCCTGCATTTGTTTATTATAGCAGTGCAAGTGGTGACATTACATTGGTATGAATGGAATGAACTGGTAATAAACCTGAAATAAGCAAGATGTTTTCTCAGATATCAAATATTTTTCTCAAAACACACACTGCATTATAATTATCTTTTGAACAATTCATTCTTACAGATACAACCCATGTATCCCAGTCTAGACTGAGTAGGTGTGGAAATGATCCTTTCATCTATGAGTGGTGACTAATGAGAGTAATGAGGAAAAGGCCCACACACTAATATCCCTGTACCACCTATTGATGGTATAGGAACAATCTACTGTCAGGTTTAAATTTGTTACACCTTTGATGATTGAAACCAATTATGTGTATTTAGTAATATACATAGTGTGTGGAAGCCTTATGGATTAAATGCTGTTATGTTTCATCAAACAATATGACAGTCAAGTGTGCATGTTGATTCAATTCTTTAATTAATTCAGGGATGTATTGTGCATATTCTGTTTAATTTAATGTAATATAAATGCAATTAGATTACTTTTAAAATGAAGAAGGAAGCCATTCACATATACGCATAGCCATGTGGCCAAGTAACAGTTTGTCCATGTAGGTAGAAATTTCAACACATACAGTGCATTCAGAAAGTATTCAGACCCCTTCCCTTTTTCAAATGTTTATGTTACAGCCTTATTCTAAAATAGATTCAATTATTTTTCCCCTCAATTTACACACAATGCCCCATGAAAGCTAAAACAGTTTTTAGAAATGTTTGCAAATTTATAAAAAAAAAAAAAAAAATACATCTGAAATACCTTTACATAAGTATTCAGACCCTTTTCTATGAGACTCAATTTTAGCTCAAGTGCATCCTGTTTCCATTGATCATCCATGAGATGTTTCTACAACTTGATTGGAGTCCACCTGTAGTGAATTCAATTGATTGTACATGATTTGGAAAGGCACACACCTGTCTATATGGAGGTCCCACAGTTGACAGTGCATGTCAGAGCAAAAACCAAGCCATGAGATCGAAGGAATTGTCCGTAGAGCTCCGAGAGGGGATTGTGACAAGGCACAGATCTGTGGAAGGGTACCAAAAATAATTCTGCAGCATTGAAGGTCCTCAAGAACACTGGCCTCCATCATTCTTAAATGGAAGAAGTTTGGAACCACCAAGACAGTTCATAGAGCTGGCCGCCCGGACAAACTGAGCAATCAGGGGAGAAGGGCCTTGGTTTGGGAGGTGACTAAAAACCCGATGGTCATTCTGACAGAGCTCCTATGTGGAGAACCTTCCAGAAGGACAACAATCTCTACAGCACTCCACCAATGGCCTTTATGCTAGTGGCCAGATAGAAGCCACTCCTCAGTAAAAGGCACGATAGCCTGCTTGGAGTTTGCCAAAAGACACCCAAAGGACTCCGACCATGAGAAACAAGATTCTCTGGTCTGATGAAACCAAGATTGAAATCCTTGGCCTGAATGCCAAGCGTCTGGAGGAAACCTGGCACCATCCCTACAGTGAAGCATGGCGGCAGCATCATGCTGTGGGGATGTTTTTCAGTGGCAGGGACTGGGAGACTAGTCAGGATCAAGGGAAAGATGAATGGAGCAAAATACAGAGATCCTTGATGAAAGCCTGCTCCAGAGCACTCCGGACCTCAGACTGTGCAGCGACTCTCCCCATTCAACCTGACAGAGCTGGAAAGGATCTGCAGAGAAGAATGGGAGAAACTCCCCAAATTCAGGTGTGCCAAGCTTGTAGCATCATACCCAAGATTTAAGGCTGTAATTGCTGCCAAAGGTGCTTCAAAGTACTGAGTAAAGGGTCTGAATACTTATGTAAATGTAATTTCAGTTTATTTTTAATAAAATGTGCAACAATTTTTTTTATCTAAAAAACAGTTTTTGCTTGTCATTATGGGGGTATTGTGTGTAGATTTATGAGGGGGAAACTATTTAATCAATTTTATAATAAGGCTGTAACGTAACAAAATGTGGAAAAAGTCGAGGGGTCTGAATATTTTCCGAATGTACTGTACCACTTCTTTCAACATCAGAACATCTGCTGTAAGCCAATCGAGATGTCTGAAATCCCCAAACCTCTCCTCTGTTGCCATGGGTTAAAATAGGTATTTATCCCTCAGAGTATAATAGAAACATGAATTAATGGGATGAACCAAAAGGGATCTGTTCCTCAAACAGTGTTTCAGCATACACAGACAGAAACGTAAGCATTCATTTAGAGACAGCATGCTGAGGCTAAGAGGACAGACATCTTAATACAGTACTTTCCTATTTACACAATATTTCCTCTAAACCTCAACTGCTCTGTAACTTGGTAAAAGGGGTGACTTGACATTGTTTAAATTATTCAAGTCATAGATAACAGCAATAAACCTTGCTTGCAACAATAATCTACAACCTTTCACCGATATTCAGATCAATGCAAAGTGGTTCATTTGACCTTATTATTGATTTAGTGCGTCACTGTTTGAAAATATGGAGAGAAGGTACTGTTACATCTACCCAGTCGCTGTCTAGGTTCAATAAACATCTGCCAATTAATGTGAAACACCTCTCCCACTGCCTATTCTTTCTACTTTTCATGCATCAAGAGTACTTGACACTAATCCATCACCCACCCTCCTCTTCTGTTGACAATGTTCTTTGTTTTACAATGCATTTCTGTTATATCCGTTTTCACCATTCAAAAACCACATTGGAGTGTATTGCGGTTCATTCTCATTTTAATGTCAGATTTTCATCAAATTGGAAAAACTATCAAACAAGGCTGAAAGTTCTTGCTTCTAGAATCAATATCACAAACAAAACATGTTCCAAGGAAAAGCATCTTTCAGTTTGTATTTTGGATTATCAAAGAAAAAAAAAATTCAACCAATGATAATGCACATACTTCTTCTGCGTTAGATACAGGATGGACTTGACAATATTAAATGAAAGCTATGACAGCCTTCGGCATCTCATGAATGATAAGTGAATCAATGCCAATTACAAGCTAAAGGCATGCATGCAATGGGAGTTACTTTGAGTTGGCACAAACCAAGAACAGAGGCACAAAAAACAATCCCACTCAAAAAAAGAACCCTACTACTGTCATCACATCTATCCCCATTGTCCACTCACCCTTCCCCCCAAAGTTAAAAAAACAAAACCCTAAATAACCAAGCAGTGGTGGAGTGCTGGTTCTGTATAGTTACTTTCCCAGGAGTTCCTATCGCACACTATGTGAGAATAATTACTTAGTGTATGAAAAAAGCATGCTTTTTATTATTGCAAAAAAGAGAAAAAGGGTCCTTTATCAGATTTCATAAAATTATTTCAGTACCAAATAGGTCATTGTTAAACATTTATCCAAAAATCATTACTTACATATGGTCTGCTTTATGGAAATGTATGCTTATGGGGAATGGAAACATATTTCATGCATACACAAAATGTTCACAATTAAGAACCATGAAAAATCTCAAAATGGATCACCAGAGGACATGTCAAAACCAGGTAGGTGACTTATCAGGACTGGAGATATGAGTGCATGTCACAGTTTGTGTTAGTCTAACCTTCTAGTTAAACTTGTCCAATAGTTGAGAAATCACTGTGTGTGTTACCTTTGTAATGAAAGCGCTGAGATTAAAATAAATCTATATTTGGCACTATGCAGTAGTCATTTTGTGTACCAAAAGCAACAAAACTGAATTATTTGTGGACAGTTATAACATCATTCCACCAATACATCCTACTCTGTATGGTGGCTGGACCTATACACTGAGGGCGTGTTACCACACAGGAAAACTTACATTCAAAAGGTTTATAGAATTAGCTTGGAGAAAATAAATAAGATATGACAAACGAAAGGAAGAATGTGTGGCATTGACACATTTGAGTTGTTGAACAGCAGGCAGGTTGTGTATATTTGTATCAACTATTCTACATAAAAAGTCTTCATTCAAACTTTCCTTTACCCCGTACTTTACCCTGTACTGCAGAGCATTTAGATGTACTATTCTTTCTATTCTTTCTGCATCTATCTACTGGGATGTTTTCCTGTTAATCAATGGAAACCTGCAGTAGCTACTAGCATCACTATTCACACCCTTTCACCAAGAGACCACCTTCAATTATTTGGGGGAGACCACCTAAAATTATTTGGGGCTACTAAATTACAAAAATAAGGTATAACTAGAGTAGGCTGGAATACAAGCAAACTTCTCCTGAATTGATAAGTCTGGGCTGAATATTATTCCAAAACATGTAATAAAATAACAAATCTGAACAACAAACCACTTGATTCACAGTCACTGCAATGCTCAATGCCAATTGAAAGACGTACTGCAGATATGTAGCTTATTTTGGTTCAGGTAAAAGTCACCATGAAATTAACTGACTTGGAATAGTAGGAGCAGTAGAGGAATTCTTGATTTCTCAAAGCACTCTCTCTCAATCTAAGCCAAGGAATCTGTATAGAAATCTATGAGATTCCCAAACCCTGTGCCATCCAATGCCAGTCACAGTGTTTGTGCAGTACAGAATCAACAGCTTTTGAAGAATAATTTTGTCCAGAAGTACAACACTCAGATTCAGGCAGGTGCTGTTAACTATTATGTGCTGCTAGTGGTCATTACTGTTCAAAGCCAATCTGTGTCAAAAAGTAAAAGGTTCCCAGTCATTTATGAATTATGAACACTCCAAAAGCACGCTACATCAAAAACTTGGGTAAGTCATTGTCAGATAAAGTGGTACAAATAACTAAAGGAGAAAATAAAAACGGTTGAAAGGAGATAGCTAGGCATACAATGGATGTAGAGGAAAAGAGGGCATTTAAGCACATGAAGACATTGTAACAACTAGTCAACAGGATAATTTTGATGCGACTTCCAGGCTCTGCTTCACTTTGGGTTTAGAAAGAGCTGGTGGAAGGCGTGGGGAGTCTCTTCCCAATGTAGACCCTAAAGAGACAATAAGTACAGCATGACAATGCTGAGCGCTTAACTGACATTGTTGTTTGTTTTGGTTTTTAAAACAGCTAATTAAGCGACGATGGTTCATTTCATTCAGTTTTTCCTTCTGTGAGCTCAATGCGCACATTGAACATTTTCTCTAAAGATAAATCAGACCCAGCCTGAACTGTGTGATGTAGTAGGGAGTTGTAGTTTCCAACAGGCCAATATTCTACATAGTTTAGCGCAAAAACATGGTACTCAACTACAATGACCATAATCCATTGCGAATCTATCTACCTTGTTCAGTCTCTTATGCCTGCTACGGAAGAGGCAGAAGAATGCGCGATCGTGACGGGATATAGAGAAGAAAGGGGGTAGACATACCTGTAGACAGGTAGACATACCTGTTGCTTTGCAAAGGTATGTCTACCTGAAAAGATATGATCTAAGTGATTGATAGTTTGGTATTCAGCAGTCATAAAAGTACGCCTTATTTAAGAAATACAATGTGATTTTGTCAGACAGCATATGCAGCAGCTCTAGAGAAATTAGAACTTGAAATTATATAATAAAGTAATCAAATAAAACTAATGTAATACACAACTACAGTAATGTGAAAAATGATGGTTAATAAGTAATAATGGGCAGTCACTACCATCATGAGACTTAATTGTTTTATTGTGTTAGAGCAAAATCAAAAAACATATAATCGAACAGATCACAAAAAAGCACTAATCGCTCAGCACTAATGACAATGATTCAACAGCAGACAATCTACAAATACTCACATATATCCATTTGATTTGCTAGTTGTGTAAGATGGAACAGTCACTCACCCAATGCCGAGGGCAAGAATGTGAGATAGGAGTAAGGAAGGGATGAAGACTTTGAGGAAGTCAGCAGAGAAGATTCCCCCTTTCTTCATGGCTCCACTATTTCTCATGCTTAGGGATACTGAGCGTCTGGGGTGACGGAAGTGGAACTCCCTACAAAAAAATATATATATAAATCACTGAACATGTTCACCATTTTGAATCAAATTGCATTGTTATCCCACAGAAAATTGCCATTTGTATTATACACTTTCATGGTCTGCCTGGGCAGATATGGAATTTACTAAGTTGTCTATTTTTGCTATGATTTAGGCTAGCAGTTTTGTGTTAGAGCACGGGTGGGAAAACTTTAAAGGCTCGAAGGCCACATAGGGATTTTGAAAGGGCAGCACAGTTTTTTGCTGGGGAAGAAAAACAGCAGATATCTTTAAAAAAAAATATATATAGGGCCATTATAATTTCGACATTTTCTATCTTTATACTTAAATCTCCCTCCGGCTGGATTGAATGGGCTCGCGAGCCGGATCGTAGCTTGCCCAACCCTGTGTTAGAGTGTGCAGTGTGTCTCCTTACTTGGGTGGAACGTTTTCAGGCCGACTGGACCAATCTGCAACCTTGTTCATCAGGATATCCTCTTCTCTGTTTTTCTCTGGACCTTCCTCCTCTAACTGCAGATGGGGGGAGAGAGAGAGCACATGTGAACAGAGTTACTGTAGGCCTATAGTGTAACAGTGTAGACAGGGGCATGGATGGATGAAGAGAGACATGAGGGCAGGCCGGGTTGTTGTACCTGGCTCCCTCTCCGACTGGACATCTCCACATCAAAGGTGATTTGGCCGTCATCCTGATCTGGACTGGGAGGACTGAGGTGCAACACAGGAGGAAATAAATACACAAATTATACAAACACCCCAACATGGAGGACAGAGTTTAGGGAGTACACTAAAAACATGACACTCCCTTACCTGTCGCAGGAGGAGCTGCTCTGGCTGGACTCGTGCTGGGCGTCCAGCAGGATCTTCTCCATGTCTCCATTGTGGATAGAGGAGGATGAGGGCACATGCTCCAGCGCCACTGTCAGACTCTCCTCCACCTCCTCTGGCCCCACCTCCAGGGCCTGAGGGGCCTGACTCTCCCCCTCATTCCCGTTCCCCGGGGCAGGAGAGGGTGTGGTGGAGTTTGGCAGCAGGGCCTGGTTCCTGTTGTTTCCATTCATCTCCAGCTCCACCCATGACCCTGAAAACATAAAGATGGCAGTGGGTTTTAGAGGAAGTATGTGTATTAGTAAAAATGTTAGTGACATAAGTCTAATGGTAAAGATGCAGTGACAAGTTCTCAAATTCGATACATGGCTTACTGCACTGTCACCAAAAAAACATTGCATTTTGAGAAGAGAACTTGCAGCTACTATTGTAATTCAAATGAGCAAGCTGGAGAATGAAGGCAGTGGTATTTGGGAAAATACCAAATAGCTGCTGTAAGTGCTTGCAATTAGCTACAAAGTCAACAAAGAGAGAAATCATCAGGACACAAAAAGACTCACTGAGCTCGAAGAGAGATCCAGACATTTACATTTCATCTTGGTCTACAGCAGAGAGACCCTGGCAGAGGAATGCATCTCTTCTACCCTTTAGGACCTTTTATCTCAGATGCATGAGACACGTCTGTGCTTTGTCTGGCCTTGTTTGTCTCAGCCACTCACAGTATGTGTAAAGAAGTCACTGTATGGAACATACAGCAGTGCATGCTAACAGGAGAGTCAGTGGATGCCACCCTGTGCTGCCTAGGATTAGGCCTAACTCCATATGCATGAAAGCAGAATCATTTTGTAAAACAAAAAATAAACATGCATGCATGGGTTTTAGATGTCAAGGACACCAGTAGAGGATCTTTGTACACCTAAGGTTGCATGTGCATGTTACTGAAATGATTGCCTTCATTAACAAAAACAAACATACATTACATGACCAAAAGTATGTGGACACCTGCTCAAACATCTCATTCCAAAATCATGGGCATTAATATGGAGTTGGTCCCCCCTTTGCTGCTATAACAGCCTCCACTATTCTGGGAAAGCTTTCCACTAGATGTTGGAACATTGCTGCACGGACTTGCTTCCATTCAGCCACAAGAGCATTAGTAAAGTCGGGCACTGATGTTGGGCGATTAGGCCTGGCTCATAGTCAGCATTCCAATTCCTCCCAAAGGTGTTCGATGGGATTGAGGTCAGGGCTCTGGGCAGGCCAGTCAAGTTCTTCCACACCGATCTCGACAAACCATTTCTGTATGGACCTCACTTTCTGCACGGGGGAATTGTCATGCTGAAACAGGAAAGGGCATTCGCCAAACTTTACAGTTGGCACTATGCATTCGGACAGGTAGCGTTCTCCTGTCATCCGCCAAACCCAGATTCATCCTTTTGGACTACTTTTGGACTAATGGTGAAGCGTGATTCATCATTACAGAGAACGCGTTTCCACTGCTCCAGAGCCCAATGGCGGCAAGCTTTACACCACTCCAGCCGACGCTTGGCATTGCACATGGTGATCTTAGGCTTGTTTGCGGCTGCCTGGCCACGGAAACCCATTTCATGAAGCTCCCGACGAACAGTTATTGTGCTGACGTTGCTTCCAGAGGCAGTTTGGAACTCGGTTGTGAGTGTTGCAACCAAGGACAGGTGATTTTTATGCACTTCAGCACTCAGTGGTCCAGCTGTGAGCTTGTGTGGCCTACCACTTTGCGAGTAAGCCGTTGTTGCTCCTAGATAATTCAACTTCACAATAAACGGCACTCACAGTTGACCGGGGGAAGCTCTAGCAGGGCAGAAATCTGACGAACTGACTTGTTGGAAAGGTGGCAGATGACGGTGCCACGTTGACTGAGTTCTTCAGTAAAGCCATTGTACTGCCAGTGTTTGTCTATGGAGATTGCATGGCTGTATGCCATGCAACAGGTGTGGCTGAAAGAGCCAAATCCCTTTATTTGAAAGGGTGACCACATACTTTTGTATATATAGTATAGCAGACTTCAGCAGAGTTCAGTTTAGAAAATGGCCCTGGACTCAAAGTCTAGCCTGCTTTAAGCCGCAACTGGAACAAAGCATGCTCTCAGTCTTTGCTCAGAGTCATAACAAGCACCCACGCCTATTAAGCAAAACATTCCTGACTTCCTCTCTTGGGGACATCAATTGGACTTGTAATGGGGTAATCTCATCCACCAGCCAGCTCACTCTCTAATTTGAGCCTGGGGACAAGGTTAGTAGGGGTGGCCTGAATGCCACTGTGTCAGTGAGGTTATGTGGTTCCATTTCCAATCTAGGTCCTTACATAATGTGCATATTCTATAAAACATAGACATAGCATAGAGATGTTATGTCTATCCATCATTATCTGAAATAGTATGCCTCTTATTCATCATTTTGCTTCATTTGATTGCTTCTCTATAAATAAACACACTATCCAGATGATAGCCTACATTTCATAATGATAGTGCTACTGCCTCTAACAGCAGGCTGCCTGAATGGAATCCAAACTGCTCCCATGCACGGGTAGGAGGGATGGAGGGGAGTTATGCAATCTCTGCAATCAAGCTAAGCATCGAATCCAGGGCCATCAAATCCAGGGCCTGAATATTTAGCCAGTTACGCCTGTGCAACATTCAACTAACTAAACCTCTTCTAGGACTTTCCCTGTGCATTCTACCAGAAACTCACTCTGCATCTCCATACTGTATAAAAAGGACAAAAAGGAACAGAAAGTACTATACAAGGACACCGATAATACAAACCTATACCATCTTAATCTTGTGCTTTTTCCTCCAACGTGGACTGTGTGGGCAGTTTAGAAACTGCATCTGATGGTCATGTGAATATTGAGATTGTTCAGCATACAGTAGCGGTCATTGGGGGTGGAAGTAGGAAATATACCTATTGCGTTATCTGCAAGGTTTACTTTTGACAGTTCCTACCCAAACAGATTTACCACCCCTACTGAAAAGAAAAAAAAAATCATTATTTTTATTACTGATTAGATTGAGACATTGAGCAGCCTACCTAGTATCAATCTTATTATGAGAAAGCCTTGTAAGGATATGGTATGATGACACTCAGTAGCCTATCACTGAGTATTATGGGCAATTGATTGGCTTAGACAGAGGTGTGGACTCGAGTCGCATGACTTGGACTTGAATTTGATGACTTGAGACTCAACATGATAAAAAATAAAATGACTTGCAGCCTTAACGCTCGGGACTCTTATTTGACTGGAGACATATCTGGCCAGGTTTTTCTAATGTTTTGTCACTTACTTTGTGGCACAGAGTCTCTGTGAATTTCTCTCCACACAGCCAGAGACAGTATCGCACTTGCAAAAAAAATTGTGAAACGCACACTTGGCCCTCTAATTGTACCAGCAAACTATCTGTCAACACAGATCGGGTGAGCTAGCTCAGTGAAAAGGTTTTGGGTGGGTTGCGAGTGTAACCTACCATTTGTATTTTATATTTATACCTTTGCTTATTCAACCTGGTCACTAACATAGGCCTACGGAAATGCACCAAATTCTTGTTTCAAAATCATCTAATCTGTGCTTCAGAACCAAAAAGTTGCGCATCTTGACTGTTGACCAATCATCAGCATTGGCGCGCAAAGGCGGGCACACATATTCAGATTAGTGACCAGAAAGCACTTGTTTAATTTTCTCCGGTTTTGCCTGCCATTAATGTAGCCTCCCTACATTAATCCATATTAAGTACCATTTAGCAATCTGCTACAGACACATCTTTGTCACAACAATATGTTGGTGATTTCATTGATCATGTTCATATTTCAGATAGGCCTAGTTTGGGTGGGTTAATTATATACCTCAGTGGTAGTACTGGTTATATTATGTCTAAAGATAGCTGTAACATCACACACCCTTCAAATTCTTATGAGATGAAGATGTATCATTCTGGCAAACTAATTAAGATACTTGTGAGGAAGAAAAATGGCTAATGACAGATCATGCATTCCATTCAAACCTGCAACATCCGCTTCATACAGGTATGATCCTGCTTGCTCTGGACTCCAGAGAAGTGACAATGACCATGTTTACATGCAAACAAATATCCCGTTATTACTCGGGATCTCAGTATTCTGCTTCTGAGTTGACACATGTAAACATCATATCCCTTTTAAAATAAATCGAAAAAGCTTGTACCCCGGTTATGAGAAACCCGGATAAGATGCCTGGGATATGTTGATCTTAGATGGGATACTGTGGCATGTGAACATTTTAACATGTTTACTGTTGCTTTACACGGTCTGCGCAGGCTGAGTTTTGCATATTATGGGTGTTGTGTGATGTTTTCATCTGATTGTCAAACAAATCACTTCAAAAAAGTAGTCTACCTACCTGCGCAGTTCAATCCACCATAATTCACTTTGCTGAAACTCCGTACTGGACCGCATAGCATAATTGCTACATTCACCCCTAATTTAGACAAGTTTCTGATTATTTAAAAAAAAATTATTTCACCTTTATTCAACCAGGTAGGCCAGTTGAGAACAAGTTTTCATTTACAACTGCGACCATGCCAAGATAAAGCAAAGCAGTGCAACAAAAACAACAGAGATACAAATATATAAACGTACAGTCAATAACACAATAGAAAACTCTATGCACAGTGTGTGCAAATGTAGAAGAGTAGGGAGGAAAGGCAATAAATAGGCCATAGAGGCAAAATAATTACAATTTAGCATTAACACTGGAGTGATAGATGTGCAGATGGTGATGTGCAAGTAGAGATACTTGGGTGCAAAAGAGCATGAGTATAAATAACAATATGGGGATGAGGTAGGTGGGTCTGCTATTTACAGATCGGCTGTCTACAGGTACAGTGATCGGTAAGCTGCTCTGACAGCTGATGCTTAAAGTTAGAGAGGGGGATATAAGACTCCAGCTTCAGAGACTTTTGCAATTCGTTCCAGTCATTGGCAGCAGAGACCTGGAAAGAAAGGCGGCCAAAGGAAGTGTTGGCTTTGGGGATGACCAGTGAAATATACCTGCTGGAGTGCATGCTACGGGTGGGTATTGCTATGGTGACCAGTGAGCTGAGATAAGGCGGGGCTTTACCTAGCAAAGACTTATAGATGACCTGGAGCCAGTGGGTTTGGCGAAGAATATGTAGCGAGAGCCAGCCAACGAGAGCATACAGGTCGCAGTGGTAGGTAGTATATGGGGCTTTAGTGACAAAACAGATGGCAATGTGATAGCCTACATCCAGTTTGCTGAGTGGAGTGTTGGAGGCTATTTTGTAAATTATGTCGCCGAATTAAAGGATCGGTAGGATAGTCAGTTTTAATAGGGTGTGTTTGACAGCATGAGTGAAGGAGGCTTTGTTGCAAAATAGGAAGCCAATTATAGATTTAATTTTGGATTGGAGATGCTTAATGTGAGTCTGGAAGGAGAGTTTACAGTCTAACCAGACACCTAGGTATTTGTAGTTATCCACATATTCGAAGTCAGAACCATCCAGAGGTGTGACGCTAGTCGGGCAGGCGGGTGAGGCCGAAAATCGGTTGAAGAGCATACATTTAGTTTTACTAGCATTTAAAAGCAGTTGGATGCCAAGGAAGGAGTGTTGTATGTCATTGAAGCTCGTTTGGAGGTTTGTTAACACAGTGTCCAAAGAAGGGCCTGAAGTATACAGAATGGTGTCGTCTGCGTAGAGGTGGATCAGAAAATCACCAGCAGCAAGAGCAACATCATTGATATATACAGAGAAAAGAGTCGGCCCGAGAATTGAACCCTGTGGTACCCCCATAGAGACTGCCAGAGGTCCGGACAACAGGCCCTCCGATTTGACACACTGAACTCTATCTGAAAAGTAGTTGGTGAACCAGGCGAGGCAGTCATTTGAGAAATCAAGCCCATTGAGTCTGCCGATAAGAATGCGGTGAATAACACAATCGAAAGCCTTGGCCAGGTCAATGAAGACGGCTGCACAGTACTGTCTTTTATCGATGGTGGTTATGATATCGTTTAGGACCTTAAGCGTGGCTGAGGTGCACCCATGACCAGCTCGGAAACCAGATTGCATAGTGGAGAAGGTACGGTGGGATTCAAAATGGTCGTTGATTTGATTGTTAACTTGGCTTTCGAAGATTTTAGAAAGGCAGGGCAGGATGGATATAGGTCTATAACAGTTTGGGTCTAGTGTCTCCCCCTTTGACAGCGGCATCTTTACAATCTTTGAGAGAGGGTCCAGATTATCTAGCCCAGCTGATTTGTAGGATCTAGATTTTGCCGCTCTTTCAGAACATCAGCTGTCTGGATTTGGGTGAAGGAGAAACCGGGGGGGGGGGGGGCTTGGGCAAGTTGCTGCAGAGGGTGCTGAGCTGTTGGCCGGGGTAGGGGTAGCCAGGTGGAAAGCATGGCCAATCATAGAAAAATGCTTATTGAAATTATCAATTATCGTAGATTTATCGGTGGTGACAGTGTTTCCTAGCCTCAGTGCAGTGGGCAGCTGGGAGGAGGTGCTCTTATTCTCCATGGACTTTACAGTGTCCCAGAACTTTTAGGAGTTTGTGCTACAGGATGCAAATTTCTGTTTGAAAAAGCCAGCCTTAGCTTTCCTAACTGACTGAATATATTGATTCCTGACTTCCCTGAAAAGTTGCACATCGCGGGAGCTATTCGACGCTCATGTAGAACGCCACAGGATGTTTTTGTGCTGGTCAAGGGCAGTCAAGTCTGGGGTGAACCAAGGGCTATATCTGTTCTTAGGTCTACATTTTTTTGAATGGGGCATGCTTATTTAAGATGGCGAGGAAAGCACTTTTAAAGAGAAACTAGGCATCCTCTACTGACGGGATGAGGTCAATATCCTTCCAGGATACCCCGGCCAGGTCGATTAAAAAAACCTGCTCGCTGAAGTGTTTTAGGGAGCGTTTGACAGTGATGAGGTGTGGTCATTTGACCGCGGACCCATCACGCATACAGGCAATGATCTCTGAGATCCTGGTTGAAGATAGCAGAGGTGTATTTAGAGGGCAAGTTGGTCAGGATGATGTCTAAGAAGGTGCCCATGGTTACGGATTTAGGGTTGTACCTGGTAGGATCCTTAACAATTTGTGAGATTGAGGGCATCTAGCTTAGATTGTAGGACGGCCGGGGTGTTAAGCATATCCCAGTTTAGGTCACCTAACAGTACGAACTCTGAAGATAGATGGGGGGCAATCAATTCACATATGGTTTCCAGGGCACAGCTGGGTGCTGAAGGGGGTCTATAACAAGCAGCAATGGTGAGAGACTTTCTGGAAATGAGGATTTTTAAAAGTAGAAGCTCGAATTGTTTGGGCACAGACCTGGATAGTATGACTGAACTCTGCAGGCTCTCTCTGCAGTAGATTGCAACTCCGCCCCCTTTGGCAGTTCTATCTTGTTGGAAAATGTTGTAGTTGGGATATTTGGTGGCCTTCATAAGCCAGGATTCAGACAAGGCTAGGACATCAGGGTTGGTGGAGTGTGCTAAAGCATTGAATAAAACAAACTTAGGGAGGAGGCTTCTAATGTTAACATGCATGAAACCAAGGCTTTTACGGTTACAGAAGTCAACAAATGAGAGCGCCTGGGGAATGGGAGTGGTGCTGGGGGCTGCAGGGCCTGGGTTAACCTCTACATCACCAGAGGAGCAGAGGAGGAGTAGGATAAGGCTAAAGGCTATAAGAACTTACAACTTACATTTGTTTATCAACTATAGTTCGATACATGCAGCTTCTCTTCTGTCATAACTTGTTGCCCCAGAAGACTAAATAAAGTAGTGCTTACCAGAATAATGTCTTACAACGATAGAATAAATGCATTAGTAATCTAGTTAACACCAGTTAAGTTGTCTGTTTCGTTTCGGGACCGGGGAGAAAAAGCAATAACTCCAAAACAATAACTTTTGAGCTCCCGAGTGGCGCAGCGGTCTAAGGCACTGCATCACAGTGCTAGAGGCATCACTACAGACCCTGGTTCGATACCGGACTGTATCACAACCGGCCGTGATCAGGAGTCCCATAGAGCGGCGCACAATTGGCCCAGCATCGTACGGGTTAGGGGAGGGTTTGGCCGGGTTAGGCCATCATTGTAAATATCAATTTGTTCTTAATTGACTTGCTAAATAAAGGTTAAATTAAATAAAACATTTAAAAAACAGTGGAACGATTGGTCTTGTGCAAAATGTCATCAGTTTAACCAGTTTTAAGGAAATGAAAAGCTGAGAAAAACATTTGATAAAACTTCTGTTTCGTACTGGGTGCATATTTTAAGGTTGAAATTGTCTACTTGCAGAACAGTGTCAAAGATAACATTACACACACATTCACATTTTCTCAAGAGTTGCTGAAAGAATTCACATTTCTCCACTCCTGTTCCTGAGACAAAATTAACATTTCTTTTATCATTTTACTGCAAGAAAAAATATTAGACTACATGTGAGAAGTTATAGGCCGACAGTCAGTGTCCATATATCAGTTATTATTCCATTTAACCCATATGAACTTAAATGAAGAATATTCTGTTTATTTGTGGTTAGAGGGAATATTCTTTGAGCGGGATATCAAAAGGTGCATGTAAACAGCTTATCCAGTATTAGACCTTAAGCGGGATATGAGCAACTATCTGGAATAACGTGTGCATTTAAACGTGGTCAACGTGACATGATATCCCTAGTTGATATTGACTGCTTACTTGAATGACTTGTCTCAAAATGCAGGTGTAAAACGCTGTTAATTTCTGAATCTTGTGATTTGAAAATGCATCACTATTTATGGCTGTAATGACAGGCTACATTTGTGCAGTGATTGTGTGTGCGTGTTCACCCTGTGCGCAAGCTTTGAACCACGCCTTTGTCGGGGTCGCAGTTCAAAAAGTTTGAAAATCCTTGCGCTAGCAAACAGATTGCTGATTTACTTTACAGCAATAGGACCGGGTGCAGCGTAAACGTCAAATTGTAAGGAGAGAGGATTGCCATAAATGAATATGCAGATCCAAAAATTGTTTGGTCATCAAGAATATGAACTGTTTACCTTGCAAACTCACCAGCAATGGGGCATCAAGCAACAATTACTAGCATAGGTCTACTGGTATTTTGTTATGTCAAAATTGCTTGAAATTGAGCATTTACTTACGAAGCTCACATTTGAATTTGTTGTAAAAATGAACAACAATCAAAAATGTGTTGAGGATAGAATAATGAAAATGGCTGTATGGTAGTCTCAAATAGACAAGGACAGTCGTGAAAAGGGCACGACAACGCCTATTCCCCCTCAGGAGACTGAAAAGATTTGGCATGGTTCCTCAGATCCTCAAAAAAGTTAAACAGCTGCACCATCGAGAGCATCCTGACTGGTTGGCAACTGCTCAGCCTCCAACCGCAAGGCACTACAGAGGGTAGTGTGAACGGCCCAGTACATCACTGGGGCCAAGCTTCCTGCCACCCAGGACCTCTTTACCAGGCGGTCAGAGGAAGGCCCCAAAAAATTGCCAAGGACTCCAGCCACCCTAGGTCAAAAAGGCTTCTACCCCCAAGCCATAAGACTCTTGAACAGTTAATCAAATGGCTACCCGGACTATTTGCATTGACCCCACCCCACATTTTTACGCTGCTGCTACTCTCTGTTTATTATCGATGCATAGTCACTTTACCTCTACCTACATGTACATATTACCTCGACTAACCGGTGCCCCAGCACATTGTCCTGGAACCCCCTGTATATAGCCTTGCTACTGTTATTGTATTGTTGCTCCTTAATAGTTTCATTAAAAAACATTTTCTTAAACTGCATTGTTGGTTAAGGGCTTGTAAGTAGGCATTTCACTGTAAGGTTGTATTCGGCACACGTGACAAATACAATCCTATTTGATTTGTAGTTGAACAATTCATTGCCTGTATAGCACATTTTTTATTGACTTGAGAATAAATTTAAAAAATGGTGACAACTGGACTTGCCCTTAGAATGCACGACTTGTATTTGACCCGTTCTAATTGGAACTCGATGTGTGACTTGCTTGTGACTCGAATAATAGCGACTTGGTCCCACCTCTGGGATTTATTAAAATAATTATATATGCAAATGTTCTCTGCAGGAAAACGCACATATGTAGACATGCTGTATGCAAACGTCTAGAAACGTGTTTCCCATTGCAAAAACGTTGTCTAGTCTATTTCTATAGCATTCCATTCACCCGTGTGTGGATTCAGAAAATCGACAATGCACTGAATGTATGCAAAGTGCAACTCAAACCATAAAAGCGTATGAATAGCTGGAATTATGTAAACATATTACATTACTTAAAATAGGGAATTTGTTCGGATTCGACACATTTCATTTATAATTTTCTTTTCAGACATGTTTTGATATGGATTAAGCCCGCACCAAGACAAACTCGTTTAGTGGTATCCTTCCATGGTTGGTTGAAATCCTGTCACTCAAACATTCAAAGTAAATCAATTGGAGCAATAAGGGTGACGTTATAACAATATTAAGGGCTCCTCCCGCCCTGTGGAAGCAGAAGAAATTCCAACCTAGAGGCAACTTTTGCGATATTTTGTTATAAACATTTACCATGAAAAGCAAGCACATTTGTTGGACATGTATTCAAAACTCTTGATTGTTCGAAAAGGTTGTCGGTGATACTTACCGTTGAGGCTAGGCTCCTCGTTATTGTTTTGCTGAGCAGCAGCAGTGGCGGACATGTTGCCAGCTCCGTTTTTAGCGTTTGTCAACATGACACGCAAGCGATCGCGCGCGCAGGCGTATCACATATGATTGGCTCACCTGAGAAGAGACGTCACCAAATTATTTCACTAACTTTCATTTGTTGTGCAAAATATGCAACGCAAATAAACATTTGTTTGTGATGTGTATTCCTTGTATTTCGCATTTCAATTTTCTGATCTCTTGCTTTCTTTTCTCAATTTTCAAAATGTTGCTTGTGTATGTAATGACAAGACACTCCTATATGAGAACATTATACATTATGAGGACATAAAAATACAGGGCATCTCACTGTGAAAGAAGTCAGAAACGTATTACAATTATTTTATTCATTCTTTATTACTCATTAACCTAAACTGTATTTTATTCTGTTTGACAAATGCAAACAGACCTATACTGTGAACCTTTAAAACTGCTGTATTCATTTTTCTTTTAAAATCACCCAGAATTTCCCAATCTTTATCAAGAGTCCCTCAAAACAAAACATACAAATAAAAGAAATTCACAAAAATAAAAAGTGCATTCTGTTGTGAGTCCTGTGAATACATTATATTTAAGTTCCCCTGAGCATTCTCCTGCCTGACAAGCCGCCAGTCACTTCAGGAAAAATACTTTATCTCATTTCCTCTGCTATGAAAAAGGCAATTAGGTCCTGAATGACATTTGGTGGCTTTGCACAAGAGCTGTGAAGACAGGAGTGTGTGGGGAAAAGTATTAATTTATTTTGTTCAGGTGTCTCCAAGTATTGTTTTAGTCTAAACTGACAGCAGAGATATACAGTTGTTAAGTCAGAAGTTTACATAAACAAGTTTTAATGACACCAACCTAAGTGTATTAACCACTCCACAAATTTCTTGTTAACAAACTATAGTTTTGGCAAGTCGGTTAGGACATCTACTTTGTGCATGACAAGTAAATTTTCCAACAATTGTTTACAGATTATTTCACTGTATCACAATTCCAGTGGGTCAGAAGTTTATACACTAAGTTGACTGTGCCTTTAAACAGCTTGGAAAATTCCAGAAAATGTTGTCATGGCTTTAGAAGCTTCAGATAAATTATGTCAATTAGCCTGAGTCAATTGGAGGTGTACCTGTGGATGTATTTCTAGGCCTACCTTCAAACTCAGTATTTATTTGCTTGACATCATGGGAAAATCAGCAAAGACCTAAAAAAAAAAAATTGTAGACCTCAACAAGTCTGGTTCATCCTTGGGAGCAATTTCCAAAACGCCTGAAGGTACCACGTTCATCTGTACAAACAATAGTACGCAAGTATAAACACCATGCGACCACGCAGCTGTCATACCGCTCAGGAAGGAGATACGTTCTGTCTCCTAGAGATGAACGTATTTTGGTGTGAGAAGTGAAAATCAATCCCAGAACAGCAGCAAAGGACCTTGTGAAAATGCTGGAGGAAACAGGTACAAAAGCAACTATTTCCACAGTAAAAGGAGTCCTATAATCGACATAACCTGAAAGGCCAATCAGCAAGGAAGAAGCCTCTGCTCCAAAACTGCCATAAAAAAGCCAGACTACGGTTTGCAACTGCACATGGGGACAAAGATCGTACTTTTTGGAGAAATGTCCTCTGGTCTGATGAAACAAAAATAGAACTGCTTGGCCATAATGACCATCGTTATGTTTGGAGGAAAAAGAGAGAGGCTTGCAAGCTGAAGAACACCATCCCAAATGTGAAGCACAGGACTGGCAGCATCATGTTGTGGGGGTGCTTTGCTGCAGGAGGGACTGGTGCACTTCACAAAATAGATGGCATCATGAGGAAGGGAAATTATGTGGATATATTGAAGCAACATCTCAAGACATCAGTCAGCAAGTTAAAGCTTGATCACAAATGGGTCTTCCAAATGGACAATGACCCCAAGCATACTTCCAAAGTTGTGGCAAAATGGCTTAAGGACAACAAAGTCAAGGTATTGGAGTGGCCATCACAAAGCCCTGACTTCAATCCTATAGAAAATTTGTGGGCAGAACTGAAAAAGTGTGCGCGAGCAAGGAGGCCTACAACAAACCTGACTCAGTTACACCAGCTCTGTCAGGAGGAATGGGCCAAAATTCACCCAATTTATTGTGGGGAGCTTGTGGAAGGCTACCCAAAACACTTGACCCAAGTTAAACAATTTAAAAGGCAATGCTACCAAATACTAATTGAGTGTATGTAAACTTCTGACCCACTGGGAATGTGATGGAAGACAGAAATAAATAATTCTCTATACTATTATTCTGACATTTCACATTCTTAAAATAAAGTGGTGTTCCTAACTGACCTAAGACAGGGACGTTTTACTAGGATTAAATGTCAGAAATCGTGAAAAACTGAGTTTAAATGTATTTGGCTAAGGTGTATGTAAACTTCCAACTTCAACTGCATGTATGTATGTATGTATGTATGCATGCATGCATGCATGCATGCATGTATGTATGTATGTATAAAATAAGAGCCAATCTGTGGCAACAATTACATTTGTACCATAACTGAGCCGTGATGTTCTGATGCCAAGAGTGTGATGGCGGTATGGGGTTAGGGGTATCACGTGTTGCTTCTCCTATTGAGCATTTTACATCTTAACCATAACTAAACATTAGGCTAGTAGTAAGCTACTCTTGTTCCTCATGTCATGACACATTTTCACAACAGCTATTATAAGTGACAGCCATTATAAACTGTCCACAAAACAAACATAAGAAAATCTAAGTATTCAACAAAGACATGAGGAAGTGACCCTCACAACACTAGTAGAGCTAATGACCTTTATTGCAGTCTGCAATAGTGCTTATTGGTAGCCTTACTAGTAAATGACTCAATTGATACGCTTAATGCTAACTTCCTACGATCAAATGGCTCACAATTGGTATCTCGTCAATCAAGTATTCGCGTAGCCATGTGCTACAGACATAACAAAAAATAATTGGCTTCCCAAAATATCATCAACAAAGAATGCCACATTGACTAAATACAGTACAAACGCTGGAAATGCCGTTTATTTGAAATACTGTCTCCAATGCCCTGAGCTGACATTACCCAGTAATTCCATCCAATGATACCCACTAACACGACTCACTAAACAGTTTAGTTTGTTTCCTGCATAAAGAACTTATGCACAATCGAAGAGAGAAAATATTGTTTCATAAAATATTTCAAGTCAGTAACCCTGTCTAGTCAATAAACCTGATACTCAGTGAACTCGCGGTTAAGAGCATTTCTTCAGTCAAACTGAAGCAAACAGATAATGCCTTTCCCATTCTCAACGTACAATGGGCTATTAATAATAAAATTATTTTACTCAGTGCAATTTTTTTGAAAAAACAGCCATGGCAAACAAACGGATGCACACAGATCTACACCGGAGTTAAAACAATTAGCGCAAATGAACTAGCTTAATAAACTCAGAAGCACCCGAATCCATTCCAGTCAATATCGGTTACAGTAACCCAAAAACAAAAAAACAAATGACCATTATGATTCCAGTGACACATACCTGAAAATACTTATTTGGACATCCAACATGCATAAAGCCTTTCTTAATGGCACATTAATATGCACTCCATCTTTAAACCCGCAGCCCACGTGAATTTAACACAATGCTCATATAATAAGTCACATTAACTATCACCAGCCCAAGTAATCCTTCAGTCCATAGATCAGTCCAAAACCTACAGCTTAATAGACAACAGTGATCAGACTAAACCAAGTAGTGCGAGGGGATTAAAGGATATCAATCAATATTTCTGTCTTCTTAATTCATACAAAAATAAACTAATTATAGTGATTATTCTTTATCTGAAGTACAAAACATCATTAAAAAAAACAAACAAAAAACTTGATCCAGAGGGAAAACTTAAAAATTCACAAGAAACATAAGCATAAGTCAAGACGCATGCATGGAACTGAGCAGCAGAGGTACAAATGGATGCCGCTCACATTTAAAAACGGACAAGTCATGCAGGTCAGCCAAGGCAGGCCTGTCTTTCTCCTGCAATTACTGCACTAGAGCCTCTGTGCTGAGCTGTACATGGTGGCACTCTAAGTGCAAGAAGGAGATTAGGCTGCAATGCCTCTGCCCACTACCGTTTACTTGGAAAAGCAATGGCTTCATACTGTAGGCTACCTCTGGAGAAGGGCACTGTGCTTACCCGACGGTTAACCCTTGTCTGTAGTCTCAGACTGGCTAACTGTATATTTTACATAGTCGTCTCAAAATGACCCCCAGACCCCAACCCAGCCCACCAACTGAGTTGAGCTATTGTGTGTATGCGTGTCTACATCCATTTTTAGAATAAATGTGTACTGTATGTGAAAGAGGAGGGTGAGCAAACTTGGAAATTTGACAAATGGCCTGGGACAAAAATTGAGAGCTGTCAGCTTGCCAATTTGGTCAGTGAAGAATAGCAATGTTGTGATCTGTGTCAACGATGGAGGGGTGGGAGGGAACAACTTCCAATCAAAAGAAAAAATGCTTGTATATATAAAAAAAATGCTTGTGGCACCAAAACCGTTAAATGAGCAACATAGTAAATTAACAAAATAAACAATATCTCAAAGACTAGTGTTATAAAAGTGTTCCCTTTGGGATGTAGTGGACAACAGTTGCAATGTGGCAGAAGAAGTGTGGTACTGTTGGAGCCCCCTGAACAGGAAATAAGACTAAGAAAGCCATCAAAACAGAGGTGTTTTGCTGCACTTCTCCAGTCGAGATGTTGCGGACCAGAGTAGTGAGGCTAAAGTGGGATCTGGGATATGAAGGGTTCATTGAATATTTGTTACAGTTTGTCCTGAAATATATAGAGGTTGTTAGTGGTGGCCACTGCGATGATGTTGTCCTGAGGGTGCCAGGCCGTGTGGAGGATCTTCTTGTTAAAGTCCAGGCTGTCTACACTGATCTCGTCCTTCTTGCGTTTCCCACCTGTGCACACCTTGCGGGGCTTGAGCACAGAACGAGGCTTACTGCTCTCCCGAGACGCCTCCAGGGTCACATCCTGCCGGTAGCCTCGGTCAAACATCCTGAAGAAGTTGTTGTATGAGCCCGTCATCACAACACTGAGGAGGACAAGGGTGGGGAATGAAACTGCGGTAGTGGCAGACTGACAGTGGTTTCACATCCAAGTCTTTCAACCACAGAATCGAAACAAAACATTTATTTATCTCAGGCATATTAAGACCTTACAAAATTCAACTGTATTGTGGCATTTGGGGCGGCAGATAGCCTAGTGGTTAGAGCGTTCGGGCAGTAACCGAAAGGTTTCTAGTTCGAATCCCGAGCTGACAAGGTAAAAATCTGTTGTTCTGCCCCTGAACAAGGCAGTTAACCCACTGTTCCTAGGCCATCATTGTAAATAAGAATTTGTTCTTAACTGACTTGCCTAGATAAATAAAGATAAAATAAGAATACATTTACAGTCAGGTCCATAATTATTGGCACCCTTGATAAAGATAAGCAAAAATACTTTATAAAATAAACACTGAGCTACTAATACAATAGCTCAGAGAAAGAGATTTTGTTTAACAAGTAATAAAAATAATAAAAAGTAAAAAAGATAGGGGTCAAAATTATTGGCACCCCTGTTTTCAATAGTCTAAAACCCTCCCCGTGCGAGGATAATGGCACAGCCATTTTCTAAAACGTAGAGATTGGAGAACATGTCGGGAGGGATCTTAAATCATTATTCCATACAAAATCTTTTCAGATCATTGATATACTTTGTCTGCTGCTATGGACTGCCCTCTTCAATTCAAAGTACAGATTTTCAAAGGGGTTCAAGTCCGGAGACAGATGGCCATTGCAAATATGTTGATTTTGTGGTCAATTAACCATTTCCACCACCATATTTTACTGTAGGTATGAGGTACTTTTCTGCATATGCTTCTGTTTTTCAACGTCAAACTGGCCATTGGTGTGTCGCCAAATAGCTCTATTTTCATGTAATCTGACCACAGCAACCGGTTCCAATCCAAGTGCCAATGCCGTTTATCAAACTGTAGGCGGAGTCACATGAAAATGCAAGGGTGAGCCTTGAGTTGTTTGACAGCGATAAAGGCAGCCTTTGGTAAGGCCTGTGCCGCTCAGTTCAGATGAGGGGATATCCCCATGTACTGTATCTTACAGTAGCTACAGCCTTTCTTCTGTAGGCCAAATGGAACATAGTAATGTTATGTACAACTTAGAATTAAATACAACTATTACTCTTTAATGTGTCCTCAATGTCTAACATTGATCTAATGCAGGGATTGGCAACTTCAGTCCTCGGGGGCCTGATTGATTGCCCTAGCTAACACACCGGACTCCTATAAACAACTAATCATGATCTTCAGTTTAGAATGCAATTTGTTTAATCAGCTGTATTTGTTGGGGGGGGGTGACACCACACCAGCATCAAAGGACTAGAGTAACCCATCCCTGATCTAATGTATCATACAGCATCAACTTCATGATCAATGTCAGACAGCTATTCATAATTCTAAACCTAATGCTAAACTTGACTCTCACCTGTCGTTTCCATTCCAGCAGCACTCAAACTTATCAAAGATGCAGTCGTTCTCATAGAGTGAGCACAGTTTACTCCTGAGGTATTCATGAACCTGTTGGGAGGAAAATTATAGTTTATCAAGACACTGAAAACAGTACATTATATGATAACAAATGATACAATAATCAACTGAATGTATCCTTGCTTGAAAACCATCAAATACAACAAGAGCCAAAATGGACACGTGAAGGACACATTTATACACTATATCTCCCCCCAGTGGAAGACTTTGATAGATATATCTCAATCTAAAGTTTAGAGATTTGACAAGCAACTAGAATTTTGAACACAACATCCATGTCACCATCTCCCACCACACAGACACCAGCTGACCTGATAAGTCTCTACTGGACGGGACTCCATGTTGAGGTCCCAGATTTTGACGGACAGGTAGTCCCGGGTCATCATGTAGCGCCCACTGTGGCTGAACTTGACATCAGAGATGGAGGAGATAATCTCAGAGAAGAATGAACGATTGCTTGGATCTTCAGGCTCTTCAAACACTGAATGAGACAAGACGAAGTGTGCTCGCTTAGTCAGTTCATAGGCTGAGTTTCTGTTCAGCACTTTGTGACATCAGCTGATGTAAGGGCTTTATAAATACATTTGATTGATTGAGTAGTCAATGACAGGAATGGACTCTTGAAACATCTGCTTCCAAGGTCTATGAAATTTCTGGCCTTCTCAGTACTTTTAATCTGTCTCCGAAAAACTGGGTACATGTAGTAGTCATTTCAATCAATATGCCATTTTAGCCACTTTACCTAGTCGTCTCCACAGGGCACAGCATTCTTCTGTCTGAAACTAAAATCTTTGACTCCACTGTCAGATGTCACTTACGTTTGGAGTGCTGGTCACAGAGAGCTGATGCTCTCATGTCACAGAGGCGGATGGTGCCCTTGCTGCTACTGTAGACAAATGTGTTGCATTGGTTTGGATGGAACTCTGCTGCTGTAATCACCTCTGTCAGCTCCTCCATGTTGGCTGGCTTGATGTCCACAATGTCTGAGGTCAGTGAGGTCAAGGGCAAACATAACAGCTTTGACACCACCAGAATTGTGCTTTATTGAACTGTCTCAGTCAAATTGATTACAGTACTATCCAAGACAAAGTCTACGTGTGTGTGTGTGTGTGTGTGTGGTTTTTTTAAATGTAATATTTATTTTATTAATCAGACAGCATGAAATTGAGACGGATCAACATCACCTTCATCAGACAATGTGTTCATCATACAGACTGAAAGGAAAAGTGATGGGGACCAAACAGAGGATACTAAAGCTGCGGTCAGTGATCTCTAGGTTCCAGAGGTTGATGCGAAGGTCATCGGCAGACAAGTAGGTCTCACAGTCACTGTTGACTGAGATGGAGTTGATGTGGTAGGTGTGTGCATTAGCAAACACTCGCCTGGGGCTGGCCTCAACCATCAGGTCCATCGGCTGAAACACTGGGACCTATGGTGAAGAGATTTAGCAGGTTCTGTAGTATGAGTTGTGTGTGTATAGGATGAGTCCACACACTCTTAGTTGTGTCAGTGTTGGGGTCTCTGAGTGTGTAGGGTATAGGTAGTGGGTACGTGAAGGTCTACACACCCGTAGTGTTGTGACAGTAGTGGGGTCTCTGTAGCGCCCATCCTCTTCCTTCAGGTTGTACCCCTCTGGTCGCTTGTCCCGTTCACTGATTTTCCACAGCTTTATAGTTTTATCTGCAAGACAACACACATGTATGTCACACTGCTTCTGCACAAGCTAAATATTTCTGTTGATCCCTCTCCTATTCAAATCATACAAATGAGTCAATTTAATAAAACAGCTTATGTAGAGTTTCCCCATCTTCACCAGAGGAAGGGCTGGGAGGATAAGGCTACATGCACACACTGCTCTGCTGACCATTTGTGGACAAGAGGAACTGTGCAGCGTTCTTCTGAGGCAGCCACCGGATCTTGTTGATCTTCTCCTCGATCTCAAGGCTCTTCAGGTAGTCAAACTCAGGCTCGTGGCTCTGGAAGGTGCTGTAAACATTGTACTCCCCACGGCACTGTGGCTGGTTCTTGCTCTGCTCAATTACAACATGCATAACAGATTCTGGGTCCAATCATGTAAAAAATAAAAATACTACTGAGACAAGACTCAGTCAAGTAATTGATTTTAGAGGACTATGTTGAGCAGGAACCTTTACTTACCTCTAGCTCCTGCTGAAAGATCACAACGCGGCCCCCCTTGTCCCCAGTGGCTAGTAGCTCCCCAGAGTGATTGAATTCCACAGTGGATATGATGTCAGCTGTTACAAATAACATGACAAGTAGTAGGTTAAATTGCTTATTGCAAAATAATATATGTATCAACATTTGTCATGGGTTTTTTTTTGGGGGGGGGGGGGACGACTCTCCATTTAGCAATGCATCTAGTGCCCAACAGTGGTGAACTGATTTCACTATTGAGCATAATACTACTAGCCTAAATCTGATTTTGAGAAGCTGTGGAAAGCAAGGTATGGGCCTACTTAACCACCCCAGTGGGAAAATGTAAAACAAACATAGCATCTGCAGCTAACCACTTCCATAGAATTCTCAACCCGCTGCCTTTAGCTCAACAATCTCTCCCTTATGACTGAGGTTGGCACAAGCCTGAGAGTAGGGTAGTGCTATCCCCAACATAACAGGAGTTCTATGGAGAAGTGCTTGACTCAGCTCCTGCCACAGCCACACACTGCCTCCCCACAGTTCCAATAGGAACAGACAAAGGGGAAAGGAAACAAGCAGAAATAAACTATATTTTGCAGCAGCATGAAAACTGTTGCATGTCCCACATTGCCACTGTCTGAGTCTTGCAGCCTTTTGCATGTCTGAAAGTCTATTTAGATTCACTTAAAAAGGGACAGGCACGCAGCAACCAGGTTTCCATCCAACCTTTTTATGCGAGTAAAGTACATGTCAGGAAAAAGTGACAGGCCTGATGGAAACTGCAAATTTGTTGGCAAATATTCCAAATGTCGACAAAACACGCTAGACAAGATAGGATTTTTGTGTGTCTGTAAATGTAATTATGAGAGAAATGGCAGTGGAAACACTTATGCGCAAATGTTTATATAACTAACATTTCGAAGCAAACTGAGTCACGTGATGATATATTGTGTGGTCCTCCCACTACGACTTGGGAAAGCATGCAGTTTACTAGGCTACAGATTAAATAAACAACGAACTTCACAGGGTGGTGAAAGTACACAGAGATCAGCTTGATGCACCTTTCCAATAAATATTGAGGGTCTTATTCTGGTGACATGAGGATCGATGATTGTTTTTATTTGTCAAACAGCAGCCGATCTTTCTCTTTTGTCCATAATAATCTCATCACATAGGTTAAACCCAAACTGTGTCTGTGAGCTGCTGGCTAGAGCGCATGTGCCAAGGCCACATTTGCTATACAATGCACTTTTTGTGTGACAAAACCATCAGTAGAGTTGAAAATGCGATGGAAACCAACTGAACTTGTATTTTTTAAATAGGTACATGGTAATTTAACCGTAAATGTTATACAGTTGAAGTCAGAAGTTTACATACACTTAGGTTGGAGTCATTAAAACTCATTTTTCAACCACTCCACAAATTTCTTGTTAACAAACTATAGTTTTGGCAAGTCGGTTAGGACATCTACTTTGTGCATGACAAGTAATTTTTCCTACACTTGTTCACAGACAGATAATTTCACTTATAATTCACTGTATCACAATTCCAGTGGGTCAGAAGTTTACATAGATTTAGTTCACTGTCCCTTTAAACAGTCTGGAAAAAATTAATAAAAAATGTCATGGCTTTAGAAGCTTCTGATAGGCTAATTGACATCATTTGAGTCAATTGGAGGTGTACCTGTGGATGTATTTCAAGGCCTACCTTCAAACTCAGTGCCTCTTTGCTTGACATCATGGGAAAATCAAAAGAAACCATAAAAAAAAAAATTGTAGACCTCCACAAGTCTGGTGGATCCTTGGGAGCAATTTCCAAAACGCCTGAAGGTACCACGTTCATCTGTACAAACAATAGTACGTAAGTATAAACACCATGGGACCACGCAGCCGTCATACCACTAAGGAAGGAGATACGTTCATCTCTAGGAGACAGAATGCATTTTGGGGCGAAAAGTGCAAATCAATCCCAGAACAGCAGCAAAGGACCTTGTGAAGGTGCTGGAAGAAACCGGTACAAAAGTATCTATATCCATAGTAAAATGAGTCCTATATCGACATAACCTGAAAGGCTGCTCAGCAAGGAAGAAGCCACTGCTCCAAAACCGCCATAAAAAAGCCAGACTGAAATGTCCTCTGGTCTGATGAAACAAAAATAGAACTGTTTGGCCATAATGACCATCGTTATGTTTGGAAGAAAAAGGGGGAGGCTTGCAAGCCGAAGAACACCATCTCAACCGTGAAGCACGGGGGTGGCAGCATCAACACCCTACTCAATAAACTGGATGCAGTCTATCAGAGTGCCATCTGTTTTGTCACCAAAGCCCCATATACTACCCACCAGTGCGATCTGTACGCTCTCATTGGCTGTCCCTCGCTTCATACTCATCGCCAAACCCACTGGCTCCAGGTCATCTACATGACCCTGCTAGGTAAAGTCCCCCCTTATCTCATCTCACTGGTCACCATAGCAGCACCCACCTGTAGCACGCGCTCCAGCAGGTATATCTCTCGTCACCCCCAAAGCCAATTCCTCCTTTGGCCATCTCTCCTTCCAGTTCTCTGCTGCCAATGACTGGAACGAACTACAAAAATCTCTGAAACTGGAAACGCTTATCTCCCTCACTAGCTTTAAGCAGCAACTGTCAGAGCAGCTCACAGATCACTGCACCTGTACATAGCTCATCTATAATTTAGCCCAAACTACCACCTCTTCCCCTACTGTATTTATTTATTTTGCTCCTTTGCACCCCATTTTCTATTTCTACTTTGCACTTTCTTCCACTACAAATCTACCATTCCAGTGTTTTACTTGCTATATTGTATTTACTTTGCCACCATGGCCTTTTTTGCCTTTACCTCCCTTATCTCACCTAATTTGCTCACATTGTATATAGATGTATTTTTCTACTGTATTATTGACTGTATGTTTGTTTTACTACATGTGTAACTCTGTGTTGTTGTATGAGTCGAACTGCTTTGCTTTATCTTGGCCAGGTCGCAATTGTAAATGAGAACTTGTTCTCAACTTGCCTACCTGGTTAAATAATGGTGAAATAAATAAATAAATAAAATGTTGTGGGGGTGCTTTGCTGCAGGAGGGACTGGTGCACTTCACAAAACAGATGGCATCATGGGGAAGGGAAATTATGTGGATATATTGAAGCAACATCTCAAGACATCAGTCAGCAAGTTAAAGCTTGATCACAAATGGGTCTTCCAAATGGACAATGACCCCAAGTATACTTCCAAAGTTGTGGCAAAAAGACTTAAGGACAACAAAGTCAAGGTATTGGAGTGGCCATCACAAAGCCCTGACTTCAATGCTATAGAAAATGTGTGGGCAGAACTGAAAAGAAAGAAGGCCTACGAACCTGACTCAGTTACACCAGCTCTGTCAGGAGGAATGGGCCAAAATTCACCCAACTTATTGTGGGAAGCTTGTGGAAGGCTACTCAAAACGTTTGACCCACGTTAAACAATTTAACGGAAATGCTACCAAATACTAATTGAGTGTATGTAAACTTCTGACCCACTGGGAATGTGAAGAAATAAAATATTCTCTCTACTATTACTCTGACATTTCACATTCTTAAAATAAAAGTGGTGATCCTAACTGACCTAAGACAGGGAATGTTTACTAGGATTAAATGTCAGGAAGTGAGTTTAAATGTTTTTGGCTAAGGTGTATGTAAACTTCTGACTTCAACTGTATTTAGTTGCACTATATCATCACGCACAGCCTTTATCCACAACAAGTACATTTGATGGAAACATCTCTGCAAAATGCTCATGTTGTTTTTATGCAGATTTCTGAATATTCACATGAAAATCTGTTGCCAATTGGATGGAAACCTAGCTACAGACATACACAGATCCTGACCTACTCTGCTTTGTTATGCTTGTACTGTAAACAGAACCTTGTAATGTGGACACGTGATCAATCATATTCGGCTCCAAGCCATTCACACACTTCAGAGGAGGTGAGCCAAAGGCACCCAAGAGTCACTATACCTTTCCCTATATCTTATGTGCAACTAAGCACACCATCTATGCAGCCTAAACCCAATTAGGCTACTAGCTCTCAAATTAAAAAGCAAAAGTGCCATAGTGTTCCCAGCATCTTAATGAGTTTAAGTGGAAAAGTACAACAGTTAACATTGGCTCTTTACCAATGCTTTACTAACCTGCATCATGAGATGACGTCTGCAGACCAAAACTGCATGACATGACAGACTATAGCTCCGTCATGAGAATCTCCCAACATCATCTTACCTTTCGTTTTGGGTCACTGACCATTTCCAGACAATCAATTACGCACCATCACATCTGATCGCAAAATTGCCATGTCCCTTTATTATTTGACATGTTTGGTGGGTACCTTAAAACTTCAATTAAACTTCAAAAAGCCGCCTGTCGGGCAGAGGCACACATTTCAGTAAATAAACCTTGTGTCTAAATGAATTGTTTACAAGGTTACCATGAATAGATTACCAGGTTTAAAGTTTGATGTGTTACATTAAATAATTCAATAATGACTTTTAAAGAATTATGGAAATCATCCGTTTTTTTTAATCACGAGTAAGAAACTGCTAGCCATTGGCTGATAACAGTAGCTTGCAGTTCTCAGCTGTTAACTGGCAAGCACAAAAACAGTCAACAACTTCAAAATAGGCATACTAAGACAAAATGATTGTGACACTGTGTGTACATGAAAACACATTAGTGCAGGCAATGAATACATTGATTAAAATGCTTGAAGTGAAAGCAGGAATTTAACAAATTCAACTAGCTATGCAAATGAGCAAACGTCTGTATGCATTAATAGATGCCTGGCTCAAATAGAAGCCCGTCTCTAATACGCGCTTGTTGTGTTACGTGATTTTAATTGAAGTTATGGTATGATGTTTTGAGCGGAGAGGTGAAAGTGAGTCGGTGGCTGTCGTTACTAACAGCACACTACATCAACTAGCTAGTTAGCAGTCTAGAGTCTGAATCATCAGTCATACCTTCAGCCACATCGTCATCAATCGCTCCTTTGACTTGAGAAAAACACCACTGCACATCATTGCCTCCGCCAGCTCCTGGAACCGCACAAACAGAGCAATGCTTTGAAAATCCAAAGCTGCATCATCATAGCTCTGTCAAAGATGAATATGAAGCTTCTTAATCAGCATGCTTTGTTTATAATCTCCTGACTACGGGTGGGTATCATTTGTGGAACGTTCCAACAGGAATCTATTCCAAAAACTTCGTAAATAACAAGGTTGCCAAAAAACAACGCATACAAAGTTGTATAGCGGCAGAATAAGATACCGGGTAGGGAGTGGCCTATTTCATTGCGTTTTTCACTCATCACGTTTTTTCCGAAAGATGTCTGTCCTCACTCTGGTTGCCTATGGACAAACATTAAGAATAAGCTACGTGGTGAGTTGATGCCTATTCGGCAGCTAGTTAGCTAGGTTTGTATGCGTTGCTGGTTGGCAACCTTTTACTTTACGTTTTTTGGAACAGATTCCTGTTGGAACGTTCCACAAATTATACCCACACCCTGACTACTGTAGCTACTTTCCATAAAACATCAAGAGAACTATTGAGCAACTTATAGACATCATTGCTTGGTAACGTTAGCTTCAATACAGAGTGGAAGTGATAACTAACACAGCTAATGTTACCTAACTTTATATCCATCTAAATGTTGATGGTAGAGTTAGCTAGCTAACCTAGCCGAAGCCTCCACTAACGCTGGACAACACATACAGAGCAACGTTTACACTCCCAACTCGTAGACGTAGTACG
The DNA here is from genome assembly GCF_901001165.1 of Salmo trutta. NCBI lineage: Eukaryota > Metazoa > Chordata > Actinopteri > Salmoniformes > Salmonidae > Salmo > Salmo trutta. Next base: position 20,771,069 of record NC_042983.1, on the reverse strand, counting down.
CTAACCTTAGCTAGTTAGCGTCTCTCTAAATGTCAAGAAAGCGGGCAATCTAACGTTACATCAAAACAATTTGTAGAATTTATGGGCGATTAACTTGACCATTGTATTTACGCGTCATAGTTAGCTAACGACAGTAGCCTGCTAGTTAACTTTACCTGCCATGGTGGAGAGGGAATCTCTGTCGAGGAGGGCTTGCCTTGGTTGGGGCCCTTGCTTATCTTTCCAGTTTACCGTGCTAGGGTGTGTACAAGCAGATTCACGATGAGTGCAGGTGATTCGTAAAGCTATAGTGTGTTGCTTTTCCCCCCCTACTATTCTTCAACTTCTCATGTCACTTATCTTGCTTAGCAGTGCTTTGACAATCAGCAACGCTCCCGTGGAACACCTTGCAAAGCTTCTTGTTTAGCTGGCTGCTTGCTTGCAAAATTTCTCTCTCCCTGCTTCTACTTTCAAAATGGCGCAACCTAGTCCTGCATTGACGTCAGTGAGAGACAGACTTCTTCTTCTTGTGAATTTCCGGTAGACCAGACGTTTTTTGGCGTATTGCTTCCTTTCTCAGTTCGGAATGTGCATTCCACATTGTGACAAAATAAAAAATAAAGGGAAAACCTTAAATTGCACCACCATCTCACCCTGCACCTAATATACATTTCAGCCATTTAGCAGACACTTATCCAGAGCAAACAGGGTTAAGTGCCTTGCTCAAGGAAACATCAACAGATTTTTCACCTACCTACCATCCTATACACTAGCCCCCAAACCCACCACCCCATCCCACTACTTAACGATCCTACACCAGACCGTCTGCCTGGGAGGGTGGAACCCCTTCTCTCAAAACGCTCTGTAGGTCTTCTGCACTAAAATCTCTTACACCAAAATATTTATCTGCTGCTGCAACTACCACATCTATCTTGATGATTTCCGCTCCATCAGTGCAATGCAGTTGATCACCAATGCTATAAACGCAAGAAATCCAACCATACTAAAACTCTCTACAGTCCTATTCACTGGGGGCTCCCAGTCGACTCACTCACCCTTGGGCTATCCTCTACTCTCTTCACTGCCTCAGCATGGGAAACGTTCTGCCCCACTCGAACTCTGGCAATCTCAACCTGTCTCTCTCTCACAGGGCTCTTCTGATCCACAGCTGCATGGGCACCCCCACAGTTGACACAGTTCATTCTCTATCCCAACTGCAAACTCCCTCTGACTGTGCCCTCCTGCAATTTCTCATGTCCAATTTCTCACGTTTCTCATGTCTGAATCTTTAGCACCTAAAGCAGTGAAGCAGGTTCAGAACATAATCCCTCACAGAATAGCAATGCACACTACAGGTTGAGCCCCTAGCCGCGTGACTTGAAGCACCCACTTTCTCTGGGAGGCTGTTCCACAAAAAATCGAAACAATTCCACTTCTCAAAACTATCAAAGATGTAACCATTCCAAGTTGGTCCTTTACCCAGCTTGAAACAATGTATGGGTCGGCCGAAAAGCAGGAATCCACTCTTTCCAAAAATCTCACTCCTACTGACCCAAAATCAGTTGCTGATAATGGGCCTCTGTAAGCCTACGTAGATATTTCCTTAAATATCAGTCATTTCCAGCTACAATAGTCATTTACAACATTAACAATGTCTACACTGTATTTCTGATCAATTTGATGTTATTTTAATGGAAAAAAACAAGGACATTTCTAAGTGACCCCAAACCTTTGAATGGTAGTGTATATAACAGTGCATTCGGGAAAGTATTCAGACCCCTTGACTTTTTCCACATTTTGTTACGTTACAGCCTTATTCTAAAATGGATTAAATAAAAAAGATCCTCATCAATCTACACATAATACCCCACAATGACAAAGCGAAAATAGGTTTTTATTTACATAAGTATTCAGACCCTTGCTATGCATCCTGTTTCCATTGATGATCCTTGAGATGTTTCTACAACATGATTGGAGTCCAGATGTGGTAAATTCATGATTTGGAAAGGCACACACCTGACTATAGGTTCACACAGGTTCCACAGTTGACAGCGCATGTCAGAGCAAAAAACAAGCCATGAGGTCGAAGAAAATATTCTTAGAGCTCCGAGACAGGATTGTGTCGAGGCACAGATCTGGGGAAGGGTACCAAAAAATGTCTCCAGCATTGAAGGTCCTCAAGAACACTCCATCATTCTTAAATGGAGGAAGTTTGGAACCACCAAGACTCTTCCTAGAGCTGGCCCAGCCCAGCCAAACTGAGCAATCGGGGGAGAATGGCCAGGTGACCAAGAACCCGATGGTCACTCTGACAGAGGCCCAATGTAGAGATGGGAGAACCTTGTAGAAGGATAACCATCTCTGTAGCACTCCAACGGTCAGGCCTTTATGGTAGTGGCCACACAGAAGCCACTCCTCAGTAAAAGCCACATGACAGCCCACTTGGAGTTTGCCAAAGGCACCTAAAGGACTCTCAGACCATGAGAAACAAGATTCTCTGGTCCGATGAAACCAAGATGGAACTCTTTAGCCTGAATGCCAAGCGTCACGTCTGGAGGAAACCTGGCACCATCCCTACGGTGAGGCATGGTAGTGGCAGCATCATGCTGTGGGGATGTTTTTCAGTGGCAGGGACTGGGAGACTAGTCAGGATTGAGGGAAAGATGAACGGAGCAAAGTACAGAGAGATCCTTGATGAAAACCTGCTCCAGAGCGCTCAGGACCTCAGACTGGGGCGAAGGTTCACTTTCCAACAGGACAACGACCCTAAGCACACAGCCAAGACAACGCAGGAGTGGCTTTGGGACAAGTCTCTGAATGTCCTTGAGTTGCCCAGCCAGAGCCCGGACTTGAGCCTGATCAAACATCTCTGGAAAGACCTGATAATAGCTGTGCAGCGAAGCTCCCCATCCAACCTGACATAGATTGAGAGGATCTGCAGAGAAGAATGGGAGAAACTCCCCTAATACAGGTGTGCCAAGCTTGTAGCGTCATAGCCAAGATGACTCGAGGCTGTAATCGCTGCCAAAGGTGCTTCAACAAAGGACTTAGTAAAGGGTCTGAATACATACGTAAATGTGATGTTTCAGTTTTTTATTTTCAATACAGTTGCAAAAAATTCTAAAAACCTGATTTTGCTTTGTCATTATGGGGTATTGTGTGTACAATGATGAGGGATTTAAAAAAAACAATTTTAGAATAAGGCTGTAATGTAACAAAATGTGGAAAAAGTCAAGGGGTCTGAATATTTTCGATGCACTGTATATCACATGGGATGAACTGCTGTAACCATAATTCCCCAGTATCTCGGAGAAAACGGAACAATTTCAAACACTAGATGGCAATAATGTAACATGTAATCTATGTCCCCAAACTGGTTCTTGTGTTACTTGCAGACAACGGCCTGCAGATTTGACAGAAGAGGGGAAAAAACACTTCTACATAGCTCTAGCTTCCCCTAGAATATTAAAGCTGTGCTCACCATAGTAACATGGAAGCCATCCAGTATCTTTATGGCATATGCTTTTTCAATCAAGGAGGCTTTCCTTGATCAAAATGTAAATAATTTTTTACACTGCTGAAGAATGCCATTTCACCAAGTTACCAAATAAATAATTCTACGTATGTGTAATCTATCTTTGTTCAAGTTATTTGCTGCCAGGACAATTGTTCCTTGCATATTACTGTTCCTCACAATGATTAAACATATGTATAATATATCATATTCATGGGTTTTAATACATCAAATGCATTTTATTATTTGTATGCTTCAACGTGTGGTATTGTATGTTTAGCTTGTGGTAAAATCTGATGGATAACATGACTGAGTTTGTTTCCTGTAGCCAGTAACTTACTCACTTGTACATTATAATGGCTGCATAATGTTTCTTCTGGACAATACCCCTGATTGGTTGTAATCTGCAATACCTCAACCTCATGTTGCCAAGGGTATTCATTATCCTGATCACCCCATCTATGCAAGAATTTAAATATCGCAAATGAAAGTGAAGATAGACCTGCAGGTTGGGAATGAAATGAAATATGAATGCCCAATCACATTTATTGTATTTTTGATAATTTGATAACTTTGATAGAGGACTCTTTAAGTGAGTGTTTTTTGCAGAATCTTTGTAACCACAAACCACATAACATCCAGGCCTACCTGATGTGCACCCAAACCAGCCTTGATTTCCCAGAGTTTATGGTAACTTGATTAATGAATTAGATCATTCACAGCACTGGTTTGGTTCTCCTACAGAACAACTTTTAAAGAGAATTTCCTTTTCTGTAACTAAAATGTATACTTTTTGTGAGTATGAATGCTTAATTGGCCAAGTTATTGACGTTCTGAAATAAGTTACATTTACATTTTAGTAATTTAGCAGACACTCTTATCCAGAGTGACTTACAGGAGCAATTAGGGTTAAGTGCCTTGCACAAGGGCACATATACAGATTTTTCACATTGTCAGCTCGGGGATTCAAACCAGCACCTTTTCGGTTACTGACCCAACGTCCCTACAGTATGCTTTCTTCTCTTAAATATTAATTTCAAAGACACAGCCACCTTCATCATCACAATGAAGACTTATCCCCTCTATAATTAAAATAGATTAGATGAGGAGCCCGTAGGTTTTGATAATCAAAGGGAATTAAGTCTGACATTTCAGGCAGTCACAAGTGCACTGATTAGCTGTTGTCTTCCATGCCTTTTTCTCTGTAGACCTCGGGAAGATTTCACAGGCCAAACCCAAGAAAACACAGAGACTTCTCATCAGAAGATGCAGCTCATAAACTGTCAATTTTTATCTGCTGAGGAAAAGGATGTGTTCTCTTGGTTTCCAAGGATTGTCAACAACAACAACAACAACAACAACAACAACAGCAGCAGCAGTAGTAACATGCAAGTAACATGCAACCCGTAAGCAACAATTACGTAATATACAAAAGCTTTGTATCAATGTATGTTACTTTTGTGAAATATTCACAACATTTATTGCAAAAGCTGCCAAAGGCCAAAGGTTTTGGAAAAATGTTATGTTTTATAACATTTTTTAGATGCATTTTCCTCTGGATATTCCTTAAGCCTGTCCTGTGTTTTTTTTTTTTTTAAATAGTTAGACTCAAACTCAAAGGATTCTAAACAGTGAGCCCTGCAACTACTCATGGTTATACAAGATGTCTTTGTGTCATTATGAAAGGAGAGGAAAATGAATTACTATTCTGGTATCTGTTTACCAGATGACCCTGTGGTAATGTTTTTTTCTTCTGTTTGACTCTGGATCCTTTATAAAAGGTACCTTTAAAATGTGTTGGGTCATATTTAAAAGACAAATCTATTGCTTCTTCCATGTGTTTATTTGTTTTGCCGTCTTTGCTAATACGGAATGTGAGGCAACATCAAGGTCACCCAAGACTCCTTTGCCCCAGCCAATCTTACTGCACTGTATGATATTAGAACATGTCCTTATTAATTACCCAATTGAGTCACTCCATTTATAAAAAGTGATTTTCTCTGCCATTGGCCTTGAGAGCCTTTCCTGTGTAGAATTTTGCAGTCGATGTGATATATAGTTAATGTCCTACTAGAGTCATTTTGTAAGGACTCAAAAATGGATGTAGGAGGTCTTATTTTCACATCCATCGATTTGTATGTAACTGCTGGAGAAAAAAACAGCCACTTAACATCACATGGTAAAATTGCCTGAAGAAAAATTGGTAATTTGAAATAGCAGAATCAAGCAAGCAAGTATAGTCTACGTAGTTTCTAAAAAACAGACCTTGCAGGAATCCTCCCACAATTCAGCCGGTGCAGTGCTCCCTGGCAGGGATGGCATTACCTATTCATCAGAAGTGCTTGCCACTCTCTATGGAAATGAAATGCTAAAACATCCAATCACTTCCTGTAGTTGCAAAACTTACTTGACATGTACTTAACCTCATCCTATAATTTTCTAATCTATTCTCCCTGTATACTTGGATCTTGTTTACAAGTGGGCCACACCACAACCCAGTTCATAAACAGGGATGACATAGCAATAAACTGTTTAAAGATAATATTCTCAAACAAAAGAGGCATATCTTGTATGTCCATATGTCATAAATCCATAATAGTATGATGGCACAAGAGGAGCGGTTGAGAGTGTTGGAATATTTCTTATTCAATATTATTTGTTTGGGTGAGGAGTATGCATCTCTTTTGAAGATGCATGGCTTATTGGGATCTTATTGCAAAGTATATCCAGATCAGTGGGATATTACTCTCCAAGGAATTGCTATTCTCCCAAACTGGCTCAATTTAAAGGTGCATTCACTGCCTGAAATAGCAGACTCGGCTGAGATTGACACTTGAAAAATAAGTCTATTCCCACAGCCATTTATCCAACAGTTACTTAAAGGGAGGGTTTATTTGGAGTCATCTGAAGTTTCAAAATGCTGCAAAATACTATGTGAATAAGGTGAGATGTATCTATTGGAATTATCTTTGTTTAAACTACTGAATGCTCTCCAGCTCTTATACTTTTAGTTATCTTCCTGTACACAGCCTGTATGATATACATAAGAGAGAAGGAACTTTCATTTTTCTCTTTGCATTCCTCTCACTGTCCATGCGCTCCCCAATGTCCTATGGCAGCTACAGAAAAACAGCAAAGGAGGCTGTCCTGAGGGCGAGACAAGCAAAATATGACCAAGATGCAAGAATGGTGCACTGTCCATGTAGACCAAGAATGGATTAGTGATCTGTGAAGTTCTGTGAAGTTCATCCTTCAATAGAGTTTTACAGTGTACACTGACCCTGAGTCAGCTTACTATATGACTACCTGCATGGTGGCTCTAAACGGATTAAAATGTCAGCTGGACAGCAGAGCATCTGAGGTTTTTAATTTCCACCGCCTGCCTGCCACAGGTAGAAGTGGGATTTACAATACCTACATTTCATGTCCTTGCAACTTTTCTGCCTCCCTCTTCTATAAAAAGACAAATGCTCTCTTCTTCAAAGACTATTTCCCTTTTACATTTCGCCTAGATGCCATAGTTATCAGCCATGTACAGTATGAGGGTTAATTTTAGCAACACAACACCCATGACATATGCCCCAAAACAATTCTCTATAGTCCTACTCCTGTTTTGGCTTCTTTAAATACACTATGTCTTATATTACAGAGTAAAAGGGAAAATGAAATGGTTATATCTGTCATGCCCTGATCTGTTTCACCTGTCCTTGTGCTTGTCTCCACCCCCTCCAGGTGTCACCCATCTTCCCCATTTATCCTCTGGGTATTTATACCTGTTTTTTCTGTCTGTCTGTGCCAGTTCGTCTTGTTTGTCAAGCTTACCAGCGTTTGTCCTGTCAGCGCCTGTCTTTTCCCAGCCTCTCTTTTCTTGTCCTCCTGGTTTTTGACCCTTGCCTGTCCTGTCCCTGCACATGCCCGCCTGACCACTCTGCCTGACCCTGAGCCCGCCTGCCATCCATCCTGTACATTTGCTCCCCCTCTGGATTACTGAGCTCTTCCTGTTCCTGAGCCTGCCTGCCACCCTGTACCTTTGCTCCTTGTCTGGATTATCGACGCCTGCCTGCCTTTACCTGTCATTTGCCAGCCCCTGTTACAATAAACATTGTTACTTCACACAGTCTGCACTTGGGTCTTACCTTGATACCTGATAGTATGAACTGGCCATGACTGACCCAGCAGACTTGGACCAGCTCCGCAATGCCATCTCCTCCCAAGGATCCACCATTGGTAAGCACGAGGAGTTGCTTCGCGGTCTGATGGAAGGGTTCCAGGCAGTGGCCGAACATCACGACCTAGCCTTGGACGCATTGAGGGAGTAATTCCTTGGGTTGCCTACTAGGCAACCTACCATTTTTATTTTATTTCACCTTTATTTAACCAGGTAGGCAAGTTGAGAACAAGTTCTCATTTACAACTGCGTCTTGCCTAAGATAAAGCAAAGCAGTGCGACACAAACAACAACACAGAGATACACATGGAATAAACAAGCGTACAGTCAATAACACCATAGAAAAAAAGTCTATATACAGTGTGTGCAAATGGCGTGAGGAGGTAAGGCAATAAATAGGCCATAGTAGAGGAGTAATTACAATTTAGCAAATAAATACTGGAGTGATAGATGAGCAGATGATGATGTGCAAGTAGAAATACTGGTGTGCAAAAGAGCAGAAAAGTAAATAAAAACAATATGGGGATGAGGTAGGTAGACTGGGTGGGCTATTTACAGATGGGCTATGTACAGCTGCAGAGATCGGTTAGCTGCTCAGATAGCTGATGTTTAAAGTTAGTGAGGGAAATATAAGTCTCCAGCTTCAGCGATTTTTACAAATCGTTCCAGTCATTGGCAGCAGAGAACTGGAAGGCAAGGCGGCCAAAGGAAGTGTTGGCTTTGGGGATGACCAGTGAAATATACCTGCTGGAGTGCGTGCTACGGGTGAGTGTTGTTATCGTGACCAGTGAGCTGAGATAGGGCGGAGCTTTACCTAGCATAGACTTATAGATGACCTGGAGCCAGTGGGTCTGGTGACGAATATGTAGTGAGGGCCAGCTGACTAGAGCATACCGGTCGCAGTGGTGGGTGGTATTAGGGGCTTTGGTGACAAAACGGATGGCACTGTGATAGACTGCATCCAGTTTGCTGAGTAGAGTGTCGGAAGCTATTTTGTAAATGACATCGCCGAAGTCGAGGATCAGTAGGATAGTCAGTTTTACGAGGATATGTTTGGCGGCGTGAGTGAAGGAGGCTTTGTTGTGAAATAGGAAGCCGATTCTAGATGTAATTTTGGATTGGAGATGTTTAATATGAGTCTGGAAGGAGAGTTTACAGTCTAGCCAGACACCTAGGTATTTGTAGTTGTCCACATATTCGAAGTCAGAACCGTCCAGAGTAGTGACGCTAGTCAGGTAGGCAGGTGCGGGCAGCGAACGGTTGAAAAGCATGCATTTGGTTTTACTAGCATTTAAGAGCAGTTGGATGCCACGGAAGGATAGTTGTATGGCATTGAAGCTCGTTTGGAGGTTTGTTAACACAGTGTCCAAAGGGCCAGATGTATACCAAATGGTGTCGTGTGCATAGAGGTGGATCAGGGAATCACCAGGAGCAAGAGCGACATCATTGATATATACAGAGAAAAGAGTCGGCCCAAGAATTGAACCCTGTGGTACCCCCATAGAGACTGCCAGAGGTCCGGACAACAGGCCCTCCGATTTGACACACTGATCTCTGTCTGAGAAGTAGTTGGTGAACCAGGCGAGGCAGTCATTTGAGAAACCAAGGCTGTTGAGGCTGCCGATAAGAATACGGTGATTGACAGAGTCGAAAGCCTTGGCCAGGTCGATGAAGACGGCTGCACAGTACTGTCTTTTATCGATAGCGGTTATGATATCGTTTAGCACCTTGAGCATGGCTGTAATGCACCCTTGACCAGCTCGGAAACCGGATTGCACAGCGGAGAAGGTACGGTGGGATTTGAAATGGTCAGTGATCTGTTTATTAACTTGGCTTTTGAAGACTTTAGAAAGGCAGGGCAGGATGGATATAGGTCTATAACAGTTTGGGTCTAGAGTGTCTCCCCCTTTGAAGAGGGGGATGACCGAGGCAGCTTTCCAATCTTTAGGGATCTCAGACGATACGAAAGAGAGGTTGAACAGACTGGTAATAGGGGTTGCAACAATGGCAGCAGATAATTTTAGAACGAGAGGGTCCAGATTATCTAGCCCAGCTGATTTGTACGGGTCCAGGTTTTGCAGCTCTTCCAAAACATCTGCTATCTAGATTTGGGTGAAGGAGAAGCTGGGGAGGCTTGGGCAAGTAGCTGCGGGGGGTGCGGAGCTGTTGGCTGGGGTTGGGGTAGCCAGGAGGAAAGCATGGCCAGCCGTAGAGAAATGCTTATTGAAATTCTCGGTTATCGTGGATTTATCGGTGGTGTTACCTAGCCTCAGTGCAGTGAGCAGCTGGGTGGAGGTCCTCTTATTCTCCATGGACTTTACAGTGTCCCAAAACGTTTTGGAGTTAGAGCTACAGGATGCAAATTTCTGTTTGAAAAAGCTAGTCTTTGCTTTCCTGACTGACTGTGTATTGATTCCCGACTTCGATGCTAGTGCAGGATGTTTTCGACTATTCGATGCTAGTGCAGGATGTTTTTGTGTTGGTCGAGGGCAGTCAGGTCTGGAGTGAACCAAGGGCTGTGTCTGTTCTTAGTTCTACATTTTTTGAAAGGGGCATGCTTGTTTAGGAAATTGGTGAGGAAATTACTTTTAAAGAACGACCAGGCATCCTCGACTGACGAGATGAGGTCAATATCCTTCTAGGATACCCGGGCCAGGTTGATTAGAAAGGCCTGCTCGCAGAAGTGTTTAGGGAGCGTTTGACAGTGATGAGGGGTTGTCGTTTGACCGCGGATGCAGGCAATGAGGCAGTGATCACTGAAATCCTGATTGAAAACAGCAGAAGTGTATTTGGAGGGCAGGTTGGTCAGGATAATATATATGAGGGTGCCCATGTTTACGGATTTAGGGTTGACGATAACCTCCCAGCTCCTCTGTAAACCGGCTGGTAGCAGCACCGTCACCCCGGTTTCCCGGGAACCCCAACTTTCTCTTCCAGTGCTCCCTCATTTTTGAGCTGCAGCCTTCTTCGTTCCCCTCGGACTGCTCGAAGATAGCGTACATTATTACGTTGATGTCCGGGAGGGCGCCTGGGCCACGGAGGTGTGGGAGCAACAATCCGCTGCCTGCCTCAGTCTGGAGGTATTCGTGGCAGAGGTGACAAAAGCTTCGGCAGGACACCCTCAGTGTGGCAGACTATGCGGTGGAGTTCCGCACGCTAGCAGCAGAGGGTACCTGGAACCCAGAAGCCCTGTTCGACACGTTCCTGCACGGATTATCTGAGGAGGTAAAGGATGAGCTGGCAGCCCGAGAACTACCGACAGATCTCAACTCACTCATCACTTTAACCATCCGGATCGATGATCGGCTATGGGAACGTAGGAGGGAGAAGAGGTCTGATTGCGGTCCCAATCTCTCACTCAAGGATTCCACCTTGCAGCTGATGAACTCCGGAAGTCCCCGGCATCTACATCCCCGAGAGGGGCCCGAGCTTACCCGAGTCCCTCCAAGAGCCTCCGGAGACTGCCGATTCACCTCTTCCCGAGCCATTGCAGCTCGGCAGGGCTAGGCTGTCTCCAGCCAAACACGTACGCAGACTTGAGACCCAGAGTTGTCTGTATTGCGATACTGCCGGTCATTATGTGTCTACCTGTCCCTTCAAGAGACCGTTGGAGTGAGTGCACTGGTGGGTCTTAAAGATAATTGTTCTTCTAACCTTACTCGCCCCCTCTCCATGCCACCCTGCTGTTGGGCGAACAGTCCAAGTCTCTCCAGGTACTCATCGACTCAGGGGCCGATGTGAGTCTCATGGACATTACCCTGGCGTCCGAGCTGGGCATCCCCACTCAACCCCTCTCCATTCCCATGGGTGTTAGAGCGCTGGGCAGGCGCTCTATAGGCGGGTCACCCACCACACCACCCCGTCAACCTACGAGTGTCAGGGAACCACAGCGAGACGATCCAATTCCTGCTGGTTGAGTCTCTGCAGGTTCCCATGGTATTGGGATTCTCTTGGCTCCAGCAACACAATCCCTCCATTGACTGGGCTACTGGTGCCATCGTGGGCTGGAGCACATCCTGCCACACTCCTTGCCTGAAGTCAGCTCTGCCTGCCCCGGGACATCTTCCTGGGGGCTTGGAAATTGCCCCGGACCTCTCCGCCAGCTCCGCAAACTACCAGGACCTCCGGGAGGGATTCAGTAAGGCCCGGACCACTTTGCTTCCGCAGCACCGACCGGTATCCAAGAAGGTCAAGCCTGAGGCCACCTAATCATCCCCAGCTTACAATTGGCTCTTTCATCCCCCTCCTATCCCCTGAAACTATTCCCCAGGTCGTTGCTGTAAATGAGAATGTGTTCTCAGTCAACGTACCTGGTAAAATAACGGTAAAATAAAAAAAAAATAAAGGCGCTGGCATGCTGCTATAGTGCCGCAGCTACACCCCCGGAAGCCGAGACCTTTACCCCCCGCTCCAAGATCATTAGCCCCTCTGCTGTTCGTCCTCTGCTGCCCTGTACCCTCCGTATTTTTCCTACCTTTTCTGTGTCTAGAGTCAAAACCATGTCTGACTGCCCTTGTCTTCTGTTTCTAGCCCCCCCCCCCCCCGGATTACAGAACTCTGCCTGTCCCTGACCCTGAGCCTGCCTGCCGTCCTGTACCTTTGCTCCTACTCTGGATTATTGAACCCTGCCTGCCTTGACCTGTCGTTTGCCTGCCCTGTTACAATAAACACTGTTACTTCAGAGTCTGCACTTGGGTCTTACCTTGATACCTGATAATATCCTGAGATGCTATGCACCACTTCAGCCAGCTGACATGTAACAGAGGAAGCTTACACTGTAAAGAGATTGCCATGAATTTGACAGACAGCTCGTGGCAAGTAAAATTCTTTATTTCATATTACAGTACACCTGCTGTAATATAAATATAGTATCAAAGCAAGGACTATGTAATGACACACAATACTGTAAAAGTTACGGTATTTTACGGTAAAAAATTAAATGCTACCGTAATCGGAATGAATTCATGAATGAAATTCATTGAGGTGAGGGCTTTGTATTTTAATCAATCAAATGTATTTATAGAGCCCTTTTTACAACAGGAGTTGGCACAAAGTGCTTATACAGAAACCAAGCCTTAAACCCCAGAGAGCAACCGTGGCTCGGAAAAACTACTTTGAAAGGCAGGAACCTAGGAAGAGACAGAGTAACCAGGCTCCGAGGGGTGGCCAGTACGCTTCTGGATGTGCCATGTGGAGATTATAAGAGTATTTGGTCATTAAGGCTAGATCGTTCTTCAAGCTGTTCAAATGTTCATAGAAGACCACAGGGTCAACTAATAATCATAGTGGTTGTAGAGGGTGCAAGAGTTCAGCACCTTGGGAGTTAATGTCAGTTGTGTGACAGCATGTGTGGGGTGTTGAGGGTGAACAGCTCAGGGTTCCATGGCTGCAGGCAGAACAGCAGAAACTGGGTCAGCAGCACGACCAGGTGGACTAGGGACGGGGACAGCCAGGAGTCATCAGGCCAGGTATTCCTGAGGCATGGTCCTAGGGCTCAGGTCCTCTGGGAGGGGATGGAGAGAGAGATATTGGAGAATTAGAGGGAGCATATCTAAGATCACACAGGACATCAGATAAGACAGGAGAATTACACCATATATAACAGACTGACCCTAGCCCCCCGGCACATAGACTATTGCTGCATAGATACAGTAGACTGAGACGGGGGGGTCGGCTACATTGATGCCCCATCCAAAGTTACCCCTGGACAGGGACAATCAGGTAGGATATAACCCCACCACAACAAGCACAGCCCCCACAACACTAAAGGGATATCACCAGGCCACTAACTTACTACCCTGAGACAAGGCCGAGTATAGCCCACAAAAATCTCACCACCATATGAGCCCGAGGACAGGAAGGACAGAAGAGCGCAAGCAAGCCAGTGACTCAGCCCCCGTAATGTGCAGAGAATCCCAATGGAGATAGGGGAGCCGGTCAGGCAGAGACAGGAGGGTGGGCCGTCACTCCAGTGCCTTGCCGTTCGCCTTCGCACCCCTGGGCCAGACTACAATCAATCATAGGCCCTACTGAAGAGATGAGTCTTCAGTAAAGACTTATAGCTTGAGATCGAATCCGCGTCTCTCACATGGATCAGCAGACCATTCCAAAAAAATGTAGCTCTTTAGGAGATTTTAGAGTGTTTTTCTGTAATTACAAGGGATTGGTGCAAGCATGTTGGCTGCTAGGGAAAGTGTTTACACGTTACACCATATTAATGAATAATTGGTGTTTTATATTACTTGCACTTCTAGAGGCCTCAACAAAGGCATTCAAACTGGCAGCGACTACAGGGCAAAACAGATGAAAATGACATGGCAAAATGCTCAACCATTTAATGACTTGCTGACACTTCAATCTGTCCTCTATACATTTTAAATGGATGGGGCACTATAACCACATAGGAGTTAATTTGATACAGCATTCTCACTCACAGGAGTAACAAATATAGCCTCTTACCAGGCACGCCTCAAAATATGTTAATGCTCAGAAACAACCATACCATGCATCCAATAGTGGTTAAACGTTTTTGGGCGCTCTAATGGCACTGCAAGGTACTGTATTTTGAGGGGTGAAATTACAGTACCATTCGAAATACAGCAATTTTCCCACTATGCACCATAATTTACAGTATGCCGCAGTAAATCGTTTCAGAGTTATTTAATTTTATTACTGTTAATACCTAAAATTACCATATCAACTTGCCTGTGGCATTGACCTGCTCTGTCCGTGGCACTGCACAGGCTGGTGGAGGAGGCCTTGTCCATGGTGCTGAAGGCTTCGGAGTTTGTACTGCAAAAAAGGAAGCTAGATTCAGTGCATTGAGGTTAGAAATGTTTTGAGCGAGCTGGCTAGGGTTATTTACCTGGAGAAATTGTGTTTTAGCTGGCAACTGCTTACTCCCTTTGCCATAATTGTCTTTTTGGATTGTTTACTGAACAGAGATGGCCTTGTATGATGAGAGTGGCAAAAACTGAAGGTGAACAAAACAAAATAAACATTTGTGTGATTGACAGATTGTGTGTGATTGTATGATAGTTTCACTTGTCTGCTGTATAGATATATGCATAGAAAAATGTAATTTCTCAATCTGTAAATGACTTCAGTTTCTGAGTCAGTTTGGCATATGACTCAGACTCATTAGATGGACGTTTGGTGAGGACACAGGTTAGTCAGTTAGATAATGAGAAATTGACAAGTATATAAATGGAACTACATGGACAGCTTTTCAAACTCAAAGGGAGTTAAGTAATATGAACAACCCTTAAAGAGGGAACTTGTGGTCTGTTGTGCGGAATTGCTACCTTTGTGCAATTTTTTTTCTTACATGAAAAGACTGAAGGACACCTTTCTCAAACCACCCACAGTTTCTCTCTGTCGTTCTCTCTTTGTCTCGCCGTATTCAGTATCATTTATTTAACATATTGCCAGCCATGTATCATTTTAAAGGAGTGACAAGAACAAAGCAGCAACAAAGGCTGCACAATTCTTTATGGTGATGAAACTGGCCAGGGACTGATTAGTGCATCTCCTGCCTAGTGCTTTAAAGCCGAACGCATGGTATGGGGATAAAATAAAACACCAAGGACTCCAACCATTGAAGTCCTTTTAACTGTAAAATGGAAAGATTGATGAAACCGTCACCAAACAGGGCAGGTGGAATTCAGTAGGTAGAAGTCAATCCCCAGCTCCCAAACCCTCCCAACACACCCACCCACACCCACCACCCCATGCCCTTTCTTACTGCCTTTTTGTTATGGTGAAATGTATCTCAATTTGACTAATTCATAAAACCATTAGGAGAGACTGGAGGATTACCTGTCACATGTGAATGTAATTGATGTCAGTGAATGGGTGATTAGCAGTGGCTGTACATCATCCCATCACAACCACCCCACCTAGTCCCATCACAGGCCACAGGTCTTTGTGACAGTATAGATACCCCCTATGAATTATAGCGCAAAAAGGGCAATACAAATGTCCTTATCAATAGACTTACAGGCAGACCCATGGAGAGGGGAGTCACATCAACAGCCTATTAATGTTCCTTTTAAAAATTATCCCTACTTTTTTACCTTCGGTACTGGTATGCAATCATTTATGGAAGCAGACACTATGTGAGTAAAATTTTCCAGTGCACAGTGTTACCCTGCTGCGCCAGCTTCCCTTACTGTCATGATATCATGGAGCAAAGCCATTTGGAATTATCTCTCCTTTCTGCTGATTAACTATTTGTTGTTGCTTTCTATTATAATTCCATTAAAATGTAATTCCCAGGGGGACATTACTGGGCTTTTGATATAGTTTTCTGTACTGGCTAAACCATCAAAACAGTGCTTTATGAAATACCACACCACACATAAAGATACAATACACGACCAAATATAAAATGTGATTCTTCTCACCACAGTGTCGTGACATTGTATTGATTAATGTGACGACTGCTGCTCGTCAAATGATTAACGGTTTATAATTATGTGATTAAATGAATCAGGCAATTATTAACTCATTAACCTGGGGCACCATGGGAACGTTTTAGCTTTATTGAGTTTCTATTTCCCAAATTAACTCAAAGAATATCAGAATATCGATTTTACAACAGTCGCTAATTAATCAATTTTCTCTACAGTCTCATTCTGAACGTTGCATAATCCGTGAATCTGCACAATCCCGAGTCTCACCAAATAAGTCCGTACCACACCAATTGAGTTGATTATTCATTTGCTAACAAGCTAAAATGATAATATAAGATACACAAAAACACAGTCTAGGCTATTGCTTAGGACTTAGTACGATAAAACAGGTCCCTAGAGGGCCAACACAATATGACACGCGTACACAAAATGGGGATTTAAAAAGAGAGCGAGAGTGAGTGAGAGTGCACGAGAGAAAACACACATGGGTCCATTTGTCAACTGTGCTTATTTGAACCCTAACCTTGCCCCGAACTGCCACTCTTATGGGCCAGAATATAATGATGTAATTACGTGTTGAAGGTCTCCAATGGGTGTCTCTGCGTAGACCGGATTCAGACTTCTCTGATGACGGTCCGTCTTCGGTTACCGGGTGTAACTCTTTGTTTCTCCTCACAATGTCAGTGTCCTTTCTCTTAGTGGTCTGGTTCCTCGCCCTTGCTCTGAAAAGGGGTTTTCGGAGGAGTGTTAATCAGCCGTGTGGATGGTTCCAGCGTGGGAAGGAAAACAGTGTGGACACACGATTCCTTGGAGAGTGGTGACTGGGCGGTCCTGCTTGAATTCACCCCCTTTAGATACAGCTACTCGTCCGTAGCATAGGTTGCTAAAAGGTTCCTTTGTCTTTTTCAACCTCGTGTTGCGATTTCTGACCACTCGGACCTTGGCTGCAGCTCAGGGTCCCTTAGTCTAGTATGTTAATTCTTAACTCACATGTTTTATACCCACAGGCCAGAAATGGGCGTTTCCGCCTTTAGGGCAATTCTCTGGGCATACCAAGTTACGAGGCAAGGTCTGGATTTTACTCAGATCCAACTTAGACAACTAAGTTCACATTTCATCTTTACAAAAACATTCTCTTTGATCTGGACATTTTCCACACAACGTACAATATGCAAACAGTAGGTACATATTAGGAAAACTCTTAAAGTTGGTTTTGTTATAATGTCATCCTTTAACCTTTAATAACATAACAAAAACTACATTCATTTTCATATTCCATCTATTGTCATTACCACCATTGTGGCTGACAAAACCTATTGTCCCAAAGTCCATTTATTACATGTTAATGTTCTGAGGCCGGTTCTCCATAGTGAGAGGACAAAGGAATTTTGTCTGCTGCCTTAAGATTTACAATGGGTGTGAGGTGTCATAAACCCCCCATCTCCATACCTCTCGATCTCTTCCCCTCTGGTGGGTGTGAGATATCTCTCTGTAGGATTGTGGTCCACGTTAACCTGACCCGAGCAGGCCAGTCATGACAACAGAAACAGCATCCCAAAGCAGGACTCAAATACAGTACAGTGCAGGTGTGAAACACACATCTTAGTGGGCATATTCTGTTGGAAAAACAAAAGAAAAGTACTAATTCATGCATAAGAAGACATTGTAGTACCAGAGGTGAAAGACATAGCGTCATCATCCTGGGATTTGAGTATATGTCTTTCATTCCCCTGCCCACTAATAGAAATTGTCACTGTGTCAGCCAAGCCTTCATTTCAATCCCACGTTTGAATTGATCTGATCATTTCTTCAGGGCCAGGATAATGAAATGTTTGCCAATATATTCCTCCATTTGCAGGGCTTTCAACTAAACATTTTATTCACTCATCATAGCTTTTTCAGGAAATGAAGGTGTGTTTAACAGAGAAAAAGAGAGAGGGCTTTCATTTCAGGCTCCACACTCCACAGTCCACACAGAATCATTGGTAATCACACACGGGTACACAGTGCATTCAGAAAGTATTCAGACCCCGATTTTGTTACATTACAGTCGTATTTTAAAATGTATTAAATATTTTTTTCCCTCATCAGTCAATACCCCATAATGACAAAGCGAAGACAGGTTTTTTAAAACATTTTTGCAAATTTGCAAAAAAACAGAAGTATCTTATTTACATAAGTATTCAGACCCTTTGCTATGAGACTCGAAATTGAGCTCAGGTGCATCCTGTTTCCAGTGATCATCCTTGAGATGTTTTTACAACTTGATTGGAGTCCACCTGTGGAAAGGCACACATCTCTCTATATACGGCCCCACAGTTGACAGCACATGTCAGAGCAAAAACCAAGATATGTGGTCGAAGGAATTGTCTTTAGAGCTCGAAGACAGACTGTGTCGAGGCACAGATCTGGGGTATGGTACCAAAACATTTCTGCAGCATTAAAGGTCCCCAAGAACACGGTGGACTCCATCATTCTTAAATTGAAGAAGTTTGGAACCACCAAGACTTTTCCTAGAGATGGCTGCCCGGTAAAATTTAGCAATCGGGGGAGGAGGGCTTTGGTTACAGAGGTCACTCTGACATAGCTCCAGAGTTCCTCTGTGGAGATGAGAGAACCTTCCAGAAGGACAACCATCTCTGTATCATTCCACCAATCCGGCCTTTATGGTAGAGTGGCCAGACGGACACCAGTCCTCAGTAAAAGGCACATGATGGCCCGCTTGGAGTTTTCCAAAAGGCAGCTAAAGGACTTAGACCATGACAAACAAGATTCTCTGGTCTGATGAAACCAAGATTGAAAGATTTTGCTTTGTCATTATGGGGTATTGTGTGTAGATTTAATACATTTTAGAATAAGGTTGTAACGTAACAAAATGTGGAAAAAGTCAAGGGGTCTGAATACTTTCTGAATGCACTGTAGACTAACTTCAAGAGGATAGGTGCAATTTCACAGGCACAATACCAAGCCCTTTGAAAAATATATAACTACAATTCCTTTAAACACGGATGCAAATTATGTATTTTATGCACATGCTGATGTTTATTCATAGAGCAAAAGTAGGGTGTAAAAGGCAGATGTATCTACACAATACAGGGAATGAACCACAATAGCTATCTACATATCTCTATGATGGAATTACTTTTGTGAATGACCACTTTGCTCTGCAAGTGTTATACTGTATGTCAGAGGAAATCTCTGTAGCAATCTCCATACTCTTTATTGACAGTTTATATGCCCTCCTAGCTCACTGGAAGAATGTTCAACGAGGGGATTTTGAATTTGATTAAATCATTTCTAAGTGATTCAATATTTCCAAGCTAGTGGGTATTGATCACGCTCATCAGTCTTCATCAGGTAATAATATTTCAGAAGAAAGCATTAATATTGGGTCCCAAAACTCAACAGCTTCTCCAGTCAACAGGCGGTTCTCTTCTCAGGCAAGATCTCTACTTGGCGAGACATTGACTTCTGAGTCTTTTGAAGCGGAACTTTGCCAGAGCACAGAGAGTGAGAAGATCCAAGTATTTTCAAGATGAAGGGTTAGTTGGCAGATGGGAGGTACAATCCTTGCCAAGCCTTTGATAGTGGCTATGTTTGTGACTGTTCACAATTAGGCAAGCAGTAAGAGGCATGATCGGAGCCATGTCCTTGGACCACACTTCTTGAAATAGCACATCTGACTAACACAGGATCAAAGTGCCTGATTCAAACCCATTGAAGGTAATAGAGGCTTAATAGCACTTTGAGACATATATGTGGAGTCCCTCAATGTATCTTGTGTGCATAATACAAACATGCATAAGTACTGGACCTAAAAATAGATGCCTCTATGCAATGCAATAACACATTTAAGGACATTAACTCCATATCCAATACCTACTTAACCCTTTTGAGTGTGTTCAAATAAAACTGTAGTGAGAGTGGTAAACATTTGGAAAGGCAAACTGTTACTAATAAAGTCTCAATGAGAGACTAAGGGAGAGGATTGACATTAAATGTAAGATTATTTTTGACATGAGATGGCAAATAAGCTTCTGGCCATGTTATCTGATATAAACCACAAATTACTTGTTTGCCTCAAAGATCAATTTTCTTATAAACAAATCACTGGAAAAGGTGACGTTACAAAAGGTCAAAACTTAAAACTTAAAGACCCAGCGGGAACTAATTCCACATGAGAGGAATCTATGAGTCAGTTATTGTGTTTGATATGTTATTTTCCTGTTTGTTTGAATCCAGTCACAATCACAGCGGGGTTGGAAGTGAATCTGTTTCTTAATTTATTTATGTAAACTTGGCCTTCCTCCAGTTGGAGCAGATGATTTCATTTGTCTGAGCAGAGTGGCTGATTTAATAGGATTACAACCTGGCTGGGAAATAAGCATTGTCTGTGTATCTCTGCCTCTGAATATTTTAGCACATTTGTTAACCCATGAAAGCATGTTCATGTTCCCTTTCTATCAGGTTGAAAAAAGCTAGAGGATTTTCATCATCATCAGTTAGAAAAACAAAAGCATATGATGTTTTAATGTTCCCTGGGAAAAGAAGCTGGGGATAGGCACCAGTTAAATTGAGTAAGTGACCTATGTAGACCATAACCTGATAAAGAGTATAGCATAAAATCGAAACTGAAAACACAGTTTAATCCTCTGAACCAGATCTCATATGATAATCAAAAGGCATGAGAGTAACCATAGCTCGAGCAGGCAAGGAAGATATGCAGCATGTTGTGCTGTATAGCCGTTCTTAGCAACAAAGCCACACTGAAAGAGTCTCTGCAAGGAATCTGCTTTCAGACTCGCTCCCCGGTTCCCTGAGGTATACTGCAGTAGATCACCTGGGAGGAAGGCAGCTTCAGGAATGTTCACATGCTGAGACAGATAGTGCACTGGGATGCACTCCACACACTCAAACTCTATTTGAAAAGAAGTCCTATTATCCAGTCAAACAAGTACCATTACCGATGTAATTAATTACATTTGACACACATCCATATGCTAATGTCAAGGTGGAGATAAATTGACTTCCAACACACCAAGCTAGTGAAATTGGTTGAAATGTTTGGTTTGTGAACACCACCTTTTCCTTGCAATATTTTTTTCTCTGTTTTCAATTTTTTCCATCACTTTTTGACTTCATTGGAAGTATGCAAAATTACAGCTATGGATATAACAAATCAGAACTCAGCCTGAATACGTCAGGTAAATCCATCTTAATTATGTGACATTTGCCGGTTTAGACTGGACTTAAACAGCCAGGTATTTTGTCCAAAACTAAACACCAGTAAGAGGAAATGGCTCTCATGCTTCAGTCCAGACGTTTAGCAATCCCCTTTAGTAAACTATGAGACCAGTATAGCCTCATAAGCACATTTCTACTTCATGCCTGAACAAATATATGACTTAAGTGTATCAAGAAGGATCTAGCAAATACCTTTATGTTAGAAATAAGCACTGCTGTCATCTTACAAGCACCACACTGCACAGACCAGGACATGAGGGAGTGTAGGACAGACCGAAGGAGACAGTAATCTGCATTTTATTTCCTAAATTACCTCAGTTGAAAAGCACAAAATGTGAGACTGGAGCAAGGCGAGACTGAAGGAGCAAAGAGGGTGAAATTATCAAACAGGGTGATATGATAGAGAGAGCCCAAGAACAGAAATTAGGAGCAAATAGACTCACAGATATAATCGGATTTACTTTCCTGTCACCACTCAATTATTCCTACATATTTCCGCTTACCACATTCGCTGTATTAGATACTGTAAAAGAAAAAAAAACTATTTGGATGAAGCCAAAAAAATAACAAGTAAATGTGAAAAATACCACATTTATTGAAACCAAATATATGACCCAGTGCCTACTGTTTTATTTGATTATTACCAAACCTATATTTAAAGTTGCAACCTATTTATTTTAACACTGAACTTACTTTTCCCCGTTTGTTAAACCTAATAAATAATAAATTATCAGGAATCAAAGTAAGACCCAAATGCAGGCTGTGTGAAGTAACAAGGTTTATTGTAACAACAGGGGCAGGAAAACGACAGGTCAAGGCAGGCAGGGGTTGATAATCCAGAGTAGAGGCCAAGGTACAGGACGGCAGGCAGGTTCAGGGTCAGGCAGAAGTCGGTAATCCAGAGGTGGAGCAAAGGTACAGGACGGCAGGCAGGCTCAGGGACAGGCAGAGGGGTCAGGTGGGTGAGTACAGGGTCAGGACAGGCAAGGGTCAAAAACCAGGAGAACAAGAAAAGAGAAACTGGAAAAGGCAGCTGAGACACAAAACTCTGGTAGGCTTGAACAAACAAGATGAACTGGCAACAGAGACAGAAAACACAGGTGTAAATACCCAGAGGATAAGTGGAGAAGATGGGCGATACCTGGAGGGGGTGGAGACAAGCACAAGGACAGGTGAAACAGATCAGGGCGTAAATACAAACAAATATTTCATGTAAATCCGTTTAAGAATCTTGTTCCAAGTTCACTTTTTAATTTGGAATTACCTTTCCAAATGTCTTCAACTGGGTTAAACGCGATTCAATAAATTCCCTATGAATTAAAACATTTAGTTAGTTAAATAACTTCAAATAATGTTCTCCCAAACATAATCTTTACACAAGACTTTCACATTTAGTAGCCACAATATAATAACCAAACATTGGCTACCTTAACATAGAAACATAGAAACCTTATCAGGCTATTTAGTATCACATGCATTTATGCAAGTATCATTACAGATGCTGTCAGTGTACAAGTTTAAGTTTGAATAACAACTACAATAGACCACATTCACTTGAATGACATTCACTGTCACAGGTGGGCAAAAATAACAAACTTAAAGCCACGGCTCCAACTCTTCTGATAAACTGCTGTCGCTACATTGCCCCCACTGCTATTCCATGTGCATGAGGTGTTGAAAGCAATTCATAAGCTTTCATTCAATAACAAAACATTGATTCAAATTACATTTAAAAAACACACTGATCTGTTGACTTTGTTACTTGATTTCAGATAATTGAATAGGTTGAACGAACCAAAGCATCATTCCAATCAGTCAAATCTCTTCAAATTAACAACAGCGTTATCTCACCTTTTACAGTGTGGATCATTAGTGCAAGTTTGTCATTTGACTGTAGGCAGATGGATTCTTCCCTATATTAAAATTACAAAATCTATCTCTGAAGTATCAAATGGGGGGCTTTAATGAGATGGACAGCTTGATCTATCGCTTAATGCCTGACCACCTCACACTGGCACATTGTGACTCTTAGCTCTGTTCTAGTGCTGCTAAGAGTCCACGCACAACTCCCCAAGCATGGCTGAATGTAGTACGATGTCAAACATAATGCTGACAGACTCAGATAATGTGGTCATTTAGTGCATGACTGGCAGTGATAGCTTTTCAATTAATACAGCCCAAATGCCAAATATGCTCAATTAGTTTGAATGGTTTCCACTCTCTGATGAACGCAGAGAAAGTGG
This sequence comes from Salmo trutta, assembly GCF_901001165.1. Taxonomy (NCBI): domain Eukaryota; kingdom Metazoa; phylum Chordata; class Actinopteri; order Salmoniformes; family Salmonidae; genus Salmo; species Salmo trutta. The sequence continues at coordinate 20,747,507 of NC_042983.1, read as the reverse complement.
ATGAAGGTTAAACATATTATTTTTCCCTGATGCATTGGTCTGCTTTAACCTGTCATAGTTGCAATAAGCAGCAATGTAAGCAGGATCATTGTCTTCCTCCTCTTTCCATTTGTCATGTGAATGGTTACCTTTTCCAGTTGTTTTCAACATAAACCATGGGCACTAAGATGGATTGTCTGGAATAGATACTGCTGCCTCCAAGGAATATAAAATAAGGAACTGCCAACAAAGCAGAACAGATGAAGACTGGATCAGCAGCCAGAACACAAAAACATTCCAATATGTATGCAGACAAGACAAGAGGAACACATGTGAATATACAGTACTGGTAAACAATAAAGGGGAACAGACTCTAGCAGCCATGTGAGACTACAGGCCCCAAGACTGGATTTGCATGCTTATACTATATTGACTTACTCTCTTGCTCTTACTCTGCCTGCACAATGTTTCTTCAGTTAATTAAAAGTGATTGAAAATGTAATTGTGTATAACCTAAGATTATGTGATTGACCTCATACCCTTCTCTAGGAATTTATTTTAAACATGTACATTTTACATGAAGCAAAATGTTCTTGCTTGATATTTTTGAGGTTTTGCTGAGCAGTTTGATATGTGAGTGTGAGTGTGTGTGCTGTATGTATGCATGCATGTCCAAACTCTATAGTGTTCTTGGAGTAGGCTAGAGTTATTGGTAGAGCAGTGTGTCCAAGTCATAGTTGCAGTATTAATTCCCATGAGTCTGTAATCCCGTCCTGCCTCTGACTCCGAGACCAATATACAAGTCTACCGCTCTGAGCCGGATTAGGAAGAGGATTGCCCGGGGAACATTATATTAATTTTAGGCTTAAAAAAAAATGGGATGGTGACATACTGTACTTCAAGTACCGCCGCCACAGGGTGAAGAAGCCTACATCTAAATTCCACTTTATCCTCTCTAATGTCCCCCCACTTTAAACAGAGTGGTTTTGAGAAGACAAATAATAAAGAAGAAAGACTCTCCTCCCATGAGCATTAGCTCCAGGTGGCTGGAAGTAGTAAAAGTGTGCTCCAGCACCTGGTGGGTGTGTGTGGCAGGCCTGCTGATTTATCTACCTGTTGTAGCCACTTGATGAAAAGCCAACAGCAGGTGTGAGATTATGGTTAGCACTTATTGTGGTGAGCAGATGTGGGTGCTATTAAAGTCTTCCCAGACACAAAGGCTGTACTTTTCACTCCATCGGCATGGTAAGTGACCAGATCATCTTCAGCTCTGTCAGCACACATTGCAAAGGCATGGTTTGCCCATTCTATGTTTTTTTGTTGATTAGTCCATTTGAGACACTGTATTGGACATTATTCTAGTGTGAAACAGACTTTGATAAATGTAAGAGCCTCTACCTCAAGTGCTATAGATTTGGTGCAATTAAGATTGTGTTTGGCGGCAGCAGCAGCTTATACTCAGTCTTCTTCTCATTAGTTCAACACCATTGGGTTAATAATGTCACCTGGGACGGACAGGTAATGGCTCGTTTTCATGCAAGTATGCCTACTCACAAAAACAGCCATTCATACTTATCATGTACACGTCGGCTTAATCTGTGTAACCCGACACAGACTATCTGGGAGGTGGTAGTGGCCCTGACACAGACGTGAACTACTACATATTAAAGTTAACTGTTGGGATACAACAAGGGTCAAGTCCATACCACCAAGCCCTTGTTTATTCAACTGCTTGGACACATGTGATATAGTATAAAGATGTGAAATCATGTGATATAAACATGTTAAATAAGTATTGTAGTCATTGCTATCAATTCATGTTGTGCAGGCAAGGTAGCCTAGTGGTTAAAAGCATTTGGTCAGTAACCAAAAGGTCGCAGGTTCAAATCCCTGAGGTGATTAGGTGAAAATTCAGATAATGTGCCCTTGAGCAAGGCACTTTAATTCTCCCTGTAAATTGCTCTGGATAAGAGCATCTGCTAAATGACTATACAACAAAAAAATACAAGGTAGTAAGTACAGTTGTGGGGCTTGCTAGAGCAAGGGGAACAACTACTGCAAGGTCTCAGAGCGAGTGACGTCACTGATTGAAATGCTATTAGCGCGCACCACCGCTAACTAGCTAGCCATTTCACATCGGTTACACTTGCTGAGATAATATTACTACACAGATCATACACATAATGTTAGCGAGCCAGCCATCTAACATCAGCTAACTAGCTAACATTATGCTTTAACTTGGTGACTTTTATTTAGATATGTAGCTAGCTAGCTAAACAATGAACCATAATCCCAATCCATAGAATACTAGCAATACAAACTGATTGTCAAAGCTAGTTGAAGTTAACCAAATAGGTTCAATGTTAGCTAGTTAGCTAGCTAATATTAGACTATAACTAGCAAAATCAAATGGCTTTCTGAGATAATATTATTACACAGATCGTATATTTAATGTGAGCTAGCAAGCCAGCCACCTGACACTAGCTAGCTAACAGTAAGCTTTAACCTGCAATGAAAACAACTTTCTGACAAAATTAGAAATGTATAATTTCTGAAACTGTAGCTAGACTCTTACCTGTATACATGGATGAATGCTTCACGGCAGACTGCAACCCCTTTCATTAAATAAGACGTCCTGTGTCGTTTCCGTTTTGTTTATACAGCTTGCTTGGCCCATTGTGTCAAGTCACTCTGGTTCACACTGACCATGTGCAATGCCATAAGAATCATCAGATCTTTCTCCCTCTTTGTCACGGATGCCATGGTTGTCCTTAGTTTGAAGATGTAATACGGAGACAGGTGTTTTATACAACAGCCTTCTGTGTTCTCTTTTCGACTCCCTCTGCATTTGCGATCAACCGCCAGAATTGTATTCATCTCCTTATCATCCTCTGCTTCCACCAAACATTCCACTGATTTCAAAACTCCACCAACTTCTTCCGTGACAACAATACTTTTGTTTGCCATTTCTTCCCCATCACTGTCATCAGAAGACTCTACAATGCCTTCTTCAATTAAAATGTTTTTACCTAAATCAGGGATTTCCTCCATCGCAACTTTTTCCCACTGACCTTTGTCAATAACGCCTGAAAAGGGCAGCAATGTTATTGAGAACAGTAGCAACACATTTTCACTTCTCCATGGCTAACGTTATATCTTTAGAAAAAACTGCAGTAGAAATTTTATAGACAGAAGATGCTACACGGCAGACCAAACTCCATGTCCAGCGCATTCATTATCTCAGCCAATCATGGCTAGCGGGATGGTTCCTGTCTTTTTCTGTGGCTAAACCAATTAGGCTCGTAATTTAACAATTTAGTTCGTATTTACAGATGGCATACAAGTTTGTTATTAAGGCACATGAAAGTTAAAATGTTCCAGAAGGCATATCTGCCAAAAAAACCCGCATTTTGATAAATTTAAATAAACGTTGAAATGCCTCTCTTGTGAAGTCGTGACTTGCGACATACGCCTAGTTTACTGAAACAAGTCACAATTGTGGTCACTCTTCACCCTCATCATACTTTTTGCCCTCTGTGTCTGAGTATCCATAGCAACGGATCCATTTGGGCTGCTCAGTGATGACAGAGAGCTGTTAGTAGACTGGCTAGCCACTTTTTGTCACTCTTAACCCCCGACAAGCAGCTGTAACTTTTATTGGTAGAATCTATTCATAATCGTTCTATCCAATCAGAAGGGTACAGCCCAACCTTCTCTTTAGAGACAGGCAAACTAGACAGTTAAGTTATTTAGAGCACGGAGCATGAACCTGGAAAAGTAGGATGAAACTAGTAAACATTAGACATCTTTTCAGGTCGTCCAGACCGGGAAAGTATTCTTAATCTTAGTGCTAGCTGTTCGGTCAGAAACAGATTGACCAATCATGGGAATTTGAAAAGCTATGAAGACATTCATTCCCGTTAGTCAAGTGTTACTAGGCAACAGTAGCCTTGGCAACGCTGCCCCCTTTTGGCTAAAGCAAGTGTGAGAAACATACTAACATACAGTAAGTTTGTGCTTTAACAATAACTAAATACTGCATTCTGACCCACAAAACATACTTTGCTAGACTCATAATAGTGTTCTTAGACAAAGCAAGGAAAGTAATGTAGTTTTATTGGAATTTGCAGCTGTTGTTGGACAATAATTAATCTGCTAGTTTATGACATGATTTACTGCAGCTAGAAAGAGAACAGTTGATGGGTTACTAAAAGCGCTCTATCTACAGGTTTGTAGACGATATTCTTAATCTGTTTTCTGAATTGACAAACAGAGAAGTAGGGGAAGATTTCATACACTCTATGTTTTTGTCTGACTTGTTGGGTTAGTGTCAAAACGGCAGTTGTTTGGAAAAAGTTTTGGGGAAATATAGTAATGCCGTTACTAAAATAGATGTACCGTAAGATCTGTAGTGAATATGCTTGTTCTGCAAACAGATATGAATAGCAGAGAAGTAGAGGAATATTTAATATCCTCTAACTTTTTATATAACTTGTTGGGGTAGTGATCAAAACGGTAGTTGATTGCAAAATAGCTACAGAAAATGTTGATGCAGTAAATAAAACAGCTATTTTGTTAGAGCCGTACCAGATATTTGTGTTATTATTTCAGATTTCAATAGCAGAGAAGTAGAACAAGATGTCATACCCTCTAACCTTTTGTCTAAGTTGTGGTCAAAGTAGATGATTTCTGTAAAAAGTAGTATTTTTGATGTCACAGTGGGGAGCTTTAGAATGTTGAGAAAATGCCATGAAAGTGAATGAAGATGGACAAAAGAATGAATCACGTAAAAAGTATAAAATATATAAAAAATGTGCATTATAAGCTACTCGAGTGAAACCATTCTGCATATTTTAAAGTTTGAACAGTTTAAACTGTGTAGGAGGAGTAGCGTGCTAAAGAATAAGAAGAAGAAAAAGTACAGTATGTTCAAGATTGAAGCTGTGGCTTTTGCTGTGCAAGCCCCACAAAAATCCTACTACCCTACAAGCTTTAGTTTACTCCTCCACACAAAACAATGTAGACAATACTTATTTTTCTAACCTGCTGTAGACCTGCAGGTCTAAAGATCAACTTTCCTGCTGTTATAAATATATTTGATAAGCTGGTCTATTGCGCAACACTTATCTGCTGATACAAAAGACACATTCTGTGTTGAACTGATACTAGCTATACACGCACACCCAGAAACAGATTGGCCGAATTAGACCTTACACAGCACTGATAAAACAGGAAATGACCTGATCACAGGGGTCAACGTCCAGTCTCGCAATAATATCTTGTGACTACAGAGATACACAGACAAGGACTCAGCACAAAGTACACACACACACACAAACCCATCCCAGAGGGCTGGGTCAGCGGAACAAAGAACACACTCATGGACCAATGGGGAGTCGATACCGACCCGAGACCAGATCGTCACTCCACTCATCGACCAGTCAGGAGGACGAATCTACAAGACTCAACATACGTCATTACATTACAATCATGTTGTATAAAATAGATGCACACTATGTGTAGGGGCTCGCTTCCGCTAGTTCCATAAGAGCTAAAAGAACGAGTCCGTGCACGTTTTGCCAAATATCTTTGTCTCTTAATAAAGCTGCCTTACGATAATTGAATCCACCCGGTCCAGCGTCTTGACTTGGTCTCCTTCTCAAGTAACTGATCATCAACAAAACTTGGTAGCAGAGGATGGTTTCATACTTCTGAATTCGGTCCATAGATGGTTGATGTGAGAGGGGACAAGTCCAGGACAATCTCGTGAGGACGGGTGACCTGTCCGCAGGAGCCATCGGTGATTCTACTTGCCCCGGGAAACTGATCAACGAGCTCGACTAATAAAAGGTAAGCAGAGCCTGTTAAAACAAAAATCTGCATATTGTATTATAGTCATATCCAAATTTTGATCAGAAGTACCGGGCGTGAGTATGAATTACTGTTAATATTGTATAGGATTGTAATAACAAAATGTAAGGGCTGAGTACAAGGATATTTGTGGTAATAGGCTTGATACCAAGTAGCATCAGTAGAAACTGGGATTGGTACAAATGTATACCGTGAGATTATGACCATTCACCGTGGCGTGTGGATAAGGGACATCAATAGAAAGTCGGATACATAAAAATGGAATAGAGAGATCGTGAATAGAGTGAACAGAGAGATTGTGTGTCGGTCGCCCATGCTAAATTAAAAGCATGTGTGGCGAAATATTGATAGTATACATCTGCTAACTAGAGAAGGCCTACTGGAATAGCTGACCAGAAGGGAACACTCAGAACAAGCGGATTCAGTAAAGTAAATATAACTAAAACATATTAATCCTGTGTAAAATTATTTAGTTTCGTCCCGGAGATCTGGAATTTATTCTGGTTCCGGTTTTGACTTTGCTTAGGGAATAATTGAAGTAGCAAGTAGATAGATAAACCGATTTTGGTCGGAAGCCCCGTACATTGTAAAATTATTTAGTTTCGTCCCGGAGATCTGGAATTTATTCTGGTTCCGGTTTTGACTTTGCTTAGGGAATAATTGAAATAGCAAGTAGATAGATAAACCGATTTTGGTCGGAAGCCCCGTACATTGTAAAATTATTTAGTTTCGTCCCGGAGATCTGGAATTTATTCTGGTTCCGGTTTTGACTTTGCTTAGGGAATAATTGAAGTAGCAAGTAGGTAGATAAACCGATTTTGGTCGGAAGTCCCGTACATTGTAATAACGTGCTTAGTTTCGTCCCGGAGATCTAGAAATAGTTCCGGTTTTGACTTTGTTTAGGGAGGGATTTGTGCGCCTCCAGTGCGTCTGGAATTTGTTTCCAGCCCTGTTTGAGTGTGCTTGTTTGTACGTACCCCGAAGGTCCGAAACTATACCAATAGTTTGGGTTTCAGCCCGGGTGTGCGATCTGTCTGTCTATAGAACTGAGTGAGGATTTGATTTGCAAGTACTGCGGGGGACCTAAATAACATTGAACACCAAATTGGGGTAATCACCGGGGAGTTGGTATTGACCGGGTTAATGTTTTAGCCTATTCAAAATATTAGTCCTAATATTTCAAAAAAAACTTTGTTTATGAGGGTGGGGCACCAGAGATAAGTCTGAGTCAGCACCGTGAATACATCGCTGGTCTTGACCAACGACGAGCTAAGTATACAAAGATAGAGGGACATTTATACAAATAATAACATGGCAGCTATTCCGCCCACCAAACTTAAATTCAGCGAATATTTGGAACAAAAAATACAGGATAGAGCTGGAGGAGAGGAACAATATAAAGTAATAAGAAAAGTGTGGGAGGAAGTGAAGTTGAGATGGACACAGGCGGGCTATTTTAGCGGGGGAGCTCCCACTAAAGGCCAGCTGATGGTGATGGAGGAAGGTTTGAAGGAGGCACTTCAGAAAGGAATAGAAGGTGAGATAGAAGGTAACAGAAAGCATATGTTTAAGAAAAAAGGGACTAAGAACAGAGAAAAGGCAGAAGCAGAATTGAGAATAGGAGTTTGGGCTATAGAGGAGACTAGAAGGGCGCTTCTATATAAAAAACCAGATATGCTTACCCAGTACCCAATGCCTGTTTCCAAGACATTAGTATAGATTACACAGACATGGGAGCAGATAACGTGGGGGGAGGAAAAAGGTACCTGTTAGTAATGGTAGACAGGTTCTCTAGGTGGGTAGAGGCAATACCAACGGCACGGGAAGATGCCAAATCAGTCATCAAATGGCTGCAAAGAGACCTCATACCTAGGTATGGGGTTCCGAGACAAATCCGTTGCGATAACGGATCCCATTTCAGCAATAAACACCTGAGACAGGTGGAGGAAAGGTTTGGAATTGTGCACAAATTCGGGTCAGTGTACAGGCCACAATCTCAGGGCCTAGCGGAACATGCAAATCAAACTCTTAAGGCTAAGATTGCTAAGGTATGTGCAGGTTCGAAGCTAACCTGGGTGGAAGCCCTACCACTGGCACTGATGGCCATGAGGGCCTCGCCAGGGGCGGGGACCCATCTCTCTCCCCATGAGATAATGACGGGGAGAGTCATGCCTGGCCCACCAAGGGAGGGAGGTCATATGCCCCCTCTTGATGTGCTGAGGATTGGAATGTCTGACTATGTGAGAAAACTGACGGAACTGTCTGCAGCTCTTTCCACACAGATCCGCAAGGTCCAAGAGGGGGAGCTGTCGGGAGACTCGCCACCACTGAAGGTAAAAGTTGGGGACTGGGTGAGGGTCAAAGTCCACAAGAAAAAGTGGCTAGAACCCAGGTGGACTGGACCGTACGAAGTGAAGGAAGTTACTTCACACTCTGTCCAGGTCAAAGGCAAATCAGGCGCGCCTTGGCACCACCTTACACACTGCACTCCGGCCCCAACCCCTTCCAGAACTTTGACTGAAACCAGGGCCGATTTGCGCGCCCTAAAATTCGATTCCAACCACTGAAACCTTAGCTGGGGAAAATGGGACCACAGCTCCCGTTTCCACGACCTAAGGCGCCACGCCCAGGGTCGGGTTATCTACCTCCCTGGGAGAGGCTGGGGATATCAGCTCCCCTGTTTGTTATTTTCATAATCATTGCTGGAGTATCCTTAGAAACTCTCACTGGTGGGGATTTGAACATTGCATGGAAAAATATTAAGTTAGTAAAGTGAATTGCAGGTGGAGTTAATTTTATTTTTACAGGGACGGTGCACATTAAACACAGTTGTGTATAATGGCAAGGTATTCTTAGCAAACAGAATGGGCCGGTTTGCAGACAAACTGAAGGGGTTTAAGGTTTTAAGCAATCTTGGGTTAAATTAGTTAAGTAGTATGTTAAAGTAGGGGAGTTTAATAGGTTTGAAGTACAGTATTGTATCCAAGGGTAGCGCATGTTCAAGTAAGTTTAAAACTAATGACCGGGGGGAGTATAATGGAATTATAAAGTATTTTTAGGTTTGGTTTGTAGTTAACGTTTGGGTTTTTGAATAGGTGTAGTATGAGGAAATGCTGACAAAGTGGTTATTTTATGGAAAAAGGAGCGCTTAACTGTCTTTGGAAAAAATCCTAGGGACAGGATATCTTAAAGGGGTATGCACACATGGCATTTTGGAAGTTTTGTTTTCTGAGTTTTAATAAACACACGAAATTCTTTTGATAAGGGATGTTCTGGGAACCTGGGATACAAATGTAGATAAAGTTCTTAGCTTTAATTTGTTTAATGTAGTAAGAAACACGGTTCTGAAAGGGTGGTATGACTTTTTAACCCCTCTGGTGACTTTTCCTGTGTGGTCTGATCAGCCACATTGAAAAGCCATTTGGATGGTGAATTTAAGGGCATTGGTGATATTGATTTTAAGGGAATTTGTAGAACTGATAATAATGATGGAGTTAAAGCTCTTAGACACAATTGATAATTTGAACCAATGATAGGACTAAAAGGGTAAAGCCTTAGACTAAGGGTAGGCTTCCTTAAGTCTATTTTCCTAGAACAATAAGGGTCAAATATTTTTTCTGGGTGGAGTAAATCAGATGAGTCATTTTGATCTGATTATGTGATTTGAAAATATTTTGACCAGTAGCAGGGGTATTTTTTACATGATCTAGATACGTTTATTTTCCCTTAGGAAGTCAGCTGTTGTTGAATTCAGTGTAAGAGATTTAACACAACAAGGCTGTGAAATTGATATACTAGTATTACTATATTTTGTTGTGAATAAGTTTAATAATGGTAGACTTATGTCAACAGGACAGGGATACATGACATCTTTAGGTGATCCAGGATTATTGAGGGTATCGAGATAAATTTAAGTAGATATGCAATATCTAGACGGGTTGATTTTTCTAAAGTTCAGGAGTGCAACCAAGGAGACAATGAGACATTTAGTCAATATTTGGAAACAACCCAGATTTGATACTTTCTGTTATGAGAAAAAGCTGGAAACAGATAGAAGGGCAGACAGAGAGATCCTCCCCTGCACTGCTGTAACCTTGAGGGTTGGGGAGTAGCAGGAAGAAAGAAGGGGGGCCAGCAGGAGTAGATAGGAAGAGAATTTGGTTCACTTAGAATTAGGATATTAATTCATGGAGAGACTATCGGCTCCATTGGCAGGCATGTATTTTAGTTTTGATTTGAAGTTTATGTTTGGTAAAATTCGCTAGGAAAAGATATGATAATTTAATGGAAAGTAGTTAAATCTTAAAGAAAATAAGACACTTGATAGAGAATTGTTACAGGGTAGCTAAGGAGGAATGCCCCAGGGAGAATTGGACATGTGGAAAATGAAAGGGGGCAATCCTACAAGAGAAGGGCTGACATAAGGATAATTTACTAACCTTACAAAAGACATTGTTAAGAAATGCAGCAAAATTGATACAGGGCTTGAGCCATGTATAAAAAGGGGGAGTATAGTAGAGCAGGCAATAGAACAGGATAGGATGCTACTAGAAAAAAAAAAAAAACATTTTTGTAAAATTTCCATTCCAACATTTGGAAATGGACTTATTGAACTATTCCGAATTGAGATATTATCCCTAGAGTTGGTTTACTGGGATCTATCTCTTTAAAGAATGAATGACAGATTAGCTAATCAGGTAGAGCCTATAGAATGCCATAGTTAGAGATACCAGAACAGGTAGACATAGAAATTAAAGATATACTGGCAGAGCACATGAGAAGACTGTTTGTTAACCAAACCCGTATGTCCAAGAATTTGTGTCCAACAGGTGAATTACAGGAGAAGGTGATTCACTCAATCCAACCAGGAGACTGGGTGTGGATCCAGTCCCTGAGGAGAAAAAACTGGAAGCAACACAGTTGGGAAGGCCCATACCAGGTTCTGTTAAACCACTGCCTTTGCCATTAGAAAAGCTGAGAGAGTCACTTGGGTCCACGTTACCCACTGCAAGGAGGTATGTACACATATGAACACTGTTGATCACACACAGAGTTAGGAGAAGAACCGATACCAATAGGGTCCGGGGGTTACCTCCTTAACGAAGATTTCCTATCCCGACCGTTCATCACTGTGTGTGCTCCTAGAGGTGTGAGTATGGGGTGGTACCTAGCAGAGAGACTAAGGGCAGGAGAGGGTTGGCGGTTTTTGGAAAGAGTTTAGACTCTGAGCTGCATCATAGTCTAATCTGACTGATACATTCAGATCCACCACCTTCTGGTACAAATCATACGATACCGTTGTCATTGAGAAAAAGTAGAGGATAAACTATATAATACACTGATGAGTGACTTACAGAATAAGGAGTCAAAGAAGATCAAGATGTAGGATTTAAGGTAAACATTAAACAATTTCCTGGGAAAGAAGACAACTGTATAGGAATGGGGGTTGGCCAGATTGAAGTGCTCAGCCAACACACCTCGGTTCACCTGGATTCCTGATGAGCACCAGTGTTATAGATACAAGAATGGCACCGAGAATTAAGATGATTTTAATGGCTGGAAAGGTAATCGTTAATGTGACTGACTTAGGTTTGAAAGCATAGGAGAAAATGTGTAACCTCATAGCACCTATAACTGATGAAGGGTGGGCTAGTACCAGCAAAGGACGCATACGACAGAAATTACCACAAAGGGTTGTTAGGAACTTGCGCCCTGGGGTTATTGGTCCAACCAGTTTGAATTAATGATAAGAGACCAGTTATAGGAGGCTAAAGTAGGTACAGGAGGAGTTTTGACCAGGATGGGAGTAGCTTTGTCTAGATGGATGCTATTGGCATCCTCAGGGAAGTTCCAGATGAATACAAAGCTATGAATCAAATATATTCATGAATGAAACCGGGGATGCAGTAAAGAGGTTCTCTGACCAATTATCCGCCACCCCCCTCATGACCTGGTAAAATAGACTGACTCTCGATATGTTATTGGCAAAGGAGGATGGTGTAGGTAGAATGATTAGGTTCATTGCTGTACGTACATTCCTGATAACACAGCCCATGTTTGGGAAATGGAAAAGTGTTGTAGGAACTGTATTATGGGCTGCTTTCACCGGTATGAGTGTGTTTGTGTTTGTGGGGTTGTTGTTTGGTCCCGTGTGCGAGAGGTCTTATTTCCAGGATTCTGGAGAGATTGATAACGGAGCAGATGGGCAACTGGAATGATGCCTTTGATGGAAGTGACCCCGGAGGACACTGAATCCAGCTATGGGCAATGATCCTTGGTTTACTGTTGAGGAAGCAGAACCTACTTACATATTCTTGTGAGATGTGAAGAGGGGGACTCACAAAATTTGCCTCTTGCAAGTTTTGCCCTTGTTTTCCTATTCATATATATAATTGTCACATCTCTTAGGAGACGTGAAGAGGGGGATTTGTTATAAATATATTTGATAAGCTGGTCTATTGCGCAACACTTATCTGCTGATACAAAAGACACATTCTGTGTTGAACTGATACTAGCTATACACGCACACCCAGAAACAGATTGGCCGAATTAGACCTTACACAGCACTGATAAAACAGGAAATGACCTGATCACAGGGGTCAACGTCCAGTCTAGCAATAATATCTTGTGACTACAGAGATACACAGACAAGGACTCAGCACAAAGTACACACACACACACAAACCCATCCCAGAGGGCTGGGTCAGCGGAACAAAGAACACACTCATGGACCAATGGGGAGTCGATACCGACCCGAGACCAGATCGTCACTCCACTCATCGACCAGTCAGGAGGACGAATCTACAAGACTCAACATACGTCATTACATTACAATCATGTTGTATAAAATAGATGCACACTATGTGTAGGGGCTCGCTTCCGCTAGTTCCATAAGAGCTAAAAGAACGAGTCCGTGCACGTTTTGCCAAATATCTTTGTCTCTTAATAAAGCTGCCTTACGATAATTGAATCCACCCGGTCCAGCGTCTTGACTTGGTCTCCTTCTCAAGTAACTGATCATCAACACTGCTCAGTTTGTGCTCTACTTTTCCAACACCTTAGATGAAGTGGTTTGGATTTGTTTGATTTCAAACTTGCGCTATCTGCGTACCTGTTCTTCAGCTAATTCCATGAAGTTGTCAAAAACATGCCCAGAAACCTATTGATTTCCCCTCAGAAATCACTTAGAAGTGGATACATGCTTTGCTGTTAGTGTACAAAAATGATTTAATTTATCTGGAATGGTTTGCTGTATTCTCCAGTGCACAAACCCATTTACTTCAAGGGAACATTACAGAAACGATTTTACTTAAGATGACCGCACCTTATCCTATCCTATGAAAGTTTGGATAGAGTTCAAGAGTTAAGGTGTACAATCTTAGAACCTAAAAGGGGTTCTTTGGCTGTCACGGAAGGAGAACCCTTTGAAGAACCCTTGTTAGTTCCAGGTAGAACCATTTTGGTTCTGAGTAGAACCGTTTTGGGTTTCATGTAGAATCCTTTCCACAGAAGGTTCTACACGGAACCCAAAATGGTTCTACCTGGAACCAAAAAGGGTTCTCCTACGGGGAGAGCCGAAGAACCCTTTTGGAACCCTTTTTTCTAAGAGCGTAGTGCAAGCTTTAGTGAGTTTAGTGAGAAGATGAACATTTGATTGATAGCTATTTAAAGGTAGACTAAGCGATATGACGTAGATGCTGAAAGTAAACAGCATAGTAGATCAATTTTCCCAACAAATAAGGACGTTACCAAGCTGAAACAGTTTGAAGCGAACCTGTGCATATGTGCATATACTGTGTGTGACTCTGTGAGAGCCAAGTCTTGCATCTCACTCATCTCCGCTCGTGGCAACGTCAGTTCGCTGAGTCTACCTTTAATGAATCATGCAGAGAGACACATAAGTCGACGGTTACATGATAGCTGGTGTTATCAAAGCTAAAAAATAAATGTTCTACAATATTAACCTTAATAACCATTCCTATTACCAACAATTTGTATTGTAGCTGTGTTTTATAATATGCTGTAGGGTTCCAGGAAGTGTACTGTGAGCCATAGACACTTGTTTGCAGACCAGATATAATAATAAATAATTAGGTGGGTGCTTATATTTGTCCTATTTCACACATTTACCTTTGTATTCATACACGTGTGAATTGGAAATGTTTTTTTTGTTGCATATCCCAACTCTCCCTGAGACACCCTTAAAGAGTAGGGTCATGGCCAGGGTCTGCCATTGTCAACAGCGATCCTGGAGCAATTTTTTTTTTTTTTTTTTATTTTTTTTTATTTTACCTTTATTTAACCAGGTAGGCTAGTTGAGAACAAGTTCTCATTTATAACTGTGACCTGGCCAAGATAAAGTAAAGCAGTGCGACAAAAACAACAACATAGAGTTACACATAAACAAACGTACAGTCAATAACACAATAGAAAAATCTATGTACAGTGTGTGCAAATGTGAAGAGTAGAGAGGTAAGGCAATAAATAGGCCATGGAGGCGAAATAATAATTTCTATATATATATATATATATATATAACAATTTAGCATTAACACTGGAGTGATTGATGTGCAAGTAGAGATACTGGGGTGCAAAAGAGTAAGAAGATAAATAACAATATGGGGATGAGGTAGTTGGGTGTGCTATTTACAGATTGGCTGTGTACAGGTACAGGGATCGGTAAGCTGCTCTGACAGCTGATGCCTAAAGTTAGAGAGGGAGATATGTCTCCAGCTTCAGTGATTTTTAGCAATTCGTTCCAGTCATTGGCGGCAGAGAACTGGAAGGAAAGGCGGCCAACGGAAGTGTTGGCTTTGGGGATGACCAGTGAAATATACCTGCTGGAGCGTGTGCTACAGGTGGGTGTTGCTATGGTGATCAGTGAGCTGAGATAAGGCAGGGCTTTACCTAGCAGAGACTTATAGATTACCTGGAGCCAGTGGGTTTGGTGACTAATGTGTAGCGAGTTCCAGCAAACGAGAGCATACAAGTCGCAGTGGTGGGTAGTATATGGGGCTTTGGTGACAAAACGGATGGCACTGTAATAGACTGCATCCAGTTTGCTGGGTAGAGTGTTGGAGGCTATTTTGTAAATGACATCGCCAAAGTCAAGGATCGGTAGGATAGTCAGTTTTATGAGGGTATGTTTGGTAGCATGAGTGAAGGATGCTTCGTTGCGAAGTAGGAACCCGATTCTAGATTCAATTTTGGATCGGAGACGCTTAATGTGAGTCTGGAAGGATCGTTTACAGTCTAACCAGACACCTAGGTATTTGGAATTGTCCACATATTCTACGTCAGAACCGTCCAGAGTAGCGATGCTAGTCTGGCAGGCGGGTGAGGGCAGCAATTGGTTGAAGAGCATGCATTAAGTTTTACTAGCATTTAAAAGCAGTTGGAGGCCACAGAAGGAGTGTTGTATGGCATTGAAGCTCATTTGGAGGTTTGTTAACACAAAGAAGGGCCAGATGTATACATAATGGTGTCATCTGCGTAGAGGTGGATCAGAGAATCACCAGCAGCAAGAGCGACATCATTGATATATACAGAGAAGAGTCGGCCCGAGAATTGAACCCTGTGGTACCCCATAGAGACTGCCAGAGGTCCGGACAACAGGCTCTCCGATTTGACACATTGAACTCTATCTGAGAAGTAGTTGGTGAACCAGGCGAGGCAGTCATTTGAGAAACCAAGGCTGTTGAGTCTGCCGATAAGAATGCTGTGATTGACAGAGTCAAAAGCCTTGGCCAAGTAGATGAAGATGGCTGCACAGTACTGTCTTTTATCGATGGTGGTTATGATATCATTTAGGACCTTGAGCGAACCCATGACCAGCTCAGAAACCAGATTTCAAAGTGGACAAGGTATGGTGGGATTCGAAATGGTCAGTGATCTGTTTGCTAACTTGGCTTTTGAAGATTTTACTTGGCTTTCGAAGATGGATATAGGTCTATAACAGTTTGGATCTAGAGTGTCTCCCTCTTTGAAGAGGGGGATGACCGCGGCAGCTTTCCAATCTTTGGGGACCTTTGGGGATACAAAAGAGAGGTTGAACAAGCATGTAATAGGGGTTGCAACAATTTCAGCGGATAATTTTAGAAAGAGAGAGTCCAGATTGTCTAGCCCAGCTGATTTGTAGGGATCCAGATTTTGTAGCTCTTTCAGAACATCATCTTTCTGGATTTGGGTGAAGGAGAAGCGAGGGGGGCTTGGGCAAGTTGCTGCAGAGGGTGCTGAGCTGTTGGCCGGGGTAGGGGTAGCCAGGTGGAAAGCATGGCCAGCCGTAGAAAAATGCTTATCGAAATGATCGATTATCGTATATTTATCGGTGGTGACAGTGTTTCCTAGCCTCAGTGCAGTGGGCAGCTGGGAGGACGTGCTCTTATTCTCCATGGACTTTACAGTGTCCCAAAACTTTTTGGAATTAGTATTACAGGATGTACATTTCTGTTTGAAAAGCTAGCCTTAGCTTTCCTAACTGACTGTGTATATTGGTTCCTGACTTCCCTGAAAGTTGCATATCGTGGGGGCTATTCGATGCTAATGCAGAATGCCACAGGATGTTTTTGTGTTGGTCAAGGGCAGTCAATTCTGGGGTGAACCAAGGGCTATATCTGTTCTTAGTTATACAATTTTTGAATCAGGCATGCTTATTTAAGATGGTGAGGAATGCACTTTTAAAGAGCAACCAGGCATCCTCAACTGATTGGATGAGGTCAATATCCTTACAGGATACCCGGGCCAGGTCGCTTAGAAAGGCCTGCTCGCTGAAGTGTTTTAGGGAGCGTTTGACAGTGATGAGGGGTGGTCGTTTGACCGCGGACCAATTACGGATGCAGGCAATGAGTCAATGATCGCTGAGATCCTGGTGGAAGACAGCAGAGGTGTATTTAGAGGGCAAGTTGGTCAGGATGATATCTAAGAGGGTGCCCATGGTTATGGATTTAGGGTTGTACCTGGTAGTTTCCTTGATCATTTGTGTGAGATTAAGGGCATCAAGCTTAGATTGTAGGACGGCCGGGGTGTTAAGCATATCCCAGTTTAGGTCACCTAACAGTACGACCTCTGAAGACAGATGGGGGGGGCAATCAATTCACTTTTGGTGTCAAGGGCTGTTACGTGAATTAAGTTATCAATGTTCTTAAACCGAACTTCAATTAAACTACTCAGTCTGCCCCCCCAGAGCGTGTACGATTCTGGTTGAATGAAGCAGACGGAGAACCAGCCTACAATGGTCAGAACCTTTATGAGAGCTCCCAAATTCATACAATGCACACAGCCTTTTATATTAACACACACACACACACACACACACACACACACACACACACACACACACACACACACACACACACACACACACACACACACACACACACACACACACACACAAATAAACTTACATCAGTAGAGAACCACCCCGCTTTAGGCGGCTGTATTTTTCCACAGTACTCAGACCACCTGTCTCCTTATTTTTTGCCAGCCTAGCCGTTTTCGGGCAGTTGTTCCCCTCCCTAACTTAGGGAGGCCCTGTTCCTGTTCCTCTCACAAGGTCGTCTTATCAACTATGCCCTGTTCATTTTGAAATAGTAACAGTGTCTTACTCACACACCGTATTGAAATATAGTTTTTAACCCATTATTATAGCCTTATAATTTTTAATTCATTTCAACAGGTTATATGGTTTCTGAGTGAAATCATTTAGTCAAACCTTTAATCATATAATTTCCATTACAAGGGCACAGCTGGGGGCTGAGGGGGGGGTCTATAACAAGCGGCAATGGTGAGAGACTTGTTTCTGGAAAGGTGGATTTTTAAAAGTAGAAGCTCGAATTGTTTGGGCACAGACCTGGATAGTATGACAGAACTCCGCAGGCTCTCTCTGCAGTAGATTGCAACTCTGCCCCTTTGGCAGTTTTATCTTGTCGGAAAATGTTGTAGTTGGGAATGGAAATTTCCGAATTTTTGGTTGCCTTCCTAAGCCAGGATTCAGACACGGCTAGGACATCAAGGTTGGTGGAGTATGCTAAAGCAGTGAATGAAACAAATTTAGGGAGGAGGCTTCTAATGTTAACATGCATGAAACCAAGGCTATTGCGGTTACAGAAGTCAACAAATGAGAGCGCCTGGGGAATGGGAGTGGTACTGGGGGCTGCAGGGTTAACCTCCACATCCCCAGAGGAACAGAGGAGGAGTAGGATAAGGGAACGGCTAAAGGCTGTAAGAACTGGTCGTCTATTGCGTTCGGAACAGAGAGTAAAAGGAGCAGATTTCTGGGTGTGGAAGAATAGGTTCAAGGCATAATGTAAAGACAAGGGTATGGTAGGATGTGAGTACAGTGGCAGTAAACCTAGGCATTGAGTGATGATGAGACAGGTTTTGTCTCTAGAGGCACCAGTTAAGCCAGGTGAGGTCACCGCATGTGTGGGGGGGTGGAACAAAAGGGCTATCTAAGGCATATTGGGCAGGGCTGGGGGCTCTACAGTGAAATAAGACAATCACTGACCAAAACAGCAATAGACAAGGCATATTGACATTAGGGAGAGGCATGTGTAGCCGAGTGATCATAGGGTCCAAAGAGTAGCAATAGATGAGTCAGGGAGCCGATTCAGTAGTCGCTACTACGCTAGGCGAGCTGGAGGCACGGCGATTCAGACAGTTAGCGGGCCGGGGCTAGCAGATCGGCCTCCGGCGACGTTGCAACAGAAGAGCCTGTTGAAACCACCTCGGACGATTAGGTCGGCAGACCAGTTGTGATGGATCAGCAGGGCTCCATGTCGGCAGTAAAGGGTCCAGGCCAATTGGCAAAAGAGGTATTGTAGCCCAGGAATTGGCTAGTGGACCTCTTTGGCTAGCCGGGAGATAGCCTTGAGCTAGCTCGAGCTAGGCCCATCTGGTGCTTACTTCGGGACAGAGACGTTAGCCAGGAGTAGACACTCAGATTGCAGCTAGCAAGCTGCGATGATCTGGTGTAAAGGTTCAGAGCTTGCGGTAGGAATCCGGAGATGTGTTAGAGAAAAAGCAGTCCGATATGCTCTGGGTTGATATCGCGCTCTGCAGACTGGCAGGTATTGACCATGCTGAGGCTGACTAGTATCCGAGTTAACGGTGAAGACCGCGAGCACTGGCTAACTGACCACTAGCTAGTAGCTAGTTAGGTGGGTAGCTGGGTAGCTTCTGATGCGGGTTCTGGTTCTAAAGTATAAAAAATAGCAGATCCGTACCACATTGGATGAGGGGGGTTGCAGGAGAGTATATTCAGTCCGTAGATGGCAAGTGAGATTAAAATATATATATCCGAGAAAAAACGAGGGAAAAAAACAATATATACACGGGACAGGACGGGACAAGACAAAACACACCTCCAACTGCTACGCCACCAATTAAGGTTAAGTGCTTTGCTCAAGGGCACATCGAAAGATTTTTCAACTTGTCGGCTCTGCGATTTTAACTAGCAACCTTTTGGTTACTGGCCCAATGCTCTAACCGCTAGGCTATATGCCACTCAAAAATAATCTTTGGTATTTTTTTCATTAGTCAAGTTATAGTATTTAAAAAAATCTAATTGTCACTTGCCACATCATCCTGATGATGTGTTTTGCATTATAGGTCATTATCAATAAAATGTCACAATAAGGTCTATTTGCCTTCTGGGGGGCAAGGAGACACCAGCTCAGCTAAAATCATTGACAACTGCATGCCATTTTCAAGGGATTGTTAAATACATGTTAACTAATAAATGTTAACTATATAGGACAGACACTTCAAAACAGACATTTGGATTTAATCCCAATAAGCATGATTAATAAGATGCTTCCTGAACTGACCACGGATACTGTATATCCTGTTGATGCTCTTGTTGAGAAAACTGGTCCAACATGACAGTTAGTCTGTTATACAGCTCTAGTCTTTGCCTGAAAGTCACCTTTCATGTCACTGCTCCATGGAAAGCTGCCCAATGAAGAGCTGCCAGGTATTAAGCATTTTTAATCTCCCTTAATCTCCCCCGAGTTTCAGCCAACCTTCCACTTTCCAGGAGTTAAAACTTCATCATTTGTGATTCACATTTATGATACTTATCTCCCCTTCTTCCTTCACTAAAGTGACATGAAGTGACCTATCTATCCTTCATTAATGCAGCCTCTGCAGCACATAAAAGCAGTGTGAGGGATAGCTGCCACCTACAAGTCAATTCGTTGCAGCATATTTCACAACATACAGTGAGGGAAAAAAGTATTTGATCCCCTGCTGATTTTGTACGTTTGCCCACTGACAAAGAAAGGATCAGTCTATAATTTTAATGGTACGTTTATTTGAACAGTGAGAGACAGAATAACAACAAGAAAAACACATTTCAAAAATGTTATAAATTGATTTGCATTTTAATGAGGGAAATAAGTACTCTCAATCAGAAAGATTTCTGGCTCCCAGGTGTCTTTTGTACAGGTAACAAGCTGAGATTAGGAGAACACTCTTAAAGGGAGTGCTCCTAATCTCAGTTTGTTACCTGTATAAAAGACACCAGTCCACAGAAGCAATCAATCAATCAGATTCCAAACTCTCCACCATGGCCAAGACCAAAGAGCTCTCCAAGGATGTCAGGGACAAGATTGTAGACCTACACGAGACTGGAATGGGCTACAAGACCATCGCCAAGCAGTTTGGTGAGAAGGTGACAACAGTTGGTGCGATTATTCACAAATGGAAGAAACACAAAATAACTGTCAATCTCCCTCGGCCTGGGGCTTCATGCAAGATCTCACCTCGTTGGAGTTGCAATGATCATATGAACGGTGAGGAATCAGCCCAGAACTACACGGGAGGATCTTGTCAATGATCTCAAGGCAGCTGGGACCATAGTCACCAAGAAAACAATTGGTAACACTACGCCGTGAAGGACTGAAATCCTGCAGCGCCCGCAGGGTCCCCCTGCTCAAGAAAGCACATATACATGCCCGTCTGAAGTTTGCCAATGAACATCTGAATGATTTAGAGGACAACTGGTGAAAGTGTTGTGGTCAGATGAGACCAAAATGGAGCTCTTTGGCATCAACTCAACTCGCCGTGTTTGGAGGAGGAGGAATGCTGCCTATGACCCCAAGAACACCATCCCCGCCGTCAAACATGGAGGTGGAAACATTATGCTTTGGGGGTGTTTTTCTGATAAGGGGACAGGACAACTTCACCGCATCAAAGGGATGATGGATGGGGCCATGTACCGTCAAATCTTGGGTGAGAACCTCCTTCCCTCAGCCAGGGCATTGAAAATGGGTCGTGGATGGGTATTCCAGCATGACAATGACCCAAAACACACGGCCAAGACAACAAAGGAGTGGCTCAAGAAGAAGCACATTAAGGTCCTGGAGTGGCCTAGCCAGTCTCCAGACCTTAATCCCATAGAAAATCTGTGGAGGGAGCTGAAGGTTTGAGTTGCCAAACGTCAGCCTCGAAACCTTAATGACTTGGAGAAGATCTGCAAAGAGGAGTGGGACAAAATCCCTCTTGAGATGTGTGCGAACCTGGTGGCCAACTACAAGAAACGTCTGACCTCTGTGATTGCCAACAAGGGTTTTACCACCAAGTACTAAGTCATGTTTTGCAGAGGGGTCAAATACTTATTTCCCTCATTAAAATGCAAATCATTTTATAACATTTTTTGACATGCGTTTTTCTGGATTTTTTTGTTGTTATTTTGTCTCTCACTGTTCAAATAAACCTACCATTACAATTATAGACTGATCATTTCTTTGTCAGTGGGCAAACGTACAAAATCAGCAGGGGATCAAATACTTTTTTCCCCTCACTGTATTTCATTTTGCAGCAGGATACTTGTACTATTACTGAAATAAAAACTGTCAGAATGAATACAACCAGTTTTCCCTATAGGTATTGTGCAATCTCAATCTCAGCTCATGCATTTCAAAGAATCTTATTTGAGAGGATGACTATTGAAAAACATTGTATTAGTCAAGAGTGGGCCTCTGTCTTGTCATGCCAGATATCCTCCCCTCGTCACTTGGCTGGTTCACCGGGAAAATATATATTTTAAAGAGCTGAGTCATACCCACAAACTTTTTCTGAGCGCTGTAGACTTGAATTGACTACTTTTATGGCTTATTGTAACTTGCCAAACAGAATAAAATAAGGATGGCAAATCAAATTGTATTAGTCACATGCGCCGAATACAATAGTGAACAATGAAATGCTTACTTAATTAACCAACAATGAAGTTTCAAAAAAATATGGATAAGAATAAGAGATAAAAGTAACAAGTAATTAAAGAGCAGCAGTAAAATAACAATAGTGAGACTATATACAGGGGGGTACCGATACAGAGTCAATGTGCGGCGGCACCGGTTAGTTGAGGTAGTATGTACATGTAGGTAGAGTTATTAAAGTGACCATGCATTGATGACAACAGAGAGTAGCAGTGGTGTAAAGAGGGGATGGGGGGGGCACTGCAAATAGTCAGGGTAGCCATTTGACTAGATGTTCAGGAGTCTTATGGCTTGGGGGTAGAAGCTGTTTAGAAGCCTCTTGGACCTAGACTTGGCACTCCGGTACCACTTGCTGTGCGGTAGCAGAGAGAACAATCTATGACTAGGGTGGCTGTAGTCTTTGACAATTTTTAGGGCCTTCCTCTAGAGGTCCTGGATGGCAGGAAGCTTGGCCCCAGTGATGTACTGGGCCGTTCGCACTACCCTCTGTAGTTCCTTGCTGTCGGAGGCCAAGCAGTTGCCATACCAGGCAGTGATGCAACCAGTCATGATGCTCTCAATGGTGCAGCTGTAGAACCTTTTGAGGATCTGAGGACCCATGCCAAATCTTTTCAGTCTCCTGAGGGGGAATAGGTTTTGTCATGCCCTCTTCACAACTGTCTTGGACCATGTTAGTTTGTTGGTGATGTGGACACCAAGGAACAAAGCTCTCAACCTGCTCCACTGCAGCCCCGTCGATGAGAATGGGGGCGTGCTCGGTCCTCTTTTTTCTGTAGTCCACAATCATCTCCTTGATGATTTCTACGTTAAATGCTGCAAGTTACACATACTTTTCTCTCTCTCTCTCTCTCTCTCACACTTTCTCTTTCTCTCCATCTCCCTCTGCCATGCCCAAGTTTATAAGCTGAATGTGTCTCACTGGAGAAAGCATCAGAGTGAGTAAAACAGCACCCCTCTGTCTCAGTATGTGTAGCCCATCTATCTGATGCTGTCTGGTCAAAAATAGTATGACATTGTTGCCACCAGTAGCATTGAATTCAATAGCAAATAAAATAAAACTGTTTTTGTCACATGCGCCAAATACAACAGGTGTAACATGTAGACTTTACTGTAAAATACTTACTTCTGAGCCCTTTCTCAACAATGCATTGTTAGAAAGTATGAAAAATTGCATTTTTTTTAAAGGAAACAGTAACGCAATAAAATAACAATAACAAGATAATAATAATAATAATAATGGCTGTAATGGAGCGAATGGAAGGACATCAAACATTTGATACCATTCCACTAATTCCGCTCGAGCCATTACCACCAGCCCATCCTCCTCAATGAAGGTGCCACCAACCTCCTGTGATGTAGATAGGGGTAAAAGCAAGGCAAGCATTTGGCCTCCCTTGATATTTCAAAAAATTAAAGAATAACCAATCTTAATAAGCTAAACTGAGTGAGCTCAGAAAGGAAGAGAGAAGAGAGGCCGCAACTCGGCAGAAAATCTGTCTCCCTCCAGCAGGTGGCGTGTTTTTCATTGTTTCACCCACCAAGCAAGGAGTTTTTGTATGGAGGTCAATAAGACAGTGTCGAATTTGGTCAATAATTTTTTTTAAGGCTTATTTGCCCTGTGGGGTTTATTTGTAATGCTTAAGTTGTTACGAGTGTACTGATATAAGTAGGACACGTGAAATGGCATCCTGACAACTTTGAGGCTAGTGAGGCTAGTAGCATACCATCTCTCTCCATTTAATACAGGCGGTTGACATCAACAACCATCATCAAATATGAAAAAATAATACAATAATGAGATGTGAACCGCTTTGTGAACAACGACTCCCAATTGTTAGGGCAGAGAGCCATGTATCGCCTATCCATAATCTTTGGTGAGCTGAACTGTGAATGGTCCTCACGCACCAAAACAAAAATGTCATGGGAAGCCAGTTTGGATTTGGCTTCACACCAATCACATCAAACGCAAAATGTCATTGACAGAAAAAAACGTGAATTGTTGCGTCTCGTTGTGTTGTTGTCCTCTGTTGGCTAGCTAGCGAAAATCATCCCTTTCCTAAATTAGCCATGGATGGAGATATGGATCTGGACTTGGTGTACCGGCCAATGATTATAACAACGATTTTGATCCAACCATAAGAGAGAGAGAGTATGGAAGTTCAATATGTAGCTAGATGTAGTAAAATAACAATAACTAACTAGCTAGCTGGCTCAAAGTTGCCCATGAAAGTCTACAATAACAAAAACACAAAGCTTGTAGGCTACTGTATGACATAGAGTCATAGACCGTTTTGGCAACATGAAAGAGAGGAGGATGGTATTGGCATTTCTCTTTAAGTAGGGTGAGTCAACATGTTTTTTCTACTTTGAGTCATGGCTGAACAAGGACATGGATAATATACATCTATCTGGTTCTTCTATTCATCGGCTATTCATCGGCAGGACAGAACAGAGAACAGTGGGAGGGGTGTGTCTCTCTTTTGTACCAACAGCTGGTGCGCAATCTCTAATATTAAGGAAGTCTCAGGGTTCTGCTCGCCTGAGTTAGAATACCTCATGATAAGCTGTTGACCATAGTATTTACCAAGAGAGTTTTCATTTGTATTTTTCGTAACTGTCTATTTAAAAAAAGATGCTGGCACTAAGACAGCACTCAACGAGCCGTATAGTTCCATACGCAAACAAGAAAATGCTCATCCAAGAGGTGGCGGTCTTGGACGCCAGTGATTTTAATGCAGGAAAACTGACATTTATTTGACCTAATTTCTACCAGCATGTCACCTGAGCAACTAGAGGGGAAAAAAACTCTAGATCACCTTTACTCCACACGAGAGACCCATACAAAAGTTCTCCCTTACCCTCCATTTGGCAAATCTGACCATAACTCTATCCATAACTTAACCTGTTTAGGATAGGGGGCAGTATTTTCACGGCCGGATAAAAAACGTACCCGATTTAATCTGGTTATTACTCCTGCCCAGAAACTAGAATATGCATATAATTGTTTGAATTGGATAGAAAACACCCTAAAGTTTCTAAAACTGTTTGAATGGTGTCTGAGTATAACAGAACTCATATGGCAGGCCAAAACCTGAGAAGATTCCATACAGGAAGTGCCCTGTCTGACCATTTCTTGTCCTTCTATAGCCTCTTTATCGAAAATAGAGGATCTCTGCTGTAACGGGACATTTTCTAAGGCTCCCACAGGCTCTTAGAAGGCGCCAGAACGGGGAATGATGACTCTGCAGTCCCTGGGCGAAAAACAGTAGGGGTTTTGGAAAGTGGTCATTCTGAGAACAATGACACGGGTGCGCGCGTGCATGTGAAGACTCCATTTTCTATTTTCAGTGTTTGAACGAAAACAAGGTCTCCCGGTCTGAATATTATCGCTATTTTACGAGAAAAATCGCATAAAAATTGATTTTAAACAGCGTTTGACATGCTTCGAAGTACGGTAATGGAATATTTAGAATTTTTTTGTCACGATACACGCCGGCGCGTCACCCTTCGGATAGTGTCTTGAACGCAAGAACAAAACGCAGCTATTTGGATATAACTATGGATTATTTGGAACAAAAACAACATTGGGTGTTGAAGTAGAAGTCCTGGGAGTGCATTCTGACGAAGAACAGCAAAGGTAATCCAATTTTTCTTATAGTAAATCTGAGTTTGGTGAGTGCCAAACTTGGTGGGTGTCAAAATAGCTAGCCATGATGGCTGGGCTATCTACTCAGAATATTGCAAAATGTGCTTTCACCGAAAAGCTATTTTAAAATCGGACCCCGCGATTGTATAAAGGAGTTCTGTATCTATAATTCTTAAAATAATTGTTATGTTTTTTGTGAACGTTTATCGTGAGTAATTTAGTAAATTCACCGGAAGTTTTCGGTGGGAATGCTAGTTCGGAACGTCATATGCTAATGTCAAAAGCCGTTTTTTGACATAAATATGAACTTGATTGAACAAAACATGCATGTATTGTATAACATAATGTCCTAGGAGTGTCATCTGATGAAGATCATCAAAGGTTAGTGCTGCATTTAGCTGTGGTTTTGGTTTTTGTGACATTATATGCTAGCTTGAAAAATGGGTGTGTGATTATTTCTGGCTGGGTACTCTCCTGACATAATCTAATGTTTTGCTTTCGTTGTAAAGCCTTTTTGAAATCGGACAATGTGGTTAGATAAAGGAGAGTCTTGTCTTTAAAATGGTGTAAAATAATCATGTATTTGAAAAATTGAAGTTTTGGGATTTCTGAGGTGTTTGTAATTCGCGCCACGCTCTATCATTGGATATTGGCGAGGCGTTCCGCTAGCGGCACATCTAGATGTAAGAGGTTAATCCGATGGCATTGAGGAGTACCACATCAGTCACAGGCTTCATTAATAAGTGCATCGACGATGTCATCCCCACAGTGATTGTACGTGCATCTCCCAACCAGAAGCCATAGATTACAGGCAACATCCACACTGAGCTAAAGGCTAGAGCTGCCGCTTTCAAGGAGCGGGACACAAATCTGGAAATTTATAAGAAATCCTGCTTCGCCCTCCGACGAACCATCAAACAATCAAAGTGTCAATACAGGACTAAAATCGAATTCTACTACACTGGCTCTGATGCTCATCAGATGTGGCAGGGCTTGCAAACTCTCACAGATTACAAAGGGAAACCTGCCCAGACGAGCTAAATATCCTCTATGCTTGCCTCGAGGCAAGGAACACTGAACCATGCATGAGAGCACCAGCTGTTCCGGGCGACTGTATGATTACGCTCTCCGTAACTGATGTGAGTAAGACCCTTAAACAGGTTAACATTCACAA
This sequence comes from Salmo trutta, assembly GCF_901001165.1. NCBI lineage: Eukaryota > Metazoa > Chordata > Actinopteri > Salmoniformes > Salmonidae > Salmo > Salmo trutta. The sequence goes on along the minus strand of NC_042983.1, from coordinate 20,720,620 downwards.
GGCCGCATGGTCAGATGGATTACCAGGACGCGTACTCAGATTATGTGCTGACCAGCTAGTGATTGTCTTCCCTGGCATTTTCAAGCTCTAACCGACCCAGTCTGCAATACCTACGTTTCAAGCAGACCACAATAGTCCCTGTGCCCAAGAATGCCAAGGTAACCTGTCTTAATGACTACCGCCACGTAGCACTCACATCTGTACTCATGAAATGCTTTCATGGCTCACATCAATACCATTAACCCAGAAACCCTGGACCCACTACAATTTGCATCCCATCCCAACAGATCTACAGATGACGCAATCTCTATTGCACTCCACACTTCCATTTCCCACCTGGACACAAGAAACACCAATATGAGAATGCTGTTCATTGACTACAGCTCAGCATTCACCACCATAGAACCCTTCAAGTGCACCACCAAGCTAAGAAACCTGGGACTGAACACCCCCAGGTGGTGTGGATAGGCAACAATACATCCGCCACGCTGAACCTCAACACGGGGATCCCTCAGGAGTGCAGGCTCAGTCCCTTCCTGTACTCCCTGTTCAACCAAGACTGCGTGGCCGCTCACGACTCCTACACCATCATTAAGTTTACAGACGACACGGTGGTGGTAGGCCTGATAAACAACAACAATGAGACAGCCTATAGGGAGGAGGTCAGAGACTTGGTAGGGTGGTGCCAGGACAACAACCTCTCCCTCAACATGGGCAAGACAATAGGAGCTTATCGTGAACTACAGGAAACAGAGGGCCAAACAAGCTCCCATTAACACCGACAGGGCTGTAGTTGAGTGGGTCGTGATCTTCAAGTTCCTCAGTGCCCACATCACTAAGGACCTATCAACAAACACAATTGTGACAAGGGCACGACAACACCTCTTCCCCTTCTGGAGGCTGAAAACATTTGGCATGGGCCCTCAGATCCTCAAAACGTTCTACAGCTGCACCATTCAGAGCATCTTGACTGGCTGCATCACCGCTTGGTATGGCAACTGCTCTGCATCCGACCACAAGGCACTACATAGGGTAGTGCGTACAGCCCAGTAGATCACTGGGGCCGAACACCTTGCCATCCAGGACCTCTATACCAGTCGGCGTCAGAGGAAGGCCCAAATAATTCTCAAAGTCTCCAGCCACGGAAGTCATGGACTGTTCTCTCTGCTACCGCACTACAAGTGGTAATGGAGTGCCAAGTCTCAGACCAGAAAGCTCCTGAACAGCTTCTACCCCCAAGCCATAAGGCTGCTGAACTGTTAATCAAATAGCTGCCTGGACTATTTACATTGACCCCCTTTATTTTTTATTTCATTATCATATTTTTTTTCACTGACTCTCTTGCAATTGCTCTATGCACACTCACTTGACTCTACCCACACACTCACACATACTACACTAGCTCACACACACAAAACACACACACACACGCATGCATATTGACACCACACACACACTCACACATAGACACACTTTCACACTCTTCAGATGCTGCTGCTGTTTACAATATATCCTGATTGCCTAGTCACTATGATCCTACCTACATGTACATACTGTATTACCTCAACTACCTCATTCCCCTGCACATTGGCTTGGTACTGACTCCTTGTATATAGCCTCGTTATTGTTTTTATTGTGTTGCTATTTCCAAATATTTGTCTTACTTTTAACTCTGCATAGTTGGGAAAGGGCTCGTAAGTAAATATTTCACTGTAAAGTCTATACCTGTTGTATTCGGCACATAAGACCAATGAAATTTGATTTGATTCGAATTATCACAACACAGGTTGTAAAATGGCTTTTTTTCCTGGCTTGGTTTCCCATTGATTTTACTCACGCACCGCTTCTGATCCATTCCATATAATATTTATTCCTTTTTGGCTGAATGTAGTAGGTCTGCAATTATGTAAATTAAGCTAAGAAAGCCATAGAGAAAAAATGAATTAATGGAACAAGTAAAACAAGGCTTGGTTTCAGTCACACAGCAGCCTGTGTCTTGCACTACAATGCTGATCCTGCCTTACTCTGTCTTTCTCTCCCTTCTCTGCTCCTATGGTTTGGAATAGATTTATTCTGTACAGGCTGCCTCTGTCATTTAGTATTGTGGAGTAACTACAATGATATTGATCCATACTCAGTTTTCTCCTATCACAGACATTAAACTCTGTAACTTTTTTTAAATCACCATTGGCCTCATGGTGAAATCCCTGAGTGGTTTGCTTCCTCTCCGGAAACTCAGTTCAGAAAGACGCCTGAATCTTTGTAGTGACTAGGTGTATTCATATTAATAAGTCACATTTATTTGTAAAGCCCTTTTTACATCAACAGATGTCACAAAGTGCTTATACAGACCCCAGCCTAATATCCCAAAGAGCATGCAATGCAGATGTAGAAGCATGGTGGCTAGGAAAAACTCCCTAGAAAGGCAAGAACCTAGGAAGAAACCTAGAGAGGAACCAAGCTCTGAGGGGTGGCCAGTCCTCTTCTGGCTGTCCTCGGTGGAGAGTACATGGCCATTAAGGCAAGATCATTCTTCAAGATGTTCAATCATTCATAGATGACCATCAGGGTCTATTTAATAATCACAGTGGTTGTAGAGAGGGTGCAACAGGTCAGCACCTCAGGAGTAAATGTCAGTTGGTTTTTCATAGCAGAGCATTCAGAGGTCGAGACAGCAGGTTCAGTAGAGAGAGAGAGAGAGAGAGAGAGAGAGAGATAGAGAGAGAAACAGTAGGTGAACAGCTCAGGGTTACATAGCCGCAGGCAGAACCGCAGAAACTGGATCAGCAGCACTATCAGGTGGACTGGGGACGGGGACAGCCAAGAGTCGTCAGGCCAGGTAGTCCTGAGGCATGGTCCTAGGGCTCAGGTCCTCCGGGAGGGGAAAGAGAGAGCAAGAGATATGGGAGAATTAGAGGGAGCATACTTAAGATCACACAGGACACCAGATAAGACAGGATATTTACATCAGATAGGACAGACTGACCCTGGTTCCCTGGCACATAGACTATTATTGCAGCATAGATACTGGAGACTGAGACAGGGAGGGCCCCGTCCGACGATACCCCCGGACAGGGCCAATCAGGCAGGATATAACCCCACCCACTTTGCCAAAGCACAGCTCCCTCACCACCAACAGATCACATCCACAATGAAATGAATAACTTCACCATGCTCAAAGGGATATTCAATGTCTGCTTTTTTTACCCATCTACCCATAGGTGCAGTTCTTTACAAAGCATTGGAAAACCTCCCTGGTCTCTGTGGTTGAATCTATGCTGGAAATTCACTGCTCGACTGAGGGTCCTTACAGAATATTGTTTGTGTGGGGTACAGAGCTGGGGTAGTCATTCAAAAATCATAATAACCACTGTTATTGCACAAAGAGTCCATGCAACTTATTATGTGACTTGTTTTGCAAATACTTGTGAATTTATTTAGGCTTGCCATGACAAAGGGGTTGAATACTTATTGACTCTAGACATTTCAGCTTTTCATTTTTTATTAATTTGTAAAAATGACTAAAACATTGTTCCACTTTGACATTATGGGGTATTGTATGTAGGTCAAAATCAGGCTATAACACAATAAAATGTGAAAAAAGCAACTGTAACTGGGAAGATGTTCTCTGGCTCTTAAATACGCAGAGCTATTCAAAGTCTTGTTGGACATAATTGTGATGGATGTGCAAGTGGGGTGGGCCTGGGTGGCAGTGGAGGTGATTGTGTGTGTTTGTGCGTGTGTGTGTGGGATGTAGGGGTGCCCACAGAGACCCTCAGCCAGCAAGTTATTACTCTGAGCTGACAGACATCTAGATTGTCAGAGTGCTCTCTAGAGCTGACAACCAGGCTAGGACCTGTACAGACAGAAAATAAAGAAATCCTCCTCTTGCTAGACACATTCTGAAAGCCTCTGTATGGAGGCAAGAGATACAATAAATAGTGTCTAATATCAGCATGCCATAGCTGAAAAGTGGAAGGCTTTCCACCAACATTAATTATATTTGCCATATCAACTACCACAGTTCACCACAACCAACACAAGGACAAGCAAACAAAGTCAGGTCAATAACCACCAATGAAAATACTTATTTTGCCAGGAACTCATTTTAGGACTACTGTTAAAAGGTCAGCCCTTTGTCAGTAGTTTCTGCAACCCTGAAATAAATTCAGCAAAAAAAGAAATGTCCCTTTTTCAGGACCCTGTTTTTCAAAGATAATTCGTAAAAATGCAAATAACTTCACAGATCTTCATTGTAAAGGGTTTTAACACTGTTTCCCATACTTGTTCAATGAACCATAAACTATAAATGAACATGCACCTGTGGAACGGTCGTTAAGACACTAAAAGCTTACAGACGGTTGGCAATTAAGGTCACAGTTATGAAAACTTAGGACACTAAAGAGGCCTTTCTACTGACTCTGAAAAACACCAAAAGAAAGATGCTCAGGGTCCCTGCTCATCTGCGTGAACGTGCCTTAGGCATGCTGCAAGGAGGCATGAGGACTGCAGATGTGGCCAGGGCAATAAATTCCAATGTCCGTACTGTGAGACGCCTAAGACAGCGCTACAGGGAAACAGGACGGACAACTGATTGTCCTCGCAGTGTCAGACCACGTGTAACAACACCTGCACAGGATTGGTACATCCGAACATCACACCTGCGGGACAGGTACAGGATGGCAACAACAACTGCCTGAGTTACACCAGGAATGCACAATCCCTCCATCAGTGCTCAGACTGTCTGCAATAGGCTGAGAGAGGCTGGACTGAGGGCTTGTAGGCCTATTGAAAGGCAGGTCCTCACCAGACATAAATGGCAACGACGTCGCCTATGGGCACAACCCCACCGTCGCTGGACCAGACAGGACTGGCAAAAAGTGCACTGACGAGTCGCGGTTTTGTCTCACCAGGGGTGATGGTCAGATTCGCGTTTATCGTCGAAGGAATGAGCGTTACACCGAGGCCTGTACTCTGGAGTGGGATCGATTTGGAGGTGGAGGGTCCGTCATGGTCTGGGGTGGTGTGTCACAGCATCAACAGACTGAGCTTGTTGTCATTGCAGGCAATCTCAACGCTGTGCGTTAAAAGGGAAGACATCCTCCTCCCTCATGTGGTAGCCTTCCTGCAGGCTCATCCTGACATGACCCTCCAGCATGACAATGCCACCAGCCATACTGCTCTATTTGTGCGTGATTTCCTGCAAGACAGGAATGTCAGTGTTCTGCCATGGCCAGCAAAGAGCCCGGATCTCAATCCCATTGAGCACGTCTGGGACCTGTTGGATCGGAGGGTGAGGGCTAGGGCCATTTCCCCCAGAAATGTCCGGGAACTTGCAGGTGCCTTGGTGGAAGAGTGGGGTAACATCTCAAAGCAAGAACTGGCAAATATGCTGCAGTCCATGAGGAGGAGATGCACTGCAGTACTTAATGCAGCTGGCTGCCACACCAGATACTGACTTTTACTTTTGATTTTGACCCCCCTTTGTTCAGGGACACATTATTCCATTTCTGTTAGTCACATGTCTGTGGAACTTGTTCAGTTTATGTCTTAGTTGTTGAATCTTGTTATGTTAGGTTTGCTGAAAATAAACGCAGTTGACAGTGAGAGGACGTACATTTTTTTGCTGAGTTTATATATTTTATGAGATTCTTCAAAGTAGCCACCCTTTGCCTTGATGACAGCTTTGCACGCTTTGGCATTCTCTCAACCAGCTTCATGAGGTAGTCACCTGGAATGCATTTCAATTAACAGGTGTGCCTTGTCAAAAGTTCATTTGTGGAATGTATTTCCTTCTTAATGCGTTTGAGCCAATCAGTTGTGTTGTGACAAGGTAGGGGTGGTATACAGAGTCCTATTTGGTAAAAGACCAAGGCCATATCATGGCAAGAACAGCTCAAATAAGCAAAGTGAAACGACAGTCCATCATTACTTTAAGACGTGAAGGTCCGTTAATGTGGAAAATGTCGAGAACTTTTAAAGTTTCTTCAAGTGTCGTCTCCAAAACCATCAAGCGCTATGATGAAACTGGCTCTCATGAGTACCACCACAGGAAAGGAAGACCCAGAGTTACCTCTGATGAGGAGAAGTTCATTAGAGTTACCAGCATCAGAAATTGCAGCCCAAATAAATGCTTCATAAGGTTCAAGTAACAGACACATCTCAATATCAACAGTTCAGAGGAGTCGTGGTTGAATTGCAGCAAAGAAACCACTACTAAAGGATACCAATAATAAGAAGAGACTTTCTTGGGCCAAGAAACACAAGTAATTGACATTAGACCGGTGGAAATCTGTCCTTTGGTCTGATGAGTCCAAATATTCGATTTTTTGTCCCAACTGCCGTGTCTTTATGAGACGCAGAGTAGGTGAATTAATGATCTCCGAAGGTGCGCTTCCCACCGTGAAGCATGGAGGAGGAGGTGTGGGTGTGGGGGTGCTTTGCTGGTGACAATGTCTGATTTATTTAGAATTCAAGGCACACTTAACCAGCATGGCTACCACAGTATTCTGCAGCGATACGCCATCCTGTCTGTTTTGCACTTAGTGTGACTATCATTTGTTTTTCAACAGGACAATAACCCAACACAACTCCAGGCTGTGTAAGGGCTATTTGACCAAGAAGGAGAGTGATGGCATGCTGCATCAGACGATCTGGCTTCCACAATTACCCAACCTCAACCCAGTTGAGATGGTTTGGGATGATTTAGACTGCAGAGTGAAGGAAAAGCAACTAACAAGTGCTCAGCAGATGTGGGAACTCTATTGAGACTGTTGAAAAAGCATTCCAGGTGAAGCTGGTTGAGAGAATGCCAATAGTGTGCAACGCTGTCATCAAGGCAAAGGGTGGCTACTTTGAAGAATCTAAAATATTACATATATTTCCCTGTTCCTGATGGTTCCGTTTTACCACTGTTGTTTTCACTAAATATTCTACTTCTTGGTGATGTCATTCGGAAACACAATGTCAACTTTCACTGCTATGCAGATTACACACAGCTGTACATTTAGATTAAACATGGTGAAGCCCCAAAATTGCCTACCTTGGTAGCCTGTGTTTCAGACATAAGGAAGTAGAACTCGGATAAAACAGAGATGCTAGTTTTAGGTCCCAAGAAACTAAGAGCTCTGCTTTTGGATCTGACAATTAATCTTGATGGTTGTACAGTACAGTCGTCTCAAATAAAACTGTGAAGGACGTCTGTGTTACTCTGGAACCCTGATCTCTCTTTGACTAACATTATATTTCAAGGACAGCTATATTTCAAGGAAAGCTTTTTTTCCATCTTCGTAACATTGCAAAACCATAAACTGTTTGTCCAAAAATGATGCAGAAAAGAAAATCCATGCTTTTGTCCCTTCTAGATTAGACTACTGCAATGCTCTGCTATCCGGTTAAAGCACTAAATAATCTTAGAATCTTGACTAGAACCCCAAAATGTGATCATATTACTCCAGTGCTAGCCTCTCTACACTGGCTTCCTGTTAAGGCTAGGGCTGATTTCAAGGTTTTACTGCTGATCTACAAAGCATTACATGGGCTTGCACCTACCTATCTCTCCGATTTGGTCCTCCTGTACATACCTACACATACACTACGGTCACAAGACGCAGGTCTCCTTATTGTCGTTTGAATTTCTAAGCAAACAGCTGGAGGCAGCGCTTTCTACTGTAGAGCTCAATTTTTATGGAATGGTCTGCCTATCCATGTGAGAGGCGCAGACTCTGTCTCGACCTTTAAGTCTTTACTGAACTCATCTAATTCAGTAGGTCCTATGATTGATCTTCACCTACGCCCAGGGATGCGAAGGTGAACGGCAAGTCACTGGAGAGACGAACCGCCATTGCTGTCTCTGCCTGTGCTCTTCCATGCTGTCCTAGTGCTCCTCCAGGGGTGCATCACTTGAGTGGGTTGAGTCACTGACATTAACTTCCTGTCTGGTTTTGCGGTCTCTCGGGCTTGTGCAGTGGAGGAGATCTTCATGGGCTATACTCAGTGTCATGATGTTGCCCTGTTGGTGAGATTTATGACCTCCATAAATACCTTTCCCCCTTTCCTCTCTCTACTCTACAGATGTGACTCTTGGAAAGCCCTTTGTTAACATAGAGAGAGTCTGTTAACATCAAAAGGGTGGTGAACAGAACCATATTTTGGTAATCCAACCAGTTGAAATTATGCGTTGGTACTTAAAGAATATGATGTCAGATCAGTTGTCATCTGAGACATTATTACTGATGATAGGATGACATAAACAGTATCTTGGAAAGTCTAAACATTCTAGTTATCAGATTCACATGGAATTGTTGTGCAATTTAAATGTTTAAATATGAAACTATTTGTGAAAAGATTAAATGTAATTTTAGCTTCTAAATGAGAGAATTGTTTCCATAAGGTAAATTCTGGTCACTCCGTGGCCCCGCCCAAGTGAACAGACCTTGGTTGTAAACTATGAAACACGCCCATCTCTCCCCACTACATAAGCCCCTGTTAACGAAATTAACATTGGTGTTCCCAAGGATGTGAGGACGACTGTCCATATGTAAAAAGGGCTAATATCAAACTACAGGACTAAGCCAACTTCAGCGTGAGCTTAAAGTATGGCAACTTGGTATGAACTTTGAACTCTTATTCACTAAAGAAGGGATACCTCCTAGCCGTTGAGTGAGCAACAGCAGCTGTAAACGTGGGCTAGGAAAGGACGGACAAAGTATCTCTTCTACCAAACACACGATGCTACTACAACGCATTCGTTCTACCAGACATTCTTCTGAGGACAAGAAGATCTCTGTTGGGCAAAACGGCCTTCCATCTACGACCAACCTATTGAAGCACCGCTCAGAGTAAATATTTCTTGCATTTTCCTTTTCCAAATGGGCGGTTATTTAGAATTCATAAGATTCTGTATTTATGATAGCATAGCTTTACAAGGTCTGATCAGAGACCAAATTCCTTTGTTCCTCAGTCTTCCCACGCTTTCATTCAAAACCCAACCCCCTTTCTTTGTGTAACCAGCCGCCATATCTGTTCCGTCCGCTAGGGAAGTTTTCTTTTATGACATAGTGAGTAATCAATGTATGACCCATCTTTTGTATGTGTAATTCTGTGTGATTGTTTAGGTATTTAGTAAATAAATAATTAAACCAAATTTTGTATTGCTGATTCAACTTGTTAGCCAGGGTTCGTGATAACCAATAATTCTACGACTTCAGATGAGACTGAATAAGGTGACGATTAAGAATTGACCGCTATTGATGTAAAAGATGACCAGGTCTTTAAGAGTTTATTCGGAAGATAACAGCTCTATAAACATTCTATCGTGGTGCCCCGACATTCTAGTGAATTACATTTACATGATTAGTTCAATCAGGTAATATTAATTACAGAGAAATGATTTTATAGAATAGCATGTCATATCACTTAATCCGGCATAGCAAAGACACGACAACAGCCTTGTCTCAGGATAGTAAATTGGTGGTCTGTTGATATCCCTCTAGTGGTGTGGAGGCTGTGCAGTGGCAAAGTGGGTGGGGTTATATCCTGCCTGGTTGGCCCTGTCCAGGGGTATCGTCGGACGGGTCCACAGTCTAATCCCACAGTCTAATCCCCCTGTCTAATCCTCCAGTATCTGGAATAGGGTCAGTGTGTTATATCTGGTGTAATTCTCCAGTCTTATCTGGTGTCCTGTGTGAATTTAAGTATGCTCCCTCTAATTCTCTCTCTCTCTCCCCCCCTCCCGGAGGAAATGAGCCCTAGGACCATGCCTCAGGACTACCTGGCCTGTTGACTCCTGGCTGTCCCCAGTCCACCTGGTTGTGCTGCTGCTCCAGTTTCAACTGTTCTGCCTACGGGTACGGAACTCAGACCTGTTCACCGGACGTGCTACATTGTCCTGTACCTGCTGTTTTTGACTCTCTCTACCGCACCTGCTGTCTAGACCTCTGAATGCTCAGCTCTGAAAACTGACATTTACTACTGAGGTGCTGACCAGCTGCACCCTGAACAACCACTGTGATTATTATTTGACCTTGCTGGTCATCTATGAATGTTTGAACATCTTGAAGAACAATCTGGCCTTAATGGCCATGTACTCTTATAATCTCCATCCAGCACAGCCACCCCTCAGAGCCTCGTTCCTCTCCATTGGAGTTTTTCCTAGCCACCATGCTTCTACATCTGTATTGCTTGCTGTTTGGGGTTTTAAGCTGGGTTTCTGTTTAGCGCTTTGTGACATCTGCTGATGTAAAAAGGGCTTTATAAATACATTTGATTGATTTACAGCAGTAGATATATATAGGATGATCCTTGAGTAGAACACAGTATATACATACAGTATAAAGTGGGTAAAACAGTATGTAAAGATTATTAAAGTGACCAGTGTTTGATGACTATGCACACAGGGTAGCAGTCTCTAAGGTGCAGGATAGAGTACCAGGTGGTAGCTGGCTAGTAGCAGTGACTAAGTTCAGAACAGGGTACTGGGCGGAGGCCGGCTGGTGGTGACTATTTAACAGTCAAATGGCCTGGAGATAGCTGTTTTTCAGTCTCTCTGTCCCAGCTTTGAGGCACGTGTACTACTGTCTCCACCTTCTAAAAGGGTAAACAGTCCGTGGCTCGGGTGGCTGACGTCCTTGATGATCTTCTTGGCCTTCCTGTGACACTGGGTTCTGTAGATGTCCTGGTGGGCATGCAGTGGGGCATTAATCATATCATCTTTTGCACAATGCTCTTAGCAGAGAGGAGAAGAGGGGTTGTAGTCTATAATCTGTGACCAACATTTGCAATCTATTCCATTCTATAATTAAGATTAACAGTATGTCTGCGAGCTGGCAAAATATGATCGATGGAGATCCTTCTAGTGGTTTCCCTCTATTGTGACTCTGATTAGATCACCCATGATAGATTCTGAGCCACAAAAAAAGAAGGGAAAAAATCCTGGATTTCCGCAAGTCATAAATTGCCCTCTGTCAGGGAAATGTAAATCAATGTAGCGAGCTCAGATTGATGGGGCATTTTCTGGCTGAGCACATTTTTATTTCAGGCTCTGGAAATCACATCCAATGCCACAGTTAAAGAAGCAAGAGACCCAGAAGTACAGCATAAAAAAATGGATGTGTTAAATATATGTTAAAGATACAACCATATAGATCTTATCTTAATGGCTTTCTTTGTGATTCTTGATTTACAGTGCAGTGTGCAAATTCATGGGGTCTATGAATCCACATCCACAGTGATTATGTTCAGTTGATGGAGCCCATGTCCCAAACTACCTGGGGGTGAGATTGTAACATTATCCATTTCCTGCATGAAGTTCATTGTGATGCAAGAGCAGCCCTTGGAAAACAAACTGTGCCTTGGTAGAAAGGCAGAACAGTGATGTGCCTGCTGCAGGGACATGACAGCTACAGTCTCTCCATCCATAAATCCCCTTGACTCCACAGGGCACAGTCACACCTGTGTATTAGCCTGAAAGAGACAGCTGAATGAAATCTGTGCCATCTTGAAAAGATAGTGGGTGAACTGGGACAGGGTGAAGCACTGTAGACATTTATCATCAATAGCCTGTTTGTTATGTTTCCTGTCTTTATGAGTGTGAGGGGTGCTGGGGATGGTGGGCTTATACAATATGTGCTATGGTACATGGAGCCCTTCTATCTGCCACTAGTGACTAGAACCATGGTTTAAACATTCTGCAACTATTAGTATCATATGGGATATTTAAGAGAAAACAATGAAGTTACTGTACTACATTTTACCATTAGAAGCACTTTAGCTTCAAACATTTTTGGGGGGGATATAGAGTAATAAATGTGGAACTGGAAATAAATATGAACTTTTATCGAACAAAACATACATGTATTGTGTAACATAATGTCCTAGGAGTGTCATCTGAGGAAAATCGTCAAAGGTTAGTGCTTCATTTAGCTGTGTTTTGGGTTTTATTGACACATGTCCTTGCTTGGAAAATGGCTGTGTGATTATTTTTGTCTATGTACTCTCCTAACATAATCTAACGTTTTGCTTTCGCTGTAAAGCCTTTTTGAAATCGGACAATGTGGTTACATCAAGGAGAAGTGTATGTTTGAGAAAGTTGAATTGACATTTTGTTGTTTTTGAATTTGCCGCGCTGATATTTCACTGGCTGTGTCCCGCTAGCGTCCCACCTAGCCCATAGAAGTTAAGCACAGCTGATGGTACTAATGACATATTCTCTTTCCCCTACAAGAGAGAGGAGGGAACCAGCAGAGAGGGGAGGAAAAAGAAAGAATAAGAGTGGTTGCTCCACCAAAGGAGAGGACGTATCTTTTGGAAGATGAGGAGAAGGAGAAGAAAAACTATCTCTGGAGAATGGTCACCAAGAGAGGGGAGCTATCCATGAAGAACCATTAAGACGGTGACAAACCCGTGATTTTTGTTATAGTTTAAAGATAATCGTCTTGTGTTCCTGTTTCATCTGAAGAAGAAGATGTGTGTTTTTCCTTGGGAGATTCTCATTGATTGTGTTGGAGTGTTTGTATTGACAGAAATCCCTCAGTAGAGAACTGTGTTCAATCAAGAAAACCTACTCCTGACTCATTTATTCCACCTTTCCGCTTTAGAGTGATACCAAATTACTTGGTCAGCTCACATTTGTGGAGAATGCGGGCATTAGGTGGACGAGTGACACAAGGATACGTGAGTAAATCAAAATTCTACCAGTAGACACAGAGGAACCATTCAAGAACGATGGACAACGCCCTACTACAACAGTTGATCACGGCACAGCAGACAACCATAGAACTCCTGCAACAACAGCTGAGCCTAGATTGAAGCCAAGAGCGGCTGCTCACGCCATTTTTCCTCGTCTCTCCAAGGAGGATGATATCGAGGCCTTCCTCATGACGTTCGAAAGGACGGCCACCTTGGAAGAGTGGCCTCCCACAGAATGGGCGAGCACATTAGCCTCTCTTTTGACCGGGGTGGCCCAGGAAGCCTATTTTGACCTGGACTCCCGCGAAGCTGCGGACTATGGGCGACTAAAAACCGAGATCCTGTCCCGGTACCAGCTGACTGCCCGAGATAGAGCCGTTAAGTTCCATCAATGGACCTATACGGCAGACCAACCCGTCCGTGCCCAGATCTTCGCACTAATACGACTAACGAAACAGTGGCTGGAACCCGGAAAGGAAGTAGGACATGTAGTAGAGACCCTCGTCGTGGACAAGATATTGAGGGAATTACCCAGTGACTTAAAAAGGGTCGTGGGGCAAACCAACCCATTGTCAGCTGACGACATAGCCCAGGCGGTGGAAACATACCGATCTACAGGGGAGTTGTTAAAAGGTGACAAGGAGGAACGGAAGGATTCTGCAAATCCCGTACCCCAACTCAACCCAGTGCGTCCACCACCGAAACGTCCAAACCCCCTCCGGAGGTGGGAGAAGTCATCATCCACACATCAGGGTCGGTGTTATAAATGCCAGTCTTCAGACCATTATGCCCCACAATGTCCCAGAAAGGACGAGTCCATGGTCACGGAGTCATCGCTGCCCATCCCCCCCGCATCCCGGTTCGAGAGGGCAGGATCAACACTGTTGGTTAGCAGAAATAGCCCCAGCCCCAGAGATTCCGGTTCGAATAGAAGTACAAGATGATGTAGCCATTCTCGACTCGGGAAGTATGGTAACGTTAGTAGAGGAGCTGATGGTGTCCTCCGCAACACTGCTACCAGACAAAGTAGCCGTGCCCTGTATCCATGGAGACACCCACTATTACCCCCCCGTGAGTCTGTCTATTCTCACTCCGAAAGGAAGGTGTACAGTCAGGGCAGGGAAAGTACCCCAGCTGAAGGTGCCATTATTGATCGGGAGAGACTGTCCCCTATATGAAGAGCTTTGGCAGATGACGTTATGCACGGGAAGAAGGGGGACAGGAAAGAAAAGAGAAAAAGAATCCAAGCCAGAGGTAGTAGTCCTACAAGGAAACGTAGCCTCGACCTCGTCCTCTGGAGCAGGGAAAGAAATAGCAACCCAACGCCTACGACAGCTATTCCAGGAAACCACCGATGAAGACACCTGCAAAGAGTTATACACCTGCGAAGAGTTATACACACCTGCGAAGAGTTATACACGATACAACCAGGGGTTAAGGGATATATTTGAAGCCCCATCCAAGGAGGGAACATGGAAGGGATTTTCCTCGGTCACCTCTGGTGGGGATGGGGAACAACCTCCACACCCCTCTACCGAGGTCGACCTGCCCCAGGAATTAAAGGGACAGTTCGGCACCTCGCAGCATAGAGACCCAAACCTAATGGATGCCATGAGGAAGGTGAAGGTGATCGACGGGAGGAATGTCGACGGATCAGGTGAGCACCCTCTTCCTTACTATGCAATCAGGCGGGGTCTCTTATATTGGGTCGTGCAACGAAGGGGGGAAAACCAGAAATTACTAATGGTGCCTAGACCATACAGGGATACAGTCCTACAGTTAGCCCATTCCCACGTCCTAGGAGGACACCTGGCATGAGACAAAACTATCGACAGAATCGACAGGATGTGGCCAAGTATTGTAGGACGTGTGATCAATGTCAGCGTACAGCCCCACGACCACACCTACGCAACCCTTTGATTCCTCTCCCCATTATACAGACCCCCTTTGAATGCATAGCTATGGACCTCGTGGGACCCCTCCCAAAATCAGCCAGATGGCACGAGTACATCCTAGTGGTCGTAGATTACGCTACCAAGTTCCCAGAGGCCATACCCCTGCGTAACATGTCATCAAAGGGAATTGCCAAGGAATTGTTCATGATGTTCTCTCGGGTGGGCCTTCCCAAGACGATCCTAACCGATCAGGGAACCCCATTCATGTCCCGGTTGATGAAGGACTTGTGTCGGTTATATCAGGTTCAACAGATGCGTACAAGCATATGCCACCCTCAAACAGACGGGTTGTGCGAACGCTTGAACAAAATTATCAAAAGCATGTTGAGAAGAGTGGTGTCCAGAGACAGGAAAAATTGGGACATGCTTCTCCCACACTTAATGTTTGCCCTGAGAGAAGTACTCCAGGCGCCCACTGGATTCTCCCCATTTGAATTTCTCTATGGCAGGCCCTGTTGAGGGATCCTCGACTTAGCCAAGGAGACCTGGGAGACCCAACCATGCCCCTTTCGGTCCACAATAGAACATGTTACCCTGATGAGAGACCGCCTGTCGGCAGTGGGGCCCATAGTAAAGGAGCATATGGAGAAGGTGCAAAGGACCCAAGGCCGGCCTACGATAAATCCGCGACACCCCATGAGTTCACTGTGGGAGAGAAAGTGATGGTGCTCGTGCCCACGGCTGAATACTGCTTGCTGGCGCAGTGGAGGGGGCCCTACAAGGTAATGAAAAGGGTCTCACCAGTCAATTACCTCATCAAGCAACCTGACAGGAGGAAGAAGGTCCAACTCTATCATATAAACTTGTTGAAGAGGTACCATGGATGAGAGGAGGGGGTGGCTTTGATGGCCCTGGAGGGCAAAGGAAAAGACTAAGCTCTACCACAGGTGCGCCGTGGCCAAACTCTCCTGCCAGAGCAGTCGAGACAGCTAAACAAGCTGATTATGAACTTCGGCCGGGTATTCTCTCCATTCCCAGGACAAATAGAGGTCCTGTTCCACCATATCCACACTGAACCCGGCAAGAAGGTGCATATCCGGCCTTAGAGGATTCCTGAGGCCCGCCGAGTCTTCGCTAAGAACGAGGTAAGGGAGATGCTGAGGATGGGTGTGATCGAGCCATCTACGAGTGAATGGTCCAGCCCCATAGTCCTGGTCCCCAAACCTGATGGTAGTATGAGACTCTGCAATGACTTTAGGAGCGTGAACGCCATCTCTACATTCAACGCATATCCCATGCCCCGCGTGGATGAACTCTTGGAGCGCTTAGGTAAGGCCAAGATCATCACCACCCTGGATTTGACGAAGGGATATTGGCAAGTGCCGGTGGCTCCGGAGGATCGCCCAAAGACTGCCTTCGCCACACCGGAGGGGCTTTTTCAGTATATGAGGATGCCCTTCGGACTGCATGGTGCTGCTGCAACTTTCCAACGCCTCATGGATGCCATTCTACGGCCCCATCAAGAGTACGCAGCGGCGTACATAGACGATGTGGTCATCCACAGCGAGGACTGGGATAGTCACCTCCTGCGACTACGGGCGGTGCTCGTGAGCCTGGAAGCCACAGGGTTGACGGCCAATCCCCAAAAATGCTGCCTGGGGCTGTCCAAAGCGGAATACCTGGGGTACACCATGGGGAATGGGAAAATACGCCCACAGGCAGAGAAGAACAGGGCAATTCGGGACTGGCCTCGACCCAGAACAAGCGTGACATTCGGGCCTTCTTAGGGATAACGGGATATTATCGCCGTTTCATCCCTGGATATTCAACCATTGCCAACCCCCTCACAAGCCTCATCAAGAAAAACTTGCCAAATCGGTTAGAGTGGAAGGACCAGACGGAAGATGCCTTTCAATTGCTAAAAGATGGCCTGTGTTCTGATCCCATCCTACAGGCTCTGGACTTCTCACAAGAGTTCATTGTGCAGGTAGACACCTCGGATACGGGGCTCGGGTCCGTCCTAGCTCAGGGTGAAGGCAAAGCAGAGAGGCCTATTCTCTTCATAAGTAGGAAGCTCAGCGATCGGGAACAGAGATCTGCTACTGCAGAAAAAGAGGCCCTAGCCATTAAGTGGGCCCTCGATTATCTCCGGTACTACCTACTGGGTCGTAGGTTTGCATTAGTTACTGACCATGCTCCCCTCACGTGGATGGCTGGTAAGAAAAACAATAACAACAGAATAGCCAGATGGTTTCTTGCTTTACAACCATTCTCTTTCCATGTCATCCACAGGGCCGGATCGAGGAACGGGAATGCAGATGCACTGTCCCGACGCAACCAAGACGGTGCGTCTGGCGCCCGATCCTCCAGTCCGGTCCTGAGGGGGAAGGTATGTGGAAGGACCACCAGAGGGCAGGCTGGGCTCACGGATAGTAGCCCAACCAGGCATGTGAGTCAAGGTGACCAGAGGCAATTAAGCACAGCTGATGGTACTAATTACATATTCTCTTTCCCCTACAAGAGAGAGGAGGAAACCAGCAGAGAGGGGAGGAAAAAGAAAGAATAAGAGTGGTTGCTCCACCAAAGGAGAGGACGTATCTTTTGGAAGGCGAGGAGAAGGAGAAGAAAAACTATCTCTGGAGAATGGCCACCAAGAGAGGAGAGCTATCCATGAAGAACCATTAAGACGGTGACAAACCCGTGATTTTTGTTATAGTTTAAAGATAATCGTCTTGTGTTCCTGTTTCATTTGAAGAAGATGTGTGTTTTTCCTTGGGAGATTCTCATTGTTTATGTTGGAGTGTTTGTATTGACAGAAATCCCTCAATAGAGAACTGTGTTCAATCAAGAAAACCTACTCCTGACTCGTTTATTCCACCTTTCCGCTTTAGAGTGACACCAAATTATTTGGTCAGCTCACAGTAATGATGGACTGTCGTTTCTCTTTGCTTATTTGAGCTGATATTGCCATAATATGGACCTAGGTCTTTTACCAAATTGGGCTATCTTCTGTATACCACC